>NC_137348.1:6318001-8718001 GCF_965287045.1 Carcharhinus amblyrhynchos
GCGTGGGTTTCCTCCAGGTGCTCCGATTTCCTCCCACAGTCCAAAGATGTGTGGGTTAGGTGGATTGGCCATGCTAAATTGGCCCTCACTGTCAGGGGACTAGGAGGGTAAATATGTGGGGTTACGGGGATAGGGGATGGGTGTGATTGTGGTCGGTGCAGACTCGATGGGCCGAATGACCTCTTTCTGCACTGTAAGATTCTATGTTCTGTGTAAGAATCTATTGATGATCATGAAACCATTGTCGATTTTCGGAAAATCCCATCTGGTTCACTCTTGTCCTTTGGGGAAGGAAATCTGCTGCCTTTACCTGACCTATATGTGACTCCAGAGCAATGGGGTTGACTCTCAACTGCCCTCCAAGGGCAACTAGGGATGGGCAATAAATACTGGACGGCCAGTGACACTCACGTCCGTGAATGAATTAAAAATAGCGTGGAGAATCCAGGTCAACCATCATCCCAAATGCACACTTAGTACAAATCAGATTGCACAAGAACCAGCAACCCATTTGGGTTCCAAATCTTTTTGGTTGCGATCCACTTCATGATATAATTATTTCGATACGCCTTCAGTTTTACAGCACGGCGCTCCAGTAGGTTCAGAATGAATTTAGTTGCACCACTTCTGTATTCGACCCTGCGCTGTGTAACATTCTGGCTTCAACGAGGAAAATAATAAGAAACACTCTTCTCTGAGAGTCTGGTTCAGATACATCTGTCAGGTGTCAGCGCTTGGCAAAGACGACGCAATATCTGCGGAGGAAATCCCTCGTTCACATCATCCAGATACAAATATAGATTGACACAAATGTTTGAGGTTCTTAAATTAGATCTGAACGGTCGACGTAATGCCTAACTCTGCGAGCGCAACGTTCGTGAGGTCTATCAAAGAGGGCCCGGGCTCAAAGCTGAGCGTGCGATCCGCAATAACAAACCAGGATTTTAGAAACTTTGCTGTTTGCCATTTCAGACATCTGTCCGCTCTCCCACATTGGCTGACGAAATAGCAACAAATATTTCCTTTACACAATCTCGCAATTTTCCTCTCGAGTTACTCTCAGTTTCCTTATCATCATTGCAAGCACTAAAGCGGGGCTGAACGTTCACTGCTACGATTGATGGTGTTTTGGGATGGTGCGTGGCATTCGTAGAGTGCCACTTTTACACACCAGACTGATCTTGCCGAGTGTTTGCAAGAGAAGGTGGCACAGTGGTTAGCACTGCTGCCTCACAGTGCCAGGGACCCGGGTTCAATTCCCGGCTTGGGTGACTGTGTGTGTGGAGTTTGCACATTCTCCCCGTGTCTGTGTGGGTTTCCTTCGGGTGCTCCGGTTTCCTCCCAGAGATGTGAGGGTTAGGTGTATTGGCCGTGCTAAATTGTTGATTAGTGTCCTGAGATGTGTAGGTTACAATAAGTAGCTGTGGGAAATGTGTGAGGTTACGGGAGTAGGACCTGGGTAGGATACTCTTGTCAGAGAGTCGGTACAGACTTGATGGACTGAATGGCCTCCCTCTACACTGTAGGGGTTCTACAAACAGAGTATAAAATTTGGGAAATTGATGGACAATTCTCTGCCATTTCTGCTAACTTTACTGCAATTTATTTTATTTGTTCATGGCGAGGCCAGCATTTGTTACCCATCCCTAATTGCCCTTGAACTGAATGTCTCACTTGGCCATTTCAGAGGGCAGTTGAGAGTCAACCACATTGCTGTGGCTCTGGGGTCACATATAGGCCAGACTGGGTAAGGATGGCAGGCACTGCTGCTTCACAGCTCCAGGGATCTGGGTTTGGTTTCCAGGTTGGGTCACTGTCTGTGTGGAGTTTGCACATTCTCCTCGTGTCTGTGTGGGTTTCCTCCGGGTGCTCTGGTTTCCTCCCGCACTCCAAAGATGCGCGGGTTAGGTTGATTGGCCATGCTAAATTGGCCCTTGGTATCGTGAGATGCATAGGTTAGAGAGTTTAGTGGATAAATATGTAAGGATGTGGGGGTAGGGCTTGGGTGGGATTGTGGTTGGTGCAGGCTCGATGGGCCGAATGGCCTCCTTCTGTACTTTAGGGTTATGATGATTTCTATGATTTCCATCCCTAAAGGAATTAATGAACCAGATGGGTTTTTCCAACAATTGACAATGATTTCATGGTCATCAGTAGACTTCTAATTCCAGATAGTTCTTTTATTGAATTCAAATTCCACCATCTGCCGTGGTTGGATTCGAACCGGGGTCCCCAGAGCATCATCCTGGCTATCTGGATTGGTTGTCCAGTTACAATACCACTATGCTACTGCCTCTCCCTAATTCCACCATCAAGAACATCTTTCCTTCCTCTTCCTTTCAGCATTCCAAAGAGACTATTCCCACCATGACACCCTGGCCCACACCTCTAATACCTGCTGCTTTCCTAGTTGATTCCAGGTGATACAACCTTTTGCTCCTTTCTATTCCACCTTTCAAAGTCCTGGACACTTCCCGGGTGGGAGAGGGAAGTATTTTACCCAGTATGTCCACAGGGTGCTTTTCTCAACCACAGGCAGACTGAAGCCGGATTCAGGGATCGTTTCACTGAACATCTCTGTTCTCTCTGGAAGAATGAAGATCCCACAGGTGGGAAGAGCCGAATGGGCTCGACCCCACTTTCTCAATGAGATGCCCCCAAATTTACTCAGTGTTAACCCATCAGTGTGAACTGGGTACATGCACTCACGGCTGAGAATGACTAGATCTAAATTTGCAGAAGAAATTGATTTCTAAGCAGATGCTCAATACATAAGAAATAAAAGCAGGAGCAGAATCTTAGGATCGCTACAGTGCAGAAGAGGCCATTCAGTAGATTGGATCTACTCCGACTCAATATCTTACTCAGGCCCACTCCCCCACCCACTTCCTGTAAACCCACACGTTTCCCATGGCTAATACCCCTAAGCTATACATCTTGGAACACTAAGAGGCAATTTAGCATGGCCAATCCACCTAACATCTTTGGAGTGTAGAAGGAAACTGGAGCAGTCGAAGGAAACCCACGCAGACACGGGGAGAATGTGCAGACTCCATACAGACAGTGGCCCCAAGCCGGGAATCGAACCCAGGTCCCTGGCGCTGTGAGGCAGCAGTGCTAACCACTGCGCTACTGTGTCAACGATGTGGAGGTTAGAATAATTAGTCATGGGAAATGTGTGGGGTTACAGGGTTGGGGAGAGAGTCCTGGGTAAGATACTGTGATAGAGATTTGGTTGACTAATGGAAGGGGGAGATTTTCTGGTGTCTGCGTGGCATGTCTCTCATGTAGGATTTCCAACTGACTGCACCCACAGTGCCAAGAACCCCATGGCAGGAGGATGCCGTTGGCAGTGGGCACATAGAGATAAGTCCGGCCAATGTTTCAGGTCCATTGTCCTTTGTTAGTAATTCTATCGTAAGGCCGCAGAGATTAAAATACCACAATCGACTGTGCGCCGCAACCTCGCTGCCGATCATTTGGAACTTTACAAACACAAATAAAGCCATCGGTAAGGCTCGGGTGAAAAGCATGTGGGGGGGGGCCACAGTTCAAAGATGTGCAGGATTAGATGGGTTGGCCGTGCTAAATTGCCCCTTAGTGTTCACGATGTGGTGATGGTGTCCCAAGAACAGCACGGTGGCACAGTGGTTAGCACTGCTGCCTCACAGTACCAGGGATCCGGGTTCAATTCCTGGCGTGGGTCACTGTTTGTGTGGAGTTTGCACATTCTCTCCGCATCCTCCAGGTTAGGTCTCAAAGCTCAGTGAGAAACCTGAGCACATATCGGGAGGCAAGAACAAAGTGGCAAGACTTCAGCGATGAAAGAGAATGTTTTCCCTGTTGTGAAGTCAAGCAAATTTAAACTCAATTTGCGAGGAATTTTGTCAGCGTGTTGTAAACCAAAAAAAAAACAAGGCTGAAAGTAATGATGACTAAAATGATCTGAAACAACCGCGTGGGAACAGACATCTTAACTGGCATCGACTAATGAGAATAATTCTTCTCAGCAATAAATAACGGCCTCTCAGGGACAGGTCAAAAACAAAACATCCCAACTGGACCCGGGGGGCAAAGAAGATAATCTAAATTGTATGTTCCGTCACACCTCAAAGTGCCACAGTTGGAACCCCCATCGCACACACAAAGATACTTAAATATCATATTCGTAAATCAGTAAGAAACAGCTGAAGATACACTGAGGTTGATATTTGTCTTTTGGATGTCAAATACAGACTTTCCCTCCCCTCTCAGGCAGACTAGATTCCAGGGCGCTATTTGGAAGGAGAATAGGGCAGTTCTCTCTGGCGCCCAGGCCAGGATTCGCCAAACAGATTACCTGGTCTCTGTCACGTTGTTGTTAGCAGGAGCTTGCTGTGCAAAACTTGGCTGCTTTATTTCCTCCCTTACAACAGTGGCTACACTTCAAAAGCACTTCACTGGCTATTAAGGCTTTAAGGTTGTGAAAGCCAAGGTGGCACAGTGGTTAGCACTGCTGCCTCACAGCGCCAGGGACCCGGGTTCGATTCCCAGCTGGGTAACACAGTGGTTAGCACTGCTGCCTCACAGTGCCAGGGACGCGGGTTCAATTCCCAGCTGGGTAACACAGTGGTTAGCACTGCTGCCTCACAGTGCCAGGGACGCGGGTTCGATTCCCAGCTGGGTAACACAGTGGTTAGCACTGCTGTCTCACAGCGCCAGGGACCCGGGTTCGATTCCCAGCTGGGTAACACAGTGGTTAGCACTGCTGCCTCACAGCGCCAGGGACCCGGGTTCGATTCCCAGCTGGGTAACACAGTGGTTAGCACTGCTGTCTCACAGTGCCAGGGACCCGGGTTCGATTCCCAGCTGGGTAACACAGTGGTTAGCACTGCTGCCTCACAGTGCCACGGACCCGGGGTTTAATTCTGGTCTTAGGCGACTGTCTGTGTAGAGTCTGCATATTCTCCCCATTTCTGCATGAATTTTCTCCGGGTGCTCCAGTTTCCTCCCACAGTTCAAAGATATGCAGGATTAGATGGATTGGCCATGCTAAATTGCCCCTTAGTGTCCCAAAATGTGGTGATGGTGTCCCAAGAGCAGCACGGTGGCACAGCAGTAAGCACTGCTGCCTCACAGTACCAGGGACCCAGGTTCAATTTCTGGTGTGGGTCACTGTTTGTGCGGAGTCTGCACATTCTCTCCACATCCTCTGGGTGCTCTGGATTCCTCCTACAGTCTGAAAGAGTTAGCACTGCTGCCTCATAGCGCCAGGTCGATTTCTGGCTTGGGTCACTGTCTGCAAATTCTCCCCATGTCTGCGTGGGTTTCCTCCGGGTGCTCCGGTTACCTTCCACAGTCCAAAAGGTGTGCTGGTTAGGTACATGGGCCATGCTAAATTCTCCCTCAGTGTACCCAAACTAGTGGACTGAGTTAGAACGAGTGTGGCGACCAGGGGATTTCCACAGTAACTTCGTTTCAATGTAAGTCGACTTGTGACACTAATAAATAAACTTGGAATGTGAAAAAGATGCTTTGGTTAGAATAATTAGCCATGGGAAATGTGTGGGTTACTGCAATAGGATGGGGGGAGAGGGCCGGAGTAAGATACTCTGCCAAAGAGTTGGTGCAGATTCAATGGGCTAATTCTGCGCTGTAGGGTTCTCGAAAGAGGAGTGGTTATTTCCGAGTGATCTTTTCCAGCATTAATAATCTAGTTTCCTCTCAAGGAGAGGAGAGAGGGAGCGCCAGCAGCTGCCAATTCAGAGAAACTTCCATCAACAACAGTAATTATCCTCTAAGTGCCCCTGGGGTGTGGTGTGCCTATTTAGGCTACATTTCCCAACAGGGAGTACCTAAGCTGTAGTCTTAAGCAGCTAAACACTGAGACTGTGTCCCGTGAGCAAGGCTACAAAGGGCTTGCTTGTTTAAGTAAGGATCAAATGAGTCTAACATCTCTCTGAGAAAATAAACGACGCTCTGCAATTGAGCTGCCACCAATGTGGATCCTTACAAAATTAAAATCGCATCAATCAATATTGTCAAACACAAGAATATTGAGGTTTAGTTTGAGTTCTTATGCAGCGTTGGAAGGTGAGGTACCAGGGTACATCTTTCAGAGATGAAGATACCACACAGCAGCTACAGTGCGCAGTGTTCAACAACAACAACTTGCCTACAAATGGCACCTTTATTCAACACCTCGTAGTAAATTTGACAATTATGCCTCCTGCTCCGACCAAGGCCGCAAGAAACTACGAAGGGTCATTAACGAAGCCCAATCCATCACTCAAACCAGACTCCCATCTACTGACTCTGTCTACACTTCCCGCTGCCTCGGCAAAGCAGCCAGCACAATTAAGGACCCCGGACATTCTCTCTCCCGTCTATCAGGAAAAAGATATAACAGTCTGAAGTCACGTACCAACTGACTCAAGAACAGCTTCTTCCCTGCTGCCGTCAGACTTTTTAATGGACCTACTCTATATTAAGTGATCTTTTTCTGTACTGTAATAAGTCTTCGGAGGCAGAAATCCCTTCACCAGAATCCCTCTATTTACAATTCCAACAGCAGTGCACAGAGTGCTAGCAGTCCAGAGGGGGTGCCAGAGGAACTGACACTCCCAGTTAAATATAAAGAAAAGACTCCCTGATTGGGCCAATTGACTCCTTAATCAGGGAGTTCATATTCCAATAGGCCAACGTCAATGACCTGATTGAAGTCATTCCATACACCCTAGCTATAACTGTAACACTGTATTCTGCACCCTTTCCTTTCCTTCTCCCCTGCGTACTCTATGAGCAGTATACAATGTCTGTATACAAACAATACTTTGCACTGTATACCAATACATGTGACAATAATAAATCAAACACATGAGGAGATATCAGAACAGATTCTGAAGGGTAGGTTTTAAGAAGCTCCTTGAAGGAGGAGATAGTCAGGTAACATTGTTAGAGAAAAGCAATTCCAAAGCTTAGAACCAAGACAGCTGAAGACAGGGCCATCGATGGTAAAGAAAATGAGAAATAAGAAGATACAATTGGAGGAGTGCAGAGATCTCGGAGGGTTGTAAAGCACAAAGAGCAAAGAAAATTACAGCACAGGAACAGGCTCTTCGGCCCCTCCAAGCCTGCACCGACCATGCTGCCCGACTGAACTAAAACTCCCTACCCTTCCGGGGACCATATCCCTCTGTTCCCATCCTATTCAAATATTTGCCCAGACACCCCTTAAAAGTCACTATTGTATCTGCTTCCACTACCTCCCCCAAAAGCGAGTTCCAGGCACCCACCACCCACTGGGTAAAAAAACTTGCCTTGTACATCTCCTTTAAACCTTGCCCCTCTCACCTTAAACCTGTGCCCCCGAGCAATTGACTCTTCCACCCTGGAAAGAAGCCTCTGACTATCCACTCTGTCCACGCCCCTCATAATCTTGTAGGGTTGTATCAAGTCTCCTCTCAACCTCCATTGTTCCAGTGAGAACAAAGTTGAGGACTTTTGGAGATAGGGAGGGTTGAAGCTTGGAAGGTGGAGAGGATGGTTCCACTATATCCTGAGTGGAAAAATCACTTTAGCGTCACTGATTATAAACCACAACATCCTTTCTTACTCATTGTGCTCCTGCTGTTCCTGTGTTAACACAGCAATCTGAGCATCAGTTCAGTGCTCACTGCAGTTCCCGTTCAACAGATTCTTTTAGCTGTCCATGGTACTGAGGTCGATGCAATCTACTGGACTAAGACTAAGACTAAACTTTATCTTCAATGTTTGACGACATTGCCGTGACAAGTTAACAAACCCAAGTCACGGTGGTATAGCGGTAATATTGGTGGACCACCAAACCAGGGACCTAAACTGATGTAAACATAGAGGCCGATTCTTCCAGCATGCAGTGGGTTGGGAAGACATCAGCGGAGGCCATTTCGTGGTCTTCCCGCTGGGCACCTCCACGTATCTCCACGCCATCAGCTCCATGCCAGACCTCCATGTGAAGCCAATTTCAATATTATAATCTCAATTTGCATATGTTTAGCAGGCCTGGGACTGAGGTTTCTGGGTCCACTACCAACTCCCCCCTTCTATCTCCACCCCGCCAGCCAGGAGTGGTTCATTCCAGCGGGATTTACAACTGCTCCCTACTAATAGGGAACAGGCAGCCCAACCCCACTGGAGGGAATAGAGGCCATGAAGATCCCCCCCAGATGGTTGGAGGCAAGGTGTGGTTCCCTGGGCAGTGCCAGCCTGGCACCCTGGCACTGCCCAGCGGTCATCAGGTAGTGTCAAGGAGGTAGGACCAGAGGGGGCAGGGCCTATTGGATGGGCAGGGCCTATTGCTGGAGCAATCAGTGTGGTTGGGAGGGGGTTGGGTCCCACTACCACTCTGCCAGAGGATCACCGGCAGAGGGGGGGGATGACAGTGATTGGAGCTGCCCATCGAGGTCAGGGGAGTGGGGGGAGGGGAAATCTGGAAATTGGGCTGGCCAGGGAGTAAGACATCAGGAACTGCCTGAAGAGGTCCGGGAGTAAGAAGTCTCACAACACCAGGTTAAAGTCCAACCAATTTATTTGACAGTAAACCCACAAGCTTTCGGAAACGCTGTTCCTTCGTCAGGTGTGTGGAAAGTTCTCAGAGAAGGGCATATAAAGGCTCACACAGTTTACAGATAACTGATTAGAATGTGAGTTTTTACAGCTAACCTGCTATTCAAGTCTTAAAGATGCAGACAATGTGAGTGGGGATAGTATTAAGCATCTTGTCTGCATCTTTAAGACTTGAATAGCAGATTAGCTATAAAGACTTGCATTCTAATCAGTATTCTGTAAACTGTGTGAGCCTTTATACGCCCTTCTCTGATCAGAACCTTCCACACACCTGACGAAGGAACACCGCTTCCGAAAGCTTGTGGGTTTACTATCAAATAACCGTGTTGAACTTTAACCTGGTGTTGTGAGACTTCTTACTGTGTTTACCCCAGTCCAACGCCGGCATCTCCACATTATGAGGTCCGGGAGGCCAGCAATCAGCGGATTGGGGGGGGCAGCGATGGGGGGGTTTGCAGGGCTGGCCAGCGCTCAGGAGGTCGGCAGTGCGGGGCCACTGCGCATGCGTCGCTCTGGGCACTGATAGATTGGCACAAACGCAAGGCCCGCCCGGCGCTATGCTGTCGGCCTCTCCATTGGGAATAGACCCCATCCCCTAATTTTCCTAGGGGATGCCACTAGGGCACTCTGCAGTGAAGAGAGTTTGGAAGATTCATTCTGAAAATCCCGCTTAAAAAAAACCAGAGGGATTTACTCCCATTTTCACACGAATTGGGGACTTAGAATTTTTTTTTGCAAGGAACCCAGCCATGGATTCAAATCCCACCATGGCAGTTCTAGTGTGTTAAATTCAGTCAATAAAATCTGAAATAAGATGCTAGTCTCATTATTGATAATCATTGGACAAAAATTATTGTCACAAAAGCCCATTCGGTTTACTAATGATCTTCAGAAAGAAAATATTCTCATTTATGATTACACGCTGAAGACAGTTGGATCAAAGACTAAAATGAGAATATATTTGGAAAGGAATCTCAGCAAATACTAAGCACACTGGGGAGGGGGATAGCCAGAACTTTAAAAAGGGGCTGGGAATAGTGGAACCAGTCACATTCTCAAAGAAAAGGTGTCATAGAAATTGGGGTGGAAGTTCAACTGACAATGGATGAGTGGAGCTCTAACAACACTCAAGACACCATCCAGGCCAAAGCAGCCCATTTGATTGGCACTACATCCACAAATACCCATTCTCTCCATTACCCACACTCAGGAGCAGCACTGTGTACTATCTACAAGATACACTGCAGAAATTCACCAAAGATCCTTAGAGAGCACTTTCCAAACCCATGGCCATTTCCATCCAGAAGGACAAGGACAGCAGATACCTGGAAACATCACCACCTGCAAATTCCCCTCCGAGCCACTCACCATCGTGACTTGGAAATATATCCCGTTCCTTCGCAGTCACTGGCCGGAATTTTAATCAGGGCAGGCGAGGGGTGGAACATGGAAAGGCCCACTGACCTAGGTCAGGATTTTACAATTTTGGGATGAGCGAGGCCATAAAATCCCACCCTCTGGGTCAAAATCCTGGAATTCCCTACCTAGCAGCATTGTGGGTCAACCCACTGCACCTGGACTGCAGCAGTTCAAGAAGGAAGCTCACCAACACCGTCTCATGGGCAACTAGGGATGGGCAATGAATGTTGGGCAACTAGGGATGGGCAATGAATGTTGGCCAGCCAGCGATGCCCATGTCCCACGAATGGATAAAAGAAAAATGACAGCCATGCTACCCCATGGTATAATGGAATATACTGGTTTCAGTATGTAGAAACAAGATCAATTTTTGTCACAAAACCTACTTCCTGATGAAGGCAATCTATCAGTGGTCACCAGAACCCAACAACATTCACCTGTCACACAGGAGCTTTCACACTTTGCAACTTTCTAATGTGTGTTACTTTGGGACAGGAGTTTGTTTCCTTTATTCTCTCCAATCAATGAATAGTTTTTGGCAAAGAATCACTTTTGGTTGAAGTGATTTGGTTGCACGTTGCAAGTTCGAGCCTGCTTCACCATTCATTCTGATCATGGCTGATCATCCAACTCAAAAGTCTAATCCTGCTTTCTCCCCATAACCTTTGATCCCATTCACCCCAAGTGCTATATCCAGTTGCCTCTTGAATACGTTCAATGTTTTGGCATCAACTACTTCCTGTGGTAATGAATTCCACAGGATCACCACTCTTTGGGTGAAGAAATGTCTCCCCATCTCCGTCCTAAACGGTCTACCCTGAATCCTCAGACATGCGTTTGCCAACACATTTTTATATTGTGCGTGTGTGTGTGTGTGTGTGTGAGACAGTGTGTGTGTGAGTGTATATGTTGTGTGTGTGAGTGTGTGTGTGTGTGTGGGTGTGTGTGTGTGTGTGGGTGTATGTGTGTGTGACAGTGTTTATGTGTGTGTGTATGTGTGTATGAATGTGTATATGTGTGAGTGTGTGTGCGTATGTGTGTATCAGTGTGTGTATGCGTGACTGTGTGTGCGTATGTGTGTATCAGTGTATGTCTCTGTGTGTATATGTATGTGTGTTATGTGCATGTGTATGTGTGTGTGTGCATCAGTGTGTTTATGTGCATGTGTGTGTTATGTGCGTATGTATGTGTGTGTGTATGTGTACGTGTGTATCAGTGTGTCTATGTGTGTGTATGTGTGTGTGTTATGTGCGTGTGTATGTGTATGTGTGTGTGAGCATGTTATGTTATGTGTGACTGTGTGTGTGTGTGCGTAATGGATACTGACAGTGTTTCAAGTTGCCAACCTACTCCCTGAGCTACTGTTTCTACAAAGGTTAAACTAGGCCTGGGCTATTTTCACACAAGTCTGTAGCTGCCAACAAAATTCACTGAAAATAGCACATTCCAGCCTCCTAGATTTCACAACTTGTACTGTTTTATTTGAGTCACAAGAAGAAGCAAAAGATATGTTGCAAAAAAAACTAACGCTGGTTTTGAAATTTGGCACGGCCAATGAAATCTAATAAGACACACAAGTGAGACATCACAGACTACATGCGTGTCTGAAATCTTTCACAGTGCGATCCTCCTCAATGTCTCACATCCATCAGAACAAAATCACATCACCTCCTGAAAAGTGAAGGAGGTAACAATCAGTTCGAGGTCTCAAAACAAGCGGGATGCACTTTAGGGAAGGAAATCTGCTGTCCTTACCCGGTCTGGCCTACATGTGACTCCAGAGCCACAGCAATGAGGTTGGCTCTGAACTGTCTTATGAGCAGCTACTCAGTTCAAGCACAATAAGGGATGGGCAACAAGTGGTGGCCTTGCCAGAGACAGCCAGATCTCATGAAAGAATATTTTTTTAAAAAAAGGATGCCAGGAGAGGATGTTAAGATGGTAGTGGTAGACAAGTTTACAATGATTGTTTGGTCTGAACATTGTAAACCCGTGCAGACTCCGCACAGACAGTGACCCAAGCTGGGAATTGAACCCGGGTCCCTGTGAGGCAGCAGTGCTAATCACTATGCCACTGTGCTGCATCTATTAGTGTCTATCCCATCAGGTCCATTTAGAAACTGATGTGTCTCCATGCGATCATCTCTCAATCTTCTAAACTCCAGAGAATTTACACCCAGTTCATGATAGGGCAACCCTCTGATCCCAGGAACCAATCCTGAGTCACTCGCTGTTGTCCACCATTCCTTCCTCATCTCATTCCAGGCAACAAAATGTGAATGGAGATCCTGGAACCCTGGTGACTAACCTGACATGCCAAGTAATAAAGCAAGATTGAACCACACATATGTCAGCCCCATGTTCCCACTCTCTGCATAACTCTCCTCCTCCAGAATCTTCCTTAAAACCCACTTCTTCCACTATGTTTTTTACACACATGACACCCCAAAGTTTACAGGTGCTGCATGGGCAGCACGGTGGCACAGTGGTTAGCACTGCTACCTCACAGTGCCAGGGACCTGGGTTCGATTCCCAGCTTGGATCACTGTCTGTGCAAAGTCTGCACATTCTCCCCATGTCTCCTCCGGGTGCTCCGGTTTCCTCCCACAGTCCAAAAGGCATACTGGTTAGGTGCATTGGCCATGCTAAGTTCTCTCTGTGTACCCGAGCAGGCATCGGAATGTGGCGATTGGGGGATTTTCACAGTAACTTCATTGCAGTGTAAATGTAAGCCGACATATGACACTAATGAATAATGGAGTCAAATCGTTGCATGTTGTACAGAATGGACGTCAAGATCTTTGGTCAAGTTTGATGTCAACACTGGTGAGTGATTGGTAGAATGCTGGGAATGAATTACTGATCACTTTTTTGACCAAGCAATACCAACCAGATCATTATAACCAAAAATGTTAATCCACATCTATTTCCGAGGCTGCTCCCAAACTGGGACCCTAACTTAATTAACATTGTCTGAGGAAGCTCAACTATTTAGCAAGGATGAACTTCAATCAATGCCAGCAGCCTTGGGAGTGGTGTTGAGCTGGAAATATGGCACAATACATTCAGTATTCAGTAATGATATTGGCTAGTTTAATATGGATATGCAATATGGCGTGTTGTGTGGTACAACCATCATATTAAATGGGACATTTCTTTTTTTATTCATTCATGGGACGCGGGTGTCACTGGCTGGCCAGCATTTATTGCCCATCCCAGTTGTCCTTGGAGGGCAGTTAAGAGTCAGCCAAATGGCTGTGGCTCTGGAGTCACATGTAGGCCAGACCAGGTAAGAACAACAGATTTGCTTGAAGGGCATTAGTGAACCGGATGGGATTTTCCGACAATAGTTTCATGGTCATCAGTAGATTCTTAATTCCAGGTTATTTTTTATTGAATTCAAATTCCACCAGCTGCCGTGGTGGGATTCGAACCTGGGTTCCCAGGACGTTGGTTGAGTTTCTGGATTAATAATCTAGCGATAATGCCACTCGGCCATCTCCTTCCCAACCTACTTTGATTTGATCTAGCAACTCAAGATCCATGAGGATCTTGTGGGCCATCAGCAGAATTGTACTCAGCCACAATCTGTAACCTCATAGCCCAGCATGTCCCCCACTCTGCCATTACCACCAAGCCAGGGGATCAATCCTAGTTCAATATGGAGTACAGGATGGTATACCAGGAGCAGCGGCAAGGCATACCTGGAAATGAAGAGTCAACCTAGTGAAGGAAGGCTTGCGTGCCAAACAGAGGAAATGGCAAACGATACAGTGTGTTAAGCAATCCCATAACCAATGGATCAGACCTAAGATCTGCAGTCCTTCCCCTTCCAGTCATGAATGGGGGGGGGCATGTCCTTTACACAAGAAGCAGAACAAACCAATTGCCTCCCCATCTGTCCACTCTCGATCATTAGCAAAATGATGTGATCGATAACCTGCTCGCTGATGCTCAGTTTGGGTTCCGCCAGGCCCTGACCTCAGTATCTATTCAATTCCTTTCTGAAAGTTACCATTGAATCTGCTTCCATCACCCTTTCAGAATGTGCACTCCAGCTCACTGTATAATCATTCCCCCCACCCCACCCTGCCCCTGGGTTTCTTGCCAATTATCTACAACCTGTCTCCCCAACTGGATGGAAATGTTGCCAACTTCTGTCTTTCCCTCCTAGCTAATCCAGATCAATAGGTTTCTCCTACACGTCCCCTTGCAATTTCCGAATCAGTGCCGAGATCAGCAAGATGACTGGAGTCAAGCATTCTTGACCTCTCTGACCTGGATGATTCTGCGCAGCGCCACACAGCACATTTCCCCCACTGAAGCACTATAACTACCAAGCTAATTTAATTCATCACAGCCAATCTCTATATTTCAGGGAAGCGCCCTCAGTTACGGACAAAACCGTTTGAGAAAATAAATCACGAGTGTTTAATTTTCAGACGATAATTTTCTCCAGTAATCTGCACAGCTGCCTAAATGGTTAGAAATAACCTTTGTGTTGGCATGCCTTAGCTGTTCCATTGATAAGCAGTGGCTCATGAAATGAGTCTTACCTTCAGGCAGTACTTGTGCAAGTCCCAAGTAGCAAGTACAATACAGTACAGCACAGAGGATTAGGGCTCTCCTAGAAAAAGAATAAACGCTAGTTAGAATTAAATGAGAAATACACTCTGCACATCTATTGTCAACTTCGCCTTTGTCAATGGTAGGAACATGGAAACTAGAAGCAGGAGCAGGCCATTCAGCCCTTCAAGACTGCTCCACCATTCATAAATTCAATATCCTGATCCCCCCTTCCACCCCATATCTCTTGATTCCTATAGAAACTTAGGGATATTATCTTAATATTAACCTCGTCATATTCTATTTTGTAATATTCTTCATTTAACAAGATAGATACAAATGAGGAAGGCCTTCCACTTTAACCCATCCAACCAGGGAGGGAATAAAAGTCTTCCAACACGTTCTGAGATATTCCTGCCCTTTTGACATCATCTCCCTGTGTGCGCGTTGGTTTCTTCTGGGTGCTCCGGTTTCCTTCCGCAGTCCAAAGATGTGCAGGTTAGGTGGGTTCGCCAGGGTAAACTGTCCCTTAGTGTCCAAAGATGTGTAAGTTAGGGGGATTGGCCATGCTAAATTGTTCCATAGTGTCCAAAGATATGCAGGTTAGGTTGGCCATGCTAAATTGTCCCTTAGTGTCCCAAGATGCGTGGATTACATGGATTAGCCGTGCTAAATTGCTCCTTAATGTCCAAAGACGTGAAGGTTAGGTCAGTTGACCATGCTAAATTGCCCCAAGTGTCCCAAGATATGTGGATTAGATGGATTAGTCGAGCTAAATTGCCCTTTAATGTCCAAAGATGTGTAGGTTAAGGGGATTACTGGGATAAATACGTGGGGTTACTGGGATAGGGAAAGAGGGTGGACCTGGATAAGATGGTCTATCGGACAGTTGGTGCAGACTTAATGGGCCGAATGGCCCCCTTCTGCACTGTAGGGATTCTATAATTTGTTGGCAACATCGTTGTTGAATAACGTTACCTCCGACTCACCACGGGCAATATCTGGGGGATCATTGGAGCCCAGGGTTAGGGTTAGGGTTAGAATTAGGGTTAGAATTAAGGTTCAGTGGCTGGCGTTAAAATTAAACATGAAATAAACCCAGAAATTCTCAGGACAGCAGGGAAGGCAGGTTAGTGGCATTTTAGGAAGGAGCCAGATGCGTCCAGTAGAACATTTTGGAGATTTTCCTCCTTCAGTACACATCTTGAAATTGGTCCCACTTGGTCAGGGAGAAGGAGGGATGTTGTAACGGTACATTTCATTGCGTTTCGGAGTGAGAATAGCGCGATAGTGACCAATGATCATGGTGAATGCCCAGGAGAGCTGTAAATCATGATCGAGACTCTCGCACAATTTTTCCAAAACTTAACGATGAACATTGGGGATTTCCTCGTCATTTTGAAGATTAAAAGATGATGAAACTTTACATTCCCTGTGACGAAAGACGGGGGAAATAATTTAACATGTCAGCATTAAAAACGGTGTTATTAATGAACACTAGCTGGAATGAATGGCATGTGTGAATGCCACCATGGGGTGGCACAGTGTTTAGCATTGCTGCCTCACAGTGCCAGGAACGGGGGTTCAATTCCCAGCCTGGGTCACTGTCTGTGAGGAGTCTGCACGTTCTCCCTGTGTCTGCATGGGTTTCCTCTGGGTGCTCCGGTTTCCTCCCACAGTCTGAAAGACGTGCTGGTTAGGTGCTAAATTCTCCCTCAGTGTACTCGAACAGGCGCCAGAGTGTGGTGACTAGGGGATTTTCACAGTAACTTCATTGCAGTGTTAATGTAAGCCCACTTGTGACGCTAATAAATAAACTTTAAGCTTTAAACAGATGTTTCTCCTGGTGGCGTGGGAAACATGTTACTCGAGGATGAAGGGAATTAGGGTAATGTTATAAATGCTGGCATTACTGATGATGATGATCACATGCCTGGAATGAACAAACAAAAAAACTATGTACTCAGCTACCGGGTCAATTTTCAGAAAGTATCCTTTCCAAAAGCACGGCACGGTGGCACAGTGGTTAGCACTGCTGCCTCACAGCGCCAGGGACTTGAGATCAACTCAGCCTTCAGTGACAGCCTGTGTGGAATCAGCACATTTTCCCCGTGTCTGCGTGGGTTTCCTCTGGGTGCTCCGGTTTCCTCCCACAGTCCAAAGATTTGCTTTGATTTATTATTGTCACATGTATTGGGATGCAGTGAAAGGTATTGTTTCTTGTGTACTAAACAGACAAAGCACACTGTTCATAGAATACGTGGGGAAGAAGGAAAGGAGAGGGTGTCAAACACAGTGTTACAGTCATAACTAGGGGTCAGAAAAAGATCAGCTTCATGTAAGGTAGGTCCATTCAAAAGTCGGATGGCAGCAGGGAAAAGCTGTTCTCGAGTCAGTTGGTATGTGGCCACAGACTTTTGTGCCTTTTTCCCAATGGAAGAAGTTGGAAGAGAGAATGTCCGGGGTGCGTGGGGTCCTTAATTATGCTGGCTGGTTTTCCGAGGCAGCGGGAAGTGTAGACAGAGTCAATGGATGGGAGGCTGGTGTGTATGATGGATTGGGCTACATTCTCAATCTGGGTCCCTTGCGCTGTGAGGCAGCAGTGTTCACCACTGTGCCACCATCCCTGCCCCTGACATGCAATGGCAAAGGTAATGACATGGTGGCACAGTGGTTAGCAGTGCTACCGCACAGCACCAGGGACCTGGGTAAATGTGTGGATTTTATACATTCTCCCCATGTCTGCGTGGGTTTCCTCCAGGTGCTCCGGTTTCCTCCCACACACCAAAGATGTGCAGGTTAGGTTGGTTGCCCCTTAGTGTCAGGGGGTTTGCAGGGTAAATACCTGCAAACAGGGGTAGGGCCTGGATGGGATTGTGGTCAGTGCAGCTGAATGGGCCGAATGGCCTCCTTTGGCACTGCAGGGAATCTACATTTTTCCCCTTCTTATGACCTTAGGGACAGAGGATAAGACAGGAAAGCAGCTGTATTTTTTATATACACTATAACATCATGCAATAACATCAAGAGCAAGTCAGCGGTAACCTTTCTTATTCATTCGTGGAGGTGTGAGATCACTGGCAAGGCCAGGATTTAAGGCCCATCTCTAATTCTCCTGGGGGTGAGCTACCACCTTCTTGAACCGTCTCAGTCCACGTGGTGTCGGTGAGGGAAGGTTCACCAGACCTATTCCCGGGACGGCGGGACTGTCCTGTGAACCGGGGTTGGGGCAAACAGGGCCTGCTTTCTCCAGGCTTTCGAAGAACGAGGGATGACCTCACCGCAATCTACAAAATACTTAATCGGATAGTCAGATAATATCGTTATGAAGTTGAGTTGGTAAAGATAGAAAGAATGTTTATAAAGCGATAAAAGAATTGCAAAAAAATGCGAGAAAAGGAAAACAGTGAGTGGTCCCTTTAAAAGCTGTCATTGAGTTCAAAATGCAAAGTACACACAGGCTTAACACAAGGATCCTACAGTTCAGAAGAAGGCCATTCGGCCCATCGAGACTGCACCGACCACAATCCCACCCTGGGCCTATCCGCATTACCCCATGCATTTACCCTAGCCAGTCCCCCAGACACAAAGGAGCAATGTTCATCGTTGAGTTTTGGAAAAATTGCCCCTTTGTGTCTGGGGGACTAGCAATCCATCTTTGGATTGTGGGAGGAAACCGGAGCACCCGGAGAAAACCCACGCAGACACGGGGAGAACGTACAAACTCCACACAGACAATCACCCAAGCCGGGAATCGAACCCGGGTCCCTGGCGCTGTGAGGCAATAGTGCTAATTACTGGCCCAGACAGGGTGGGGTAAAGAGGGCCTGGGTAAGATACTGTGTCAGGGAGTCAGTGCTGACCCGATGGCCTCTTCTGCAGTATAGGGATTCAGTGAGAGAGGCTTCAGGCATGAGTCAATGTGCATCACATCAAGTATCCCATCTGGATAAATTTCAAAAACACTTAATACAATCTGTTCCCAAAATTGTTTTCTAACCACCTTTTTTGATTGTGGTATCTACACTTGAAAGGATTACATATGTGTCTTGACAACCCATGTGTCTGGATTTGCTGCTTCCAGTCAAATCCAATTAATTGTCTGCAGCAAAATCCGAGGGAAATTTAACATTGGGATGCCTGCCTTACAAGTCTAGGGGGAAATGCTGTATGTTTCCAATGCACGGACAGCCTGCGTGCCATTTGGTTACAACACTCCAAGCAGGATGTGCACGTTTTAGAAAGGGGAGGCTGGAATTCTCCCAGAGACTTTGTCTCGACAACTACAACTCCAACAGAAAGCTCACGTGTGAAAATGGGTGACTCCTGTTGGCATGAAGTTATGGCAGCGATGTAGAAATAGCTTTGTGGAAATTCTGGTGACATAAACAGTGATTTGATCTGATTTATTATTGTCAGATGTATTAACATACAGTGAAAAGTATTGTTTCTTGCACGCTACGCAGACAAAGCATACCGTTCACAGAGAAGGAAAGGAGAGTGTGCAGAATGTAGTGTTACAGTCATAGCTAGGGTGTAGAGAAAGATCAACTTAATGCAAGGTAGGTCCATTCAAAAGTCTGACAGTAGCAGGAAAGAAGCTGCTCTTGAGTCAGTTGGTACGTGGCTTCAGACTTTTGTAGCTTTCTCCAGAGGGAAGAAGGTGGAAGAGAGAATGTCCGGGAAACGTGGGGTCTTTAATGATGCTGGCTGCTTTGCCGAGACAGCAGGAAGTGTAGACAGAGTCAGTGGATGGGAGGCTGGTTTGCCTGTCTGTGTGGAGTTTGCGCATTCTCCCTGTGTCTGTATAGGTTTCCTCCAGTTTCCTCCCACAGTCCAAAAGGTGTGCTTGTATCTCTTTTGATTTGATTTGATTTGATTTATTATTGTCATATGTATTAACATACAGTGAAAAGTTTTGTTTCCTGTGCACTATACAGACAAAGCATACTGTTCATAGAGAAGGAAACGAGAGAGTGCAGAAGGTAGTGTTATAGCTGGAGAAAGATCAACTCAATGTGAGATAGGTCCATTCAAAAATCCGACAGCAACAGGGAAGAAACTGTTCTCGAGTCGGTTGGTACGTGACCTCAGACTTTTGTGTCTTTTTCCCGACGGAAGAAGGTGGAAGAGAGAATGTCCGGGGTGTGTGGGGTCCTTAATTATGTTGGCTGCTTTGCCGAGGCAGTGGGAAGTGTAGACAGAGTCAACGGATGGGAGGCTGGTTTGTGTGATGGACTGGACTTCGTTCACAGCCCTTTGTAGCTCCTTGCGGTCTTGGGCAGAGCAGGAGCCATACCACGCTGCGGTATAACCAGAAAGAATGCTTTCTGTGGTGCATCTGTAAAAGTTGGTGAGAGTTGTCGCTGATGTGCCAAATTTCCTTAGCCTCTGAAGATAGTAGAGGCGCTCTTGGGCTTTCTTAACTATAGCGTCAGCATGAGGGGACCAGAACAGGTTGTTTGTGACCTGGACACCTAAAAAAATTGATCTGGGGAACCTATTCTTTTGTCTGCAACAATATTTTTGTTTTCCTCAATGCAAACTTTGTTCTCCACCCAGTTGGTTTGCTTGGTGCAGCTTTTAAATGATGCCAGATGGAAGTCCCACCCTCGTGTTTTATACAGTTGGCACTGATGTTTTCACCTTTGTGCTGTGATCTTCACTTGCTTTTTATGCATAATGAGAAATCATTGACTTGCTGTCATCAATTTGCTCTCCGGAAACTTGGGCAAGTTTTTATCTGCAGTAATTCTTTGCTGAACTCCTTCTGCAAGATACTGGCATCTGGCTGCTAAATCTCTGCCAATATTGCTCCTGATTAGAATACAAAATCAGGGATGTATTCCTGAGGCTTTATAAGGCTCTGGTCAGACCACATTTGGAATATTGTGAGAAATTTTGGGCCCCACGTCTATCTATCAGCACCACAAGTAGGCTTACATTAACACTGTAATGAAGTTACTGTGAAAAATCCCTTGGTCGTCACACCCTGTTCAGGTACATTGAAGGAGAATTTAGCACGGGTCAATGCACCAAACCCGCACATCTTTCGGACTGTGGGAGGAAACCGGAGCACCAGAGGAAACCCACAAAGACATGGGGAGAATGTGCAAACTCCACACAGACAGGCAAACCAGCCTCCCATCCATTGACTCTGTCTACACTTCCCATTGTCTCAGCAAAGCAACCACATAATTAAAGACCCCACGCAACCCGGACATTCTTTCTTCCACGTTCTTCCTTCCGGAGACGGATACAAAAGTTTGAGGACACGCACCAACAGACACAAGACTAGCTTCTTCCCTGCTGCCGTCAGACTTTTGAACAGACCTACCTCATGTTAAGTTGATCTTTGTCTACGCCACAACTATGACTGTAACGCCACATTCTGCACCCTCTCCTATCCTTCTCTATGAATGGTATGCTTTGTCTGTTTCGCACACAAGAAACAATACTTTTCACTGTATCCCAATAGATACAACAATAATTAATCGAGTCAAATCAAAACATTTTCACTGTAAGGCTCTCTCCCGGGAATAACTAAACAGAGTTAGCCAGAAACCTTGGCAGACATCATCCAGTATAGATCACTCTGACCTCTGGGTTTGAGAGTATAAACAGACTATAAGAGATACACAATGGGAAAGCGGTCTGTTTTAGTTCCAGTGTTTGGCAGTCTCAGGGAAAAAAAAATCCAGACAATTGCTTCAAGAACACAGGGAGTATCTAATTTTAGTTTAACATGCCTCTTGACGACGTAATTAAGCTTGAATTGAAGCCAGTGTGGTGGATTTTCACCCCCGATGTTCATTACTCTTATCTGCCTTGTTTAAAATAACAGAATTGTATGTGAAAACCAACACTGCAAACCAACGGTCACTGGACACTTACTGAACAACCCAGGGGACGATGACAAGTGCCAGAAATGAATAGAATCACACTGTGAGCACTGCTAAAGAGAAGTGACTAAACCAGATCTTTGGTAAGAATGAAAAATCAGCGTGGGTTCGACTCTCAGCAAAACTTACTAACTCGTTCCATTGTGGGATTGTCAACAAGGGAAGAATACTGATACAAACATCTTAAAATCAATGAATCATAGAATCCCTATAATGCAGAAGGAGGCCATTCGGGCTATCAAGCCTGCACCAGCAACAATTCCACCCAGACCCTATCCCTATAACTCCATGTATTTACCCTAGCTAGACCCCCTGACACAAAGGGGCAATTTTCCAATTTTCTTAACCCACACAACTTTGAACTTTAAGGAACAATTTAGCACGGTCAATCTACCTAAACTGCACATCTTGGGACACTAAGGGACAATTTACCATGGCGAATCCACCTAATCCGCACAACTTTGGATGTGGGAGGGAACCAGAGCACCCGGAGAAAACCCACGCAGACACTGGGAGAACGTGCTGACTCCAGACAGACAGTGACCCAAGCTGGGAATCGAACCTGGGTCTCTGGCACTGCTAACCACTGTGCCACCTGCATCTGACATCCTGTACCTTATATCTGAAAATGACAAAAGATGAGGTTCACACAAACTACAATGCTGAAATTCTCCCGTCTCGCCCACCCTGGGAATCGTAGCGGGCAAGACAGAAAATGTGGCGGACCTCGGAGATGTGCGTGGAGCTCAGGCGGGGATTTTTGGTGCTTGGGGCGCACACGAGACCAAAGAATCGCACACAATGGGCGAGATTTTACAGCCTTGCTCGACCCGAGACCAGAAAATCCAGCCCAAGGTCAACGGACATTGTTTGCCCTTCACTTGCTCCAATTTCGCAGCGGATGGAACGATAAAATTCCAGAGAACGTCTCCAAGTGGGTTTCCTCCGGGTGCTCCAGTCTCCTCCCACATTCCAAAGATGTGCGGGTTTGGTGGATTGACCATGCCAAATTGTCCCTGAGTGTCAGGGGGATTAGCTGGGTAGATAGCTGGGGTTACGGAGATAGGGTCTGGGTGGGATTGTTTTTGGTGCAGACTTGCCTCGATGGGCCGAATGGCCTCCTTCTGCACTGTAGGGATTCTTTGATTCGAAAACATTTGCACCAACATTTTTTCTCCGTTGACAATCTCACAATGAAACAAGATGCCAAATGAAACAGTCACAATATTTGAAATTTTCAAGACCCACTTTATAGATTATTTTCATTTAAATGATTAATTCGGACAACCAGCTCAGCAGTTCATGCCTGTCTAGTTAGTGCTACCCATGTAAATGTTGGCAGAATGCCCATAGTCCGGGTTAATCTTCAAAAATGATGTCAGTTAGGAAGATTTAAAGTCTCTTTATTCATTGTCACAAGTAGGCTTGCATTAACACTGCAATGAAGTTACTGTGAAAATCCCCTAGCCGCCACACTCCAGTGCCTGTTTGGGTCAATGCACCTAACCAGCACGTCTTTAAGACTGTGGAAGGAAACCGGAGCACCCAGAGGAAACCCACACAGACACAAGGAGAATGTGCACTCTACACAGAGACAGTGACCAGGAATTGAACCCAGGTCCCTGGCACTGTGAGGCAGTTGTGCTAATCACTGTACCACCGTGCTGCCCCTAATTTCACCCTTGCCAGGACAATGGACCCATACAACCACAAGTTTAAAAGTTTAAAGTTTATTTATTAGTGTCACAATTAGGCTTATATTAACACTGCAATGAAGTTACTGTGAAAATCCCCTAGTCATCACACTCCAGTGCCTGTTTGGGTACACGGAGTGAGAATTTACCATGGCCATGCACCTGATAGCACGTCTTTAAGACTGTGGGAGGAAACTGGAGCACCCGGAGGAAACCCACGCAGACACAGGGAGAATGTGCTACCTCCACACAGACAGTGACCCAAAGCTGGGAATCGAACCCGGGTCCCTGTGAGGTAGTAGTGCTACACATTGTGTCACCGTGCCACCCCAGAGAGTCATCAACTGGAGCTGACGTGAAAGGATTACATCAGAAATCATAGAATGATAGAATCCCTACAGTACAGAAGGAGGCCATTCGACCCATCTAGTCTGTACTAACCACAATCCCACGCAGGCCCTATTTCCATAGCCCCACATCTTTACCCTGCTTATCACCCTGAAGCGAGGAGTAATTCAGCACAGTCAACCCACCTAACCTGCGTATCTTTGGACTGTGGGAGGAAACTGGGGCACTCGGAGGAAACCCACGCAGACACGATAACTGGTGCACATTAAGTTGTTAAGAAAACAGGCATTAGTAGAATTGGTGTGAGCCAAACCTTTTAAGCTCAAGTTTTAAAGTTTATTTATTAGCGTCACAAGTAGGATTACGCTAACACTGCAATGAAATTATTGTGAAAATCCCCTAGTCGCCACACTCTGGAGCCTGTTCGGATACATTGAGGGAGAATTTAACATGGCCCCAATGAACCCTAACCAGCACCTCTGGGAGGAAAGTGGAGCACCCGGAGGAAACCCACACAGACATGGAGAGAATGTGCAGGCTTCATACAGACAGTAACCCAAGCTGGGGGTCGAAGCCAGGTCAGTGAGGCAGCAGTGCTAACCACGGTGCCACTGTGCTGGCCAAACCTGTGACACGCGGCCTATCAAAGGGTGTACAGCAAAGAGAGGCTCAATTATTGATGCCAACAGAAGAAAAACTTTTAAAATTCAGAAAGATAGGAAGTGTTAATCACTCCAGGGATATACGCACACATGCTCTGTGGTTGGTCGGACCATTTGTGAAAGAAATCAGGGTTTTGAAAACAGGAAGTTCTCAATAAGGCTTGGTTAAAAGTCAATGTTCTCAAATTGTTAAAACTATCACTCAGTCGTTAGAAACAAACAAACACATGGTTCCTACATATGCTTCCAACATTGCTCCTTTTGACAGGGGAGGGTATGCTGAAAGAGTGTTTCCCCTTATGGGAGAGACCAAAGTTTATTAATTAGTGTCACAAGTAGGCTAACATTAACACTGCAATGAAATTGCTGTGAAATTCCCCTAGTTGCCACACTCCGTAGCCTGTTCGGGTTACGCTGAGGGAGAATTTAGCATGGCCAATACACCACCCTAACCAGCACGTTTTTTGGACTGTGGGAAGAAACCGGAGCACCCAGAAGAAACCCAAACAGACACAGGGAGAACACGCAGAGTCCACACAGACAGTGACCCAAGTCGGGGATTGAACCTGGGTTCCTGGCGCGGAGAAGCAGCAGCGCTAACCACTGTGCCACCGTGCCACCCGCCTTAGGGGGCACAGTTCAAAAATAAGGGGTCTCCCATTTACGGTGGAGATGAGGAAAATTAAAAATATAAGGCAGATTCCCTTCCCTAAAGGACATTAGTAAACCAGATGGGTTTCTCCTGATAATTGTTTCTGAATTTCAGATTTTTTTTTAATTGAATTCAAATTCCACTATCAGCTGTGGTGGGATTTGAACCCAGGTCCTCAGAACATTAGCTCAGTTTCTGGATTAATAGCTTAGTGACAATACCACTAGGCTATTGCCTCCCCTATTGAAGCTACAATCAGATCAGCCAAAGGCTTATCAAATGGTGGAACATGATAGAGGGGCTGAGTGGCCTAGTTCTAAATAAACACTTGTATGCCTTCCTTGTAATGGATGGCAGGGAATCTCTTTGTGAGAAATGGTTAAAATCTGGTGAAACTAAAGGCATTGCAAGCCCAGGATGAAGCTTTGCTTATCAAACTTCTGACAGCCAGTTGGTGAAGGATCTCACTAGAGGTTAACCTTTACTCCCTTTGGAATTACTCCCAAAGTGAAACTTTACAAGTGTGTGGCTCAGATTTTTGTGGGTGGCACAGTGGTTAGCACTGCTGCCCCACACCGCCAGTTTGGGTCACTGTCAGTGTGGAGTCTGCACATTCTCCCCTTTTAATAGTTCACTTGATTGATTCCAGAGATGAGGGGTTTGTCATATGAAGAGAGATTGAACAGTTTAGGCCTATACTCTTTGGAATTTAGAAGAATGAGGGGAGATCAAATTGGGGTACACAAGATGACAAAAGGTACGGATAAAGTAGACATGGAGCGGATGCTTCCTCTTGTGGGGCATTCTGGGACGAGACATCATAGTCTTAGGATAAGGGGTAGCAAATTTAAGAGTTGAGGAAAAACTACTTCCCTCAAAGGGTCGTGGATCTGTGGAATTCGCTACCCCAAAGTGCAGTGGATGCTGTGAGTAAATTTAAGGAGGAGTTAGACAGGTTTTTAATTGGTAATGGGGTTGAAGGGTTACAGGGAGAAGGTTGGAAAATGGGAATGAGAAGCATATCAGCAATGATCGAATGGCGGAACGGACTCGATGGGCCAAATGGCCTAATTCTGCTCCTATGTCTTATCAACTTAAAGTTCATTTATTGGTGTCACAAGTAGGCTTTACATTAACACTGCAGTGAAGTTACTGTGAAAATCCCTCAGTCGCCACACTCCAGGCCTGTTCAGGTACACTGAGGGAGAATTTAGCATGGCCAAGGCATCCTAACCACCACATCTTTTGGGCTGTGGGAGGAAATCGGAGCACCCGGAGGAAACCCACGTAGACACAAGGAGCACATGCAGACTCCACACAGACAGTGACCCAAGCTGGGAATCGAACCCTGGTCCCGTGAGGCTGCAGTGCTAACCACTGTGCCGCCCCATGTCCGAACATAAGAACTGGGAGCAGGAGTAGGCCATCTGGCCCCTCAAGCCTGCTCTGCCATTCAATAAGATCATGGCTGATCTTTTCATGGACTTGCTTCCACTTATAGGCCCCCTCTTCATAACGCTGCGTGGGTTTCCTCCGGATGCTCTGGTTTCCTCCCACAGTCCAACAGATGTGCTGGTTAGATGCATTGGTCATGCTAAATTCTCCCTCAGGTGTCTGAGTGTGACGATGAGGGGATTTTCACAGTAACTTCATTGCAGTGTTAATGTAAGCCTACTTGTGACTCATAAATAAATAAAACAAAACAAAATAACAAGAATATATCAATCTCACTTTGAAAACTAATAATTGATGTAGCACCAATTTCCGTTTGCCAGCAAGAGTTCCAAATTTTTATCACCAATTGTGTACAGTCATGTTTTCTCATGTCACTCCTGAAAGATCTGGTTTTTTATATACTTTACTCCAGAGTCCCAGCCAGTGGAAATAGTTTCTTTCTATCTACCCAAACCTTTATCTATGCTTCAAAGTTAAAGTTTAGTTATTAGTCACAAGTAGGCTCACATTAACACTGCAATGAAGTTACCGTGAAATTCTCCTCGCCGCCACACTCTGTGCCTGTTTGGGTACACTGAGGGAGAATTTAGCACAGCCAATGCACCCTAACCATCTTTTGGACTGTGGGAGGAAACTGAAGCGCCTGGACGGAACCCACGCAGACACGGGGAGAACGTGCAAACTCCGCACAGACAGTGACCCAAGCCAGGAATCAAACCCGGGTCCTTAGCGCTGTAGGTAGCAGTGCTACCCACTGTGCCACCCTCACTCTGGAGACGCACAGATTTTATTGGGTGAAGTTGGATTGAGGAATGTTTACACTAAATCATTCTGTAAAGGTACGGATCTGGACACACACTCGCACACACCCACACACACACACTCCCACACTCTCGCTCACACATTCCCTGGGGTCATTCTTTTGTTATTAATTATTTCAAGAAAATAAAACCTTTGAGAGATAAAAGAGCTAAAGCTAGTTGGTCAGTTTAAAAATGCCGAGGGGAAATATGTAATTTGTATCTAAGTCCAGTAAATCCATCCTTCTGGAATCTCTTTCAATCTATTTTATCGCAGTTATTCATTGCTACAAGTCAGTTCCTGTGATGTCTTCAGAAGCAATTACAGTCACTTCTTGTTTTCATTATAGTTAGACGTTGCTAATTCAGAGCATCCCAAAGATTTCCTGCAGTTGAATGGGGCAAATTTTATTTTTGTAGCACACTGGAGAATCCACGTGACCCCACTGGCAGGGTGGGAGAGTTTTAATAGCTTCTCTTCTGTTGGGAAGGAACTGGGGATTCTTTCTTGTGGAGTTAAACAGGTTCAATCAATCCTCCTGTAACCTGTCAGAGTCCGAGCTAAGCTCAGTATGGGCAGGGGTGCAGGGGGAATGGTTCAATTCTCTGCTGAGACCTCGTCCACCTTAGACATACACCTAAAGTTAAAGCCTGAACATTTTGAACAAAATAATAGTGATCCCTTCAGCACTGACCCAAATTATGCAGCAAATCAGGCAGCAGCCCCTGGTTTCCCCCGCTCATGTACAGTTATTTAAAATTTAGTTAAAATGTATTTATTAGTGTCACAAGTAAAGTTACATTAACACTGCAATGAAGTTACTATGAAAATCCCCTCGTTGCCACGCTCCAGCGTTTGTTTAGGCACATTGAGGGAAAATTTAGCACGGCCAATGCAACCTAACCAGCATGTCTTTTGGACTGTGGGAGGAAACCGGAGCACCCGGAGGAAACCCACGCAGACACGGGGAGAATGTGCAATTCCACACAGACAGTGACCCAAACCAGGAATCGAACCTGGGTCCCTGCCACTGTGAGCTAACCACTGTGCCAACATGCTGCCCATTTGTCCTGTTCAAATATGATACAGGTTCCTTGAGGGGGATGCTACACTTAAAAGTCTCTTGCGAAGCTGTGAGTTGTCGCTCAAAGGGCCACGGGGAGTCCTTGGGCAGGTGTAGGAGAAATGAGAGATGGGTGTCATTTCCTTTGCAAAATCCAGGCCAATAAGCGTTGCCCAGCATTTTATTTTGGAAATATTCTTGCATTGCTTAAAGCATTAAATACCAAGTAACACACATCACGCACTACCAGAAGGATGTGGATGCTTCGGAGAGGGTACAGAAGAGGTTTACCAGGGTGTTGTCTGGTCCGCAAGGTATTAGCTATGAGGAGAGGTTGGATTAACTTGGTTTGTTCTCACTGCAATGACAGAGTTTGAGGGTTGACCTGATAGAGGTTTACAAGATTATGAGTGTCATTGAACACAGAACATAGAAAATATAACAGCACAGTACAGGCCCTTCGGCCCTCGATGTTGTGCTGAGCTATGTCCAAACGCAAGATCAAGCTATCCCATTCCCTATCATTCTGGTATACTCCATGTGCCTATCCAATAACCGCTCAAAAGTTCCTAAAGTGTCCGTCCCCACTATCGCAGCAGGCAGTGCACCCCAACCACTCTGAGTAAAGAATCTACCTCGGACGTTCCTCCTATATCTCCCACCATGAACCTTATAGTTATACCCCCTAGTAACAGCTACTTCCACCTGAGGAAATAGTCTCTGCACGTCCACTCTATCAATCCCCCTCATCATCTTATAAACCTCTATTAAGTCGCCTCTCACCCTCCTCCGCTTTAAACAGAAAAGCCCCAGCTCCCTCAACCTTTCCTCAGAAGACATACCCTCTAAACCAGCCAGCATCCTAGTTAATCTCCTCTGCACTGTCTCCAATGCTTCCACATCCTTCTTATAGTGAGACAACCAATGCACCTAACCAGCACGTCTTTCAGACTGTGGGAGAAAAATAGAGCCCCCAGAGGAAACCCACGCAGACACGGGGAGAATGTGCAGACTCCACACAGACAGTGACCCGAGCTGGGAATCAAACCCGGATCCCTGGCGCTGTGAGGCAGCAGTGCTAACCACTTAGCTTGGTGTTGGTTGGCTTCTGTCAGGCATTCACAGCATGTTTTTTGTCTCTCTATTTCTGCGCCATTTCAGATGTTGAAGCTTTCATCCACTTCCATTTAATTTCCCCTTTGATGGAGACGGTAAAGTAGGTTCTAGTTTCTGTTTTCAATTTGCCCGAGTTCTGCTGAATGAATCTGGGATGAATTGAAAACAGAAAATACCCTTTGGGTAACTGTGATAATTATTTAGCAGTTAGTTTTATTTCTTTAGCGACCTTGTTATTTGCCATTGACTGGGACAGCCCGAAGAAAGGCAACTGAATACAACTGAACATAGGACAAAGGGATAGGTGGAGCTGACATAACTGAACTGATATAAGGTCTAGAGCTGCCAAACCGTTCATTTTTTTTTAATTCGTTCATGGAACGTGGAGTTACATAGAAAATAGGAGCAGGAGAAGGCCATTGGGCCCTTCGAGCCTGCTCCACCATTCATTACGATCATGGTGGACCATCCAACTCAATAGCCTAATCCTGCTTTCTCCCATAACCTCTGATCCCGTTCGCCCCACGTGCTATATCCAGCCGCCTCTTGAATACATTCAATGTTTTGGCATCAACTATTTCCCGTGGTAATGAATTCCACAGGCTCACCACTCCTTGGGTGAAGAAATGTCTCCTCATCTCCGTCCTAAATGGTCTACCCTGAATCCTCAGACTGTGACCCCTGATTCTGGACACCCCCACCATCGGGAACATCCTCCCTGCATCTCCCTTCTCTAGTCCTGTTAGAATTTTAAAAGTCTCTATGACATCCCGCCCCTCATTCGTCTGAACTCCAGAGAAAAAAAATCCTAACCCAATCAATCTCTCCTCATACATCAGCCATCCCCGGAATCAGCTCGATAAAACTTTGCTGCACTCTGTCCAGAGCAAGAACATCCTTCCTCGGAAAAAGAGACCAAAACTGCACACAATACTCTCGGTGTGGCCTCACCAAGGCCCCATATACTTGTAACAACACATCGCTGCTCCTGTACTCGAAACCTCTCGCAATGAAGGCCAACAGACCATTTGCCTTCTTTACCACCTGCTGCAACTGCATGCTTACCTTCAGTGACTGGTGCACAAGGACACCCAGGTCCCTCTGCACACTCCCCTCTCCCAATTTACAGCCAATAACCTCCCTTCTTGTTTTTACTGAATAACCTCACAGTTATCCAAATTATACTGCATTTGCCATTGGTTCGCCCACTCACCCAATCTGTCCAGATCATGTTGAAGGATCTCTGCATCCGCGTCGCAGTTGGTCATTTATTACTTGAACTGGGTGGCTTGCTAGGCCATTTCAGTTGACACTGCTGTGCCTCTGGAGTCAAATGTAGGCCAGACCGGGTAAGGATGGCAGATTTCCTTCCCTGAAGGACATTGGTGAACCAGATGGGTTTTTCCGAAAATCAACAATGGTCATCAGTAGATTCTCAGACAGTCTGACATCCTTCCCAAAGAGCAGAGGCTAGGCTGGACAATATTCGCTATTGTGGCTTAATTAGAGCTTTGTAAATATCAGCATAAAACTCTCCTACTATATCCCCAGTTACAAAGCCCCCGGGAGGGATTTTACAGCCTCGCTCATCCCAAAACCATAAAATCCCGTCTGATCTACCTTAGAGATTACTCGGCTTACCTATAACCCTCTATCTTACTATGTACTTATCTAAAAGTACATATTGAATCCGCCTCCACCACCGTTGCTGGCAGCCCATTCCACGCACCCACCACTCTCTGAGTCAAAAACTTACCCCTGGCATCTCCTCTGTTCCTACTCCCCAGCACCTTAAACCTGTGTCCTCTTATGGCAACCATTTCAGCCCTGGGAAGTATAGTAATACTTGGAGAAAGTATGGAGATTCCAAGCAACAATTTTTCAGACAAATATTATCGACTCATAGAGGTTTACTGCTAAGTTGGCCCAACCTATCCGTGCCAATCCTTATTTTGACCATTAAGTCCGCATTTGACCCATATCCCTCTATACCCATCTTACCCATGTAACTGTCTAAATACTTCTTAAAAGACAAAATTGTACCTGCCTCGACTACAACCTCTGGCAGCTCGTTCCAGACCTCACCACCCTCTGTGTGAAAAAATTTCCCTTCTGGATCTTTTGTATCTCTCACCTTAAACCTATGCCCTCTAGTTTCTGATCAGATGTGATGAGATTTGTGGCAATAACAAATAATGCCCAAATACAATGCTAGCTAATCATTGCACGAAGTTATCTTGCTATTAATCATGCCTCAGGAATAGGCAGGTTACGTATTGTAGAGTAATTAATGACATTTTATTTACACGTTCATGGGATGTGATCATTACTGACCACTCCAACATTAACCTCGCCTCCTGATTTGTCCTGAAGTAAGTGCTGGTGATTCACCTTGTTTTATTCTTTCAAGGGATGTGGCCTTCACTGGCTATTCCAGCATTCATTGCCCATCCCACTTGGTGGCACAGTGGTTAGCACTGCTGCCTCGCAACACCAGGGACCCGAGTTCGATTCCAGCCTTGGGTCACTGTCTGTATGGAGTCTGCACATTCTCCCCGTGTCTGTGTGAGTTTCCTCCGGGTGCTCTGGTTTCCCCCCACACTCCAAAGATTTACAGGTTAGGTGGATTGGCCATGTTAAATTGCCACTTGGTATCCCAAGATGTGTAGGTTAGCGGGGTTAACGAGGTAAGTACACGGGATAATGCATATAGGGCCTGGGTGAGATGCTCTGTTAAGGAGTTGGTACAGACTGGATGGGCCAAATGGCCTCCTTCTGCACTGTAGGGAGTTTATGATTCCATATTGCCCCTTGAGAAGGTGGTGGTGAGCTGCCTGCTTAAACTGCAGCAGTCCACGTGGTGTGACTACCCTCACGCTGCGACTAGACAGGGGGTTCCAGCATTCTGATCCAGGGGCAATGATGAAATGGCGACATAGTTCCAAGTCAGGATGGTGTGCGACTTTGACTGGATCTTACAGGTGTTGGTATTCCTATACATCCACTGCCTGTGTCCTTCTTAGCAGTAGTGGTCTCAGGTTCTGACGGATACTAATCAAGCATCATAATCTAACAGCCCACTCGAACTAATTGTCACTACTACTAGGAAATCTGTTATATAGCATGTATATATATATTTTTTCTTAATTGTATCAAGAAGGCACAGGAGCAGAAAGTGTCAAAATAAAAGCAGGAAAGTTTTAAAGATTATTTATTAGCGTCACAAGTAGGCTTATATTACATTGAATTTAGAGTAAAAATCCCCTAGTCGCCACACTCCGGCGCCTGTTTGGGTACACTGAGGAAGAATTTAGCACGGCCAATCCACCCTAACCAGCACGTCTTTGGACTGTGGGAGGAAACCAAAGAACCCGGAGGAAACCCACGCAGACATGGGGAGAATGTGCAGATTCTGCACAAACAGTGACCCAAACCAGGAATTGGACCCAGGTCCCTGGAGCTGTGAGGCAGCAGTGCTAACCACATAATATCAGATATGGAGTGTAATTCCAGTCATCAAGGATATGAATTGTTAGTGATTGATTATCAGCAGGTGGCTGTCACATGAATAATGGTAGGCAGACTTACAAAGCCAGTACAAAATCAGACAGCAAAATTCCCAGTGAAAAATCCGGCTTTTAATCCCAACTCACAAACTGAAGCAAAAATTGGAATATGTCTCTATTGATAGGCTGTTCAGATGGAAGAGTATGGAAGATATCCAAATCATTTCAATGCCAAAGCTATTATATGCTCTGTTCTCTCTTAACAGCCTGAATTTTAGTTGCTCTCTGTCCATTATCCTCTTTAAATCAATGAAGCAGAACATTTCCGTGATGAGATTGGTCATGCTTAGCCTTCTGTGTAAGATTGCTGAGCTGGCCATATCTCTGGCTGCATAATCTGAATGTAAGATGCACTGACAGTAATAACCTTCACACAAATCAGCTCGAGTCTTGGGTGTTAGAAGTCACTGGAAGTGTTACCCTAGCGCTAGAGGGTGGCTGTCTCCAGTTCACCTTAAGACATTGCCAAATATCATTACAGAGGCGCAAAAATCATTCTCTTAAATTGCAAAACATTTTCTTTTTTTTTAGCTGCCTCATAGCTCCAGGGATCCAGGTTCAATTCCTGGATTGGGTGACTGTCTGTGCAGAGTCTGCACGTTCTTCCCATGTCTGCATGGGTTTCCTCCGGGCGGTCCGATTTCCTCCCACAGTCCAAAGCGGTGCGGTGGATTGGCCGTGCTAAACTGCCCCTTAATGTCCAAAGATGTGTAGGTTAGGTGGATTGGCCATTGTGATGCTAATACACTTACACTTAAATCTCTCCTCACATCCCAGGATAAATCTGATGGATGGATAACTGAGGCATGGACTGAAGGAGACTTGAAGATAACCAGAGGAGAAACAAGAAAATGCCAATTGAAGCTACGGTGGCAACAAGAACTGCCCATTGCCATGGGACGACAAATGTATTTAATAACATGTTAATTTCAGTGTATTAATGTGATTGTTAGATGAGTGAATTTGTGTATTGGGTTTAAATGCTATTATTAAATGATTTTTATCTGTGCAACATTAAATAATATATAATTTTTAAAAACCCTCCTTGGAGAGACGAAGGATGAGAGGGTGACCTAATAGAGGTGTATAAGATGTTGAGAGGTATTGATCAAGTAGATAGTCATAGAATCATAGAACCCTACAGTGCAGGAAGAGGCCCTTCGGCCCATCGAGTCTGCACTGAACACAATCCCACCCAGGCCCTACCCCCATATCCCTACATATATGTACCCATTAATCCCTCCAGCCCATGTATACCAGAATACTAAGGGACAATTTTTTAGCATGGCCAATCAACCTAACTCGCACATCTTTGGACTGTGGGAGCAAACTGGAGTACCCGGAGGAAACCCACACAGACACGAGGAGAATGTGCAAACTCCACACAGACAGTGACCCAAGCTGGGAATCGAACCCAGGTCCCTGGAGCTGTGAAGCAGCACTGTGCTACCATGCCGCCCCAAGTCAGAGGTTTTTTCCCAGGGTTGAAATGGCTGCCACAAACGGACACAGGTTTAGGGTGCTGGGGAGTAGGTACACAGGAGATGTCAGGGGTAAGTTTTTCACTCAGAGTGATGGGTGAGTGGAATGGGCTGCTGGCAGTGGTGGTGGAGGCAGATTCGATAGGGTCTTTTAAGAGATTTTTAGGTAAGTACATGGAACTTGGTAAGATAGAGGGTTATAGGTAAACCTAGTAATCTGTGAGGTAGGGACATGTTCGGAACAACTTTGTGGGCCTGTATTGTGCTGTAGTTTTTCTACGTTTCTACTGTTTGAACCACGAACACAAAACGACGGAATCACTCAGCAGGCCAGGCAGACTCTTGAAAGAATACTAGCTAACGATTAGAAATGTTCATCAGAACGGGAAGTTATTACAAGTAAAATCCACTGAAATAAAAGAACAGAACATGGGGAAAGGAAGTGTGGACACATAACCACACACAGCTTCTAGAATATTCCATCAACCACACGGCAAACTGTTTGGAATCTTCCTGCAAGCCTTCCACCCTTAATATTGACCAATAGGGAAAGTAGTGCCTTGGTAGTGTTATTATCGCTGGACAACTGATCCAGAAGACCCAGGATAATGGTCTAGGTTCAAATCCCGTCACGGCATTTGAATTCAATAAAAATCTGGAATTAAGAATCTACTGATGACCATGAAACCATTGTCGATTGTCAGGAAAATCCATCTGGTTCACTAATGTCTCCTTAGGGAAGGAAATAAGAACATAAGAAATAGGAACAGGAGTAGGCCATCTAGCCCTTCGAGCCTGCCCCGCCATTCAATAAGATCATGGCTGATCTGAAGTGGATCAGTTCCACTTTCCCCCTTTCTCCCCATAACCCTTAATTCCCCTGTCTATCAGAAACCTATCTACCCGTGACTTAAATATATTTAGCGAGGCAGCCTCCACCACTTCAACGGGCAGAGAATTCCAGAGATTCACCACCCTTTGAGTGAAGAAGTTCCTCCTCAACTCTGTTCTAAACTGCCCCCCCCCTTATCTTGAGGCTGTGCCCTCTAGTCCTGTGCCACCCTTACCCAGTCTGACCTACATGTGTCTCCAGAGCCACAGCAATGTGGTTGACTCTCAGCTGCTCTGGGGCAACTAGGGATGGGCAATAAATGTTGGCCCAGCCAGCGATGCCCATGTCCCATGAATGAAAAAGAACAAAGGTTCAGCTCCTGATCAGTACAGAGGTAAACACTTGATCACATTCAATATACAGACTTTCTCTTCACCAGTCACAGTTCAACCCATTCATTCAGCCTTGCTGCAACTATTTCATGCGCTGCAGATACAAACCATCCCCGTGTTGAACAGATACAAGCCCTCATGGGCCGCAATTTGACTGGCCGTTCACGCTACGCTCCCGCTGCAGCGAGTTCGGACAATTTGGCGCCCAGTGAAATTCCCTTTCACTGCAGCAGGATGGGAAAATCCTGACGGTGTGAATGGTGGTAACATTCCAGCCTTGAAATTTTACAACACAAAAAGAGGTCCTTCAGCCCATCTTGTCTGTGCTGGCCATCTATTCTATCCTCATTTTCCAGCCCTTGGTCTGTAACCTTGTGTGTTCTGGTGTTTCAAGTGCTCGTCCAAATGCTTCTTATAAAGCGTGGCATGGAGGCACAATGGTTAGCACTGCTGCCACAGAGAGCTAGGGACCTAGGTTCAATTCCTGGCTTGGATCACTGTCTGTGTGGAGTTTGCACATTCTCCCCGTGTCTGCGTGGGTTTTCTCCAGGTACTCCGGTTTCCTCCCACAGTCCAAAGATGTGCCGTTAGGTCGATTGGCCGTGCTAAATTGCCTCTTAGCATTGATAGATGTGTAAGTTTGGGGGGATTGGGGGGGTTATGGAAATCGGAACTTGATGCGATGCTCTTTTTTATTTTATTAGAGTCACAGGTAGGCTTACATTAACACTGCAATTAAGTTACAGTGAAAGGTACCCTGTCTGGGTAAATTGACGGAGAATTTAGTCCGAATTCACAGTCCGTATTCTCCCTGACACCCAATATACACTCAGTTACCTCAATCAGGGAGCTCATACTCCAAGAGGCCCACCTCCTGGGCCTCAGTGAGGTCATTACAGGGCCTGTACATCACTCCCACATTCTTGCTTTTATAATTTCTCATCACAATCCAAACTGCTTCGATATCCTGCTTTCCTGAACTTAAGTCATCCTCTTTAACGCACTAATACCATCGTTAATTAACAGACCTTCCATCTTATCCAAACTTCCTGTCCATCCTAAACATTACAAAGTCTTTAATATTCAGGTCCCATCCTATGTCATCCTGCATGTCTCTAATGACTGTCAGATTGTACTTAGTAAATTCTATTTGCAATATCCGTTCATCTATCTTGTTTTAAATGCTACGTGCATTCAAATACAGCTCCTTCTGTTTTGGCCTATTTTTGGAGCATCTAGCCTTATCTACTCAGAATGTGTACTCTGTGTCCCTTCCTGTCATGGTCCGCTTATTATTTCCCAAATTAGGACCTTGTTTTTTTGCCTTGGCTTCTAGTCTCTGATTTGCCACATCTTCGCAGATTTAATCTCAGTTGAGCAACGCTTTCAAGGGATATGAAACAAAGACAGGTAAATGGATTTAAGGCATATCCACGTAAATGTATTTAAATCACTTGGTAATATTTATAAAGGCTCTATTGCTCACAAGACAACTGCTTCAACACTAATGCAGCACGGTGGCACAGTGGTTAGCACTGCTGCCTCATAGTGCCCGGGACCTGGGTTCAATTCCCAGCTTAGGTTACTGTGCCTGTGCGGCATCTGTACATTCTCTGCCTGTGTTTCCTCTGGGAATCATAGAATCACAGAATGCTACAGTAGGAAAGGAGGCCATTTGGTCCATCAATTCTACCACAATTCGACGCAGGCCCTATCCGCATTTACCCTAGCTAGTCCCTCTGACACTAAGGGGCAATTTAGCATGGCCAATACACCTAATCTGCACATCTTTGGACTGTGGGAGGAAACCAGAGCATCCAGAGGAAACACACGCAGACACAGGGAGAACGTGCAGACTCTGCACAGACAGTGACCCAAGCTCGGGATTCGAACCCGGGTCCCTGCGCTCTGGGGCAACAGCGCTAACCACTGTGCCACCGTGTCGCCTGCTCCTCTCACAGTCCGAAAGGCGAGTTGGTTAGGTGTGTTGGCCATGCTGAATTCTCCCTCAGTGTATCCAAACAGGCGCCAGAGTGTGGCGACTAGGGGATTTTCACAGCAACTTCATTGCAGCGCTAATGTCAGCCTACTTGTGACATTAATAAGTGAACTTTAAAAAGCTAACACAACTTTCCTTCATGATCTAAATTAGAATGCAAACTATATTTTACAAGTTTGCACTTTCAGCTGGCAAAATATATACAGTTTAATAGTAAAAAAGTAATTGCTGCTGGTTGTTGCCTACAAACTACAGGTTGACACAGGGTTCATAGTCTGTTGAGGAATGTCTATAAATAGGCACTCATTAAGGGCAGGGGTGTGTCAGAGTGCCAGTGACTTTCCTAAGTGTTGACGTCCTAGATTACGCGCAGATGTCAAATGCATGATAGACAGTTCTCCACTGGGTGAAATGATAATACACCCCCTAGTGGCTGGCTAAACTGTAGCACACATGGCATGCAGGAGACTACAGCAGGAGAGGAAAAGAGATGAATCAGCAAATATGCTCACATTTTACACAGAAAAAAAAATCACTAACATTTACGCCTGCCCCACGCAAGAAAAAAAGGGAATCAGTTCCACCCTCACAAACCCGTGTTTGATTCCCGGCTTGGGTGACTGTCTGTGCGGAGTCTGCACGTTCTCCCCATGTCTGCATGGGTTTCCTCTGGGTGATGACACCCCAATGTTTAAAGATGTGGCATGGGCGGCACGGTGGAACAGTGGTTAGCACTGCTGCCTCACAGTGCCAGGAAACCAGGTTCAATTCCCGGTTTGGGTCACTGTCTGTGCAGAGTTTGCACATACTCCCTGTGTCTGCATGGGTTCCCTCCGGATGCTCCGGTTTCCTCCCACAGTCCGAAAGACGTGCTGGTTAGATGCATTGGCCGTGCTAAATTCTCCCTCAGTGTACCCGAACTGGTGCCAGAGTGTGGATTTTCACAGTAACTTCATTGCAGTGTTAATGGAAGCCTACTTGTGACACTAATAAATAAACTTTGAATTTAAAATTCCAATCACAACAGTGCAGGAGGCCACTTGGCCCATCGAGTATACACCAACAATCCCAATCACAATTCCACTCAGTACCGATCCCGTAACCCCACGTATTTACCCTGCTAACCCTTCTGACACTAATGGTCAACTTAGCACGGCCAATCAATCTAACCCACACATCTTTTTACTATGGAAAGAAACTGGAGCACCCGAAAGAAACCCACACAGACACGGGGAGAATGTGCAAACTCCACACAGACAGTGACCCAAGCCGGGAATCGAACCCAGGTCCCTGGAGCACTGAGGCAGCAGTGCTAACCGCCACGTCACCCCCACTGCTGACTATATAATGCATTAAGTGTTACACTGTTTGTTTATTTGTTAGAAAATAAACATGCCGTCCCAGGACGGTGAGCAACACCATAGCAAATGATCACATGGGCTTGAAATGTGAACTCTGGTTCTCTCATAGAATCGGTGCAGTGCAGAAGGAGGCCATTCGGTCCATCCAGCCTACACCAACAACAATCCTACCTAGGCCCTATCCCTGTAAGCGCCACATATTTACCCTGCTAATCCCTCTAATCTATACATCCTGGGATACTTAGGGGCAATGTAGTATAGCCAATGCACCTAACCGCACACATCTTTGGATGCTTTGGTCACAGATCCTGCCAGTTCTGCAGTTTATCCAGCCTTTTGGTTTCTGTTTCATATTTCCAGCATCTGCAATATTTTGCTTTTATTCACCGCAGCTAATCCATCAGTAACTTATCTCTGTTGTCCTGCTGCATCTAACATATAGTTAAAGTTAATGTTAATTTATTAGTATCACAAGTAGGCTTACATTAACACTGCAGTGATGTTACTGTGGAAGTCCCCCAGTCGCCACTCTCGGTGTCTGTTCAGGCACACTGAGGGAGAATTTAGCACGACCAATGCACCTAACCAGCACGTCTTTCAGACTGTGGGAGGAAACCGGAGCACCTGGAGGAAACGCACGCAGACATGGGGAGAATGTACAGACTCCGCACAGACAGTGACCCAAGCCGGGAATCGAATCCAGGTCCCTGGCACAGTGAGGCAGCAGTGCTAACCACTGTGCCACCCTAGCTAAAGGAGTGAAGCATATACATGGAATCCCATGACTGTATTAGATTATCATCGTTTGTTGTTCATAGAATCCCTACAAACAGAAGGAGGCCACTCAGCCCATCAAGTCTGCACTGACTCGCTGAGAGAGCATCTTATCTAGGCCCTATCCCCATACTTACCTTGCTAATTCACCTAACCTACACATCTTATGACTCTGAGGGTCAATTTAGCATGGCCAATTCACCTAACCTGCACATCTTTGGGCTATGGGAGGAAACCGGAGCACCCGAAGGAAACCCACGCAGACACGGGGAGAATGTGCAAACTCCACACAGACAATCACTCGAGGCCAGGATTGAACCCAGGTCCCTGGCGCTGTGAGACACTAAGTGGCATTTTAGCATGGCCAATCCACCTAACCTACACATCTTGGGACACTAAGAGTCAATTTAGCATGGGCCAATCTACCTAACCTACACGTCTCTGGGCTGAGAGAGGAAACCGGAGCACCCGGAGGAAACCCACACAGACACGGGGGAAGAACGTACAGACTCCACACAGACAGTCACCTGAGGCCGGAATCGAACCCAGGTCCCTGACGCTGTGAGGCAGCAGTGCTAACCACTGTGCCACCGTGCCACCCATGTTTGCTGAGGGAAGAAGTTGTAATATAATTAGTCACCACAGCAGAGGCTGACAGAGGAGTCTGTACTAGAACAAAGCGTTCTATCTCACAGAGTCCAAGTGCAAAAGGGCTGGACCATCAACAGAGGTTAAGCAGCACAGTCCAGGAGAAACCACTGTAGATTTGAGTCAGAGTCTCCACTGCACAGAAATATTCACAATACTAACTACAGACTGGCTCAGGTCCAGGAGTACAGTACAGAGAGATCTCTGTAGATTTAAGTTATGGTGCAGTCATTGTGTGCGTCTAAGGAGTCCAATAACTGAACATAACACATTGTGGTATTGTGAGTATTGTCAAAATTTCATTAATCTTGAAATTAATTATGCACACCCACATTGAGAATCTAGATCTCCTCTAACAGTTATTCAGCATCGAGAACCTCCTGATAGAAATAAATATCCTTGCAATGGTTTCAAAACTTTGTATAATTAGTATTCATACTAATTATGCTCACAATGTCCACACTGCAGCTGGAAAGCACCGCTGGTATAAACTTGCAAAGTTATCGGGGCAAATCAGTCAAACAAATAAAGACTACAGAGTACTTTTTCACATTAATAAACAGAATCATACAAACCCTACAGTGCAGAAGGAGGCCATTCAGCCCATCGAACCTGCACCAACCACAATCCCACCCAGGCCCTATCCCCACAACACCATGCATTTACCCCTAGCTAGTTCCCCTAAGGGACAATTCAGCACGGGGCAATCTACCTAACCAGCACGTCTTTGGGAGGAAGCCCACGCAGACACTGGGAGAACATGCAGACTCCACACAGACAGTGACCCAAGCCGGGAATCGAAGCCCAGAAAAAAGAGCTGTCTGTTAGTAGGGAGAGCAAGGATAGGGGATTGCATGGTGTGAATTCTTGCCTGACTTCAATCAGCTAAAAAAACTAGCTACCTCTTAACTAACAGAGATGCCTTTAAAATAAAACAAGATATTCGTCTCAATCAGGGATGCTTTGTGTGAAAACTGAGTCAAGGCGAGCCAGAATAGCATTAATTTTTTTTATATGTGGTCTGTCCCAGCTCAACTCTCCCGGGAGATCTCCAGCTTTCACAGTAAGCAGAGTGGAGAGTGATTCTCTCCCAGCTTCTACAGAAATTCTCTCTCTCTCTCCTGAAATCATCCCGGATTGTAGGAATACACCGCACTCTACAAACGATTCAAGCCGGTTAGAGATCCTTTAGATGGACAGAAAACACACAGAGAAAGAGAGAGAGAGAGAGAGCGAAAATGAATTCTGTCTGAGGCAGCCTGCTTTTAGCCCTGGAAGAGGAAAAAGCCTCCCTCTAAGATAAGTTTGGGAATGCTGTCGATGATCCAGGCACCGTCTCCAAACCACTTCAGCTCCCGTTCCCAAAATTCAGCCACAAAATGGGATGTCCGGGCGAATTCCCACAGCTGGATGCACTCAGAATATAACAGCCCACACATCAGAGATGGCTGGAGTTAGACTTTCATAACACTATTTCCCTTCTTGACACTGGACTTTCAAAAAATAAATTGGGGGGGGGGGAGTGAGGAGGTTTAAACACTTCTGCAGAAATGTCCAATTTTTGTTTTGCCCAGTTTGGAAACAAAATTGGGCTTGCTTGAGATTCTTTTTTAAAAAAAAGTGCAAAGAAATAGCAAACGCCGCTTTAGAGTAACTCCCTAACTGTGAAACTGACAGATTGAAACAAATGCCAATGAGAGGAAACGGAGGGATGCACTGACACAGATTTCCAGCTAATCCACACTATTACAGCCCAGTCCCACTTCACAAAAAAAAGCAACAAGAGGGGCTAAATTTTGGCACTGCAGTCAAAAGCCTGAGAGATCTGATCAGTACATTTTTCCCAAGAGTGTGTTAAGGCTGCCCTGATAAGCTTTCTATTCAATTAACATGTCAGTACAGCCTGTGTGTGTGTGTCCCCCTCCCCCCCACTCCCTCCGTTTCTCCTCCTGTGTCACTCTGGGGATGTTTCTGAGTGGGGACACACACACACACACATACACACACGGAACTTTCCTGATCATCTTCCAAAAATCCAAATCTCTCACTTCCTCCCTCTCTGGAAAGTGGTCGGAAACTTTGTACCCCCCCCCCCCCCCCCACAAAAAAAAATTACTCCCCCCCCCCCCACACACACCTCCCCAGCCCCCTCCGCAACTCATGTGGTTTGGAGACTCTCACTCACCCCCCGTTTGCAGCCGTCTTGCTGTTGGAGTCCAGGGCTGCCGAGGTCTCCATTCTCCTATTTCATTCTCCTGCCTGAATCCCATTGAAAGGAAAGGGGAAAGAGGTACATCTGACAGCATCTGTTCACTCCATGGTGTGGGGCTGGCAACTCTTGCGAGTGGAGACAAAATGGCTTGGGGAGGCAAGTCGACCCTTGCCGCCTGCTTAACACTTCAACAGCGGTGAGCCCTTCCCTTGCCCCTCGATGTGTCAGTCCCATTGAACAGACACAGGCACCAACATAAATATTTCAGCAGCGGTTTGGTTGGAGTGGTGGTGGTGGTGGTGGGGGGGGAGGTGGTTTTGAGAAAGGAGGGGTGGGAGAGACAGACAGAGAAGACTGCAGATTTCTTTCACATGTGTGTGTGTGTCTGTGTGTGCAGGGGAAAAAAAACAAACCTTTCGAGTGAAGAAGGGACTTCAGGAAGTTTTAAATCCCAGAGGACAGGCATTGGGGGGGGAGGAGGAGGAGGAGGAGGGGAGGCAGGGGGGCTGCTGGTCTCATCAAGGAGGGGTGGGTGGGGAGGGGGGGAGGTTTGCTGCTGAGTCGGTCCCACTTTCAGCAGCAGGAACGCGAGGCTTTCCACATAGCCCAGCCGAGCAGGACTGGGACTGCAGAGGGGCTGGGAATACTGAGCAGAGCAAGAGGAGGATATGAGAGCCAGTCAGGGATTTTTTTCTCTCTCTCTCTCTTTCCCAAGTTTCCCCTCTCTTTACTGCCGCCTCACGGCACGGAATGCAATCTTCAACCTCTCTCTCACACACACACACACACAAAACCCAGGCCTCTCTCACTGATGACACTCTCATTAATGTGTGTCAAACAAAACTGCAATATTAAAACTTGCAAAACTCAGAAATTTCAATCAATTCGTTTCAGTTAGGATGAATCAGAGCTCTTTAACCTGGCAGTACTGTTCAAAAATAAAGGACATCTTCAGATTCTGTGCACTGGGAGAGAATAGAGCCAACGTTTCGAGTCTGGGTGACCCTCTGTCTATTCTCTCCCCACACCAGTCTCCCATCCATTGACTCTGTCTACACTTCCCGCTGCCTCGGCAAAGCAGCCAGCATCATTAATGACCCCACGCACCCCGGACATTCTCTCTTCCACCTTCTTCCATCGGGGAAAAGATACAAAAGTCTGTGGTCAGGTACCAACCGACTCAAGAACAGCTTCTTCCCTGCTGCTGTCAGACTTTTGAATGGACCTACCTTGCATTAAGTTGATCTTTCTCTACACCCTAGCTATGACTGTAACACTACATTCTGTACTTTCCTTCTCTATGAACGGTATGCTTTGTCTGTATAGCGCGCAAGAAACAATATTTTTCACTGTATGTTAATATATGTGACAATAAGTGAAATCAAATCAAATCAAAGTTAGATGCTGTCAGACCTGCTGAGGTTTTCCAGCATTTTCTATTTCTGTTTCAGATTCCAGCATCTGCAGTATTTTGCCTTTATCACGGCGACACAGTGGTTAGCGCTGCTGCCTCACAGCATCAGGGAGCCGGGTTCGGTTCCCAGCTTGGGTCATTGTCCACACTTGCTCCCCATGTCTGTGTGGGTTTCCTCTGGGTGCTCCGGTTTCCTCCCACAGTCTAAAAGACGTGCTGGTTAGGGTGCATTGGCCATGCTAAATTGCCCTAGTGTGCCCGAACAGGCACCGGAATGTGGGGATTTTTATAGCAACTTCATTGCAGTGTTAATGTAAGCCTTCTTGTGACACGACTAAATAGATATATCTTCAGATCCTGTGCTGCATGGAAAGTGCATTAGCCAGTTTCAAACAGATCTAATAGTATGCAATTTATTTTCTTTAAAAGGTCAATTTTGAAACTAAACATCGATAGCTAAAATTAAAACAATGTTATAACAATGCTGGAGCTAATTGCCAGGGCTTGAGAAGTATAGCTATGAGGTGAGATTGGATAGTTTGGGGTTATTTTCCTTGGAACAAGGAAGGCTGAGAGGTGATTTCATACAGGTATATAAAATTATGAGGGAAAGAGATGGAGTGGACAGGATATAATTGTTTCCCTTTGTGGAGAATTCTAGAACCGGGAACATTGATTCAAGATAATTTGTAGTAGGTGTAGAGGGGACATGAGGGGTGTTGGGTGTCTGGAATTCACTGCCTAAGTTGGTGGTGGAGGCACAGACCCCAAACTCATAGAATCCTACACTGCAGAAGGAGGCTATTCAGCCCATCAAGTCTGCACAGACCACAATCCCATCCAGGCCTATCCCTATAGGCCCATGTATTTACCCTGCTAGTCCCCGTGACACTAAGGGGCAATTTAGCATGGTCAATCCATCTAATCCTCACATCTTTGGACTGTGGGAGGAAACTGGAACACCTAGAGGAAACCCATGCAGACACGAGGAGAACATGCAAACTCCACACAGATACTGGCCCAAGCCGGGAATCGAACCAGGGTCCCTGGTGCTGTGAGGGATCAGTGCTAACCACCGTGCCACCCGATTTCTTTATCTCCTTTAAAAAGTACCTGGATCTGCACATTATGTGCAAAAGCTACAAGGCTATGGGCCAGGTGCAGGAAGGTGGGATTCGAAAGGGCACCTGGATGTCCTCCAGATGATATAGATGAGATGGGCTGAATGGCCTCCTTCTGCGCTGTAACTTTCCTGTGGTTCTATGGTTTAAACTGAGGTTAGGAATGACAGGCACATGAAGTGTAGATCACTGTGTGAGATCAGTTCTCTTCATTTGCCACACACTGCTGGAAAGGAACCATTCAACAGACTTGTAGATCATTGCATTGTACTGATCCAATGTTAGTGCTGGGGCGGGGAACCTCTTGATGAACTGTTGTCTCATTTTAATTCTAATTATTACACGGTACACAATGTTTTAAGTATAGTACAGATGGGGACTGGGGCCAAAGGGGAGGCTCGAGTAACTTGTAATGTAATTACAGTTTAGGAAACAAAATTCCTATCCTGTGTTAATAATTAAATGATGCATACGGATGTGTGTATAGTAATGATAACGAAATATCATGTCTCTGTACAGGGGTCATCCAGACTTGAAACATTGGCTCTATTCGCTCCTTACAGATGCTGTCAGACTTGCTGAGATTTTCCAGTACTTCCTGATTCCGATTCCAGCATCCATAGTATTTTGCCTTTATAAGGTTATTCACGAGTAGGCTAACACTGCAATGAAGCGACTGTGAAAAATCCCCTAGTCGCCACACTCCGGTGCCTGCTCGGATACACTGAGGGAGAATTTAGCATGGCCAATGCACCCTACCCAGCGTCTTTCGGACTGTGGGAGGAAATGGGAGCAGTCGGAGGAAACCCACACAGAAAAAACATGCAAACTCCACACAGACAATGACCCAAGCCAGGAATTGAACCCAGGTGCTGTGAGGCTGCAGTGCTAACCACTCTGCCACTGTGCTACTCATATCTCTGTAGTTTGTAAGTTTGTTCCTACACACCAGGTTATGAGCTGCTTGGGTATACTATTACTGATTGCATTACGGATTGCACATACATATATATTTGATTTGATTTATTATTGTCACATTTATTAACATACAGTGAAAAGTATTGTTTCTTGCATGCTATACAGTCAAAGCATACTGTTCATAGAGAAGGAAATGAGAGAGTGCAGAATGTAGTGCTACAGTCATAGCTAGGGTAATATATAGGTACACATATAATATATAATGATGTATTTAAAGTGGCAGTTTAATAGGGCATGCTGGAGAATGATAGCGAAAATCAGTGAATCCCAGCCAGTTACTGTACAGTAGGCACAGCCACCGCCACCTTCGCTGCTGAAGAGGTTGACTGGGGTTGCTTGTAACTTAAAACTTTAGAGATTTCCTGTGTTAAATTATTGACTGAAACTTTGTTCTGCATGTCACTGGAGGATTTAGCAGAGGTGCTACGTTATTGAAAGCTTTTTAGTGTCGGGAAGGTGCTGGGTGTATTAGGGTGACTATCCCTGTCTTGACTGAGCTACAGGGGGCAAAGCCTCACAGGATTCCTTTCTCTGAGGAAATGATGTGGAGATGCCGGCGTTGGACTGGGGTGGGCACAGTAAGTAGTCTCACAACACCAGGTTAAAGTCCAACAGGTTTATTTGGTAGCACGAGCTTTCGGAGCACTGCTCCTTCATCAGGTGAATGCCCACCATGAAAGAGCAGCGCTCCAAAAGCTCGTGCTACCAAATAACCCTGTTGGACTTTAACCTGGTGTTATGAGACTACATACTGTTCTCTGTAAAAAGAAAGACTCACATTTTTATCGCTCCTTTCATGACCCATGAGAAATCCCAAAATGTTCTGGAGCCAATGAAATACTTTTTAAAGTGGTGTCACCGCTGTTGTGATGTTGGGGAAACAATTTGCACAAAGGAAGCTCTCGCAGACGGCACAGTGATAATGAGCAACTAGTGAGAACATGGGGAGTAACCTCCTTTAGAATGGCATCTTACACGTCCCAGTGAGTGGGGTGAAAGGTGCTCCGGTGTAACCTCTCAAACAACAGCTCACACCTCCAGCAGTGCAGCACTCCCTCAGCACTGCACTGGAGGGCCCGCCCCAATGGTTGTTTTACCATCAAACCCTGCACTAGGGATCCAACCCACAACTCTGCACCAAGCCTGGCACTGGCTGGTCTACAGCTGACATCTAGAAAAGGGGGCTTGTAGGGAGGTTCTGCTGGTGTGTGGGTAATGGTTTAGAGTCACAGAGATTTACAGCTTGGAAACAGGCCCTTCGGCCCAACTTGTCCATGTTGCCTTTTTTTTAAACCACTAAGCTAGTCCCAATTGCCTGCATTTGGCCCAGATCCCTCTATACCCATCGTACTCATGTAACCATCTAAATGCTTTTTAAAAGACAATACTATACCTGACTCTACTACTGCCTCTGGCAGCTCGTTCCAGACACTCACCACCCTTTGTGTAAAAAAATTGCCTCTCTGGACTCTTTTATATTTCTCTCCTCTCACCTTTAGTTAGACTCTGCTACTTTTGGGAAAAGCTGTCGACTATCTTGCTGATCTGTGCCCCTCATTATTTTATAGACTTCTATACGGTCAGCCCTCAGCCTCCTACGCTCCAGGGGAAAAAAAGTCCCAGTCTATCCAGCCTCTCCTTATAACTCAAACCATCAAATCTCGGTAGCATCCTAGTTTGTGAATATCTGCGTAAGGAGTGAATTCCAGCCCACGGTTTGGCAAATGTGTGTCTGTGGAGTGTGGGTCTGATCCCAGAGCTGTGTGCCTGCAGGGGGGATTTAAAGGGATGTGTGTTGTTTGTACCTCTGCTGCCAAATGTGGACAGTAGCTACATTATGTGGCGGGTATTAGTGGGAATGAATGAGGCAGAGAGGAGGGTAAGCATCTTTAAGTGTACACACTGTCTAAGTGCTTTGTACTTCAGCACCATTTACACAGGGATCGCCTACATCGACTGTCAGGATACACTCATCAAGGACTCACACTTTCCACAGGTAATATGTTGAGGTCGATAACCAAACCATTTACAAACCCTTGCTAACCAGCAAGACTCCAGTAGGAGACACAATGAGAACTGGCTGCAAACAGGCACTTCAGATTGTTCTGTAAAGTGGAGATGTTTCTAGGAAAGATTTTCCCAAGAACTCCCATTAGAATGCTCATCTCTCTTTCTCACTCTGTCTTTATTTTTCCCCAGTTACTGTCTACATGGACTTTATAGCAGTCAGCTGTTTCGAGTGGAAAGTTCTAGCCTGGAGTCCCATTGGATCGCACTCTGCTGAATCACAACTCCAGAGAAACCCACGCAATGAAATGCTTCCCAGAAAGAGAGAGAGAGAGAAATAAAAATCTGAAAATAACCCTTCCAAACATTCCAGCAAAGCTACAGCCTTCCAAAGATTGATTTCAGAATCCCTACAGTGCAGAAGGAGGTCATTCAGTCCATCGAGTCTGTACTGACCACAATCCCACCAACCTACAACCCCATGCATTTACCCTGCTAATCCCCTTGACACTAGGGGCAATTTATCATGGCCAATCAACATAATCTGCACATTTTTGGACTGTGGGAAGAAGCTGGAGGACATGCAGACTCCACACAGACAGTGGCCCGAGGCTGGAATTGAACCCAGGACCCTGGCACTGTGAGGCAGCAGCGCTGACCAGTGTGCCATCCTGCCACCCTATTTTCTACTAAGCTTTTCTATCAAGCTGCCTCAAGACAAAGTTGCCCAGTAGGTGGATTGGTCATGCTAAATTGTCCCTTTGTGTCAGGGGATTAGAAGGGTAAGTATGTGGGGTTAGGGGGACACTGCCTGGCTGTGTTTTATGGTCAGTGCAGACTCGATGGGCCGAATGACCTTTCTTCTGGACTGTATGGACTCTATGAACACATTTTACTTCCAAAATCCTGGGAATAATGCTGGCCTGGGGAAGGAAATACACTGCTACTAGGTTTGTACTTAAATCTCAGGATCACTCCCTGACCCTTTGATTTTTTTTTGATTTGATTTATTATTGTCACATGTATTAATAAATATTGTTTCTTGTGCACTATACAGAAGGGATTTCAATAGCAGCCATGTTTGGGGTTGTGGGGAGCTCAGTAAAGGGGGAGATTCCCGAGAGAATCCAGTTAGCGATCCCAGTCCACATCCCAGGAAGAAATTCTGGAAATTTAAGAAAAAAGCACTTACTTTCTTGCGAGTGTCCAGCTTCTGCAATCTCTCCTTGCAGTCGCTAAATACATTTGTAGGCATTTGCCCCAATAGCTGAAATCCAGTTGGGGGGGAGGTTAATCAGTGCCCGAGAGAGAGAGCTTGGTCTTCACAACGTACACTCATTGGGGAAGGTGTGAGAAATCTCTCCAGCAAAACAGCAACTCCACAAACTTCCCTCTGCCCCTTCCAGAGGTCGGGGGACAATCCTAAAGTGTCCCGGGGGCGGTTTTGCGGTCCCACGGATGACTCTCTTTCTGCTCTTGGCGATTACTCATTGAGGACAATCCAGCTCTGGGGGAGGGGGGTGTTAGGGAGATACCTGGCAGGGAGAGGAGATACAGGGGGACTCGACTGGTCACACAGATGAACTCACTCACACTGGCTGAGGAACCGTGGATGTTTCCTTCCCGTTTAAATAGCCATTTGCTACTGAGACTGAGGGGGATTATTTTTTTTTTGGCTTCAGAACCTTGGGTGTCCGGTTTCAACACACTTGCGACTTTAATGAGCCGGGATCCTGCATTCAGCCTGTAGAACTTATCCTCCTCTCAAATCCAAGTAACTCTTTTCTCCCTAGGCAAATCTCTTCACTGGAAATGTCACTAGCATTGCTAAATATTAGCAATTCTTCGAAACGCCCACCTCTCCTGAAATAACATCACTTAGAACTCAGAAATGAGAAAGTTCACTGTTGCAACTCATATCGATCACATTTTCTACACACTCTGTCTTTTAACTCTTAACTCACACAAGGAATGAGATTCACCCTCTCGATGGTATAGATAGAGTGCAGCTAACTCTAGAATTCAATTAGGCAGGGCAGGATCAGAAAGAATGTCCCTAATGGTGGTGGAGACCGGTAAGAATTCTCACAATCTGGTTAAAGTCCAGTGTGAGCTAGTAAATGCCACTAGCTTTGGGGACTCTGCCCCTTCGTCAGGTGGGGCAAACCTCCGAAAGCTAGTGGTGTTTACAACAAAAATAAACCCGTTAGGCTTTAACCTGATATTGTGAGACTTCTTACTGGGTTTATGGGAGTCCAGAACCAGGGGTCATAGCTTGAGGATAAAGGGGTAAATCTTTTAGAACTGAGGAAATTTCTTCAGTAAGAAGTCTCACATCAGGTTAAAGTCCAACCCTAAAGTTAGACTTTAACCTGGTGTTGTGAGACTTACTATGTCCACCCCAGTCCAATGCCGGTATCTCCAAATCATGATATTTCCTCACCCAGAGGGTGGTGAATGTGTGGAATTCGCTACCACGTAAGTAACTGATGCCAAAATGTCTGATTTCAAGAAGAAATTAGATATAGCTCTTGGTGATAAAGACATCAAGGGACATGGGGCTAAGGGGGTGTCAGGATATTGTATTCGATGATCAGCCATGATCAAAGTGACTCATTTGATGAAGGGGCAGTGCTTTGAAAGCTCGTGATTCCAAATAAACTTGTTGAACTTTAACCTGGTGTTGTGAGACTTCTTACTGTGCCCACCCCAGTCCAACGCCAGCATCTCTGCCTGATGGTCAAAATGACTTCAGGAGCAGGCTCGAAGGGCCGAATGGCCTACTCCTGCCTCTAGTTTCTATGTTTCTGTGTAATTGAACCGGGAATCACTCCCTTGAGAAAAAATCCAGTGTGAGAGGTGACACTGGAAGGAGGGTTAAGTTTTTAATTTATTTATTAGTGTTGCAAGTAGGTTCACATTAACACTGCAATGAAGTTACTGTGAAAATCCCCTAGTCGCCACACTCTGGTGCCTGTTCGGTCACATAAGAACATAAGAACATAAGAAATAGGAGCAGGAGTAGGCCATCCAGCCCTTCGAGCCTGCCCCGCCATTCAATAAGATCATGTCACACTGAGGGAGAATTTAGCATGGCCAATCCATCTAACCGGCATATCTTTCGCACTGTGGGAGGAAACTGGAGCATCCGGAGGAAACCCACGCAGACACGGGGAGAACATGCAGACTCCGCACAGTGACTCAAGCCGAGAATTGAACCCAGGTCCCCGGCACCGTGAGGCGCTGTGCCACCATGCCGTCCATAAATGGGCTTCAAAATATACACACCCTTAAGTTAATAGTTTAAATTGTGTTGCAAATGCCCTCCTCACATCTGCACCCTATACATTTGAAGTATCTCTGTTGAGGGGAACTCTGCACATAGATTATCATCAGACAGGAGCGACCCTCAGCAAGACTATTGTACTTTCCCAGTCAGCTACCATGAATAGGGGAACACTAACAGAAACTGTAAGTCTTAGCTTGCCTGGCAACCATGGGAGACAGCAGACAAGTTAATGTTTCATTGACCCCCCTTCTGGTGAAGAGTTCATCACTGACATACTGGCTTGTCCACTACCTCCACAGCCTCTGGCAATTTGCTGCCTGTTTCCTGACTTTGTTTCAGCTTTCCAGTATTTTGCTTTTTATTTTGTGTAGTATAAACAGGCTATTGCTCAGCTGGAACTAATACTACACTGGAACTTCCCTGTGGTTCAGCTCTGAACTGCATGCCAAGGCGAGGATGCCTGTCTCCCCCGTGTCCCACTGAGCACAACTGGACACATTAGTCAAGACAATGTCTGACCAGCCAGCTTTACTGTTGGAGCGTTAGCGTCCTCCCAGTTCCACTGCCTTGGCCACACAGCTCAGCCTGAAATCTGTTGACTGCTGCTCCGCACCATGTTGTGTGTCATGTCCGGGAGAGTCCCGCGATCGCCTTCAGCTTTGACAGCATCTGTGAAATTCCTGTGTTACCACTGTACAGTAAGGCTGCTCCTGTGACGTCCAGTCCCGAGTGAGCTGGGAATTCCTCCAGTCCAACATTGAGAAGATAAAAACTCACCACCGCTGGCAGATTTCTTATCTATCAGTTCCATCAAGAGTGACACAGTGGATAGCACTGCTGCCTCACGGCGCCAGGGACCTGTGTTTGATTCCTACGGTAAGGAGTCTCACAACATCTGGTTAAAGTCCAACAGGTTTTATTTGGTAACACAAGCTTTTGGAGTGTCGCTCCTTCTTCAGGTGAGTGATGAAGGGGCGATGCTCCCAAAGCTCGTGCTACCAAATAAACCTGTTGGATTTTAACCTGGTGTTGTGAGACTTCTTACTGTGCCCACCCCAGTCCAATGCCAGCATCTCCACATCTTTGATTCCTACCTCAGGTCACTGTCTGTGCAGAGTCTGCACATTCTCTCCGTGTCTGCGTGGGTTTCCTCTGGGTGCTCCGATTTCCTCCCCCAGTCCAGAGATGTGTAGTTTAGGTGGATAGGCCATGTTAAATTGTCCCTTAGTGTCAGGGGGATTAGCAGGGTTATGTGGGGTTATAATATATATAATTATATTATAGTGTAATTTATATATGTATAACCCATATGTGGGGTTATACACATATATTATATATTCATATATGTATATATATATATAGAGCTCCATATATGGGATCATATGTGCGGTGGGATTGTTCTTGGTGCAGACTCGATGGACCAAATGTTCTCCTTCTGCATTGTAGGGATTCTATGATTCTATCTCTTGCTCTGGGCACCGTCTTGAGTCTATTTGCAGCCTTGACATCCTATCTGATCCAGAGCTGTGCATCAGACTCCACATTCACTCTCTCACAAAGTCCACCTGCTTCCATCTCTGTAATATCACCCTTCCCCACCCTTGCCTCAACCCGTCTTCCGCTAAAACTGTCCTCCAAGCTTCAGCCGCTCCCCGATTTGACAATCCGAAGGCTCTCCTGGAAGTCTCCCATCTTCCACTCCCTATCACCAGCAACTCATCCAAAACTTTTACTGTCCATACCCCAAACTCGCACCAGATGTGGTTCACACGTCACCTGTTCTTGCTGGTGGATATTGGCTCCTCATTTATCAACAGCTTGTTTTAAAATTCTTATCATTCTGTTCAAATCCCTCCGTGAACTTGTTCCTTGCTATCGCTGCAACCCCCTCCAGCCCCCAGAACTCAATATTCCAACTGGCCTCCCAAAGCTTCCCCACTCAATGCACCACCAATGGCAATACTACCTTCAGCCAAAGCTCTGGACTTTCCTCCTTAGATCTCACAGCCTCTCATAAAGTCATAGAATTTTACAGCACAGAACGAGGCCCTTCAGCCCATCAAGTCTGTGTTGGCCATCAAGCACCCATCTATTCTAATCCCATTTTATAGCACTCGGTCTGTAGCCTTGTAAGCTATGGCATTTCAAGTGCTCATCCAAATGATATGAGAATTCCCGCCTCTTCCATCCTTTAGGTTCCAGATTCCCACCATCCTCTGGGTGAAAAGGTTTACCTCAAATCCCCTCTAAATCTCCCACCCATTACGTTAAATCTCTTTCCCCTGATTATTGACTCCTCTACTAAGACGAAAACTTTCTTTTGATCTGTGTCCTTTATAATTTTGTACACCTCAACAAGTCCCCCGTCAGCCTTCTGCGTTCCAAGGAGAACAACCCCAGTCTAACCAGCTTCATATCTGAAACGCTCCAGCCCTGGCAGCATCCTGGTGGATCTCCTCCTCTCTAGCGCAATCACATCCTTCCTGTAGTGTGGCAACCAGAACTGCGCATCGAACTCTACAGATCAAGTTAACATTCCACAAGTAGAACCAATTCTACCGCAAACTGACTCTCCCTTTCTCCCTTCGACAAAGCGGCAGTCAGCAAAATCCTTTCATAGCTCGACCAGACAATAGAACAGGTTTAAAAAAACAACCCCAGAAGCGATTGTCCATTACAATACAGATCTACACACGGTGGCACAGTGGTTAGCACTGCTGCCTCACAGCACCAGGGACCCAGGTTTGATTCCCAGCTTGGATCATTTGTCTATGTGGTGTTTGCACATTCTCCCCGTGTCTGTGTGGGTTTCCTCTGGGTGCTCTGGTTTCCTCCCACAGTCTGGAAGACATGCTGGTTAGATGCATTGACCCGAACAGGCGCTGGAGTGTGGCGACTAGGGGATTTTCACAGTAACTTCATTGCAGTGTTAATGTAAGCCTACTCATGACACTAATAAATAAGTTTTAAACTTTATATCTGAACTTACCCGGCAAGGTAAAACCATTATCCAATAATTACTAAATACTGGAAATTTGTTCAGGTAATCAGGATTAAATTCAGGTTAAAAAAAATGAAATTTGCAATTTGGTGTTTGATTTTAATGGATAAAGACAGTTAGTTGTGCATAGAGAGCAGGAAGAGCGTAGGACAGGGAAGTACTAGGCGAGAGAAAGTAAAACCATTGAAGGATCCTGTTTCTGATTGCAGTGGAGGAAGGCTGCTGGACAATCCACGTGTAGATATCAAGTGAAAGGAGAGTTGGGTCTTGCTGCACTTTTTCCCTGTACAGATCAATGACTTGTTAACACTCAACCTTCTGTATCAAACATCAAAAGTAACAAAAGCAGGAAATGCTGGAGAAACTCAGCAGGGACAGCACCTACGGAGCGAGAACAGAGCTCTGACGAAGGGTCATCCAGACTTGAAATGTTGGCTCTATTCTCTCTCCACAGATGCTGTCAGACCCGCTGAGATTTTCCAGCATCTGTCTTTGTTTCAGATTCCAGCATCCGCAGTATTTTGCCTGAATGAAAAGTAACAACTTACTCATAATCATAGAATCCCTACAGTGCAAAAGGAGGCCATTCAGCCCATTGAGCCTGCACCGACAACCATCCCAGCCATGCCCTATCCCTAAAACCCAGTTTTTTACCCAGAGGGTAAATGACGGAGGTTGAGGGACGATCTGATAGAAGTCTACAAGATTATGAGAGGTATGGACAGAGTGGATAGTCAGAAGCTTGTTACCAGGGTGAAAGAGTCAATTACTAGCGGGCACAGGTTTAAGGTGCGAGGAGATGTACATGGCAAGTTTTTTTATACAGAGGGTGGTGGGTGCCAGGAACTCGTTGCCAGGGGAGGGAGTGGAAGCAGATACAATACTGAGTTTTAAGGGGCGTCTGGACAAATACATGAATAGGATGGGAATAGAGGGATATGGTCCCTGGAAGGGTAGGGGGTTTTAGTTCAGTTGGGCAGCATGGTCAGCGCGGGCTTGGCGGGCTGAAGGGCCTGTTCCTGTGCTGTAACTTTCTTTGTTCTCTTTGTATTTACCCTGCTAATCCTCCTGACACTAAGGGACAATTTAGCATGGTCAATCCACCTAACCTGCAGATCTTTGGACTGTGGGAGGAAACTCGAGCACGTGGAGGAAACCCATGCAGACATGGGGAGAATGTGCAAACTCCACACAGACACTGACCCAAGAACTGGAATTGAACCCGGGTCCCTGGTGCTGTGAGGCAGCAGTGCTAACTACTGTGCACCGTGCTGCCCCAGCTCTTATATCAGAATAAATGTTCTGATATTTAATTTAATATTAAACTATCCACTTTAAAGCTGAGATACACCTATCCTAAAGTATTGTCTTCAGTAGCATTTCCCCAGTGCAAAGAACAAAGGTAACAGCCACATGGGAACATCACACCTACAAGTTCCCCTCCAAGTCACACACAACTGACTTTGAAACTTATCACCAATCCCCAGTCATTGCAGGGTCCAAATCCTGGGACTACCAACCGGACAGTGCTGCTGGGGTCTCTTTACCAGGAGAATGCAGCAGTTCAAGAAGGCAGCTCAACTTCACCTTCTCAAAGGCAATTAGGGATGGGCAATAAATGCCAGGCACATCCCGTGAATAAATTTTAAAAAGTTAACAATGAAAAAATCAAAAGCCCAAAATTTAGCTTGATGATTTCCAGGCGAAATCTTCCTTCAAGTTAATTGGGGTTCTGTATCTTGCAAATTGCCTCCCTTAACCTTCAGAAAGCCCTCATGAACCAACAGAAGATGTTTTCCTAACCAGCTCAAAGCAGTAGGATTAACAAAGGCTGTGACAGTGACCTATGGACACAGATGGAGGTTAGATTGTGTTGGGAATCAATAAGATGTTCTATTGGAATAAACTTACTGATTTAATATTAATACTCACCCTAATGCTGTAAAATACCAACTGAGGTAGACACACCCCAATATATTTGGCAAGTGAGGTAGGAGAGATAGTCCTCCGCAAGTCAAAGTTGCTATAGACCAGAAGACATAGGAGCAGAATTAGGCCACTCGGCCCATCGAGTCTGCTTCGCCATTCAATCATGGCTGATATTTTTCTCATCCCCATTCTCCTGCCTTTCCCCATAACCCCTGATCCCCTTATTAATCAAGAACCTATCTACCTCTGTCTTAAAGACACTCAATGACCCGGCCTCCACAGCCTTCTGCGGCAAAGAGTTCCACAGATTCACCACTCTCTGGCTGAAGAAATTCCTCCTCATCTCTATTTTAAAGGATTGTCCCTTTAGCTTCAGGTTGTGCCCTCTAATTCTAGTTTTTCCCAGTCGTGGAAACATCCTCTCCATGTCCATTCTATCCAGGCCTCACAGACAGTGACCCAAGCAGGAATGGAACCTGGGTTCCTGGCACTGTGAGGCAGCAGTGCTAACTATTGTGCCACCGTGACACCCCAAAGAATCATGTAAGAAGATCCCCCCTCAGTCTTCTAAACTCCAACAAGTACAGACCCAGTGTCCTCAAACATTCTGCCTACGACAAGCTCTTCATTTCCAGGAATCACTCTTGTGAACTCCTCTGGACCCTTTCCAAGGCTAGCACATCCTTCCTTAGATACTGGGCCCAAAACTGCTCACAATACTCCAAATAGATATATAGATATGTAGGTTCTTTTTTCCTTCAAAGGCAATTTTAATGTACTTAATGGATATTCATTCAAACACATCTTTAAAAAATTTAGTTTATTGTCAATGCCACTTTGTTTTATGATGTTAACACAGGGTGGGAGATATGAGACTGGCAAGGACAGTCTGGAGAGAATTGAAACATAGATGAGAGTAGTAGCAGGGGTTGAATGGGGGATTTGACGTAGTGGATGTAGGTGGGGTGGGGTTCTCCAGCGGTTCACGCCAGAGGGATTTTCCAGTCCTGCTGCACCAAATTCTCCGTCCTCTCTGGCTGCAGTGGTGGACATGGATGGCCGGAGAATTCCAGCTGCAATCTTGCTGAGAGCATATGAGGTGGAAAGCTCAATTCTGGTCAAAGATGATACCGAGTGAGCCATATTCAAGCTCTGTACCACCGAGCGACTGTTAAATGGGAAGGGAAATAGTGGCAGGGACCCTAGAGAGTAAGTAATTAGAGAAAATGTCTGCTCATCCAATCATTGGGCTAGAGGTTTCCGTTAATCAGAGGCAGCGGAAGAGTTGAGCGAAGGGGCCGTGAGGCAGATTCTGGTGTCATCAACCAACAGTGTGGAATATGACCTGTGTTTGATTGTTGCTGGTGGGCATTGTGTAGTTGAGAATTAGGGAGTCCACAGACAAATCAGGGTCTCAATTCTATCATCGGAGCCCCAAAAATGCATGAATTGATGTCACAGTTAAACCACCTAAAGAATCTCCGCCGTCAAAATGGAATCAATGTGGACAGAGCCCAGAAGCAACTTTCACAGCCAGTGCACCCCATTCACATTCTCACTGGGTCACAATCAGCTCCATAGAAGTCATAGCCAGTCATACACAACTGGAATATTGAGGGAACAGAACCGGGTTGCATTCAGGAAGTTCGGTGGTCTAACTATCAAAGCTTTGGGGTGGCACGGTGGCACAGTGGTTAGTACTGTTGCCTCACAGCGCCAGGGACCCCAGTTCAATTCCTGCTTGGGTTACTGTCTGTGTGGAGTTTGCACATTCTCCCCATATCTGTGTGGGTTTCCTCCATGTGCTCCGGTTTTCTCCCACAGTCTGAAAGACCATGCTTGTTAGGTGCATTGACCCGAACAGGCGCCAGAGTGTGGCGACTAGGGGAATTTCACAGTAACTTCATTGCAATGTTACTTGTGACTAATAAATATACTTTACTTTTACTTTGAGTGTCATCCGTTGCCCCAGTGGGAAAACGAGTACCAGAGTTAGAATCCCTACAATGCAGAAGGAGGCCATTCGGCCCATTCAGCCTGCACAGACAACAATCCCACCCAGGCCCTATCCCAGTATTTACCCCGGGAGACTAAGGGGCAATTTACCATGGCCAATGTACCTAACCTGCACACCTTTGGACTGTGGGAGGGAACCAGAGCACCAGAGGGAACCCACGCAGACACGGGGAGAACATGCAAACTCCACACTGACAATGACCCAAACCAGGAATCGAACCTGGGTCCCTGGCACTGAGAGGCAGTAGCGCTAACCACTGTGCCACCGTACCACCCTGAACTGAATGGCTCTGCCATGCTGCTGCCTAGAAGTCAACTCGAAATTGATTAGTTCCTCAGCTCTCCTGAAGATGGCATGGTGGCATGGTGCTCTGTCTTATTCATTCACATGTCACTGACGCTGTCAGTATTTGTTGTCCAGCCCTAATTGCCCTTGAGAAACTGGGTGGCTTACAAGACCCAGAGGGCATTTAAGAGTCAGTCACATTGGCTGCAGCTCTGGAGTCACATGTAGGCCAGACCGGGTAAGGATGGCAGATTTCCTTCCCTAAAGGACATTAGTGAACCAGATGGGTTTTTCCAACAATCGACAATGGTTTCATGGTCATCAGTAGTTTCTTAATTCCAGAATTCAGTTAAAGTCAAATTTCACCATCTGCTGTGGTGGGATTCGCACCCAGGTCCCCAGAGACCCTGGGTCCCTGGATTACTAGCCCAGTGACAATACCATTACACCATTGCCTCCCAGATTGAGATGATGCCTTGGGATACGTTATATAAGTTCCTTGCTGCAGCTAGTGATATTAGGAGTTTGTAATGCTTTCAGGCATAAGATCTAGGTTACAGGTCAGTATGCAGAAGCTTATATGACCATCCAAGGCTTTTGCAGGGTGGTACGGTGGTTAGCACTGCAGCCACACAGCATCAAAGACCCCTGGGTTCGATTCCTGTCTATGTGGAGTTTACACATTCTCCCCATGTCTGCACGGGTTTCCTCCGGGTGCTCCCAAAGATGTGCAGGTTAGGTAGATTGGCCATGCTAAATTGTCACTTAGTGTCAGGGGGACTAGGGTAGGATTGTGGCCGGTGCAGGCTTGATGGGCCAAATGGCCTCATTCTGCAAAGTAGCAACTCTATGATTCTAAATCAATATTGTTAAGTGCACAAATTGTGACTTTTCAGATCCCTGCGGCCTCTGGAACCTTTGTGTCGGCATTTGAGTGTCAAGCTAATCCTTTGACACCCAGAGTTTTTCTCTTTTCCTGTCTCCTCCTTATCCATTAGGATTACATCCAGTAGAATCCCAGTGGTGTCCATTACTGTGCATTGTGACTGGAAAAATGCCGGTTATCAGAGACTCTGCCACTTTAACATGCATCTAACCAGGGCAGAAGGAGCGGAGAATGCCTCACCGCACCAGGGACCTGGGGTTCGATTCTCGGTTTGGGTCACTGTGTGTGTGGAGTTTGCACATTCTCCTCATGTCTGCGTGGGTTTCCTCTGGGTGATTCAGTTTCCTCCTACAGTCCAAAGGTGTGCAGGTTAGGTGGATTGGCCATGCTAAATTGACCCTAGTGTCAGCAGGGTAAATATATGGGGTTATATGAATAGCGTCTGAATGGGATTGCAGTCAGTGCAGACTCAATGGGCCAAATGACCTCCTTCTGCACTGTAGGGGATTCTATCATTCTAAGAACAAACGATCCTGAGATAGACGGATGAACCTGAAACATGAAGAAAATGCAGTTCCAGCTGTGAGCAGTTATTATAAATTTACCACTTCTGACAGGTTAATCCTGGTGAATTATGGAGCTGACACAGCAGAGTGGTGCAGAGAAAACACTTCAGAAATGGACAGGCAGAATAACTGGCCCGTTCACTCAATGTAGAAATCCTGGCAAACATTAAACAGCTCTGGACCAGACAGGACATGGAAACATAATGAATGGGAGCAGGAGTAGACCAGACAGCCACTCACTCATGGCTGGCCTCCTGCTTCAATCCCACTTTCTCCACCCACTCTCCCATCTGCACAGTAGTTAGCACTGCTGCCTCACACTATCAAGGATCCAGGTTTGATTCCCGGCTCAGGTCACTGTCTGTGGGAAGTTTGCACATTCTCCCCATGTCTGCATAAGTTTTCTCCAGGTGCTCCGGTTTTCTCCCACAGTCTGAAGGACGTGCTGGTTAGGGTGCATTGGCCGGGCTAAATTCTCCCTCAGTGTACCCGAACAGGCACCAGAAGATTTTAACAGTAACTTCATTGCAGTGTTAATTATAGAATCCCTCATGCAGAAGGAAGCCGTTTGGCCCATTAAATCTGCACCAACAACAATCCCAACCAGGCCCTGTCCCCATAACCTCACGTATTTACCTTAGTTAGTCCCCCTGACACTAAGGAGCAATTTGGCATAGTTAATCCATCTAACCCGCACATCTTTGGACTGTGGGAGAAAACCGGAGCACCCAGAGGAAACCCACACAGACATGAGGAGAATGTGCGGACTCCGCACAGGCAGTGACCCAAGCCGGGAATCGAGCCTGGGTCCCTGGCGCTGTGAGGCAGCAATGCTCACCACTGTGCAACCTACTTGTGACACTAATGAATAAACTTTGATTCCCTGAGAGAATAAAAATGTGTCTGTCCGGCCTAACCAGAATCTGCTGCTGCGTTCAGCTACGGTCCCAGTGTCAGGCTAGCATTCCACTCTCATGGAGCCTCACCATAATTTCCATAAAAAATCCCCAAACTTTTCTGCTCCTGATTCCCAAGAAAAGCAATGGCAATGAAAAAGTGCAGACATATCACACAGACCAGCCTCCCATCCATTGACTCTGTCTATACTTCTCACTGCCTCGACAAAGCAGCCAGTATAATTAAGGACTCCACGCACCCCGGACATTCTCTCTTCCACCTTCTTCCATCGGGAAAAAGATACAAAAGTCGGAGGTTACGTACCAACCAACTCAAGAACAGCTTCTTCCCTGCTGCCATCAGACTTTTGAATGGACCTACCTTGTCTTAAGTTGATCTTTCTCTACACCCAAGCTATGACTGTAACACTACATTCTGCACTGTCTCGTTTCCTTCTCTATGAACAGTATGTTTTGTCTGTATAGCGTGCAAGAAATAATACTTTTCACTGTATATTAATACATGTGACAATAAATCAAATCAAATCAATTGGGTGGCTAATAAGGTTGATAGCTTGTTAGTTGGTCAGTTCAGGATGGCAGTGAGCTGCTGAGTTCTGTATTCTGTTGCCTTTTGTAATTCAGGAGGCTTTGCTCACTCAGCGTCAAGACACCCCATTTTATATTCATTCAGGGGCAGATTGGCCAGCCCAGTTTGTGAATGCAAGTTCCAGCCCCAGGGTAATTTGCCCCATTGTTAAGAAGCAGATTAGAAACTCCAAGATATTTTATGAAGGAAAACCAAACCCCAACTTTTACATTTGACTCTGGCCTTATGTTCTGTATAAGCTGTTCCACAGAACCATCGGACCCTAGAGTGCAGAAGGAGGCCATTCAGCCCATCGTGTCAACACCCACAATAATCCCACCCAGGCCCTATCCCCATAACTCCACATGTTTACCCCCGCTATGAGCAGGTCACACACATACCAAGACACCAAGTGGCAATTTAACATAGACAATCAACATACCCGCACATCTTTGGACTGTGGGAGGAAACCGGAGCACCCGGAGGAAACCCACGCAGACATGGGGAGAACGTGCAAACTCCACACAGACAGTGACCTGAGGCTGGGAATTGAACCCAGGTCCCTGGCTCTGTGATGCAGCAGTGCTAACCACTGTGCCACCGTGCTGCCCCAGGTTTCACTCCAGGTATGATGCAATTGACCCATGGAGAAGCTTTTATCAAAGCAAATTTTATTTAAGAACACAGTTAGAATAAAACAGAAAGACTCTGCCCCCCCCCTCCCCATTTTCCAGAATCAGGGCGAAGCTGCCCCCCAGCTGCAGATAGCCAAGGCTAAGGAAGGGGCCTAAGTTGGCTGGTGAATCCACTCTAGTAGCTGAGACATGGATAGGAAGTGGCCTCCCAATGACAGCGCGCCAGTGGTCTTTTCAAATCCCACCCCAACCCTGCAGCCACTGGCCCTCCTTTGAAGAGGTTCCCCTTCAAATCTGGTGTCGTGGGATGTCTTTATTTTTAAAATATTTGTCAGTGCGAAGAGGGCCCCTCCGAAATGAGGCATCCTCTCTCCCTTACCTGCATCAACACATTGCCACGTCCTTGTGCGAAGGCGCCTCCTACTGGTCCCTCAGAATCGAGGGCCTGCCCACCATCCTGAAGTACAAGGCCAACCAGCCCTCTAATTGGCTTTTTAATTGGCAAATTGTTTTGAGGCTTTACTTCTATTAGGGTGCAAAGGTCAGGGGTCAGGACCTCGAAATTCTCCCAGCCTTCAGGCTCTGAACTCCAGAAGGCAAATCCAAGCCCCGATTATTGGGAGCTGAAGGGTGTCTGTTGTTGCTTATTTATTTATTATTAGTGTCACAAGTAGGCTTAAATTACATTAACACTGCAATGAAGTTACTGTGAAAATCCCCTAGTTGCCACACTCCAGCACCTCTTCGGGTACACTGAGGGAGAATTTTGCGTGGTCAATGCACCCTAACCAGCACATCTTTTGGACTGTGGGAGGAAACAGGAGCACCCGGAGGAAACCCATGCAGACACAGGGAGAACATGCAGACTCCGCAAAGACAGTGACCCAAGCTGGGAATTGAACCCAGGTCCCTGGTGTAGTGAGGCAGCAGTGCTGACCACTGTGCCACTATGCCACTTAGGTGTAGGGCAAGGAAGAGAGATTTAAATATGGACTGTTGTTTGTACAGGTAAACTTATAGAAAAAGCATTAAAGTATGTATCTACCAGAAAGATCACTGGCGTTATTCCATTCATAGTCCAAAGATGTGTGGGTTAGGTTGCTTGGCCATGCTAAAATTGCCCCTTAGTGTCCAGGGATGCGTAGGTTAGAGGGATTAGTAGGTATAATATGTAGGGGTATTGAGGTAGGGCCTGGTTGGGATTGTGGTCAGTGCAGACTCGATGGGCCGAAGGGCCTCTTTCTGCACTGTAGGGTTCTATGATTCTATGAACTGTAGAAAAGTTACAGTGCAGAAAGAGGCCATTCAGAGAAAAAAATAAAATCACTACTCATTTCAATCCCGCATTCCAGCCCCAGGTCCTTGGCTGTGCAGGTTCCAGCACTTCAGATACAGATCCAGGGACCATTTAAATAATCTTCAGCCTCAACTACCAACTCAGTCAATTTTAGAGACCCAGCACCCTGTGGGTGAAAAAGAGTTTTCTTCATTTGGGCAGCACGGTGGCGCAGTGGTTAGTATTGCTGCTCTCACACTGCCAGGGTCCCAGGTTCGATTCCAGCCTTGGGGTGACTGTCTGTGTGGCACATTCTCCCCGTGTCTGCGTGGGTTTCCTCCAGGTGCTCCGGTTTCCACCTAAAGTCTAAAGATGTGTGGGTTGGGTTGATTGGCCCTCAGTTGGATTAGCTGTGGGAGCGTCATGGGGATAGGGCAGGGAAGAGAGTCTGGGTAAAACACTCTGTCAGGGTCAGTACAGATTCAATGGCCTGAACAGCCTCTTCTGCACTGTCGGGATTTGATGATTCTATGTCTCCCTCCAACCCTTAAACCAATTACTTTAATTCTATGCCCCATGATAATTCATCCCTTAGCTTGCTGAACGAGGTCTGTAGAACCACGTTCTTAGATGTGATTTCCCAGAAATTCTAGGGTGGAGCAGGGGTTAGCATTGCTGCCTCACAGTGCCAAGGAACCTGGGTTCGGTTTCAACCTTGGGCCACTGCCTGTGCGGAGTTTGCACATCCTCCCCGTGTCTGCGTGGGTTTCCTCTGGGTGATCCGGTTTCCTCCTACACTCCAACAGGTTATGTTGATCGGCCATGCTAAATTGCCCCTGAGCGTCAGGAGGGTAAATACATGGGGTTACGGAAAAGGGTCTGGGTGGGGTTGTTGTCAGTGCAGGCTTGGTGGGCCAAATGGCCTCCTTCTACATGGTAGGGATTCTACGATTCTGTTCTACGATTCTAAATAGGAGTAAAGAATATGAACCCTTGACCGCTGCAATCTGGAAGAGGTCGCGAAGAATCTCTAATGCTGAAGTTTGCTCAGTTGAGGATGAATAGTTCCTGCTTTGTCAGCTCTCTGTGAGACAATGCTGGAGGGTATCTCTGCTCTTGGCAATCCTTTAGAGAAAGTGCAAAAGAATATTTCTGCTGTTGGCAGACACACGTATGTGGAAACATAGATAAAAGCCATCTTTATTTTTGGCAGCCGTGTTCTTCAAGAAACAGCTGAAAGATGCTTGGTGTTGGCAGTTGCAATTTTTTCTGGAAATGCAGCTGGACAGTGTCTCTGCTGTTGGCACCACGTTCTCCTAGAAACACAGCCTGATGTAGCTTCCACTGGCATCTTCACAAAAGCATGTTTCTACCATTGGCAGAGAAATAAACAGATACATTTTGCCATTACCGTCCATTTTCAAGGACACCACTGCTCTTGGCAGTTGCACCAAAGGATGTAACAGCTGGGAGCCGCTCCGCTGAAGAATGGTTTTGCTTTTTGGCATCTGTGTTAAATATGGTCATCACCCTTCAGGATGTATCTGCTCCTGACACATGTACTGAAGGATGTTTGTTCTCTTAATCTTGCTTTCATCAAATAATTTTTCATAGCAACGCTGCTTGATTCAGACATCCAGGATGTTAAAGGAAAGATTACAGGTTTAACCATGTCAAGCTAATCTTGAGGATGTGAAATAAGCATCGTAGGCAAGGCAAGCATCACTCAGTAATTCAATTCAGTGTTTTGCGTCGCCACATAGCTCATAGGTTGTGGGGGTATGGAATACACTGCCAAGTAAGGTGGTGGAGGCAGGCACGCTGGACTTGTTTAAGGTGAACTTAGATAGACACATGAGCAAAATAGGGATGGAGGGATATAGGAGACTGTTTTTAATAAGGATCAGAGCCTTGGGGCGTTCCTGGAAACCAACTGTTACATGTGTTGATGTTTTTCTCTTTTACTCCGCAGGTGCGTCGGTCCACCATGTTGTCTAACGAGGGGCATACACGCGGTGGGTAGTGCGTGGGCTGCTCTTGGAAGTTTCGAGAGTAGCCTAGTACTTCGCATCGTTTGTGTACGCTTAAACTGGACCAGCAGATGGGCACCGCGACAGCTCAGTGACTATCACTGTTAGCTGTGCAGATACATGGATTTGGGCCAGTGTCTGTGGGAGTTTGCGCATTCTCCCCGTGGTTGCGTGGGTTTCCTCCGGGTGCCCCAGTTTCCTCCCACACCCGAAAAATGTGCTCTTAGGCTGATTGGTGTTAACAAATTGTCCCGAAATTATTCTCCCCTCAATCTGGTTTCCAATGTGGGTGCCATAAGCATAGACATGGGTCAAGGGTGGAAGAGGAAAAGCACAATGTTAAAATGGTGGCGCGGGCTCGTTGGGCCGAAGGGCCTGTTTCCCGTGCTGTGTTGTTCTTTGTTCAAGAACCTGCCACCTGTGACCCCGGAGTTGCAGGCAGCTCAATAAGGACTTGAGATCTTGACCAATCAAAGAAAGAAGAACGAACAGTATAGCACAGTAACAGGCCCTTCGGCCCTCCAAGTCTGTGCTAATCACATTTACCTCTCTAACCAACTGCTTATATCCTTCTATTCCTCGTTTATTCATATGCTTATCAAGATGTGCTCTGGTTCCCTCCCACAAGAATCATAGAACCCTACAGAGCAGAAAGAGGCCATTTGGCCCATCGAGTCTGCACCACTACAATCCCACCCAGGTCCTACCCCCATAGCCCTACATATTTTACCCACTAATCCCTCTAACCTACGCATCTCAGGACACTAAGGGACAATTTTTTAGCATGGCCAATCAACCTAACCCGCACATCTTTGGACTGTGATATGTGGACAAAGCTGTGCGGGTTATCTTGGGACAATAAGGGGTAATTTATCATGGCCAATCCACCTAAGAGGGTGCTGATAATCTAATGGTTTTATCATGAGACTATTAATCCAGAAACTCAGCTGGGGACTCGGGTTCGAATCCCACCATGGCAGATGGTGAAATTTGAATTCAATTAAAAAAATCTGGAATTAAGAATCTGCTGATGACCATGAAACCATTGTGGGAAGAACCCATTTGGTTCACTAATGATCTTTACGGGAGGAAATCTGCCATTCTTACCTGGTCTGGCCTACATGTGACTCCAGGGCCACAGCAATGTGGTTGACTCCTAACTGCCCTCTGAACAAGGACAACTAGGGATGGGCAATAAATGTTGGCCAGCCAATGTCTCACAAATGAATAAAAATAGTTTCTATAATGACTTTAATCCGGCAATTGAGGTGGGCTTGTTAGAATATGAACTCTCAGATTAAGGGCCAAATTGATGGGCCAATCAGGGAACCTCTTGCTTTGTATTTAACCAGGCGTGTCGGTTCCTCTGGGACTCCGAGGGCAGACTGTGAACTGATAGCACTCCGGCTGCTGCTGTCAGACTTGTAAATAAAGGGATTTTGTGACTCAGGGATTTTGTGATCAAGGACTCATTGCAATTTTTGTAATGACTCGTGGCAATTTTTTTAAATGTTTATTAACATTGATCTTGTACAAAAGTATCATTCAACTTTTAGTAAAGATCTTTAAATTGTTACTGAAATATGGGCCTGACCTGTTTTTCATTATCATTGATATTTGAATAATAGCATTGCTGCTCTTAAGTTTTCGACCTAAATCATCCGATCGCACCCACCGTGGGAATCGTCGAGGGCGGTGGGTAATCTGATGGTCAGCGAGAGGTCCATTGACCTCAGGTGGAAATTTCTGGTCTCAGAATCCAATGCCTTTTTAACCAAACTCAAAAAATGGCTTTTCTTGTTGTTAAGCTTGGCGATCCCTGGTCTAGTCTGTAGCTCTTTTTCTTTCACATTTGGGGAGGCAATGGCCTAGTGGTATTATCGCTAGACTATTAATCTAGAAACTCAGCTAGCGTTCTGGGTTCAAATCCCGCCACAGCAGACGGTGGAATTTGAATTCAATAAACAAAAAAAATCTGGAGTTAAGGATCTACAGATGATCATGAAACCATGGTCAGAAAAAAACCATCTCGTTCACTAATATCCTTTGGTGAGGGAACTCTGCCATCCTTACCTGGACTGGCCTACATTGAGGGCTGAATGATGGTACAGTGGTTAGCACTGATGCCTCACAGCGCCAGGGACCCCGGTTCTATTCCTGGTTCGGGTCACTGTCTGTGCAGAGTTTGCACATTCTCCCCGTGTCTGCGTGGGTTTCCTCCAGGTGCTCCTGTTTCCTCTCATAGCCTGAAAGACGTGCTGGTTAGGGGCATTGGCCATGCTAAATTCTCCCTCATGTGCCAGAATGCGGCGACTAGGGGATTTTCACAGTAACTTCATTGCGGTGTTAATGGAAGCCTACTTGTGATTGATATATAAACTTATGTGACTCCAGAGCCACAGCAATGTGGTTGACTCTCAACTAACCTCAGGCAACTAGGGATGGGCAATAAATGCTGGCCCAACCAGTAATGCCCATGTCCCATGAATAAAAAAAACACTCAAGAATAGTAACTTCCCTGTTGCAGTCAGACTTTTGAATGGACCTACCATAAATTAATTTGATCTTTCTCTACACCCTAGCTATGACTGTAACATTATATTCTGCTCCCTCTCCTTTCCTTCTCCCCTATGAACTGTATGCTTTGTGCGTATAGCACACAAGATACAGCAATGTGGTTGACTCTCAACTGCCCTCGGGCAATTAGGGATGGGCAATAAATGCTGGCACAGCCAGCGACGCCCATGCCCCATGAATGAATTTTTAAGAATTACTGATTATGTTCCTTGAATTAGCACCAGGGTGTTTCAAACCATCAAGATCCTCTGCCTTTCCACAGAAATTGTCAATGTCCAACGAATCTAGGGCCACAAAGTATTGTAGATGGGTCGAACAATGGGGGAAATATCGGGCAAGTACTTTGGCCAAGAGGAAATCAAACCTGAACTCTTCAAATGGACTGTTACCAGGCCCCCCTCTGGACCAGCTTTAAGAATGTGAACCGGTACATTTTCTCCATTCCCCTTCTGATGCATTAGATCAATTGCCAACTGCCTCGAAGAAGCTTGCATCCAATAGAATAGGATTCAGTAACCTCAACATATTCAATAAAAACTATTCTAGTCGCAGACAAATTAATACAGCTCCAACAACACCTGGGAATGGAACGATTGAGGTTTATAGTCAATAAATTTGCTGCTTTCACACTCATGGCAACAATAGATAATGAACAAATAGAATCATAGGATCCCTACAGTGCAGAAGGAGGGCATTCAGCCCATCGAGTCCGCACTGGTCACCATCCCACCCAGGCCCTATCCCCATAACCCCATGCATTTATCTTTGCTAGTCCCTCTGAAACCAAGGGGCAATTTAACAAGGCCAATCCACCTAACCTGCACATCTTTGGAGTGTGGGAGGAAACCAGAGCACCCGGAGGAAACCCACGCATACACGGGGTGAACGCGCATACTCCACACAAACAGTGACCCAAGCCGGGAATCGAACCCGGGTCCCTGGTGCTGTGAGGCAGCAGTGCTAACCACTGTACCACTGTGCCACCCCTAAATGGAGCGCACAAATCTTCAATTAACCCCATTGCCTCAATAACTCCCCTCCCGTCACACCAGGCCGACTGTCTTTTGTTATTAATGTTGCTACCTTTTGTTGCTGTCTCTTCCAGCTCCAACTCATTCTCCTTCCCTTCAGTTCTGACAAAGAGTTTAAGGACTCGAAATGTTAACCTTGTTTCTGTCCTGATATATACTGGCTGGCGTGCTGAGATTTTCCAGCACCCTCTGTTATTGTCTCTGATTCCAGCATCCACAATATTTTGCTTATTTTCCTCCGCTCATCACCTCTGGTTTTGAGCTCGGTTGTGTTTATGTATTTTATTTCCATTATCTGGCAGCCAAACCCTGCCCAAAGCCACTCACCCTCTAACAGTACTGTACAGTAAGGGACTGAGAAATTTCCTTTCAATCAGCAGTGGAGGTGAGATTTTTTTTATTCATTTATGGGACATGGCGTGAACGGGATCAAAGGTTACGGGGAAAAAGCAGGATTAGGCTGTTGAGTTGGACGATAGAGCCAAGATTGTGATGACTGGTGGAGCAGGCTCGAACAGACTCCTCCTGCTCCTATGTCTAAGGTTCTATGGGCGTCACTGGCTGGCCAGTATTATTGCTCGCTAGGCAGTTGATAGTCAACCACATTGCTGTGGCTCGGGAGTCACGTGTAGGCCAGACCAGTTAAGGACAGCAGATTTCCTTCCCTAAAGGACATTAGTAATCCAGATGGGTTTTTCTGACAATTGTTTCATGGTCGTCAGTTGATTCTTAATTCTAGATTTTTTTATATATTAAATTCAAATTCCACTGTCTGCTGTGGCGGGACTCGAACCTAGGTCCCCAGAACATTAGTCCAGTTTCTGGATTAATAATCTAGCAATAATACCACTAGGCCATCGCCTCCCCCATATCTCTATGCATCATAAGTCAAACTCATAACCCTGACTGAAGCACTCCTGGTTGAATAAAGTTTTGATGAATAAACTTACCCCGTTTGGATCAGGAATCCCTCTTTTCAACAATTTTTAAACTCTAAGAATCTGGTTCAATTTAGTTTTATTGCTAAAGAATGGTTATGTTGCCATCATAGTTAAATTGATTTGATTTACTATTGTCACATGTATTGGGATACAGTGAAAAGTATTGTTTCTTGTGCACTATATAGACAAAGCATACCGTTCATAGGATGCATAGGGGAAAAAGAAAAGAGAGGGTGCAGATTGCAGTGTTGCAGTTACAGAAAGAAAAATTAGCTTAATATGAGGTAGGACTATTCAAAAATCTGATGGTGGCAAGGAAGAAACTGTTTTGAGTCGGTTGGTGCATAGAAGAACATAGAACATAGAAAAACTTCAGCACAAACAGGCCCTTCGGCCCACAAGTTGCGCTGATCATATCCCTATCTACCAGGCCTACCTATAACCCTCAATCCCATTAAATCCCATGTACTCATCCAGAAGTTTCTTAAAAGACCCCAATGAGTTTGCCTCCACCACCACCAATTGCAGCCGATTCCACTCACCCACCACCCTCTGAGTGAAAAACTTATCCCTGACATCTCCTCTGTACCTGCTCCCCAGCACCTTCAACCTGTGTCCTCTCGTAGTGACCATTTCAGCCCTAGGAAATAGCCTCCGAGAATCCACCCTATCTATACCTCTCAACATCTTATAAACCTCTATCAGGTCGCCTCTCATCCTTCGTCTCTCCAGGGAGAGAAGACATGGCTCCCTCAACCTATCCTCATAAGGCATGCCTCCCAATCCAGGCAACAGGGTACATGTCCTCAGACTTTAGTATCTTTTTTCCGATGGAATAAAGTGGAAGAGAGTATGTCTAAGGTGCATAGGTTCCTTGATTATGATGGCTGCTTTTCCGAGACAGTGAGGAATGTAGACAGAGTCAGTGAATGAGATACTGGTTTGTGTGATGGACTACACTTTGTTCACAATCCTTTGTGTAACTCCCACAGTGACTGGTATCGGCTTCCACACAATTAGGCTTCAGAGGCCAAGGAATTAAATGTAAGATTCTCATTTGGAGGAAGAGGAAACGCTGTATTTTGGACATCAAACATAACATGAGGGCAATTTAGTCCCGTTACTAAACATATATTTTAAAAAAACCAGACCTTAAAACAGAAAGGCAGAGAATAAGAACCATATTTGGGTTCTAAAAGGAGTACAGAATTGCTGCCTCCTCCAAATAAGAATGCCTTAGAATTTAATCTTTTGGCGGATGAAGTCTAATTGTGTGGGACGCTAATATGAGTCACTCTGAAGAAGGAGCTATCCTGGATCCGTAACTCTGGAGTTGCAAGCTGCAAAATAAGGATTAAAGTGTCGCTGCCAACCTTGATTAATTAAACCTACTCCGATGGTAATTCCATATTTTTATTGATATAAAATAATATGAATTAATATAAATTCAAAACTGCGATCTCTGCTTCCTAGAAGGAAAAATGCAACTGAAGTATGGAACATCACGATAGTATGGACAGCACAGCGGGTTAACACTGCTGCCTCACAGCGCCAGGATCCCGGGTTTAATTCCAGCCTTGGGTCACTGTCTATATGGAGTCTGCACATTCTCCCCGTGTCTGCATGGGTTTCTTCCGGGTGCGCCGATTTCCTCCCACACTCCAAAGATGTGCTGGTTAGGAGGATTGGCCATGCTAAATTGGCCCTAGTGTCTGGGGGATTAGCAGGATAAATATGCAGGGTTATGGGGATAGGGCCTGGGTGGGATTGTGGTCGGTGCAGACTCGATGGGCCGAGTGGCCTCCTTCTGCACTGTAGGATTCTATGATTTCGAGTGAGGGTGATTATTTATTAGAAAAAAGCAAATTATTATGAAAGCTGGAATCTGAAACCAAAAGAGAAAATCTCAGCAGGTCTGGCAGCATCTCTAAGGAGAGAAAAGAGCTGATGTTTTGAGTCCAGATGACCTTTTGTCAAAGCTTAGGAACATTAATATACAGAGGGATCTGGGCATACAGGTCCACAGTTCCCTAGAAGTGGCAACACAAGTGGCCAAGGTGATTAAGAAGGCATATGGCACGCTCGCCTTCATCAGCCAGGTACAAGAGTTGGGAAATCATGTTGCAGTTATATCAAACCTTGGTTAGGCCACGTTTGGAGCATTGCGTGCAGTTCTAGCCTCCACACTATCAGAAGGACGTGGATGCTTTGGAGAGAGTGCAAAGAAGGTTCACCAGGATATTGCCTGGTCTCGAGTGTGTTGGCTACGAGGAGAGGTTGAATAAACTAGGATTGTTTTCACTGGAAAGAGCCTGGGAGGACAAAATTATGAGAGACATAGACAGGATGGATAGTCAGAGGCTTTTTTTCCCAGGTGGAAGTGTCAATTACAAGGGGGCACAGGTTCAAGGTGAGAGGGGATAAGTTTAAGCGAGATGAGCGGGGGAAGTTTTTCACTGCAAGGTGATGGGTGCCTGGAACGCGCTGCCAGAGGAGGTGGTGGAAGCAGGAACATTAGCAACATTTAAGAGGCATCTGGATGGGTACATGAATAGGGAGGGAACAGAGGGATACACACCGAGTAAGGGCAGAAGGTTTTTTATTTAATTCAGTCAGGCATCATGGTCAGTGCAGGCCTGGAGGGCCGAAGGGCCTGTTCCTGTGTTGTAATTTTCTTTGTTCTTTGTAATTTGTTATTAGGTCACAAGTAGGCTTACATGAAGTCACTGTGAAAATCCCCTAGCTGCCACACTCCGGCACCTGTTTGGGTACACTGAGGGAGAATTTAGCATGGCCAATGCATCATCTTTTGAACTGTGGGAGAAAACCAGAGCACCTGGAGGAAACCCACACAGACACAGGGAGGATGTGCAGATTCTGCACAGTGACCCAAGCCGAGAATCGAACCCAGGTCCTTGGCACTGTGAGGCAACAGTGGTAACTACTGTGCCACCGTGCCACCTCCATAAGTGTAAATGTATGAGGCAAACTATATTACAGTTGCATAAAGCATTGATTGCGCCACATTTGGAATACTGTGTCCAATTCTGGTCACCACAGTGACCCAAGCCGGGAATTGAAACTGGGTCCCTGGTGTTATGAGGCAGTAGTGCTAACCAAGGTGCCACAATGCTGTCCAATGCTGACCAACCATTGACGCCCTTGTCCCATGAATGAATAAATAAGTAAACTAGCATTGGAATGAAGGGAAAAATAGCTTCTATATGTACATGGAGCATTGAGAAGACTCTTGAATATCACAGCTGTAGTTGGGTATTTTTGAGTTTCGCATAACTCAGAATTGAAAGGTGCTGAAAAAGGTGCATTTAACCTCTTTACTCAAAATAGAGTATTTCCAAATGTCTTTGGTCCTGATGATAAGTTCACAGTGCTCACACAGTAGCATAAAGCAGCTGTTTCTCCCAAGGCCATATTCATCATTAATTCTTTCCACGTGTCCTGCCCATCAAGAGTTTAGATTCCACCTCAACCTTCCTTGAGTTCCAACCCCAGTGTTGGTGCCAGGAAACTCCCATTGTCCTTCTCCATTCAGCAATCAATATCCGATCACCCATTTGTAGATCGATAATGGCAGTGAACCAATTGGATTGAGTACTCTGTTCCACCTTATTAATAACCATTTCTCCGCCTTATTTTAATTTCTTTCTGAACCACATCTATTCATCTTGGCCCAGGAAGTGCAAAGGGATTTTATATAGTGAAGAACAAAATATCAGTGAACAAAAATAACACGGAAAAGATTTTCAACAGTAGGGAGTGTCACTTGTGTGTTGTTCTTAGCTTTCGAGTGCAGTGAGTTACACAGCTATGAGAAATGTTCTTTCATTCATAAAGTTTACTTTCTCAGCAGCCTCCTTTTATACAGTATAATTGTTTCCTCCGGCACTGGGATTCTTGTGATTGTTCTGATGAGTGCAATTTGAAAAACTTCGACAAACTGTCTTTTTTCTGCAAGACTCCAGTGAGTGCTTCTTGATTTTGCATGGTATGATTACATTTCTGATAGCACTAAAAAGCTTATAATTCAAACCATTCCTTCTTGCCCCATTTATTCCATTTAATGCTGAATTTGGAGATATATCTTGGGCAGTCACAACTTTTGCATGAGCGATACTGTGGCACAGTGGTTGGCATTGCTGCCTCACAGTGCCAGGGACCCGGGTTCGATTCCTGGCTTGGGTCAATGTCTGTGCAGAGTCTGCACATTCTCCCCGTGTCTGCGTGAGTTTCCAGGTGCTCCAGTTTCATAGAATCCACGGAATTCCTAGAGTGCAGGAGGCCACTTGGCCTATCGAGTCCACACTGACAACAGTCCCACTGAGGCCCTATTCCTGTAACCCTATGGATTTACCCCAGCTAGTCCCCCTGACACTAAGGGTCAATTTAGCATGGCCAATCAACCTAACCTGCACATCTTTGGAGTGTGGGAGGAAACCGGAGCACCTGATGGAAACCCACGCAGACACGGGGAGAACGTGCAGACTCCAACAAACAGTTTCAAAAGGGGTGGAACTCAAAGTGATGAAAATCTAAAAGAAAAGGACATAAAATAGTAAAAATATGCAGCGGGTCCAGATGGGTTAATACTTTGAGGGCAGAGACTTGTTAGAATTAATGAATTTTTTTTTCATTCGTGGGATAGGACCATCGCTGGCTGGCCAGCATTTATTACCCATCCCTAGTTGCCCTTTAGAAGGTGGTGATGAGCTGCCTTCTTAATCACTGCAGGCTCTGATGTTCCAACACACAATTGAAAGATGTATGGGTTAGGTGGATTGGCCATGCTAAATTGCCCCTTAGTGTCAGGCGGACTAGCTAGGGTAAATACATGGGGTTATGGGCATAGGGCTTGGGTGGGACTGTGGTCGATACAGCCTCGACGGGCCGAATGGCCTCCTTCTGCACTGTAGGATTCTATGGAGACGGAAAACCGGGGTCTCGGCTGCCCTCTCAGCTGGCCTCAGGAAATCCCATACTTCAAAGGAGATCAGGGAGAGTTATCCCTCAACCAACATCACGAGGGCAGGGTCATCTGATCGTTGTTACAACGCTGTTTGTGGGATCTTGCTGTGCACAAGTTGGTTGCCGCATTTCCTGCTTTGCAACTTTTCGAAAGTACTCCATTGGCTAAAATGTGCTTTGGGACACGTGGGTTTTGGAAAGCGCTATATAAATTCATGTGGCCCTTCTTTCTTCCCACCTCGGGGGTGGGGGGGTGGTGTGTGGGGGCGGCCTGTGGATTAAAGGTTACAGGAGCATTTGTGCAGAACCATAGAATCTCTACAGAGCAGAGGGAGGCCATTCAGCCCGTGAAGTCGACACTGACAACAATCCCATCCAGGCTTTATCCCCATAACCCCTCATATTTACCATGGCTAGTCCCCCTGACACTAAGGGGCAATTTAGCGCGGCCAATCCACCTAACCCGCACATCTTCGGACTGTGGGAGGAAACCGGAGCACCCGGAGGAAACCTACACGGACATGGAGAGAATGTGCAAACTCCACCCAGGCAGTGACTTCACTGAACTTGGGTCCCTGGTGCTGTGAGGCGGCAGTGCCAACCCATCGTGCCACTGTGCCGCCCATAAGGCAATGGGTTGGGGGGGTGGTGGCGGGTCTCATGTTTGCGCACAGGAGTTGTCTACTTGACCTCAGTCTAATTTAACTGAACCCACAAGCTATTAGACCATCGTTTGTCTTCATTGGTTCATTGTCTGATGTATTTCCCCTGGCGATACTGAGGGTGAAAGGTCAGTACAGATACCCTAAACATTCAACAAACTTAAAACGTTAGCAGAAGAGAGAGGAAGCCAAATTCAAAAGTAGTAAGAATTTAAAAAAAACTAAAAGTGATAAAAATCCAAAAGAAAAGGACATAAAATAGTAAAAACACTATTTTTACACCCAAAAGGGTTAACTCTTTGAAGACAAACTCTTGTTAGAATTAGTAATTTTTTTATTCATTTGTGAGACATGGACTGGCTAGCCCAGCATTTATTGCCCATCCCTAGTTGCCCTTGAGAAGATGCCCCACAGCACCAGGGATCCGGTTCAATTCCAGCCTTGGGTGACTGTGTGGAGTTTGCACATTCTCCCCGTGTCTGCGTGGGTTTCCTCTGGGTGCTCCGGTTTCCTCCCACACTCCAAAGATGTGCAGGTTAGGCTGATTGGCCAGGGTAATTTGTCCCTTAGTGTCCCAAGGTTAATGGGGTAAATACATGGGGTTATGGGGTAAGCCTGGGTAAGAGTTGATGCAGCCTCAATTGGCCAAATGGTCTCCTTCTGCACTGTAGAGATTCTATTCTATTTTTAGATCCTCAGCCAGCACCTTCCAAACTCACAACCACTTCCATCTCGCAGGACAAGGGCAGCAGATAAATGGGGAACACCACCACCATGTGCAAGCTCCCCTCCTTCTTGAATCGTTGCAGCCCCTGAGGTACACTGACAATGTTGTTAGGGAGGGAGTTCCAGGATTTTGGCCAGCGATTGTGAAGGAACGGCAATATATTTCCAAGTCAGGATAGCTAGTGTCTTACAGGGGAGGTGGTGGTGTCCCCATGTATCTGCTGCCCTTGTCCTGCTAGATGGAAGTGGCCGTGAGTTTGGAAGGTGTTGCCTAAGGGTCTAAAAATAGAATAGAATCCCTACAGTGAAGAAGGAGGCCATTTGGCCCATTGAGGCTCTATCTTACCCAGGCTTACCCCATAACCCCATGTATTTACCCCACTAACCTTGGGACACTAAAGGACAATTTACCCAAGCCAATCAGCCTAACCTGCACATCTTTGGAGTGTGGGAGGAAACCGGAGCACCTGGAGGAAACCCACGCAGACACGGGAAGAACATGCAAACTCCAAACAAACAGTCACCCAAGGCTGGAATTGAACCAGACCCCTGGCACTGTAAGAGAGCAGTACTAACCAACATGCCACCTTCTTTGGTGAATTTCTGCAGTGCATCTTGTAGATATTGCAAGCTGCTGCTACTGGTACATCAGGTAAGGACATGGAAGAGGTGTGAGGTTTGATTGCTTTCATTTATACTCCCATAGTGCTCATTGGGTTGGTTAAGTGAACCATATGCTGACTTCAGAGAGCAGGCAAGGAACGCTGACAGAGTTTGCCAGGTAAATCTTCAATTGAGAACACATTTTACCAGACACATCAAAGCAAACAGAAGGAGATGCAATCTCCTCCATTAGAAATACAATGTAGAGGAAATGTACTCCTCGCATTAAGATGTTAACCCGTGCAGGAGGGCACCTTCCAGTCAATACCAGCGCTCCCTGTAATGTCTTCAAGATGAATCTTTTTATGTTTAAATGTAATTAGAATAATAGAATATAAATGGAATGCAGGTAAAATGCAAGATTTTGCCACTGGCAAAGGAACCAGGATTGACCTGAGGATTTTACACAATGTATGGTTGGGATTTGGAATACACTGTAGCCGGAATTTTACTGTCCCGCTGCCACGGGAATCGGAGCGGGTGAGGAGCGGACAATAGACAGGTCCGCTGATCTTGGGTGGGAGTTTTTGTTAGTGCAAAGAAGGCTGATCTCAGCTTTCTCTGCACTAAAGAAAATAATTCAAGCCTATCTAGTCTCTCCTTTTAGCTCAAATGTTCCATCCCCGGTGGCACAGTGGTTAGCGTTGCTGCCTCACAGCGCCAGGGACCCTGGGTTCGATTCCGGCTTAGATCGCAGATTGTGTGGAGTCTGCATGTTCTCCCCGTATCTGTGTGGGTTTCCTCCGGATGCTCTGGTTTCTTCCCACAGTCCAAAGATGTGCAGGTTAGGTTGATTGGCTATGTTAAATTGCCCCTTGGTGTTCAGGGGATGTCAGTGAAATTAGTAAGGTAAATATGTGTGATTACAGGGATAGGGCCTGGGTGAGTGTAATAGCTCCATGGAAGCAAGAGTCCCCTCACCAAGTTACTTTATTTACACCATACATCACACCGTACACAGCCAGCTCCCCAGTTGCTCCCTGCTGAATGCAGGCTGAGAGTCTGACATACCTGCTTTAAATAGGCAGCATGAGGCTCCCTGAGATAACCATCCATTGGGACTCATCAGGTAGTTCATACTCTTAGCAAGCCAACCTCGTTAGCCTAGCTGAAGTTATCACAGTGCGGTTGTTGTCGGTGCAGGGTCAATGGGCCAAATTGCCTGGTTTGCAAGGGATTCTATCCCAGGAGTTTGCACATTCTCCCCGTGTCTGTGTGGGTTTCCTCTGGGTGCTCCAGTTTCCTCCCACAGTCCAAAGATGTGCGAGTTAGGTGGATTGGCCATGCTGAATTGACCCTTAGTGTCAGGGGGACTAGCTAGGGTAATTGCATGGGGTTATGGGGATAGAGCCTGGGTGGGATTGTGGTCGGTGCAGACTCGATGGCCCAAATGGCCTCTTTCTGCACTGTAGGATTCTATAATTCTTTGATTCCAAGATAATATCCTGGCGAACCTCCTTTGTCAGCCAAAAACCCTGATATAAAACCACAAGAAAGGATCCAGAGCAGCCTTAGCCAGCGACATTTTTAACGATACATACTAAACGGAACTATTCACCCTTCTGCTTTCTCCCAGTTCCTGTCTTGGCCTTTGCCTGCCCCATACTACAGGAGAAAAGATTGGTTGCCGCAAATTTGCTTCGATCATTTGAAGTTTGGCATGCTTGCGTTTGTCCTGATGAGTGCAAGATGGAAAACTTCAGCAGCATGTCTCTTTTTTTCAACCGCACTCAGGTACCAAGCGGCTGCAAATATTTCAGTCACCTTGTTGCCAATCTCTTTAAGTTCTCGTCGATGTGTAGTTCCCTGTGGCCCTCCCCTCACCTTTAGCCAGATTCCAGTGTCAGGCCTCAGGTTTTGGGTGTGGAAACCGGCAACACATCAGAAATGTGGACTGACCCCGGTAAACCCCGGGAGAGGTCCCAGTCGGAAGCTAATTTGAGCAGGCCATACAACCAATCTGTTCTCATTGCACCAAGAGTGGAAGATATCCTCAGCGACTTTGAACGCTGTGGGAGAGTTTCCTCACAGGGCCTGGTCTGACTAGGTGTTAAGGAACAGCCGTATCGCGAGCCAGTCCTGCCTAATTCCATTTGGGATTGCACTTCAGTGGCGGTGTGCGGAATCTAATCAGATTTCCTGGCCCTGCGTCCTGAGGAATGAAACTGTAACTTAATCGGTAAATCAAGCGGCTGAATACTTCTCCAGGTTGCCGTACTGAAATAAAGGCCCGGTTTCTTACTGCTACAAACAGGCCCATTCTTACACACTTTCTCAAGGAATTTAAATTGAAGACAGCTGCCGGAGTTTAAGACACTTTAAAACAAGAAGTGAATTGACATCATTTTGATGTTGTATTTGGTGCCACAGCGCGCTGTTTTTGCGAGGAAATAAGAGATTTTTCAAAGACTACCAGCCAGTGTGCAGGTGAGAAGAGAGAATCCTTTGAAAGGGTCACCGTGAATGGGGGTTCTGTGGAGGGCCCTGGGGTTCCTCAGCAATGGCAAGCAGAAAAACAGGTTCACCTTTGCTGCCCACCGATTGAAGGTGGCTACGACGCTGAATTGTAGTGGTATAACTACCTGTCTAGAACGGCCCTTGGAAAAACACTGAACTGATGACCGGGACATTGCGGGCAGCACGGTGGCACACTGGTTAGCCCTGCTGCCTCTCAGCGCCAGGGAGCCGGATTCGATTCCTGGCCTGCATTGCTGTCGGTGCAGAGTCTACACATTCTCCCCGTGTTTGCGTGGGTTTCCTCCGGGTGTTCCAGTTTCCTCTCACAGTCCAAAAGATGTGCAGGTTAGGTGGATTGGCCATGCTAAATTGCCCCTTAGTTGTCAAAGATGTACATATTAGGGGGATTGGTCATGCTAAATTGCCCCTTAGTGTCCAAAGATCTGCAGGTTAGGGGAATTAGCCATGCTAAATTGCCCCTTAGTGTCCAAAGATGTGCTGATTAGGGAGATTGGCCATGCTAAATTGCCCCTTAGTGTCCAAAAATATGCAGGTTAGGGTAATTGGCTATGCTAAATTGCCCCTTAGTTGTCAAGGATGTACAGGTTGGGGGAATTGGCCATGCTAAATAGCCCCTTAGTTGTCAAAGATGTGCAGGTCAGATGGATTAGCGGGATAAATGTGTGGGGGTTATGGGGATACCCAGATGGGCATGGATAAGGTGCTCTTTTTTATTATTCATTGAGGGGACAGGGGTGTCACTGCCTGGCACTTATTGCCCATCCTTAGTTGCCCTTGAACTGAGTGGCTTCCTAGGGTAGTTGAGAGTCTACCACATTACTGTGGCTCAGGAGTAGGCCAGACCAGGTAAGGACGGCAGATTTCCTTCACTAAGGGACATTAGTGAACCAGATGGGGTTTTCCGACAATCAATAATGGCTATACCATGAGCACCGAGAACAAGGTGACAATGGCAAGGAGTGAAAAAAATCGACTGCAACCTGAAGGAAGACAGCGAGAAATTGTTCCGGGAAGTCAAACTTCTGCTGCTGTTTAACAAAAATAAAACGCCACACACACTTAATGGAACTTTCTTTTAGTCACCTGTAGATTCTTAATTCCAGATTTTTTTTATTGAATTCAAATTCCACCAGCTGCCATGGCGGGATTCGAACCCAGGTCCCCAGAACATGAGCTGAGTTTCTGGTTTAATAGTCTAGCGATAATATCACTGGGCCATTTTCTCCCCTTGTTGGAGAGTTTGTGCAAATCTGATGGGCTGAATGGCCTCTTTCTGCAGTGTGGTGACTCTATCCCATGATTCTATGAAAGAGTGGCCATAGAAAGTCAATTCAAGGATCTGGTAATGGGGCTTGATTTGGTGGGCGAAGACTGGCACACGCAAAGGGTGCGGTATGTGAGAGGGGCAGAGGACTGCAGCAGGCGAGGCTGCCAATGGTGGATGGCATCGTTGACACCGGCAGAGTGATGGGTTTTGATGGAGAAACAGGACAATGGCAGGTAAGGGGAGCCCAACAAGAGATCACACTGGGAAGGAGGGATTGGAGAGTGAGGGTTGGATTGGTATGGGGAGAGGAGAGAAACAGCTTGGGAGATATGGAATGGGGGTATACGTGACATAGAATGAAGGGGTAGGATGCAGAATGGGACAGGAATGATAGGAGCAGGATGAAATGATGGCATGGGAAGGATGGAATGGCACAGGAGGAGGTTTCAAAGAGGTACGATAACCACCAATCCCTCTACTTTCTCAGAAGACTAAGGAAATTTGGCATGTCCGCTACAACTCTCACCAACTTTTACAGATGCACCATAGAAAGCATTCTTTCTGGTTGTATCACAGCTTGGTATAGCTCCTGCTCTGCCCAAGACTGCAAGGAACTGCAAAAGGTTGTGAATGTAGCCCCATCCATCACGCAAACCAGTCTCCCATCTATCGACTCTGCCCACACTTCCTGTTGCCTCAGAAAAGCAGCCAGAATAGTTAAGGACCCCACGCACCCCAGGCATTTTCTCTTCCACCTTCTTCCTTCGGGAAAAAGATACAGAAGTCTGAGGTCACGCACCAATCGGCTCAAGAACAGCTTCTTCCATCAGACTTTTGAATGGACCTGCCTCACACTAAGCTGATCTTTCTCTACACCCTGGCAATGACTATAAGACTACATTCTGCACTCTCTCCTTTCCTTCTCCCTTATGGGCTCTATGAATGGTATGCTTTGTCTGTATGGCATGCAAGAAACAATACTTTTCATTGTATCCCAATATATGTGACAATAATAAATCAAATCAAATCGAATCAAAAGTGTCAATAGATATGTTATATCTGTTGTTTGGGTTCGGGAGAAAGGATAAATCACTGCATAGCTAACTATTGGAGGAGTGGCACGTGCTGGTTGTAAACTTGACTCGTTATATTGAGCTAGTCAAACCCAGCCTGCAGGTGCAGCAGGTGGTCAGGAAGGCGAATGGGATGCTGGCCTTCATAGCGAGGGGGATTGAATATAAAAGTAGGGAGGTCTTGCTGCAGCTGTATAGGGCATTGGTGAAGCCGCAGCTGGAGTACTGTGTGCAGTTTTGGGCGCCGCACCTGCGCAAGGATATTTTGGCCTTGGAGGGAGTGCAGAGGAGGTTTACTAGGCTGATACCGGAGTTGAGGGGATTGAGCTATGAGGAGAGGCTGAATAAACTAGGCTTGTACTCGTTAGAGTTTAGAAGAATGAGGGGAGATCTCATTGAGACGTATAAGATGATGAATGGGATGGATAGGATAGAGGTGGAGAGACTCTTCCCGCTCAAAAAAGACAGTAGGACTAGGGGGCACAGCCTCAAGATAAAGGGGGGGCGGTTTAGAACGGAGTTGAGGAGGAACTTCTTCACTCAAAGGGTGGTGAATATCTGGAATTCTCTGCCCGTTGAAGTGGTGGAGGCTGCCTCGCTAAATATTTTTAAGAAGCGGGTTGATGGGTTTTTGATAAGAGAGGGGATTAAGGGTTATGGGGAGAGGGCGGGAAAGTGGAACTGAGCCACGACAGATCAGCCATGATCTTATTGAATGGCGGGGCAGGCTCGAAGGGCCAGATGGCCTACTCCTGCTCCTATTTCTTATGTTCTTATGTTCTTAATTTCTCATGGGCACAGGGACCCAGTCCTTTGCGTGAGCCTTCAGGCAGGAATGAGTTTGTGTTATTTTAAGTGAAAATTATACAGCAAAAATTCTACTCACTCTTCCCTTTAGCAGCAATACAAAAACTCTTCTGCCTGATTCAATTTCATAGAATCCATGGAATTCCTACATGAGGCCATTTGGTCCATTGAGTCTACACAGATCACAGTTCCACCTGGCCTTATCCCTACATATTTACCCCGATAATACCCTGATACTAAGGTCAATTTAGCATGGCCAATCCATCGAACCCGCACAACTTTGGACTGTGGGAGAAAACTGGAGCACCCGGAGGAAACTGTGATGACTTCAGCCAGGCTAATGAGGTTGGCTTGCTAGAATATGAGCTACCTGATGAGTCCTTATGGAAAGAGATATAAAAAAAATGGAAAGAGATACCTGATGAGTCCTAATTGATGGTTAAATCAGGGAGCCTCGTGCTCCCTATTTAAAGCAGGTGTGTCAGACTCTCAGCCTGCTTTCAGCAGGGAGCAACTGGAGAGCGGGCTGTGTACAGATGTATGGTGTAAATAAAGTAACTTGATGACGGGACTTTCACCTCCGTGGTTATTACAGAAACCCACGCAGACACAAAGAAAATGTACAGACGGTCTGTGCCAAATAGAATGCACTATCTGGAACGGTAGTGGAGGCAAATTCAATCATAACTTTCAAAAGGGAATTGAGTTAACACGAGCAATTTTGCAGGGGCTACGGGAGAAAGGACAGGGGCATGGGACCAGTTAGATTGCTCTTGCAGAGAGCTGACATGGACTTGAGGGGCTGAATGGCCTCTTCTGTGCTGAAACCTGCACAGACAGTGACCCAAGCCGGGAATCGAACCCAGGTCCCTGGCGCTGTGAGGCAGCAGCACTAACTACTGTGCCAACTGTGCCCGCCCCTGGATTTAAACGCTAAGAGCATGCAGTTCATGCTGTGGGTTTACCTGATTTTTATCCAAAGGCAACTTTGTTCTGCATAGTAAGGAGCAGTAGTAACAGGGGTCATTATAATATTACCTGGCAGCTGTTCAGTATCAGTAATGGAAAATATTTGTTCTTGACTGTTTTTAGTCAAAAATATCTGAACAACTAGCTTCTCCACTTTTATTTAGTTGAGCTACCTGTAAGGTTTCAGCACAGAAGAGGCCATTCAGCCCCTCAAGTCCACATCAGCTCTCTGCAAGAGCAATCTAACTGGTCCCATGCCCCTGTCCTTTATCCTGTCACCCCCGCAAAATTGTTCGTGTTAACTCAATTCCCTTTTGAAAGTTATGATTGAATTTGCCTCCACTACCGTTCCAGGTAGTGCATTCTATTTGGCCTATTCCTGCTCCTATTTCTTATGTTCTTATTCCAAATCTAATATTTATATTACTATCCAAATCTAAATACATCACATTCAGTTAAGAATTAAATAGAATTTGAGATAGAATTTCCTAACAGCTGTAGAATTACTTGAACAGAAAGTATTTTTCTAAACACACACCCCCCCTTCCCCCACCTCAGTATTCAGTATTACTATCGATTAATCCTGCATTATCAACATTCTGGGGGTTACCACGGACCTGAACTGGACTAGTCCATATAAATACTGCTGGGTTCTTATGACACATAAAGTAATTGACCACTATATATTCAAAAATTTTATCCTTATTGCACTTTTAATTTTTAAACTGGGCCTTTTCTACTGAACAAGAACAATCAAGATGGCTGCCACAAGTCACCTGATCACAAAGTTGACTCTCTAGGCTAGGAAGTTTCTCCAAGGGGTTCCAAGGGCAAAATAATTCTTTCTCAGTTCCTGGAATGTCACACCCCATTACACCTAGGTAGCTACCAACAGATTCATGTTAGCACTTGGTAATGTTTAAACTAATTGATAGGAGAACAACAGAGTTGTAGGGGCAAATGTTTCCACTCCCGTCCACCACAGGTATCATAACGGGTGAGGGGTGGACGGTAGAAAAGTCCATTGACCTTGGGTGAGATTTTCCAGTTTCAGGGCGAGTGCGTAATGCCACCCATAATTTGCATTTGAAAAGCCAACCTTTACAGCAGAGATAGTGGGTCTAATGAGGTAATAGTTTCCCAAACTCCAGACTCTGAATCTAAATGGCACCCCTTTCAACAACTGCGACATTATTAGTCCTGAAACTGAAGCCAATTCCAGATGCTAGATAAACTTCCCTTTTGAAGTCATTGTGGCTAAAGAAGGTCACATGAATCAAGCTTCCGGCTTTCGAGGACAACTTAATGTTAGATCTTTCATTTTCACAGCCAGTCTGCTGTTTAATGTCCAATGACTACATTTTTTTACAGATGCCATAGAGAGCATCCTTTCTAGGTGTATCACAGCTTTCTATGGGCTCCTGCTCTGACCAAGACCACAAATAAACTCCAAAGGGTTGTGAACGAAGCCCAATCCATCACGCAAACCAGCCTCCCATCCATTGACTCTGTCTGCACTTCCCACTGCCTCGGAAAAGCAGCCAGCATAATTAAAGACCCCACGCACCTCGGACATTCTCTCTTCCATTTTCTTCCATCAGGAAAAAGATACAAAAGTCTGAAGTCACATACCAGTCGACTCAAGAACAAGATCTTCCCTGCTGCTGTCAGGCTTTTGAATGGACCTAACGTATATTAAGTTGATCTTTTTCTACATCCTAGCTTTGAATGTAACACTATATTCTGCATTCTCTCATTTACTTCTCTGTGAATGGAATGCTTTGCCTGTACAGCACGCAAGAAACAATACTTTTCGCTGTATGTTAATACATGTGATAATAACAATTCAAATCAAACCCTCACCTAAGCTGGGAATCAAATCTGGGTCCCTGGCGCTGTGAGGCAGCAGTGCTAACCACTGTGCCACACCACCTGCCTTAGCAGGATTGGACCCGCGTCCCCAAAGCATTAGCTGACTTTCTGGATTAGTAGTCCAGCGATAAATACCACTAGGCCATCACCTACCCTACTTAATCAACCTCATTAGCAATAGCTTTGAACTGACTAGGTATTTTTTCAGTGTGCCAGCTGGTCCGATCTTTTCCTCCCTCTGTTTTTCTTCATTCATTCACTCGTTACCTTTCTGTCTTCTTTGAGTCTCTGCCTCACTCTCTATTTGCACACCGCTCCGTACGCTGTGTTTTGAGTTTAGATTTACCCTGATTAACCTGGGACTCAGTGGAAACACAGCTCTAATTAAACAAAATAAGCAAAAGTGCTTCAACACTGCACCACATTGTTTCCGAGCTTCCTTCCTCCGCAGTTGGATATTAACAAGTCCACCTTTCAGAATGGCAATGAACTAAACCATGGGTTCAGAAACCTTTCCGTGTTCCTCGCTGTTCCAATGATTGTAATTGAATGTAAAACCTAATATAAAGCAAGGCAGCACATTCCGTTCATTGAAAGAATGGGATTGAGCAAGCTTTGCTCCTTGTTCCAAAGGTTCAGCTCCTGTCCATAAACTTGAGTGAGTTTTTTTGTACCTTGGGAAAAAAATAGATGTCTCATAGGACAGTGGATTTTGGTTTTGGGGTCAGGACACTGGAATCACACTGGGATCTTGATCCCTGCATTCAGTTGGGATTAGTTAGCCGATATAATTTTCGAAGCTAAAAGCAAAATGACTGCCAATGCTGTAAAGTTACTGAAATGCTGGAGAGCAGTGTGGTGGCACGGGGGGGTTAGCACAGCTGCCTCACAGTAAGAAGTCTCACAATACCAAGTTAAAGTCCAACAGGTTGATTTGGAGCTTTTGGAGCACTGCTCCTTCATCAGGTGAGTGGAGAGGTAGGTTTCACAAACAAAGCATACATAGGCCAAGACACAATTGCAGGTTCAATTCTGGCCTTGGGTGACTGCACGTTCTCCCCGTGTCTGCATGGGTTTCCTCCAGGTGCTCCAGTTTCCTCCCACACTCCAAAGGTCTGCAGGTTAGCTGGATTGGCCACGCTAAATGGTGGCAGGAGGATTAGCAGGGTAAATATGTCGGGTTACAGAGATACTGCCTGGGTGGGATTGTTGTCGGCGCAGACTCGATGGCCTGAATGGCCTCCTTCTGCACTGTAGAGATTCTATGAATTCGATGAATCTGAAACAAAACAGAAAATGCTGGAAAATCTCAGCAAGTCTGACAGCTTTTGCAGAAAAGGAATAGAGTCAAGGTTTCAAGTCGGAATAACTCTTTATCAGAGGGTTGGCCAATTAACGGGGATAGGGTACGTTTGCAACCTAATTAAGGATGGGGGCGGGTGGGCTCTGGAAGCTGGAGGAGTAACACACAGGACCCCCAGCATTGAAGAAACTGCAACCCGGTGCTGTCAGTAAGAGGGAAAGCTGGCACCTCAGTATACAGTGCAGAAGGAGGCCATTCAGCCCATCGAGTCTCAGCCCTTTTTATCAACTTTTAATAGCCACAGCTATGGCCATGGAACCATGACAGCTGCATCAATGTTTTTCAAATCGACGCTGGGGTGTTTGTCCCCCAGTCTTCTACCGAGACCCACCCCTGCGGACCTTGAGTGAAAAATTCCATTCATCCTCCGAGCATTGGTTTTGATAAGCCTTTATCATGGTGATAAGCTACCCACTGTTGGTGACTGGATAATAGTCACACTACTCAATACCTCCTTAAAAATGGCCCAAGGCGCACTGGCCACGCTAATGTTTGCACGTGTAAAGCTTGTCAGGGAGTCAGTGCAGACTCAATGGAATGGCCTCCTGTGTAGGGGCTCTATGATTCTTTAAGATATATGGTTTTGCAAAAGTCTTTTGATGAGTGACAGGTAGTGAAGATCAACTATATTCAGGATGTTAGTGTGGCACGGTGGCACAGTGGTTAGCACTACTGCCTCACAGTGCCAGGGACTTGGGTTCAATTCCAGCTTGGGGTCACTGTCTCTCTGGAGTTTGCACATTCTCCCCAGGTCTGTCGGGGTTTCCTTTGGGTGCTCCAACTTCCTCCCATAGTCCAAAGGTGTGGAGGTTCGGTGCAACAGGTCCCACCACAAGACCAGAGATGCCCGCCATAGATCGCAGTCAGGATGGTATGTGGCTTGGAAGGGACCCTTGCCAGCGGTGATGTTCCCTTGCATCCGCTGCTCTTGTCTTTCGAGGTGGAAGGGGTTGTAATTGTGTAAGATACTATCAGTTTCAGTTTGTTCCCATATTTAGGAACTCAAGTGAATCCCCAGTTAATGTCCCCTGCCAGAATAAAATTAAATACTCAATTATAATTCATAGGCAATCAGGCTTGATTTTAATCCTCACCTCTTGCTTTATTGGGTGCAGAACTGGTTGCCGCACTATCAGAAGGGTGTGGATGTTTTGGACTGATTGCAAAGAAGGTTTACCAGGATGTTGCCTGGTCTGGGGTGTTTAGGTGTGAGGACAGGTTGGATAAACTCAGATTGTTTTTGCTGGAAAGACGAAGGTTGAGGAGTGACTTGTTAAAAGTCTATAAAGTTATGAGATTCAGGGATAGGGTGGATAGTCAGAGGCTTTTTCACTCTGGAAAAGGACAACTACAAGAAGGCACAAGTTTAAGATGAGAGAGGGCAATCTTAGGGGAGATGTGCGGGGAAGGTTTTGTCACACCGAGAGTGGTGGGTGCCTGGAACACACTGCCACTGGAGGGGGTGGAAGCTGGCACATTGGCAACGTTCAAGTGTATCTTGATAGACACATGAATGGGAGGTGAACAGAGGGATAGAAACTGTGTATTGGAGCAGGCTTGGTGGGCCGAAGGGCCTGTTTCTTATTGTTCTTTGTTCTTGGTTAGTCAATGTAACAAGCATATCCAAAGTGACGAGAGGAAAATGGAAACGCTTTTCTGAGTGGATAGTCAGAAGCTTTTTCCCAGGGTGGAAGAGTCAATTACATGGAGGCACAGGTTTAAGATGCGAGGGGTAAGGTTTAAAGGAGATGTACGAGGCAGATTTTTTACACAGAGCCTGGAACTTGTTGCCGGGGAGGTAGTGGAAGTGGATATGGTAGTGACTTCTAAGGGATGTCTTGACAAGTACATGAATAGGATGGGAATAGAAGGGTATGGTCCCTGGAAGGGTAGGGGGTTTTACTTCAGTTGGGCAGCATGGTCGGTGCAGGCTTGGAGGGCCGAAGGGCCTGTTCCTGTGTTGTAATTTTCTTTGTTCTTTGTTTTAACTCTTGACTACTCACTTCTCTGTTGGTGTCAGTGAGAGTTAAGGAACTTCATAAATCTGGTAACCTTGATCAACTCCAATGAATAGGTCTTTTGCGAATCCTGATTGAGGTTGGGGTGGCACGGTGACACAGTGGTTAGCACTGTTGCCTCGCGGCGCTAGGGACCCAGGCTCAATTCTGGCTTCGGGTCACTGTCTCTGTGGAGTTTGTACATACCCCCATGTCTGCATGGGATTCCTCCCAAAGTCCAAATATGTGTGGTTAGGTTGATTGGCCATACTAAATTGCCCCTTGGTGGCAGGGGGAATTAGCAGGGTAAATATGAGGGTTTATAGGAATAGGGTGTGGGTGGGATTGTGTTCAGTGCAAACCCAATGGGCTGAATGGCCTCCTTTTATACTGTAAGGATTCTATGAGATATTGGGATTTATATTCTCATTGAGGTTGTTCCCACATGAACACTAAACATGCTTGTAATAAATCTCTCCAGACATGTGTTAAAAAAACAGATACGTAGTGTGATAAAGTGTCCACGGTGGAATAGCACCATGCAGAAAATGCATGTCACCTTACTCAAAAATGCAACAAATTCTTAAAGGAAGCTTTAACAAATCAGAATGACTGGCAGCTCTGTCCTCTTCTGGCTCAGTTGATAACACACTTGCTTTTTTTTATTCATTTGTGGGACATGGTGTCCCTGGCGAGGCCACATAGATCACCAACAACCTGTCCTGGTCCCCCCCATGCCAACACTACAGTTAAGAAAGCCCACAAACGCCTCTACTGTCTCAGAAGACTAAGGAAACTTGGCATGTCAGCTACAACTTTCACCAACTTTTACAGATGCACCATTCTTTCTGGTTGTATCACAGCTTGGCATGGGCTCCTGCTCTGCCCAAGACTGCAAGAAACCACAAGGTATTGTGAATGAAGTCCAGTCCATCACTCAAACCAGCCTCCCATCCACTGACTCTGTCTACACTTCCCACTGCCTTGGCAAAGCAGCCAGCATCATTAAGGATGCCACATACTCCTGGACATTCTCTCTTCCACCTTCTTCCGCCGGGAAAAAGATACAAAAGTCTGAGGTCACGTACCAACGACTCAAGAACAGCTTCTTCCCTGCTGCTGTCAGACGTTTGAATGGACTTGCCTTCATTAAGTTGATCTTTCTCTACACCCTAGCTATTACTGTACAACTACATTCTGCATTCTCTCCTTTCCTTCTCTATGAACGGTATGCTTTGTCTGTATAACTTACAAGAAACAATACTTTTCACCCTCTACTATTACATGTGACAATAATAAATCAAATTACATCAAATTTATTGCCCATCCCTCATTGCCCTTGTCCAGAGGGCAGTTGAGAGTCCACCACTATGCTGTAGATCTGGAGTAGGCCAGACCCAGTCAAGACAGCAGATTTCCTTCCCTAAAGGACATTCATAAACCAGGTAGTTTTTTTTCTGACAATCAACAATGTTTTCATGGTCCTCAGTAGATTCTTGAAGTTACAGTTCTTTTAAAAATTGAATTCAAATTCCACTACCTGCCAGGAATCGAACCTAGCTCCCTGAGGCTGTGAGGTAGCAGTGCTAACCACTCTGCTTTCATGTCGCCCAACGTTGCTATGATTGTTCTAAACTTTTTGCATTTGTCCTGATGAGTTCAAAGCGAAAAACTTCAGCAATATGCCTCTCTTTTCGGCAATACTCAAGCTGTAGAGGAAAAAGCAAGTTTAGACATAGAGATAGAATCCTGCAGTGCAGAAGGAGGCCATTCAGCCCATGAAGTCTGCACGGACCACAATCCCACCCAGGCCCAATCCCCCATAATCCCATACTTTACCCTAGCAAACCCCTCTGACACTAAGGAACAATTTAGCATTGCCAATGCACCTAACCTGCATGTCTTTGGACTGTGGGAGGAAACTGGAGCACCCCAGGGGAAAGCAGACACAGGAAGAGTGAAATTCCACACAGTCACCCAAGTGGGGAATCGAACCTGGGTCCTTGGCGCTGTGGGGCGGCAGTGCTAACCACTGTGCCACCCAAGAATGCAAGAGGCATTCTTGCATTTGTCCTGATGAGTTCAAAGCAAAAAACTTCAGCAACATGCCTCTCTTTTCACCAATACGCAAACCGTCAAGGAGAAAACAAGTTCATCCGATTGAATGCAACCTCAAACACTCCATCAGCAACCAGTTTTGGAAAAAAGAGTATTCATGAGCATTCTGTCCTGTTTCACCAGTTTTCGTGCAGTTGGTCGTGAGGGTAAAGGCAGCGCAGCTCGCCGTGCTGTTAGTGCTCTGTCCAACCCGAAGAGGAAAGCTTGCAAATAACCTTGGCAACAGCAGCAGCTAAACTCCAGTCCCGAGAGGGGCTGATGTTTTCACCTGAATGGGACCATTATAGGGCCTTCATTAATATTTCTGAAGAGTTATACTGATATAACTGCCCTGAGTTTCCTGTTCAAATCCAAACACAGAAAGACCTTTTAAACATTGCATATTTACTTCCCAATAAACAGCGCACCTATTAGCAGGGAGCCTGCACACTGACCTGCTTCAATTTCCCCGTGGCCATCACACACTAAACGCTCTTTCTGCTCCTTGAAAAAACTTGACCATCGTTTGCCACTTGAAGCGCAATTTCAAAATAAAGGCTGCTTTGTTATTCAGGAAAGAAAACAAAATAAAAATTAATGGGAGCAATTTTGCCCTTACCCAAGCTCCAGAAGCTAAGTGGGTGGGCAGTTAAAATCGCCTTGGCTACATATTTCCCCCCAGAATTGGCAGTATGGTTAGCATTGGTCAGCCTTACAGCACCAGGGACCCGGGTTCGATTCTCGAAACCACTGTCGAGAAAAACCCATCTGGTTTACTAATGTTCCTTACCCGGTCTGGCCCACGTGTGACTCCAGAGCCACAGCAATGTGGTCGACTCTCAACTGCCCTCGGGTAATTAAGGGTGGGCGATAAATGCTGGCCCAGCCAGCGGTGCCCATGTCCCACCGATAAATGAAAAAACACGCACTGACCCATTTCTCCCCCTCATGCAGAACAAGGTAGGGTAGAGGGGTGGCACAGTGGTTAGCACTGCTGCCTCTCAGAGCCAGGGACCTGGGTTCAATTCCCAAATTGGGTCACTGTCTGCGTGGAGTCTGCATGTTCTCCCCATGTCTTGCGTGGGTTTCCTCCGGGTGCTCCGGTTTCCTCCCAAAGATATGCAGGTTAGGTGCATTGGTCACGCTAAATTGCCCCTTAGTGGCCAAAGCCGTGCAGGTTAGATGGATTCACCACGCTAAATTGCCCCTTAGTGTCAGAGGGACTAGCAGGGTAAATACATGGGCTTATGGAGATAGGGCCTGGGTGGGATGATGATTGATTCAGACTCGATGGGTCCGATGGGGGATTAGCGAGGGTAAATGCATGGTGTTATGGGAATAGGGCCTGAGTGGGATTGTGGTTGGTGCAGACTAGATGGGCTGAATGGCCTCCTTTTGCACTGTGGGATTCTATAACTGGTGGCAGCAACATTTGGAGCTGGCGAGGGAAGCTGGTGCAGGCCTACATGTCCTCACTCCAAAGGAGGTGATGGTGCTGGTCTGTGATGAACCAACCACGATGGGCCATTAGCGAGCGACAGGGCTGAAACCACAGCGGGGAAACAAAAGCTGGGTGTTGGCTCATGTTGAACTCAAGTGGAATGAAAGAGGGGAAAGGTTGCTGGGGAAATGAGAAAGATTGCAAGAGCAGGCTCTGAAGGAGGAGGGAGGGCAGTTTCTCTGCACCACATCCAAAAATATGAATAAAATGACCTTGCTTTAAGAGACCCCCCCCCCCCCCCATGTTTATCAACATTAATGAAGTCTCAGAAGGATGGGGGCTTTAAGAAGCCTAGGATCAAGGATGGCGAACGATGAATGATGGAGACCCAATTGGAAGAAATTATATACGAGGATGTGCCAGATTATAATATGCATTGTCAGTGCGTTGTCATGGGGAATAGTGATCCCAGGTACAACCTGGAATGAGCTGCCCGGGAGGGTGGTGGAGGCGGGTTACTACACATCCTTTAAGAAGTATCTGGTTGAGCACTTGACACATCATAACATTCAGGGCTACGGGCCAAGTGCTGGCAGATGGGATTTGGTGTTTCTAATGTGTCGGTGCATACTCAATGGGCCGAAGGGCCTCTTCTGCATTGTATGACTCTAATACATTAATAATAATGTAATGACTAACATGTATGGATGACATGGGTATAGCAGGCAGTCAAGAAGGCAAATGGCATTTTGGGCTTCATAGTGAGAGGATTTGACAGGGATGTTTTACGGCAATTGTATAGGGCGTTGGTGAGGCCACACCTGGAGTATTGTGCGCAGTTTTGGTGTCCTTATCTGAGGAAGGATGTCCTTGCTATAGAGGGAGCTCATTGAAGGTTTACCAGGCTGATTCCTGGGATGGCAGGGCTGTCATATAAGGAGAGACTAAGTCGGTTAGGATTGTATTCATTGGAGTTTAGAAGACTGAGGGGGGATCTCATAGAAACTTATAAAATTCTAACAGGGCTAGACAGGGGAGATTCAGAAAGAATGTTCCCAATGGTGAGGGAGCCCAGAACTAGGGGTCATAGTTTGAGGATAAGGGGTAAATCTTTTAGAACTGGGATGAGGGGAGATTTCTTCACCCAGAAGGTGATGAATGTGTGGAATTCACTCAACGTAGTTGAGGCCAAAACGTGTGATTTCAAGAAGAAATCAGATACATCTCTTGGGGCTAACGGGATCGGGGATATGGGGGGAAGGGGGATCTGGATGTTAAATTTGATGATCAGCCATGATCATAATGAATGGCGGAGCAGGCTCGAAGGGCCGAATGGCCTCTTCCTGCTTCTTGTTTCTGCTTCTATCACACCACAGCAACAGACCCATAAATACCGAAGCTGTGCCTTGTCATAGTTGCTTCCAATCATGGTGGAAAGATATTTAAAAGGCTATTATCAGAGAATATGTCACGGTAGCATGGGCACAAAGTGTAGAATGTAATGTTCTGCCAGTGCGTATGTTTCCAAAATTACAGAAGGTTAAACGGTCAGAGGTGGCATTTGGAATTGATGATGTAATGCAATGTGCCTGCTAATTTATTCAATAAGAACCTTGCCCTGTAATAAAATCTGACATTTCACTAATGGACATAATAGCAGCCTTGTGAAAAACGTGCACTAAAGGGCATTTATTATTCATGTTAATAAAATACAAAGTTCAACAAAATTCAATCTGGAAAATATCGAATGATCTCAAATCATTTGCCAAAAATTAAATGGGGAATCCTTTGTTGTAAGGACTAATATAAAAGTGTCAATAACAAGTGAAAGGTTGAGATCACTGGGTGACAGATATTGACTTAAAAATCTGTTTTAATAAGAACAATCCTCGGAATGAAGAACTTATTGTAGGAGGAATGGTTGAGGACTCTGGGTCTGTACTCGTTGGAGTTTAGAAGGATGAGGGGGAGATTTTATTGAAATTTACAGGATACTGCGAAGCCTGGATAGAGTGGATGTGGAGAGGATGTTTCCACTAGCAGGAAAAACTGGAACCAGAGGGCACAACCTCAGGCTAAAGGGATGACCTTTTAAAACAGAGATGAGGAGGAATTTCTTCAGCCAGAGAGTGGTGAATCTGTGGAACTCTTTGCCGCAGAAGGCTGTGGAGGCCAGGTCATTGAGTGTCTTTGAGACAGAGACAGATAGATTCTTGATTAATAAGTGGATCAGGGGTTATGGGGAAAAGGCAGGAGAATGGGAATGAGAAAAACATCAATCATTATTGAATGGTGGAGCAGACTCAATGGACCAAGTGGCCTAATTCTGCTCCTATGTCTTATGGTCTTATTTGTGCCTTGGGCATGTTATTGGACTTCATGACTTATTTACTTCAAGTTGACACCTGCTAGGTATCATCAGGCAGTTTCCCAGTGAAGAGCATTTTGCTTTTGACACCGCTGTGTTGCAGTGGAGATACAAAAGACAATGGTTGGGGGTGGTGGGGGTAGCTAGGGCAGGCGTGTGGGACAAGGCCAGGAGAGGGGGTAGGTACAACTGGGGGAGAGGACAGAGGGAGGATAACTGGGAAAGGAGAGAGGGGGCAATACCATCAGGTGTGGGCAACCGAGGCAGGAATCAGGAGGGGTGGGCAATTGAGGGAGAGGGGCAGAAGCTGCCTGAGTTTTGATTTAATTTGATTTTGATTTATTATTGTCACATGTATTGGCATACAACGAAAAGTATTGTTTCTTGCGCGCTATACAGACAAAGCATACCATTCATAGAGAAGGAAAGGAGAGGGTGCAGAATGTAGTGTTACAGTCATAGCTAAGGTGTAGAGAAAGATCAACTTAATGCGAGGTAGGTCCATTCAAAAGTCTGATGGCAGCAGGGAAGAAGCTGTTCTTGAGACGGTTAGTCCATGACCTCAGACTTTTATATCTTTTTCCCAAAGGAAGAAGGTGGAAGAGAGAATGTCCAGGGTACGTGGGGTTCTTAATTATACTGACTACTTTGCCAAGGCAGTGGGAAGTGCAGACAGAGTCAACGGATGGGAGGCTGGTTTGCGTGATGGATTGGGCTACATTCAAGATCCTTTGTAGTTCCTTGCGGTCTTGGTCAGAGCAGGAGCCATACCAAGCTGTGATACAACCAGAAAGAATGCTTTCTATGGTGCACCGATAAAAGTTGGTGAGAACTGTTTTTAATGTGGCGATGCAGTGGGGGAAATCAATCCTACACCTTCCCATTGCCACACTTAGTTTTTTTTCAAAACTTTCTTTCCTGCTGGACTGTTATTTAGACCCGACGTAGACCTAACTTTCTGGAATGTTCCTGATCGGAAACTGACTCTGTTCCGGGCAAATCAATTTGTAAAATGAGGGTATGAACCAAAACTGTTCAATGCCTGAATTGGAGGGAAACATAGAAGCATCTATGATACAGAGGAGACCACTTGATCCATGGTATCCTTGACAGCCAAAAGAGAGCGATGCAGTCTAATCCTAACTTCCAACTCCTGGAACACAGCTTGTAGGTTACAGCACCTCAAGTACATATCCAAGTGTTTTTTTTAAAATCCTCTGACTTGCTGTCTTTACCATTCTTTCATTCAGTGAGTTCCAGATCCCTACCAATCTCTGGCTGGATAAGATTACTTGTCAACTCCCTTCTAATTCTCTGCCAATTCCTTTAAATATATGTTCCCTTGTTGTTAATCTCTCTGCTGAAGGAAAGGGATCTTTCTTATCCTGGCTCCTCAAATTTACCCCCCTCAATTAAATCTCCCCTCACCCTCCTCGGTTCCAAAGAAAGCTACGCCCACCTTTGTTAATAGCTAAGCTCCCCCATTCCTGGCAACACCTCCCTAAATTTATTTTATACTGTAGTGATTCTTCCTTTTGAATAGCAGCCCCACAGTGCAGAAGGAGGCCATTCGGCCCAACAAGCCTACTTTAAAGATCAATGTGTAGAGAAGGGGGAGTCACATGACTGAGGGAACCAATCAGGCAGCAGGATGAAGGAATAGTCCTGCTAAGGGCAGGTTCTATACTCAGAGTCATCTCAGGAGCTGTTTGCAACCACAAGGCTGCAACTCTCTGTATAGTTTTAACCTGTAAATAAACAACTTGTGTTTTCCTTAACCTGGTGAATGAGCATCTTTACATGCACGCTATTTAATTGATCACGTCCTTCCACACTAAGAATTGCTCACAATGCTCTAACTGCGGTCTACTTTGTGTTTCATACAGTCACAGCATAGTTGCCCTACTCTAGGCCTCAGGCTAGGCCTCAGATTAGGGCTGGAAATTTCTGCTCCCATTTGCCGTAGGCATCACAGTGTCTGGGAGATCCCAGTAATCAGTTTGGCGTTGTGGTAAAACCAGTTTACAATCATCCACTTCACACGTCAGTGGCAGGCTGTGGTTCCTGCTGCTGCGCCTCAGGAAAATAATTTTAATATGGAATAAGTCTTCGAAAGCAGAAGTCCCTTCAAGAAAACCTTTTATTTACAATTCCAGCAGCAGTACACAGAGTGCTTGCAGTTAGCAGTCTACCTTATGGAGTGCCAGAGGAACTGACACTCCCAGTTAAGTACAAGGAAAAGACTCCCTGATTGGCCCATCAATTGACCTTAATCCGGGAGTTCATAGGCCAATCTCAAAGGCCTGATTGAAGCCATTCCATACACCTTAGCTATAACTGTAACACTGTAATCTGCACACTTTCCTGTCCTTCTCCCCCATGTAGTCAATGAACAGTATGCTTTGTCTGTATAGCGCACAAGAAACAATACCTTACACTGTACCCCGATCCATGTGACAATAATATTCCAACAGGCTAACCCCAATGGTCTTATTGAAGTCATTACAAATACCTTAACATCTCAGTATAAGGCCTGCTCCCTGGAACCATTCCCCCGCCCTGGCTCACATTGATTTGATTGCACATCGACGTGATTTACACTGGAAATGTGCGCAGCAACCTGCATTTGCTTGGAACTTTGAAATTGGTATGCTGACCATTCTTTGGCCAGTCCTCATGGTCATCAGTGCCAAGCCTTCACAGGCAGCACTGCATCTCGCATGCGCAGATCTCTACCCACCAGGAGGCAATGGCCGAGTGCTATTATCGCTAGACTATTAATTCAGAACCTCAGAATCTGTGTACCCGGGTTCAAATCCCACCACAGCAGATTGTGGAATTTGAATTCAATAATGAATGTCTGGAATTAAGATCTACTGATGACCGTGAAACCACCAATTGTCGGAAAAACCCGTCCTTTAAAGATCAAAGGAAAATTACAGCACAGGAACAGGCCCTTCGGCCCTCCAAGCCTGCACTGACCATGCTGCCTGACTGAACTAAAACCCCCTACCCTTCCAGGGACCATATCTCTCTATTCCCATCCTATTCATGTATCTGTCAAGACACCCCTTAAAAGTCATTACTGTATCCGCTTCCACTACCTCCCCCGGCAACGAGTTCCAGGCACCCATTATTCTCTGTGTAAAATTCTGCCTCATACATCTTTAAACTTTGTCTCTTGCACCTTAAACCTGTGCCCCCCCCGCCCCCGTAACTGGCTCTTCCACTTTGGGAAAAAGCTTCTGACTATCCACTCTGTCCATGCCTCTCATAATCTTCTAGACTTCTATCAGGTCGCCCCTCAACCTCTGTTGTTCCAGTGAGAACAAACCAAGTTTCTCCAACCTCTCCTCATAGCTAATGCCCTCCATATCAGGCAGTCTCCTGGTGAATCTTTTCTGTACCCTCTCCAAAGCCTCCACATCCTTCTGGTAGTGTGGCAACCAGAATTGAACACTATATTCCAGGTGCGGCCTCACTAGGGTTCAATGAAGCTGCAACATGACTTGCCAATTTTTAAACTGAATGCCCTGGCAGATGAAGGCAAGCATGCCAGATGCCTTCTTGATTACCTTCTCCACCTGTATTGCCACTTTCAGTGACCTGTGTACCTGTACACTCAGATCCTTTTGCCTATCAATATGCTTAAGGGTTCTGCCATTTACTGTATGTTTCCTATCTGTGTTAGACCTTCCAAAATGCATTACTTCACATTTGTCCGGATTAAACTATATCAGCCATCTCTCCGCCCAAGTCTCCAATTGATCTATATCCTGTTGTATCCTCTGATGGTCCTCATTGCTATCCGCAAATCCACCAAGCTTTGTGTCGTCTGCAGATTTACTAATCAAGCCAGTTACATTTTCTTCCAAATCATTTATTTATATATTACAAACAGCAAAGGTCCCATCACTGATCCCTGAGGAATGCCACCTGTCACAGCCCTCCATTCAGAAACGTACCCTTTCACTGCTACCCTCTGTCTTCTTTGACCGAGTCAAAGAATTAGTGAGGCTGGAAGCAGATAATACAGCACAAAAATCCACTCTTGCAGCCAGCAAGAAAAACAGTTTTTCTTCACGCCTGCTACCGCTCTCTGTGGAATTCAGAGAACATTCCACCTGAGGGATAATAAAAAGGCTTAGCATTTTCTGAGGCTCTGAGGACCTCTTTTGGCATTTCTTACAAACAAAGTGAGTGGTACGCTTTTGGTACAGAATGTGACTGTACCTGCCTCCCGCCATATTGGGACACTTTGGCACCCACTTTGTGCTGAGTCCGGACGACGGCTCACCCACTGAAACCTGACCCAGACTTAAAATTGAGCCTTAATAAGAACATAAGAACTAGGAGCAGGAGTAGGCCATCTGGCCCCTCAAGCCTGCTCCAACATTCAATAAGATCATGGCTGATCTTTTCGTGGACTCAGCTCCACTTACCCACCCGCTCACCATAACCCTTAATTCCTTTACTGTTCAAAAATCTATCCTTGCCTTAAAAACATTCAATGAGGTAGCCTCAACTGCTTCACTGGGCAGGGAATTCCACAGATTCACAACCCTTTGGGTGAAGAAGTTCCTCCTCAACTCAGTCCTAAATCTGCTCCCCCTTATTTTGAGGCCATGCCCCCTCGTTCTAGTTTCACCCGCCAGTGGAAACTGCCTCCCTGCTTCTATCTTATCTATTCCCTTCATAATCTTATATCTTTCTATAAGATCTCCCTCATTGTTCTGAATTCCAATGAGTATAGCCCCAGTCTACTCAGTCTCTACTCATAAGCCAACCCTCTCAACTCCGGAATCAACCTAGTGAATCTGCACCCCCTCCAGTGCCGGTGTATCCTTTCTCAAGGAAGGAGACCAAAACTGTACACAATACTCCGGGTGTGGCCTTGCTTTCAAAACAGGACAATGAAAAAGTAAATCGCCTTTATCAGTCTGCAGATCAGATAACCATGTTCAAAAAATGTTTGAACATTCTACCAAATGCTAAGTCTATTCATGCAGCTCAAGACTGGTCACAAAGATGATTTGGAGGCGAGTCATAGAATCCTACAGTGCCATTTGGCCCATCGAGTCTGCACTAACCACAATCCCACCCAGGCCCTATCCCCACCCATTTACCTGAGCTAGTCCGCCTGATACTAAAGGGCAATTTAGCATGGCCAATGCGCCTAATCCGCATACCTTTGGACTGTGGGAGGAAACCGGAGCACTGGGAGGAAACCCACGCAGACACGGGGAGAATGTGCAAACTCCACACAGACAGTGACCCAAGCCGGGAATCGAACTTGGGTCCCTGGCACTGTGAGGCAGCAGTACTAAGCACTGTGCCACCCCGTCACCCTTTTGGAGTGGGTGTGGCCGCAAAAACCTACCTGAGGTCGACAGATCTGTGCAAGAAGGAGGCCATTCGGCCCATCAAGCCTGCATCAACAACAATCCCATCCAGGTCCTATCCCCGTAACCCCACATATTTACCCGTAATCTCTCTAACCTACACATCCCAGGACACTAAGGGGCAATTTAGCATGGCCAATCAACCTAACCCGCATATCTTTGGACTGTGGGAGGAAACCGGAGCACCCGGAGGAAACCCACGCAGACACGGGGAGAACTCTGCACAGACAGTGACCCAAGCTGGGAATCGAACCCGGGTTCCTGGCGCAGTGAGGCAACAGTGCTGACCACTGTGCCACCGTGCCACCCCAGTCAAGTGACCCGTAACATTCCCTAGATAGCCTCATTCCAGCAAACCATGACAAATAATATCATTCTGTCAGCAAAAATGGTTCCAAAACTTTGCATTCTGAATGGTAGTGGAAATGATATTTCTTTAAATGAGAAAACCAAAGTAAAGTCATGATTCAGACTGAAAAGATCAAACGGGCTGTAGTTAATCAGCAGCGTTGTGGAAATTGGCCAATCTTCTGTCTGAAAGCTGTAAAAATTAAAGAGTAAAAGGAGACTGAGGGCGGGGAGGAATCAGACTGTCTGGAAAGGAGTAAGTGTGATTAGCAGACTGCGCTGAGAGGATTACAGTGACGTTGGAATTAGAGAGGGAAAAGTCTGAAGGTGGCAGGAGGCTTAGAGAACATGAGAGTAAACAGTGGCATCAGGAAACAGGGAGGAGGCAAGAAGGAGTGAGCGAGGCAGCGAGCGATCGGAGGTGTGAGCTCAGATATCGAACGAGAACCACTTTCATGCGAGGTAGGAGGATGAAGGCTACTCTGCTGGTTTATTTAAAGTTTCTTTATTTATTAGTGTCACGAGCAAGCTTACATTAACACTGCAATGAAGTTACTATGAAAATCCCCTAGTCGCCACACTCCGGTGCCTGTTTGGGTACACTGAGGGAGAATTTAGCATGGTCAATGTACCTAATGTCTTTTAGGCTGCGCTTTATAAAATTTAAATGCTATTGAGAGGAAAAAGGATTTGCCATTGTTACAATTGTGAGGGTTACAAGATTGTCATTTTTTTTGGGACTGTGTCTTTAATTTAAGGTCAAATGAAAGGCATTATATGACTCATAGGAAATCCCACTGTATGAATAATCTTGAACTCATTCTGGGAGAATCAAGTTTAAAGTTTATTTATTAGCATCACAAGTAGGCTTACATTAACACTGCAATGAAGTTGCTGTGGAAATCCCCTAGTCGCCACACTCTGGTGCCTGTCCGGGTACACTGAGGGAGAATTTAGCACGGCCAACGCACCCTAACCGGCACATCTTTCGGGCTGTGAGAGGAAACCGGAGCACCCAGGAAAAACCCACGCAGACACGGGGAGAATGTCCAGACTCTGCACAGACAGTGACCCAAGCCGGGAATCGAACCCAAGCCCCTAGGGCAGCACTGTGCCACCGTGCTGCCCTCACATTAGTGAACCAGATGGGTTTTTAATGACGATCGATGATAGTTTCATGGTCACCATCACTGAGACCAGCTTTTCAATCCCAGATTTATTAATTGAATTTAAATTCCACAAGCTGCCGTGATGGGATTTGAAACCGTGTGACCCAAAGCAATAGCCGGGGGCTTCTGGATTGCTAATCGATTGGCAACACCATCATCATTGTGGCAGCAGACAAAACTATTAATGTAATTAACAAAATACATATATTTTTACTTAGAAGTGCTGCACCAAGTTTCCATGCCAGACATTCCACACAGTGACCACAAAATGGCTTTTGGATCCCAAACAGCCTGATCGGAACACAGTTAGTTTAAATCCATGAGGCTTTTTCCCATTGGGTCATTGAGTAACATAGCATGGAAATAGGCCTTTCAGGCTATCCAGCCTACACCCTCCCAGCTAGTCCCAAATGCCCACATTTTTTTAAAGTTTAAAGTTTATTTCTTAGTGTCACGAGTAGACTTACATTAACACTGCAATGAAGTTACTGTGAAAGTCCCCTAGTCACCACACTCCGGTGCCTGTTTGGGTACACTGAGGGGGAATTTAGCACGGCCAATGCATTTAACCAGCACATCTTTCAGACTGTGGGAGGAAACCGGAGCACCCGGAGGAAACCCACGCAGACATGGGGAGAATGTACAGACTCCGCACAGACAGTGACCCAAGCCGGGAATCGAACCCGGGTCTCTGGCATTGTGAGGCAGCCGTGCTAACCACTGTGCCACACGGTATAGGTATTAGGTCTATGTCCCTCTAATCATTTTCCATTCATGTCATCTAAATGCCAGCTTCTGCGCTGCAGCGATTCAATAACTCTACGAACCCAAGGTCCTGCTCAATCCAACCCTCACAACCCTCCAAGGTAACTGCGTTCCTCCAATTCTGGCCTCTTTTGTGTTCCCAGTGATAATTGCCCCACCATTGGTGGCCGTACCTTCGGCTGGCTAGGCCTTGAGCTGGTGAATTCCTCCACCTCTCCCCCAGTACTTCTCCACCCTCTCTACCACACTTCCCACAACAGACCTCTTTCACCAAGCTTTTAGTCATTGACCAAATATCCCCTTGTGTGGCCCTGTGTTGTTAGCTTCCTAATGCTCCTTCATCAGGAGAGCGATGGAATGATCCTGAGAAGGTACAGACATTGGACACGATCCTTTATCCAGTGTCCACACATTTTTCTGTGGAAATTCCGATGGTCAGGATCAGGAAGTGTAACTTGAGAGGAGGACCCTGCTAGACCCCTGCTTAATCCCACTGCCTCTCGGACTCTGTGTGTAGAGTTTGCACATTCTCCCCGTGTCTGCAGGGATTTCCTTCGGGTGCTCTGGTTTCCTCCCACAGTCCAAAGATGTGCAGGTTAGGTGGATTGGCCATGCTAAATTGCCCTTAGGTTAGATGGATTAGCCATGGGTAAGATGTGGTATAATGGGTATAGGGCAGGGGAGAGGGCCTGGGTAAGATACTCTGTCCAAGTGTTGGTGCAGATTTGATGGGCTGTTAGGTTTCTTCTGCAGTGTAGGAATTCTATGATTCAAGGATTTCCTGTTAGATGTGAGAGTGTGTGTGAAACTCTCCCACACTCACGTGAGCACATACATCATTACAAAGTGAGGGAGTTACATCATGGCATGGGTGGCATGGGTGGCACAGTTGTTAGCATTGCTGCCTCACAGCGCCAGGGACCGAGATTTGATTCCCGGTTTGGGTCATGTGGAGTTTGCACATTCCCCCCGTGTCTGCCTGGGTTTCCTCCAAGTGCTCTGGTTTCCTCCCACAGTCCAAAGACGTGTGAGTTAGGTGGATTGGCCATGCTAAATTGTCCCTTAGTATCAGGGGGACGAGCTAGGGTAAATGTATGATGGATAGAGCACAGCTGGGATTGTGGTTGGCGCAGACTCAATGGACCAAATGGCCTTCCTCTGCATGGCAGGATTCTACGATCTCTGATCATATGGAAATCTTCACTTTCTCCATGTCAACATTCAAACAGAGTCTGACGAAGGGTCATCCAGACTCTATTCTCTCTCTGCAGATGCTGTCAGATCTGCTGAGATTTTCCAGCATTTTCTGTCTATATCTGTCTGACGTCCAAAGGTTGTTTTGAAAGATGCAACTTAAAACCTCAATGAGCCAAACGTGTGTACCGTCAATCACAGAATTATGACACACCGGCACGAGTGTCATATTCTGAATGGTTTCCCTGGTTCGGGAAGTGGTAATGCTGATATATCCAGCAATCCGACGCTGGATTCTCTTCTACGCACTCTGTCCAAGCCAATTTCCGGGATTCCACTACAGTTGTGTAAATGACACGAAAGTAGGATAACGAGCCAGAGTCCAAACTTTTTTGGAAGTTGAAGGGTTTTTCCCTGTGAAGTTACATCTCAGCCATTTCTAGTGGTGGCACGGTCACACAGTCACTCATATCCATTACACATTAGATTGTCCCACAGAGACGTTCAGGATGTCTTGTGGTGTAGTGGGTAGTTTCCTGCCTCGCAGCCAAATGCTCTGGCTTCAAGTCCCACTCCAGGATCTGATGACAAAGGAAAGAGTCTTGGTCAAAGAGGTTGCGTTTCAACCCGCTAATCCTTCCAGCGCGCGCCAGTGGCAGGTGGTGAGAGCGGGCGACATTCCTGATCGACCATGTCATGGGAAATATATCGGAAGTCCTTCCTTAGCTCCAGAGTACAGCGTGCATGTCACCGTAATGACTCGGATGTGTGAACGAACTGTGGAACACGCTACCACCACCACAGAGATGTGCATCAATATTCCAAGGATTTTCAGCAGTGAAGAATTTTCAGAGTAATATTAAAAATTCTGCGGGCTGCCGCTCTCCAGCTTTTTTGCAGAAAGCATCCTCCTCAGGTTGCAGGTACAGCACAGTGCTGGTTTTGTGTGGTGTTACTGCACTGCTGTTTCATGTGGAGTAGGAGCAGAGAAGTTGGCTGCTTACGCTAGGGCTGGAACTTGCGGGAATTGAGAATCGGAGATGGGTTATTTTTACGAAGAGAGTTTGTTAGCTTCTATTTATGTTACATTAAAGAGAAGCCAAGGAGCAGCAGAAATGACACACTAACCTTACAGTAATCATTCATAAAGAAATAATGGGTTAGAAGTCTGAACAATCTTGACAAACGTCTTTTTATAAACGTGTCCTTGAGACGATACGAGGAGATCATTGATATTACGAATGATAGAATCCCATCGAGCCTGCACCGACCACAATCCCACCCAGGCCCTATACCCATAACCCCATGCATTTACCCTAGCTAGTCCCCCGACACTAAGGGTCAATTTAGCACGGCAATCCACCTAACCCGCACATCTTTGGACTGTGGGAGGAAACCGGAGCACCTGGAGGAAACCCAAGCAGACACGGGGAGAATGTGCGGATTCCACACAGACAGTCACCCAAGCTGTGAATTGAACCTGGGTCCCTGGAGCTGTGAGGTGGCACTGCTAACGCCACTGTGCCACCGTGCCGCCCTATTGTAAAATACAAGTCGAGATTTCACCGACAACAGTCCCACCCAGGCCTTCTTCCCCATAACGCCATGTATTTACCCTGCTAATTCCTCCAGACATGAAGGGGCAATTTAGCATGGCCAATCCCACCTAACCTCTGTGAGATGGTAGTGATTCATGGGGCAGTGCAGTGGATGCAATGTGCATAGACTTTCAGAAACAAGGCACCACTCAGAAAACTACTGGAGAAGATTGAGTGGCATGAAATTAAGGAGAGGGTGGAAAATTGAACTGGAAACATGTTAAAAGGGAGGACTCAAAGTGGAAAATACAGGCAGTTTCTCAAGCATAATTAAAAGAAAGCAGTGGTGACATGGGTTCTGTTCTGGCCCCTCTTCTGATCACCAGAACAATCAATATTAATATGGGGCTAAAGAGAGAAATCCAACTCGGCATTAAATACAAAAATAGATAGCATTGTAAGTAATTCTGAGGATCACAGGAAAATGCTATCTGATATGATAGTGGACTGGGCAAGAATATCATAGAATCCCTACAGTGCAGAAGGAGGCCATTCAGCCCATTGAGTCTGCACCAAACACAATCCCACCCAGTCCCTATCCCCGTAAGTCACATTTACCCTGCTAATCCCCCGACACTAGGTTCAACTTAACACGGCCAATCAACCTAACCCGCAGATCTTTGGAATGTGGGAGGAAACTGGAGCAGCTGGAGGAAAGCCACACAGACACGGGGAGAACGTGTAGACTCCCCACAGACCGTAACTCAAGCTGGGAATTGAACCCAGATCCCTGGCGCTGTGAGGCAGCAGTGCTAATCACTGTGCAACCCTGCAAAATAGTGACACATTGAATTCAGTATTAGGAAATGTGAGAGGATAGATTCTATAAAGAAGTCGGGAAAATTATACTTGGAATGGAGACATTCTGAAAGGTGTGGAAGGGATTTGAAAATTCACAAGATATTAAAACAATGAAGAGGATCACAGAACAAAAATCTAATGTAACATTGGGTTTTATAGCAAGAGTTTTAGATTACAAAATATCAAGTGTAAGAGTGAACCTAAATAGAATCTTAATAAAACTGCTGTTGGAATATTTATGGAATAACAGAATCTGTACAGTGCAGAAGGATGCCATTCGGCCCATCAAGTCTGCACTGACTGCAAGTGCTGGGGAAGGTAAGGTGGGTAGGGTGGCTGAGGTAGGTGGATAAGGTGACCAAGGTGTGTTAGTGTGCAACTAAACAAATGGGTATGGAGTAGATGGGTGAGTGGGTGAGTTGGGTAGATGGGTGAGGTGGGTAAGTGGGTTGGGGTAGATGGGTGAGGTGGGTATCCGAGGAGGGAGGTGAGTTGGGTGGTCGGACTGGTAGTTGAGTCGGGCAAGGAGGGCAGTCTAGCTGTTGGGAAGGCAGTTGCACAGGTTGGGAGGGTCACGTCAAGTGGGATCAGGTGGGTTGGGTTGGGTTGGGCTGGGTAGAGAGGGCACTCAGGAGGGCAGTTGGGTGGGAAGGGTCGGAATGGTAGACAAGTATTAGGAGGGTTGTTAGATCAGGGGATTGGTTAGTGGGAGAGCTGAGGGTTCCTGGGGGTAATTGGGTCAGGTCAGGAGGTTGTGTCTGGTGGGTAGTCAAATCAGGTGTCATGGGTTTAGTTAGGGCGGGTAGACTGGTTGGGTTGTGAATGTTGTCGATAGGTTCTTTGGGAGGGTTAGGGTGGGTGACTGGGTGGAGGGCAGTTGTTCAGTTACCCAGGAGTTGGTCTAGGCTTTAATTTGTCTGACATTTCCTGATAAACTGAGTAAGTTCATTGGATCTGTCCAAAGTCAGAGAGTCATTGAGTGATAGAGATTTCCAGCATGGAAACAGGCCCTTTGGCCCAACTTGTCCATGCCCCTTCTCTTTTAATCACTAAGCTAATCCCAATTGCCTGCATTTGACCCATATCCCTCTATACCCATCTTACCCATGTAACTGTCTAAATGCTTTTTAAAAGACAAAATTGTACCCGCCTCCATTACTACCTCTGGCAGCTCGTTCCAGACACTCACCATCCACTGTGTGAAAAAAATTGCTTCTCTGGACTGTTTTGTATCTCCCTCTCCTCTCACCTTAAACCTATGCCCTCTAGTTTTAGACTCCCCTACCTTTGGGAAAATATGTTGACTATCTCGCTGATCTATGCCCCTCATTATTTTATAGACCTCTATAAGATCACCCCTCAGCCTCCTGCGCTCCAGGGAAAAATGCCCCAGTCTATTCAGCCTCTCCTTATAACTCAAACCATCAAGTCCCGGTAGCATCTTAGTAAATCTTTTCTGCACGCCAACTTTAAGTCTCCGACATTTAACTCAGTGCCAGGCTTCACCAAGTCTTAGGTGGTTGGTTGAAGCTTCCTCAATAAGTAGCTCTTGTGGCCACACATCAGGACTTGACCAGGGTGGGAACGCGCACCTTAGTCACACATCCGTCCCCCCCACTGTGGTCTGGAGACTGGGGGATTTGGCCTACATGTGCCTCCTGGATCTTGTCTAGTTATCTCTGCGATGATAAAAGAATTGCGCAGTGCCTTTCAGACCATCCTGGGTGGGATTTTCCAGCCACGCTTGCCCCAGGACTGGAAAATCCTGCCCGAAGTCAAGAGACCTCTGCGTGGTTCTGTGAGCCGCCCGTTACGATTCCCGCAGCGGGTGGGATGGGAGAATTCCACCCCTGACATCCTGAAGATGGTCGAAAGGCAAGACTTGTTTTCTGAAGAATGGAATTAAGCTTTTCGTCTCAATATTTAGCTCAGTTTAGAACAAATTTATAAGTAATTCAACAGTTCCCCTCATCACAATTATTGCTCAATTGGCAAACACAAATGACAACGTATTGAGGATCAAGCTTCATTGCCTTATCATTAGACAGGCTTATTTTAAGACACTGGTATCATCAACAGACCTAATTTTCAGAGTAAACACAAAATTAGGAATTCTCATCTGAAGTTATGAAAATTGTATTCTGAAGTACCCAGTGTTTCCTTAAATATACACATAGGGTGGGGCAGAAGCAATAATCACACAATCCTTTATTATATTAATCCTCGGGATCTGTGTCATTGGCAAGACCAACATTTATTGCCCATCCTCTAATTGTCCTTAAGAAGGTGACCCGCCTTCCTGGACTGCTGCAGTCCATGTGGCATAGGTGCTGTTAGGGAAAGTCTTCAAGTTTATTTATTAGCATCACAGGTAAGGCTTACGTTAACACTGCAATGAAGTTACTGTGAAAATCCCCCAGTCGCCACACTCCTGTTCAGGTATACAGAGGGAAAATTTAGCATGGCCAATCCACCTAACCAGCACGTCTTTCAGACTGTGGGAGGAAACCGGGGCACCCAGGGGAAACCCATGCAGATACGGGGAGAACTTGCAAACTCCACACAGAAGTGACCCAAGCTGGGAATCGAACCCAGGTCCCTGGTGCTGTGAGGCAGCAGTGCTAACCACTGTGGAGTTGACAGTGAATGAACAGTGATATAGCTCCAAGTGGGGTGGCATGGTAGCAGAGCAGTTAGCACTGTTGTCTCACTGTGCCAGGGAGCCAGGTTCGATTCCGGCCTTGGGTGACTATCTGTGTGGAGTTTGCACTTTCTCCCCGTGTCTGTGTGGGTTTCCTCTGGGCAATCCAATTTCCTCCCACACTCCAAAGATGTGCGGGTTAGGTGGACTAGCCATGCTAAATTGCCCCTTAATGTCCCAAGATGTGTAGGTTAGGGGGATTAACGGGATAAATACGTGGGGTAATGGTGATAGGGCCTGGGTGGGATACTCTGTTGAAGAGTCAGCACAGACTGAATGGGTCAAATGGCCTCTTTCTGCACAGTAGGGATTCCAGGGATAATGAAGTCAGGATTGTGCGTTACCTGAAGGGAAACTTGCAGGCGGTGGTGTTCCCATATATCTGTTCCCCTTCTCCTTGTGACTGGGAGAGGTTGTGGGTTTAGAAAGTGTTGAAGGAGCCTTGGTGAGTTGGTGCAGTGCATCTTATAGATGGTACACACTGCGGCCACTGTGCGTCAGTGGAGGAGGGAGCAAATAATGGTGGGTGCGATTTCGATCAAGTGATACAGTTCCTCACCATGTGAGATCACTCCAAAACAGATGTCTGAAAGTTGATCCCGTTTTGAAGAGTCTGAGATCATTGATGGATAGGACAGTGAAAAACTGGAGGGACCTCACAAAACTGAGGCTGGCATGATCATTCTTCTGTTCCTCTCTTTCCACTCACCTCCTGGCTCACCCTTGCAAACAGACACAGTGCAGCATTCTGATCTAGAAATCAGAGAAACCCTACAATGCAGAAGGAGGCCATTTAGCCCATCAAGTCTGCATTGACAACAATCCCACCCTATCCCTATAACCCCACTAATTTATGCATCCCAGCACACTAAGAGGCAATTTAGCATGGTCAATGCATGTAACCCACACATCCTGGGACACTAAGGGGCAATTTAGCATGGTCAATCCACCTAACCCACACATCTTTGGATTGTGGGAGGAAACTGGAGCACCCGGAGGGAACCCACGGGGAGAACAGACTCCACACAGACAGTGGCCCAAACCGGGAATCAAACTCGGGTCCCTGGAGCTGTGAGGCAGTGGTGCTAACCACTGTGCCACGGTGCCATATCGACAATGCCCAAGACGGTGTCTTACAGGCAGCATTCCTGAAGATGTCCCCAGCTTAAGGTCGGTGAACTGAAGGATGATAACAATACATAACACCCCTAGCGTCAAGCTTCAGCCCAGTCAATATCTTTTCCCAGAGATAGGGGAGTCTAAAACTAGAGGGCATAGGTTTAAGGTGAGAGGGGAGAGATACAGAAGTGTCCAGAGGTGCAATGTTTTCACACAGAGGGTGGTGAGTGTCTGGACCGAGGTAGTAGTAGGGGTGGGTACAATTCTGACTTTTAAAAAGCATTTAGATAGTTACATGGGTACGATGGGTATAGAGGGAGGCCAAATGCAGGCAATTGGGGTTATCTTAAGTGTTTAAAAAAAGGACAAGTTGGGCCAGAGGACCTGTTTCCATGCTGTAAACCTCTATGACTCTATGACACTCTACTTGAGCCAGGATTTCCACTGTTTAGGTAGTCAGTGTTACTCATGACTTACAGAGGAAATCCCATACTCAAACTGATGATGCCCATGCGGTGAAGCAATAGGAACTTGATCCAAACAGCCAGCTCATCTCCCTCCTCAACCGCAAAGGAACAGGGTTTGGACCTCACAAAACACGCACGTAAACAATTACTCAACTAAGCATCATCTTCTCAGAGTGCAGGAAAAGATTTGCAAGGATGTTAGCGGGACTGGAGGGTTTGAATTATACGGAAAGGTTGGATAGGCTGGGACTTTTTTTGCCTGGAGGGTTGACCTTCTAGAGGTTCATAAAAATCATGAGGGGTGTGGATAAGGTGAATAGCCCGAGTCTTTTCCCCAGGGGAGGGGGTGTCTGAAACTAGAGGGCATAGGTTTAAGGTGAGAGGGGAAAGGTTTACAAAGAACAAAGAAAATTACATAGCGTAGGAACAGGCCCTTCGGCCCTCCAAGTCTGTACTGACCATGTTGCCCGACTGAACTAAAATTCCCTACCTTTCCAGGGACCATATCCCATCCTAATCATGTATTTGTCAAGACGCCCCTCAAAAGTCACCAGAAGAGACCTGAGGGGTAACTTTTTCAGAGCGGGTGGTGCGTGTTTGAAATGGGCTGCCAGAGGAGGTGACAGAAGCGGGTACAATTACAACATTTAAAAGGCATTTGGACAGGTACATGGAGGGGAACGGATTAGAGGGATAACACAGACAAATGGGACTAGTTCAGTTTAGGAAACCTGGTTTGCATGGACGGGTTGGGCCGAAGGGCCTGTTCCCGTGCTGTACATCTCCATGACTCTATACTTGAGACCTTGCAAGACCCGTGGCAGAGAAATGGTATTGGTCCTTGTCGTATAAGGCAGTTTATCGGAGCTGCACTCTCCACCAACAGACTCACACGGCACCCTACCTCCAGCAAGAAGTTTCCTCAGGCAACAGGGATTCCCTGAGAAGCTGCAATTCTCAGCCCTGTCTGGCAGGAAGAAAGGTTAAACCGTTCTACATTCACAGCACAGCCATCAGTCAGCCACACTGCACAGGCAACCATGACCGTGACCTGTCCCCAATGTTACAAAATTCGCCCAATCCACAAATACACCTGTGGGGGGGGTCTCGGTGCAGCAGCAATTCAATTCAGCTATGCAAAATTTTACCAGCAGGTCTGTCCGAGGTTCGCACGATCCCCACCCGAGGCCAACGGAGAATGCCGTTCTCCGAGCCTCGCTCCCCGGAATCGGGGCGGACGTGCCGGTAAAATTCCAGCCATTCCCTTCGATCAGCGCAGAGAAACACACATTGCAGAGCTCTCCCTTACCTTTGCTGCCCCATGTCTTTGCAAATGTTACGAGACGGGCTTTCTGAATCTTCAGAGGACCTCTAAGCCTATAATCTAACTCTCAATCACGTTGCTGCACTTCAGCTTCCAGAGGGGAGGAACGTCAGCCCAGTGTGGAGCAAACAGGAGAAGGCCACATCCCTCACCTTGGGAGAAAGGTTTCAGTTCATGCTTTTAAAAAAAAAAATAACAGACTCACCCTCAGACTTGGGAAACATAAAGGGAAAACTGCATCTTGGCATTAGGTTGTTATAAACAGAGCGACTGACAGCGCACCCCTGGACCACCCGAGACCAACCCACAGCCCTGCCTGACAAAGAAATCCTTCATTTTATTTCCGGAGGCCTCAAAGCTCCCCACTCCCACTCTCTGAATCCCACTTCCACTTGACATCCCTTCCTGCCCCTCGCCCTCTCTCTCCCACTCAATTCTCCTCCTGCCCCTGTTTGGGATTTCGCTCCTTGTCGAGATCCCGTTTTAAATTGGCGCGGGTGGGTCCAGAAATAACAGCCCAGGCGCCAACAGCTCAATGCGTTACATTTACTCAAACTGCTCCCGATACTTAGGGCAGAACAAAACACACTGCACTATCCTTCACGTTCGACATACAGCACTTCACAGACTGTTTAAGCTTCCACTAGGTGATGAGGCTGGTTTGAACACTGTGGCAGCTGTGAGGGAGGCAGCCAGCAAAAATCACTGAAGCTGGCACCAGGCACCGTTTCCACGGACAATGGCAGCTCTCTCTCAGAGGCTGGCAACATCCTCACGGACACATTAGGAGCAGCACACAAGGTGCTGCTAACCTCGGTGGGCTCTGCAGAAAGTGAATAGACCTTTCAGACTCTGTTATGACACACCCTTGGCCTCACCTGACAAACTGTACCTTCACACCAACATTTGCAGAGCAATTAACTTGTCAAATTCTCATCCTTAGATTCCATCAAGAACCTGGAAACGTAGCAGACTCTGGGAGGGTTGGATATGGCCAGGAGGTTCCACCCCTGACCCGGGCAGTCTGAAGTAGATGCCACCAGCTCACCGTGAGGAATGAGATGAGGAGAGGTATCCTCACACAGAGGGCTGTGTATCTTTGGGATTCTGCGCCCAAGAAGCTCCCTCTCCACGTGACCCAGCCTCCTATCCATTGAACCCCATCACGCAAACCAGCCTCCTATCCCTTGACTCTGTCTACACGTCCTGCTGCCTCACAAAGCAGCCAGCATAATTACAGACTCCATGCACCCCGGACGTTCTCTCTTCCATCATCTTCCATCGGATAAAGATACAAAAGTCTGAGGTCACGTACCAACCGACTCAAGAACAGCTTCTTCCCTGCTGCTGTCAGACTTGTGAATGGACTTACCTTGCATTAAGTTGATCTTTCTCTGCACCCGAGCTATGACTGTAACGCTACATTCTGCACTCTCTCCTTTCCTTCTCTATGAACAATATGCTTTGTCTGTATAGCGTGCAAGAAACAATACTTTTCACTGTATACTATTACATGTGACAATAATAAATCTAATCTAATCACTGAGTATATTCGAGTCTAAGATAAATCTCTGGGCGCTAAGGGTAGACCTGGAAAGGGGAGCTAGGTTAAGAGTTCATCGATGATCTAAATGAGTGCAGGAACGATCTTGAAAGGACGTGGGGAGGTGCTAGCTCTGTAGTATCGTCACTGGACGAGTAATCCATCTAGTAAGGGGACCCGGGTTCGAATCCCACGACAACTTGGAGTGAAATTCAATAAAAATTAAACTGCAATTAAACTGCTAACCACACTAGCACAGTGGTTAGTACTGTTGCCTCACAATGCCAGGGTTCAATTCTTGGCTTGGCTCACTGTCTGTGTGGAGTCTGCACATTCTCCCCATATCTTTGTGGGTTTCCTCTGAGCGCTCCTGTTTCCTCCTACCCTCCAAAGATGTGCAGATTAGGTGGATTGGCCATGGTAAATTGACCTTTAGAGTTAGGGGGACTAGTTAGGGTAAATGCATGGAGTTATGGGTCTAGGGTCTGGGTAGGATTGTGGTCGGTAAAGAATCGATGGGCCAAATGGCCTCTTTCTGCGCTGTAGGAAGTCTATGATTCTATGAAAAGTCTAATGATGACCATGAATCGAATATCTTCTGTTTCAAGGAGGAAAATCTGCTGGTCTGACTTACAGGTGACCCTAGTTCTACAGCCTGACTCTTCACTGCGCCTTGAAATGGCCAAACAAGTCACTCAGTTGTATCAAACCGTAAATAGTCTCAAAGAAATGAAGCTGGACTGGCCACCACCATCACCCTCCCGGGAGGGCAATGCCTTGTCCCACGAGCAGGGCAGAGCTGGGGCACAGTGGCACACATCCAGGAGGGGGTTGCCTTGGAAATCCACAATGTCAACTCATTGACATGAGATCTCAGGTCAAACATGGGCAAGGAAACCTGCTGATTACTAGGTGATGGCCTAATTGTATCATCGCTACATTATTAATCCAGAAACTCAGCTAATGTTCTGGGGACCTGGATTCGAATCCCACCACGGCAGATGGTGGAATTTATATTCAATTTTAAAAAATGGAATTAAGAATTTACTGATGACCATGAAACCATGGTCGATTGTTGGAAAAACCCACCTGGTCCTTTAGGGAAGGAAATCTGCCGTCCTTACCTGGTCTGGCCTATATATGACTCCAGATCCATAGCAATGTGGTTGACTCTCAACTGCCCTCCAAGGGCAACTAGGGATGGGCAATAAATCCTGGCCAGCCAGTGATGCCCATGTCCCATGAATGAATAAAAAGGAAAAATGAATAAAAAAGATTACCACCCCACCTCACCCCCTCAGCTAATCAATCAGTGCTCCTCCATGTTGTACACAACTTGGGGGGAGCACTGAGAGTGGCAAGAACGCGGAATGCACTCTGGGGGGATTTCAATGTCCATCACCCAGAGTGGCTCAGTAGCACTACCATAAACTGAGCTGGTCGAGTCCTCAAGGACATCACTGCTCGACTGGGACTGCAGCAGGTGGTGAGGGGAACCAACAAGAGGGAAAAACATACTCACCCTCATCATCACCAGCCTGCCTGCCACAGATGCATCTGTCCATGGCAGTATTAGTAGGAGTGACCACTCCACACCCCTCATGGAGACAAAGTCCCAGCTTTAGACTCCCAGATTTGGGAGTCATTGTTCAAGATTCTCTTAAGGATAACGTGCAGGTTCAGTCGGCAGTTAGGGAGTCAAATGTTAGCATTCATGTCGAGAGGGCCACAATACAAGAGCAGGGATGTACTTCAGAGGCTGTATAAGGCTCTGGTCAGACCCCATTTGGAGTATTGGGAGCCATTTTTGGCCCCATATCTAAGGAAGGGTGTGCTGGTGTTGGAAAGGTCCAGGGGAGGCTCACAAGAATGATCCATGGAATGGAGAGCTTGTCATATGAGGAACAGTTGAGGACTCTGGGTCTGTACTCATTGTAGTTTAGAAGGATGAGGGGGAACCTTATTGAAACTTACAGGATACTGCGAGGCCTAGATAGAGTGGACAATGGAGAGGATGTTTCCACTAGTAGGAAAATCTAGAACCAGAGGGAACAACCTCAGGCTAAAGGGCCGATCCTTTAAAACAGAGATGAGGAGGAATTTCTTCAGCCAGAGAGCGGTGAATCTGTGGAACTCTTTGCCGCAGAAGGCTGTAGAGGCCAGGTCATTGAGTGTCTTTAAGACAGGATAGATAGATTCTTGATTAATAAGGGGATCGAGTGCTATGGGGAAAGGCAGGAGAATGGGGATGAGAAAAATATCAGCCATGATTGAATGGCGGAGCAGACTCGATGGGCCGAGTGGCCTAATTCTGCTCCTATGTCTTATGGTCTTAACATTGGCGACACCCTCCATCATGCTAAATGGGATAGATTTCAAACAGATCTAGCAACTCAAGACTGGGCATCCATTAATCCATCTATTAATAGCAGCAGATTGTACTCGACCACAATCTGTAACCTCATGGCCCGACATATCCCCCACTCTCATATTACCACCAAGCCAGAGGTTCAATGAAGAGTGCAGGAGGACATGCCAGGAGCAGCAGGCGTACCTAAAAGCAAGGTGTCAACCTGGTAAAGCTGCAACACAGGACTACTTGTGTGCCAGCAGCATAAGCAGCAAGTAATAGACAGAACTAGGCAATTCTGCAACCAATGAATCAGACCTAAGCTTTGCAGTCCTGCCACATCCAGTCGTGAATGGTGGTGGACAATTAAACACGTCACTGGAGGAGATAACTCCACAAAAATCCCCATCCTCAATGATGGAGAAGACTAGTACATCAGTCCAAAAGACAAGGCTGAAGCATTCGCAACAATCTTCAGCCAGAAGTGCCAAAGTGGATGATCTATCTTGGTCTCCTCCAGTGGTTTCCAGCATATCAGATATCAGTCATAGAATCATAGAGGTTTACAGCATGGAAACAGGCCCTTCGGCCCAACTTGTCCATGCTAGTCAGTATTTACCACTAAGCTAGTCCCAATTGCCTGCATTTGGCCCATATCCCCCTATACCCATCACAGCCATGTAAAAGACAAAATTGTACCTACCTCGACTACTACCTCTGGCAGCTTGTTCCAGGCACTCACCACCCTCTGTGTGAAAAAATTGCCCCTCTGGACTCTTCTGTATCTCTCCCCTCTCACCTCAAACCTATGCCCTCTAGTTTTAGACTCCCCTACCTTTGGGAAAAGATATTGACTAGCTACCTGATCTGTGCCTCTCATTATTTGATAGACCTCTATAAGATCACCCCTAAGTCTCCTACACTCCAGGGAAAAAAAGTCCCAGTCTATCCAGCCTCTCCTTATAACTCAAACCATCAAGTCTCGATAGCATCCTTGTAAATCTCTTTCTTAGTCTTTAGCCAATTTGAATCAACTCCGCATAATATTAAGAAACAGCTGAAGGAACTGAATGCTGCCTTGGTGTCAAGGGCAGTCACTCTCATCTTAACTCTGGAATTCAGCTCTTTTGTCCATGTTTGAACCAAAGCTGTAACGCTTGGTGAAACCAAAACTGAGCATCAGCGAGCAGGTACTTGCTGGGTAAGTGCTGCTTGAGCGCACTGTTGATGACCCCTTCTGTCACTTTACAGATGGGTTAGAGTAGATTGATGGGGTGGCAATGCTGGGTTGAATTTGCCCTGTTTCTTGTGTACAGCATGTACCTGGGCGATTTTCCACATTGCTGGGTAGATGCCAGTGCTGTAGCTGTATTGAAACAGCTTGGCTAGGAGCACGGCAAGATCTGGAACATATTTTTTTTTAGTGCAAGTGCTGGAATGTTATCAAGCCCATGGTCTTTGCTGCATTTGACCGTGTGTGGCATCAAGGAGTCCTAGCAAAACTGGAGTCAACGGGAATCAGGGAAAATTTGTTGGAGTCATAGGTGGTACAAAGGACATCAGTCATCTCATTTCCAGGTTAATATTGCAGGGGTTCCTCAGGGTAGTGTCCTACACTCAAACATCTTCAGCTGCTTCATCAATCACCATCATAATGTCAGGGTAGGGATGTTCGCTGATGATTGCACAATGTTCAGCACTATTCGCGACTCCTCAGATACTGAAGCAGTTCATGTCCAAAGGCAGCAAGACCTGGACAGTATCCAGGCTTGGGCTGATAAGCGGCAAGCAACATCTGTGCCACACAAGTGCCAGACAATGACCATCACCAACAAGAGAGAATCTAACCATCTTCCTTCACTTTCAATGACATTACTGTTACTTAATCCCCCCAACTTCCTGGAGGTTACCATTGAACAAACACTGAACTAGACTAGCCACATAAATACTGTGAATGAAAGAGCAGGTCAGAGGCTGGGAATCCTGTAACTTACCTCCTGACTCCCCAAAGCCTGTTCACCATCTACAAGGCACAAGTCAGGAGTGTGATGGAATATCCCACTTACCTGGATGAGCGCAGCTCCAACAACACTAAATAAGCTTGACACCATACAGGACAAAGCAGCCCCGTTTGATTGGCACCCCATCCACTAACAATCACTCTCCCCAGCACAGACACACAGTGGCAGCAGTATGCACCATCTACAAGATGCACGGCAGGGTCTCACCATTGCTACTTAGACAAACCTCAACTGCTGCCACTTAGAAGGACAAGGGTTACAGGCAGATGGGAATCCCACTAGCCGGGGTTTCTCTTCCAAGTCACTCACCGTCCTGACTTGAGAATGTATTGCTGTTCCTTCACTGTCGCTGGATCACACGACAGCCAATTTGTGCACAGCAAGCTCCCACAAACAGTGACCCAATTGTAACCAGATAATGTGCTTTTTGTGATATCGGTTAAGGGATGAATGTTGGCCAAGCTGCCAGAGATAACACCCCTGCCCTTCTTCAAAATATTGCCCCCCAAACAGGCAGCAGGGACTCATTCAGAGAAAAGGCACCCATGATCTTGCAGCACTCCCTCAGTACTGCACCAGTGTGGCAACTGTGATTATTGTGCTCAAGTCCTGGGGTGTGAGTATAAGTATGACTAACTGATCCAGAGAACTGCAGAGCAGGATACCCCCAATTTCTAAGCTTCAGAGAGGTAAACTTAACCTTGGGCAGGCTGCAAAAACAGCTACATGGAGAACTAAGAGTCCAACCCCAGAGAGAGGGAAAAAGCATTGTCACTTCTCTCCACTTCAAGCTACCACTGAAAAGTGAATCAAAAAACTAGACTTTTCTGTGCAGCACAGCCACATGATGTACGCTGACAAGCTCCACTCTGCAATCCTATGGGACCCTTAAAACCACAGAGCATTGCATTAGCCCAGCTTAACATCAACATGATATCAATTACACTCCCTCAGCAACAATAAAGAACACTGGCTACAGACAACACAGTGCCGACCAAATGACAAGGGCTGCAGAAACATCCTGCAGAAGAACATGACCCAAAAGGTAAGATAAGGACCCCCATAGAATCTTACCTCAGAGGAATAACTGGAAGATGAAGGTGAATTCAAGTAAATTCTAGAGGGCTGTGGCATACCGTTGGGGTGGTTCCTGGAAAAATGAATGAACTGTCAAGGTTTCATAAGATTAAGGGAACTCTTGGGGCAAAGTAAAAAGTACAACTGAGTTAACAGTGTAAATCTTTATATGGTGTAGTGTTAAGTTTGTTGTTAGTATGTTTACCTTGCTCAATTCTTATTGATGTACCATCATGAGTCACAGAAAAGTAGCACGCAGGTACAGCAGATAATTTAAAATAAGTGAATGGAATGTTGGCATTTATAGCTAAAGGAATAGAATATAAATATAAGGAAGTATTGTTGCAACTATACAAGGCATTGATGAGGCCGCACCTGGAGTATTGTGCACAGCTTTAGTCCCCTTTTTTGAGGAAAGATGCAGTGACATTGGAGGCAGTTCACAGAACCCCTACAGGACAGAAAGAGCCAATCAGCCCATTAAGTCTACAATGACCATAAGCCCACCCAGGCCCTAGCCCCACAACCTCACATATTTACCATGCTAATCCCCCTGACACTAAGGGGCAATTTAGCATGGCCAATCAACCTAACTCAGACATCTTTGGAGGGTGAGTAGAAAACGGAGCACCCAGAGGAAACCCACGCAGGCAAGGGGAGAACGTGCAAACTCCACACAGACAGTGACCCGAGACCGGAATTGAACCTGGGTCTCTGGCGCTGTGAGGCAGCAGTGCTAACCACTGTGCCACTGTGCTGCCCCCAGACCAGATTCACTAGATTGATTCCAGAGTTGAGGGGTTTATCATATGAAGAGAGATTGAACAGTTTAGGCCTAGATTCTCAGGAATTCAGAAGAATGAGGGAGGTCAAATTGAGATATACAAGACGATAAAAGGGATGGATAAAGTAGACGTGGAGCGGGTGCTTCCGCCGGTGGGACATTCTAGGACGAGAGGTCATAGTCTTACGATAAGGGGTAGCAAATTTAAAACAGAGTTGAGGAGAAACTACTTCTCCCAAAGGGTTGTGAATCTGTGGAATTCACTACCCTAAAGTGCGGTGGATGCTGGGGTAAAATTAAGGAGGAATTAGACAGATTTTTAATTGGTAATGGGTAATGGGTTGAAGGGTTATGGGGAGAAGGCAGAAAAATGGGAATGAGTAGCATATCACCCATGATCGAATGGCAGAGCAGACACGATGGGCCAAATAGCCTAATTTTGCTCCTAAATCTTATGATGTGGCAATGCTGGCATTGGACTGGGGTGCACATCTGCAAGATGTGCCAGATCAGCGACATGGATGCCATGTGAGAACACCATCCACCATGTACACAGTACACACTCTGGTGAATCGGCCAACGTTGTCTACCTGATACGCTGCAGGAAAGGATGTGCCGAGGTATGGTACACTGGGGAGACCATGCAGACGCTACGGCAACGGATGAATGGACATCACTCGACAATCACCAGGCAGGAGTGTTCCCTTCCTGTTGGGGAACACTTCAGCAGTCAAGAGCATTCGGTCTCCAATCTTTGGATAAACGTTCTCCAAGGCAGCCTTCGAGACACACGACAATGCAGAATCGCCGAGCAGAAACTGATAGCCAAGTTCCGCACACATGAGGGATTTTGGGTTCATGTCACACTATCTGTAACCCCACGACTTGCCTGGGTTTGCAAAATCTCACTAACTGTCCTGTCTGGAGACAATCCACACCTCTTTAACCTGTGCTTAACCCTCTCCCCATTCACATTGTCTGCACCTGTAAAGACTTGATTACCTGTAAAGACTCACATTCCAACCATTATCTTGTAATTGAGTCTTTGTCTATATATTCCCTGTTTGTGAAACCAACTCCCAACTCACCTGATGAAGGAGCGGCACTCTGAAAGCTAGTGCTACCAAATAAACCTGTTGGACTTTAACCTGGTGTTGTGAGACTTCTCACTGTGCCTATATCATATGAACTTGTAAGTTTTGTCTCTGACTATAAAATGTGAAATTGGTGTGGGTGAATTGCCGTGTGTCTGTCTTTCTTCACTAAACGTTAACGTCCACTCAGAGGATTGGGACAAGGGTCCGTTCACTCTAAATGATGAGGTGGCTGGAACACCGTGGTAGCTCTGAGTGAGGCTGCCAGCAAAAATCACTGGGGTTGGCAGCAAGGCCCATTTCCACGGACAACGGCAGCACTTCATGAGAGGCTGGCAGCGGAGTTCCAGAGGCTGGCACCATCCTTGTGGACACACTGGAAGCGGCAGAGAGGGTGCTCCTAGTCTCAGTGGCCTGGGAGAAAGTGAATGGACCCTCAGTCACTGAAAGCCGTCTTCATGCTCTGGCATCCTCAAGGGCATTGGCACCAGGTCTGTTCAGGTTGTTGACATTTTCATGGAATTTGGCAGAACAGAAGTGTATTTTCATTCTGTTCACCCCACTGGCACCCACTGAGTATTCGTATGTTAAATGCTAATCTGTTCACACTGAAATGGCTTCCATTCCAGATAAAACTATGAAAATCCATTAAAAATAAGGATGTGAGTTATTTTTCTTATTGAACTATTTTCGCAAATAATTGTAGATTCCCTACAGGGCAGAAGGAGGCCATTTGGCCCTTCGAGTCCACACTGACCACAATCCCAGCCAGGTCCTATCCCCGCAACCCCCACATAATTACACAGCTAATCCCTCTAACCTACACTTCCAGTGACACTTATCATGGTCAATGTACCTAACCTTTGGACTGTGGGAGGAAACTGAAGCACTCAGAGGAAACCCAGGCAGACACGGGGAGAATGTGCAAACTCCACATCGACAGTGACCCAACCTGGGAGCAGCAGTGATAACCACTATGCTACCATGCTGATTGGAGAGGGGTGGCACGGCGGCACAATGTTTAAAGTTTTAAAGTTTATTTATTGGTGTCACAAGTAGGCTTACATTAACACTGCAATGAAGTTACTGTGAAAAATCCCCTAGTCACCACACTCCGGCGCCTGTTCACGTACACTCAGAGAGAAATTAGCATGGCCGATGCACCTAACCAGCACGTCTTTCGGACTGTGGGGGGAAACTGGAGTGCCCGGAGGAAACCCACGCAGACTCGGGGAGAACGTGCAAACTCCACACACACTGTGACCTGAGGCCGGGAATCGAACCGGGTCCCTGGCGCTGTGAGGCAGCAGTGCTAACCACTGTGCCACTGTGCCACCCACTGTTTAGCACTGCTGCCTCACAGCACCAGGGATCCAGGTTCGATTCCCTGCCTTGGGTCACCGCCTGTGCGGAGTCTGCACATTCTCCCTGTGCCTGCGTGGGTTTCCTCCGGGTGCTCCGGTTTCCTTCCACAGAGCAGAAGATGTGCTGGTTAGGTGTATTGGTCGTGTTAAATCCTTCCTCTGTGTACCCGAACAGGAGTGTGGCAACTTGGGGGATTTTCACAGTAACTTCATTGCTGTGTTAATGTAAACCTACTTGTGACACTAATAAATAAATTTATGAACTTATAAACCATCAGCTTCTGCAAAGAGCTTTAATATTTCGGGCTTGAACGACAAGGAACCGGACAATAAGTTTTGTGAATTGCAACGTCAACCAGTAGGAAGAATTCAGCTCCTCTGGAGTTGGGTTTTAACCAATATTCCAGGCGCTAAAGGAAACTTTTAAACATTCTGCCAATGTTTGGTCACTGAGGGGTGTCTGACAGTTGGATCCACATGATTCGAAAAGATCAAAGAGGACAGTTGAGATTTCTGCTCACTTTGGGCGCTGCATGAATATTCTGGGCTACACAAATATTTCACTGTACCTGCCTGACCAAAATAGGAACCTATTTTTAATTTGGGCGGAACACTCTCCGATGCACAAACAAGGCTGCTGAGTCGCGGTGCAGTGGTTAATGAGGGCGAGGTTCATTTAGAGGATACATTTTTAGTCTTTGCTGCCAAAATTTAGGCTGCTTTGTGATATTGTTCTAAATTTTCCCTTGCTCAGTAATATTCTCCACATCAGGTGGTTTCTCAGTGAAAACTGGAAGAAGAGAAGGATTTGATTTGATTTATTATTGTCACGTGTATTGGGACACAGGGAAAAGCATTGCTTCTTGCGCGCTATATGGAGGAGGCGATGGCCTAGTGGTATTATTGCAAGACTATTACTCCAGAAACTCAGCTGATGTTCTGGGGATCTGGGTTCGAATCCCACTACGGCAGATGGTGGAATTGGAATTCAATAAAAAATATCTGGGAATTGCAAATCTACCGATGACCATGAAACCATTGTTGATTCTCGGAAAAACCCACTTGGTTCACTAATTTCCTTTAGGGATGGAAATCTACTGTCTTTACCCAGGTCTAGCCAACATGTGACTCCAGAGTCACAGTAATGTGGTTGATTCTCAACTGCCCTCCAAGGACAATGAGGGACGGGCAATAAATGCTAGCCAGCCAGTGATGCCCAAGTCTTACGAATGAATAAAAAAAATACAGACAAAGCAGGCCATTTGTAGGGGTGAAGGAAAGGAGACGGTGCAGAATGTAGTGTTACAGTCATTGCTAGGGTGTAGAAAAAGATCAACTTAATATATGGTAAATCCATTCAAATGTCTGCAGCAGGGAAGATGCTGTTCTTGAGGGTTTCGATTTATTAATTTGTGGGATGTGGGCATCGCTGACCAGCCAGCATTTGTACTGGTTGAGAGCCAACCACATTGCTGTGTCTTTGGAGTCACATGTAGGCCAGACCAGATAAGGACGGCAGATTTCCTTCCCTAAAGGACATTAGTGAACCAGATGGGTTTTTCCGACAATTGACAACAGTTTCACGGTCATCAGAAGATTCTTAATTCCAGGTTGTTTTTATTGAATTCAAATTCCACCATCTGCCAAGGCGGGATTCGAACCTGGGCCCCCAGAGCATTAGTTGAATTTCTGGATTAATAGTCTAGCGATAATATCACTAGGCCATCGCTTCCCTCTCTCCTGATGGATGACTGGTGACAGTGGGGCATTCAGGAGTGGGAGATGACCAACAAAGCTACTTCATAGGGTTTTTGATGTTCTGCCTTTATCTCTGGGCCTTTGTGGTAGGTGACAGTAGACGTTAAGCACACCAGCTAAAATAGACGCAGGCAGATTCAGATTATTCCAATGATTAGAATACATCACCTGATGTATTTCCAGGTGGCACAATAGTTAACACTGCTGCCCCACAGTGCCAGGGACCCGGGTTCAATTCTGACCTCGGGTGACTGGCTGTGTGGAGTTTGCACATTCTCCCCATGTCTGCATGGGTTTCCTCTACGTGCTCCAGTTTTCTCCAACAGTCCAAAGATGTGCAGGCTAGATGGATTGGCCGTGCTAGATTCTCCTTAGTGACTCAAGATGTGTAGGTTAGGGGAATTAGCCGTGGTGAATGAGTGGGGTCACATGCATAGGGTGGCGGAGAAGGCCTGCCCTTTTGGAGAGTTGGTGCAGAGTCGATGGGCTGAATGGCCTTTTCTACACTGTAGGAATTCTATGATTCTATGAATGTCGACAAACTCTGTTGTAACGACCTGGGTACTGACTGCGGAGCACGGCCTTCACAAAGACCACCTCCCCACCATCTTGTGCAGCAACCCCTCCACTTCACCAGTCATCAAACAGCACCAACTGTCACTTTCCTCCAAACTCACGCCTGCATCCTTGATTTCCTTTCCCTTTACTTTTGTTCATCTCATTCAGTCGTGTCTTAGTTCACGAAAGGGGAAAAGGATTAACCTGGTGGGGAGGCTTTTAGAAAAATTGGCTGGACTTTACAAACCCCCGGGAGCAAGAAGGGAGGCGGGGGGCATAACATCTGGGGGAATAAGGTGGGCAGTGGTGCCTGCCACCTTTCCTTCACCACTGGTACTTTACTAGTGGCGGATAAATTGGCAGACGACCCTCCAGCTCTTAGGTCACTTGAGTCCATTAAATGTCTACAAAAGGGCAACTGATGGGCCATTTCCCACAACCAATGGTATCTTACCTGATGGCCCCTGTAGTGACCTCAATCAGACCACTGAGGTTGGCCAATTGGAGTATGAACTCCCTGATTAAGAATCCAATTGATGGGCCAATCGGGGAGTCTTTACCTTGCTCTAAACCTCCGGAACCCCCAGAGGTCGATCACTGACTGATGGCACTCTGCACACTGCTGTTAGGGTTGTAAGTAAAGGGATTTTGGTGAAGGGACTTCCACCTCTGAAGACTTATTACAGCCCCCTTTCAGGTTTGGTGGGGACGGGTGTTCCTCCTGGGCCCACAGAAAGCGCCCCCTAGAGGTAAGACCCTTGCTCCCTGAAAAGGAATATTGAGGTCCGTTAAGTGGGATTTCTGCTCATTTTAGCCACTGCATGATTCCGGCGTTGGATAGAATACTAAGAAATGTTAAAAAGAGATGTTAGAAATGGAAACTAGAAATAGGAGTAGACCATTCGGTCCTTCGAGCCTGCTCCACTATTCATTTTGACCATGGCTGATCATTGAATTCAATATCCTAATTCCCCCCCTTCCCCCAATATCCCTTGATCCCTTTAGCACCAAGAGCTATACCTAATTTCTTCTTGAAATCACACAACGTCACCAATATGGTACTTGTCTAATTCTGAATTTTCCACAGCACAAATGATAATGGTAAATTCTAGTTTTAAGAGGATGTCTGCACAAGGGTGACAGAACCATCAACCCAAATGACTACAATTATATCCCTTTCCAAGCATTAATTTATATTCAGGTACAATAAACTGAAAGATTTATTTAGAGTTTATTCGTGTCACAAGTAGGCTTACATTAACACTGCAATGACGTTACTGTGAAAATCCCCTAGCCACCACATACTGGCACCTGTTTGGGTACACTGAGGGAGAACTTAGCATGGCTTACACATCTTTTCAGACAGTGGGAGGAAACCCACGCAGACACGGGGAGAACATGCAAACTCCTCGCAGACAGTGACCCAAGCCAGGAATCGAACCCAGGTCCCAGGCACTGCAAGGCAGCGGTGCTAACCATTGTGCCACCCCATTTCAGAATGGAGTTACTTGGAAAGAATGTGAGTGCTTGGCTTCAGAGGCAGATGATTCCTGCGGGAGTGTGACTGGACACAATCCAGGCAAGAAAAGAAACCACACATTTACCCAACAAAAGTGTCTGTGTGACACAGCAGTTTTACTCCAGAAAACCTCACATATCACCGATACTCTTTAAAATCTCTGATTCTCAATTCTTTATTCTTTCACAAAATGTGGGGCGTAACAGTTGAGGACAGCATTTGCTGCCCATCCCTAACTGGAACCAGTGAGTGACGTGCTAAGACAGTTCAGAAGGCAAGTAAACATAAAAACACAGAAAATAGGAGCAGGGGGAGGCCATTTGGCCCTTCGAGTCTGCTCCGCCATTCATTATGATCATTTCACTTCTTTTTCATCTGTGGACATTGGCGTTGCGGGCTGGGCCAGCATTTATTGCCCATCCCTTCTCCCTCTTGAACTGAATGGCTGGCTAGGCCATTTCAGAGGGCAGTTGAGAGTCAACCACATTGCTGTGGCTCTGGGGTCACAGGTAGGCCAGGCCGGGTAAGGGTGGCAGATTTCCTTCCCTGAAGGACATTAGTGAATCAGGTGTAACTACTGGCGGTAGTTTGTTGGTAACAGAGACCAGTTTTATCTGGAATTGTTCAACAATTCTGGAATTGTTGTCATTTCTTTTAAAAAAAATGAATCAATTGAATTCAAATTCCACCAGTGAGAACAGCGATGCCGGTGTAAAATAGTCCGGGAGTTGGGAAATCGCCGGCGAGATCACGTTTCCTGATTTTCCACGTCCCTCACCCCACCCACAAAGGGTAAGAACCTCATTGTAATACATTTGAATACATTTACATCTAATTAGCAAGACTCCCCATCACATGATCCCACCCCCCCCCACTGAATATTCATATCTTGCCAACGTGTTAGTTATTTAAAGGTATGAATCAGCCGAGGGAATCCCTTGTGGGGGGGCGGGGGCAAAGGTGAGTATAGCCGGGAGGGCGAGGGACATCCCCAGCACAGGTTGGCACTGCCAGATTGGCATCTGAAATGACCAAGCAAACCACTCAGTCTGAGGGATGTGTGATATGGGCAATAAATGCTATCCTTCTTTAAAATTTGTTCTTGGGATGTGGGCATCACTGGCTGGACCAGCATTTATTGACCATCCCTGAGGGCATTTAAGAGTCAACTACACTGCTGTGGATCTGGAGCCACTTATAGGCCAGATCGGATAAGGACGGCAGGAAGGACATTAGTGAACCAGGTGGGTTCACACCTTTCCCAGCCTGATCCCACCCTCCCCCAGCCTGACCCTGCCCTCCCCCAGCCTGACCCCGCCCTTCCCCAGCCTGACTCCGCCCTCCCCCAGCCTGACTCCACCCTCTTCAGCCTGATCCCATCCTCCCCCAGCCTGACTCCGCCCTTCCCCAGCCTGACTCCACCCTCCCCAGCCTGACCCCGCCCTTCCCCAGCCTGACTCCGCCCTCCCCCAGCCTGACTCCACCCTCTTCAGCCTGATCCCATCCTCCCCCAGCCTGACTCCGCCCTCCCCCAGCCTGACTCCGCCCTTCCCCAGCCTGACTCCACCCTCTTCAGCCTGATCTCACCCTTCCCCAGCCTGGCCCTGCCCTCCCCTAGCCTGATCCCATCCTCCCCTGGCCTGGCTCTGCCCTTCTCCAGCCTGACTCCACCCTCCCCAGCCTGACTCCACCTTCCCTAGCCTGACTCCAACCTCTTCAGCCTGACCCCGCCCTCCCTGCCCTCCCCCAGCCTGACCCCGCCCTCCACTAGCCTGACTCCACCCTCCCCAGCCTGGCCCCGCCCTCCCCCAGCCTGGCCCCACCCTCTCCCAGCCTGGCCCCACCCTCCCCACTGTTGAACCCTGTGGATCTGGAGCCACTTACAGGCCAGTCCGGGTAAGGGCAAACAGATTTCCCTCCCCCCAGGGACATTTGTGAACCAACTGGGGTTTCATCACAATCGACAAAGGTTTCACGGTCATCGTTAGACTCTTCCACATTTTTATTCAATTCAAATTTCACCTTCTGCCACGGCAGGATTTAAACACAGGTCCCCAGAGCAATACCTGGGGTCTCTGGATTACAAATTCAGCACGTACCATGTAGTATCACTACGCCACTGCCTCCCCTTGCCAGCCATGCCCGCATCCCATGAATGAATAAAAAGATCACCAGCTTTCTGCCATTGTTTCAGCAGGTGAATGAACTGGTATGGCAAACTGTTGGAAGCTCTGAAATGATATGCAAATTATGTGGAAATAATGCAACATTATTCTAAAGTGATATCCAAATGATATACAAATTGTGGAGAGATAATACCATGCATCAGGCTGGAAGGGCCGAATGGCCTACTCATGCCCGTATTTTCTATCATTCACATCAATTTGGGTGAATGCACAAACTGTCTTAAAATCAGGCTGTTGGTCCCCTCTTTAATCGGGCAGCACGGTGGCACAGTGGTTAGCATTGCTACCTCACAGTGCCAGGAACCTGGGTTCGATTCCTGGCTTGGGTCACTGTCTGTGTGGGGTCTGTACGTTCTCCCCGTGTCTGAGTGGGTTTCCTCCGGGTGCTCCAGTTTCCTCCTACAGTTCAAAAGATGTGCTGGTTAGATGGGTTAACACAGTAAGAAGTCTGACAACACCAGGTTTAAGTCCAACCGATTTATTTGATAGTAAACTCGCAAGCTTTCGAGGTTTGCCCTTCGTCAGGTGATGAAGGGGCAAACCCCGAAAGCTTGTTAGTTTACTATCAAGTAAATCAGTAGGGCTTAAACCTGGTGTTGTCAGACTTCTTACTGTGTTTACCCCAGTCCAACGCTGGCATCTCCACGTCATGACTAGATGGATTGACCCTGAGTCACTGGAGTTTGGAGACCAGGGGAATTTCATTGTAACTTCATTGCAGTGTTAATGTAAGCCTTATTTGTGACTAATAAATAAACTTTTACTTCAACTCCTTCTTTGACTCAGCAGCTGTTTATTCTTCATTTTGCCTCATGAAATCATGGGAATTTTTAAAATATTATGTTTATTTCTTCATGTCACAAGTAGGCTTACTGAATGGTGGGGTAGGTTCGAAGGGCTGAATGGCCTACTCCTGCTTCTAGTTTCTATGTAATTGAAGTGTAAACTGGGAGTCAGGACCCACTCTCTTCAGAAAAAATCGGTGTGAGAGGTGACACTGGAAGGTAGTTTGTTTATGAGTGTCACAGGTTGGCGTACAATAACACTGCAATGAAGTTACTGTGAAAATACCCTTGTCGCTGCACTCTGGCGCTACACTGAGGGAGAATTTAGCACCTAACCAGCACGTCTTTGGACTGTGGGAGGAAACCAGAGCACCCGGAGGAAACCCACGCAGACACGGGGAGAATGTGCAGACTCCACACAGACAATGACCCGAGGCTGGAATTGAACCCAGGTCCCGTGAGACAGCAATGCTAACCACCGTGCCATCATGCCACCCTATGATAAAGAATCATAGGAGCAGACTTTGCCAGCGCAGTTTGGGCTAACTTACTTCTGAATCTGCTTCTACCATCCTCTTGGGCAATGAGATCTGGATCCTAACAGCTCAGTAAGTGGTCTCATTTCCACCTCTGTACTTTGCCATTCAATTTAAATTATAAATACGTTCTGTAGTAATGAACCCAATGCTTTAATTTTTTTTAAAGTTTATTTATTATTTATTAGTCCACAAGTAAGGCTTACATTAACACTGCAGTGAAGTTACTGTGAAATTCCCCCAGTTGCACAGGTAATGTTGGGAAAGTTCAGCATTGGTGGAAAGAGAATCTGGAGGTCACGTTCCGATTTTTGGTCGAGAATTGAGAGAGAAGCAATCGCTGGAGGTTCAAATCTACCAGAGAGACAGCAACAGAAGCACAGACCAGGGCACTGCCAGTAACACTGAAGATCACATCAGTCAGCCTGCCATGCAGCAGTACTTAAAACAAGTGATTTATGCCTTGTTTCCAACAGCGAGTAGTTTACACAGTTATCCCCACGGGCAAGAAAGAAGCATTGGAGAGAATCCGAGGATTCTTGCCAAAAGGCAGGAGTTCCTGAGATGATTGATTGCCTGAATGCTGTCTTATGCACTCCAACATACAAATCATCCCCTTAATGCTACACACATCACAACAAGCTTCTACTCAATCAATGTGTGCTTTATCTACAACCAGGGTAACGCAGGTAAAGTCTTCGGCACAGAGCCGGTGTCTATTTATGGCTGCGCGCTATCCTCTTGGCATCTGCTACTAACTGGGAAATGTAACGCTCGAGAGGCCAAGGGTGGTGAATCTGAGGAACTCTTTGCCACAGAGGAGGCCGGGTCATTGAATGTCTTTAAGACAGAGATAGATAGATTCTTGATCATTAAGGGGATCAAGGATTATAGGGAGAAGGCAGGAGAGTGGGGATGAGAATCATATCAGCCATGATTGAGTGGCAGAGCAGACTCGATGGGCCGAGTGGTCTAATTCTGCCCTTATATCTTACCGTCTAAGCCACAAATTGTGAGGGGGATTTTTCGGTGACCAGGACTAAACATTCCTACCCAAAATCATCAGAGCTTTTGTTTGTCCGTTGAATTCCCCATCCTGCCCGCACCAGTTTCCCTGGTAGTTGGAACCGAATGATTTAAGCCATTATTCTTAACTACAAGGCTCAAAAAAGCCAAGAAAAGAAACAGACAAATAGCATTAAGCACAGGTTAAAGAGATGTGTATTGTCTCCAGACAGGACAGTGAGGTTTTACAAGCCCAGGCAAGTCACGGGGGTTACAAATAGTGTGACATGAACCCAAGATCACGGTCACGGGCATTTGGTCTCTGATGTTGTCCAAGGCGGCCTTCATGACACACGACAGCGCAGAGTCGCTCAGCATGTGCTTTATGTGCTTGTCTCTCTGTCAGCCTAGCTCCTCCCATTGTATACGACATGCTCTTGTCAATCATCCTAATCAAATCCTACTCTGAAGCCCCAGGGGACAACCCAAAAACTGCATTAACTCAGATTAAAAGAAACATCCCAATATCTAAGGTCAATTATTCTTCTACATTCTCAGCATGTGGCTGCTGGGTTTATAAACAGATTCTATACTCCAAAAATATGCAAGTTAGGTCAGTTGGCCGTGGTAAATTGACAGGGGATTAGCAGGGTAAATGTGTGGGGTTACGGGAATAAGGCTTGGATGGGATTGTGGTCGGTGCAGATCCAATGGGCCAAATGGCCTCCTTCTGCATTGTAGGGTTTCGACGATTCCATGAAACCATTGCTGACTATCAGAAAAACCTGGTTCACTAATGCCCTTTAAGGAAGGAAATCTGCTGTCCTTACCCAGTCTGGCCTACATGTGACTCCAGACCCACAATAATGTGGTTGACTCTTAAATGCCCTCAGGAATGGGCAATGAATGCTGGGCCAGCCAACACTCCATGAACAAAAAAAGAGCATATATGAATCTGGACCCAGCCATTGCCTGGCATGCTAAAGCCAAAGGGAGCTGTTCTCCCTTATGGTGTGACCTCACATGGCATGGAGTATAGCCTTGCATTTGTATAGCACCTTTGTATAGCAGTATATGACATGACACCAAGCTACATAAGGAGATATTAGGGGAGATGATTTAAATGTTGGTCAAAGAGGTAGGTTTTAAGGAGCATCTTAAAGGGGAAGGTGAGGTACGGAGGTTTAGGGAAGGAACTCCAGGGTTTAGGGTTGAGGCAGCTGATGCCTCATGGTATAACAGTGAAAGCAGGGGATGGTCAGGAACCAGAATTGGAGGAATGCAGATGTGCAAATTCAATTCAGTGTGAAGCCCAGTGTCAAGTATCAGATGAAACATTGGATCTCTGAACCAGCAAGATCCCGGTTGAGGCCATCCTCATGTGTACGGAACTTGGCTATCAGTCTCTGCTCGGCGAGTGGGAGGAAACTGGAGCACCCGGAGGAAACCCACGCATACACGGGGAGAATGTGCAAACTCCGTATAGACAGTGACCCGAGGCTGGAATTGAACCCAGGTCCCTGGCACTGAGAGCTGGCCCAGCATTCATTGTCCATTCCTGAGGGCATTTAAGAGGCAGCCACATTGCTGTGGGTCTGGAGTCACATATAGGCCAAGGCAGGTAAAGGCGACAGATTTCCTTCCCTAAAGGGCGTGGGTGAACCAGATGGGTTTTTCTGATAATCGACAATGGTTGCATGGTCACCATTTGATGACAACATCTTTATTGAATTCAAATTTTACCATCTGCCACGGTGGGATTCGAACTCGGCTCCACAGAACATCAACCTGGGTCTCTGGATTAGTAGTCCAGCGACAATACCACTACACCACTGTCTCACCGAGGTCGATTGATCTAGTGCGCACCTGATGTTCCTTCACATCAACAGAGGTTGTAATATAATTGTAGCCCTAATTAACAGAGCAATTATTCGCCACAGATTTTGTGATGTTGCGAAGCAATGCAAAATTGGACAGAATTAACCCAGAGAATAAGCAAACTGAGGTTTCCTTGTGAAAAGTCTCTCGCTCTGCTGTGTCAGGACTTTGATAACAAGGTGTCACGACCAGGTGAAGGGAGAGTTCTTTTCTTTCTCCTTGTTTAACTGCAACAGGTTTTTCTTTGTTCTGAAAAGATACACTTGTGTTCCAGAATTTTCCGCTCCCCTGCCCAAGTCGTTCCATTACAATTACAACCACTGGCATCTACCTAGCAGTGTGGAAAATTGTCCAGGTATGTCCTGTACATGAAAAGTAGAATGAATCCAACCTGGCTGCGGAGAAGTTGGATAGAGTAATTGTAAAGTTGTAAAATGCTCAGGGGGAAAAGCATTGCATGCTCCTGTTAAAAGATGGTTCTTTTTCTGTGCTTAGGGATTTAAACTGCAAGTACACAGAGAGCCCAAACTGAAACATTTTTATTGAAAGGCCATGCAGTATTTTTACCAAGACAACAGGCTTTTGAATTTAGCCAAACAATTTGAATCAGGCACTTAGATACCAAAAACCTATTAAATTTAAATCTGATGGTTTTGGCAAACCAGCACCAATCCTATTGTGGGAAATATTGATGTGTCATCATGGGTATAAAAGAAGGGGGTGGTGGGACAAAGAAATAGAGTAACTGCCATCTGCCAGAGCTAACAGCTCTTAGCCTTTAGCTTTCTCTAGAGAGAGGATCGCCAACTCTCATAGCTCCACAGAATCATAGAATCACAGAATACTGTAATGCAGGAAAGGCCCTTTGGCCCATCGAGTCTGCACCGATGCATGAAAGGCTCTGACCTGCCCACCTAGATCCCAGCTTCATCTATGTCTTAGAGAAAGCATCATCTAGAGAGCAAAGGAACCAAAAAAGAAAGAAGTTCCAGACAGAAGAATCAACAGAGAAGGCCCAGAATATTCCAGAAGACACAAAACCTGGTTGTAATTTAGAGAGTGACTGAATTCTATTTTGGTAATGAGTGGGAATTGTATTTATTGGAACAGCATACCATTAGAATCTTGTTTTATTCGGGACTAGTTAATAGAAGGGATTTAGTCGGTTTGTTCATAGTTTAGTTAATTAGTTCACTGTTAGTTAAATAAATTGTTAGGTTTTGATTTTAGAGTGAATGTCAGGGATTTATTTTGTATTTAACCACTAGAAGTTGCTAAAGAGCAGATCACACAACTTCACACACATTTTTTACAGATTATACAGCAAGGTATTCCTCTTTGGCTGTTTCAGTGTTAATTCTCAGGGGGGGGGATCGACCTCCACTTTATAACACTGGCCAATGACTACCCTATCAGTCTACTCTCAACCATCAATAAAGGGATGGAAGATATCAATGTTATCAAGCAGCACTTACTCAGAAATAGCCTGCTCGCTGACTCTCAGTTTAAGATTCGCCAGGGTCACTCAGCTCTTGACCTCTGACAGCCTTGGTTGAAACATGGCCAAAACACCGAATGTCAGAGGTGAGGTGAGGGTAACTGCCCTTGACATCAAAGCAGCATTTGACCGAGTATGGCATTAAGGAACCCGAGCAAAACTGGAGCCAATGAGGATGAGGGGAAATCTCTCTGCTGGTTGGAGTCATAGGAAGATAGTTTTGGTGGTTGGAGGGCAATCATCTCAGCTCCAGGACATCGCTGCAGGAGTTCCTCAGGGTTAGTGTTCTCGACCCAACCATCTTCAGCTGCTTCATCAATAGCCTTCCTTCTACCATAAAGTCAGAAGTGAGATGTTCACTGATGATTGCACAATGTTCAACACAATTTGCACCCCTCAATTAATGAACAAGTCAATATCCAAATGTAGCAAGATTGGGACAACATCCAAACTTGGGCTGAGCGCCATTAGTGCCACACATGTGCCAGGCAACAGCCCTCTCCAACAAGAAAGAATTTAACCATCACCCCAATGGAATCACTATTGCTGAATCCCCACTATCAATTACCAGAAGGTTACTGTTGACCAGAAACAGAACTGGACTAGCCATATAAACCCTGTGACTACAACAGCAGGTCAGAGGCTAGGAAGCTTGCAGCAAGGAACTCTCCTCCTGACTCCCCAAATCCTCTCCACAATCAGTTCCAACGACACTCAAGAAGCTTGACACCGCCCAGGATGAAGCAGCTCACTTGATTGGCACCCCATCAAACACTCACTCCCTCCACCGCTGACACACAGTAGCAGCAGTGTGTGCCATCTACAAGATGCACTGCATCAACTCACCAAAGCTCCTTCGACATCACCTTCCAAATGCAAGGCCACTTCTATCTGAAAGAAGAAAGGAAGAAGACACATGGGAACACCAGAACACGGAGGTTTCCTTCCAAGTTACTCACCACGAGCGGCACGGTGGCACAGTGGTTAGCACTGCTGCTTCACAACACCAGGGACACGGGTTCAACTCCAGCCTTGGGTGACTGTCTGTGTGGATCTTGCGTGGGTTCCCTCCGGGTATTCCGGTTTCCCCCCACAGTCTGCTGGTTAGGTGGATTGGCCATGCTAGATTGCCTGTTAATGGCAGGGGAATTAATAGGGTAAATATGTGGGGTTTTGTGGATAGGGCCTGTGTGGAACTATTGCCGGTGTGGGTTTGATTGGCCAAATGGTGGTTAAGACAGATATGTTAGTGATATTTAAGACTTAACTGAATAGACACATGACCAGACAGGGAACAGAGGGATACAGGTGGTTGGTTTAGATAAGACAATGTGGTCGGTGCAGGCTTGGAGGACTGAAGGGCCTGTTCCTGTGCTGTACTGTTCTTTGCTCTGCACTGTAGGGATTCTATGATCTATTCTATACACCATCCTGATTTGGGGAGTATATCACCATCCCTTCACAAGCTTTGGGACAAAATCATGGAACTCGCACACTAACAGCACTGTGGAAGTACCTACACCATGTGGACTGAGGCGGGTTCGAGAAGAAGGCTCACCACCACCTTTCCAAGTGCAATAAGGAAGGTCAGTAAATGCTGACCCAGCCAGCAACACCCACATCCTTTCAAAGAATTTTTAAAAGTGCAGAATGGGACAGCTATCATTGGCTGTGAGCTTTTGTTCTTTGATGTCCTCTGTGTTTAAAAAGACTCTCTTTTTAACAGTTCAGTTTAGCTGGCTGATTCAGATCATTATTTGAGAGAAAACACACTTTCATGTGATTGGGTTCAGGCTGCGAGTCAGCGCAGTGTCAATGCAAAAGGAGTTTCTCCTGTAAACTCTCTGCCTCTTCCTTTGAAACCTACCAGTCAGCACAGAGGTTGTTGCAGTGTAGACACACTCTGGATCTCACTGGAAAATCCAGGGACTCATTCCCAAATTTATTCTCCAGGAAACGCAAATAGGTCAAAACTCCATTCTTACATCATTTTAGCATCAGAGTTTCTCACGCATGTACGCTCTTGTGATCCAGATGGATAAAATTAAGGGATGGAATGAAAGCAAATTAGTCCCTGCAGATGTACACAATTAACAAGAAGGAAATGCTCTAACTCATCTATCACAGTCTTCACACAAGCATCACCATTACTCTGGAGACCGTGTGTAACATTTCAGTGGTAGCAGTGTCTGACAGCCCTACCATCCTCATTCTACACTTCCTGCTGTCTCAGAAAAGCAGCCAGTATAATTCAGGACCCCACGCACCCCGGACATTCTCTCTTCCATCTTCTTCCATCAGGAAAAAGATACAGAGGTCACGTACCAACCAACTCAAGACCAGCTTCTTCCCTGCTGCTGTCAGACTTTTGAATGAACTTCCCTCGCATTAAGCTGATCTTTCTCTAGCTCTGACTGTAACACTGCATTCTACACTCTCTCCTTTCCTTCTCTATGAACGGTATGCTTTGTCTGTATAGCGCACAAGAAGCAATACTTTTCACTGTATGCTAATCCATGTGACAATAATAAATCAAATCAAATCATTTCATTAATCTAGCCAGCAGATCAAAGATTCAAGAAATCCATGATGATCTACAAGCAACTCGATCTCATTCACAATTGCTGCTACACTGGCTGCACTCCTACTTAAGATATGACTAAGCCAGATGTGCTATGGGTCTGCCTTTTGACTGTGTGTTAGATGTGATTTGATTTGATTTATTATTGTCACATATATTAGCGAAAAGTATTGTTTCTTGTGTGCTACACAGACAAAATATAGCTTTCATGGAGAAGGAAAGGAGAGAGTGCAGACTGTAGTGTAGCTAGAGTGTAGAGAAAGATTAACTTAATGTGAGGTAGGTCTATTCAAAAGTCTGACAGCAGCAGGGAAGAAGTTCTGCTTGAGTCAGCCAGTATGTTATCTCAGACTTTTGTATCTTTTTCCTGATGGGAGAAGGTGGAATGTCCAGTGTGCGTGGGGTCCTTAATCATGCTGGCCGCTTTGCCGAGGCAGTGGGAAGTGTAGACAGTCAGTGGATGGGAGGCTGGTTAGAACAAAGAACAAAGAAAATTACAGCACAAGAACAGGCCCTTCAGTCCTCCAAGCCTGCACCGACCAGGCTGCCCAACTAAACAAAACTGCTTACCCTTCCGGGGGCCAAATCCCTCTATTCCCATCCTATTCATGTATTTGTCAGATGTCTTTGAAAAGTCACTATCGGATCTCCTCCCCCAACAGTGAGTTCCAGGCACTCACCACCTCTGTGTAAAAAACTTGCCTCGTACATCTCTTTTAAAATTTGCCCCTCGCACCTTAAACCTGTGCCCCTTAGTAATCGACTCTTCCACCCTGGGAAAAAGCTTCTGTCTATCCACTCTGTCCGTACCTCTCATAATCTTGTAGACTTCTATCAGATCTCCCCCTCAGCCTCCGTGAGGATTCGGGGTAGGCCATTTAGGACAGAGGTGAGGAGACTTTTCTTCACCCAAAGAGTGGTGAGCCTGTGGAATTCATTACCTCGCCCACCCTGTCTAAATCATCGAAAAAGGACCCGCAGTGAGAGGAGCTATTGACATTATTCTTCCTCAATCCTCAAATAGTTCCTCAAGTAGCTGATGCCAAAACACTGAATATATTCAAGAGGCGGCTGGATATAGCACTTGGGGTGAATGGAATCAAAGGGTATGGGGAGAAAGCAGGATTAGGCTATTGAGTTGAATGATCAGCCATGATCATGATGAATGGCGGAACAGGATCAAGGGGCCAAATGGCCTCCTCCTGCTCCTATTTTCTATCTTTCTATGTTTCCAGTGAGAACAACCCAAGTTTCTTCAACCTCTCCTCATAGCTAATGCCCTCCATACCAGGCAACATCCTGGTAAATCTTCTCTGTATCTCTCCAAAGTCTTCACATCCTTCTGGTAGTGTGGTGGCCAGAATTGAACACTATATTCCAAGTGTGGCCTAACTAAGATTGACCACCAGCTGAAGTAAATGCACCGGTTAGATTGGGATAGGTCGAAATTGAAGCAATGCTAGGGGAGCGCCGCTCTCCTGTAGGATAAGAGGGAGAGGTGCTGTGTAAAGATGGAGAGACTGAAAGAGGAGTTTTCCTGTCCCGCGTGCCACAGGAATGGGACACAGACCTTGCAAAGGCCCATTGACCTCGGGTAGGATTTTCCGGTCTTGGAGCAAGCACAGCTGGAGAATCCCAGGCTGAGAGTCATTGAATGCATTGGGACTGAGGAAGAGTAGTGTCAACAGTTCCTCTCACTGTATATCCTTTTTCTCTGATTTAGACAGAATGGCCAAAAGTCTACCACCTCCCGGGCGGGCGAGGTGATATAAGGAAAGCTTTTGACGCAGTGAGCGGTTACAGTCTGGGCCACACGAACTGATAGTGTGGTGGAGGTAGATTCAACTCTTTTAAAAGGGGAGTTGGATACGGATCTGGAGGGAACAAGTTTGCAAGGCCACGGGGGAAAAGGTGGAGGAGTGGGACCAGCCGCTCTACTTTCCAAGCAATTGTGCCACTGGACCACCCAATCCCGCTGAGAGAGCACCCCTTCCGTGGGTTTCCTGGTGGTGAGGAATGTGGTCAACACTGGGGCCAGAAGATTTATTTATTAGCATCACAAGTAAGGCTTACATTAACACTGCAATGAAGTTACTGTGAGAATCCCCTGGTAGCCACACTCCGGCTCCTGTTCAGGTACACTGAGGGAGAATTTAGCATGGCCAATTTAATCTGCACATTTCTGGACTGTGGGAAGGAACCGGAGAACCCGGAGGAAGCCCACACAGATACTGGGAGAACATGCGGACTCCGCACAGACTGTGACCTCAGAATCCTACAGTGCAGTTGGAGATCATTCAGCCCATCGAGTTTGCACTATTGGCCAAGGGGGATAGCCATCTCATCTGCCGTGGGAGATGTGGAATTCAGAATATCCTCCCATCGGTAAATTTCTCTTGCAGAGAGCTAGCATCAAACCACCAGGCTGAATGGCCTCTTCCTCTGCTGTAACCATCCTGTGAATCCTTCCAACAGCAACCTTGGATTATTTTGTACCAAGGGTTTGCATTATTTTTTATGTTTTATCGGAAACATATATCAAGTGAAAATATCCTCGACCTCTTTTCTCCCAAGGCTTCTGTAGGATTCACTTGCAATTGGTTATTTGGCGTTGCACACAGCTCCATGTTCTTACTGATGGAAGGAGGGGAGGGACAATGAATACAAGTAAAGCTACAGTTGGACATACTCAACACTGAATACATCACAATATTAAGTAATAGGGTCATTGTATTAGTATGGATAGAGGCTCTTTGACCCATCATATCCGGGCCAACAATCAAACACCTATCTATTCCAATCCTATTTTCCTAATTGCTTTGACTTCACTGGAAATGGTACGCACCAGCCAGTAATTATTCTAGGACCAACGGTGGCACAGTGGTTAGCGCTGCTGCCTCACAGTGTCAGGAAGCCGCGTTCAATTCCTGGCTTGGGTCACCGTCTGTGTGGAGTTTGCATGTTCTCCCCATGTCTGCCTGGGTTTCCTCCGGGTGCTCCGGTTTCCTCCCACAGTCCGAAAGACGTGCTGGTTAGATGCATCGGCCATGCTAAATTCTCCCTCGGTGTACCCGAACAGGCACCAGAGTGTGGTGACTAGGCGAATTTCACAATAACTTCACTGCAGTGTTAATGTACTTGTGACGCTAATAGATAAACTTTCAACTAAGTTAGGGGGATTAGCGGGGATAGGGCGGGAGAGGGGCTGAATCTCTGTCTATGGGAGAGTCAGTTCAGACTCGATGGACCGAATAGCCTCCTCTGTACTGCTGGGATTCTTTGAAGTTGCTCCATTTTGAAAAGTGTACGTCCCCCTCAATACCGGAATTCCACAAACTCTTATTAACTTCTTAAATCAGTGAAAGAGTCCGAGTTAAATGGATTTATGGATCATCACCGCGTCTAATACGCTCAGTAGGTGTGCTGTTACTCCAGTTTTGGATATGTTGCAGCTGCAATGTTGATGTCACAGGGAAAGGTAAACTGATTAATTTCTGGAGCAAACCTTTTCCACAAATTGAATCCAGGTTTTGGGAAAGTGTGAAGAGCCCTGCGGGTTGGAAGGACAGTTGCTGAGCTCCGCCAGAATTTTAATTCTCTGAAACCCAGCCTGTTCCTGGTGCAAATCAGATGTTTTCAATCAGTCCTTTTATTAATATACTACAATTATTTCTATAAATATTACCTAATAGAACTTTTAAGTTGGTGCCTTGGGCATTTCACTGTGTTTCCAGCATTTTCTCTTCCTCAAGTTGCAGTTAGTTGGCTTTCAACTTGTACAGTGCTTTGGAATATAGGGACATGAGGAGGCCATTCAGCCCCTTGAGCCTGTTCCACCATTCAGTGGGATCGTGGTCGACCTACTACTTAATATGTGGACCTTTGCCCCATATCATTTGATGCCTTTGGATAACAAAATGTTGTCAATCTCAACTTTAAAATTTACTGTTACATAAAAACATAGAAACTAGGAGCAAGAGCAGGCCATTCAGCCCTTCGAGCCTGCTCCGCCATTCATTATGGTCATGGCTGATCATCAAATTCAATATCCTGATACCCCCTTCCCCCAATATCCCTTGATCCCTTTGGCCCCAAGAGCTATGGCTAACTTCTTCTTAAAATCACACGTTTTGGTCTCAACTACATTCTGTGGTAGTGAATTCCACACATTCACCACCCTCTGGGTGAAGAAATTTCTCCTCACCTCAGTTCTAAAAGATTTACCCCTTATCCTCAAACTATGAACCCCTAGTTCTGGACTTCCCCACCATTGGGAACATTCTTTCTGAACCTATCCTGTCTAACCCTATTAGAATTTTATAAGTTTCTATGAGATCCCCTCTCACTCTTCTAAACTCCAGTGAATATAATCCTAACTGACTTACTCTCTCCTCATGTAACAGATCTGCCATCCCAGGAATCAGCCTGGTAAACCTTTGCTGCATTCCCTCTATAGCAAGGACATCCTTCCTCAGATAAGGACAGCAAAGTTGCATACAATACTCCAGGTGTGGCCTCACCAACACCCTATACAATTGCAGCAAAACATCCCCATCCTATACTCAAATCCTCTCGCTATGAAGGCCAACATACCAGTGTTTATTGCCTGCTGTACCTGTGTGCTTACTTTCGGCGACTGAGGCATGAGGACTCCAAGGTCTCGTTGCGTATCCACTTCTCTCAACTTACACCCATTCAAGGAATAATCTGTCTGCCTATTATTGCTACCAAAGTGGATAACCTCACATTGATCCACTGCATCTGCCGTGCAGATGCCCACACGCTGAATCACGCTGAAGCATCTCTACATCCTCCTCACAGCTCACCTTCCTACCCAACTTTGTGTCATCTGCAAATTTGGAGATAATACATTCAGTTCCCTCTTCCAACTTATTAATATATAATGTGAACAGTTGGAGTCCTGGCACTGATCTCTGTGGAACCCTACTAGTCACTGACTGCCAATCAGAAAAAGACCCATTTATGCCAACTCTTTACTTCCTATCTGCTAACCAGCTTTCTGTCCATCTCAAGACATTACCAAGTGCTTTAACTTTGTATAGTAGTTGTGTAAGACCTTGGCGAAAGCCTTCTGAAAGTCTAAATAAACCACATCCACTGGTTCTCCTTGGTCAACTCTACTAGTTACATCCTCAAAAAATTCAAACAAGTTCGTCAAGCATGATTTCCTTTTTGTAAATTCATGCTGACTTTGTCTGATTAGACCACTGCCTTCCAAATGCCGAGTTGTGATGTCTGAGTTTTTAACCACCCTTTGGTTCATACTTTCTCTCTTGAAAAGTTTGTCTCCAATTGTTAGATAATGTCTTCTAGTCATAGACTCACCAACGTTTGGATACAATTTCTACCTAACCTACCTGTTCCTGTTACTTCATTAAAAACTTCAACCTTCTAAATTCCAGTGAACACAATCGTTGTTTGTGTAGTCAATTTTAAAGTTGATTTATTATTGTCACAAATAGACTTACATTAACACTGCAGTGAAGTTACTGTGAAAATCCCCTCATCGCCATACTCCAGCGCCTGTTCGGGAACACTGAGGGAGAATTTAGCACGGCCAATGCACAGAACCAGCACGTCTTTCAGGCTGTGGGATGAAACTGGAGCACTCAGAGGAAACACATGCAAACATGGGGAGAATGTGCAGACTCCGCACAGACAGTGACCCAAGCTGGGAATTGAACCCAGGTTCCTGGTGCTGTGAGGCAGTGTTGCTAACCACTGTGCCACCATGCCGCCCATAATCTCGCCTCAATAATTAAATATTTTGAGGTGGAGATGCTGATGTTGGACTGGGGTGGGCACAATAAGAAGTCTCACAACACCAGGTTAAAATCCAACAGGTTTATTTGGTAACATGAGCTTTCGGAGCACTGCTCCTTCATCAGGTGAGTCAGGTGTTGTGAGACTACTTACTGTAAATACTTTTAGTCCAGGTATCAGGCTGCTCACTCCATGCTGCAGAGTAGATAATAAAAGTCTCCAAGCATGAATATTTTTCTATCAAACTGTTGGAAAATTGTAAATTGTAACCAGAAGAAGGTCATACATAATGTGTAGAATGTTCCTTCAGCACTAAAGCTAAAAATAGAAAAATGTTGCTGTGTGATATTTCAATATTTCAACGCAATAATTTTAATGTGCATTTTCCTTATGTTGGCAGGATTTTCCAGCCATTCACACCACTGGGATTCTGACCACTGAATGAAGATTTGGCTGAGCGCCAAATTCCTCACTGGCAATAAGAAGTCTCATAACACCAGGTTAAAGTCCAACAGCTTTATTTGGAATCACGAGCTTTCAGAGCGCTGTCCCTTCATCAGGTGAGCGGCAGTGGGGCTTGAATGGCTGGAAAAGTTTGGTTGTTATGTTTGGGTACGCTGAGGGAGAATTTAGCTTGGCCAAGCCACCTAACCAGCACGTCTCTCAAACTGTGGGAGGAAACCGGAGCACCCAAAGGAAACCCACGCAGACACGGGGAGAATGTGCAAACTCCTTGAAGACAGTGACCCAAGCCAGGGTTCGAACCCAGGTCCCTGGCTCTGTGAGGCAGCAGTGCTAACCACTGTTTCACCGTGGCACCCATAGTCTCTCCTCATAACTAAATATTTTGAGTCCAGTTCTCATTCTGCTCACTCTGTGCTGCAGAGCAGATAGTGAAAGCCTCCAAGCTTGAATATTTTTCCATCAAAGTGTTGGAAAATTGTAAATAATAACAAAGAGAAGGTCATACATAATGTGTAGAATGTTCCTTCAAAACTAAAAATAGAAATTTCAACACAATAATTTTAATGTGCGTTTTCCTTATGTTGGCAGGAATTTTCCAGCTATTCACACCACTGGGATTTTCCAGTCTCTCCGCAGTGAATGAAAATTTGGCTAAGTGCCAAATTCTCTGTCCCCACTGGCAGAAAGAAATCTCACAACGCCAGGTTAAAGTCCAACAGCTTTATTTGGAATCACGAGCTTTCGGAGTGCTGTCCCCTTCATTAGGTAGTGGGACTTGAATAGCTGGAAAATTCCGATCATTATGTCTGAACATAAATTACAGCGCAAGTTAATTTCTTTTGTCTTTCCTTTACATTCTTTTATGGGATGTGGGTGTCGCTGATTAGAGCAGCATTTATTGCCCATGCCTGATTGCCCTTGAGAAGGCAGTGGAGAGCTGCCTTCTTGAGCTGCTGCTATCCACCAATTATAGGCACTCCCTCAGTGATGTTAAAAAGAGATTATGATCCAGCAACAGTAAGGGATCAGCATATATTTCCAAGTTAGGATGGCATGCGGCTTGGAGGGGAACTTGCAGGGGTGAGTGTTCCCGGCTAACTGCTGCCCTTGTCCTTCTGGATAGTAGAGGTTGGAGGTTTGGAAGGTGCTGTTGAAGGAACCTTACTGAATTTCTGCAAAGCATCTTGTAGACGGTACACACTGCTGCTTCTGTGCGCTGGTGGTGGAAGAAATGAATCTTTATGGGGGTGGATGGGTTGCCAATTAAACTGTTTTGTCCTGGACAGTGTCAAACTCCTTGAGTGTTGTTGGAGTTGAACTCATCCAGACAAGTGAAGTTTTTGATTTGATTTATTATTGTTACTGTATTAGCATATTGTGAAAAGTATTGTATCTTGTACACTATACGGACAAAGCATACCATTCACAGAGAAGGAAAGGAAACAGTGCAGAATGTAGTGTCATAACTAGGGTGCAGAGAAAGATCAACTTAATGCGAGGTAGGTCCATTTAAAAGTCTGACAGCAGCAAGGAAGAAGCTGTTCTTGAGTCTGTTGGTATGTGACCTCAGACTTTTGTATCTTTTTCCCAGTGGAAGAAGGTGGAAGAGAGAATGTGTGGGGCACGTGGGGGCCTTTGCATTCCATCGCACTCCTGATTTGTACCTTGTGGTTGGTGCAAAGTCAGGTGGTGAGTTACTTGTCAGTGAAGTTCTTGGTACTGTTAACTCTGCCAGAGGTGATTCTCTTTCCCCTCACCATCTGAACATTTATCCAGCTTTTCCCTCACCTTTCCCTGGATCGTGAACTATTAAATGATCAGTGACTTCCTCCTCAGGTCTCTGCTCCTAAGCTGTCTAACCCTACAACCAAATCAAAGCAGTTATTTTTTAGAATGTATTTATTTGTTTTATTAATCACAAGGCTTACATTAACACTGCAGTGAAGCTACTGTGAAAATCCCCTCGTTGTCGCAGTCAGGCACCTGTTTAGGTCAATGCACCTAACCAGCATGTCTTTCAGACAGTGGGAGGAAACCGGAGCACCTGGAGGAAACCCCTGCAGACACGAGGAGAATGTGCAAACTCCACACAATTGGTGACTCAAGCCAGGAATCGAACCCGGGTCCCTAATGCTGTTTTTACAGCAGTGCTAACCACTGTGCCACCATGTGAGATATACAAGAGGTGGCTAACTCACAATGCCAGGCACCATCTAAAAACTCCACATTTTTATAAGGGTTATTCTCCAGGTATGAATGAAATCTCTGTTGGCTTTTTGCCAGTAAATGCTTTGGAATTTGGCCAAAGTGAGAGGAAATTTCTAGCTGGTTCAGATTTCCACTCCCTGTTTAGCTGAATGGAACCTGCTATCCACACAACATCCGAACCCGTCACTGAGGCAGATTATTAGTGACAGAGACAATCTACTTCCAATTTATCTCGATTCCGCTGCACTAAGAGTCACTTTGATGAGGCTTAATTGTTGATTTGTTGTTCAGAATTATATAACGGACCAGGCACAGGCCATTCAGCCCAACACGGCTATACTGGTGCTTGTGTCCTCCTGCCCCACTTCATCTCACCTTAAGCATTAATCCTTCTATTTCTTTCTTCCATTTGTGCTTATTAGCTTCCCCTATTATGCTATTCATCTCAACTACTCCTCGTGGCAGCAAGTTCCACATTCTAAACACGCTCTGGGGACAGGATTTTGTGACCGTGCATGCCCCAAAACCAGAAAATCCCGCCCGAGATCAACGGATCTTTGAATGACTTTACAAGCCGTGTACAATCGAAGTCCCCCCTACACTAAGGGGCAACGTAGCATGGTCAATCCACCTAATCCACACATCTACATTCGCACTGCTAGAGGAAACCGGAGCACCCGGAGGAAACCCACGCAGACACGGGGAGAATGTGCGGCTTTGTCTTATTAGTGTCCATTTTTAAATAGGAGATAGTTCCACTGAATGTTTAGAGTTATGAATGGGAGAGGCGTTCACAGGCTGGTGATCAGACTAGAGGGTATTGAATAGTGAAAGGATGCAGAATGCTGTGTAGACGCCAATCGTATTTGCCTTTCTTCAATCCCAGGCTCATCTACTGGCAGCTAAACGTATTCCAGCACTATCCTTTAAGCCGCTAATGTTTCTGTGCTCTGCTGGATATGGCTAACCTACTGGCTTGTAAAATTTAATAGTTTGGCTGAATTCTAATTATCCATCCAGCAGTTGATCTCTTCAGGGATTTTCTTGACTACAAGTTCCAGACTCAGTTGCTGACAGAAATAGATTTTCATAGAATCAAGGAGGCCCTTTGGCCCATCGAGCCTGCACTGGCAATAATCCAACCCAGTCCCTATCCCCATAATCATACATATTTATCCTGCTAGTCCCCCTGACACTAATTTAGCATGGTCAATCAACCTAACCTGCATGTCTTTGGACTGTGGGAGGAAACCGGAGCACCAGGAGGAAACCCACGCAGACACAGGGAGAATGTGCAAACCCCACACAGACAGCGACCCGAAGGCAAGTCAGAATTAACGCAATGTCACAAATGAACCTTTTCAACCAATCCCTTGCTGATTTCTGAAAAGCATATGGCAGCAAAGTGGTGCAATGGTTAGCACTGCTGCCTCACAGCGTCAGGGACACAGGTTCGATTCCTGGCTTGGGTCACTGTCTGTGCGGAGTCTGCATGTTCTCCCCGTGTCTGCGTGGGTTTCCTCTGGGTGCTCCGGTTTCCTCCCAAGGTCCAAAAGACACACTGGTTAGGTGCATTGGCCATGCTAAATTCTCCCTCCAAACAGAGGCCAGAGTGTGCTGACTAGGGGATCATCACAGAATTCCTACAGTACAGAAGGAGGCCATTTGGCCCATCAACAATCCTACCCAGGCCCTAATCCCATAACCCCACATATTTACCCTGCTAATCCCCCTGACACTAAGGGACAATTTAACATAACCAATCTGCCTAACCCGCACATCTTTGGAGTGTGGGAGGAAACTGGGAGGAAACCCATACTGACACAGTGAGAATGTGCAAACTCTGCACTGGCACTGTGAGGCAGCACTGTGCCACTGTGCTGTGGATTTCATGGGACCATCTGAAACTGCCAATCTATTAAGAAACAAGAAAGGAAATTAGCATTTGGCCCCTCGTGACTGTTCTGCCTTTTAATAAGATCATGGCCAATCAACTTCAACCCTTCATGCTCAAAGTTCTATCCAGCTTATGATTATTTGTGTATTTACGGATATATTCTATGAAGAAAAGGTAAAGCTGTTTTCTGTGTGCCCAGGATTAATCAAAGGAGAGATTGGAGTCAGTTTGATTGTGGTGGCTAAAGGCTAAAAGAGTAAAGGTTATATCTCTTTACATTTTACAGTGAGGGCATATGGTGGGTTGTGATTTACAAGTGAACAGTGTAGATTCAAAATTTGCATTTGGGGATAAGTGTGGAAATTGCTGTGTAGCTTTTGCATTTCAAAGGTGCCAAAGAACATTGCCATTTTTCAGGAGGTTCATGAGTTGGTTCATGGGCAGCACAGTGGATAGCACTGATGCCTCACAGTGCCAAGGACTGGGTTCGATTCCGGCCTTGGGTGACTGTCAGTGTGGAGTTTGCACATTCTCCCTGCGTCTGCGTGGGTTTCCTCCAGGTGCTCCGGTTTCCTCCCACACTCCAAATATGTGTGGGTTAGGTGGATTGGCCATGTTAACTTGGCCTTCAGTGTCCAAAGATGTGTAGATCAGGTGGATTGGCCATGTTAAATTGCCCCTTAGTGCCCTAATATGTGTAAGTTAGGCAGATTAGCCATTGTGAATTGTCACTTAGTGTCCAAAGATTTGTAGGTTATGTGGATTGGCCGCATTAAGTTGCCCCTTAGTGTCCCAAGATGTACAGGTTTGGTGGATTGGCCATGCTAATTTGTCCCTTATTGTCCCAAAGGTGTGTAGGTTAGGGGGATTAGTGGGGATGGGGTGGGATTGGATGGGATGCTCTTTCAGAGAGTCGGTGCACACTTAAGAACATAAGAAATAGGAGCAGGAGTAGGCCATCTAGCCCTTCAAGCCTGCCCCATCATTCAATGAGATCATGGCTGATCTGTAGGGATTCTATGATTCGATGAAACAGGAACAGGGATTTTAAAATGTTCCTGATCCAAAAATAATGATGAAACAGGGAAATGAAAAGTTTTAATATTTGTGAAACTGAGTTTTCAAGTAGATATGTGAAGACAATGGGGAACAAAGAGGAAAAGAGTGAAAAGGATATTTATGATAATAGGATATCGGCTGTAGTGAGTTGCTGTTGGGAAGCTCCCACTGGAAGTCACCTCCTCTGTGTGTGAAATCTGATGGAAAAGCTGTGAATGTTTCTTAATTGAACAAAAGCAACTCAGGTTTGGACCAGGAAACAGGAGGGTAAACAAAGCAACAGGCCGGAGCTCGACCACCTTGCTCGCTCCGATTCTGGCCAGGTGAGGGCCCAACAATGGAAATCTCCATTGATCACGGGCAGGACTTCCCGATCTCGACCGAGCGAGGTGTAAAATCCCGGCCTCAGTCTCACTTTGGAAAAAGCACATCACTGCGGATTTATTCTGGGAAGTCACGAAGAGCATTTCTGTTCAACTTGGGAATTTTTTCTGGATTTTACGATTAACAATCTATACGATTATTCCCAGAAGAGATGGTTTTATTGAGTACATTTTCAGAAAAGTGGTTTGGGGGTGGTTTTACAGGATTTGACTAATCTTGTCTAATGGCCAATACACCTAACCTACACAGCTTTGGAGTGTGGGAGGAAACCCACACAGACAATGTGCAGCCTTCACACAGACAGTGACCCCCCAAGGCCAGAATTGAACCAGGGTCCCTGGGGCTGTGAGACGGCAGTGTTAACCACTGTGCCATCATGCCACCTCCGTACTTGAGCTTTTCATTTCACAATCCTTTAATTGTATTTGTTGAAGAGACAGGCAGTTGCTTGCCTGGGTCCCAGGTACTCAGTTTCACCCTGCAGTGCAGGTACCAGCCCAAACTTTCAATAATAAGCCAGGCAAAAAAATCTGCAATTAAACAGCTAAAAGCAAGTCTGATTAACAATAATTAATAATGGTTGATTGTCCTGCTATAACAAGTTACAATCCATTGAGAGGAGGCAATGACCTAGTGGTATAATTGCTAGACTACTAATGCAAAAACTCGGGTTCGAATCCCGCTAAGGCACAATGAATTCAATGAAAAATATCTGGAATGAAGAATCTACTGATAACCATGAAACCGTTGTTGGAAAAATCCACCTGGTTCACTAATGTTCTTCAGGGAAGGAAATCTGCCGTCCTTACCTGGTCTGGTCTACATGTGGCTCCAGAGTCACGGCAATGTGGTTGATTCTCAACCGCCCTCTGAAACGGCCTGGCCAGCCATTCAGTTCAAGGGCCATTACGGATGGGCAATGCTGGCCCAGCCAGACAGCCCCCACTCCCCCACCCCCCCACCACATCCCCCACCCCCGCCCCCAAGACAAAAGAATAAAATTGATCTGTTTTCACTCAGGATCTGTGTAAATGGGCGGCATAGTGGCACAGTGGTTAGCACTACTGCCTCACAGCACCAGGGACCTGGGTTCAATTCCAGCCTTGAGTCACTGCCTGTGTGAAGTTTGCATGTTCTCCCCGTGCCTGCGTGGGTTTCCTCTGGGTGCTCCGATTCCCTCCCACAGTCTGAAAGGTGTGCGGGTTAGGTTGATTGGCCATGCTAAATTGATGCTTAGTGTTAAGGAGATTGACAGGGTAAATACATGTGGTTATGGGGATGGGGCCTGGGTGAAGCTGTGGTCGGTGCAGATTCGATGGGCCAAATGGCCTCCTTCTGCACTGTGGGGATTCTATGAACTCTGCTAGAGAAATATTATTTTCCAAATAATTGTGTCTTTCGAGGGAGTGAGGAAGAGGAAACGATCTGCTCCAGCATTGCTATGAAGGGTTAGTTAGATGATAATGCAAATAGCATACTGATAATATAAACCCTGTAGTTTAGATGCAGCTGTGAGTGTACATGTTTCCAAAAGGAATTTTTCTGGAAAGAATACTACCAGAGGAACCTGGAAAGTTCCCTGAGGGAAATTCAAACTGGCAGATTTGGAAGTCTACTCTGAGGAGGTCCTGAAAATAAAATGAGGTAGCTCGCTCTGGCTGAGGTTAAAGAAACCTACAGCTTGGAACAAGATATGAAACCCAGATCATTGTAACTTAAAAATCACTGCCTATCAGAACGTGGGCACATAGGAACAGGAGTAGGCCATTCGGCCCATCATCTTCATACGTCCGGAATCTCAGGATTTCCCAAAGCATATTGCAAACATTCATGCAGACAGCTTTGACAAAGCGTCATCTGGACTCGAAATGTCAGCTCTTTTCTCTCCTTACAGATGCCGCCAAACCTGCTGAGATTTTCCGGCATTTTCTCCTTTGGTCTTAGATTCCAGCATCCGCAGTAATTTGCTTTTGTCCAACGTTTAACTCACTGCCAGTTCTCTTCTTACAACTCTCACCAACTTTTACAGATGCACCACAGAAAACATTCTTTCTGGTTGTATCACAGTTTGGTATGGCTCCTGCTCTGCCAAGACCACAAGGAGCTACAAAGGGTTGTGAATGTAATCCAGTCCATCACGCAAACCAGCCTCCCCTCCATTGACTCCGTTTACACTTCCCGCTGCCTCGGCAAAGCAGCCAGCATAATTAAGGACCCCACGCGCCCCAATCATTCTCTCTTCCACCTTCTTCCATTGGGAAAAAGATACAAAAGTCTGAATTCACATACCAACCGACTCGAACAGCTTCTTCGCTGCTGCTGTCAAACTTTTGAATTAACCTACCTTGCACTAAGTTGATCTTTCTCTACACCCTAGCTATGATGATAACACTGTATTCTGCATTCTCTCCTTTTCTTCTCTATGAGCAGTATGCTTTGTCTACATAGCATGCAAGAAACAATACTTTTCACTGTATGTTAATACACGTGACAATAATAAATCAAATCAAATCCAGGCACACCTACCCTGAAGAAGTCCTGGGCTTTGACAAAGGGTCATCTGGACTTGAAACGTCAGGTTTTTTCTGTCCTTACCATCAGAACTGCTGAGATTTTCCAGCATTTTCTCTTTAGTTTTCAAGAAATTAAAATGCCTAATGCAATGTATTCATTGTCAACACCCTTGGAGTTACCATTGACCAGAAACTCAACTGAACTCGCCGCACAAACATAACGGCTACAGGGTCAAAGACTGGAAATACTGTGGTGAGTAACTCACCTTATCCGTTTCCCCAAAGCCTGTCCACCATCTACAAGGCACAAGTCAGGAGTGTGATGGAATACTCCCCACTTGCCTGGATGGGTGCAGCTCCAACAACACTCAAGAAGCTCAACACCAGCCAGGATGAAGCAGCCCACTTGATTGGCACCACATCCACTCTACGAACATTCACTTCCCCCACCACCGATGCTCAGTAGCAGCAGTGTGTACCATCTACAAGATGCACTGCAGCAATTCACCAAAGATCCTTAGACAGCACCTTCCAAACCCATGACCACTTCAATCTGGAAGGACAAGGGCAGCAGATACATGGGAACACCACCACTTGCAAGTTCCCCTCCAAACCACTCACCATTGTGACTTGATGTGGAGTTGCCGGTGTGGGACGGGAGTAGGTATAGTAAGTAGTCTCACAAACCTTGGTTAAAGTCCAACAGATTTATTTGCTGGCAGAAGCTTTCAGAGCACTGCTCCTTCATCAGGTGAGTCAACCTGATTCTGACTTGGAAAGATATTGGCCGTTCCCTCATGGTTGCTGGGTCAAAATCCTGGAATTCCCTCCCTAACTGCATTGAGGGTCAACCCACAGCACGTGGACTCCAGCGATTCAAGAAGGCAGCTCACCACCACCTTCTCGAGGGCAACTAGGGATGGGCAATAGATGCTGGCCCAGCCAGCGATGCCCCGTCCCACAAATTATTTTAAAAAGTTGGGCTTTATGGCTGGAATTTTACCGGCATGACCACCCCATAATCGGGGTGGGTGAGGCCTGCAGAATGGCATTCTCTATTGGCCTTGGGAGGAAACTTATGAGCCTCGGGTGGGCAAGGCGGTAAAACTGTGGCAGTTGTGACGAGTGTTCAAAAGTAACTTCAGAGTCAAGCTTTCCCAAGACACACTGCTGTAAAACAGATGACATTTCAATCTCCTTCACCTACTCTTGCCAGCTGCATAGCAACAGGAGAATGCCACTTAGCCCCTTAAGGCTGGGCCTTCATTCGCTGGATGATCTGCACTTTAAACACCATCCATAGCTTTAAGGCCAGCAAAAACCAACCTCAGGTTTAAAATTATTAACTGAGCTCGCACCCACTGTGAAAATACAACTCCCAACTGTTTTTTTTTGCGATGTGGGCCTCACTGAATGTTGCCCATCCCTCACTGTGATGGCCTAGTGGTATTATCGCCAGACTATTAATCCAGAAACTCAGTTCATGTTCTGGGGGACATGGGTTCGAATCCCGCCATGGCAGATGGTGGAAATTGAATTCAATAAAAAATATCTGGAATTAAGAATCTACTGATAGGACATAGAACACTACAGCACAAACAGGCCATTCGGCCCACAAGTTGCGCCAATCATATCCCTACCTACCAGGCCTATCTATAACTCTCAATCCCGATGACCGTGAAACCATTTTCGATTGTTGGAAAAACCCATCTGGTTCACTAACATCCTTTAGGGAAGGAAATCAGCTGTCCTTACCTGACCTACATGTGACTCCAGAGCCACAGCAATGGGGTTGACTCTCAACTGCCCTCCAAGGGCAACTAGGGATGGGCAATAAATGTTGGCCAACCAGCGACGCCCAATGAATTAACAAAAAGGTCACACTCACACTTAACCACCCACAATAATTAATTTCTTCAGCATAAAAACAATTTACAAGTGGGGAGGGAGGGGGTTTGATTAATTGGAAATAGTAATTGAGAAAGCCAAGAAAAAATACGTATTTATAAAGACCGAGCCACCAGCTGACAGTCACTAATATACATGTCAATCATTTGGCAATCAGAAGGTGTGTGTGTGAGACATTCCATGTCATCTGTGATAGCAAATAGTACAGAACTCCCACTCACCTGACGAAGGAACAGCCAGTTCCAAAAGCTAGTGGCATTTGCTACGAATAGACCTGTTGGGCTTTAACCTGGTGTTGTGAGGCTTCTTACTGTGTTTACCCCAGTCCAATGCCAGCATCTCCACATCATGACCTGTAGTAGCGACCAGTGAATGGGCTGGCTATTCCAGAATAAAGCATCAACTGATTATGGTGGGCAGGTGAATACAGACGCAATCTGCTCCATGGAGATTTGGAAGGCCCGTAACAGCACTAAGTCTTCCATTTCAGTAGGTTCCAAAAATCCTTCAGCTTGGGATGTTTCTCGTCCTGTGGGTTTTTATTCCCTTATTTCTTTGCAGTTTTGTTCTGGCATCGTGTCCTAACCAAAGCTGACAGGTAATTGAAAAAGACCAACTTTCTCCACATTAATTCCTAACTTTCACCGTAAACATTTACATCCCTGAATCACAAGCTGCTGACCAGAGAGGTTCATGTTTCCAACTCTGATCTTTAATTTCATATGATTAGCTTGCATTCAGCAAAATTAAGAACATAAGAAATAGGAGCAGGAGTAGGCCATCTAGCCCCTCGAGCCTGCCCCACCATTCAATAAGATCATGGCTGATCTGAAGTGGATCAGTTCCACTTTCCCGCTTTCTCCCCATAACCCTTAATTCCCTTGTCTATCAGAAACCTATCTACCCGTGACTTAAATATATTCAGCGAGGCAGCCTCCACCACTTCAACGGGCAGAGAATTCCAGAGATTCACCACCCCTTGAGTGAAGAAGTTCCTCCTCAACTCTAATCTAAGCTGCCCCCCTCCCCCCTTATTTTGAGGCTGTGCCCTCTAGTCCTGCTATCCTTTCTAAGAGGGAAGAATCTCTCTACCTCTACCCTATCCATCCCCTTCATTATCTTGTAGGTCTCTATAAGATCCCCCCTCATCCTTCTAAACTCTAACGAGTACAGACCCAGTCTATTCAATCTCTCTTCATAGGCCAACCCCCTCATCTCCGGTATCAGCCTAGTGAACCTTCTCTGCACTCCCTCCAAGGCCAATATATCCTTTCACAAATGCGAAAAATTTCGCAGAAGTAACACTGTTTTGACTTGTTACTGACTGATGCTATAGACCGTAAGACATAGGAGCAGAATTAGGCCATTCGGCCCATCAAGTCTGCTCTGCCATTCAATCATGGCTGACATTTTTCTCATCCCCATTCTCCTGTCTTTTCCCCATAACTCCTGAACCCCCTACTAATCAAGAACCTATCTATCTCTGTCTTAAAGACACTCAGTGGCCTGGTGTCCACAGCCTACTGCGGCAGAGAGTTCCACAGATTCACTACTCTCTCACGCTGCACAGGGATGGAGGGTCAGGTTTGCCCTGGGGTTTGTGAAGCACGGCTCAATGAAATGGTATCGTGAAGGATCCGTGTGGGGGGAAACCTTGCTTGTTGGGCATCTGGCAGGTAGAGGATGTCACACCTCTGTTCCACCCTGTCCAGAATTTGATGAGGATTTTCTCTGTGAAACGCTGCCTTCCTGGCTCCTAACCCCAGCTGGCCTTGGGGACGTGCTGGGTCGGGCTGGCGAGGTGTTTAAAAGGAGCTCCCCCACTGATTACAGAGATTAGGTTTTCTGGGGGTGAGCGACTCAGGAGAGCGACATGAAGCATGTGAGGGGTGGGGGGACTTTCCCACTCAGTATGTTTCTCAGCAGCCGCAGGGAGCTCATCGTTGGCCAGTGGTGGGATTCTCTGGTGTGCCGCTGACAATGGGAATTCCCACTGAATCCACACCCAGCTTCCGGGAAATACCTGGTGGGCTGTGGCCACCAGGACTAGGCAATCCTGCCAGTGGGAAAATCTTGCCCCGAGTGAAAAGAGAAGTTGTTAAAAGAGGCGAATTTGCCCGCTGTCAGCGCCGGCAGGAATCTCCCCAATCTTCTTGCCAGGACTGACACTTTGAAAAAATATCAGAAAGTTCCGCCCAATACTCCATCTGAAGTCAAACCATTATGTTTTATCCAGATTCGGAATAACCTCCCAGCTTTTTTACTATTTGGATGGGATTCTCTGGTGAATGCGTGCCCAAAACCTGGATATTCCCGCCTCACAGGTATTTACATGATCCACTAAATTTCCTGTCCTGCCCGCTACCATTCCCACAGTGGGCGGGATGGGGCATTTTAAAGTTTATTTATTTGTCACAATTGACGCTTACATTAACACTGAAATCAAGTTACTGTAAAATTCCCCTAGCTGTCACATTCCGGTGCCTTTTTGGGTCAATGCACCCTAACCAGCACGTCTTTTGGACTGTGGGAGGAAACCGGAGAACCCGGAGGAAACCCACGCAGACACGGGGAGAATGTGCAAACTCCACACAGACAGTGACCCAAGTCAGGAATTGAACCTGGGTCCCTGGCATTGTGAGGTAGCAGTGCTAACCACTGTGCCAATGTGTCACCCCATTTCGAGCCAACATCAAGTCCGGGATCCCCAATGTTTTATTATCCATTTTCTCCACCTGCCTTCCCACTGCCCATGCATTCATTTACCCACTGCCCCCCCACCACCACCTTTCGAAGCATACACGTTATTTTAATTTTCCTCTTCTCATTCTCCCCTCCAATTTTTATTGGTGCCTGTAATAAGCTGCCTCTAATATTGACCATTCTATGTTTCAGTAATGGGACAGTGAAATCTCTCATCTCGTCTTGGGCTGCGGAAAAATTCAGTATGACCACTATGACTCTCACCAACTTTTACAGATGCACCATAGAAAGCATCCTTTCTGCTTGCATCACAGCTTGGTATGGCTCCTGCTCCGCCCAAGACTGCAAGGAACTACACAGAGTGGTGAACGTAGCTCAGTCCATCAGGCAAACCAGCCTCCCATCCATTGATTCTGTCTACACTTCCCGCTGCCTCGGCAAAGCAGGCAGCATAATTAAATACCCTATACATCCCAGATCTCTTCCACCTTCTTCCATCGAGGAAAAGATACAAAAGTCTGAGCTCACGTCCCAACCAACTCAAGAGCAGCTTCTTCCCTGCTGCTATTAGACTATTGAATGGACCTACCTCGCATTAAGTTGATCTTTCTCTACACCCTAGCTATGACTGTAACACCACAATCTGCACTCTCTCCTTTCCGTCTCTATGAACGGTTTGTTTTGTGTGTGTAGCACGCAAGAAACAATACTTTTCACTGTATGTTAATAGATGTGACAATAATAAATCAAATCAAATGAAAGAAGAGTACGGAGCAAGCTGCCACTGGTGAACTCAGAGCTCAGGATTTCAATCATGGCTCTTTCACCCTTGTCTGGATGTGTTAACAGCTGACTTGCATTCATCCCAAATTAGAAGTTTTGCCAAATTAGCTGTGATGCTCTGAACGCCAGCTGCAACTTGGAAAATATTGAGCAGCACCCCATCTCTGGGCTGCAGATCCAAGCTTGCAACACTGTGGATGGAAAACTAAAAAGGCTCAGTGATAGGGTGACAGCAATTTCCCAGAAAATAAATTTCAAATCTTGGCAGTGCCATTCGTTAGAACAAAGAGAGAAAAGCTACATCCAATTCCACTTCAACTGAAGTTATTTATTAAGTCACTTAGTTCACACTTCTAAACAGATAGCTCAACTCAGTGTTGTCAGCTGTTTGTGAACACATGCATTCATAGAATCGCTACAGTGCAGAAGGAGGCCATTCAGCCCATTGAGTCCGCACCAACTCTCCAACACAGCATTTTACCCAGGCCCATCTCTTGTCCTATCTCCAAAACCCCACACATCCTACCAATCCACCTAACCTACACGACTTTGGACATTAAGAGCAATTTAGCATGGTCAATCTACCTACCTATACACCTTTGGACACTAAGGGCAATTTAAAATGGCCAATCCACCTAACCTATATATCTTTGGACACTAATGGACAATTTAGAATGGCCAATCCACTTAACCTACATATGTTTGGACACTAAAGGACAATTTAGCATAGTCAATCCACCTACCTATACATCTTTGGACACTAAGTGGCAATTTAGCATGACCAATCCATCTAACCAAGACATTTTTGAACACTAATGGGCAATTTAGCATGGCCAATCCACTTAACCTACATATGTTTGGACACTAAGGGACAATGAAGCACAGTCAATCCACCTACCTATACATCTTTGGACACTAAGGGGCAACTTGGCATGGCCAATCCACCTAATCTATATATGTTTGGACACTAAGGGACAATTCAGCATGGCCAATGCACCTAACCCACACATCTTTGGATTATGGGAGGAAACCACATGCAGACACGGGAAGGACGTGCAAACTCTGCACAGACAGCCACCCAAGCCAGGAATCGACACCGGGTCCCTGGCGCTATGAGGCAGCGGTGCTAACCACTGTGCCACTGTGCTACCCAAGATATGCTTATCACACTCTGGGGTACTTAGGGACATACTCCAAAAACTTAAGGACATCCTTTAGGGCTGTCATCTCAGTCCAGTACTGAGGGAGTGCTAAGTTGTTGGAGGTGCTGCCTTTCAGATAAGATGTTAAACCGAAGTCAGGTGGATGTTAAAGGTGCTACTTGAATAAGAGGAAGGCAGCCCTCCCAGTGAACTGGTCGACATTTAGCCCTCAACAAAATCAACAATCTGGCCAAAATCAAGTGTAAAATCAGGAGTAACGTCTGTTCTTGTCGACTTGGATGTAGGATCTCTATTTTGTGAGGATCCGTGGACAGTGACCCAAGCCAGAAATCGAACCTGGGTCCCTGGCGTTGAGAGGCTGGAATTCTTTGGCCGTTGTCACGGGTGGGATTCTCTGGTGCCGCCAGTGGCACACAACCTACTATAGGATACCTGGTGGCAAAGCATGGCCTCAATGGGAATTCCCATTGACAGCAGTGGGACCAGAGAATCCCATCACTAGCGAACAGCACACTGCGTCCTGCCGCTGAGAAACATGCTGAGGGGAGGCCAGAGAATCTTGCTTCATGAATTAGATTCAATCTGAATTTGAATTGGGTTTTGGAACAAGCAAAGAGATGAATTAAGGACTTGCTCCATTCACTCTGCACATTGACTTTATAACTCTGAGATAAGAATAATTCTTTTATTAATTAAAAAATAAGATTTGCATTTCTATAGCACCACCCATGGCCAAAGAGTTTTACAGGTAGTGACACAGGGAGGCGATGGCCGAGTGGTATTATCGCCAAACTATTAATCCAGAAACTCAGCTAATGTTCTGGGGTCCCAGGTTCAAATCCCACCACAGCAGATGGTGAGATTTGAATTCAATAAAAAATATCTGGAATTAAGAATCTACTGATGACCATGAAACCATTGTCGGAAAAACCCATCTGGTTCACAGATGTCCGTGACGTGGAGATGCCGGTATTGGATTGGGGTGGGCACAGTAAGTAGTCTCACAACACCAGGTTAAAGTTCAACGGGTTTATTTGGTATCACGAGCTTTCGGAGCATCGCCCCTTCATCAGGTACACTCAGCTGATGAAGGGGCAACACTCCGGAAGCTCGTGTTACCAAATAAACCTGTTGGACTTTAACCTGGTGTTGTGAGACTCCTTATTGTCACTAATGCCTTTTAGGGAAGGAAATCCGCCATCCTTACCCGGTCTGGCCTATGTGTGACTACAGAGTTACAGCAACGTGGTTGACTCTCAACTGCCCTCCAAGGGCAACTAGGGATGGGCAATAAATGCTGGCCAGCCAGCACCGCCCATGTCCCACAAATGGATAAAGAAAAAACTGGGAAGCTCATTGCTGTTGATAAAAGTTGCCATGTTTCCGATATTATAACAGTGACTGCACTTCACAAGTATTTCATTGGCTGTAAAATGCTTTGGGATGTCCAGAGGTTGTAAAAGACGCTATAATAATGCAAATCTTGCTTTTCTTTTTCGCGGGAACCGCCTGGAGGACAAGTTGTCAATCCCCACAAATGGTCCCAATAATCCAGGACAAACAGCAGGTGGTGGACAGGAACGTCACCTTTCGCTGCTCCAGTGTGGCAGTTACCATGGAGATGCAGACCACGGAACAAGAAGTGCTTCAATGCTGCCAATATTTACTTTATGAATCTTTAAAATCTTTTGCCTCCTGGGCAGAGGCACTGATTAAAGACAGCAGTGGTTGCCTTCCTGCTACTGAGGGACAGCAAGAGGCTGGGGCACTTACCCACACCTATGAAAATTTGTGTGTGCCTTTCTCCTCTCTCCTGTTCTGCCTCCAACCTCCCTAAATGATCTCACGTTGCAAATGGAGTGTGACCCAAGCCTCCTGTCCGAGCCAAGGATTGTGCGTTGGGCAATCGTAGCATTATGTAACAAGTAAATGGCATACAGGGGAGCAGATGGAACTTTCTGATAGCCTATAGGGATTATTTTAATGAAAGGTTTGGATCCTATTACAGTCAAGTCCTGCTTTCCATTTAAACTCAGGGGAGAGAGAAAGAGACTTAAGACATGAAAACTCCAAATGTAGTGCAAACTCACTAGTTCTCCTGGTACATCTATGTTTAAACCAGGTTAAATCTGTTAGTTCTACATGTCTAATTCTACAATGTCCATCGTCATGATAGGGTGCTTGCCATTTCATAGTTTGACTGACAACTCCAAGTGGTTACGGCCTCGGCAACGGGACTATATGATTGCTAAGGCTTATCTTTATACACGATTATGCAATTGAATGAAATGTTTGTTTCTTGAAGGGATGGGTTGAAATTCTACCGCCACCTCCACCCCAGAATCGGGGCAGGCATGGCTCGTCAAATTGCATTCTCCGTTGGTCTCAAGTGGGATCTTAAGAGCCTCAGATGGGCGAGATGGTAAAATTCTGGCACCAATGTGTTGAAGGAATGCAAATGTAGTAATTTTTTTAATATAACTTATCGAGTTTTTTTTCTGAAACAAAAGGTCTGCAATAGGCACTTGGAGCTTTAGTTTAATCTCACCATGGATCCTGAGGTCAGCCAAGGGTAGATTGTTTAAAACTTATTGATTAGTGTCACAACTAAGGCTTACATTAACACTGCAATGAAGTTCTGTGAAAATCCTCTAGTCGTCACATTCCGGTGCTTGTTCTGGTACACCGAGGGAGAATTTAGCATGGCCAATGCACCTAAGCAACATGTCTTTCGGACTGTGGGAGGAAGCTGGAGCACCAGGAGGAAATGCACGCTGACACAGGGAAAAACATGCAAATTCCATACAAACGGTGACCCAAGCCAGATATCAAACCCAGGTCCCTGGCACCGTGAGATAGCAGTGCTAACTACTGTGCCACCAATTGCAATCAATGCACTTAAGTGGGCCGGGGTAAGATGCATTCCCAAGAGTTGGTGCAGACCTGATGGGCCGAATGGTCTCCTTCTGCACTGTAGGAATTGTATGAAAGCATCCACTCTTTGATTGCCATGTTGCTGTCAACTGTACTTTATCGTGCATATCAACCAGAGTTGGGATGAGTCCTTAAGACACAGGAAGTGGCCATTTGGACACTGGACTTTCCATGAGGACTGGTTCCCTGAAGATCCAATGAGACACACGTATTCTCCGCCATCTTTCTCTTCCTGTATTTCACCCTTTACACGTTTTAAACTCACCAGCGCTTTCCACAAACTAACTCCTAGCTCGTTGACGTGGTCTGTTTCTTATAACGCTTGAACACGCTGCGTGGGATGCTGTTCATTTTTACAGAGCAAACTCAAAAGGAATTTTAAAAACAAAAATATAAGAGGAAACAGATGAAGAACGGTGAATGGCCAATGGGAACCTGCTTCCAAAGAGTGTGGACACAAACATTCTTTTGTGCATTGGGAATGAGTGTCCCAGAACATGGATTAGTCTAATTACTCAGCAAGGACTAGAGCTTTACCAAGCAGCAGGCCTGTGAAAGGACCATAACAAGTGAGGGATTCTCTGGCTACAAGTTTTCTTCAATGGCAGACTCCGATATTGTGCCTGCCCCACACCCCCCGCCACCCCTCCGAGTAAACTCAAAACAGCTTCACGTGCATGGTTGTCAGACATACTAGGACGCTACTGGGACTTGATGGTTTGAGTTATAAGGAGAGGCTGGATAGACTGGGACTTTTCTCTCTGGAGCGTAAGAGGCTGAGGGGTGATCTTATAGAGATCTATAAAATAATGAGGGGCACAGGTCAGCTAGATAGTCAATATCTTTTCCCAAAGGTAGGGGAGTCTAAAACTAGAGGGTGTAGGTTTAAGGTGGGAGGGGATAGATACAAAAGGGTCCAGAGGGGCAATTTTTTCATACAGAGGGAGGTGAGCTGCCAGAGGTAGTACTGGAGGCAGGTACAATTTTGTCTTTTAAAAAATATTTAGACAGTTACATGGGTAAGATGGGTATAGAGGGATATGGGCCATATGTGGGCAATTGGGGTTAGCTTAGGGATTTAAAAAAAAGGCGGTTGGGCCGAAGGGCCTGTTCCATGCTGTAAAGCTCTATGACTCCATTCCCCCTGACACAAAGGGGCAATTTAGCATGGCCAACCCACCTATCCCACACATCTTTAGAGTGTGGGAGGAAACCGGAGCACCTGGAGGAAACCCGTGTAGACATGGGGAGAACATGCAAACTCCACACAGTCACCCAAGGCCAGAATTGAAGCTGGGTCCCTGGCACTATGAGGCAGCAGTGCTAACCACTGTGCCACCCATAAAAATGAACAAGATGGGCTTTTCCAACAACGGTTTCATGGTCATCAGTAGATTCTCAAGTCCAGATATTGTTCGTTGCATTTAAGTTCCACCATCTGCTGTGGTGGGATTCGAACCAGGGTCCCCAGAACATTAGCTGAGTTTTTGGATTAATAATACCACTGGGCCATCAACTCCCCTATAAGGAATTTCCTCCATTTCTGGGATGAACCTCGTGAATCTTCTCTGGGCTGCCTCTAATGCCAGGATATATTTCCTTAGATAAGGGAACCAAAACTGTTCACAGTGTTCCAGGAGTGGGATTTGAACCTGTAACTTTCTAACTCAAGGTGAGAGCGTGACCCACAGCTAACATCCACGTAACACAGCAATAAAAAGGCACAACACAAACCGGCCTTTGACTATAGCAGTATTTACATGTGTGTGGGCATGGGTGGCGTGAAAAGACAACCCAAAATAACATGAATTTGGAACTCAGGGGGCCTGAGCTGCAAACAGGCGTCATTCCACTCAATTCCTAAATTGCCGCTTAGTGTCGGGGGATTGCAGGGTTATGGGAATAGGACCTAGGTTGGATTGTGGTCAGTGCAGACTCGATGGGCCGAATGGCCTCCTTCTGCACTGTAGGGATTCTATGATTCCACTCAATAACATGGAGGGCTTTTTACACTGGCTCCATTTTCAGTCTGAAAGTCATTTTCCACCTCTGCTGATAAATTCCTCCATGCCATGCATCAGCGCACATGAAAGGGAGAGGGAGGGAATGCTCGCAAGGTCCTCTGCCGATACAACTTTGAAACCAAAAACCAGGAGGTGAAAGGTCGACTTGCTTTTGGAATTTACCACATTTTCCTTTCTTACAGCGAGCTGCGTCCGCTCCAGAGCTCCACAAATAGAGCTGCTTTTGAGGTTCTCTTTAAGACCAGGTTTGCCTACACTGACGGATCATAAAATCCTTACAGTGCAGAAGGAGGCCATTCGATCCATCAAGACTCTGTCCCCTTCGTATTTACCCTAATAGTTCTCCTGACATTAAGGGGCAATTCAGTATGGCCAATCAACTTAACCTGCACATCTTTGGACTGTGGGAGGAAACCGGAGCACCCGGAGGAAACTCACGCAGACTTAGGGAAGAATGTGCAAACTCCACACAGACAGTGACCCAAGGCTGGAATTGAACCCAGGTCCCTGGCACTGTGAGACAGCAGTGCTAACCACTGTGCCCACTCAAGCAGTTGAGTCATTTGAAGTATAAAGGACCTTACATAGCAAGTGATAAAGACATGGAACTTTGATTTGATTTGATTTGTTATTGTCACATGTATTAACATACAGTAAGGAGTATTGTTTCTTGCACGCTATACAGACAAAGCACACCATTCATAGAGAAGGAAAGGAGAAAGTGCAGAATGTAGTGTTATAGTCATAGCTGGGGTGTAGAGAAAGATCAACTTAGTGCAAGGTAGGTCCATTCAAAAGTCTGATAGCAGCAGGGAAGAAGCTGTTCTTGAGTCGGTTGGTAAGATTTTTGTATCTTTTTCCCGATGGAAGAATGTGGAAGAGAGAATGTCCGGGCTGTGTGGATTGCTTGTTGCCTATAAGGGGGTGTAGAAGCAGAGATGATGAATGAACTGTTTAACACAGTCACACACCAATGGCAGGGTCTGCACCTAGACTCCAGCCAGTGTCCGATAATATGTTTTTCGCTGCCAAGTAGCAGCAAGAACGGGTTGTACACCTTCATTCCACCCAATGAGCGCTGGATGGCGAGATGTCTGTTCTCAGGGACTGCAGGCTGTGATATGAAACATGATCACAGCCAGCACTGCGATGGGTCTCCCGGCACGGGACAGCTGACAGGTGACCCATCACATGATCAATCTAATGGATTAACTGTATAGAGAAGAGAACTGTGCATCCTCCAGCTGACTGCATTTAAATCGTAGCTGATCACTGCAAACCAGGCTAACCTTCACAGAATCACAGAATCCCCACAGTGCAGAAGCAGCCATTTGGCCCATTGAGTCTGCACCAGCTCTCTGCCAGACCACCTCACCCAGGCCCTCTCCCCCCATACTCTCCTTGTAACCCCACACACTTACCATGGCTAATGAAAAAAATTATCTGGAATGAAGAATCTACTCATGACCATAAAGCCATTGTCGACTGTTGGAAAAACCCATCTGGTTCACTGATGTCCTTTAGTGAAGGAAATCTGACTCCACAGCCACAGCAATGTGGTTGACTCTCAGCTGCCCTCAGGCAACTAGGGATGGGCAATAAATGCTGGCCAGCGATGCCCATGTCCCACGAATGAATAAAAAAAATCCCTAACCTAGGTATCTTTGGACAGTAAGGATATTTTATTCTACCTAATCTACATATCTTTGGTGGCAGATATTTTTGAGATCAGCAATTCTGCCACCTTCTGGCTTTTAGGAGTTGTACATTGGTTAAATAATTCTAATGTGGCGATGCCAGCGTTGGACTGGGATAAACACAGTAAGAAGTCTCACAACACCAGCTTAAAGTCTAACAGGTTTATTTGGTAGCAAAAGCCACGAGCTTTCAGAGCACTGCTCCTTCATCAGGTATCTGTATCTTTAAGACTTTGATTACCTGTAAAGACTCGCATTCCAATCATTGCGTTGTAAATTGAGTTTGTGTCTTTATATGCCCTGTTTATGAATAGAACTCCCACTCACCTGACGAAGGGGCAGCCAGCGCTCCGAAAGCTCGTGGCTTTTGCTACCAAATAAACCTGTTGGACTTTAACCTGATGTTGTGAGACTTCTTACTGCAAATAATTCTTTACATAGATGTCATCTCCATGTCACTCTCCATTGGGAGAGTAGTACCAGGAGGTCTAAGCCAGTTCCCAGATTCAGTGAGGCCACCCACGGTGCCCTCCTGCGTGTAGTTCATGAATGACATGATCAGCGCACGCCAACCACTACCAAGAGGAGGAAGCTTAGTCAGACTTGTGCCACATGGGAGGAGGTGGCTGAAGAAGTCAGCAGTGTGGGCATTGTGAGATGGACTTGGTCCCAGTGCAACAAAAGGCTCACTGACCTCCTCAGATCGGTGAGGGTGAGTACAGAATCAGGATGAGGAACCTGGATCCAGTGTGCTCCAGGTCTCTGGCCAGTGCAGTCCTCTGAGTCAGAGGAGAGAGGCCCCCTGATCAAACCACCTCCAGAGTGTTCCTCTGCTTATCCGCAGGAGCAGTCCCTATAATCACTGTAGTGTTAACTCACATCTAGTCTCCGGTGTAGTTTGAAAACCTCCCCAAAGCAAGCTTGCCCATCAAAGAACAGACTCCCCGTCATGATTACCATCCTGAAGGGGAGGCAACGGTATTGTCGCTAGATTATTAATCCAGAAACTCAGCTAATGCTCTGGGGACCCAGGTTCGAATCCCACAGCAGCAGATGGTGGAATTCGAATTCAAAAAAACTATCCTCACTAGGGAAGTTGACTAGGACTATAAGCCAACCAACTGGAAAATACTGAGAGAAAAATAAAACCGTAGAATCCAACCGTGGATAAAGAGCAACTGTTCCCCTTAGTTGAAGGGTCAGTCACAAGGGAACATAGGATCAAGGTGAGGGGCAGGAGGTTTATAGAGGATGTGAGGAGAAGCTTTCTTACCCAGAGGGCAGTGAGGGTCTGGAATGAGCTGCCTGGGAGGGTGGTGGAGGCGGGTTGCCTCACATCCTTTAAAAATTACTTGGATGAACATTTGGCACATCATAACATTCAGGGCTAAGTGCAGGCAGATGGAATTAGGTGGGAGTTCAGGTGTTTCTCACATGTTAGTGAACACACGATGAGCCAAATGGCCTCTTCTGTGCTGTACGATTCTAAAGTTTATTTATTAGTGTCGCAAGTGGGCTTATATTAACATTGCAATGAAGTTACTGTGAAAAATCCCCAAGGTGCCTGTTCGGGTACACTGAGGGAGAATTTAGCATGGTTAAGACCAGCACATCTTTCGGAGTGTGGGACGAAACCAGAGGAAACCCATGCAGACATGGGGAGAACGTGCAGACTCCGCACAGGCAGTGACCCAAGCCAGGAATTGAACCCGGTTCCCTAGCACTGTGAAGCGGCAGTGCTAACCACTGTGCCACCTATGATTCTATGAAATGTTTCATTTTCCTCATAGGCCAAGCCATTAACTAGGATGATTGGGTTCTGTAATAAGGAAAGCATTTTGTATATCAATTTATTTTTTTTTTTAATGCCACGAAAACCCATGAATAAACAGGAATAAAAAGTAGACAAAATAAAGAAAAAATGCTCAGGCAATGCCAATGCCAGTGTGGTTCCTGCAGATCTGCCAAACCGGTTGCTTAGTCCGTGCCATGGCTTATCACTTTTTTTTAATAAAAGAACCTCCACAGCTCTCACTTCCCCCCCCGAGAAAGCCACGCAGTCAGACTGAGAGCGAGGAAATCGCACAGGGAACGTTAAAACCACACATCGGAACCCAACATCATCGGAGTGGCTCCTCACCTACCTGCCTGAGGACCAATTAGGATTCCGAAAGTGCCTATCCCATGACTCCTGGAAGACCAGCCAGAGCTTAGTGTAAGCAGAAAGGAGGCATCTAACACATGCCACCATACCTGCTGGCTCTGGACAGTCTGGCTGACCTTCTGGGAGGTAGAGATTAACCCCATTTAACCCTCCGTCTCTACTGCCTTATAAACAAGAGCATTTGCACCATCTGAAGATCTTAAGACTATCCCAATGAGCTCCCTCCCTCCCCTTTCCCCAACTCCACCCAGAAGGTCCATCAGCAGATCCTCAGGGATCAACAGACAGTCTTCAGTGCCATCACACACTGGTGGGTTCTTAGAGAGTTCTTTCTGGACAGAATAGTGTTTCCCTTGTGAAATGGTTTTCGGTGCCTTAAGCTTTTATCATAGAATCCGTACAGTACACAAGGAGGCCATTCAGCCCATCGAGTCTGCACCGACCACAATCCCACCCATAGAACATAGAACACTACAGCACAAACAGGCCCTTCAGCCCACAAGTTGCACTGATCATATCCCTACCTACCAGGCCTATCTATAACCCTCAATCCCATTAAATCCCATGTACTCATCAGGCCCTATTCCCAGGCCCAGGCCCTATTCCAATAATCCTCATTAACCCTGTTAATCCTGCTGTCACTAGGGTCAATTTAGCATGGCCAATCAACCTAACCCACACATCTTTGGATTTTTGATTTGATTTATTATTGTCACATGTATTAACGTACAGTGAAAAGTATTGTCTCTTGTGCACTATATAGACAAAACATACAATTCGTAGAGAAGGAAAGGAGAGAGTGCAGAATGTAGTGTTACAATCATAGCTAGGGTGCATAGAAAGATCAACTTAATGTGAGGTAGGCCCATTCAAAAGTCTGACAGCAGCAGCGAAGAAACTGTTCTTGAGTCAGTTGGTACATGGTCTCAGACTTCTGTATCTTATTTCCAACGGAAGAAGGTGGAAGAGAGAATGTCCGGGGTGCATGGGGTCCACCAGAACACCTGGAGGAAAACCACACAGACATGGGGAGAATGTGCAAACTCCACACAGATAGTGACCCGAGGCTGGAATTCAACCTGGGTCCCTGGCATATGAGGCAGTAATGCTAACCACTGCGCCACCTTCAAACGAGCCTTTGGGACATAGAACTTTCCTGAAAATCCTAAAATGAGTTTTACTGTAGCAAGTCTTCCGAGGCAGAAGTCCCAAAATCCTTTCTTTACAAATTCTAACAGCAGTACACATAATGCTCGCAGTCAGCAGTCTACCTCCAGGGTTGCCAGAGGAACTGACACGCCCGATTAAATACAAGGCGTAGACGCCCTGATTGGCCCATCAATTGGATCCTTAATCAGGGAGTTTCTACTCCAAATAATCAACCTCAATGGTCTGATTGAAGTCATTACAGTTACCAGGTTAGATTTAGGCCAAACCATACCCCCAAGGAACTCAGAACACAGAGTTCAGTGGGTGTTAAGCTTCACTGAGTAGAGACTGTTGTCAAAGATCAGAAGAATTAGTGTGAAAGAGGCAATGGTTCAAGGCTGAAGGACAAAACAAACTTTGAAGCTGAACACAACTCAGGCCAAATAACACAATCTGAATAATATTCATAGTAACTGTCAGTCACCATTGGCTGAAGACACCAGAAGCTAATGATATATAGTCTGTGTCTATCAGACACAGCCTATACCGACCATGCTCCAAGCCTGCACAGACCATGCTGCCCGGCTGAACTAAAACCCCCTACCCTTCCGGAGACAATATCCCTCCATTTCCATGCTATTCATGCATTTGTCAAGACACCCCTTAAAAGTCACTATCATATCTGCTTCCACTACCTCCCTACATGGCAGCCTTGCAGTCAAAGAGTGGATGCTTTCATACAATTCCTACAGTGCAGAAGGAAGCCATTCAACCCATCGGATCTGCACCGACTCTCAGAAACGCATCTTACCCAGGCCCATTTAAGTGCATTGCTTGCAATTGGTGGCACAGTAGTTAGCGCTGCTACGTGACAGCAGGGACCTGGGTTCAATTTCTGGCTTCTGTGCGGAGTTTGCACCTTCTCCTCGTGTCTGCGTGGGTTTCCTCCCACACTCCAAAGACGTGTGGGCTAGTTTGATTGGCCATGCCAAATTGTCCCTTAGTGTCAGGGGGATTAGAAAGGTAAATATGTGGGGTTATGGGGATAGGCTCTGGGTGGGACTGTGGTCGGTGCAGACCCAATGGGCCAAATGGCCTCCTTCTGCACTATAGATTCTAAGATTCTATCACTCTCATCAATTTTTACAGATGCACTTCTGGAAAGCATCCTTTCCAGATGTATCACAGCTTGGTATGGCTCTTACTATGATCAAGACAACAAGAAACTACAAAGGTTCGTGAATGAAGCCCAGTTCATCACGCAAACCAGCCTCCCATCCGTTGACTCTGTCTACACTTACTGCTGCCTTGGAAAAACAACGAGCATAATCAAGGACCCCATGCACCCTGCACATTCTCTCTTCCACCTTCTTCCGTTGGGAAAAAGATACAAAAGTCTGAGGTCACGACCCAAGAACAGCTTCTTCCCTACTGCCACCAGACTTGTGAACGGACTTACAATATATTAAGCTGAACTTTTTCTATACCCTAGCAATGACTGTAGCATTACATCCTGCACTCTCACCTTTCCTTCTCTATGTACAGTATGATTTGTCTGTATAGTGTGCAAGAAACAATACTTTCCAAAGTGTACTAATACATGTGACAATAGTAAACCAAATCAAATCAAAGTTAAATGAGGAACAAATAATGTTTCTTCCAATACCTCACTGAATAAAGACACTAACATGGTGCAGTGTCGGCCCATATAAAACAGAAGAACTATCATCCAGGTTGCAGTCAATTCTAAGTCAACCAACCTCAGTCAGGACAGCAGTAAGCACCCCAATAGGCGATCTCAGAAAAACTGCGCCAGGGGATGGGCCAACCTACTTTTCCACCAAGATTCGATTGCCTCCAGAATCTGACAATATTTCCCGAGTTATGTTGCAGCTGTATAAGGTGCTGGTGAGGCCACACCTGGAATACTGTGTACAGTTTTGGTCTCCTTATTTGAGAAAGGATATACTGGCACTGGAGGGGGTGCAGAGGAGATTCACTAGGTTGATTCCGGAGTTGAGGGGGTTGGGTTATGAGGAGAGACTGAATAGACTGGGGCTATACGCATTGGAATTCAGAAGCATGAGGGGAGATCTTATAGAAACATACAAGATTATGAAGGGAATAGACAAGATAGAAGCAGGGAAGTTGTTTCCACTGGCGGGTGAAACTAGAACTAAGGGGCATGGCCTCAAAATAAGGGGGAACAGATTTAGGACTGAGTTGAGGAGTAACTTCTTCACCCAAAGGGATGTAAATCTGTAGAATTCCCTGCCCAGTGAAATAGTTGAGGCTACCTCACTGAATGTTTTTAAGGCAACGAGAGATAAATTTTTGAACAGTGAAGGAATTAAGGGTTATGGTGAGCTGGTGGGTAAGTGGAGCTGAGACCACAAAAATATCAGCCATGATCTTATTAAATAGCGAAGCAGGCTCGAGGAGCCAGATGGCCTACTCCTGCTCCTAGTTCTTACGTTCTTATGTTTAAGGCTCTAACTTCAGCACTGTGACAATCCGAAGAGTTCTGGTTCCAACTGAATCTGATATGAATGGCATCAGCACCTTAGGAAAAAAAGAGATGGGGAGAGAGTTATTATTAAAAGAAGTGAGGGGCTCAGATATCTCTTCGCACAGGCGTGGCTGTAGTAAATGAGGGTGTCACCTCCCTCATATGAGGAATGGTTGAGGATTCTGGGTCTGTACTCATTGGAGTTTAGAAGGATGAGGGGGGATCTTATTGAAACTTACAGGATACTGTGAGGCCTGGATAGAGTGGATGTGGAGAGGATGTTTCCACTAGTAGGAAAAACTAGAACCAAAGGGCACAACCTCAGGCTAAAGAAATGATCCTTTAAAATAGAGATGAGGAGGAATTTCTTCACAGTGGTGAATCTGTGGAACTCTTTACCACAGAAAGCTGTGGAGGCCAGGTCATTGAGTGTCTTTAAGACAGAGATAGATAGATTCTTGATTAATAAGAGGATCAGGGGTTATGGGGGAAAGGGCAGGAGAATGGGGATGAAAAAAAAAACAGCCATGATTGAATGGTAGAATGGACTCAATGGGCCGAGTGGCCTAATTCTGCTCCTATGGCTTCTGGTGATCAGGCCTCAACAACCCCTATTTGATACACGGTGTTTATTTATTAATTAATGTCAGAGGTAGAATTACATTAACACTGCAGTGAAGTGACTGTGAAAATCCCCCAGACTTCAGCACCTGTTCAGGTACACTGAGGGAGAATCTAGCATGGCCAATACACTTAACCAGCACATCTTTCAGACCATGGGATGAAACCAGAGCACCTGGAGGAAACCCACGCAGACACAGGGAGAATGTGCAGACTCCACACAGACAGTGACCCAAGCTGGGAATCGAACCCAGGTCTCGAGCACTGTGAGGCAGTGTTGCTAACCACTGTGCCACGTGTTCTGGTCTCAGGGGGTGATGTGGGCAGACTACCAGTGCATGCACCTTGGAGTTTAGCCACATATATTTGCCTTGTCTTTGGGAGCATGCTTTCAATTAGCCGCCTGGGTCTGCCTCAGCTCTGTTCTCGAAACGGATGACTGATGGCAGATAGTCCTGATTGGGGCGGTGGCAGGGGCAGGGGAGGTGAACTGGCAACGTTGAGTAACTCATCCACACGGACTGGCAACCGAGGCATCTCGTTCAGAAACAAAAGCATCCAGTGGGATTTCTTTCTCTTTTGGGGTCCTGACAAAAGACATTGCGGCTGCTGTTTTGTGCCCTAATCGTCAGGGTAATTACAAGAGGTTACAGGAAAGGTCGATTAACACAGGAAGGAAACTATTTAAACAGGGAGTGCGCGTGCGAGCTGACAGGAAGGTTCTGGATTGGCTTGTCACTCTGAATTCAGGAATCTGAATTATCTTGTGAAAAAAACAAGCAACTTGAAGAGGGAAAGAGCAGTGAAAATAAAGTTCATTTGAGGCCATCATGAACTTAAAGGGTAATTGTTGGCGCAGTAGATTAAATAGAAGCCAACACTTGCTTGTGAAGGATTCAAAGATGTGCGTGTTATTTAGACTGCCCATGTTAAATTTCCCCTGCGTGTCAGGGGGCTAGCTAGGGTAAATGCATGGGGTTATAGGGATAGCACCAGGTTGGGATTGTGGTTGGTGCAAACTCGATGGGCCAAATAGCCTCCTTCTGCACTATGATTCTATGGTTCTATGATACTGTCTGATTCAGGAGACTTTGATTTGATTTGATTTGATTTATTATTGTCATATGTATTAGTATATCGTGAAAAGTATTGTTTCTTGCGCGCTATACCGACAAAGCATACTGTTCATAGAGAAGGAGAGAGTGCAAAATGTAGTGTTACCATCATAGCTAGGGTGGAGAGAAAGATCAACTTAGTGCAAGGTCAAAAGTCTGATGGCAGCAGAGAAGAAGCTGCTCTTGAGTCGGTTGGTACGTGACCTCAGACTTTTGTATCTTTTTCCCGACGGAAGAAGGCGGAAGAGAGAATGTCTGGGGTGCGTGGGGTCCTTAATTATGCTGGTTGCTTTCCCGAGGCAGCGGGAAGTGTAGACAGAATCAAATGGATGGGAGGCTGGTTCGCGTGATGGTCTGGGCTACATTCACAACCCTTTTGTAGTTTCTTGCAACCTTGGACAGAGCAGGAACCATACCAAGCTACATGGCTAGCCATAATTTGGTTGAAGTTCACAAAATGGTGAAGGGATATGTACAATGTATATAAGAAGTTTCAACTGAATACATTTAGAAGGGATAGGATCACTCAATTCCTGTGAACAGGTTCTTTCTTGATTCATTCTTGAGATGCAAGTGTTGTTAGCTAGGCTGACATTTGATGCCCTTGAAGAGGTGGTGATGTTCTTGCAGTCCATGTATTATAGGCACACCCACAGTGCTATTTGGGAGGGTGTTCCAGGATTTCGACGCATTGACAGTGAAGGAACAGTGGGTGATTCAGTTCCAAGTCAGCAGGGTGAGTGACTTACAGGGGAACTTGCAGATGGTGGTGTTCCTGTGCGTCTGCTGTCCTAGTAGAGGTTTGGAAGGTGCCATCGAAGGAGCTTTGGTGAGTTGCTGCATCAGTGGTATATCATCCTGCCACTGTGCGTCAGAGGTGGAAAGTGCTGATCAACAGGGACCTGCTTTGTCCTGAATTCTCAGGTGTTGTTGGAGATGCACTCAAGTAGGCACACGTAGAGGATTCCATCGCACTCCTGACCTTAGAGATGGTGAACAGGCTCTGGGGAGTCGGGAGGTGAGTGAAAGTGGTGAATAGAAAAGTACTACAGATGCTGCAAAGAAACAGAAAGTGCTGGAAAAGCTCAGCAGATCTGGCAGCATCTGTGGAGAGAGAAACAGACTTAACACTTCAAATGCATATGATTCTTCAGAGCTAATATTGTATATTTACTGATATAGACAGTGATCTCAAATTACAATCCATGTCTTTTTTTTAATGTTGAAGCGCTTTCTCCTGTTGAGGAAGTTTGTGCAGATTAAAGTGATATAGGACTTCGATCTCACAAAAATAATCCCAGGCAACTCACCACAAGTTTCCCATACACACTAGCTGGCAGCAAGGTTTCCCGCTAACAGTGCTGTGAATTTTATTTTTAACTCACTTTGCCACATTACAGACTTAGGAAATGTGAGACAACACATGACTGCGGCCACATTTTCCAGCCCTTCCTGCTGACGGGATCTTCCAGACCTGCCGGTCGCAACCTCCTGCGGCATGTTCGCTGGTGGCGGAGGGTGGACAACAATTAACATCCTGTGGACATTGGTGGGACTGGAAGGGTGGGAGGGTGTGGATGCAGCGGCGTTGGTAGAAGGGATGGCAAGGGTGGTTGGTGGGGACATGGAGGTAATCCATAGAATCCCTACTGTGTAGAAGGAGGCTACTTGGCCCATTGAATCTGCACTACCTCTCCAAAAGAGTGTCTGCCCTATCTCCATAACCCCACATATTTACCATGGTCAATGCACCGAACCTATGCATTTTGGACACTAAGGGGCAATTTACCATGGCTAATCCATCTAACCCACACATCTTTGGACACTAAAAGGCAATTTAACATGACCAATGCATATAACCCGCACATCTTTGGAGTGAGGGGAGGAAATCAGAGCACGCAGAGGAAACGCATGCCAACATGGGGAGGACATGCAAACTCCACACAGACAGTCACCCAAGGCAGGAATTGAACCCAGATCCCTGGCGCTGTGAGACAGCAGTGCTAACCACTGTGCCACCATGCCACCCACCAACATGAACAAAGGGATGGAAAGGAGGAGGTTGCAGAGGTCAATGTGGATGGGGGTGGGGCTTTGAGGCAGGTAGGGAACATGTACTTTCACCTGGACATTCCTGAAGGAATAGGGTTCAGGCTGCAGAGTAACAGAGGGGAAGTGATGCAGGGGGTGTGGTGGGGGTGTGAGGTGGGGGGTCCATGGTGTTTGGGGAAAGGACACAGGTGCCTGGGGAGAGAAAATTGAGGGGGGGAGTTGATGAAAAATCAGATTACAACCATGCCATAGAAATGGAAAGTTCATCTCAAGGTTAGTTTATTTATTAGTCACAAGTAGGCTTACATTAACACCGCAGTGAAGTGACTGTGAAAATCCCCTAGTTGCCACACTCCAGCGCCTGTTCGGGCACACTGAGGAAGAATTTAGCACGGCCAATGCACCCTAACCAGCACGGCTTTCGGACTGTGGGAGGAAACCGGAGCACCCAGAGGAAACTCACGCAGATACGAGGAGAACATGCAGACTTCACACAGACAGTGAATCGAACAGGGGATTGAACCCAAGTCCTTGGCGCTGTGAGGCAGCAGCACTACCCACCATGCTACTAGTAAAAGGCTAAAGTGTGAACAGTCAGAGAACAGTCGTTCAATCCCAGTCTGCAAATTCATAATGTTTTACAGTGACATTTCCAAAACTCTTATCATTCCAAAAAACATTTGGAAACATATCACACCCACTTTTTCCTATCCAGTCCCACATTCCACCCTGTATTTATACAACTTTTAGTTGAATGAGGTCTTGCATGTGGAAGCCTATCAAAGGCTTTCTGAGAAGTCCAAACAACAGTGTCAGTATTTTTTTTATCTCTTTAAGTTTATTAGTATCACAAGCAGGCTTACATTAACACTGCGATGAAGTGAGTGTGAAAATCCCCTAGTCGCCACACTCCGACGCCTGTTCAGGTTGTTGATGAAATTTGAATTCAATTTTAAAAATTGGAATTAAAAGTCTAATGGTGACCATTGCCGATTGTTGTAAAAACCCATTGGTTCAATAACATCCTTCAGGGAAGGAACTCTGTCATCCAGAGCCACAGCAATGCAGTTGACTTCCAAATGCTTCTTAATGGCAAGAGGATCCCAATAAGCCAGATGGTGAAATGTGAAAGCGGACAGAAATCCTTTCCTTGATACTTTATTTATTTACAGAGTTCAGCCTCTCTGCCTCCGACCCATTATTCCAACAGTCCCACTTGATAGAGTCTTTCCTAACCTCAGGGCATTCCAAAACACCTTACAGTCAAGGAAGTATTGCCACTAATTTGTTTGTTTTGTATCTTCACAAACAGGGAGGCAGTGATGTAGTGGTATTGTTACTGGACTGGTAATTCAGAGACCCAGGGTAATGTTATGAGGACCGGGGTTCGAATCCCACCGTGGCAGATGGTGAAAATTGAATTCAATAAAAAAAAATTGGAGTTAAAAGTCTAATGGTGACAATGCAACCATTGTTAATTATTATCAAGCCTCATCTGGTTCACTAATGCCCTTTATATGGAGATGCTGGTGTTGGACTGGGGTAGGCACAGTAAGAAGTTTCAGAACACCAGATTAAAGTCCAACATGTTTAAACTTGTTGAACTTTAACTTGGTCGTAGAATCAGAAATCCTACAGTGCAGAAGGAGGCCATTTGGTCCATCGAGTCTGCACTGACCATAATCCCACATATTTACCCACTAATCCTCTAACCTAGGCATCCCAGAACATTAAGGGGCAATTTAGCATGGGCAATGCACCTGACCTGTACATCTCTGGAGTGGTATTGTGAGACTTCTTGTAATGTCCTTTCAGGAAGGAAATCTGCCATCTTTACCCAGTCTGGCCTACATGTAACTCCAGAGCCACAGCAATGTGGTATCCTCGGAAATGGAGGGTAGTTTCGGATGGGCAATAAATGCTGGACCAGCCAGCGATGCATAAATCTCACAAATGAATTGTCAAAAAACAATTTGTTTGATTGGTACTTTTCGAAACTTTATTTTTAATCAAAAAAGTCAATTCAAAGTAAGTCCAATTATGGTCCCCCGTGAGGGAGAAACAAGATCCAAGCTGACAAGACATGACATTACATCCCATCTTGGGCTCGATCAAAAAAGATCCAAGCTGACAGGATGGGGCATTGCACCCCCTCCCGGGCTTGATCTAAAACTTCATCTTAGCCAAATGACCAAGATGGCATCGAAAAATGGCACCAGGTAAAGCCTCGGTTTAACCTCATTGGCTACCCTGATCCTTTGCCCTACCCTAGCCTGGGCAAACCACCATCGCAGACGTCAGCACACCCCCAGGGCAATGGGCTAGCCCCACAGAACATAGAACATTACAGCACAAACAGGCCCTTCGGCCCACGAGTTGCGCCGATCACATCAACACCTACCAACCTATAGATCTACCTATAACCCCCAATCCCATTAAACCCCATATACTCATCCAGAAGTCTTTTAAAAGACCCCAGCAAGTTCGCCTCCACCACCACTGACGGCAGCCGATTCCATTCACTCACCACCCTCTGAGTGAAAAACTTACCCCTAACATCACTTCTGTACTTTCCTCCCCGCACCTTAAATCCGTGTCCTCTTGTAGCGACCATTTCAACCCGGGGAAATAGCCTCTGAGAATCCACCCTATCTATTCCTCTCAACATTTTATAAACTTCTATCAGGTCGCCTCTCAACCTTCGTCTCTCCAGGGAAAAGAGTCCCAGCTCCCTCAACCTAACTTCATAAGGCATGCCTCCCAGTCCAGGCAACATCCTTGTAAATCTCCTCTGTACCCTTTCAATAGCTTCTACGTCTTTCCTATAGTGAGGTGACTAGAACTGCGCACAGTACTCCAAATGAGGCCTGACAAGGGTCTTATAAAGTTGCAGCATTACCTCCCGATTCCTAAACTCAATCCCTCAACTAATCCCATCTCCTACCTGGCTTTACTCCTGCTGGGTAAGTATTGGGGGAACAGTGTGAGCAGGACTAATTAGCGAGCTGATTAACAACTTGCTGAACGAGTCATGAATGCTCCTTCCATTAGTTTCCTGGAGGGGGACTTGAACCCACAGTTTCTGAGTCAGAGACAGAGGCTCTACCCACTGAACCACAGGAACACCTCAGTCCCTTAGCTGAGTAAACAAGAAAGAGATGAATAAATTAACTATTTAACGTCCTTTACGGACAAGATGCTCTTTAAACTCTTTCAAGTTTACCAATAAAACAAGCTAATAAGTTGACAGCCCCTTAAAAACCAAACCCTTACCAGGAAGCTGATCAAATGTTTAATTAAAGTAACATTTTGGGAGTTGACGATACACTCCCAGACCCTTGTATCCATCACGCCATAAATCCAAACCAAGAAAGAAATATAAACTAACTGACTCATTGAAAACCCCCAAATCAATAGTGCTGATTGTGACAGAGGGGGTCCCGTAATCTACCGACTGAATTAGCCAGGTATGCAGCCCCCCTTTATATGCTCTTTCTGAAACCAATAAACAAAACAAATAGAGGTAGAGGGTAGAGGTAGAGGGTAGAGGTACAGAGATTCTTCCCACTCAGAAAGGACAGCAGGACTAGAGGGCACAGCCTCAAGATAAGGGGGGAGCAGTTTAGAACGGAGTTGAGGAGGAACTTCTTCACCCAAAGGGTGGTGAATCTCTGGAATTCTCTGCCTGTTGAAGTGGTGGAGGCTGCCTCGCTAAATATATTTAAGACACGGGTAGATAGGTTTCTGGTAGACAAGGGAATTAAGGGTTATGGGGAGAAAGCGGGAAAGTGGAACTGATCCACTTCAGATCAGCCATGATCTTATTGAATGGCAGGGCAGGCTCAAAGGGCTAGATGGCCTACTCCTGCTCCTATTTCTTACGTTCTTATGTTCTTAAATAAACCAACTCCAATCCACCAACTCCATCTACACTTCCCACTGCCTTGGAAAAGCAACCAGCATAATCAAGGACCCCCACGCACCCCGGACACACTCCCTTCCACCTTCTTCCATCGAGAAAAAGATAGAGAAGTCTGAGAACATGCACTCAAGAACAGCTTCTTCCTTGCTGCCATCAGACTTTTGAATGGATGTACTGTATATTAAATTGATCTTTCTCTACACCATAGCTGTGATTGTAACACTACATTATTCTTTCTTTCTCTATGAAGGGTATGCTTTGCCTGTATAGCGCACAAGAAACAACACTTTTCACTGTATACTGATACATGTGACAATAATAAATCAAGTCAAAGTCTCCTCCATCAGATATTATCCTTCACCAGCAAATGTTGGTTCCTGTCTAGTCCAGTGGGCCAACACTTACTCTTTAAGTCCATGGTAGCTTCACATAAATTTTATTTTTACTACTCTTTCCCTCTTCGAAATACACATGTTCTCTTCCACCTTCATCCGTCAGGAAAAAGATATAAAAATCACGTACCAACCAACTCAAGAGCAGCTTCTTTCCTGCTGCTGTCAGACTTTTGAATGGACCTACCTTGCAATAAGTTGATCTTTCTCTACACCCTAGCTATGACTGTAACACTACATTCTGCACTCTGTCCTTTTCTTCTCTATGAACGGGATGCTTTGTACAGCGCGCAAGAAACAGTACTTTTCACTGTATATTAATACATGTGACCATAATAAATCAAATCTAATCTAATACTGTACTGACAGCCCCTTAAACACTGTAACAATAAATTACATTATCAAAGGAAACGTGTTGAACCAAATTAAAGTTCCGCTTAGTCCCCCTTCATTTTGTTTTTCAAAAAATCAATAAAAGCAGCCCCTCTTTATATGTGTTCAAGATACTTAATCAATCAATACCCTCCTCTGTTTATTCCTAACCTTCACAATACAATTAACCTAATATTAACATTTAAGACCTACCTCTTTCTCCAAGCGTTAGGTTACCTGTTCCAACGTCTTCTTCCCAGGGCAGAAATGACAATTACAAGGGGACACAGGTTCAAGAAAGGGGGGGGCAAAGGTTCGGTGGAGATGTGTGGGGAAAGTTTTATTTGACACAGAGGGTGGTGGGGGCCTAGAATGCACTGCCAAGTGATTGAGGCAGACGTGTTACAACAGTTAAGACTTATCTGGATAGACACATGAATGTACAGGGAATAGAGGGATATCGGCGGTTGATCGAAGTAGCCCAACATGATTGGTGCAGGCTTGGTGGGCCGAAGGGCCTGTTCCTGTGCTGTAATGTTCTTTGTTCTCACTGTTCTTTGCTCATTACTGAAGTGATTCAGTGTAAAATTCTGTTTGATAATGTTCCAGTGAAGTACCATGGGATGGTTTATTACGTTAAAGGCACTATTATAACTGCAAGCCATTTTGTTAATTTCACAATGTCCTTTCGCCCCAATATTTGGGTAGTTTAAAATTTATTTATCAGCGGCTTACATTAACACTGCAATGCAGTAAAAGTGAAAATCCCCTAGTCGCCACACTCCGGCGCCTGTTCAGGTACACTGAGGGAGAATTTAGCACAGTCAATGCACCCTAACCAGCACATCTTTCGGACTGTGGGAGGAAACCGGAGCACCCGGGGAAAACCCATGCAGACATGGGGAGATCGTGCAAATTCCACGCAGACAGTAACCCAAGCCAGGAATCAAACCCAGGTCCCTGGCGCTGTGAGACAGCAGTGCTAACCACTGTGCCACCGTGTTGCCCATTTTATACACAGAGCTGCATAAAACAGCTCAGACAGATGGATAAAAGCATCTTTTCTGCTATTTGTAAGAATTTTCAGTAGTGAACTCTTCAGACTAACTTAGTTTCTTAAGAGAGTATGTCCACAGCACCAAACCTCACATAACTTCTCATAATTAACAACGAATGGTAATATAATAAAATGGATCCTTTGCTTGTATTAATTTTTATAACTTGTATAACTGGACGATATACAGAATAGCAGTACACAAGAGGATAAATTAGTGCCTTTTCCACAAGGTATGAAACTAGTTCACCAACATCAGGACTCTTTATAGTTGAAAAAAAACAATAAAAAGCTCCTGGGGCCAATCAGCTGAAATGGCTTCATTTATTGATGAACAGTTTAGGGCAAAAATAGAGATTGATCCCTTTCAGTGACTAATTTGGTTTAATTAGTCAAGCTTTGTTTCCAGATTTGCAAGGGGATGCTCATAAATCAAGGTGGCACAGCGATTAGCACTGCTGCCTCCCAGTGCCAGGGACCTGGGTTCAATTCCCAGCTTGGGTCACTGTCTGCATGTTCTCCTTGTGTCTGCATGGGTTTCCTCTGGGTGCTCCGGTTTCCTCCCACAGTCCGAAAGACGTGCTGGTTAGATGCACTGCCCAGGCTAAGTTCTCCCTCAGTGTACCCGAGCAGGTGCCGGAGTGTGACAACTAGGGAATTTTCACAGTAATTTCATTGCAGTGTTAGTGTAAACCTACGTGTGACACTAATAAATAAACTTTACTCTTCCCTGCAAATCTGCCTTATTGTCCACAAACAGAAATGACAGAATATATTTTTGATAGCACAGGAAATAAAGACTATCCTTGCTAAGTGGAGGTAAAGACCCTCATAACATTTAAGAAGTATACTTAGATGTGCACTTGCGATACTGAGGCAGACAAAGCTATGGACCAAGGGCTGGAAAATGGGATTAGAATCGTTAGGTGGTTGTTTTTGACTGCCTCAGATGCGATGGGCCAAAGGGCCTTTTCTGTGCTGTAGACCTCTATGACTCAATGAGAATGGTTACAGGATAGAAGGAAACTACTTGTCTTGTCACACTTCTGATTATTGTGCTAATCTCATCACAGTGGTTACCACCGCTACCTCATGGTGCCAGGGACCCAGGTTCGATTCCTGGCTCGGGTCACTGTGCAGAATCTACACGTTCTCCCCACGTCTGCATGGATTTCCTCCGGGTGCTCCGGCTTCCTCCCACAATCCAAAAGATGTGCTGGTTAGGTGGATTGGCTAAATTTTATATGCTAAATTCATGCTAAATTCTCCCTCAGTGTACCCAAACAGGCACTGGAGTGTGGCGACTAGGGGATTTTCACAATAACTTCATTGCAGTGTTGATGTAAGCATACTTGTGACATTAAGAAATAAATAAACTTTACACATTCTGAAGATTGTAACTTTGATTGAAACCAGCTTTGGAAGTTCTTCAAACGAGGCAAAGCCACTAAGTAGACTGAGTCCTTTATGATTGACAGGTTGGTGGGCAGATGCCCCGTCTCCCAGACTGACACTGGCGGTTTTCAGGGAGGGGCACAGAGGTGGTCAGTCTATTTGCTAACTCGCGGGCACCAGCTGTTAGACTGGGTGGTTGCAAGTTCCATGCCCGCCTGACCGATGATGCAGGTTAGTCTGAGGTCGGAGAGGGTAAACACATGGTGGAATGACTACATTTAAAAAGAAGGCAAACTGAGTCATAACATTGACAATGTCGGAGATTAACCTTCAGTGAAAATGTCTGAATATGAACAATGATTTAATTTATGATTACATACAGTAATATACTATAATATTATAACATACAGTGAAAAGTATTGTTTCTTGTGTGCTATACAGAAAAAGCATACCATTCATAGAGAAGGAAAGGAGAGAGTGCAGAATGTAGTGTTACAGTCATAGCTAGGGTGTAGAGAAAGATCAACTTAGTGTGAGGTAAGTCCATTCAAAAGTCTAATGGCAGCAGGGAAGAAGCTGTTCTTGAGTCAGCTGGTACTTGATCTCAGACTTTTGTATCTTTTTCTTGATGGAAGAAGGTGGAAGAGAGAATGTCCAGAGTGTGTGGGGTCCTTAAGTTATGCTGGCTGCTTTGCCGAGGCAGTGGGAAGTGTAGACAGAGTCAATGGATGGGAGGCTGGTTTGTATGATGGATTGGGATTCATTCATGTTCTTTTGTAGCTCCTTGTGGTGAAACAGTTAAAGTTTTTAAAAAGTTTATTTACTAGTCACAAGTAAGGCTTACATTAACACTTAATTAAGTTAACAATTAAGTTACTGTGAAATTCCCTTAGTTGCCACAATCCAGCGCCTGTTCCGGTCAATGTACCTAACCAGCACGTCTTTCAGAATGTGGGTGGAAACCGGAGCACCCGGAGAAAACCCACACAGACACGGGGAGCACGTGCAAACTTCACACAAACACCCAAAACCAGGAATCGAACCTGGGTCCCTGGCGCTGTGAAACAGCAGTGCTAACCATTGTGCCACCGTGTCGCCCCGAGGGTTATTAAATTAAACAGGGTTATTAAATTAAATATATTTAGCTGTGAGTACAGTGTTCTGTTCAGCCATTGCGTCCATGTGTTTGTTCAAAGGCTGTGATTGATTCAGAGTGTCTATTCCAGTCTACTGGGGTAATCTGAAGGATTCACAAGGTGACATTCAACAAAGCACAGTAGCTGCCCAGTGGAATAAGAGGTTTTTTTTGTTTCAATTTCTGGGTCATGCAATTATTTATTTGAAGATTAGGTAAAAACTCCAGTTTGTAAGGGATTTGAGATTCACTGACAAGAATGGCCAGCGATGCCAACAGAATCCAGCATCAAAACCTCAGAACTGTGAGACTAGAGTCAGAGAGGTCTATAGCACAGAACAAGGCCCTTCAGCCCATCAAGTCAGCACTGGTCAAGGACAAACCATCTAACTATTCTCACGCCATTTTCCAGCACTTGACTATGTGGGTGGGATTTTATCGCCTCGCTCATCCCGAAACCATAAAATCCCTCCCGAGGTCAACTGACCTTCCCACGGTCCACCCTCACCTGCTCCAATTCCTGTGGCAAGAGAGACGGGAAAATTCTGGCCATAGTCTTCTGTGCCTTGGCACTGCAAGTGCAAATTTAAATACTTCTTCAATGTTACGAGGGTCTCTGCCTGTACTTTCTTCAGGTAGTGAGTTCAAGACTCCCACCACCTCCTGGGTGATAAGGTTTCCCCTCACATCCCTTCTAAAACTCCTGCCCCTTAGCTTAATGCAGTCAGCATAATCAAGAACCTCACGCACCCTGGACATTCCCTCTTCCATCTTCTTCCTTTGAGAAAAAGATACAAAAATCTGAGTACACATATCAACTGACTCATGATCAGCTTCTTCCCTGCTGCTGTCGGACTTTTGAATGGACTTACCTTGCATTAAGTTGATCTTTCTCTATACCCTAGCTATGACTGTAACACTACATTCTGCACTCTCTTGTTTCCTTCTCTATGAACAGTATGTTTTGTCTGTATCGCACACAAGAAACAATACTTTTCACTGTATGTTAATACATGTGACAATGATAAATCAAATTAAATTAAATCTATACCCTCTGGTCATTGATATCTCTGCCAAGGGGAAATGTTTCTTCCTGCCTACCCCATAGCTGTTTCTAATTAAAGTTAACAAGATGCTTAATGACTTCATGTAACAACCATTTACTGGCCATTTTAATAGAGGCATTAAAGATAAACAGATTAATGGCCTGGCTAAAATAGCTGTTGAAAAATCTCATACAGATGTACTCAGCATTCATACATGTCTATTACCGACAGCTATCTCCACCCATGAAGTGGTAATCGTACCAGGAGAAGGTTAAAGCAGAGGAGGAGGACGTTTGGTTTGTCACGTCTGTGTATTTAGCTGTGAAAACTGAGTGTTGTTCCATCACTTATTTCATGTAAATAAACCCCATGTGTTGATTCAATAAGAGTGTTTATCCACACTGCCCGCTCTGAAGAGAAGGATTTATAATGAGACACATTGCAGTAGCTGAACTTCAAACAGTTGTGAACGAAGGCCAGTCCATCACATGAACCAGCCTCCCATCCACTGACTCTCTCTGCACTTCCTGCTGCCTCGGAAAAGCAGCCAGCATAATTAAGGACCCCACACACCCCGGACATTCTTTCTTCCACCTTCTTTCATCAGGAGAGAGATACAAAAATCTGAGGTCGCGTACCAACTGGCTCAAGAACAGCTTCTTCCCTGCTGGCATCAGACTTTTGAATGGGCCTATGTAATATTAAGCTGATCTTTCTCTACACCCTGGCTATGACTGTAACACCACATTCCGCACTCTCTCCTTTCCTTCTCCAATATGTGCTCTATGAATGGTATGCTTTGTGTGTACAGTGTGCAAGAAGCAATATTTTTCACTGTATTCCAATACATGTGACAATAATAAATCAAACCAAATCAAAAAACTACAGCGTAGAAAGAAAAAGACTGACTTGCATTTATGTGGTGCCTTTCATGACCTCTAGAGATCACAAAGTACATTACAGACAATGAAATACTTTTGATGTAATTTAGAATGAAGTAATATCGTAATGTAAAAGACATGGCAACCAATTTACACTCAGCAAGCTCCCACAGATAGCAATGCGATAATGACTGGGTAATCTGTTAATTGAGGGATAAATATTGGGCAGGGCATCAGTGATCACTTCCCTGCCACAAAAGCAAAATACTGAGAATGCTGGAAATCCAAAAGCTCCTGCTCTGCCCAAGACCACAAGAAACTACAAAAGGTTGTAAATGTAGTCTAATCCACCACACAAACCAGCCTCCGATCCATTGACTCTGTCCAACCTTCCTGCTGCCTCAGCAAAGCAGCCAGCATAATTAAGGGCCCCGGGCACCCCAGATATTCTCTTCTCCACCTTCTTCCTTCAGGAAAAAGATACAAAAGTCACATACCAACCGACTCAAGAGCAGCTTCTTCTCTGCTGCCATCAGACTTTTGAATGGACTTACCTACTATTAAGTTGATCTTTCTCTACACCCTAACTATGACTGTAGCATTACATTCTGCAGTCTCTTGTTTCCTTCTCTATGAACGGTATGCTTTGTCTGTATAACGCGCAAGAAACAACACTTTTCACTGTATATTAATTCGGGACAATAATAAATCAAATCAAATCAAAAATAAAAGCAAAAATGCTGGAAACACAGTGATGAGAATTTATTTCAGATTTGTAGCATCCGCACCATTTGGCTTTTGAGTTAAGTTCACTGGCACTTTCCTTCCAGGAAAGCCCACACAAAAGAAGTTCTGTCCTTCTCTCTGACAGGATTTCTGATTCTCCCTTCCACCTTTGTTCATCTTCTTTTCTCTCAATTTCACTTCTTCTCAGTTCTGATAAAAGCTTTAAGTTTAAACTGTATTTATTTGTACCACAAGTTGGCTTACATTAACACTTATTGTGAAAATTCCCTAGTTGCCAAACTTGGGCACCTGTTTGGGTACACTGAGGGAGAATTTAGCACGGCCAGTGCACCTAACCTGCACATCTTTTGGACTGTGGGAGGAAACTGGAGCACCCGGAGGAAACCCACACGGACATGGGGAGAATGTGCAGACTCTGCACAGAGACCCAAGCCAGGAATCGAACTCAGGTCCTCGGCACTGTGAGGCAGCAGTGCTGGCCACTGTGCCACCAAGGTTTTATCAGCATCCCATTGCAAATACGGAGACAAAGGCAGCAGATGGTCGCTTGACTAATTAAGCCAAATTAATCACTGAAAAGGATCCATCTTTAATGCTGCCCTGAGTTGTTTATCAATAAATGAAGCCATGGCCCCAGGAGCTTTCTCTTGTTCTTGTTTTTTCCAAGGAATTTGATAACTGCTTCTAATGAAGTGATTCATGTCTATATGGGGATACTGCTAAATTGGACCAATAAGATGTTGTCAACTTGGCAACAATCCTATTCCTCACTACTCACAACCCACCCCCCCCCAACCTCCCCAGAGCAAAACATCCAAAACATTGCCTTGTGCTGGTTTCTATATTTCCTTTTGTTAAGCTTGTGTGTTGTGATCTTTTGTTTCAATTTAGTAGCTCTATCCTTTGGAAAGTGAGCTGTAAGATGGTGTCATGCGAGTTTCTTCTCAACTCTGTTTTAAATTTGTGACCCCTTAACCGAAGACGATGACCTCTCATCCCACAATGCCCCACAAGAGGAAGCATCCGCTCCACGTCTATTTTATCCATACCTTTTATCATCTTTACCTCAGTTTGATCTGCCCTCGTTCTTCTAAATTCCAGAGAGTATCAGCCTAAGCTGTTCAATCTCTCTTCATACAACAAACCCCTCATCTCTGGAATCAACCTAGTGAACCTCCTCTGAACTGTCTCCAATGCCACTACATCCTTCCTCAAATAAGGGGACCAAAACTGTGCACAACACTTCTGCTCTTATTTTGTCTGTTTGCAAAGTGCAAGCCAGAACAAAATCAACTCCAATGTTCTACAGGAAACCAACTAACTTCAAATGCATGTGGGTGTGTATGTGTGTGTGTTTGTGTGTGCGTGTGTGTCTACGTGTGTCTGTGTGTTTGTGTGCGTGTGTGTGGTCATTACACTTCTTTGACCTAAGAAAACCTGGTTTGATTGGCTACTTATTAACAAATAAATATACCTGTGTGGTAAGATTGGGTGAGTATGACCATGTCAAGCTGTTGTTTGATGAGTCTGTGGGACAACTCTCCCAACTTTGGCACAAGCCCCCAAATGTAAGTAAGGAGGACTTTGCAGGGTCTACAGGTTTTGCTGGTGTTGTTTCCAATCCGGAGCCTTTACTGGGTAGTTGATCTGGTTTCACTCCCTGTTTTTAGACCTTTTGAAGCAGCTTCATATGTCAGAGTGGCTTATTAGACAATTTCAGAGACGGCTAAGAGTCAACCACATTGCCGTGGGTCTGGAGTCACAGATAAGCCAAGTAAGGGTGAAGCAGTCTCTCCCCTAAGGGGCATTAGTGAACCAGGGGGGTTTGGACACTGGTTAACAGTAGATTTCACAGTCATCATTATTACTGACTAGCTTTCAATTCCAGATATATGAATTGGTTTTAAATTCCACCAACTGCCATGGTGGGATTTGAACCCAGAGTTTTAGCCTGGATCTCTGGATTACAAGTCCAGTGACGTTACCACTGCGCCACCTCTGGGAAGGTCACATGCCAGTCAGAGACCATTACACCATTGCCTTCCCTGAAGGTGTATATATGTGGAGAGGTGCTGCACTCACTGGATAATCTCTTGTGCACATGTAAAGAGACACTTAAATTTAAACTTTATTTATAAGTGTCACAAGCAGGCTTACACTAACACTGCAATGAAGTGACTGTGAAAATCTCCCAGTCGCCACACTAGGTGAACGTCTGTTCGGGTACACTAAGGGAGAATTTAGTATGGCCAATGCACCCTAACCAGCACGTCTTTTGGACTGTGGGAGGAAACCGGAGCATCCGGAGAAAAACCTACGCACACATGGGGAGAATGTGCAGACTCCACACAGACAGTGACCCAAGCCAGGAATCGAACCCGGGTCCCTGGTGCTGTGAGGCAGCAGTGCTAACCACTGTGCTACCGTGCTGCCCTGGTGGGAGGTTGCAGGGTGGGAGTTGCTTATTTATAATGATTCTCTGTGAATAAATCTAAAACTAGGTAAGGGGTTCATTTCTAGTCTCCTCCTTCACCGGGTGACTGTAAAATAATGATCAGACAGTCCATATAAAAGCAAATTATTGTGGATGCTGGAATCTGAAACGAAAAGAGAAAATCTGGAAAATCTCAGCAGGTCTGACAGCAATTGGAAAGGATCCAGAGGAGGTTCACAAGAATGATCCCTGGAATGAAGAGCTTGTAATATCAGGAACGGTTGAGGCCTCTGGGTCTGTACTCATTGGAGTTTAGAAGGATAAGGGGGAATCTTATCGAAACTTACAGGATATTGCGAGGCCTGGATAGAGTGGACGTGGAGAGGAAGTTTCCATAGTAGGAAAAACTAGAACCAGAGGGCACAACCTCAGGCTAAAGGAACGATCCTTTAAAACTGAGACGAGGAGGAATTTCTTCAGCTGGAGAGTGGTGAATCTGTGGAACTCTTTGCCACAGAGGGCTGTGGAAGCCAGGTCATGTCTTTAAGGCAGAGGTAGATAGGTTCTTGATCAATAAGGGGATCAGGGGTTATGGGGAAAAGGCAGGAGAATGGGGATGAGAAAAATATCAGCCATGATTGAATGGTGGAGCAGACTCGATGGGCTGAGCGGCCTAATTCTGCTCCTTTGTCTTATGGTGAGAAAAGAGCTGACGTTTCAAGTCTAAATGACCCTTTGTCAAAACCAACCGTCTACATTCTAGTGTTGATCGAGAGCTAGATACTGACCAGGACACTGTGGGGAAACCTACTGCCCTTCTTTGAGGTCACGCCAGGGGATCATTTACACCCATTTAACTGGAAAGACAAGATCTCAGAATAATAACTCATCCGAATGGGACCTTACCGACCCTTCACACCACACTCCCAGCGAGCTTGGAAAATTTGGCGATACGCCAAATCTCCGTCCATTGCAGCGGGATGGGAAAACCGCCCCCCCCCCCCCCCCGATGTTCCCCCACCCCACTGGCATGAACGGAGGTAATATTCCAGCCAGCACCTCTGTCAGCGGGGTGCACCACACCCATAATACTGTGCTTGGAGTGTCAGCCTGGATTTGATGCACAAGTCTCCGGAGTTAGGAGTTGAACCCACTTACAGCTGTTATTTTTTAATTATCCAGATTGCTGTGAGAATTACACCAGGTCTGACCTGGAGTAATGCCAGACAGGGAAGCAGTAATGGAACGCAATGAGTACAGCTCCCTGCCGGGAGTGCTGATGGATGAATATGGCCTGTAAATTGTTCCTTGTTTTCCATGAACTAATGTTTATTCACATTGTTTTACAGTTTGCAGTGTTGGTAACTCATGCTTGCAATCATTTTTCGTGCATTTACTGAGTTTGTGGCTGACAGATGGATGAGTTCAAATCGAAAAGAACCCGTCCTATTAGAGAAACAGATCCAGAGAAAATTAACTCACGCTGGCCTCCTCCTTCAAGTGTAGGCCAAATCAGCACAGATCGGTTAAAGAGAGACATGTTTGACTAACTCGGTGTGGGGGTGAGTTATGCTAGGCAAACAGACTTTCAGAACGCATTTGAGAAAGTTATTGGCAAAATTCAAGTGAATGGCAGGAAAGGGAGGGCGATAGCGAGGATGCAAAATTAGCTGAGAAAGCAGCAGTTAGTGATGAACAACAGTTTTCAGATGGGAGGTTTTTGCATAGCAAGGGATGGTGTTAGGACACCAAAAGAGAAAACGCTGGGAAATGCTTTGGTTTCAGATTCCAGCATCCGCAGTAATTTGCTTCTATATGGCATTAGAGCAACTGTTTGTTTGGATAAATCTACTTTTTTTTAATTCATTTGTGGTCCATGGATGTCGCTGGCTGGGCCAGCACTTAATGTCCATCCCTAGTTTCCCGAGGGTCGTTGAGAGTCAACTGCATTGCCGTGGCTCTGGAGTCACATGTAGGCCAGACCGGGTAAGGATGACAGATTTGCTTCCCTAAAGGACATTGGTGAACCAGATGGGTTTTACGACATTTTTAATTTCAGGTTTTTGTTTTAAATTGAATTCAAATTCCACCATCTGCCATGACAGGATTCGAACCCAGGTCCCCAGAACATTAGCTGGGTTTTTGGATTAATAGTCTAGCGATAATACCACTAGGCCATCGCCTCCCTGTCAAATGACTTGGGCTTCGGTAAATGGGTATAATTTCAAAGTTTGCAGATGACACGAAACAATGTGGAAGACATGGAGTGTTAAGAAAGAAAATTATTTACCTTGTTCTGTAGTTTGGGAATGAAGGGACCTGGCATCTCTACACATCCGCTAACTGGGAAATGACTATGTTGCTTGTGGTTCTTCACATTTTTGGAGTCTGTAATACCGGTGCCAGCCAGACAGTGGCTGCTGATGCAGGGTTGGTGCCTTTCATATCTTTAGACCGGGAAATGGCCCTGTGCTCACGGGTGCAATGAGAAAGATAAAAAGGAGTGAAATGGCGGGAAACTACAGGTTAGGTGACCTGAACTGGAGCACCATTCAAGAGAAGGTATCCCAGGGAGCAGGGACATGGGGAAGCGGCAGGAGGAGGCCTCAAACCAAGAAGAAGCTCTCAAACCAGGGAGTGGGACAGAAAGAGGTCCCAGGAGAAAGTCTCTGACTGTGACAAAGCAAAGGATCTGACATAGATCTCACTGAGTCAAGATAAATGACAGATTAAAAGTCTCCAGGTTAATGAAAGCAGATTTGAAGTGAAGCAGATTGAAACAAGTCCTGACAATCCAAGGAGGCAGCCAAAGGTTGGTGATTCCTTATTGCAGGCCATTTGGAGCAGCCGTATTCTGTTTGGCATGGTCAAAGTGCTGAAAGTGTTCATGGTTTAATGAAGTTTGAGTTCACACAGGGACCCAAAGGAAAGGAATGCCAGAAGGTGAGACTGAAACACCAGAGACGGATCCTTGTTGAAATCATCCAAGTAGGAGCAATGTTTGGAGAGAATTCCAAGGCGGGTTCTTCAAATGCGAAGACTGGATACTCTAGTGAGGAAGACAAAGTTTCAGTGAAGCTGGTTGGCTTACGGTGTGACAAGAGTCTGAGTGAGTTGTTGAGGGATGCAGAATCTACTTTGTTTGCATCTGTCATTTACTTCTGAATGTGGTATGTCTGACCACAGTTCACCTATTAATTCATATGTACTTCATACCCTGAATATTGGAGAATAAGATAGATATTGTAAATTATTTTATCTTTCTGAATTTATCAGTGTCTGTAAAGATGTTGCTGGATAAAGGAATATTGCAAAATTAAATCATCGTCTTGTGCTTATATTGAGATGTTCCCAAACCTTTTGCCCAGTGTTATCTCTCTTGGTTTAACAAATACTTCATTCTTTGTGTTAAATGTTCATCAGGAGACTCCTGTGAATTTGTTCAGTTGCTACCCACTGTTTCTAAACAATAAGTCAGCATCTATTAAGCTAGATTCCACTCTGGGATCAGACGTGTCCAGTACTAGTATCTGCCAGGATTATAACACTGATGAAAGCGTCAGATGAAATCTAACATAGAAATACAAAGTGATACTTTTTTTATTCATTGTGCGACATGGGCGTCGCTGGCTGGGCCAGCATTTTTTGCTTATCCCTAGTTTCCCCGAGGGCGGTTAAGGGTCAACCACATTGCTGTGGCTCTGGAATCACATGTAGGCCAGACCAGGTAAGGATGGCAGATTTCCTACCCTAAAGCACAACAACGAACCAGATGGGTTTTTCTGACAATGGTTTTATGGTCATTAGTAGATTCTTAATTCCATTTTTCATTCCATTCAAGTTCCACGATCTGCCTTGGTGGGATTTGAACCCTGGTCCCCTGAACCATTAGCTGACTTTCTGGATTAATAGTCTAGCGATAATACCACTAGGCCATCGCCTCCCCATTTTACTAGGCAGAATGAGCAGGCACTACAAACTAAATGGTACAATTTTAAAATGGGTGCAGGAACAGAGGCACTTTCAGGAGTGGCATGATGGCACAGTGGTTGGCACGGCTGCCTTACAGCTCCAGGGACCCAGGTTTAATTCTGGCCTTGGGTAACTGTCTGTATAGAGTTTGCATCCTTATTAGTAACTAGTAGGATTACATTAGCACCACAATGAAGTTACTGTGAAATTCCCCTAGTTGCCACACTCTGGCACCTGCTCAGGTACACTGAGGGAGAATTTAGCATGGCCAACACATCTAACCAGCACATCTTTTGGACTTTGGGAGGAAACCTGTGCAGACATGGGGAACACATGCAGACTCTGCACAGACAGTGACCCAAGCCAAGAATAAAACCTGTGTCCCTGGTGCTGTGAGGCTGTAGTGCTAACAACTGTGCCACCATGGTAGGAGTGCCAGACGTGTTTTTACGACAATTGGTAGTTAGTTCATCATTAGACTTTTAATTCCAGATTTTATTGAATTCGAATTTCACCATCTGCCATGGTGGGATTCGAACCCGGTTCTCCAGAGCATTACCCTGGGCATTACTAGTGTAACGACAATACCACTCTGCCACCGCCTTGCTTAATAGAGGTGCTCAAAATTATGAAAGGTTTTGCCCGAGTGAATAAGGAGAAAATTTCCATTGGTGGTAGGCCAGTAAGCCAATAATTGGAGGGCAAACTGGAGGGAGCTTCCCACTCCTGTTTTGGGCGTGGGGGGTGCAGAGGGGGGGTGGTGTGGAGATTGGCGTCAGGAGTGGCAAATCCTCTGGGACTACAAACAAAAGGTTGACGCCGGTGGGATTTGTCGAGCGATTAACCTTGCCCCTCCGCGCCCCCCCCAACTGCCCCCCTGCCCCTCCCCCCACCATGCCCCCCCCCGGGAACCACCCCCCCAGCCCCCCGCCTAACTGGGCTGTTCTTTCAAAGGCCTAGCACAGATATGATGGGCCAAAAGGCCTTCTTCTGTGCAGAATAAATCCAAGATTTCATGAGGCTGGAAGCATCAAAAATGCATGAAAGTTGAGGAACGTTAGAGTCAATATTTGCACTCACAACAGCCCTTTGATGCGATGATATGAAAAGCGAGATTAGTTACCTTTGGTTAGCCAACATTAGAACCATTAGCCGTGATAGAGCGGTAATGATAATCTTTCAGTAAACATTATTTTAAGGACAGCGTTAAAGCTTCACAGTTGTCTGCACTGAGGAGAGCAGACAAGGAGCAGATAAAGAAGCAAAGACTCACACAGGGTGAAGCAAAGTCTGGTCCCAAAGACAGAATATCTGCTGTGATACACGCAGACTAACTGGTTAAAATCCAGAGACGCTTTCACCAACACAAACACAGCTCAAACAGCTCTTTATATCAGCACTTGTGGAAAAGCACCCACTTGATTTCATAATTCTCATCATATATCAGCAAAGGTGATGTTTTTTTAGCAAATAGAGAGGGTTTTTTTTCCCCCTCTTTCTCTCTCCCCTTCCAACCTTTAGACCAATTCTGTTGGGGTTTACGATTACCAAAGCATCTTCTGAAAGAGACGAGTTCCTTTAATTTTGTCTCATTTGGCTGGGGACCATTTGATGACCTTGTTTCATTCTCCAGGTTCGGTCGACATTTTGCAGTGCGGTGATTTAAAAACCACCAGAAGTTCCAAAAGCAAATGTTTTATCCGTCCCATATTCCTCCGCGGTTTTGAGAGGAGAACAACCAGGAATGTGTCTATTTATTTACTCCATGCCAGCCTTGGTAACAGTTGACATCCATCACAACCGACCGCTGCTTACGACACAACTTCCTGAAACATTAAATTAGCCATAAATCTAACGGCGATCGCATTGAATGCTCTCCACTGAACTTTGCATTTTTATTACTCCACCAGATCACTGTTATTTCTGTACGAGTTAAAAATAAACTTTGCAGCTCCACCCATAGGCACTCTCCAAAATCCACAAGGCCTATTTTTTCGCTGGTGGTGTCAGATTTACTTGACAATCAAACATTTTGTTGATCCCCCCCGCCCCCCCCGGCAACTCAAACTGTGGGGTCAGTTCAGTGGGAGGCCGCCATTAGCTGAGCACAGCGCCCTCTTTATTCACTGGCCTACAATGGCCCCCAGACCCACAACACCCCAAATGTAAGCTTCTCAGCCTTGTGTTCAAATCCCTCCGCGGCCTTGCGTACCTCCCATGCACCCCCCACCGTCCCGACACACACCTACCTACACAATCCGTTTCAGTAGCCTCCTCAAGCCCCACAACTCCCTGCGATCTCTCCATCTCTCAGATGCTTGCCTCTTGTGCGCCCCTGATTTCCTTCCCCCCCTCCCCCACTTTCGTTGGCGGCCCTACCTTCAGTTGCCTGGGCTCTGGAATTCCAACCTCAAACTTCTTTGCACCCAAACCTCTCTTTGTTTAAAAACCAAACGCCAGTTAGGCCACACCTGGAATGCTGTGAACAGTTTTTCAAAGGAAAGATATCCTGGCATCGGAGGCAGTCCAGGGAATTGGGGCAGTGGGCTGACGAATGGCAGATGGAATTTAATTTGGATAAATGCCACCGTGCCACCCCATTTGTTGCAATCTCCCAGTTGTTGAGGTGAGAATATGAACATGTTGAGAGAGATCTTCGCTCCATTGCTAGGAAACTCATCATCAGTCAAAGAACTATTGTGCAACGGGCAGGATTAATTAATTACCTCACAGTGAAGGTAATTCTAGGTAGCAGTGATCATAATATGTTTGAATTTTACATTCTTTGAAGGACAGAAGAGTGGATCTAAGACTCATCCAAGTGAGGGCAATTATGAGGGCATAAGAGCAGAGTTAGCTCACGTGAACCGGCTATTTGGGTTATGGGATAGGCCAGTAGAGATTTGATAACACATGTTTAAGGGGATGACCCAGAATACATGGTAGATATACCTTTTAGTTGATTGGAATTTGGTGAATGTAGTGTCTTCATTCAAAAAGGGAGGCAGACAGAAAGCAGAGGTGGCATGGTGCCAGGGACCCAGGTTTGCTTCTGGCCTTGGGTGACTGTGGAGTTTGCACATTCCCCCACGTCTGCATGGGTTTTCTCTGGGTACTCGGGTTTCCTCCCACAGAACAATGAAGTGCACGTTAGGTGGATCTGCCATGCTAAATTGCCCCTTCGTGTCCAATGTGTAGGTTTGATGGGTTAGCAATGGTAAATGCGAGGGTTACAGGGATAGGGCAGAGGGGAAGGCCTCAGTGGGATGCTGTTTTGGAGAGGCAGTGCAGATTTGATGGGCCAAATGGCTTCTTTCTGCACTGTAGGAGTTCTATGGAAAAACACAATTAGTGGGTCAGATTAATAGATATGGCGATGCCAACAGTAGATGGCAGCGGACAATGCCTGATTTTCAACAGGTATGTTTAGAAAGTTTAAAGTTTATAAAGTTTATTCATTAGTGTCACGAGTAGGCTTATATTAACACTGCAATGAAGTTACTGTGAAAATCCCCTAGTCACCACACTCTGGCGCCTGTTCGGGTACACTGAGGGAGAATTTAGCATGGTCAATGAACCCTAACCAGCACATCTTTGGGACTGTGGGAGAAAATCGGAGCACCCGGGGGAAACCCACGCATGAATCATAACATTGCAAAACTCAAATCTAACTGGAATTAAAATTTACTAGCTCTAGTCATAATAAGAGGGAAATAAAACAGACATCCACTTGAGTTTGCATAAATGTCAAGACTTACTGTAATCATAAATCAGCGTTAGCAAAAAAACATTTAGCCATGACATCTCACAAGCAGTTTGAAGCACTGGTGCTGCTAACAAGAAGTTGGAAATCTCTAAGCTAATCCCAGTAACATTGGCCCATTTGGAGTTCACATTTCAGCGCTTTGAGACAAGCATTACTGTTTCATCTGTCTTTCAGTAGAAGACAAAATAAAAATATTACATGTTTAATAGAACGGCATTTATTCCACTCCTTAAACCTGGGTTTGATTCCCAGCTTGGGTCACCGTCTGTGTGGAATCTGCACGTTCTTCCCCTGTGTGTGTGTGTGTGTGTGTGTGTGTGTGTGTGTGTGTGTGTGTGTGTGTGTGTGTTTCCTTCGGGTGCTCCGGTTTCCTCGCACAGTCTGAAAGCTGGTTGGGTGCATTGCCCATGCTAAATACTCCCTCAGTGTACCTGAACAGGAGTGTGGCAACTAGGGGATTTTCACAGTAACTTCATTATAATGTAAGCCCACTTGTGACCAATAATTAAATTTGTGTTTTGGATTTGAAGCAATGTAAAGTCACCAGTTTGATTTGATTTGATTTATTATTGCCGCATGTATTACCATACAGTGAAAAGTATTGTTTCTTTCACGCTATACAAATAAAGCATACTGTTCATAATGAAGGAAAAGGAGAGAATGCAGAATGTAGTGTCACAGTCATAGCTAGGGAAGGATCAGCTTAATGCCAGGTTGGTCCATTCAAAAGTCTGATGGCAACAGCTTTTAGCTTTTTGCCCTACAGGTTCACAGATGAGGGATGAGCGGTTTCAGTTATCATCTTCCAGAAAAAGAAGCTTTGATTCACCCCAGTAACATCATACATATTAAACGTGTTTAAGGTCTTTGCTATCTCTGTTCTCCATGGAAAAATATTGCAAAGTTCTTCCAGATATCCTCTGTGAATTGTCATTTTGTTAAATCTGTCACTGTCTGCTTGAAAGACTGCTCCAGGTTTACCGCTTCATATCTTGCATACATTGAAGTTATCTCCTTCCAACACTGAAAAGCCCCAGTTTCTCCAGCCTTTTGGCATCACTCAGTCTTCCAAGGCTTCTGATCAACTTCATGGCTTTTCCCTGAAGAATCAAAGAATCCCTACAGTGCAGCGTCCACACGCCTCGCTCCTGGCCCTGGCAATCCCAATGCAGAGGGGCAATGCCCCCAGCCCCTGATTGCAGGGCGCGAACATTCACAGGAACCCCATGAATCGCCTCCGCCCCATGCGACTCTCCCAGCTAATTTTTTTAGTGCAGTGGGATGGAAGAATTACTCCCAATATATCGAATTTCTATTCTAAATGTGTCAATATAAACTGCTTTCACCATCTCCCTTGGGAATCAGATTGAAAATCTGATTACTGAAGTAACTTTTCTGACTGAGTGGAAGTTTGGGCACAGCCATTCCCTGGTACGTTCCCCACATCAATGCCTTGACCCAATCAGTGTTGACCTGCCTGGTTTGAATTTGAACAAAAGCTCGGCAGTTAACTGTTCTCTGCTGCCTTCTCCATGACAATGCCTCAACCAATCACAGTCCACTTGTCAACCAGTGGGCTCATCCCCAACATCCAGTCTGGTCACCAAACATTGGGAAGGATGCAAGGGTCTTTGAGTGGGTGCAGAAGAGAGTTACCGGAATGATTCCAGGGAGGGGGGAATCTTAGCTGCAGATTTATATTTTAGAAGCTGGGGTTTCCAGAGCATTAGAGAATATGAGGAGATTTAACAGCAGTGTGCAAATTTATAACCGGTTTAGAGAAAATTGATAAAGAAGGGGTGGCACGGTAGCACAGTGATTAGCACTGTTGCTTCATAGCTGCAGGGACCTGGGTTTGATTCCCGGCTCGAATCACTGTCAGTGCGGAGTTTGCACATTCTCCCCGTGTCGGCATGGGTTTCCTCCGGGTGCTCTGGTTTCCTTCCACAGTCCAAAGATGTGCAGGTTAGGTTGATTGGTCATGCTAAATTTCCCCTTAGTGTCCCGGGATGCATAGGTTAGAGGGATTAGTGGGTAAGTATGTAGGGATACAGGGATATGGCCTGGGTGGGATTGTTGTCAGTGCAGACTCGATGGGCCGAATGGCCTTTTTCTGCACTGTAGGGATTCTATGGTTTCTTCTATGCTTTAAGAGTTACTCCCATTAGGATTGGATGGAGATAAGGATTTAAGATTTTGGGTAAGAGATGCAGGAGAATGTGAGGAAAATCTTTTTTATGCTGAGAGAACTGGAACTTGCTGCCAATGAGAATGGCAGAAGCAGAGATGTTAAATCTCACTGTATGACTTATCTGTTCATTAGGAGGATATCATTTGCCATCTCTGTCATCACATAGGGTACCCTTAGGATAAGGGGTAGCAAATTTAAAACAGAGTCGGAAGAGAATATACTTCTCCCAAAGGGTTATGAATCTGTGGAATTCACTATTACAAAGTGTGATGGATGCTGGGACAGTGAGTAAATTTAAGGAGTTAGACTGATTTTTAATGGGTAATGGGTTGAAGGTTTATGGGGAGAAGGCAGGAAAATGGGGATGAGGAGCATATCAGCCAGGATCGAATGGCAAAGCAAACTCAATGGGCCGAATGGCCTAATTCTTCTTCTATATCTTATGAACTTATGGGGCGGCATAGTGGCACAGTAGTTAGCACTGCCATCTCACAAAGCCAGGGACCCGGGTTCGATTCCCGGCTTGGGTGACTGTCTATGCGGAATCTGCACTTCTGCCCGTGTCTGCATGGGCTTCCTCCGGATGCTCCAGTTTCCTCCCACAGTCCGAAAGCTGTGCAAGTTAGGTGAATTAGCCATGCTAAATTGGCCCTTAGTGTCAGGGGGACTAGAGAGGGTAAATACATGGGGTTACGGGGATAGGGTCTGGGTGGGATTGTGGCCAGTGCAGACTCGAAGGGCCGAATGGCCTCCGTTTGCGCTGTAAGGATTCTATATCTGATGGATTCATAATTCAGGATCTTCATGTGAATTGTAATTCCTTTGCAGAGGGCAAAAGGAATAGCCAGTGTGAACCACCCACAGATGTTAGAGTTTAAAAGCTGGCTGATCACTCTCAGAATGGGAAGTTTGGCAGCACGCACAGTTTTCCTCTTATAGCAACTGACAGGATCTCTGTCTCTTCTTTTAGCTAAAGTTGTTCATTCAAAGCTAACACAGATCAATGCCACAAAAAATATGTTGAAGGCCCTGGTGTTGTGAGGAACCTCTTCCTGCCCAACGAGCGAGAGGAAAATAAATCTGCTGTTTGTAAACATCGATTCCGTTTTAGAGTTTGGGGAAATCAGAGCAAAATGAAATGTGGCCAAGGTGACACAGGACAACAGAGCAGAGAAAAAAAAATCACAGGCTTTCAGTGATGGATAAAATCCCAAACTGTTCATCTTAGCTTGGTTTCGTGCGGGAGCATTAGGGCAGCATGGTGGCACGGCGGTTAGCACCGCTCCCTCACGGTGCCAGGGATCTGGGTTCGATTCCTGGCTCCAGTCACCGTCTGTGCGGAGTCTGCACATTCTTCCCATGTCTGCTTGGGTTTCCTCGAGGTGTTCCGGTTTCCTCCCGCATTCCAAAGATGTGTGGGTTAGATGCAGTGGCCACGCTAAATTGCTCCTCAGCGTCCCGGGATACGTAGGTTAGGGGGATTAGCGGGGTTGTGAGGATAGGGCTTGGGGTGGGATTGCTGTCAGCGCAGTTTCAATGGGCCAAACGGCCTCCTTCTGCACTGCAGGGTTTCCATGATCTAAACCAAGTAGGGACAGAAGTAGGGATTTCAGGATGCAGCAGCCTACCGAGGGAATGATGATGATGGGACCACCAAACTGGCCGTTCCAAATAGTTTCAGAGAGTTTAAGGGCCTGCTCTTTCTTCATTTTAAAGTTAGTTTATTTATTATTGTCACAAGTAGACTTACATTAACACTGCAATGAAGTTACTGTGAAAATACCTTAGTCACAACACTCTGGCACCTGTTTGGGTAAACTGAGGGAGAATTTAGCATGGCCAATGCACCCAATCAGCACATCTTTCGGACTGCGGGAGAAAACCGGAGCAGGAAACCCACACAGACACAGGGAGAATGTGCAAACTCTACATAGACTGTGACCCAAGCCAGGAATCAAACCCGGGTCTCTGGCGCTGTGAGGCAGCAGTGCGAACCACTGTGCCACCATATGGTTGAGTCTCAACTGCCCGCTGAACAAGAGCAACTAAGGATGAGCAATGAATGCTGGCCAGCCAGTGATGCCCATATCCCACAAATGAATAAAAGAAAAGTTTCTGTCAGACCCTGTAGTGTAAATAGTTACCATGTTTTAATGAACCCTTTTTTTGGAGTCACATTGAGTCACTTCCAGTTGTTACATTACCTACTCCTCTGCTCTGAGATCAACACCAAGTTAATCAAAGTGGAACATAAAATTGCTCAAATTACTCAAAATGCGCAACTTTTGTTAAAGTTCAGTATTTTCCTAATCCGCAGACGTCAGCCAAGAGTTGGCAGTAAGAGACATGGAAACAGTGCCTGAATACAATATTATTTGCTGTCTATGGATTTGCCTCTAATGGCCAGTTGCTCAGATACTATCACATATTCCTTTCTTACATTCATTTTTTTTGGGAGAAAGATCTGTTAAAATATTAGAACTAATTAACTTCTAAATTCAAAAATAATCCACAACAAAATCGAGCGGACGGCCTTCCTTCAGAGATTACGAGGAAAATGGATGTCAGGGCCAGCTTGGAAAATGCATTGAATGAAGTGTCAAAATTCAAAATCTTGGGTGGGTTCATGTCCTCAGACCTTTGCCCCCTTGGAAAATAAATCTTCTGCTTTCAACATGTGTATCTCCCTTCAGGTTTTCATGCGACTTTGCTTTTTTCCCTCTGAATCTTAGTCATGGCGCACTTAGAATACAGTGTTCAATTCTGGTTGCCACACTACCAGAAGGATGTGGAGGCTTTGGAGAGGGTACAGAAGAGATTTACCAGGATGCTGCCTGGTATGGAGGGCACTAGCTATGAGGAGAGATTGGAGAAACTTGGTTCTCACTGGAACGACAGAGGTTAAGGGGCGACCTGATTGAAGTCTACAAGATTATGAGAGGCATGGACAGAGTGGATAGTCAGAAGCTTTTTCCCAGGGTGGAAGAGCCAATTACTAGGGGGCATAGGTTTAAGGTATGAGGGGCAAGGTTTAAAGATGATGTACGAGCCAAGTATTTTACACAGAGGGTGGTGGATGGCTGGAACTCGCTGCTGGGGGAGATAGTGGAACGGATATGATAGTGGTGTCTGGATAAATACATGAATAGGATGGGAATGGAGGAATATGGTCCCCGGAAGGGTAGGGGGGGTTTTAGTTCAGTTGGGCAGCATGGTCGGTCCAGGCTTGGAGGGCAGAAGGGCCTGTTCCTGTGCTGTAATTTTCTTTGTTCTTTGACCCCATACCTGCTGTTATGAAATGTTGAGCAGCACTTTGCAAGTTTTCTGGGTGATATGTATTGTTCCATCCGCATTTCATTGCCTTCGTTACCTTACCAGGGGGGATTGAATCATGCAATAGTGGAAAATGTGACCAATTTAAGAAACGCGCATAAAGTTTACTTGACCTATTCTTAGTCGCAATGTGCATGTGGGGACAGTTCCAGCTATCTGGAGTCTGGCTAAACATTTGAAGTGGGAGAAGTTGACAGGAGCAAATGGGCCTTCGAGGGCCCATAGCTCACAACAACTGCCAAATAAAGTGTCTGTGAAATCTCAGACCAATTGACAGGTAGTCATAAACAGAAGCTCAATGGTGAAAGTGCAAAAGTTGGAGATTCTGCTTTTTAAATAGTTGCGGAGGAATCACTCTGTGTAAACAAAGCTAACTCTGTAAACAAGTCGACTTCGAACTGTGCAGCCAGTTAATCACCGTCAACTTGCAGTTCAGGACACTCGAACAATCTGTTAAAAGGGTTTCGTGAAAAAAGACTTCAGCAAGTCATAATTAAAAAAAAATATTTGGAGAAAGCGTACACAAAGCCAGGCAGCAAACATAAATACGCTGCCAGATGTACAGACTTACGTTAAATTATGTGGACAGGGTAGGGGAGAAAATAGCCAAAAACAAAACTGAGGAAGGGTCAGCCTGTAAACCTCAAGGAGTCGGGTAATTAAAGAATGTAGCAGGACTGGTCAAAGAGGTATCGCATTAATATAGTGCCTTTTTTAACATCCCAAATGCCTTTCATCCAATGAAATACAACTTCCACAAGCATCAATTTGAGAATGAGCAGATAAATTTTAAGTGAGGGATAAATATTGTCCAGGATGATGAATATTCTACATTAATTTTTTTTAGTCATTCGTGGGACATGGGTGTCGCTAACTGGCCAGCATTTATTGCCCATCCCTAGTTGCCCTTGAGAAGGCAATGGTTTTCTTGCCAAGTGGTTCATCCGGGTTTCATTTCTTTGTTGAGATTTGTAGTGATTGATTTCAAACTGGAGGCCTGTGACCAGCGGTGTGCCTCAGGGATCAGTGCCGGGTCCACTGTTTTTTGTCATTCATATCAATGATTTGGATGAGAATATAGGAGGCATGTTAATAAGTTTGCAGATGACAGCAAGATTGGTGGCATAGTGGACAGTGAAGAAGATTATCTCGGATTTCAACAGGATCTTGATCAATTGGGCCAATGGGCTGACAAATGGCAGATGGAGTTTAATTTAGATAAATGCGAGGTGATGCATTTTGGTAGATTGAACCAGGACAGAACTTACTCAGCTACTGGTAGGGCATTGGGGAGAGGACAGAACAAAGAGATCTAGGGCTACATGTTCATAGCCCCTTGAAAGTAGAGTCACAGGTGGACAGAGTGGTGAAGAAGGCATTCGGCATGCTTGGTTTCATTGGTCAGAATGCTGAATATAGGAGTTGGGACGTCTTGTTGAAGTTGTACAAGACATTGGTAAGACCACACTTGGAATACTGTGTGCAATTCTGATCACTCTATTATAGAAAGATATTATTAAACTAGAAAGAGTGCATAAGAAATAGGAGCAGGAATAGGCCATCTAGCTCTTCGAGCCTGCCCCGCCATTCAATAAGATCATGGCTGATCTGAAGTGGCTCAGTTCCACTTTCCTGCTTTCTCCCCATAACCCTTAATCCCCTTGCCTACCAAAAACCTATCTACCCGTGTCTTAAATAAATTTAGCGAGGTAGCCTCCACCACTTCAACGGGCAGGGAATTCCAGAGATTCACCACCCTTTGAGTGAAGAAGTTCCTCCTCAACTCCGTTCTAAACTGTCCCCCCCCTTATCTTGAGGCTGTGCCCTCTAGTCCTGCTGTCCTTTCTGAGCGGGAAGAATCTCTCTACCTCTACCCTATCCATCCCCTTCATAATCTTATACGTCTCCATAAGATCCCCCCTCATCCTTCTAAACTCCTGCAGAAGAGATTAATTAAGATGCTACCAGGGCTTGATGGTTTGAGTTATAAAGAGAGGCTGGATTGACTGGGACTTTTTTCTCTGCAGCGAAGGAGGCTGAGGGGTGACCTTATAGGGGTCTATAAAATAATGAGGGACATAGATCAACTAGATAGTCAATATCTTTTCCCAAAGATAAGGGAGTCTAAAACTAGAGGGCATAGGTTTAAGGTGAGAGGGGAGAGATACAAAAGTGTCCAGAGGGGCAATTCTTTCACACGGAGGATGGTGAGTGTCTGGAACAAGCTGTCAAAGATAGTAGTAGAGGCAGGTAAAATTTTGTCTTTTGAAAAACTTTTAGACAGTTCCATGGGTACAATGGGTATAGAGGGATATGGACCAAATGCAATTGGGACTAGCTTAGGGGTTTAAAAGGAGCGGCATGGACAATTTGGGCCGTAGGACCTGTTTCCACGCTGTAAACCTCTATGGCTCTAAGATACAACTGAGTGTCTCACCAGGCCATTTCAGAGGGCAGTTGAGAGTCAACTATGTTGCTGTGGCTCTGGAGTCCCATGTGGGCCATACCAGGTAAGGATGGCAGATTTCCCTCCCTAAAGGACATTAGTGAACCAGATGGGTTTTTCCAACAATTGGCAATGGTTTCATGGTCATCAGTAGATTCTTAATTCCAGATATTTTTTATTGAATTCAAATTTCACCTACTGCCGGGGTGGGATTCGAACCCGGGTCCCCAGAACATTAGCTGAGTTTAATTGACATCAACGTGCTTTCTCTGAAGACCATTATGTTAATTGGTAACTGTAACATTCACACAACGTAGCCTGATAGCAGTCGCAGATGAGCCACATCAAAACCACTTTAGCCACACTCGCTTGAATATACTTACAGAACAAACATCTACTGCCATCATTCAGTAACCCAGGAAGTGAGGCACTCGTGACAATCAAACACTTGCATCTTCTGCTTTTTGCTATTTTATCAATAAGCTGACAAAAAGGTTAAATTTCACATGGATACACAATACAAATATGCATATGGAGATCATAGGCGGCATGGTGGCACAGCGGTTAGCACTGCTGCCTCACAGTGAACCCAGGGACCTGGGTTCAATTCCTGGCTTGGGTCACTGTCTGTGTAGAGTCTGCACATTCTCCCCATGTCTGTGTGGGTTCTCCCCAGGTGCTCCGGTTTCCTCCCACAGTATGAAAGATGTGCTGGTTAGGTGCATTGGCTGTGCTAAATTCTCCCTCAGTGTACCCGAACAGAGGCCGGAGTGTGGCGACTAGGGGATTTACACAGTAACTTCATTGCAGCGTTAATGTAAACCTTACTTGTGACACTAATAAACCTTTAAAGTAGACACTAATAAACCCTTAAAGTAAACTCAACTGCCTGCCGGGAGTTCAGTTAGTGAGTCCAGTTGACTTCAATAGAGAACCTGCACAGAAGGCCACTTCTGGAGCGCTTCTCTACCCTGCCAGCTAAAAGAACTAACTCTGAAGAGAATTCTCCATCCATCTAACAATAGGATGTCAAGTTAGAAAGTTTTACAGACAGAGAAATCATCAGAAAAAACTCCAAAGCTTCCGAAAGCCAACAGACCTGTTGTATATAGCTTTTTGAGAGTGACTAAGATTCTGTTATTACTGTTTTGGTACTGAATGATCCTTGTCTTTATTTGAACAGCATTATAGTTGCACCATCCTTTAATTAAACTGTTACTGATTTAGTTAAAGTTGCGGTTGGTTGAATAAAATAACTTGTTAATTATTCATTTAAATCAAGCGTCAGGCTTTCATTTTAATGAACCTCTAAACGTTAATGTAGAACGGTTAACACCTTCCCAAACACTTTTACCAGGTTATGACACAAGGTAAAGGGGATTAACCTCTGCATCATAACATGCACACACACTCCCACACTTGAACACACAAACACACACACATACATTCGCACACACACATACACACATGCGCACTCATGCACATACACATACACACACACACACTGAAAGCTAAATGGCTGGTTTCTATCTATTCTGTAACACTAATTACAACTTTGATTTTATCATGACTTCAAAAGCTAAAATACTTTTTAGCTACTTGCTGATTAACTGTGCTACAAGTAATGTACAAAGCTAATCCACCCACCCCCACATTCCGATCCACCATCTACACTTTGTGGCTCTTGAGGGACTGGTTTCCCATCAAAGATTCTAAACTTGTCATCAAAACCAAAATGCATAAGCCTGAAGCAGCCTCCAGTTCGGATTTATGTATCACATTTGACTGTCTAAGAATCATTTGAGACTTCCCTAATTCCCTGCTTAGGTATGCCTGATAGCGCTGAATTACCTTCTCTGAATCCAGCATGTTGTGGAGTCACGGTAAACTCCAGCAGCTTTTTAGCCAATGTACTGGCTGCCTACGACAATGTAGTTTGAGCGACTGGAGTATTGCCATGTGAATGGAACATCAAATTGGACCGTGCATCCACCCTGGGAAAACACTTCTGATTAGCCACTCTGTCCATGCCCATTATAATCTTGTTTCTGGCTAACACCCCATGTTAACTCATGAGTTAAAACGAGCAGATCTACTTGTACTACTTGGCAATCACTTGAACACTTCTTTATTAAATTATAATACACATTTTGTAGCTGACGTGATTGGAGTGGTGCATACTACTTTTAGGCTATTCATTGGTTTTCTACAATTTTCTACAAACTAGAAAGAGTGCAGAAGGGAATTACTAGGATGCTACTGGGACTTGATGGATTGAGCTATAAGGAGAGGCTGGATGGACTGGGACTTTTTTACCTGCAGCTTAGGAAACTTAGGGATGATCTTATAGAGGTCTGTAAAATAATGAGGGGCACAGATCAGCTAGATAGTCAATATCTTTTCCCAAAGGTACGGGAATCTAAAACTAGAAGGCATAGGTTTAAGGTGAAAGGGGAGAGATACAAAGGGGTCCAGAGGGGCAGTTTTGGCCATACTAAATTCTCCCTCAGTGTACCCAAACAGGCACCTGAGTGTGGCGACTAGGGGATTTTCAATGTAACTTCATTGCAGCGTTAATGTAAGCCAGTAAATAAACTGAAATGCTAAGCTTGCCAATGATGCCCACATTCTGAAAATGAATTAATAATGAAAAATGGCAGGACTATGTTACTGTGACACTTTGAAACGAGAAGGTGAAGCCAGCATGGTTGGCTGGAGTTGTACAGTCACACAGCTTTACAGCATGGAAACAAGTCCTCTGGCCCAACTTGCCATCCTCTTTCTTAACCATTGAGCTAGTCCCAGTGCCCGCATATCCCTCTATATCCATCATACCCATGTAATTATCTAACTGCTTTTAAAAAGATAAAATTGTACCTGCCTCTACTACTACCTCTGGCAGCTTGTTCCAGACCCTCACCACCCCTTGTGTGAAAACAAACGGACTGTGGAAGGAAACCAGAGACGCAGAGGAAACCCACGCAGGCATGGGGAGAATGTGCAGACTACACACAGACAGTGACCCGAGGCTGGTATCGAAACTGGGTCCCTGGTGCTGTGAGACAACAGTGCTAACCAATGCGCCCACTGTGCTGCCCATATAGATCCAGAATAGGTAAAGGCAACAGCTTTCCTTCCTTACTGGGGCATTCATCAATCTTGAACAACATTCTGACAGATTTTACTTGTTCCAGATTTTTAACAATAATTTCAAATTTCCAAACTGCCTTTGTGGTAATTAAACTTATGTTCTCTGGATTTACTCGTCCAGTATCATAACCACTGGAATTCTATACCCATGTTACTCTACATTAATATCATATGTGCTGATTTCACCACCATTTAAAATCCTCCCATAATTTATTCAGCTAGCTTCTCATTTTTGATTTGATATGATTTATTACTGTCACATGTATTAACATGCAGTGAAAAGTATTGTTTCTTGTGCGCTATACAGACAAAGCATACCATTCATAGAGAAGGCGAGTGTGCAGAATGTAGTGTTACAGTCACAGCTAGGGTGTAGAGGAAGGTCAACTTAATGGGAAATTTTTTCCCTTTGAGTGTCGAAGGTATGATGCCCGTCCCTTTCAAGGTGAGAATAGAATCCTCTTCCACTTGCTCACTAAAAGATTAGGGGAGGAACAAAAGATTTTCGAAAGCTCAGATACATGAAGAGTGTGGGCAACAAATTTAGGAGCCGACTTCTGCCCTAGAAATAGGTTTTTGCCTCACAAAACACCAGCAAGTCTCTTGTTTAAGTCTCAGACAAAAAGAACTGGGAGCTGTTTGGCGTTATTTTTCTTTGCTGCAAGGATTGTCACATAACTCTGTTCCACCCCAACTTTGTAGAGAAGTAGCAAACTGTCCATCATTACACACAAGAAATGACATTTAGAAAGCATCTTTAAAATACTCATTGAACATTGAATGTTTTCCAGCAGTAAAATATAGCACTTGAAGTGAAAGGGATCAAAGGATATGGAGAGAACACAGGGTCGGGCTATTGAGTTGGATGATCAGCCATGATCGTAATGAATGGCAGAACAAGCTTAGAGGACAAGTGGCTTATTCCTGCTCAGTTTGGTTGGCATTTACACCACGATGTGGAGATGCCAGCATTGGACTGGGGTAGGCACAGTAAGAAGTCTCAGAACACCAGGTTAAAGCCCACCAGGTTTATTTGGAATCGCGAGCTTTCGGAGCACTGCTCCTTCCTCAGGTGAGTGACACCAACACTCAGTAGCAACAATATGTACTGCAGCAATTCACCAAAGGTCCTTAGACAGCACCTTCCAAACCCACGACCACTTCCATCTAGAAGGACAAGGGCAGCAGATAACACGGCAACACCACCACCTGCAAGTTCCCCTCCAAGCCACTCAGCATCCTGACTTGGAAATATATCACCATTCCTTTGCAGTCATGGGTCAAAATCCTGGAATTCCCTCCCTAACAGCATTGTGTATCACATGGACTGCAGTGATTCAAGAAGGCAGCTCACTGCCACCTTCTCAAGGGCAACTAGGGATGGGCAATAAATACTGGCCACCCAGCGACACACACGAATGAAAGTTTTCTATTGCTGGAATTCTATTGCCTCAAAATCAGAGATGCTAGACTATTAACTCAGAAACTCAACTATGTTCTGGGGACCCAGGTCCGAATCCCACCACGGCAAATGTTAGAATTTGAATTCAATAAAAAATATCTGGAATTAAGAATCTACAGATGACCATGAAACCATTGTTGGAAAAACCCATCTCATTTACAATGTCCTTTAAGGAAGGCAATCTGCCATCCTTAGTTGGTCTGGCCTACATGTGACTCCAGAGCAACAGCAATGTGGTTGACTCCAACTGTCCTCAGGCAACTAGGGATGGGCAATAAATGCTGGCCAGCCAGTGACTCCCATGCCCCACAAAAAAAATCCCTGAAACTTCTCTTTTGCTCCAACTTTTTCAACAGGATAAAACCGATGATATTATCTCTTCAATTCCAAAGAACTGAACTCAAAACGGTCACACTATTCCTTTATTCCCCAGGTGCTGCTGCCAGATCTGCAGGGGATTTCCAAGACTTTATTTTTATTATAGTATGAACATAAGAACATAAGAAATAGGAGCAGAAGTAGGCCATCTCGCCCTTCGAGCCTGCCCCGCCATTCAATAAGATCATGGCTGATCTGTCGTGGCTCAGTTCCACATTCCCACCCTCTCCCCATAACCCTTAATCCCCTCTCTTATCAAAAACCCATCAGCCCGCGTCTTAAAAATATTTAGCGAGGTAGCCTCCACCACTTCAACGGGCAGAGAATTCCAGAGATTCACCACCCTTTGAGTGAAGAAGTTCCCCTCAACTCCGTTCTAAACCGCCCCCCCTTTATCTTGAGGCTGTGCCCCCTAGTCCTACTATCCTTTCTGAGCGGGAAGAGTCTCTCCACCTCTATCCTATCCATCCCATTCATCATCTTATACGTCTCAATGAGATCTCCCCTCATTCTTCTAAACTCTAACGAGTACAAGCCTAGTTTATTCAGCCTCTCCTCATAGCTCAACCCCCTCAACTCCGGCATCAGCCTAGTAAACCTCCTCTGCACTCCCTCCAAGGCCAAAATATCCTTGCGTAAGTACGGTGCCCAAAACCGCACACTGTACTCCAGCTGTGGCCTCACCAATGAATCCTCAGCTGTTTTTCATAGCTATCACTTCTGATATTATTACCAGACCACAGTTCATACCAGACCACAGTGGACAGCGGGATGTTAAAACTTAAACTTAAGTTTTAAGTTTATTTATTAGTGTCACAAGTCAGCTTACATGAAGTTACTGTGAAAATCCCCTAGTCGCCACACTCAAGTATACGCCTGTTCTAGTACAGAGGGAGAACTTAACATGGTCAATACAACTAACCCGTATGTCTTTTGGACTGTGGGAGGAAACCGGAGCACCCGGAGGAAACCCATGCAGACATGGGGGGAACTTGCAGACTGCACACAGACAGTGACCTGAGGCGGGAATCGAACCCGGGTCTGTGGCGCTGTGAGTCAGTGGTGCTAATCAGTGCTGCCCTAATCTGTGGCATCTGCAGAAGTCACATATATTTACCCCCTGATACTAATGGACAATTTATCATGGCCAATCCATCTAACTCACACATTTTTGGACTGTGGGAGGAAACCACAGCACCTGGAGGAAACCCATGCAGACATGGAGAGAACATGCAGACTGCACACAGACAGTGACCTGAGATGGGAATCGAACCCGGGTCTGTGGCGCTGTGAGTCAGCGATGCTAATCAGTGCTGCCTTAATCTGTGGAATCTGTGGAAGTCACAAATATTTAATCCCCTGATACTAATGGACAATTTATCACAGCCAATCCATCTAACTCACACATTTTTGGACTGTGGGAGGAAACCGGAGCACCTGGAGGACACTCACGCAGACGCAGGGAGAACATGTAAACTGCACACAGTCTGTGACCTGAGACGAGAATTGAACCTGGGTCCACTGTGCTGTGAGATAACAGTGCTAACCAGTGTTGTTCTATTCTGTGGAAATCACATATATTTAATCCCCCAACACTAACAGACAATTTATCATGACCAATCCACCGCATATCTTCATTCTGTGGGAGGAAACTGGAGCAGCCGGAGGAAACCCATGTAGACATGGGGAGAACATGCAAACTGCACACGGACAGTGTCCTGAGACAGGAATTGAACCTGGGTCCCCAGTGCTGTGAGGCAGCAGTCTGGGGTACAGGGTTAAGTGTGCTTGTGTAACCGCACAGTGATGTTAAGGATGTAATATTGTGTTGATCTGAGATATTGCAGCATACATTACAAAGAAATTCCATGCGCTCATTACTGCTAATTGTGCCTGTTTCCATCATTTAATTTCCAATCTAATGAGGCCCCATTCTGTGAGTTACATGGCCTCGAGGGTACGACACTAAACTCTTTTTTTTAAATCTCTGAAACTTTTACCTCGTTCTTTACCAGATTAACCTTTTGCAAACTGTATGAACAGAGTATATCAAGACTTTGGCACCGACCGAATGTCAGGTTTGCCTCCTTGGGAAGGAAACTAAATCCCACGGGACTTGTAGATACAATTCTCATCAGCAATGCTAACTTTCACAGCACAGTTATCCAGCTGCAGTCAAGCCCATCAAACCTGCTTTGAAAGAGTGATTGAATGAATAATTGTTAATCAGCGGTTTTCTAAACATTGAGTTTCAATCCCCCTTTCCGATTCAAAAAGAAAAATCTCATTTTTCTTGTCCGGCTCTATAAATATCATCCCTTAAAGGTAATTTGGAAATTAATTTTTGCTCCTGTGTGCCACACATGCTTTGATACAAACACAAAAGAGAGTTGGCAGGAGGTTGCAACATAATTTAGTTTAATCAAGTGGATTTAATGGCACTGGGAAAACTGCTTTTCATTTGCTCTTCAGCCGCTCTGTCCTGTGCCGCCGATTTCCTGTAGACGGGAGCCACATTAATGTATGTTTGCCTACACTACAATCCAGGAAGGCTGATGGGATTGCTTCCCCCTATCAGACACGCCTAGAGACCCCCATTGATGGAAACGACTGGCGTTAATTTTATGTGCGTAGTTTGCATCATCTGACTATCCCCCACTGCAGTTGGAGACGTACTCCAGCTTTCACTGGGAGACTTTGAACAAAGAACAATACAGCACAGGAATGGGCCCTTCGGCCCTCCAAGCCTGCGCCAATCACATCCTATCGAGACCAACCACTTACATCCTTCTATACCCCATGAAGCTGCTTGGACCTGAGAGACAGCAGCGTTCTTCCCCTTCTCTGGACTTGGACCTTCTGTTGTCTGAGTGGCTGTGTTTGTGTTTATCTCTCTGAGGTTTGCTGTTTGGAGGAGATATCCTTCTCTGAGGACCACTGTCAGGTTTGCTGTCCAGAAGTGTTAAAAATCTGGAAATCCAGCATCACATGAGCATACTTGTTTTGTGCTAACTAATGCTGAAGGAAGGTGCATGTCAATGGGACATTGCTTTATGTTGGAACAACAGAGATAGCTAGCTGTTGTGTGTCATGTGTCTATCCAGATAAGTCTCAAATGTGGCTAACGTGTCTGTCTCAACCCTATCACTTGGCAGTGCATTCCAGCCTCCCACCACCCTCTGTGTAAAAACTTCCCCTGCACATCCCCACTGAACCTTTCTCCCCTTAGCTTGAACTTGTGTCCCCTTATAATTGTCATTTCTGCCCTGGGAAAAAGCTTCCAACTGTTCACCCTATCCATACCCATCTTAATTTTATAAACTTCTATCAGGTCGCCCCTCAGCCTCTGTCTTTCCAGGGAGAACAATCCCAGTTTATTTGCTGTAGTTTCAGCCTTGAGTTTGGTTTGCTGCCAATCGTAGAGATGAGGGGTGGACATTTCCCATCCCGTCTCCCACAGGAATCATAGCGGATGGTAGGATGGATCATTGCAAAGGTCTGTTGACCTCAGGTGGGATTGTTTGGTTTTGGGGCGAGCGTGAACAGAAAGTCCCACCCAAGGGGTGGAATTGTGACATCACTGTGCCTTTAAGAAATGTATATCAATCGTGTTTCTCTGCAGGATGTTTCAGCAGTCCCTGGAAATTTGTCGGCACCATGTTATCTGCACCATGTCATCTCGGGTCACTGTCTGTGTGCAGTTTGCATGTTCTCCCTACGTCTACGTGGGTTTCCTCCAGGTGCTCCAGTTTCCTCCCACAATCCAAAGATGTGCGAGTTAGGTGGATTGGTCATGATAAATTGTCCATTAATGTCGGGGGATTAAATACATGTGATTTCCACAGATTAGAGCGACACTGGTTAGCACTGGTGCCTTACAGCGCAAGGGACCCAGGTTCAATTCTCGTCATGGGTCTGTGTGCAGTTTACACATTCTCCCTGTATCCATGTGATGAACATTAGTGTTCTTCATTGTTACTGAAGCAGTGTAATTGACATCAAGGCCATTTTAATCTGAACTAATGCAGGGTTCTGTTGTTTTAATGTTTCTCTGGGATTGCAGAGTAGAGCTTGACTTGAAATAATTGACGGGTCAAGTCATATGCCAGGGGACAGCTATTCCTCACAGAGCATTCCAGCTTTAGTTTTAGTTTTCAGATGCTGCTTGGAACTGAGAGAGACAGCAGTGTTCTTCCCCCCTCTCTGGAGTTGGACCTTCTGTTGTCTGAGTGGCTGTGTTTGTATTTATCTCTGAGGTTTGCTGTTTGGAGGAGATATCCTTCTCTGTGGACCACTGTCAGGTTTACCATCCAGAAGTGTTAAAAATCTGGAAATCCAGCATCACGTGAGCATACTTGTTTTGTGCTAACTAATGCTGAAGGAAGGTGCATGTCAATGGGATATTACTTTATGTTGGAACAACAGAGATAGCTAGCTGTTATGTGTCATGTTCAAGTCTTGAAATTGGTATAAGTCATGCTAATTCTTTTTGTTATATTCTGTGTTCTTAAACAAATTTTGTTTTATAAAAGCTCCATAGTGGGTCACTAGAATCATACCTGGAGTGAAACACCTTGTGCTCACCCTAATGCCAAAATCAAATGTAAAACATAAGGTCAAGACTAACTTCATAAAACACCTTGGAGTTTCTGGCCTGGGTCATAACAGAATCCTGTGCTCTCTTTGGTAGTAAGCTTGGCGGCAAGAAGGATGTGTACTTAGGTGGGATGGTGGTGTACAGGAATCCCACTGCATTCCCACCTCTGATCAAATTAAGTTCTGTGTTGGAAGGACCATCAATCCATGTGAACCCCACCCTGTGAAACTGCTCCTCTCTATCCCTCCTCCCTCCTACGTTAGTTACCTGTGACCTGGGTTGCACCAGGATGCTGGAACTCCAGTGCCTGTGCTTCCAGCTGCAGTCACACAGCCTCTTCTTGTAACACTGCTGAGTATAAGAGCTATTGACATCTGATTTGGCCAGCAGCTCTTGGCAGGTGAGACCTCCACACCCTAGGCTTTTGATTCCAGATTAAGGCCCACCTCTCATCCTACCTGATTGGTGCATGGTTCAATGGGCCTTCCCAAAGAGTCAGTGTGGGTCTCTTGCCAGCTCTCCAGCTGACAGGCGAGAGCCATGACACATCAACAAGATCACACCCTCTGTATCAATAGTTACTGTTTTCGGTATGCTGAATAAATAGACTCTGTTTTCTGTTTGCTGTATAAATAGGCTGTGTAGTAAAATATATTCTGTTTGCAGTAGGTTATGGATGAATTTTTGCCGTGGAGTGTGAAACTGGAATCAGGTTTGTTTTCACAGCAGGATATCATCTTTGGTGGGAAACTGAATAAAGTTGAGTGGGTGATCCCTTAATTCGGACAGACCATAAAACTATAAGATATAGAAACAGAATTAGGCCATTCAGCCCATTGAGTCTGCTCTGCCATTCAATCATGGCTGATAAGTTTCTCAACCCCCATTCTCCTGCTTTTTCCCCATAACCCTTGATCCCCTTACCATCCAATAACCTACCTCTGTCTTAAATACACTCAATGACCACCACAACCTTCTGTGGCAATGAATTCCACAGATTCACCACCCTCTGGCTAAAGAAATTCCTACTCATCTCCAATCTAAAGAGTCATCATAGACATAGAATCTGACAGTGCAGAAGGAGGCAATAGGCCCATCGAGTCTTCATCGACCACAATCCCATCCAGATGCTATCCTCATAACCCCATGGATTTACCCTAGCTAGTCGCCCTGACACCAAGGGGAAATTTAGCATGGCCAATCCACCTAACCTGCACGTCTTTGGACTGTGGGAGGAAATTGGAGCCAGGAATTGAACCCGGGTCCCTGGCGCTGTGAGGCAGCAGTGCTAACCATTGTGCCACCATCGTCTTGTCCCTTTACTCTGAGGTTGTGCCTTTCGATCCTAGTCTTTCCAAATAATGGAAACATCTTCTCCATGTCCATTCTATCCAGGTCTTTCACTATTCTGTAAGTTTCAATGAAATCCGTTTCCCCTCTCCCCCTCCATCCTTCTAAACTCCACTGAGTACAGATCCAGACTCCTTAAGTGCTCCTCATACATCAAACTTTTCATTCCTGGGATCATTCTCATGAAGGCAGACTCCCTGTCCAATTGAAGGAGGAGGGCAGCATCTTGAGGGGCCAGAGTCTTCCATCTTCAGAGGAGAACCAGGCTGCAGGGCAAGTAACTGGGAGGCCCCTGTCTCAGCCACTTCTGAAAATCTTTTCATTAAAACACAGCCAGCCCATCAATGTGGTGAGGCAAAGGGAGGGGGCCTTTGGCTTTAAACCATTCAGTTACAGGAAGGGAGAGTACACAGTCCTGTCTGGAGCACTGGCATGTAAAATCAAAGCACATGGGATTGGGGGTAATGTATTGAGATGGACAGAAAACCAATTGGCAGACAGGAAACAAAGAATAGGAATAAACAGATACACTAGGGTGCTGCACGGATCAGTGCAGGGACCCCAGCTATTAACTGTCTATATTAATGATGGAGATGATGGAACCAAGTGTAATATTTGCAGATGACACAAAGCTGGGTGGGAGCTGTGAGGAGGATACAGAGATCCTTCAGTGTGATTTGGACAGGCTGACTGAGTGGGCAAATGCATGGAAGAAGCAGTATAATGTGGATAAATGTGAGGTTATCCACTTTGGTAGCAAAAACAGGAAGGCAGATTACTATCTGAATGGCCATAAATTAGGAGAGGGGAACGTGCAACGAGACCTGGATGTCCTCATACACTAATCGCTGAAGGTAAGCAAAGCAGGCGCAGTAGGCAATAAAAAAGGCAAATGGTAATTTAGCCTTCGTAGCGAGAGGATTCAAGTACAGGAGTAGAGATATCTTGATGCAATTATACAGAGCTTTGGTGAGGCCGTACCTAGAACATTATGTACAGTTTTGGTCTCCTTACCCGAGGAAGAATGCTCTTGCTCCAGAGGGAGTGAGGAGAAGGTTTACCAGGCTGATTCCTGGGATGGCAGGACTGACATAAGAGGAGAAATTGAGTGGGTTAGGATTGTATTCAATGGAATTCAGAAGAATGGAGGGGGAAATCTCATAGAAACCTAGAAAATTCTAACAGGAATAGGCAGGATAAATGCAGGAAGGATGTTCCTGACAATGGGGGAGTCCAGAATCAGGGGTCACAGTCTGAGGATACAGGGTAGACTGGTTAAGACAGAGATGAGGAGAAATCTCTTCACCCAGAGAGTGATAAACCTATGGAACTCATTATCACAGAAGGTAGTTGAGACCAGAACATTGAATGTTTTCAAGAAACCGTTAGATATAGCATTTGAGATGCAGGGGATCAAAGGATATGGGAAGAAGGAAGGATGGATCAGACTATTGAGCTGGATAGTCAGCCATGATCATAATAAGGAGCAGGCTCGAGGGGCCGAATGGCTTTCTCCTGCTCCTATGTTTCTATACTTCACAGCACCTCACTGGCCATAAATGATTTGGTACGTTGTGAGGTTATGAAAGGTTCCATCTAAATGCAAGTCTCATCAGAATCATAGAAACATAGCACCCCGACAATGCAGAAGGAGGCCATTTGGCCCATCATGTCTGCTCTGGCAAGAAACCCACTCTATCCCTGTAACCCCACATATCTACTCTGCTAATTCCCCCTTAACACTAAAGGGCTATTTAGCATGGCCAATCCACCTAATCCGCATATCTTTGGACTGTGGGAGGAAACCAGAGCACCTGGAGGAAACCCACGCAGACACGGGGAGAACGCGCAGACTCCACACAGATACTCACCCAAGCCAAGAATCGAACCCAGGTCCCTGGCGCTGTGCCACCGTGCCACCCTTAAAAGATTTCCATAATAATTTAAACTTATAAATTTTATAAAATGTTACCCTCTAGAGCAAGAACATCCTTCCTCAGAATTTAGAAGCATGAGAGGGGATCTCATAGAAACTTATAAAATTCTAACAGGGTTAGACAGGGTAGATTCAGAAAGAATGTTCCTGATGGTGGGGGGGTCCAGAACTAGGGGTCATAGTTTGAGGATAAGGGGTAAACCTTTTAGGACTGAGGCGAGGAGAAATTTCTTCACCCAGAGAGTGGTGAATGTGTGGAATTCACTAACACAGAATGTACAAAGAACATAGAACACTACAGCACAAACAGGCCCTTCGGCCCACAAGTTGCGCTGATCTATAACCCTCAATCCCATTAAATCCCATGTATTAAATCCCAATGTAGTTGAGGCCAAAACGTTGTGTGATTCCAAGAAGAAATTAGATATAGGTAATGATTTTAATCAGGCAATTGAGGTCGGCCTGCTTCAAAATGAACTCCCTGATTAAGGGCCAAATTGATGGTCCAATCAGGGGAGCCTATGCTCTGTACTTAGGAGTGTCAGTTCCTCTGGCACTCCAAAGGTAGATTGCAGACTGCAAGCACTCTGTAATAGTGGATCTTGAAAATAAAGGAATTCTGGTGAAAGATTTTCCGCTTTTAAGGACATATTACAGTAGAGGTCTTGAGACTAAAGAGATCAAGGGACACGGGGAGGAAGGGGGATTGAATTCGATGATCAGCCACGATCAAAATGAATGGTAGAGCAGGCTAGAGGGGGCCGAATGGCCTCCTCCTTCCGGTTTCTATGTTACTATTTATAGGCACACACTAAAATTAAACCTTTCCTTCCTGTGTGTGAAGTAACATAATATTATTAACAGAACGAGGAACAAACCGCTGAAAATTTGAAATGAAGTGTGAGGCACAGACGGGTTGCTTCGCCATTTTGACAGTGTTTCCCTGGCACCAACTGCCAGCTTTGGTGCAAAGATGCCGAAATCCAGCCGTTTGCGGCGACTGGGGAGGGTGACATTGGGAGGGCCTCCAGCACAGTAAGAAGTCTGACAACACCAGGTTTCAGGCCAACCGATTTATTTGATAGTAAACTCACAAGCTTTCGAGGTTTACCTCTTCCTCAGGTGAAGAGGTTTACCTCTTGCTCAGGTGAGGTAAACCTCGAAAGCTTGTGAGTCTACTATCAAATAAATCGGTTGGCCTTAAAGCTGGTGTTGTCAGACTTCTTACTGTGTTCACCCCAGTCCAACGGCGGCATCTCCACATCATGGCCTCGAACAGTCAGGCCACGCCGTGAAGTGTGAGGCGCGGACGGGTTGCTTCGCCATTTTGGGAGCGTTTCCCTGGCACCAACTGTCGGCTTTGGTGCAAAGATGCCGTTTGCGGCCGTTTGGGGAGGGTGACATTGGGAGAGCCTCGAGCAGTCAGGCCACGCCGTGAAGTGCGAGGCGCGGACGGTTTGGCGCCAACGGGTTGCTTCGCCATTTTGAGAGCGTTTCCCTGGCACCAACTGCCGGCTTTGGTGCAAAGATGCCGTTCGGGGAGGGTGACATTGGGAGGCCCTCGAGCAGTCAGGCCACGCCACGTCCTAAATCACGATTCCGAGTTTAAAAGGCAGCGATTGAGAATGATTAATGGAACCCTGATTAAACGTAGCCGGCTAAATCCGCAAGCCCAATTAAACAGAGCCGCTGCACAAATTCTTTGGCCGGCTGTCTGTTCAGGAGCCTTCTTGGCAGCTGGCTTCGTTTGCCTGGAAAAGGGCCATCAACAACAACATAAATAAACAATCACCTGCGTTCGCTCGTTCCATCTCTTACAATTCGACCGCATATCCAGCCAAAGAATAACACTGGATTCAAGAAAGCCTCCTCTCACTCGCTATGGTAATATTTTCTCAAACACATTCCCCACCGACAGTTTTCCTGCCTGCCAGCGAAATTGCCCGGTTCAGGACTTAGCCGATATTGTGAGCAGAAACATCAATAAAACAAGCTCGCCGTCTTCTTAAATGTACCTACTGTGATCGCCTTTCCAGGACTCCTGCTCAAGTTATTTTTGCAGGTAGAAAGAGTTCTTTAACGGTTGAGAAAGTGGCAAAATTCAAGGGGTGGGGCCTGGGGGGGGGGGGGGGGCTGTGGTGGATGGCTAGGCAGTTGGGTTCGGGAGAATGAGCAGATGTAAAGAGATTTTGAGGGGTATTTAATTGGGACGATAATTGCTTCACTGCACGTCAGCCCCAGAGGCAGGCGGGGGGGAGGTAAAAAAGGACTTAAATTCCATCAGTCCCGCAGAAATTTAACATTATGAATGTTTCATGGTCAGGTCTTATTACTCATCTCCGTTGATTTAATCCACAGTCGTTGTCATCATGAATTTTCTCTTCCTCCGAAGGGACCACGCTGTTATTCAGATTTGAGGAAAGCTGGTCCCACCGCTCACAACGCAACAACCTTCCCCCAAACCTCGCTCCCGACCTCATTTTTGTCTGAAAACCAAATTTCCAAATAAGAACTGGTGTGCGTTGGGATTCTACGGCGGAAGTCGGGATCCCCAGTTGCATAATTTACCTGCTGTTCTTCCAAGGGAGGGGGGAAAAAAAGCTCCCGGAGACTAACAGCCGGAATAAGTTAACCCAGAACAAGATGCAGTTTAGAAATAGTCACTGGAGGGAAGAGTGAGTAATATAATGACTTCAGCGCTGGGATTTCACTCTGAAACTGTGGGAAGAGTTTCAGACGAGTAAACTATTTATTGAAGGTAAATGGGAACAAATGTCCTCCAAGTGTCCAACTTTGTACAACTTTATATTATCCTGTGACCACTACCCCCGATTTACCAAAAGAGAAAATGCTGGAAAATCTCAGCAGGTCTGGCAGCATTTGCAAGGAGAGAAAAGAGCTGATGTTTCGAGTCATCGGAGAAGACACGCTATGAGAGGACACAGGTTTAAGGTGCCGCTACGAGGGAACACAGGTTTATGATACAAGAGGACACAGGTTTAAGGTGCTGGGGAGCAGGTACAGAGGAGATGTCGGGGTAAGTTTCCCACTCAAAGGATGGTGAGTGAGTGGAATCGGCTGCCGTCGGTGGTGGTGGTGGAGGCGAACTTGCTGGGGTCTTTTAAGAGACTTCTGGATGAGTACATGGGATTTAATGGGATTGAGGGTGATAGATAGGCCTGGTAGGTAGGGATATGATTGGTGCAATCTGTGGGCCGAAGGGCCTGTTTGTGCTGTAGTGTTCTATGTTCCAGGTGACCCTTTGTCAAAGCGGTCATCTGGACTCAAAACATCAGCACTTTTCTCTCCTTACAGATGCTGCCAGACATGCTGAGATTTTCCACCATTTTCCATTTTGGTTTCAGATTCCAGCATCCACAGTAATTTGCTTTTGTTACTATCTCGATTTATCCTGTATTTTACATTCTTTTGAAACCACGTGTAATGTCCCGATTTTCAAGTTTTTCGATGTCAGAAAGTTGTGGGTTTTTTTTAATTGTTCTTTAGATGTCAGGATCATTGTCAAGGTCAGCACTTGTTGTCCATTGCTAGTTGTGCTTGAGAAGGTGATGGTGAATCAGCTTCTTGAACCATTGCAGTCCATCAGGTGTAAGCACAACCACCATGCTGTTAAGAAGGAATTCCTGGAGATTAACTCAATAACAGTGAGGGAACAACAATGTAGTTCAAAGTAAAGAGGGTGTATGACTTGGAGGGGAATATCCAGCTGATGGTGCTTTCAAACACCTACTATCTTGTCCTTATATGTGGCTGACATGTTCTAAGGCATGAAAGAAATAATAAACTTTGTAAAACAAACATTATTCTTATTATTTAAAAATGATACTTATTTGAAGTAATACTTATTTAAAAACGAACTTTACTGAACCGAAAGATGGCTGCCACAGGACAGCTGATGTCTGGAATTATCAGGTGACCACTAAGATATTGTATGGGTTGCACTGGAGACTGTCCTGACATTTTATCCATGGAATCTCACACCTGGAATCGTCCATATTAAAAAAGAACTATGGAAAGGAAATTGATGTCATTTGCATTTTAGTAAGCTTACCGTGCTAAAAGAGTGTAAGAATGAACAAAGATAATAATTCTCCAGTACAAGTTTATTAATATGGATCATGATTCTTTCAGAAGGTAATAACTGGGACATCATAAACTACAAAATAAAAGCCTGAATCAGACACCAGATAAACATTGTGTTATGAAGCCATTGTGGAGGAAGGAGGGGATCATTTTGAAATCTCTATATGCAGTTGAGGACTTAAGAAGCAGTCAGTCTGTGATTTAACTCCAGCTTGCAAATATCTGACAGCAGGACTCCAGGCTGACCAACTAACCAGCGACAAGCCTTCGGAGAAGCTGGTTTATCTGAAAGCCATTGGTCTGTGCCCATCTCACTGCACCATCCTTAACTGTAAAGGAATTCTGTATTTCTGCCTTGGGCCATAAACCCACTTGAACTGGATCCTTTTTGTGAAGGAACCTCCTTCTCTCTGGGTTTTTTCTGGTCTCTGGGCAACATGTGAACTGATATCCATTTCATAGAGTCATACAACACTGAATCAGGCCCTTTGGCCCACCATGTCTAGGCAGCCATCAAATACCAATCTATACAACTTAGTCCATAGATTACTATGCCTTGGCGATTTCTGTAATTTTTTTCACTGTTAAGGGTCATAAGAAGATAGGAATTAAGAGCAGAAGTTGGTAAATTAAGCTCTTCAAGACTGCTCCACCATTCAATCAGATCATGGCTGATCTCTCCCTGGTCTCAAATCCACCTCCCCACCTGTTCCTCATATCCCTTTTTCTTTTACGAATATATCTATCTCCCTCTTGAAACCATTCAATAATTCAGATTCCACCGCGCTATGGGGCAACGAGTTCCACAAGTTCACCACCCTCTGCGAGAAGTAGCTCCTCCTCATCTCAGTTTTAAATCTATTGCCTCTCAACCTCTACCTGCGACCTAGATTACCTCACGTGGGGGAAACATTTTATCTACATTGACTTTATCGATCTCTTTTAATATTTCATTTCCCACAACCAGATCCCCTCTTATCCTCCTAAACACCAACAGGTGGAAACCCAAACTGTTTAATCTCTCCTCATGCATGAACCCTTTCATCATAACGGCACAACATGTCTCTCTTATCCTCTTACTGTATACTTGTGTCTATGTGTATACGTGTGTATGTGTGTATACGTGTGTGAAGTTGCAATCATCCCCCCTCCCCAGGTTTGAATGTCTGAATAGACTAAACTTCTGATTAATCCTAATAGAATTTACTGTGAGCTACTTTAAAAACTGACTACACAAACAAAGGGATTTTGGAATAAGCACCATGGACTATTTTTAAAATAAAAAGCACTTCTGCTTACAAACAGATGGTGAGAGTTTAGAGGAATTCAGCTTTGCCTCTCTCTCCTGTCCGTCACAGTAATTGGGGTCTCAGGTGCAGGACCAGAGCCATTACAAGTGAGCCAAAAACTGAACAAAAATTTGACTAAAGTCCAAATTTAAGAAATGAGCTGACCCTGATGCAGACGGAACCACCTGGAAGCCAAGAGGGAACTGTCAGTGGACGAAACAATTTTTAAAACACAATTCAAATATTTCAGCAAATTCCCTTCTCCACACTAGAAAAACTTACAACTTTTTCATTCTTTCGTGGGATGTGGGTTTTGCTGGCTGGGCCAGCATTTATTGCCTGACCTTAGTTACCCTTGGAGGAGCAATTAAAAGTCAACCACATTACTGTGATCTGGTGTCACATGTAGGCCAGACTGGCAGATTTCCTTTCTAAAGGACATTAGTGAACCAGATGGATTTTTCCGACAACGGTTTCATGGTCGTCAGTAGATTCTTAACTCCAGATATTTTTATTGAATTCAAATTCCACCATCTGCTGTGGTAGGATTCGAACCCGGATCCCCAGAACGTTACCCTGGGTCTCTAGTCCAGTAACAATACCTCCTACGCCACCACTTCCCCTAAGTTTTGATGCCAAAATGTAAAAATAAGGAGACTTAAACAGGGAAACACTAGCATCTCAATTGAAAACTGTAGCAGACGCAGGTGAAGTATTTGGACCCCACTTATCAACGAGAACCAGAGATGCGGAGTTAAACCCTGACAAGTCCAATCAGGATCTTATCTGTTTCAATAAGATCGCTTCTTATTCTTCTAAACACCACTTAATACAGGCCCAACCTATCAACCTTTCTTTGCGGGATAATCCCCTCCTGGAATCAGTTGAATGAATCTTCTCTAAACTGCTTTGAATGCAATCATGTCCTAGTTTGAAACAGACCAAAACAGTATTCCAGATGTCATCTCAACCCTGCACAATTGTAGCAAAACATGTCTACTTTTATATTCCATTATCCTTGCAATAAATGATAAGATTTTATTTGCCTTCCTAATCACTTGCAAACTTACTTTTTGCTACTTGTGTACCAAGCCACCCAGATCCCTTTGTACCTCAGATTTCTTCAGGTTCTTGCCAATTAAGCAACATGCTAGATGCTGTCAAGTTTCTTGGGTGTTGTTGGAGCTGCACTCATCCAGGCAAGTTGAGAATATCCCATCACACTCCTGACTTGTGCCTTGTAGCTGGTGGACAGTCTTTGGGGACTCAGGACGTGAGTTATTTGCCACCAAAACAGAAAGAACCTTAGAAAATAGAAACAGGAGAAGGCCATTCGAGCCTGCACCATTATTCAATATGAAATTAAAGAATACCATCAAAACCTACAGTGCAGAACAAGGCCCTTTGGCCCATCGAGTCTGCACTGACCACAGTCCCACCCAGGCCCTAACCCCATATCCCTACACATTTACCCACTAATCCCTCTAACCTACAGATCCCAGGACATTAAGGGGCAATTTTAGTATAGCCAATCAACCTAACCCACACACCTTTGGACTGTGGGAGGAAACTGGAGCACCCGGAGGAAACCCACGCAGACACGAGGAGAATGTGCAAAGTCCACACAAACGGTGGCCTGAGCCGGGAATCGACCATCACGGTTGATCGTGCACTTTCAGTATCCCACTCCCGCCTTTCTCTCCATACTCATTGATCCCTTTAGCCACAAGAGCCACCACCAGCTCCCTGTCAAACTTATCTAATGAGCTGGCCCCAACTGCTTTCTGTGGGAGAGAATTCCACAGGTCCACAACTCTCTGAGTGAAAAAATTGTTCCTCATCTCAGTCCCGAATGGCTTATCCCTTACTCTTAGATTGTGACCCCTAGTTCTGCACTTCCCCAACATCAGGAACATCTTTCCAATATCTAGCCTATCCAGTCCCATCAGGAATTTATATGATTCTATGAGATTCCCTCTAATTCTTTTAAATTCCAGTGAGTACAATCGCAGTCAATCCAGTCTCTCTTCGTATATCAGTGCTACCATTCCAGGAATCTGTCTGGTGAACCATCGCTGGACTCCCTCAGTACAAGAATGTTCTTCTGATCTCCAGCTCATTATCTCTTGTGGGAGCTTGCTGTGAACAAACTGGTTGCCACAGGGAAGGCGATGGCCGAGTGGTGTTATCACTAGACTATTAATCCTGAAACTCAGCTAATGCACTGGGGATCCAAGTTCAAATCCTGCCACAGCAGATGGTGGAATTTGAATTCAATAAAAAAATCTGGAATTAAGAATTGAATAATGACCATGAAACCATTGTTGGAAGAACTCATCTATAGTTCAAATTATCTTATTAATGCTACAAGTAGGCTTACATTAACACTGCAGTGAAGTTACTGTGAAAATCCCCGAATTGCCCGTTTGGGTACACTGAGGGAGAATTTAGCATAGCCAATGCTTCTAGCTAGCATGTCTTTTGCACTGTGGGAGGAAACCAGAGCTCCCAGAGAAAACCCACGCAGACACGGGGAGAACATGCAGTCTCTGACAGTGACCCAAGCCGGGAATCAAGCCCATGTCCCTGGTGCTGTGAGGCAGCAATGCTAACCACTGTGCAATGTGCATCTGGATCATTAATGTCCTTTAGGGAAGGAAATCTGCAGTCCTTACCTGGTCCGGCCTACATGTGACTCCAGAGCCATAGCAATGTGGTTGTCTCATACTGCTCTCTGAAATGGCCTAGCAAGCCATTCAGTTCAAAGGCAACAAGGGATGGGCAATAAATGCTGGCCCAGCCAGCAACACCTATGTCCCATGAATGAGTAAAAAAAACTATATTGCAACAGAGGACGCACTCCAAAATAGTATTTATTGTCTGCAAAGCACATTACAAAGTCTTAAAGGTCGTGAAAGGTGATATATAAATGAAATTTGTTCTTCCATATACTTGCGTGCAAACTAAAATTCCAGACACCCCATAACCTAGTGACCCTAGTGTCAGGGGGATTAGCAGGGCAAATGAGTGGGGTCACGAGGGCCTAGGTGGGATTGTGGTTAGTACATTCTCAATGAGCTGAATGGCCTCCTTCTGTGCTGCGGGGATTCTGTGATTCTGTGAACTCAAGTTAGTGAAGAGGGCAGGAGAGTGGATTTAAATCGCTCTGTTCCTTTAGCGATTGATGGGTGCAGTTTCCAGTCACACTTGGGCTGATTGTATCTTCCAGTTTTATTTAAAGCCTCGTGTCTTTTGGACATGCACTGCAGCCAGAAGTTATCTTCGAGTCCTATATTACGACGGGAGATGATCACTCAGCAGTAACTTTCTTCCTGTTCTGCATCTCAAGAATATAAAAAGCATCACTGTAAAAAGAAAACCTATCCTAAAACAAAAAGTGGCCAAGATTAGTGCCCTCGGTGTGTAATGCCAGGACTAATATTTTCACACCCAGCTTTGGAAAATTACACCCATTTCTTTCCTGAATCTTTTGCCTCCTTCTACTCATCAGGATTTGAACACAGGCTTACACTCAGTCAGATGAATGTTAACATTAACTCTCATCCTGTTATTTGCCTTGTGGGTGTCAGATTAGATCGCAAGCAGTAACTCACAAGGCCCTGGTTTGTAGTTCTTGTACCACAGGCCCCTGGTTTATACCTCCATTACAGAGCCCTGCTTTTACCTCTACCACAGGGCCCTGGCTTAGTCCTGCAACAGAGGGTCCTGGCTTGTAGCTCCAGTATCACAGTGTCCCAGCTGATAGTTCCTGCCATAGAATGCTGGCTTATAAGTTTTTTTTAAATTTAAGTTTAGTTATTAGTGTCACAAGTAAGCTAACATTAACACTGCAATGAAGTTGCTGAGAAAATGCCCTAGTTGCCTCACTCTGGCTTGTGTTCGGATACACTGAGGGAGAGTTTAACATGGTCAATGCACCTAACCAGTACATCTTTCGGACTGTTGGAGGAAACTGGAGCACCTGGAGGAAACCCATGCAGACACAGGGAGAACGTGCAGCCTCCGCACAGTGACTCAAGCCAGGAATTGAACTCGGGTCCCTGGCACTGTAAGGTAGCAGTGCTAACTACTGTGCCACCCCAGAGTTTTGTAACTCTGTATATTAAATTTAAAGTTTATTTATTAATCACAAGTAAGGCTTACATTAACACTGCAATTAAGTTATTATGAAATTCCCCTAGTCCCCACACTCCGGCGTCTGTTTGGGTCAATGCACCTAACCAGCACCTCTTCCAGAATGTGGGAGGAAACCAGAGCAACCGAAGGAAACCCACACAGACACAGGGAGAATGTCCACACAGACAGTGGACCAAGCCGGAAAAAATGGGATAAGAGGAACACTGGTCTCAACCATTTTCTCCTTCTGGGTTGCAACAGATTTGCCATTTCTCCACACATATCTGACGTGTGCACTCTGGATAAAGATGTTAAGAGGGAATAGAGGGGATTTACCAGAACACTACCCGGGATGAAGCATTTGGTTGTCTGGAGAGGCTGGGATTGTTCTCCTTGGGGCAAAGATATCAAGGGAGATATCAGAGAGGCACTGAAAACCTTGAAGGGTTTTGATCGAGTAAGTAAGGAGAAACTGGTTCGAGTGGCACAAATGTTGTTAACCAGAGGAAACAGATTTAAGGTGTGTGGTCAAATGGACAAGGCCTGAGAAATTAGGCCCAACATAAAACTGGACATTGTGAATTAAAATGGTGGCACGGTGGTTAACACTGCTGCCTCACAGTGCCGGGGACCCTTCACCTTAACGATAGAGAAAGTCATCATGATCTGAAACCAGAACCCAGCCCTTTTACATATTGAATAGAGAGGCTCAAACTTTTCAATGGAATAGCCATTATGTCCCGAAACCCAGCCAGAAGACATTATGATTGTGTACTCCCTAGATTCATCCAGACTAAAGAGATATGTACAACTAAGATGATGTGGCCTAACCCCATTGGCTATTGTGACTGCTCTCTCCCTCCCCTCCCCATCCTGTCACCTCATTGAACAAAAACCAGGAAGGAAGTCTGAAGGAAGTGGGGGGAATAAGACAGCAATGTTCAAGACAAACTCTAGTGAAGACTCCACCAAACCAATGGTGACCTGGGATGATGCAAGAGGGCGCGTGCACGAGATCCACCTTCATGTTAAGAGGACCCTGAGATTATCTGTTGCTGTGAGATCAGCGAATTGAATCCAACAGCCCCATCAATTTCACCAGGCCGGATAATATCTATCCCTCAGATAATTGGCCTACTTTGGGGAAAACTAACTTAATTCATTGTGTAAGAATTGTTCCTTTAATCCGTGAGCGTTTTAATAAAGCCAAGTTTGAACCACAGTTCTTTGTCTGTCTCATAAAGTAAAGGCACTTGAGATAAATGTAATAAAGTGGTCGAAGTGTCTGTATAGAATATTTCACAGACAACAGGTGTTTGGCAAAAGAAGCTACATGAGACCATGGCCTCCCCAAATATAAACACAGAAATTTACAATGGGAATAAAACTGACATACAAATAGTGAGAAAAACATGACAACAAGATGTGAATCATTGAATCACTACAGTGCAGAAGGAGGCCATTTGGCCCATCGAGTTTGCCCTACCATGGATAGGACAGATGTCAGAGGTAGGTTCTTTACTCAGCAGATAGTAAGGGCATGGAAAGCCCTGCCTGCAGCAGTTGTGGACTCACCAACTTTAAGGGTGTTCAAATGGGCATTGGATAGGCATATGGATAATAGTAGTTTAGGTTAGAGGGTCATTAAATTCGTTCCACTGGTCGGCGCAACATCGAGGGCCAAAGGGCCTGTACTGCGCTGTAATGTTCTATGTTCTATCTACCACAATCCCACCCAGACCCTATTCCCGTAACTCTTCATATTTGCTCTGCTAACCCCTCTCCCCTGACTCTTGAGTCAATTTAGCACAGCAAATCCACCTAACTAACACGTCTTTCGGACTGTGGGAGGAAACCGGAGCATCCGGACGAAACCCACGCAGACACAGAGAGAATGTGCAGACTCCGCACAGACAGTGACCCAAGCCGGGAATTGAACCCGGATCCCTGAAGTTATGAGGCAGCAATGCTAACCACTGTGCCACAGTGCCACCCATGTATTGTGAAGTCATGGATTGAAAGCCCACCCAGATATGAGTTTTACAGAGCGATTACTGCAATGCAGAGTCTGCCATTGCAGACCAGTAATAATAGCAGAGTGTGGAAGCTCTGTTCTGACTGACTTCAACCCTCGCCCGCGCCCACCCCCCACATCAATGTACCATTCAGTACAGAGGGAAAAATATCAGGTCCCCAGGGGCTTTACAAACCATACCACATCTCCCAGAGCGAATCAGCAACAATACCAGCTACTTAAAGCTTTACCAGATCAACATTATCCCCTTGAGCTAAGATTAGCAACAATGCTAAGCATTTTGAGCTCTGTTGGACCAACTTGATCCCCCAAACCACAAATCCACAACAATGTAATCAGGTATTTCAAGATTTACTGGAGCCGCCTCCTCCCCCAGCAGGTCTTGAAGCCTTTAGCAAACCTTCAACTCTAAGCACAGGCTGGACACACCAGCTAACACACTAACACTTGCTGTTTCACTGGCAGCTACTGTCTTGTGATCATGCACTTTATTACATATCGTGCATTTTTAGTGGGGTCTGTCTGTATTTGAGCTGGACACTTTCCAAATGAATCTCTTCACCCTCAACCCCCTCACCTTCATTCTCCTCACCTCAATCCCCTCATCCTCATTCTCCTGACCCTCAATCCTCTCACCCTCATTCTCCTCACTCTCATTCTCCTCACCCTCATTCTCCTCACCCTCATCCACTGCATCCGCATTCTCCTCACCCTCATTCTCCTCAACCTGTATCCTCATCCTCATCTAAAAACTGATAAAGCCCTTGAGGAACATAGTGAAAGTAGGAAGGAACTTAAATGTGGATTTAGGAGGGCTAAAAAGGGCCATGAAATGTCTTTAGCAAACATGGTTAAGGAGAATCCCAAGGCTCTTTATGCAATTATTAGGAGCAAGAGGATAGCAAAAGAAAGAGTAGGCCCACTCAAGAACAATGGAGGAAATTTATTCATGGAACCATAGGAAGTGGGTAAGATCCTTAATGAATAGTTTGTATCGGTATTCCCCAGAGATGGACATGACAGATGTTGAGGTCAGGGAGGGGTGTGTGAACGCTCTAGAGAACATCAATATATCAAAGGAGGAAGTGTTGGGTATCCTAAATTCCATTAAGGCAGACAAGTCCCCAGGGCTGAGGGGATCTGTCCCAGGCTACTGTGGGAGGCAAGGGGAGAAATAGCTGGGGCATTAACAGATATCTTCACTTCTTCTTTGACCACAGGCGAGGTTCCAGAGGATTGGAGAATAGCCAATGTTGTTTAAGAAAGGAAGCCGGGATAATCCAGGGAATTATAGGCTGGTAAGTCTGACATCTGTGGTGGGGAAGCTCTAAGAAAATGGATTAGTTAGTGACAGGCAGCATGGTTTTGTACAGGGCAGGTCATGTCTCACCAACTTGATTGAGTTTTTTGAAGAGATGACAGATAATTGATGACAGATGTAGTTTATATGGACTTTAGTGAGGCAAAAGTTCTACATGGTAGCCTAGTACAAAAACTAAAATCACACTGGATTCGGGGTGAGTTCACTAGGTGGATATAGAACTGCCTTGGTGATAGGAGACAGAGAGTATGGTGGAAGAGTGTTTTTCAGAATGGAAATCTGCAGGGATCAGTGCTGGGACCTCTGTTGTTTGTTGTATATGTAAATGATCAGGAGGAAAATGTGGAGGGTCTGATGAGTAAGTTTGCAGATGACATGAAGATTGGTGAAATTGTTGATAGTGCCAGGGATTGTCAGATAGATAGATTGGAGACTTGGGCACAGAAATGGCAGATGGAGTTTAATCCGGACAAATTTGGAGGATCAAATTTAGGTGTGAATTATACAATAAATGGCAGAACCCTTAGGAACATTAACATACAGAGGGATCTGGGTGTGCAGGTCCACGGTTCCCTAAAGGTGGCAATACAGATGGCCAAGGTGATCAAGAAGGTATATGGCATGCTTGCCTTCATCAGCCAAGCACAAGAGTTGAGAAATTATATTACAGCTATATAAAACCTTGGTTAGGCCACATTTGGAGTTTTGTGTGCAGTTCTGGTCACCACACTATCAAAAGAACGTGGAAGCTTTGAAGAAAGTGCAAAGAAGGTTCGCCAGGCTGCCTGGTCCCGAGGCTGTTGGCTATGAGGAGAGGTTGAATAAACTAGAATTGTGTTAAGACCACAGGACATAGGAGCAGAATTAGGCCATTTGGCCCATCAAGTTTTCACAGAAAGAGGGAGGCTGAGGGGAGACCTGATAGAGGTCTACAAAACTATGAGAGTCACAGACAGGGTGGATAGTCAAAGGCTTTTTCCCAGAGTGGAAGTGTCAATTAGGTGGGAGCCAAGGTGAGATGGGAAAAGTTTAAGGGCGATGTGCAGGGGAGGTTTTTCATGCAGAGGGTGGTGGGTGCCAGAGGAGGTAGCGGAAGTAGGCACATTAGCAACATTTAAGAAGCATCTGGATGGGTACATGAATAGGGAAGGAATAGAGGAATACAGACTGAGTAAGAACAGAAGGTTTGTTTTAGTTTAGTTGGGGCATCATGATCAGCACAGGCTTGGAGGGCTGAAGGGCCTGTTCCTGTGCAAAGGTCTGACATCATGTACCAACCGACTCAAGAACAGCTTCTTCCCTGCAACCATCAGACTTTTGGATGGAACTACCTCATATTAAGTTGATCTTTCTCTACACCCTAGCTATGACAGTAACACTACATTCTGCACTCTCTCCTTTCCTTCTCTATGAATAGTATGCTTTGTCTGTATAGCATTTATTAAATTGTGTTCATGCAACATAGGTATCACTGGCTGAGCTAGCATTCATTGCCCATCCCTAGTTATCCGAGGGCAGTTGAGAGTTAACCACATTGCCGTGACTCTGGAGTCACCTGTAGGCTGAACCAGTTCAGGACAGCAGATTTTCTTCCCTAAAGGACATTAGTGAACCAATGGCATGCAAGAAACAATACTTTTCATTGTATACTAACACATGAGACAATAATAAGTTAAATCAAACTTTTCTTTGCTTTTTATTCTGTGTTTAAACACACGATTCATATCTCTCTAGAACCAGCCTCCCATCCACTGATTCTGTCTACACTTCCCACTGCCTCGGAAAAGCAGCCAGCATAATTAAGGACCCAACACACCCCAGACATTCCTCTTCCACCTTCTTCCTTTTGGGAAGAAGCTACAAAAGTCTAAGGTCACGTACCAACCAACGCAAGAACAGCTTCTTCCCTGCTGCTGTCAGACTTTTGAATGAACCTACTTGCGCTAAATTGACCTTTCTCTACACCCTAGCTATGACTGTAACACTACATTCTGCATTCCTTTCCTTCTCTATGAACGGTCTGTATACCTTGCAAGAAACAATACTTTTCACTGTATGTTAATACTTGTGACAATAATAAATCAAATCAAAATTGCATTTAAGGGCAAAATGTAGATTGAAAAGGAAGATGCTTTTGCCAGTGATAATTTGGGTGATTTACATGATCATTGAGGAAATAAAAATCGATGGTTTAATATTAAGAGGCTGAGGCCCTCTAGTGATGCTATGTAAGAAAGCAAACAATGTGAGCAAAATGATTTGACTGCAAACAGGATGGAAGGGAAATGTGGAACTCAGAAAGACCCTCATCATTAACTTGGAGGATGTCCTTGTTTTTGTCAGTGCTGAGTAAACCCTCTCAGTTTCAAACTGCAAAGCTACTTTCACATTTCCAGTCCCGCATAGGAACAAATTGCCCACCCTCTATGTGTGTGTGTGTGTCTTTGTGCTTGTTGCACACACACAGGTCACTCATCTCATCCCTCCAAAGGACTTCATTGTCTTGATAGCAGAACAGAATGCTCTTTCACCTCCCCAACCCTCTAGGTTCCTATACAGCCCCTATGTTATTACTCTGTTTAATAACACAGGAGAGAAAAATAGCCACCATTTTTCTCTCAAGTAGGTCCTTTCACCAGGAATTCAATGGAGAACAATGAAGAGCTATTGAACTGTCCCTCCTTTGTGACTTCAACTGAAATGCTGACAATTGAAAACTGGTGTCTTAAAGAGTAATGATTTCAGAGCAGGTTGCGCCTATTCTCCCTGGTTGTCACTTGTAAGTGTCTTCAGATGCACAAGAGGGCTGTGTTGATAAAGAAATGCTTTCTGCAATAGAATCTGGACAAGCGTAAGCTAAGAGAAAATTTCAGTGAATCAACTACTTCAAGGGGGAAAGCCCTCACCCCATAAAATCAGTGTCAGTAGGAGATGTATGAACATTAGGAAGAAGAGTTGGCCGTTCCTCCCCAAGAGCCTGCTCTGCAAATACTAAGATCACAGCTGATCTGTACTTCATTTCTATTTGTCCATCCTTACTCAGATGGCATGGTGACACAGTCATTGGCAGTGCCTCACAGCACCAGGGACCCAGGTTCAATTCCCAGCTAGGGCAACTGTGCCACCCAAAAGGTTTCACCCCAGTGTGAGTGCACCGATGAGTTTCCAGATCAAATGGATATTTGAATCCCTTATGTATTATGACAGAGAAAGGTTGTGACATTGTGCCACTTATCCACTAGTTACCCATTAAATGTTAGGGCTGGTTCATTCGGGTGTATGTAAACTTTTAATGACGTGATGAATCTTACTTTTCAACAAACAGCCTCTCTGGTCCCGAAAAGTTACTTTACAAATGTTAAATCTCATTCCTTCACAACGTAATTATTGTTAGATATTTTATAAAGGATTTATATTTTTTACATTGTCTCCTTTATCTCTTTTCCTTAATGCCACTTTTCTTTTCCTCACTTTATTTTGCTTGCCGAATGTGACCTTACAATAAGTTAAATGTCCAAATTCATAAAAAGAGAAGGAAAAACTCACATCTTTTACCACCACTGGATGTCCCAAGGCAGTTGACAGGCAAGGTAGTACTTTTTGAAGAGTTTAGCAGCAGCCACCAATGGCCTTTGGGAGAGATATTGTCAGAAATATGGACCTGGACAATTCTTTCCCACTTCCCTTACCCAATCAATTGTCGTCATCCCTTAACCCTTTGACCCTATTGAACATAGAACCCCTACACTGCAGAAGGTTCCATTCGGCCCATCGCTTCTTGCACCAACTCTTTGACAGAGTATCTTACCATCTCCCCAACCCTAACCCCACACATTTCCCATGGCTAATCCATCTAACTTACATATCTTGGGACACTGAGGGGGAATTTAGCATGGCCAATCCACCTAACCCTACATATCTTTGGAGTGTGGGTGGAAACCGGAGCACCTGGAGGAAACCCACACAGACACGGGGAGAATGTGCAAACTCCCACAGCCAGTCATCTAAGGCTGGAATTGAACCCGAGTCCCTGGTGCTGTGAGACGGCAGTGCTAAGCACTGTGCAGCTGTGCAGAACACACTGTACCTTTACCATTCTACTAACCCCTCCCAATCCTACTCATCAACACCACTACTTATTTCTCTCTGAAATACCTAATTTCAGTCTTTTACTTCTCCACTGACACTCAGCTCATTTGAACCCTCCAACCCCACTTTCTATTTCTCTGTTAGAATATTTGACAAGTCAAGGCATTCGAATTTACCTTTTCTGTTAACCAGTCCAAGTGAAATTATTAGAGTCATAATTCAGCAATTTTAAGATTCTCTGATCTAATCCATACCCGCCCCACCCCACCCATCTCCCAGCCACCTCCCGGCTGCCAGTGAGAATGGAGAATTTAGTGCTCAGTCTAAATTCCATTCACTGCAGTGGCAGCAGAGAAGCCCAGCCGCGGACAAGGTCGGAGGTTCTCACTAATAAATTCAACTGACATTAGCTTGAGGCAAGACACTTGTAGCAAATACATCAAGGCAACAGGTCATGTTTTCCCTGGTAACTGAAGAGATAAAATTTATTTATTAGTGTCACAAGTACTTTATCACTGCAATGTGAAAATCCCCTAGTCGCCACACTCCGACACCTGTTCAGGTACACTGAGGGAGAAATTAGCATGGCCAATCTACCTAACCAGTCTTTCGGACTGTGAGAGGAAACCAGAGCACCCGGAGGAAACCCACACAGACACGGGGAGAGCATGCAGACTCTGCTAAGGCAGTGACCCGAGCCGAGAAGCGAACCCATTTGTGTGCATGGGTTTGGGTTGGGCAAGGGGTGGGGAGGGCACTGGTGGGAAGCACAGAGTAGTAAAAAAGAGGTAGCATTGATGGGTGGAGTTGCATAGAATCCCTGCAATGCAGAAGGAGGCCATTCAGCCCATTGAGTCTGCACCACCCGCAATCCCACCCAGGCCCTATTCCCATAACGCCTCATTTTTACCTTCTTAGTCCTCTTGACACTAAGGGTCAATTTAACATGGCGAATCAACCTAACCCGCACACCTTTGGAATGTGGGAGGAAACCAGAGCATCTGGAGGAAACCCTCGCAGACACTGGGAGAATGTGAAATCTCCACACAGACTGTGACCCGAGGCTGAAATTGAATCTGAGTCTCTGGCTCTGAGAGATAGTTATGCTAACCATTGTGCCACCCTGCCAGCACTGAGAGAGTGTAGGAGAAGGAGGGAGTGTGGGTGTTGGAACACAGTGAGTAGGAAGAGTTGGAGTGGAGTGGGAGAAAGTGGAGAAGAGGGTAGGGAGGCTTGGGTGCAGGGAGAATTGGGGTGAATGTAGCGGGGTGTTGGAGTTGAAGAGGGGGTGAGGATTGAATGAGTGAATTTAGGAGTATTTGAGGGACACAGTGTGGAGAGGCTGGTGGGGGTTGAGAGATTGGGAAGGGGGTTGGGAGTGAGGGAATACAGGCCTGGGTGGGAGAAATCCTGGATGGGGTGAACGTTGGATTGGGCGAGGGCACTGCGGGAGTCGGGGAGTAAATGAGGAGGTTGGGTTCGCTGGGGAGGGTGTGGGGGAGATGTGACGAAGGTCTGAGGGCTGCTTGGGGAGTTTAAGAAGTGTGTTGGGGTTAGGTGGAAGGGCACAGAGTGAGGGTTTTGGGTGAGTTGAGGAGGGTGTGAAGGAGATGGGTGTGAGGAATAATGAGGCAATGTGGGGAGTGAGTGAGGGGGCTGGTTTGGGTTAGTTGGGGAGCTGAGTGAGTGTGAGGTTTGAGGGAGGGATTGGGACCCCTTTCTCTTTCCCTGAGTAAATGTGAGTGGGAGGAGGATCGAAACCAAGCTGGTTTATCGACCAGGAAGTGAATTCAAAGTTTCGTTTTCTCTTTCTCTTTGTCTGACCCTGTTTTTAGGCGCTGCGGTAAGTAAGGTTAATTTATGGAAGAAACTATTAGTTTGGATTTACTGTCGGGGATAGGAATCCTAGTGCTTGAGGTTTGGGGCACTTTATCCACATTGTATGAAACTTTCTCTTTGGCTCCTGGTGCGATGTACTAACACTCGGGTTAAACTCAAGAGTAATTCAGATCTCCACCCCAGTACTGGGTGCGATCTATCAGTGCGGGATTCGGAATGTGGCTATATTAACAGAGATTTTTCAATCTATCTACACAGGAAAGACTTGGCTGTAACCTGGTCATCTTCTGGCACGTCCAGTGGCCCGTGTGGAAGAGCAGCATTTATGTAGCACCTATCAAAGGCCTTCGAAGTACGGTTATAAATTGGCAAAAGCGGCATTCCCACTTGAGCACAGCAAGATCCCACAATTGACCAGGGGACAACTCCCCTACTCTTCTTTGCAATCCTGTCATGGGATCATTTTCTCCAACCCAGAAAGCTGAAGGGGTCCGAGTTATGCACGTTCTCCCCATGTCTGCGTGGGTTTTCTCCAGGTGCTCCGGTTTCCTCCCACAGTCCAAAGATGTATGGGTTGATTGTAACAAGTCTCTCAACATCAGGTTAAAGTCCAACAGGTTTATTTGGTTGCACAAGCTTTCGGAGTGTCGCTCCTTCATCAGATGAGTGAGGAGTTGTGTTCTCAAACAGAGCACATATAGACAAAAACTCAATTTACAAGATCATGGTTGGAACGCAAATCTTTGCAGGTAATCAAGTGTGAAAGGTGCAGACAATGTGAGTGGAGAGAGGGTTAAGCGCAGGTTAAAGAGATCTGAATTGCCTCCAGCCAGGACAGTTAGTGAGATTTTGTAAGCCCAGGCTTGTTGTGTGGGTTACAGATAGTGCGACATGAACCCAAAATCCCGGTTGAAGCCACATTCCACACACATGAGGACAGTTATCAGTTTCTGCTCAGCAATTCTGCAGTCGTGTGTCGTGAAGGCCACCTTGGAGAACGCTTACCCAAAGATCAGAGGCTGAATGTCCGTGACTACTGAAGCGTTCCCCGATAGGAAGAGAACATTCCTGCCTGGTGATTGTCGAGCAGTGTTCATTCATCTATTGTTGTAGTGTGCACCAAGCCTAGATTGATTGGCTATGGCACAGTGGTTAACACTGCTGCCTCACATCGCCAGGGACCTGCGTTCGATTCCCAGCTTGGGTCACTGTCTGTGCGAAGTTTGCACATTCTCCCCATGTCTGTGTGGGTTTCTCCCTGCATTCTGAAAGACATGCTGGTTAAGTGCATTGACCCGAACAGGCGCCAGAATGTGGCGACATGGGGAATTTCACAGGAACTTCATTGCAGTGTTAATGGAAGCGTTACATGTGACTAATAAATAAAATTTACTTTGCTAAATTGACCCTAGTGTCGGAGGATTGGTAAGGTAAATACATGAGGTTGTGAGGATAGGGTCTGGGTGGGATTGCGGTCAGTGCAGGCTCGGTGGGCCAAATGGCCTCCTTCTGCACCGTAGGGATTCTACAATTCACAGTCTGAAGTATAGGTGGGGAGGGGTGATTTTTGCAAAGCCCTTGAAGGTGGGTTTGGAAGGGGAAAGGGGGTTGGGGTGAGGGTTGGAAAATGAAAACAAGTGTCTTTGGACAGGAATGCCGTTGTATTTCCACCTCCTACAGCTTTTTTCACACTGGGCTTGCATGTGTGGCCAAAAATCCACTCAGCAGGCCTGGGATGGGGGGCATTGAGCTCATTATTAGATCAATTAGCGACTATTTTGCCAGAAAAATGGTGTTTTACCAGTGGCACAAGGGATTCCCTCGCTGTTTCTGCAGCTTATTAACTCACAGGCAGTCAGTGCACAATGGGAGGCTGGAGAAGCGTGAGACTAACATTGAATCTGAACATGAAAGTTAGCATGAGGCCATCCATAGGCAGAGGCTCACTCTTACAACATTAGCTTCCGGAGACTGCTGTCACAGACAGTGCAGAGTGCAGAGGTAGTATCATAGAGACCTCACAGTGCAGAAGGAGGTCATTCAGCCCATCAAGTCTGTACCGACCACAATCCCACCCAGGCCCTATTGACATAACCCTGCACATTTACCCTAATAATCCCCCTGACACATGGGTCAATTTAACATGGCCAATCCATCTAACCCACACATCTTGGACTGTGGGAGGAAACCGGAGCACCCAGAGGAAACCCACAGAGACACGGGGAGAAAATGCAGACTCCACACAGGCAGCAACCCGAAGCCGGAATCAAACCCGAGTCTCAGGTGCTGTGAGGCAGCAGTGCTAACCACTATGCCACCATGCTGCCCATGATAGTTGCCTTCTCTTGCATCCATCTTCTCTTGTGCCATTTACTCTCACTGCAGCCAACTGCACACTGGGACATTGGTTAGCACTGCTACCTCACAGCATCAGGGACCCGGGTTCGATTCCAGCCTTAGGTCACTGTCTATGTGGAGTCCGCACATTCTCCCCGTGCCTGCGTGGGTTTCCTCCGGGTGCTCTGGTTTCTTCCCACGGTCCAAAGAATTGCAGGTTAGGGAGATTGGCCATGCTAAATTGCCCCTTAGTGTCCAAAGATGTACAGGTTAGGGGAATTAATGGGGTAAATGTGTGGGTTTATGGGGATAGGACAGGAGATGAGCCTCAGTAAGATACTCTGTCAGAGTGTCAGTGCAGATTTAATGGGCCGAATGGCCTCCTCTGCACTGTAGTGATTCTATTAAATCTTGTGCATTGATGTGCCCTCCCACCACCTCAACCTGACCTCCTTCCTAATTGGACAGTGAACCTGGAAGGCAGGTTTTTCATTGGATGCTTCCAGGATGATTGGACCTGCGGTCTTGTTACAGTGGCCATTGGGGACACGACCCGAAATTATCCCCATGTTTGGAATACCTCCAAGGTGGAAAAATCCAGACCAGCATTTCTAAATTAGTGGATGGTGCTAAATCGGAGATTGTGATCAGTGCAAAGGGAAGTCTACAAGATTATGAGGGGCATGGACAGAGTGGATAGTCAGAAGCTTTCTCCCAGGGTCAATTACTAGGGGGCATAGCTTTAAGGTGCGAGGGGCAAGGTTTAAAGGAGATGTACGAGGCAAGTTTTTTACAGAGAGGGTGGTGGGTGCCTGAAACTCGCTGTCGGGGGAGGTAGTGGAAGCAGATATGATAGTGACTTTTAAGGGGCGTCTGGACAAATACGTGAGTAGGATGGGAATAGAGGGAAATGGTCCCTGAAAAGGTAGGGGGTTTTAGTTCAGTCGGGGGCAGCATGGTCAGTGCAGGCTTGGAGGGCCGAAGGGCCTGTTCCTGTGCTGTAATTTTTTTTGTTCTTTGGAGACTGTGACTAACTTGCAGAATGGATGTTTTGTTGGCAAATTAACTTCAGTATAAGTGATAATGGACTAAAAAGCAAAAATCCAAGATGTCACAGAGATAGGTGACGTTATAAGCAGTGTAGGTAAAAGTATAAAATTACAAAGTGAATGGGTGACACTGTGGCAAATGCATTTCAATATCGGCAAATGTGAGGCCACCCACTTTGGACCCAAAACAGATAGAGTAGGGTGTCTTCTAACTGGTGAAAATCTAGAGGCCAGTTGGCAGTCCAGGTACATAGATCTTTAAAATCCTGGGAATAGTCACAGAAAACAAACAGTTATAGAATCATAACACTGCAACGAAATGATTAGTGTCACAAATAGTCTTACATTAACACTGCAATGAAGTTACTGTGAAAATCCCCTAGTGGCCACACTCCGGCGCCTGTTCGGGTACATTGAGGGAGAATTTAGCACGGCCAATTCACAAAACCAGTATGTCTTTTGGACCAAGCGCCCTAGAATCCTAACAGTGCAGAAAGAGGCCATTCAGCCTGCACCGACAACAAACCTATCCAGGTCCTATCCCTGTGACCCCCACATATTTATCCTGTTAATCCCCCGACATTTTTGATTTGATTTATTATTGTCACATGTATTAGTATAGAGTGAAAAGTACTGTTTCTTACGCGCTATAAGACAAAGCATTCCGTTCATAGAGAAGGAAACAAGAGAGTGCCGAATGTAGTGTTACAGTCATAGCTAGGATGTAGAGAAAGATCAACTTAATGCAAGGTAGGTCCATTCAAAAGTCTGACAGCAGCAGGGAAGAAGCTATATCAGACTTTTGTATCTTTTTCCCAAAGGAAGAAGGTGGAAGAGAGAATGTCCGCGGTGCATGGGGCCATTGATTATGCTGGCTGCTTTCAACGAGGCAGTGGGAAGTGTACACAGACTCAATGGATGGGAGGCTAGTTTGCGTGATGGATTGGGCTACATTCACAATGTTTTGAAGTTCCACTAAGGGGCAACTTAGCATGGCCAATTTTTTTTTAATTCATTTGTGGGACATGGGTGTCATTGGCTGGCCAGCAAATATTGCCCATCCCTAGTTGCCCTTGATTAGGCTAACTTGCATGCCTTTGGACTGTAAGAGGAAACCGGAGCACTCAGACGAAACCCTTGCAGACATGGGGAGAACGTGCAAACTCCACACAAACAGTTACCCAAGGCTGGAATTGAACCTGGTTCCTTGACGCTGTGAGGCAGCAGTGCTAACCACTGTACCACCGTGTGGTCCTAATGATGCTGTTTGTATCTAGAAGGGAGGTGGTCCACTTTGGTAGGAATAATGGTAGGAAGGATTATTACTTACGTGGCGAAAAACTGCAGCAGGCGACGGTGCAGAGGGACCTTGGGGTCCTTGTGCATGAGTCGCAAAAACCCAGCTTGCAGGTGCAGCAGGTGGTCAGGAAGGCTAATGGGATGCTGGCCTTCATAGCGAGGGGTATTGAATATAAAAGTAGGGAGGTCTTGCTGCGGCTGTATAGGGCATTGGTGAGGCTGCAGCTGGAGTACTGTGTGCAGTTTTGGGCGCCGTACTTACGCAAGGATATTTTGGCCTTGGAGGGAGTGCAGAGGAGGTTTACTAGGCTGATGCCGGAGTTGAGGGGGTTAAGCTATGAGGAGAGGCTGAATAAACTAGGCTTGTACTCGTTAGAGTTTAGAAGAATGAGGGGAGATCTCATTGAGACGTATAAGATGATGAATGGGATGGATAGGATAGAGGTGGAGAGACTCTTCTCGCTCAGAAAGGATAGTAGGACTAGGGGGCACAGCCTCAAGATAAAGGGGGGGCAGTTTAGAACGGAGTTGAGGAGGAACTTCTTCACTCAAAGGGTGGTGAATCTCTGGAATTTTCTGCCCGTTGAAGTGGTGGAGGCTACCTCGCTAAATATTTTTAAGACGCGGGTTGATGGGTTTTTGATAAGAGAGGGGATTAAGGGTTATGGGGAGAGGGCGGGAATGTGGAACTGAGCCACGACAGATCAGCCATGATCTTATTGAATGGCGGGGCAGGCTCGAAGGGCTAGATGGCCTACTCCTGCTCCTATTTCTTGTGTTCTTATGTTCTACGTAGAATACAAGCACACAGAAATTATGCTGCAGCTATATAAATCCCTTGTTAGGTAGACTACACCTACAACAATATGAACGATTTTGGGTACCACATCTTAGAGTGATATTATTGGCCTTGGAAGAAGGGTTTGGTTGTTTTATCAAAATAATATCTGAATTCCAGTGGCTAAATTAGGAGGAGAGACTAACTAAACTTGGGTTGTTGTGTCTGGAATTTAGAAAGTTAAGGTGTTATTTGATTAAAAGTTTCAAGATATAAAAAGGAACAGATAGCATCATAGAAACCCTACAGTGCCAAAGGGGGCCATTCAGCCCATCAAGTCTGCAGTGACAACAATCCCACCCCAGGCCCTATCCCCACATCCTCACATGTTTACCTCGCTAATTCCTCTAACCTACACACCCTGGGACCCTAAGGGCAATTTAGCATGGCCAATAGACCTAACTCTCACATCTTCGGACTGTGGGAGGAAATGGGGGCACCTGGAGGAAACCCACACAGACACGGGGAGAACATGAAAGGGGAGAGATACAAAAGGGTCCAGAGGGGCAATATTTTCACACACTGGATGGTGAGTGTCTGGAACGAGCTGCTGAAAGTAGTAGTGGAGGTGGGTGCAATTTTGTCTTTCAAAAACCATTTAGACAGTTACATGGATAAGATGGGTATAGAGAGGTATGGGCCAAACGCTGGCCACTGGGACCAGCTTAGCGGTTTTAAAAAAAGGGCAGCATGGACAAGTTGGCACGAAGGGACTGTTTTCATGCTGTAAGCCTCTATGACTCTAACATGTAGAATCTGCACAGAAAGTGACCCAAGCTGGGGAATCGAACCCAGGTCCCTGGAGCTGTGAGGCTGCAGTGCTAACCACTGTGTGAAATTGCTTCTTGGTTTTGAGAGTCTAGCTACAGGAAGCACGGTCTAAAGATTGGAGCCTGACTTTTCAGGAATGAAATTAGGAAACATTTCTTCACGGAAAGGGCTACCGGTCTAGGATTTTTTGCACTGCAGTCACAGACGTGCGACTGGAACATGCATCCTGCATTTTAGGGGCAGGAAGGTAACACATTTGAAGATAAGCCATGGTATACTTAGCAAATTCATCAAAATGGCAGCTTAACTTTTCAAAATCATTCTTTTGTTTTTCAGTCAACGGATTATTCACAAAATTACCCGGAACAGACCTATCAGGCGTTATCAGCGAAGAGAAGTCACGTCAAAGATGGTTCAGAATAATGAGTGCTTTGTTATAACAGTGGTGGTAGCGCTAGTGGCAATTTTTATTTATTCCTACTCTCGATGTGAGCCCTGTGATGATAAATGGATATCACTGGATGTGACAGGTCAAGTTTCATTTTCAACTCCTTTCTGTCACTGAAACTGTCCTTAAACTGTATGCTTTACTTTGGGATTGCTGCTAATATTATTGAAATGATGATGGCGGTGGAAAATGTCTGTTTCCAGTCTTAACTATTCCACCAAAAACAGAAAATGCTGGAAAATCTCAGGAGTCCTGACAGCATCTGTGGAGAGAGGATAGTTTCGAGTCTGGATGACCTTCAAAGAACAATACAGCACAGGTACAGGCCTTCCGGCCCAGCCTGCATTGACATGCGCTTTCTATTCCTCTGTTTGCCTCCCATTCATGTTTCTATCAAGATACACCTTGAACTTTGTTAAGGTGCCTGCTTCCACCGCCTCCACTGGTAAGGCGTTCCAGGCACCCGCCACCCTCTGTGCAAGAGAAACTTTCCCCGCATGTCTCCCCTAAACTTACCACCTCTCACCTTTGCCCTTTTATAGTCAACACATCTACTCTGGGAAAAAAGCCTCTGACTATCCATCCTATCTCTGCCTCTCATAATTTTGTAGACCGCATCAGAGGTCATCCAAACTCGAAACATTGGCTCTATTCTCTCTCCACAGATGCTGTCAGACCCGCTGAGATTTTCCAGCATTTTCTGTTTCAGATTCCAACATCCACAGTATTTTGCCTTTAAATATTCCAATGACCTCCTGACTGGCCTCAGATCCTCCATCTTACACAAGCTCTCCATATCCTACCTCACACCAAGAGGGGATTTTCCAGCCTCCCCACAGAATGAGTGCAATTTTGCGGCCTCACTCATCCCAAAACCATACAATCCCACCCACGGTCAATGGACCTTCCCATGCTCCGCCCCTCGCCCGCTCTGATTCCTGTGACAGAGGCGGGGGTCAGTAAAATTCCAGCTCATGTCTCTTGCAGCGGGAGGCAGCGCACCACTTACTGGGATCTTACGATCCCACCACTGTCAATGGGATTTCCCACTGACTGCACCCCACTCCCGGGAAACCTGTGGCAGGGGGGTTGCGCCGTGGGTGGGCCCATCTAGTCCCCCTAACACTAAGGGAGCTAATCCCCCTGACACAAAGGGGGCAATTTAACTCTCACATCTTTGGACTGTAGGAGGAAATCGGAGCACCCGGAGGAAACCCATGCAGACACGAGGAAAATGTGCAAACTCCACACAGACAGTGACCCAAGCTGGGAATCAAACCCAGGTCCCTGGAGCTGTGAAGCAGCAGTGCTAACCACTGTGCTACCATGCCATCGCCTGCTACCGTGGTCTACACATGAGTCCAGATACAAGGCAATGTGACTGACTCTTAAATGTCCTCTGAAATGGCATAGGAAGCCACACAGTTGAAGGGCAATTTGGCATGGGCAATAAATGTTGGTCCAGCCAGTGACACCCACATACCATGAATCAACTTTCAAAAATCTTATGTGGCTTGGTGTCAAAGCGACACCAAGCCACATAAGCTCCTGTGAATACCATGGGACATCTGACAATATTATAGGTCCCAAAAAAATGTGTTATGAAACACTTATTCTATCCTTGGACCAACATTCATCTTTCACAGATGTTAAATCAGACACAATTTGGGTGGCATGGTGGCACAATGGTCAACACTGCTGCCTCACAGTGCCACGGACCTGGATTCGATTCCCGGCTTGGGTCACTGTTTGTGTGGAGTTTGCACATTGTCCCCGTGTCTGCATGGGTTTCCTCCGGCTGCTCCAGTTTCCTCCCACAGTCCGGGAGATGTGCTGGTTAGGGTGCATTAGCTGTGCTAAATTCTCCCTCAGTGTACCCGAACAGCCGCCGGAGTGTGGTGGCTGGGGGATTTTCACAGTAACTTCATTGCAGTGTTAATCTGAGCCTACTTGTGACACTAATAAATAAATTGAAAACTTAAAAATTTGGCCAGTCTGGCAGAACCTCTGAGAGAAACAGAGTTAACATTTCAAGTCTATTCTGACTCTTTGGAGCACAAATGATGACATTTAAATTTTTATTCAATTTTATATCTCAAAATTTGTTGTTAGTTGGTAGGGTACAGAGATTGTAATGAAAATATGAAAATGAAAACATAATGTAGAAAGTATGGCAGGGAATTCCACAGATTCACAACCCTTTGGGCGAAGAAGTTCCTCCTCAACTCAGTCCTAAATCTGCTTCCCCTTATTTTGAGGCTATGCCCCCTGTGTTCTAGTTTCACCTGCCAGTGGAAACAACTTCCCTGCTTCTATCTTATCTCTTCCCCTTGTAATCGTATATGTTTCCATAACATCTCCCCTCATTCCTCTGAATTCCAATGAGTATAGCCCCAGTCTACTCAGTCTGTCCTCATTAGCCAACCCTCTCAACTCCGGAATCAACCTAGTGAATCTCCTCCGCACCCCCTCCAGTGCCAGTATATCCTTTCTCAAGTAATATGACTCCAGACCAAAGTAATGTGGTTGACCCTCAACTGCCCTCCAACAGCAACTAGGAATGGGCAATAAATGCTGGCTAGCCAGTGACACCCATGTTCCATGATTGAATACAAAAAAAAAATTCAGGCACCAACTCAAACTCAGAACAGTTACAACTCTTTAACTCTTTTACTGAACTTCATCTCTTAACCGAACATTAATTCTTTAACTCAAAATAAATACTACCCAGTTTAGAAAGAATTGGCCAGGTCCATTCCCAACGATGAATCTATCCCGATGGTCTCTGAAGGCCCTTCAGGGCACACTTCTGTGATGGCTGATCTTTAGAGTTATCGCTGCGGACAAAGGCTCCAACACATCTCTTTATCTTAAACTTCTCACATTCTTCCAGAAGGTTCTCTAACACCCAACCAACTGTGTAGCAGGAAACCAATCACATTCCTCGAACAGCCAATGAAATTACTTGAAAATGATTCCACTTGGCGTGGATCAGATAACATACTGCCCACATAAAACCCATAAACCTCAATGCCAAGGGCAGGCCACCTCTGCTTCCCAAAGCACACCACAGGGACATGGGCAAAATCCCATCCAATGCCTTTGATTTTCCCAGAGTTTACCTGCAATAAATGTTGGATAAGCAGAGTCAATGGGGATAAGTGATGGAGAGGTAGTCACCAAAATACACCTGTTAGAATATAATTAGTGGCAGTTTTCCAAGTAAACAACTTCCCATATTTGGTCAATACAAGAAGCTTCAGGTCACAGTTCCCAGACCAGGTCATGGCTCACAGCAACTTTACCACCTGCATCTGTTTTTAATCATAAGCTGACCAAAAATCCCAGCATGCTTAACTCTCAGCCAGAATTATCCCTTAAAGCCAATAGTGTTGTTAAAAATCAATGTTGCTGTCGTTCTTTCTCCGTCCACATGCTACATAAATGCAATCTTTTTCCACTAACGTGACTTCTCTTTGCTGATTATGAATATAGGATTAGAGAAGGATTTTGCAAACAAACTGTTTGGGCAGCACGTGGCAAGTGAAGTGATCATCAAAGCGGTTAAAGGTGCTTTACAGACCCCTGATCCCAAGAAACCCCTCACCATGTCTCTCCACGGTTACAGTGGCACTGGCAAGAACTTTGCCAGTCGACTATTGGTACAGAACCTTTACAGAAATGGAATGAACAGTCTGTATGTCCATGTATTTGTGTCTACTCTCCACTTCCCACATGCCGAACTCATCGACCAGTATCAGGTAAATCACCACGTTATAATAATGATTCTTAATGTTTTCAGTACAGTGATAAATACCTGGCATTATCAACTGGCAAGTACATGAAAATCCCAATTTTTGTTTAGTTTTTAATGCAGGATCATTCCTAAACTGAGGTTAGCCACGGGGAGGAGATGCCGGCGTTGGACTGGAGTGGGCACAGTAAGAAGCCCCACAACTCCAGGATAAAGTCCAACAGATTTATTTGGAATCACAAACTTTTGGAGCGCTGCTCCTTCATCAGTTGAATGGAGAGGCAGGTTCACAAACATGGCATATTTATATACAGGCAAAGACGCAAGTGCAAAATAACAGTTGGAATGTGAGTCTTTACAGGTAATTAAGGTGTCTTGGTTTTTTTGCCATGTTTTATGCCATGTTTATGAAACCTACCTCTGCACTCACCTGATGAAGGAGCAGCACTGCAAAAGCTTGTAAATCCAAATAAACCAGTTGCACTTTAACCTGATGTTGTGAGGCTTCTAATTAAACTGAAGTCGATAGCAATTTTCTTTGCCCCTTCATTTATCATGGGACTTACAGAACATATCCTGAGAATTATAGGTCACTGTCACTGGATCAAATTTGTGGACGTTCCTCCCTTGCAGAGTGGGAGCACCTTCACCGCATAGGCTACCGCAGTTCACATGGGCAGTTCACCAACACAAGGGCAATTAGGGAGGAAGCAACGCCCGCATCTCAAGAATTAATTTTAAACAACTCTGCTTCATAGGAAGCATCCCTGTTCCTCTAAGATTGGGTTTTAAATCACCCTCCCATTCCAAATGGAAACCCAACACTATTAGCTAGAGCAGCACGACAGTGTCATTTTAACTTTGTGCCAATATCTTGTACTAAATATTATTGTTTATCATCTGCAACTTCCTACAAGGTGCATTTCCGGGGAATCATGGATCACATCAGATGTTAAGCCAGTGAAGGTGTTGGGTTGGCAACTGGTTCCACACAGCACGGTGGCACAGTGGTTAGTGACAGAGACCTGGGTTCGATTCCGGCCTCAGGTGACTGTCTGTGCAGAGTTTGCACATTCTCCCCATGTCTGCGTGGGTTTCCCACAATCCAAAGATGTGCAGGTTAGGTTGATTGGTTGTGCTAAATTGCCCCTTAGTATCAGGGGGATTAGCGGGGTAAATACATGGGGTTACCGGGATAGGACTTTGATGCGATTGTTTTGAATACTTTCTATGGTGCATCTGTAAAAGTTGCTGAGAGTCGTAGCAGACATAACAAACTCACTCCTGAGAAATTAGAAGCGTTGGTGGGCTTCCTTAACCACAGCATGGCAAGGAGGGACCAAAATTACTGTTGGGAACTTTTTCTTTTAATTTGCAGAATGAGTTGCAGACGTGGATTCGTGGAAATGTTACGTTATGCCCCAGATCAATGTTTATCTTTGATGAAATGGACAAAATGCATCCGGGCCTCATTAATGCTATCAAACCCTTCCTGGACTACACCAGTGCTGTGGACAAAGTGGATTATCGAAAAGCAATTTTCATCTTCTTGAGGTAGGTGCGCCCCAAATAACAAGCAGATTCAGGATGGTGAAAATTGGACAGGTTCCCAGGTTCCCACTCATGATCAGTAACCAATGACTCTGATGAAGGGTCATTGGGTGGGATTCTCCAGCCCGCTCACCCCAAAACCAGAGAATCCCGCCTGCGGTCAATGGACCTTTCCGTGGTCCTGCCCCTGCCCACTATGACTCTTGTGGTGGGCAGGACGGGGAGAACTCTGCCAATGATATTTCTAAGCATTAGACACAATTTTATTCTAGTATTCCAATGGGGAAACTTGTGGGATTGGGTGCAATGCTGGTTTACACTTTGCCTTGTTTGACTTCCATCAAAGTTACTCGAGTGTAATATTAAGCAGGGGATAAAGCTGCCATTCGACCTGATCCCACAGGATACCCACCCTGTGTGTTAGGGTAGAAATTGTCCCATTCTGATCAGCTTCAGGAAGAACTGAAGAATGTAAAAGTGCAACCATGAAGTAGAAGAAATCTTGAAAATCTTTAAAAGTGCCTGCTTGCCAAAGATGTGCATGTTAGATTCATTGGCCATGCTAAATTGCCTCTTGGTGTCCAGGGATGGTAGGTTGGAGGGATCAGAGAGGTAAACATGTGCAGTTATGGGGATAGGGCCTGGGTGGGATTGTTGCTGGTGTAGACTCAATGGGCTGATGGGCCTCCTTCTGCACTACAGGGTTTCCATGATTCTATTACATTGAATTATATCGAGTCTACAGAACAGAAACAGACAATTGTCTCAATGGCCCATGCTAACATTTATACTTCATATGAGTCCCCTCCACCCCTCCTCATCTAACTTCATTAGTTATTATCTTCCTTTCTCCCTGATTTGTAAATCTAGCTTCCCCTCCAATGTGTCTATTCGTCTTAAACTGCTCCATTTTTGTTTAATTCATTTGTGGTCATGGATGTTGCTGGCTGGCCAGCATTTATTGCCCACCTGTAGTTGTCCTTGAAGGGCAATTGAGAGTCAACCACATTGCTGTGGCCCTGGAGTCACATGTAGGCCAGACCAGATAAGGACAGCAGATTTCCTTCCCTGAAGGGCATTATTTGGGTTTTTCTGACAATGGTTTCATGGTCATCAGTAGGTTTTTAATTCCAGATATTTTTTATTGAATTCAAATTCCACCATCTGCTATGGTGGGATTCAAACCCAGGTCCCCAGAACATTAGCTGTGTTTCTGGATTAATAGTCCAGCAATAATATCACTAGGCCATCACCTCCTCTAAGTCCTACATATTTATAAAAGCAAATTACTGCAGATGCTGGAATCTGAAACCAAAAGAGAAAATGCTGGAAAATCTCAGCAAGTCTGGCAGCATCTGTAAGGAGAGAAAAGAGCTGAGCTTGGGTCATCTGGACTCGAAAAGTCAGCTGTTTTCTCTCCTTATAGATGGGTGCAGTACGGTGGCACAGTGGTTAGCACTGCTGCCTCACAGTACCAGGGACCCAGGTTCATTTCCCAGCTTGGGTCACCGTATGTGTGGAGTTTGCACGTTTTCTGTGGGTTTCCTTCCGGTGCTCCGGTTTCCTCCCACATTCTGAAAGATGTGCTAGTTAGGTGCATTGACCCAAACCGGTGCTGGACTGTGGCGACTAGGGGAATTTCACAGTAACTTCATTGCGGTGTTAATGTAAGCCTTACTTGTGACTAATAAAGAACAACAAATAAAATTACAGTGCAGGAACAGGCCCTTCAGCCCTCCATGCCTTCACCGACTGAACTAAAACCCTTCCAGGGACCATATCCTTCTATTCCCATCCTATTATCAAGACGCCCCTTAAAAGTCACTATCATATCTGCTTCCATTATCTCCCCTGGCAACGAGTTCCAGGCACCCACCACCCTCTGTATAAAAAATCTGCCTCATACAGCTTCTTTAAACCTTTCCCCTCGCACTTTAAACCTTTGCCCTCTGGTAATTGATTCTTCCAGCCTGGAAAAAAGCTTCTGACTATCCACTCTCTCCATGCCTCTCATAATCCTGTAGACTTCTATCAGGTCGCCCCCTCAACCTCCGTCATTCCAGTGAGAACAAACCAAATTTCTCCAACCTCTCCTCTTGGCTAATGCCCTCCATACCAGGCAACATCCTGGTAAATCTTTTCCGTATGCTCTCCAAAGCCTCCACATCCTTCTGGTAGTGTGACGACCAGTATTGAACACAATATTCCAAATGCGGCCTAACTAAGGTTCTATAAAGCTGCGACATGACTTGCCAATTTTTAAACTCAGTGTCCCGTCCGATGAAGGCAAGCATGCCGTATGCCTTCTTGACTACCTTCACTTTCATTGCCACTTTCAGTGATCTGTGTACCTGTACACCCAGATCCCTCTGCCTATCAACAGTCTTCAGAGTTCTGCCATTTACTGTACATTTCCTATTTGTATTAGACCTTCCAAAATGCATTACCTCACATTTGTCTGGATTAAATTCCATCTGCCACCTCTCCACCCAAGTCTCCAACTGATCTATATCCTGCTGTATCCTCTGATGGTCCTCATTGCTATCTGCAAATCCACCAACCTTTGTGTTGTCCGCAAACTTACTAATAAATAAACCTTTTATTTTAGATGCTGCCAAACCTGCTGAGATTTTCCAGCATTTTCTCTTTTGGAGCCACATATTCACCACTCTTTGGGTCTCATGTATTCCCTGTTGGAGTGATGGTTGTTGACCTTGCTGTTGATGCTCAGTGACACCCTGTCCTCTTTGCCCCCGAACAGCAACACTGGTGGTGACCAGATCAATGAATTTACCTTGAGACGTTTGATGAGTGGGAAGGAAAGGGAGAGCATTAAGCTGGGTGAACTGGAAGATGAGCTCTCCATAGCGGTCTTCACCAACGACAACAGTAAGTGTGTGTCACTGGCAAGTGGAAGATAAAACCAGTGCACAAAAAGCCCAAAATGAATCCTGTCTGTTTCATATTACCTCCCCGTTCTAGCCCTGTTCCTGACTGAACAACTGTGCAAATCTTCTATATATTGCTTTTATTCCTCTCCTGTACATTTTTCAATTTGACGGGCAAATTAAACAAACATAGGGTTGTTTTCTCTGAAATTCAGAAGGTTATGGGGTGATTTGACAGAGATTTGCAAGGTAGTGGGCAGACCAGTGGTTAGCACTGCTTCCTCACAGCTCCAGGGACCCGGGTTCAATTCCCAGCTTGGGTCACTGTCTGTGCAGAGTTGGCACATTCTCCCTGTGTCTGTGGGCTTCCTCCCGCAGTCCAAAGATGTGCAGGTTAGGTTGATTGGCCATGATAAATTGCCCCTTAGTGTCAGGGGGTAGGGTAAATGTGTGGGGTATGAGAATAAGGCTTGGGTGGGATTGTGGTTGGTGCAGACTCGATAGGCCTCTTTCTGCACTGTAGGGTTTCTATAATTCTATGATATTAAGGAAAACAGATAGGATAAATTGGGAGAATCCATTGCCACTGGTTGCGGAGCCTAGGATTAGGGCATTGTTTAAATGTTAGTGCTAGGCTTTGAGAAGTGAAACCAGGAAATTAATTGTACAAAGGGTGGTGAAAGTTTCAAACTCTCTTCCACAAGCAGTTGGATCTTGATCAATTGCTAATTTTATATCTGAGATAGGTAGATGGTATTCTGGGATAATGTGCGTATTAGATTGTCTGGGCCATGCTCAATTGCCCCTTAGTGCCAGGGGGATTAGCAGGGTAAAGACGTGGGGTCACATGGAAAAGGGTCTGGGTGGGATTGTTGTTAGTGCAGACTGAATGGCCTCTTTCAGCACTGTAGGGATTCTACGATTCGAGATAAAGGTGGGTATGTGGAGTGAGGTTGCAGATCAGCCATGATCTCATAGTCCAAGCGGCTAAATGGCCTCCTCCTGTTCCTGTGTCTGTAGAAACGGTAAACATCCTCTCCTCAGCCCCAGCCTGCTGGCATCTTGTACCTCTGTGTTGAAAGCTCTGACTCAGCAAAGGAATGGAGGATGCTAACTGAATAATGCCATGATGAGCCATGAATCAATGGGACCGATTGAGTCCACGGTGGGTCAGCTAATTAACCAATTAATTTATTAACCAACAAATTAGCTAGTTGAAGCATAATGATCAGATCAAACCTCAACTTCAATCTCCAGTTAGATAAGGAGAGGGAGAGTTGTGTTGGGGTGGTTGGGAGGCACTCCTCAGCTGTTCCCAGTACCAGGGAAATCTCCACTGCTTCTCTTTTCTGCTCATTAACCTGTGACTCCTGCTGGGGACTGATGGGATGCAGATAGAATCAGGTTGTTAATATTCACTGCCAAATTGCACGCGGTTAATGTCTACAAGAGTGATGCACTGGAGGGAATGAGCATCAGAGTCAATGCCTCCAGGAGTGAAAGGGAGGAGAACCTCACAGCACCAGGGGACCTGGGTTCAATTCCGGCCTCGGGTCATTATCTGTGTGGAGACTGCACGTTCTCCCTGTGTCTGTGTGGGTTTCCTCCGGGTGCTCCGGTTTCCTCCCACACTCCAAAGATGTGCAAGTTAGGTGGATTGGCCATGCTAAATGGCCCCTTAGTGTCAGGGGCATTAGCAGGGTAAATATTGGGGCAACACAGTGGCACAGTGGTTGCCACTACTGCCTCACAGCACCTGGGACTTGGGTTCAATTGCTGGCTTGGGTCACTGTCTGTATGGAGTTTACACTTTTTCCCCGTGTCCGCGTGGGTTTCCTCGGGGTGCTCCAGTTTCCTTCCGCACTCCAAAGATATGCGGGTTAGGTTGATTGACCATGCTAGATTACCCCTTGATGTCAGGGAGATTAGCAGGGCAAATGTGTGGGGTTATGACAATTGCGCCTAGTTGCGATTGTGGTCGATACAGACTCGATAGACTGAATGGCCTCCTCCTGTACTGTAGGGATTCTATAAATAGCAGGGAAATCTGAAGCATAAAGGGACATTGGAATCCTGAACTCTCTTAAGGTTAATATGCAGGTTCAGTTAGCAGTTAGGAAGGCAAATTCAATGGTAGCATTCGTTTCTAGAGGGCTAGAACACAAGAGCAAGGATGTACTGCTGAGGCTGTATATGGCTCTGGTCAGACCCCATTTGGAATATTGTGAGCAGTTTTGGGCCCCATAATGAAGGAAGGATGTGCTGGCCTTGGAGGGGGTCCAGAGGAGGTTCACAAGAATGATTCCTGGGATGAAAGTTTGTCATACGAGAAGCAGTTGAGGAGTCTGGGTCGATACTTGATAGATTTTAAAAAGATCAGGGGGGAATCTAATTGAACTTAGAGGCCTGGATAGAGTGGATGTAGAGAGGATGTTTCCACTCGTGGGAAAGACTAGAACTCGAGGCACAACCTCAGAGTGAAGGGATGCTCCTTTAAAACAGAGATGAGGAGGTATTTCTTCAGCCAGAGGGTGGTGAATCCGTGGAACTCTTTGCCACAGAGGGCTGTGGAGGCCAGGTCGTTGAGGTCTTTGAGACAGAGATCAAAAGGTTCTTGATCAATAAAGAGATCTAGTGTTATGGGGAGAAGGCAGGAGAATGAGGATGAGAAAAATATCAGCCATGATTGAGTGGCAGAGCAGATTCGATGGGCCGAACGGCCTACTTCAGCTCCTAGAACAAAGAACAACACAGCATGGGAAACAGGCTCTTCAGCCCAACGAGTCCGCGCCGCCATTTTAACATTGTGAGTGCCCTTGTCTACCTATGACCTTTGTCTATATCTTATGGTCTTATGGAATTGAATTGAATTGGTTTATTGTCACATGTATTGAGATACAGAGAAAAGCATTGTTTTGTGTGCTCAATACAGACAAAACAGACTTGATGGGCCAAATGGCCTAATTGTGCTCCAATACTCAATAGCCTTATGGTCTAAGTACTTGGGATTAGTGGGGTAGAGCCATGGTGGGATTGTGGTTGGTGCAGACTCGATGGGCCAAATGGCCTCTTTCTGCACTGTGGGGATTTGATGCTGAAAATTGACATCGAAAGGAGGGACGTAACACCATTCTCACTCAAAGTATTGTAAATACCAGCAGAATTATCAATTTTGTTTCAAGAAAATGTTTCTCTTGCAGGTGGGTTCTGGCAGGCTAACCTCATCCAAGCCAACTTGATTGACCATTTCATTCCCTTCCTACCCCTGGAGTTCAAACACGTGGTGTCCTGTGTCAGAGCAGAACTTGCATCCAGAGGAGTCAGCAACGAGAGCATTGTCAACACAATAGCGAGCAGCATGGTCTATTACCCCAAAGAGGAGAAGCTATTATCAGTGAAAGGTTGCAAGACTGTGGCCTCCAAAGTGAATCTGTATTTCTAAGTCAGAGGGCCCACAGGAGGAAGGTTCTGCATGCTGTGACCAGAATCTTTGGCGTGGGCAGAATATCTGGGGCTGACTTGACAAGGCAGCCATCCACTTGTGGCTCTGTTAACTGAAAACCCCCACACAACTCAATTATTACCTTGAAAATCACAACAAGCAAATGGGTAAGTGCAAAGCGCCTTATCTAATGGAGCTTGCGTTAAGGAATGGATGGTCATGGAGCTGGAATTCTACCGCCTCACCTGCCCGCCATGGGAATCGGAATGGGGAAGAGGCGGACAATGGAAAGGTCCGTTGACCTCAGGCGGGATTTTATAGTTTCGGGACGAGTGAGGTCCATGCTGTCTAATTTTACCAGCACGTCCACCCAAGGGTTGGCACGATGCCGCCCAAGGCCAGCGGAGAATGTCGTTCTCCGAGCCTCACCCGCCCCCGGAATCGGGATAAAATTCCGGCCATCATCTGGAATTGGCACTGGGAAATGTCCGATGGAAGGAATCAAAAGTAACTTTGTTTGTGAGGTTTGTTTTTCAGTGAAGTGTGAGGGTGGTTTACACCTATTTGTTTTCAACCCAAGAACCATTTGAAGTCACAGTCTATTGCTTGTCTCCCAAATCACTATTGCTTGATAATTGCTGATTGTTTACAGAGAAATGTCACAGTACAAGGAGCCAGACCCCTTTGTTAAAATAAAAAGGCTGGGAAAGCAAATAGCTAGCCACAGGTGACCATTCTGGAAATGGAGGTGGCCGTGTACAAAAGGTGAGAATGTAGCTTTCAAAAAATCAACTGGCTTGTCACGCTCCAGGGTAAGAAACCCCCTTGCATAGAGGTTTGTAAAAATGTTGATTGCTGCCACAGTAAGGCCATAGATGCAGAATCAATTGAGATGTTTTAAGAGCAGATAGATACATTCTTGGGAGGGAGGACTACTGAGGAAGATGCAGAACACAGCAAATTGAGAGTGAAGAGAGGTGATGGCCTCTCATCGCAAAACTATTAATCCAGAAACTCAGCTAATCTTCTGGGGGATCCAGGTCTGAATCCCGCCACAGTAGATGGTGAAATTTGAATTCAATATAAAAAAATCTGGAATTAAAAATCTACTGATGACCATAAAACCATTGTCGATTGTCGGAAAAATCCATCTAGTTTACTATAATGTCTTTTGGGGAAGGAAATCTGCCGCCCTTACCCGGTCTGGCCAACATGTGACTACAGAGCCACAGCGATGCAGTTGACACTCAAGTGCCCTCAGGAAACTAGGGATGAGCAATTAATGCTGGTCAGCCAGCAATGCCCTGGTCCCACAAATGGACATGCACTGGAACATTACATTTCAGGCTTATCTTACATTTCAGCATTTCTTGTGCCTTTGTCTGTGTGTGAATTGGAAGCTGATATTTAAAGAGGAAAATTGTAGGAGGTAGTCTGTGCAATTACGTATTTTGATTTGATTTGATTTATTATTGTCACTTTTATTGGAATACAGTGAAAAGTATTGTTTCTTGCGTGCTGTACAGACCATTCATAGAGTACATAGGGAAGGAAACTTGGTTCTCACTGATGGTTTTGTTTTGCACTATGAATCTGCACCTACGAAAATCCCGACTGAATGAAAATCCCAGAATAGCCGCAATTCCAATCCAATAAAGAGGGTGATTAAACGATCGGCTTGGCCTAGTGAGCCGAACGCTGGCCTCTGATTCAGTATTGATGTGGAGATGCCAGCGTTGGACAGGGGTATGCACAGTAAGAGTTTGTGCTACCAAACAAACCTGTTAGATTTTAACCTAGTGCTGTGAGACTTCTTACTCTGATTCAGTAAGTTGTGGGTTCAAGACCCACTTCGGAATAATTTGGCGCATTATTCATGTTGAAACTCAGTGAGAGTACTGCTGCACAGTGGGAGATGCCATCTTCCAAACCAAGACACATTGGGTGGAATCCCCAGCCGCACTGGTCTAAAAGCCAGAAATTCCTGCCCCACCCTCAATGGCGTTTCACATTCTCTGCAACCCACCCGCTAAAATTCCAGTGGCGGGCAGGATGGGAGAACTCCGTCCCATGTCGTCTTCCCTGCTGGATGTATGAGATTCCAATGTACTGTCTGAAGATGAGGAGGGCAAACTGTGCACTGGCCTGCCCAATATTTGTCCCTCAACTAATATAGAAAATAGGTGCGGGAAGTAGGCCATTCGGCCCTCTGAGCCTGCGCCACCATTCAATATGTTCATGCACTTTCAGTCTCTCACTCCCAAAAGAAATTGGTTAGAAGTCTCATTGGTGTCTGTGATCCTTTGCTATGTGCAAATTAGCTGCTGCAAATCCTTTCATATTAACAGTATGGTGAAAAATATTGAATAAAATGAATTTAATTCTTTTAAAGCTTCTCTTCTGAATTCTAGTATCTGCACCATCCTCCACAAACACTGACATAATTGAACTGAATTTAACAAGGTACCTTGCAGGAGGCTGTTAAATAAGCTAACAGTCAATGGTGTTGGAGACAAGGTACTGGCATGGATAAAGATTGGCTGACACACAGATGGCAGAGAGTGGGGATAAGAGGGTCCGTTTCAGGATGGCAACCGGTGACTACTTGAGTTCCACGGGGGTCAGTGTTGGGACCACAATTTTTCACTAAAACATTAATAATCTGGAAGATAGAACTGAAGACATGGTTGCTCAATTTGTGGATGACACAAAGATATGTAGAGGGATAGGTAATGTTGAGGAAGTGGGGAGGCTGACGAATGACTTGGAATGATTGGGCAAACAAGTGGCAGATGAAATACAATCTGGGAAAGTGCAAGGTTATGCACTTTGGTCGGAAGAATAGAGGCATAGACTATTTTCTAAATGGGGAAGGGCTTCAGAAATCTGAAGCACAAAGGGACTTGGGTATAATGGTTCAGGACTCTCTTAAGGTTAACGTATAGGTTCAGTCGGCAGTTAGGAAGGCAAATTCAATATTAGCATTCATTTCTAGGGGGCTAGAATTCAAGAGCAGGGATAAGCTGTATAAGGCTCTGGTCAGACTCCATTTGGAATATGTGAGCAGTTTTGAGCCCCATACTTAAGGAAGGATGTGCTGGCTTGGAGGGGGTCCAGAGGATGTTCGCAGGAATGATTCCAGGAATGAACTGTTTGTAATAGGAGGAGCGGTTGAGGAGTCTGGTTTTATACTAGATGGAGTTTAGAAGGTTAAGGAGGAATTTAATTGAAACTTACAGAATACTGAGAGGCCTGGATAGAGTGGACGTGGAGAGGATGTTTTCACTAGAGGGAGAGACTGCAACTTGAGGGCAAAACCTCAAAGTGAAGGGACGATCCTTTAAAATTGAGATGAGGAATTTCTTCAGCCAAAAAGTGGTGATTCTGTGGAATTCTTTGCCACAAAAGGCTGTGGAGGGCAGGTCATTGAGTGTCTTTAAGACAGAGATACTTAGGTTCTTGATCAATAGGGATCAAGGGAGAAGGCAGGAGAATAGGGATGAGAATCATATCAATATAACTGAATGGCAGAGCAGACACGATGGGCCGAATGGTCTAATTCTGCTGCTACATCTTATGGTTTAATGGAATTGGATGCATTTGCTTTATTGTCACATGGACTGGGATACAGTGAAAGCCATTGTATTGTGCCCTCTATAAATACAAAACATCCCATTCTTGAGGCGAGAAGGAAAGATGATGCAGAATATAGTGTTGCAGTTACTGATCTGCTTAATATGTGATAGGGCCATTCTAAAGTCTGATGAAAGCAGGGAAGAAGCTGTTCTCGAGTCAGTTGTTACATGTTTTCAGACTTTTATATCTTTTCCCCAACATAAGAAGTAGAAGGGAGTATGTCTGGGGTACGTGGGATTCTTGATTATGCTGGCTGCTTTCCCAAGGCAGTGGGAAGTGTGGACAGAGTCAATGGACGGGAGGCTGGTTTGCATGATGGACAAGGCTACGTTCACAACCCTTGTAGTTCCTTGAAATATACAAGATCCTGAGGGGTCTTGACAGAGTGGATTTGGAAAAGATGTTTATTCTTGTAGAAATCTAAAATTAGGCATCCCCTGTTTAAGAAATGAGGAGAATTCTTTTCTCCCAAGAGCACCCTGAGTCTTTGGAACTCTTCCTGAAAAGGTTAGACGGGAACCATACGAAGCTGTGATTCATTTGGAAAGGATGCTTTCTATGGTGCATATGTGTAAATTGGTGAAAGTCGTAGTGGACATGCCAAACTTCCTTAGCCTTCTAAGAGAGGCATTGGTGGGCTTTCTTAACTACAGCATTGGCATGGAAGGACAAGGATAGATTATTGGTGATCTGAACACCTAGAAGCTTGAAACTCTCGACCATCTCCGCTTCATCACCTTTGATGCAGACAAGGGCACGTCCTCCATTACGTTTTATGAAGTCAATGACTATCTCCTTTGTTTTGTTGACATTAAGGGAGAGATTATTGTCATCGCACTATTTCACTGGATTGTCTATTTTCTGTACTCTTCTCGTCATTGTTTGAGATCCAACCCACTACATGGTACCATCGGCAAACTTGAAAATTGAGTTGGAGCAGAATTTGGCCACACAGTCATAAGTGTATAAGGAGTATAGTAAGGGGCTGAGGACACAGCCTGACCAGGCACTGGATAATTGTGGCGGAGGTGTCATTATCTATCCTTCTTGATTGTGGTCTGTGGGTTAGGAAGTCTTGAATCCAGTCACAGAGGGAGGAGCCGAGCTCGAGGCCATGGAGTTTAAAGATGAGTTTTGTTGGGATCATGTTGTTGAAGATTGAGCTGCAGTCAATAAAAAGGAGTCTGACACAAGTGTCCTTGTTGACCAGGTTTCACACCCCATGTTATTTATTTTCTTGGATTTTATTCCCCTTTCTCCACAATCATCGTTAACATGTGAAACTCAAGGCTGGTGGAAACAGATTCAATAATAACTTTCAAAAAGTTATTGGATAAACACGTGAAAGGGAAATTTGGCAAGTTGGGGAAATGGCAAGCTGGTGGGACCAGCAAAATTTGCACCTGGAGAACAGCCAGTATGGGCTTGAAGGGGCAGATAGCCTCCTCCTGTGCAGACACCATTCTGTCTTTGTGACTTTATAAGATGGGAGAAAGTTTTAACCTGAGGGTGAAGAATCATTTGATTTGATTTATTATTGTCACATGTATTAGGATACAGTGAAAAGTATTACATCTTGTGCGCTATACAAAACATACCATTCATAGAGAAGGAAAAATTGCAGAACATAGCATTACAGTCATAGCTAGGGTGCAGAGAAAGATCAACTTAGTGTGAGGTAGGTCCATTCAAAAGTCCGATGGCAGCAGGAAAGAAGTTGTTCCTGAGGCGGTTGGTGCATGACCTCAGACTTTTGTATCTTTTCCCGAAGGAAGAAGGTGGAAGAGAGAATACCCGAGGTGCGTGGGGTCCTAACTAGTGGGAATTATCCAAGTGAACTTCCCAAAATTAATCAAAAGCAATCTTTAATTGAAAGCCAGTCAATTCAGGCTGAGGGACATGATTGAAGTGTATAAGGTTCTGAGGGGTATGGACAGGGTGAGCAGCTGTTCGCCTTGGTTGGCGGGGGGGGGGGGTCAATCACAAGGGGACATAGCTTTAGAGTCAGGGGCAAGTAATTCAGCAGGATTTTGAGATAAAAACCTTTTCACTCAGAGGGTGGTGGGAATCTGGAAATGCACTGCCTGGGAAAGTAGTGGACGCCGGAAACCTTTAAAAAATATTTGGGTGAGCACTTGAAATATCATAACATTCAAGGATATGGGGACAAGTGCTGCAAAATAGGATTAGCACCTTTAGTAGTAGTTATTGTCGGTGCAGACTCGATGGGCCGTAGGGCCTATTCTGTGACTCTGCCTATAGTGTTGCAGACATCCCAGTGAGAGGATGAATCAAAATATGGCCATGCAGAGTTGGCATCGCTGCCATACCCAGTCAGACAGGTACAGGTGGTCTGAGCCCCACACCCAGATAGATGGACAGGTACAGGTGACTCTCAGACAGACAGGAATAGGTGGTTCTGAGACAGACAGACAGGTACAGTGGTTCTGAGACAGACAGACAGGTACAGGTGGTTCTGAGACAGACAGACAGGTACAGTGGTTCTGAGACAGACAGACAGGTACAGGTGGTTCTGAGACAGACAGACAGGTACAGTGGTTCTGAGACAGGCAGACAGGTACAGGTGGTTCTGAGACAGGCAGACAGGTACAGTGGTTCTGAGACAGGCAGACAGGTAATTCTGAGCCCCACACCTGCCCTGAGGACCCACCCCCTCCTCCCCTCTGCCGTCACGGTAATTTAGGCATGTGTCAGGCTGTGGCCAATGGGAAAGGTGGCTGGCAGCGGGGCGGATGTGACGTTATCGTACCCAGTGAGGGGCGGTTCCGTGCCCGTTGGGCACCGCAGGGGCTGATTTGACTCGTCTTAAGTTTCCTTTGTACCTTTTGTTTCTGTTCGGGCCGTTCCCCCTCCTTTTGGGGAGCTGCCCCCTTTTTGTTTGTCCGAACGTAATTTAAGTTTGTTTACTTGTTTGACCCGCCCAAAAGACCCACCCAAAAGCCCCCCCCCCCAGTGAGGGGCGGACGTGACGCCAGCGGCGCCGGGTTGACACTTTGACGCTGGGGGCGGGGCAGGTAGGATTTGGGCGAATGTATGGCGGAACGGAAGTGACGTTCTCATTCGCAGGGCGGATGTGATGTTGGCCAAACTGCTCTGCGGGGCGGAAATTATTCTGGTTTCTGGTTCCGGTGGGGATGGGACAGCTTCTGGTTTCTGCCGCCCCGCTGCCGGCAATATGGAGCTCCGGCGCCGGGCGCTGCTGCTCTTGCTCCTCTCCCCGGGGCTGTGCGCCGCGCTAGATCCTTTCTCCACCTTCGTTTTCATGGGCGGGGCCGCCTCCGCTGCTTATTATTATTTCAACTGTCGCTTCCAGGAATGCTGCAACAAGGACTGGATACCGCTGGATGTGAAAGGTGCGGGGTCAGGGGTCAGAGCCAGGGTCAAGGTCAGGGGTCAGAGCCAGGGTCAAGGTCAGGGCTCAGAGCCAGGGTCAAGGTCAGGGCTCAGAGCCAGGCTTGGGCATCGGGTCACTGGGTCAGAGACAGCTCCAAGGTCAAGGGTCAGAGATGGGAATAGGTAGGAATAATGGTAGGAAGGACTATTACTTACGTGGTGAAAAACTGCAGCAGGCGACGGTGCAGAGGGACCTCGGGGTCCTTGTGCATGAGTCGCAAAAACCCAGCCTGCAGGTGCAGCAGGTGGTCAGGAAGGCGAATGGGATGCTGGCCTTCATAGCGAGGGGGATTGAATATAGAAGTAGGGAGGTCTTGCTGCGGCTGTATAGGGCATTGGTGAGGCCGCAGCTGGAGTACTGTGTGCAGTTTTGGGCGCCGTACTTACACAAGGCTATTTTGGCCTTGGAGGGAGTGCAGAGGAGGTTTACTAGGCTGATACCGAAGTTGAGGGGGTTGAACTATGAGGAGAGGCTGAATAAACTAGGCTTGTACTCGTTAGAGTTTAGAAGAATGAGGGGAGATCTCATTGAGATGTGTAAGATGATGAATGGGATGGATAGGATAGAGGTGGAGAGACTCTTCCCGCTCAGAAAGGACAGTAGGACTAGGGGGCACAGCCTCAAGATAAAGAGGGGGTGGTTTAGAACGGAGTTGAGGAGGAACTTCTTCACTCAAAGGGTGGTGAATCTCTGGAATTCTCTGCCCGTTGAAGTGGTGGAGGCTGCCTCGCTAAATATTTTTAAGACGCGGGTTGATGGGTTTTTGATAAGCGAGGGGATTAAGGGTTATGGGGAGAGGGCGGGAATGTGGAACTGAGCCACGACAGATCAGCCATGATCTTATTGAATGGCGGGGCAGGCTCGAAGGGCTAGATGGCCTACTCCTGCTCCTATTTCTTATGTTCTTATTTCCTGACACAGGGTCAGGGGTCAAATACAGGTTTGGGGTCAGAACCAGGCATAGGGTCAGTGGGTCAGAGTCAAAGGGCTTTTCGTGGGTGTTGGGAATCAAATCCAGGTACAGAGTTGGGGTTTCTGATTTTAATTTTTCTTTCTTGTTTAAAACCAAAAAAATGTTGCCCAAGTTGCTTTATTTTCTTTCATCAGCATCTATGGTGAAACGCTGCAGTTCTTGTTTGGAAACTTGTTGAGGAATGAGAACATAGAACACTGCTGCACAAACAGGCCCTTCGGCCCACAAGTTGCGCCGATCACATCAATACCTACCAATCCATAGACCTATCTATAACCCCCAATCCCATTAAATCCCATATACTCATCCAGAAGTCTTTTAAAAGACCCCAGCGAGTTCGCCTCCACCACCACTGACGGCAGCCGATTCCATTCACTCACCACCCTCTGAGTGAAAAACTTACCCCTAACATCACCTCTGTACTTGCTTCCCTGCACCTTAAATCTGTGTCCTCTCGTAGCAACCATTTCAACCCGGGGAAATAGCCTCTGAGAATCCACCCTATCTATTCCTCTCAACATTTTATAAACCTCTATCAGGTCGCCTCTCAACCTTCGTCTCTCCAGGGAGAAGAGTCCCAGCTCCTTCAACCTATCTTCATAAGGCATGCCTCCCAATCCAGACAACATCCTTGTAAATCTCCTCTGTACCCTTTCAATAGCTTCTACGTATGAGGAAGTTTTTTTTTATCTGTGTGGTAGCTGCAGCTGGGTTAGTTTCAGTATCACAAGTTCTGGTTCGAGGTCCCGCTTCAGGTACTTGAGCACAAAAATCGAGGGGCTGACACTCCTGTGTAATACTGTGTGTGCCCAGCATTGGTAATATGTTGCCAAGCATTAAACCAGCCTGCCTGCTCAAGTGGATGTCAAAGATCCAGCGGAAGTATTTTGAGCAGGAGAGTTTATCCCCTAATGTCTTGCCCAATACTTATCCCTCAGTTGAACATCACAGAATCAAATTATCTGATTATTATCACACTGCTGTTTGTGGCAGCATGATGTACAGAAATTGGCTGTCAGACCTCCTACCTTACACCAATGACTCCACTTCAACACACAATCAGGTGCTAAATGCTTTGAGTCCCCTGGTCATGAAAAGCAATTTGTAAAGGCTTTTTTTTTGTATTTTTGTTATTCATAACATAGCATTAATGTCACTAGATTCCTAACTCAGAGATCCAGAGTAATACTTGGGAACATGATTCAAATCATACCATGGCAGCTGGTGGAATTTAAATTTCATTCATTAATCGAGGGATTCTAGCCTTCATTAATTGAGGAATTGAGTTTAGGAGTCGGGAGATAATGCTACAGCTTTATAGGACCCTGGTCAGACCCCACTTGGAGTACTGTGCACAGTTCTGGTCGCCTCATTACAGGAAAGATGTGGAAGCTATTGAGAGGGGGCAGAGGAGATTTACAAGGATGTTGCCTGGATTGGGTGGCATGCCTTAGGAGGATAGGTTGAGGGAGCTAGGTCTTTTCTCCCTGGAGATACGAAAGATGAGAGGTGACCTGATAGAGGTTTATAAAATGTTGAGAGGTACAGATCGGATGGATTCTCAGAGGCTATTTCCCAGGGCTGAAGTGGTCGCTACGAGAGGGCACAGATTTAAGGTGCTGGGGAGTAGGTACAGAGGAGATGTCAGGGATAAGTTTTTCACTCGAGGGTGGTGGGTGAGTGGAGTCGGCTGCTGTCAGTGGTGGCGAAGGCAAACTCGGAGTCTCTTAAGAGACTTCTGGACGAGTACATGGGATTTAATGGGATTGAGGGTTATAGATAGGCCTGGTAGATAGGGATATGATCAGCGCAACTTGTAGGCCAAAGGGCCTGTTTGTGCTGTGGTTTTCTATGTTCTAAGTTCATATGGAATATAAATCTCAAATCAGCAATGGTGACCATGACAACCATCCTTGGACTGTAAAATCAATCTGGTCACTAATGTCCTTCAGGGAAGGAAATCTGCCGCCCTCGCCTGGTCTGGCCTACATGTGACTCCAGAGCCACAGCAATGTGGTTGACTCTCAACTGCCCTCTGAAATGGCCAAGGAACTCATTATGCTCAAGCAATTATCGTAGAATCCCGACAGAATCTGCACCAACAGCAGTCCCATCCAAGCCCTATCCCCAGAGCCCCGTGATTTACTTTGATTTCCCTGATACTAAGGGGCAATTGAGGATGGCCAATACATCTAACCGGCACATCTTTGGTCTGTGGGAGGAATCTGGAGCACCTGGAGAAAACCCACACAGACACAAGGAGAACATGCAAACTCCACACAGTCACTGAAGGCTGGAATCAAACCCAGGTCCATGGTGCTGAGAGATAGCAGTGCTAACCACTGCCACCCAATTATGGATGAGTGACAAATACTGGTCTTGCCACTGATACCCATGGAAAACTATTTTCTAAATGGCCAGAGTTTTTAAGGGCTGTGAACAGGAGGCAGAAAGGTTTTGTCAGCAGCTGTTGTTAATTCAGCCACACCACCTGCAAAATTACTAGTGGATCTTGCTGGAGCCTGATATCCAAATTACTCACTGTTTTTGCGCACTTTTTAGTTGGAAATATTTTTGTGCCATTATTTCCTGGAAACATGAGCTGATAAAACAGTAAGGGCAATGGCACACCTGCAGCTTCAGTGAACAATAGAGTATCTCTTTAACCAATGAGTTTCAAAGATTGGACAGTAAACAGAAGAGGTAGTGCAAAGGCAGGTGAGTTATAGTCAAATCAGGTCCCAAAGGGGAAAATAGAGGAAGGAAAATAAAGATGTTAAATGATATTTACATGCTGGAATGAAATTGAACAGTTTCAATTATTCCCTTTCTGGGCTTGAGGTTAATTAGCGATGGATTAAATGTTATGATATAAAGGTATCTGCTATTTAAATAGCAAAGTTAATACTCTGCAACTGATTAGAATTAGTTTTCAGGATCTTTCACTGGTGTTTTGAGGATTGTATTCTGTTATTCAAAGGCGACACAATGGCACAGTGATTAGCATTGCTGCCTCACAGCACCAGGGAGCTGGGTTCAATTCCAGCCTCGGGTCACTGTCTGTGTGGAGTCTGCACATTCTCCCTGTGTCTGCATGGGTTTCCTCCTAGCGCTCCAGTTTCATCTTTTAGTCCAAAGATGTGCAGATTAGGTGGATTGGCCATGGTAAATTGCTTCTTAGTGTCCAGAGATTGTGTAGGTTAGATGGATTACTGGGACAGGATGAGGGGAAGGGCCTGGGTAAGATACTCTATCAGAGAGTTGGTGCAGATTCAGTGGACTAAATGGCCTATTCTGCACTATAGGGATTCTATGATTGTTTGATTATTAGTCATGAATATTTCTTGTTGGGATTTGCATTGTGTCTCAGATTTGATGCCCTCCCCTGTTCTGGTATCACCTAACACAATTACATATTTACTGTGCCCCCTTAACCAGTAAAAAAAATCAATTCTGTCCTGCATCTATAATTACCAATCTATCTGTTCACTTTTAAAACAGGATTAAAAGCTGACTTAAGGGAGCATCTGTTTGGACAGCACATTGCAATTGATGTGATTCCAAAGGCGATTGAAGGATTCTTGAGTAACAAGGACTCGAGGAAGCCCCTCACCCTATCTCTTCATGGCTGGACAGGGATTGGCAAGAATTTTGTCAGTAAAATAATTGCTAACAGCCTTTATAAAAATGGAATGGACAGTAAATACGTTCACCACTTTGTGACTGGCTATCACTTTGGCATTGCTGAACATACCAGCAAGTACAAGGTAATTAGTAGCCTCTTGTTCCTCTGTCTAATAACAGCGTGTCCTTTGTACCGGATACAGTATTAGACCAAACTCTCCCAGGTACAGCAGGAGTCACAGGGCACAATGGTACAGCGATTGGCGCTGCTGCCTCACGGTGCCAGAGACCCAGGTTTGATTCCGGGCTTGGGCCTCTGTCTATGTGGAGTTTGCACGTTCTCCCCATGTCTGCGTGGATTTCCTCCAGGTGCTCCAGTTTCCTCCCACAGTCCGTGTTGGTTAGGTACGTTGGCCATGCTAAATTCTCCCTCAGTGTACCTGGATAGACACCGGAGTGTGGCGACTAGGGGATTTTCACAGCAATGTCATTGCAATGTAACTGTAAGCCTACTTATGATTAATGAATAAACTTCATACAGGGTAAGGCTTCTTCTCAATAGTCCCATCAAACCTGGGTTATGTACATTGATCCAGTCAGGCTGTAGATTGAGACTCCCATGATTTTGCTGCATTGACGTTTTATACGGGATCGACATCGATAGAGGTTCAGCACAACTGAGCTTTGGGTGACATCGTGCTGGGCGTCGGTATTTCCTCCCACTTCTATTCCAGGCCTTCAGCTTCTGCTTGTTTCTGTCCAGTGGGATTTCTGTTTATCTCTCACTCTCCTTGCCTTCATCTTCCTTCTATCATGTGACTGCTGAAACTTGCTTTCTCACACCATCACATCCCCTTTCTCAGCCACTACCTTTCAGCTTTCTGGTCTTAACAACTGCTGCCATTCACACGGGGACTGAAATGCAGGATAACTGCATCAGAGCCAGTGGGAGGGGGTGAGGTATAATCTGGTGCTGGGAGCTGGGCAAGGCCTAACTGAACACGACCAGTGGAGTGATCCACACCCTTGTGGTCTACTACCTACCTGCCTGCCTTCTAGCATGTTTCTGGTTTGTGGGAGCAATCTCCTCTTTGCCAGGTTTTCCATGCTTCCCATCTGTGCTGCCATTCCCATTCCCACTTCCTTGGGACCGTCCTGTTTCTTTCCTTGTCTTGTTGCTTTATAATCCATTTTTAAATTATTCTGTTGCTCCTGCTTTCCTCTTTTCCTTCCTGCCCTGCCACCATTTCCTTTAAACCTTCCAATCCCTTACGTGCTGCCTTACCTACCAGTGTTTCCAACACTTCCAGGGTTTTTTCTCTCCTTTACGATCTGCTGTGTGTTGCTTTCAGGTCAATAATATTGAAATGGAGGTCGGGGGGGGGTTGGTTTGCTAACAAATTAGCTTTGGAGAAGCTGGGGTGATTCTCCTTGGATCGAAGGAGCTTGAGGGGGAGGTTTGATAGAGGTAGACAAGATTCAGGCAGGATTAGACCAGGTGGACAATAAAAAACCTTTTCCCATTAACTGATGGTACATAAGCGTCTGGCACACAGATTTAAAGTTTTGAGTATGAGAGGCAGACGAAATGTAAGGAAGGCCTTGCCACTGTCTATGAAGGTGGTAGATGTGGAAACAATGAATGAATTCAAATGGAAATTGAATGAGCGGTTGAAGGAAATGAAATTGCCAGGCTACAGGAATAGAGTGGGAGAACAGTTTTGACTACATTGTTCCATAGAGAGCCGGCATTGAATTGATGGACAGAATGGGTGGCGCAGAGGTTAGCATTGCTGACTGAGCGTCGGGGACCCGAGTTCGATTCTGACCTTGAATGACTGTGTGGAGTTTTTGTTCTCCTTGTATTTATGTATGTTTCCTCCAGATGCTCCGGTTTCCTCTCCCAGTCCAAAGGTATGTGGGTTAGGAGAATTATGGGGATAGGGAGGCTTGGGAGGCAGTGGTGAGCCTGAGTAAAATTCTCCTTCAGAGATTTGGTGCAGATTCGATGGGCCAAATGGCCGCCTCCTGAACTGCAGTTTGTCTGTTTATTTATTCATCACTTATTAGTCACAAGTAGGCTTACGTTAACACTGAAAATCCCCTAGTCGCCACACTCTGGCACCTGTTCGGGTACACTGAGGGAGAATTTAGTATGGCCAATTCACCTAATCAGCACGTCTTTTGGATTGTGGGAGGAAACCGGAGGACACCCACGCAGACGTGGGGAGAATGTGCAAACTCTGCACAGACAGTGACCCAAGTGGGAATTGAACAGATCCCTGGCACTGAGACAACACTAACCACTGTGCTACTGTGCTGCCCTAAGGATTCTAATGTAGGGATTTTAATGGCCGCCTCCTGTGCCATATATGACTCTGACATTGCCAAACCCTGCTTGCTCCTGGGGCTTTCAAGGAGGTGCGTTCCCATTTTATGGAATGATTGTGTACCTGTTTATCTACATTTATATACTTTCGCAAGCACATGCTACCAAAGCACCTTGTCATGCATATTTTGTAATGTTGTTTCACTCTAACTGCATGCGAGAGAAATGCTTTGATACAACCAGACATCTTGGAGCAAGATTGCTTACACTGTCACACTGAAGCAGTTTTCTGGTCTTGGGTGTAGAGAGAGTGCACTGAGGATTGTGGTGGTTATTACAACCTAGGGAGAAGGCTCTTCACATTGACTGATGTTGGGGTCAAGAAAGACTTTGCCAATGAGTTGGAGTTGGGTCAGGTAATTTGGTGAGGCTCATAGCAAGGAGCATATCTTGTTGCAAAAAGGATCAATTTACTCAGCAAATAGAGTCTATTTAAACAACCCACTACAGCAAACAGTCTACAGAATCTACTTAAAAAGAGAATTTACAAGCTGTAGCAAACATGGCTGAAACTGCAGGTTGGTTCCACGACCATAATGCAGTGGGTGAAAGATAGCCGCATGTAAAATCCTGTGGGTAAAATCAATCTTAATCACTTAGTAATTACTCTGTCAAATCATCTCCATTCTGGCTGGGAATTGTGGTGCTATTATATATAATTCTGAAAGGGATTAATAAAGTAAATGTAGAACAAATGTCCCCCCTCTTCTGGGGCAATCTAGAACAAGAGACCTAGGTTGCGAGGCAGGAGATTTAAAACTGAGGTGAGGAGGAATGACTTCTCGCAGGAGGGTGATGAATTTGTGGAACTCACTGCCCCATAGCGCGGTGGAATCTGAATTATTGAATGGTTTCAAGGAGGAGGTAGATATATTTTAAAAACTGGGTTAAAAGGATAAGGAGATGTGGAGAACAGCTGGGGAGGTGGATTTGAGACCAAAGAGAGATCAGCCATGATCTGATTGAATGGCGGAGCAGGCTCGAAGGGCTGAATTTGCTGACTTCTGTTCCTAATTCCTCTGTCCCTCTTTGTGGCTACTGGCAGAATTGTGTGGAGGTGCTGTACCTTCTGGAAATAAATGTTAAACTATCCATGATACTAAAATTGCATTTCCATGGAAGAATTTCACCAGCGCAATTAAATATTTGCTGCTGAAAATGAAATATTTTGTCTGTCTTGTGGACAATAGGGAAGGAAATAGTCCCAGATGTAGAAACACCAAGATTGGTGCTATCGATAGAACTGATATTTAAAAATGTGTTTGGCTTTCAGTAGAGTGCAGAACTAGGGGTCATAGTTCGAGGATAAGGGGGCAAATCTTTTCGAACTGAGGTGAGGAGCAAGTTCTTCACCCAGGAATTGGTGAATGTGTGGAATTCACTCCCACAGAAAGTAGTTGAGGCCAAAACATTGTGTGATTTCTAGAAGAAATTAGATATAGCTATAGGGATCAAGGGAAAGGGGAATCAAGATATTGAATTTGATGATTCAGTAATTTATTTTGAATGTTCCTATCAGCCCTGATCAAAATGAATGGCGGAGCAGGCTCGAAGGGCCGATCGATCTACTCCTTCTAGTTTCAATGAGTAAAACATTCTTTTTTTTTAATTTTATTTCCCGAACGGCTGAATTCAGCAACAGCTGCAGAAATGGATCCGTGGGAATGTTACCGATTGTGAACGATCCCTGTTTATTTTTGATGAAATGGACAAAATGGCCCCCGAGGTCATTGATGCCATTAAACCGTTCCTGGAATACTACAACCACCTTGATGGAGTGAGTTACCGAAAGGCCATGTTCATCTTCCTGAGGCAAGTACGAGCTGGTTTCTGGGTACGTTGCAAGTGATGTGTTTTTCTTTTCCACCTCTGTGTTTGAGGGGTGGAGGGGCAGCATGTCCCAGAACTCACTGGACCTTGCCCAACAAGTGGAAAGTGGACTGGAGTTGGTGTGGCGGAAGCATCCTGTATGACGTTCCCAGTGAAGTTACCTTTTTTTTTCCCCTTCCCCTCAAGCAGGAGAGAAGGTAGGGACCGCGTTGGAGTGCGGGCGGGTGGGTGGGTGGGAGGGAAGAGATGTGATAAAAGTTGACTTGAGCAATTGCATTAAGTGGATAATATCAGACCAACTGCCGATTAGACATCTCCCATTAGGAATGAAAATCGGGAAGCATTGTCTAACAGTAACGATTTGCATTTATACAGCAGCCCTAATGTAACAGAGGTTGGCATTCCAGCACCAGGGACCTGCGTTCAATTCCCAGCTTGGGTCATGTCTGTGTGGAGTTTGCACGTTCTCTTTCTGTCTGTGGGGGTTTCCTCTGGGTGCTCTGGTTTCCTCCCACAGTCCAATGATTAGGCGTGGGTTAGGTGGATTGGCCATGCTAAATTGCCCCTTAGTGTCAGGAGGACTAGCTAGAGTAAATGAATGGGGTTTATGGGGATAGGGCCCATAAGGGGACAACCACATTTCTTGGAGGTGCCAACCTTTAGATGAGATGGTAAACTGGGAAGACAATGGCCTAGTGGCATTATCACTAGACTATTAATCCAGAAACACAGCTAATGTTCTGGGGACCTGAGTTTGAATCCCTCCACGGCATATGGTGGAATTTGAATTCAGTAAAAAAAAAAGTCTGGAATTAAAAATCTACTGATGACCATGAAACCAATGTCAGAAAAACCCATCTGGTTCACCAATGACATTTAGGGAAGGAAATCTGACGTCCTTACCTGATCTAGCCTACTCCAGAGCCACTGCCCTCAGGCAACGAAGGATGGGCAATAAATGCTGGCCAGCCAGTGACACCCATGTCCCACAGATGAATACAGAAAAAACTCAAACCCAAGCTGTCCACTTGAGTGAATAGCAAAAAGACACCACGTCACGGCTTAGGGGATTTTTAAAGTAGCTTTGTTGCAGTATTAAGGTAAGCTTACGTGTGACTAAAAAATAAACTTTCTTTTCACAGAAAAGCAGGGGTTCGTTTTAAAGTTAATTTATTAGTTCACAAGTAGGCTTACATTAACACTACGGTGAAGTTACTGTGAAAATCCCGTCATTGCCACACTCCGACACTGGGTACACTGAGGGAGAATTTAGCTTGGCCAATGCACCTAACCAGCATGTCTTTTGAATGGTGGGAGGAAACCGGAGCACCCGGAGGAAACAAATGCAGACACTGGGAGAACATGTGAACTCTGCACAAACAGTGGCCCAAGCTGGGAATCGAACTTAGATCCCTGATGCTGTGAGGCAGCAGTGCTAACCACTGTGCAACAGTACTGCCCAGTGACTTGGCCAATATTTATCCTCAGTGAAGATCACAAACACTATTGTCTGGCCAGTGGCATTGCACACGATAAGCTTTGACAAGCACCCAATAGACAGATCCTCTGATAAGAATGTAAGAAATAGGAGCAGGAGTAGGCCATCTAGCCCTTCGAGCCTGCCCCGCCATTCAATAAGATCATGGCTGATCTGAAGTGGATCAGTTCCACTTTCCCGCTTTCTCCCCATAACCTTTAATTCCCCTGTCTGTCAGAAACCTATCTACCCATGACTTGAATATATTCAGCGAGGTAGCCTCCACCACTTCAATGGGCAGAGAATTCCAGAGATTCACCACCCTTTGAGTGAAGAAGTTCCTCCTCAACTCTGATCTAAACTGAACCCCCCCCCCCAATCTTAAGGCTGTGCCCTCTAGTCCTGCTATCCTTTCTAAGCGGGAAGAATCTCTCTACCTCTACCTCTACCCTATCAACCCCCTTCATTATCTTATATGTCTCTATAAGATCCCTTTGATTTTTAGCTTTGATTTTTATGCCAAGGGTCCTGCAGTGGGACTCTGACACAAAACCTTGCGACATAAAGCCAAGAGTGCTACCAGCACAGGAGCTCAACTAGAGAAACCTCTCCTCATTTCCTCTCTAGTCCTTTCACCAATTACTTAAAATTTTTGACTTGCGTGTGCTCCCGCTGACATTCTTGCAATAAACGTGAATTAAAGCAAAGTAAAATGATGCCTGTCTCTACATTCTTTGTGGATAGCAATGCCGGTGGTGAGAAGATAAATGAAGTTGTGCTGAATTTCTGGAACCTGGGGAGGAAAAGAGAAGATATTAAATGGAAAGATTTGAATGACATTCTCTCTTTAGAGGTCTACAACAACAAAAACAGTAAGTCTTGGTTCAGCATGTTTGGAGCAGGGGATAGATGAGAACTGCAATAAATTTGTCTCTGTGACTGCGTGACACAAATGTGTCCCCTCAAATTCATTTCCATATTCAGCTGTGCTGCCACTTTACAGCTCCTCCCTCCACTTATTTTTGTACATGCTGAGGATTCTGTAAATGGCTCTCATTTTGTTTCAGATTCTACTCATAGAATCCTACAGGGCAAATGGAGACCATTTGGCCCATCGAGTCTGCACTGGCCACAATCCCACCCAGGCCCTATCCCCATTCATTTACTCTAGCTAGTCCTCCTGACACTAAGGGGCAATTTAGCATGGCTAATCCACCTAATCCACACCTAATCATTGGAGTGTGGGAGGAAACCAGAGCACCCAGAGGAAACCCCCACAGACACAAAGAGAATGTGCAAACTCCACACAGACATGACCCAAGCTGGGAATTGAACTCGGGTCCCTGGCACTGTGAGACAGCAGTGCTAACCACTGTGCCACTGTTGTCTTTTCCTGAATATTTGATTAATTCACAGTAACTTTATTTGGGTGTTAATGTAAGCCCATTTGTGATACTAATAAATAAACTGAAACTAATATGGAAGTAAAAAGGTGCCCCTAGTTTTCAAAGATTCTGAATGAGACGTTTGCCACCATCAGTCTAAGTACCAGATTTTCGGGTACTGTCAAGGTATCTGCCAGGCTGAAAACTTGCTGATATTATTGCTTTGCCCATTCATAAAACTGCATCCAGCCTCTTAGAAAGAGCTATCGAATTCGCCCCCCCCATCCTTTCCCTGCATTTCTTTTTCTCTTCTCAACCATCTTTCACATGAAAATCGGATATATATGTTTGGAAAGGAAACATTTGCAGGGCTTTGTGGAAGGAGCAGGGCTGGGTAGACCTTTCAAAGAGCTGACACAGTCCCAAGATGTGCGGGTTAGATAGATTTGCCATCAGAAATGTGAGGGGATATTGGGATAGGGTGGGGGAATGGGCCTGGTGAAGTTACTTGGTCAGTGCAGACTCGATGGGTCAAATGACCTCTTCTGCACTCTGGGGGATTCTATGAATAGCCAGGCTTGGTCTGATAAATAGCAAGTAACATTCGTCTTATCACAGTTTAAAAGTTTAAAGATTATTTATTAGTGTCACAAGTAGGCTTACGTTAACACTGCAACGAAGTTATTGTGAAAATCCCCTAGTTGCCATACTCTGGCACCTGTTCGGATACACTGAGGGAGAATTTAGCCTGGCCAGTGCACCCTAACCAGCATGTCTTTCGCACTGCGGGAGGAAACCGGAGCACCTGGAGAAAACCCATGCAGACTCCACAGAACCCAGGTTCCTGGTGCTGTGAGGCAGCAATGCTAACCGCTGACCACTGTGCTACATTTAAGGCTACCATTGCTGAATCCCCTCTATCAGCACCTGGGGATTGCCATTGACCAGAGACTGAACTGGACTAGCCTTATAAATACTAGAACATTACAGCACAGCACAGGCTCTTCGGCCCTCAATGTTGTGCCGAGCTATGTCCAATCCCAAGATCAAGCTATCCCATTCCCCAATCATTCTGGCATGCTCCATGTGTCTATCCAATAACTGGTTGAAAGTTCCTAAAGTGTCCGACTCCACTATCACAGCAGGCAGTGCATTCCACACCCCAACCACTGTCTGAGTGAAGAATCTACCTCGGACATCCCTCCTATATCTCCCACCATGAACCTTATAGTTATGCCCCCTAGTAACAGCTGCATCCACCTGAGGAAATAGTCTCTGCACGTCCACTCTATCAACCTGTCTCATCATCTTATAAACCTCTTTTAAGTTACTTCTCATCCTCCTCCCCTCTAAAGAGAAAAGCCCCAGCTCCCCCAACCTTTCCTCATAAGACATAGCCTCCAAACCAGGCAGCATCCTGGTAAATCTCCTCTGCACTCTTCCCAATGCTTCCACATCCTTCTTGTAGTGAGGTGACCAGATCCGAACACAATATTCCAAATGTGGCCTCACCAATGTCCTGTATATACTGTGGCTACCAGAGCAGGACAGAGGCTGGAAATCCTGTAGTGCCTCCTGACTCCCCAACCACCATTTACGAGGCAGAATTCAGGAGTGTGATGGAATACTCCCCATTTGCCTGAATGAGTGCAGCTCCAACAGCAATCAAAAAGTTTGACACCAGCCAGGACAAAGCAGCCTGCTTGATTTGGCACCTTTTCCTCAAAGATTCATGTTGTCCACCTCTGTGAACAGTGGCAGCTGTGTGTACCATCTATAAGATGCACTGCAGAAACTCACCAACCGCACTTTTCAATGCCTCAACCACTAGCATGCATGCAGGAGGACAATGGCAGCAAATATCTGGGAACACCACCAACTGCAGGTCCCTCTCTAAGCCACACAACACCCTAACTTGGAAACATAGCAGCCGTCCTTCCACTGTCGCTGGATCAAAATCTTGGAATTCCCTCCCTAACGGCACTGCGGGTATACTTGCACCACATGGACTGCAGCGGTTCAAAAAAGCAGCTCACCACCTCCAGAGTAATTAGCAAGTTTGTCATATGAGGAGAGATTAAGCCGGTTACGATTCTATTCACTGGAGTTTAGATTGAGAGGGAAACGTATAAAATTCTAACAGGGTTAGATGGTGGATTCAGAAAGAATGTTCCCAATGGTGGGGAGAAGTCCCGAACTAGGGGTCACAGTTTGAGGATAAGGGGTAAACCTTTTGGAACTGAGGCGAGGAGAAATTTCTTCACCCAGAAGGTGTTGAATGTGTGGAATTCACTACCACAGAATGGCGTTGAGGCAAAAAGCATTGACTGATTTCAAGAAGAAATTAGATCTAGGTCTTGAGGCTAAAGGGATCAAGCGATATGGGAGGAAGGGGTGATCAGGATATTGAACTTGATGATCAGCCATGTTCATAATGAATAGTAGAGCAGGCTTGAAGGGCCAAATGGCCGCCTGCTCCCAGTTTCTATTTATCCCCAACCAATGTCAGTAAACACAGGTAATTGTATTGCAGATTGGGGGAGCCAGATGTGCTCAAAACATTTGCTGCATTTCATCTGTTATAACAGTGCTCATATACTAATTAATAAGTACTTCATTGGCTGCTTTGAGGCACGCTGAGTTTGTAAAAGGTGCTATATAATTGCAAGAGCTGTATTTATGTTGCTGCAATATGCAATTTATTAAAGTTTTTTTTAATACCTGAGCAGCCCGTGAACGAGCTGCATGAATCTGACTGAGATCCACTTTGTTCCTATTTCCACAGGCGGATTCTGGCACACTAATCTCATCGATAAAAACCTAATAGACTACTTTATTCCTTTTCTGCCATTGGAGTACAAGCACGTAGTGATGTGTGCGAAAGCGGAGATGCGAGCGAGGCATTTGAAAGACGTTGACGAAGTGGCCATCAAAGTGGCTAAGGAGATGGTGTACTTTCCAAAGGAGCAGAGGATCTTTTCCACCAAAGGCTGCAAGAGTGTGGCTGCAAAAGTGGATTATTGGACAACCAAACTTTAAACAAAAATGAGGAGCTTTGCCTTTTTAATATAAATCCCTTTACAAATCATGGTGGGAGCAAATTAGATGATTTTATTCCTCTCCGACTGGAGAAATTCAACCTGAGCTACTTACATAAATGGCAGACAGTGAGGCGGCACAGTGATTAGCACTGCTGCCTCACAGCGCCAGGGACCCAGGTTTGATTCCACCCTCAGGTCACTGTCTGTGCGGAGTCGGCACTTTCTCCTCATGTCTACGTGGCTTTCCTCTGGGTGCTCCAGTTTCCTTCCACAGCAGCAGAGACCTGGGTTCAATTCTGGCCTCGGGTCACTATTTGTGTGGAATCTGCGCTTTCTTCCCACGTCTGCACGGGTTTCCTCTTTGGGGACGGGGGGGGGGGAATAGGGTCTGGGTGGGATTATTGTTGGTGCAGGCTTGATGGGCCGAATGGCCTCCTGCACTGTTGGGATTCTACTGTATGACTTGATGCTGGTGTTTTCTGAGCTTTTAGGTCTCTTCTGCCTTTTTTATGTGACCCTTTTAACTGGTGACCACTTGATTGAATGTAACTGCAGGGGTTATTACCCAGATGGATATTTGAAGCACGTAAGAGGTAGCGAAACACCTAATTATGGGGAATGCTGGCTCCAAAAAAGAAATCTCTAGTTTCATTTTATGTGGAGTTAGCAGTGCCATCCACACATTGAGAAAATGTACTTAATTTTTTTACAAAGGATATTTTTGATGGTTATCTGTGCTAGTCTGTGGAACAGACCGCACTCACAGGACTCAGTTATTCTCCAGAATAACTTTGCAAGACTGTAATTAGGTCATGGTACTGTTACCAGCACTTAGCCTGCAATTAATAACTTGTGTTTACTAATTTTGTTACATATCTGGATAGTGCAATTGTACAAGTTGAGTTAGAAAATTACTCAACGAGATTCATTACTTTAGCTAACACTTGGGCACCTATACTGAAGGAAAGGTGGAATGTTATGGAGGAACCAGTTTTAACATTCATGTACTTAATAGAAAAAGTGGAATCAAGAGAAGACCATTTGGCCCATTGACTCTGCTCTGCTATTCAATACGATCATGGCTAATCTTCACCTTCAACTCCACTTTCCTTTCTCAATATTGGAAGTGTCAGCTAGATTTCTGTACTCAAGTCCTTGAGAGGATCTTATCCCAGGGCGGACGGCAGCACAGTGGTTAGTACTGTTGCCTCACAATGTCAAGGGCCCAGGTTCGATTCCTGGCTTGGATCACTGTCTGTGTGGAGTCTGCATGTTCTCCCCGTGTCTGCCTGGGTTTCTTCCGGGTACTTCAGTTTCCTCCCGCAGTCCGAAAGACATGCTGGTTAGGTACGTCAGCCATGCTACATTCTCCATCGGTGTACCTGAGCAGGTGCCGGAGTGTGGCGACTAGGGGGTTTTCACAGTAACTTAATTGCGGTGTTAATGTAAGCCTACTTGTGACATTAATAAATAAACTTTTTTAAAAAATTCCTTGTGACTCGGAGGCAGGAGTGTTAACAACTAAGCCACGGCTGACGCTGCCATGTCTTCAGTGAGCTCCTGTCTGGAGTGAGCGTTTAACATCTGTGACAACCACAAATTGGAAGTGAAACTGGATTTGATCTTTCAGACAAGCTTGGTTTGATCACCGAGAGAGGGGCAACAACAGCTGTTATTTATGGAGCATCTTTAACACAGCTAAATTGTTCTGGGTGCTTCCCCAGGGCATTATAAATCAACATGTGACACCAAGGCACGTGAGATCTTAGGGAAGATGTCCAAAAGGATTTAGAGGAAGCAAGCTTTGACTTTGTCCTGCGGAGTTGTTAGACCATAGACCTTGTATCCCACATTGCACGGTGGTTGAGAAAAAGCTTTGCTTAATTCCGCTTGTCAGTGTCAAGTTGGCAATAGTGTGCAGTGGCAAACAGATTTGCAGCGCCTATGCTCTTATTCCAGTCCCAAGTTGTGTTACACAGCTTATCACATGTACCCAGATCATTGTGCCAGTAACTGGATCGGGGTGCCTTGTCTTGTGTTACCCATATAGGAAGAAAAAATGTTTTATTTGTTACATTTAAAGCAAATCAAGCTAAGGTATAAAATCAGGATGGGTTATTTTATATACACTGCAAAATCACTGGGAATTTGATGGAAACTTTTGGGGTATTTGTCTTGAAGTTCTTCATGGGTCTACATGATTTACTACTTTACGTTTTGGAGCATTTATCCCAGTCGGTTGAGTATTTATATTGGAATAAAGGTGTTTGTTTAAAAATTCCATGTGATAAATGATCATTTTAATATGAGTAAAAATATTTAATCAGTCTAGTCCTGTAGGAAAATGTTCTTTGCATTGGGTAGTGTCCTGTCTTTTTTCTGCTGAATTCAGAGTCTGGATTTAGCATGGATCAGTGGGATAAATTCTCTTTCTCTCTCCATCTGTATATATCATGCTCTCTCTCATGTTCTCTCGCTCTCCCTTGCTCTCATGTGCTCTCTCTTGCAACATCTTTCTCTCTTGCTGTTCATCTGGCTCTTTCTTGCGCTCATGCTTATTGTGTTTGCTGTGTCTTTTGCCTTTTAGCTCACACATGCCAAATGCAAAGCAATTTTTCAGTAACATTAGATGAGGTCCCAGTGGCTTTGGCTCCACAATAACTTTGCACTAGAGAGTTTGTACAGCCTAAGTTTGGATGATGGGAAATGTCCCATGGAGCAAGTGTTACAGAATCTTCTCCAATGATCATGGTACTTAGATCAGTGGAGACAAAAACTATTTGTGTATTGTTTGGGGTCAAAATTCATCAAAAAAAATAAAGCTTCTGACCAGGAAATCCAATAGTGAAGTAAACAGGTGCAATACAGGAAATGGAAGAGGCGGAAAGTCTAAAGATGTGCAGATTAGGTGAATTGGCCATGCTAAATTGCCCCTTATTGTCCCAAGATGAGTAGGTTAGAGGAATTAGCCACGGTAAATGTGTGGGAGAGGGCTTGGGTAAGAGACACTCAGGGTTGATGCAGACTGGATGGGCTGAAAGGCTTCCTTCTGCACTGTAGGGATTCTAAGCAATCTCTCTTTCTGATGGGATATTTGATGCTGACACTGGGTGTCAAAAAGGAGAAACCTATTGGACTAATAACTTTGGAATTTATTTTTTATGACAATCTTGGTCTTAAGTTTGTTGATTTTTGACTGATGAATAACACTGTTGATACTGATTTTAACTTTGTTTTTGCACTGCTGCTATTTTTTAACCCAAATTTGTGAACAATTTGACTCATGTTTTCACTTTAAAATAAAAAGCTATGCAATACTATTCTGGCTGCGCTGAGTTTATTTACTATAGGAGGGGTCACACTATTTATAATAGTTATTTTTATATTTGTCCATGGGTTGTGGGCATCACTGGCTACACCTGCATTAATTATCCCTGAGAAATCATGGAGTTTTACAGCACAGAAATAGGCCCTTCAGCCCATCATGTATGTGCCAGCCATCAATCACCTATTAATTCTAATCCCAATTTCCAGCGCATAGTCCAAAGTCTTGTATGGCACAGCATTTCAAGTGCTCATCTAAATTCTCCTTGTATGTTGTGACGATTCCTACCTCTACCAGCCTTTTAGGCAGTGAGTTCTAGATCTGGTCCTAGGCGAAAAAAATTTTGCTCAAATCCCCTCTAAATCTCCTGCTCCTCACATTAACTTGATGCCCCCTGGTTATTGACTCCTTTACTAAGGGGGAAAAGTGTCTTCCTATCCTTAAATGTCCCTCGTAATTTTGTACACTTCAATCAGATCTCCCCTCATCCTTCTCTGCTCTAAGGAGAACAACTCCAGCCCAATCAGCCTCTCTTCATAGCTGAAACTCTCCAGTCCAGGCAACATCCTAGTGAATCTCCTCTGGATCCCCCTCCAGTGCAATCACATCCTCCTTGTAGTGTGGTAACCACAACTGCGCACAGTACTCTAGCTGTGGCCTAAACCAGTTTTTTCATACAGCTTCATCATAACCTAACCGTAATGAATGGGTTGATATCTGAGGAGAGATTAAACAGTTTGGGCTTGTACTTGCTGGAGTTTAGAAGAATGAGAAGGGGATCTGATCAAAATATATAAAATTTTAAAAGGGAGTGATAAATGTAAACCAAATGTTTTCCCCTTGTGGGGCAATCTGGAACAGAAGGTCACAGGTATAGGTTGAGAGGCAGTAGATTTAAAACTGAGGAGGAGCTATTTCTTGCAGAGGGTTGTGAATTTGTGGAACTCACTGCCCCATAGCGTGGTGGAGTCTCAATCATTGAACAGTTTCAAGAAAGAGATAGATATATTTCTGATTTAAAAAATGATAAGGGGACATGGGGAATAGGTGGGGAGGTGGATTTGAGACCAGGGAGAGATCAGCCATGATCTGATTGAATGGCGAAGCAGGCTCCAAGGCTGAATTTGCCTACTCCTGTTCCTATGTTAACTTCCCCACTCTTATATTCTATGCCTCTGCTAATAAAGGCAAGTATTCCATGTGCCGCCTTAACCACCTTTATTTACCTGTCCTGCTGCCTTCAGAAATCTTTGAACGTGGACTTCAAGGTTCCTCTGGTCCTTTGTACTTCCTGATGTCCTACCGTGCATTGTGTATTCCATTGCCTTGTTAGTTCTCCCAAATTGCATCACCTTACACTTTTCAGGGTTAAATTACATTTGCCACTGTTTTGCCCATCTGACCAGTCTGTCTATATTGTCCTGTAATCTAAGGCTTTCCTCCTCGCTATTTACCACATCAATTTTCATTTAATCTGTGAATTTAATAATCCTACTCTGCAAATTCCCATCCAGATCAATAATGGACAGCAAGGGACCCAGCATCAATCTCAGCATCAATCCCTGTAGTACACCAACGGATCCAGGCTTCTATTCACAACAATGGATACAGGCTTCCTGTCGCAAAAAAGGTGTAGTGGGCTGCCTTCTGAAACAGCTGCAGACCAGGTGCTTTAGCTACTGTTGAGACTATTCATTCCTCTGAATAAATAGAGACAGCACTGATATGAAGTTGAATTTCTTTTCATAGAAACCCTACAGTGCAGAAAGAGACCATTGACCCATCAATTCCACACCAACCACAATGCCATCTAGGCCCCACTCCATATCCCTACATAGTTACCCGTTAATCCCTCTAACCTATGCATCTCAGGACACCGGGGTAATTTTAGCATAGCCAATCAACCTAACCCGCACATCTTTGGACTGTGGGAGAAAACCGGAGTAAACCTGTGCAGACACAAGGAGAATGTGTAAACTCCTCATGGACAGCGACCCAAGCCAGGAATCAAACTCAGGTCCCTGGAGCTGTGAAGCAGTAGTGCTAACTACCGTGCTGCCCAGGCACAGGTCTTAAAATTACAGAACGTAGAACACTACAGCACAAACCAGCCCTTCGGCCCACAAGTTGCGCCGATCATATCCATAGAAAGCGAAAAGAAACCAGAGATACTGTACTGATTATAGCAGCAGTCAAAACAGACTCTGAACCAAGCTAACTAAACGTAGAACTGTGACTACAATATATGTTAATTCTTATCTGTATTATTGAAACTGCTCGGCACATGCTGTCTCTAGCTGCAAAAATCACTTGCAGTTGTGGGGTTTATGAAAAACTTTTTGGTTTATGAGAAAGCTGGTTTTGCTTGCATTGTGCTTTCAAAAAATGCAGTCAAATGCTCTAGCTAACCCAGCATGCCTGCCGAGCCTTAAATCGTGATCAAGTTAGTTGACTTTTTAAGTTGAGCATTTAAACGTACTTGCACAGGTGGAAATATCTTAAAATGAAGTCTTTGCATTAATGAAGCAAACTGAAGTAAGCATACATAGTACACCCACAGTGCTATTAGGGAAGGAGTTCCAGGATTTTGACGCCATGATAGCAAAGGAATGGCAATATATTTCAAAGTCTTTGGACTGTGGGAGGAAACCAGAGCACCCAGAGGGAACCCACACAGACACGGAGAATGTGCTAACTCCACACAGACAGTGGCCCCAAGCTGGGAATTGAACCCAGATCCCTGGAGCTGTGAAGCAGTGCTAACCACTGTGCTACTGTGCCATCCTGGATAGAACAGAAATATTCTGTTTCCAGATGTTTATCATTGAGCCCCACTGTTCTGTTTCCAGATGTTGATCATTGAACCCCAGTGTTTTGTTTCCAGATGCTTATCATTGAGCCCCAGTGTTCTGTTTCCAGATGTTGATCATTGAGCCCCAGTGTTCTGTTTCCAGATGTTCATCATTGAGCCCCAGTATTCTGTTCCCAGATGTTGATCATTGAGCCCCAGTGTTCTGTTTCCAGATGTTGATCATTGAGCCCCAGTGTTGTTTCCAGATGCTTATCATTGAGCCCCAGTGTTCTGTTTCCAGATGTTGATCATTGAGCCCCAGTGTTCTGTTTCCAGATGTTTAACATTAAGCCCTAGTGTTCTGCTTCCAGATGTTATTATAGAGCCCCAGTGTTGTTTCCAGATGCTTATCATTGAGCCCCAGTATTCTGTTCCCAGATGTTGATCATTGAGCCCCAGTGTTCTGTTTCCAGATGTTGATCATTGAGCCCCAGTGTTGTTTCCAGATGCTTATCATTGAGCCCCAGTGTTCTGTTTCCAGATGTTGATCATTGAGCCCCAGTGTTCTGTTTCCAGATGTTGATCATTGAGCCCCAGTGTTCTGTTTCCAGATGTTGATCATTGAGCCCCCAGTGTTCTGTTTCCAGATGTTCATCATTGAGCCCCAGTGTTCTGTTTCCAGATGTTCATCATTGAGCCCCAGTGTTCTGTTTCCAGATGTTGATCATTGAGCCCCAGTGTTCTGTTTCCAGATGTTGATCATTGAGCCCCAGTGTGGATGGGCTTTGGACGTTCTCCACTGTTGACTTCAACCAATTGCCCCGGACAAAGATGGCGGCCGCTGCGGGGCAGAGGGCGATTGGGCCGCGGGGCGGAAGTGATGACCACGGCTCCCCCGGAAGTGGTCTGGCGGCTCCCCGGAAGCAGTCTGGCGGCTATGGCCGGGCCTGGCGGCGGGATGAAGCCGGTGTCCGGGGCTGCGCTGCCCCTCCTGTTGCTGCTGCTGTCCGCCCCGCTCCCCGCCGCTGCTATGGAGCCCATCAGCATGGGCATCGCGGTGGGGGTGGCCACCGCCCTGACCGGCCTCCTCAGCACCTTCCCCACCCTCTACTGCCGGCTGCAGGAGTGCTGCCAGCCCCGCTGGGTGGAACTCAACTTCACAGGTAAACCCCATCGCACAGCGGCCGGCCCCGGCTGAGGGTGGGGGAACTGACCAGGCTGAGGGTGGGGTTGGGGTCAGGGTCACTGTCCAGGCTGGGGGTGGGGTTGGGGTCAATAAAGTTAAAGTTTATTTATTAGTCACAAGTAACGTTTACATTCACACTGCAATGAAATTACTGTGAAATTCCTGTCGTCGCCACAGTCTGGTGCCTGTTCGGGTCGATGCGCCCAAACCAGCACACCTTTCAGACTGTGGGAGGAAACTGAAGCACCCGGAGGAAAGCCATACAGACGTGGGGAGAACGTGCAAAGTCTGCGCGGACAATGACCCAAGCCGGGAATGAAACTCAGGTCCCTGGCACTGTCAGGCAGCAGTGCTGACCACTGTGCCAATATAACAGTCCAAATGCAGGCGGGGATCACTGTCCAGATTGGGTGGGTGGCGTCAGTGTCATTTATATATCAACTTGAATGACATCCAGATGTTGAAAGCGCCTGACAACTCATGAAGTATTTTTGAAGTGTAGTCACTTTTTTAATATATGTGCAAAATTTATTCCATGTTAGCTTTAATACATTGTTAAGTTACGGTCATAGCCTACCTTCTTTCCGCTCCCCTATGTGTCGGGAGCAGAGAACCTAATAGGAATACTTATGGAGGTATTCAGAACTATAACGAATTTTGTTATATTCAAGAAACTGCTTCCACTAACAGGATGGAAGGTAACGGGGTGGGAGGCACTGGTTGGCAGGGAAACCAATTTAAAGCAATGGGGAAAAGAAGTAAGGGAGATAAGAATTTTGTTTTAAACCCAGTGATTTATGACCTGGAATCCATTGCCAAAAAGAGTGGTAGAAGCAGATTCGATAGTGACTTTCAAAAGGGATTTGGATTAATATTTGAGTTGGGGGAAACATTGCATGGCTGTGGGGGAAAAGCCAAGAGTGTAAGACTAATTGGATTGCTCTTTTGAAGATTTGGCATAGGGATGACGGGCAGAATGATCCTATTCTTAGAGGTAAAGTACTTCTATAAATACAAATAATGATGGTGAAACTCTGTTTTTGAAAGAATGCTTTAGTTTGCGTGATAATCCAAATTTTTTTTTTGTTATATAACCAGGGTTGCAAGCGGACTTGGAAAACAAACTGTTCGGACAACATATTGCCACGCAAGTTGTTTTAAAGGCTGTCCGAGGTTTCTTGATGAATCCAAACCCTAAAAAGCCCTTAACGTTGTCACTACACGGTTGGACTGGGACAGGCAAAAACCTCATTAGTAAAATAATCGCAGAGAACATTTATAAAAAAGGGTTGGAGAGTGACTATGTTCATCAGTTTGTCTCCACTTTGCACTTCCCTCATCCTGAATATCTCAGTCAATATAAGGTAATGTTACAGTTTGATTGGTTTTTTCTTTTCTTTTAGCAGGGTATTTTTTTCCTTGTACTCTAGTTGAGCATTCTTTTAAATGTTTCCCTTTGTTGTTCTATATTGTTTTATAAAATGCGCAGAATTTGAATTGTATCCAGCAATGCTAAGCATTTTTCATGTTGGCTGTGTCTTCATCTGAGTTGAGAGATCCTCATTGTCATCCCATCTTTTACAAAATGCTCACTATAACCAGAATGTCCTGCTTTTAAACAGGATCACAGAACTCAAATCCCTCAATTAAAATACAGCTTGTAACTCATTCCTCTTAACCCTAACACAACTCACTTTGTGTCGATGCTTTAGCTGTGAGCAGCTCATAACTGAACTTATCCCCCGTCAAGTAGTGCAAGGTTTAAGGAAAGATTTGCTACTGGGTCTCAAGTGAGCAGGTAGGGGAAGTGGGGGAACACAGAGGGCGGGATTCTTCAAAATGGGTTTTGTGATCCACGTGTGGGTCATGGCAATGTTGAAAATGGGTCACTGGGTATCCTGTTTAAACAAAAACATGGATGTTCTGTGGTTCTTTTCAAAACATCGCGAGTGTGTTAGGGTTAAGAGGAATGAGTTACAAGCTGTATTTTAATTGAAGGATTTGAGTAAATTCTGTATAAACACCCGGGGTGAGTTATAGTTATAATCTAACGGTGGGACTTTAGATGATGCCATATTCTGGAAAAAGCGAAATGAACTGCTGACTAAACACCATTCGAACCCTGAGATCAAGTTGGTCCCAGAAAATCATTTCTATGTATTTATTTATTTTACAATGTACAAGGTAAAGTTACCAACATTCTCATTGCAGAATCAATAAGCCTGATGTAAATATTATATGTCACATGATGAGAATTAGTTAAAAACATCATGAAGTGCCAACATAGATGGTACAGTGGTTAGCACTGCTGCCTCACAGCACCAGGGGCTTGGGTTCGATTCCTGGCTTGGCTTACTGTCTGTGTGGAATCCTCATGCTCTCCCCGTGTCTGTGTGGATTTCCTTCAGGTGCTCCAGTTTCCTCCCACAGCCTGAATGACATGCTTTGGCCATACTAAATTCTGTCAGTGTACCCGAACAGGCGCAAGAGTGTGGCAAATAGTGGATTTTCACAGTAACTTCATTGCTGTGTTCGTGTAAGCCTATTTGTGACACTGATAAAAACTGCAGCATGCTACGGTGCAGAGGGACCTCGGGGTCCTTGTGCATGAGTCGCAAAAACCCAGCCTGCAGGTGCAGCAGGTGGTCAGGAAGGCGAATGGGATGCTGGCCTTCATAGCGAGGGGGATTGAATATAAAAGTAGGGAGGTGTTGCTGCAACTGTACAGGGCACTGGTGAGGTCGCAGCTGGAGTACTGTGTGCAGTTTTGGTCGCCACACTTACGCAAGGATACTTTGGCCTTGGAGGGAGTGCAGAGGAGGTTTACTAGGCTGATACCGGAGTTGAGGGGGTTGAACTATGAGGAGAGGCTGAATAAACTAGCTTGTACTCGTTAGAGTTTAGAAGAATGAGGGGAGATCTCATTGAGACGTATAAGATGATGAATGGGATGGATAGGATAGAGGTGGAGAGGCTCTTCCCGCTCAGAAAGGACAGTAGGACTAGAGGGCACAGCCTCAAGATAAGGGGGGGGTGCAGTTTAGAATGGAGTTGAGGAGGAACTTCTTCACTCAAAGGGTGGTGAATCTCTGGAATTCTCTGCCCGTTGAAGTGGTGGAGGCTGCCTCGCTAAATATATTTAAGACGTGGGTAGATAGGTTTTTGATAGGCAAGGGGATTAAGGGTTATGGGAGAAGGCGGGAAAGTGGAACTGAGCCACGACAGATCAGCCATGATCTTATTGAATGGCGGGGCAGGCTCGAAGGGCTAGATGGCCTACTCCTGCTCCTATTTCTTATGTTCTTATGTTAATAAATAAACTTTAAAACTTTGGTGCCTACAAGACACCAAACTCTACAGCGTTACTATCTGTTTAGGGGTAATCTGATCACGAGGAATTAATTAAGTGGTGTAAAGTGAGTCAGACCTTTGCTGAAATGAATGACGTTTACGGTCATAGAGCCATAAAATCTTAAAACACAAAATGTCGTCATTCTATCTGAATTGTCTGTGCCAGCTTCACTCTCCAGTCAGTCCAGTTTACCTGCTGTTTCCCCCACAGCCCTGCAATTTTCTCCTGTCCTAATATAAATCCAATCTTGGGAATGCAAGTTAGTGCCCCACCGTGGCAACCTTGAGAATTTTACTTAATTTAAAAATATGGAAGTAAGTAATCGTGATCAGTAAAAGAACAAAGAACAACACAGCACAGGAAACAGGCCCTTGGGCCCAACGAGCCCGCGCCGCCATTTCAACGTTGTGAGTCCCCTCTTCCACCTGTGACCCTTGTCTGCACTTATGGCACTCCACATTGGAAACCAGATTGAAGGGAGACTAATTTAGGGACAATTTGTTACACCAGTCAGCCTAAGAGCACATCTTTGGGGTGTGGGAGGAAACCGGAACACCCGGAGAAAACCCACGCCAAGTGGCCATGAAACTATCGGACTGATGTCAAAACACGGCAGGTTCACCCTCTTTTAGGGGAGGAAACCACCTGTTCTTCCAGTCCTAAACCAGCAAGGTGACTCTTTATGGCGCTCTCAACTTGCTGAGCAAGTTACCCAGTTTTCCCAGTCCCTCAGACACAATACTGCTGGAGTGAATAAACCTTTACCGATTTTTACAAGTTACAGCATGACATTTTTATATCCAGCGACGTGTGGAATTATCCTGGCTTTGCTCCATATTAACTTACCGGATGCCCTTTGGTACTGTTTGTAGATCCTTAGAATTGCTTCCTTGATAAATACGTGATTAAGTAGAGTGAGTCACTCAGTTTAATTTGTCTTCATAGGAATGGCAGCAATAGTACTGGGCACTCGGACGAGAAATAACAGTGCCCAAAACATTAGCAATGTGCACAAGATCATATTCCTTGTGGGGGAGTGAAAAGTTCACGTGCTGCTAACGTATACTTTCATGTAAAGTGTTAGAATTCACCGCAGTTGACTTCTGAAGCAGATTGAATTACATTTAATAGACATTCAGGACAAAACAACCCACTTGAGTAACAGCCCTCCCACCATTTCAAGCATTCACTCCCTCTGCCACCAGCAAGCTGTGGAAGCAGTATGTACCACCTACAAAACAATATGCTGGACCAGTACCATACTTTGATTAGACCACACTTAAACTTCTGCCTGCAGTTCTGGTTGGCACATTATAAAAAGGGTATGGAAGCATTGGAGAGGATGCAGAGAATATTTACAAGGATGATGTCAGAAATGTCTAGAATTTACATATCAGAAAAGGATACACGGGCTGAGCTTCTTCTCAACTGACAACGGAAGGCTAAGGGGTGACCTAAGGGTGGGTGGCATGGTGGTGCAGTAGTTAGCACAGCTGCATCACTGTGCCAGGGACCCAGGTTTGTTTCCTGGCTTGGGTCACTGTCTGTGTGGAGTCGGTACATTTCCCCCCCACCCCCATCTCTGCCTGTGTCTGTATGGGTTTCCTCCAGATGCTCAGTGGTGGAACGGTGGCACAGTGATTAGCCCTGGTGCCTCACAGCACCAGGGACCTGGGTTCAATTTCAGCCTTAGATCACTGTCTGTGTGGAATTTACACGTTCTCCCTGTGAATGGGTGGGTTTCCTCTGGGTGCTCTGGTTTCCTCCCACAGGCCAAAAATGTGCAGGTTAGGTTGATTGGCCTGTGGGAGGGTCCCTCAGAGAAAAAAATTCTCCTTATTTCTGTCTCAAAAGCGTAATTTTAAACAGTGCCCCCAGCTCTGGACTCACTCACCAGGAAACATCCTTTCCAAATCCATCTTGTTGAGATCATTCAGGATCTTAGAATCGTAGAACCCCCACAGGGCAGAAGGACGCCATTTGGCCCATTGAGCCTGTACCAACAGTCCCATCCCTATAACCCCACCTATTCAATGCCCCTGACACTAAGGGGCAATTGAGCACGGCCAATCCACCTAACCTGCACATCTTGTGTATTTGAGTCAAATCACCCTCCTCACTCTTCTAAACTCTGGTGGAAACAAGCGCGCTTTGTCCAACCGTTGCTCAAAAGACAACCCACTCGTTCCAGGTATCAACTTATTAAACCTCTGGACTACCTCCAACACATTTAGCTCCTTCAAAACTGCACCCACCGTTTTAGATATGGTCTCACCAGTGCCCTGTACAATTAAAGTGTGGCATCCCCAACATCCTAACTTGGAACTATATCATCATTACTTCACTGTTCCTTCAGTGTAGGTTAGAATCCTGCATTGTGGCTGTACTTACACCAGATCGAGTGTAGCAATTCAAGAATGTTCCACGCCACCTTCTCAAGGACAGTGGTACCCAGATCCCCCGAAGACACAAACAAAATTGAACACCCGAAGTAGCAAAACATACAAGGAAAGAATAGGGAACTAAGTTTAGATGATTGTGTTGTGGAACTAAATGGACCAAATTGACCACCTCCTAAGCTCACATTTCAGGGTTGGAGTTCCGCCACGAAACTTGCAGTATACCCTGTGGAGAAAATGCTGGAAAATCTCACCATCCGTAAGGGGAGAAAAGAGCTGATGTTTTGAGTCCAGATGACCCTTTTGTCAAAGCTGGACTCGAAACGTCAGCTCTTTTCTCTCCTTACAGATGCTGCCAGGCCTGCTGAGAATTTCCAGCATTTTCTCTTTTGCTTTAGTACATTATACCCTGTGTATGTTAGGAACTAGGTGGCACGCCACATTCACTGCAGCTGCCACTGAAACAGTGGCATTCTAGTTGTACCATCCTGGGGCTACCACTCCCACTCACCTGATGAAGGAACAGTGCTCCGAAAGCTTGTGCTACCAAATAAACTGGTTGGACTTTTACCTGGTGTTGTGAGACTTCTTACTGTGCCCACCCAAGTCTAACGCCAGCATCTCCACACCCGGGGCATCAGTGCCGTAATAGCAATAGATTCTGACTGAAGTCAATACGTTGTCACGTCAGTCACGCTGTGTTGGGGGAGTGGGGATTGGGATGGAGTGTCAGGAAAATAAATATCACTTCTGTGAAAATGCATCTTTATTCAGAAGTAAATACTTCCCCACAGGAGCAGCTCCAGAAATGGATTCGTGGTAACGTTACCCTGTGCGGCAGGTCCATGTTCATTTTCGATGAGATGGACAAAATGCAAGCAGGCCTCATTGACGCCATCAAGCCTTACTTGGACTACTATGATAACATTGATGGGGTGGTGTACCGGAACGCCATCTTCATCTTCCTGAGGTAACTCTAGACTCATGGTATTTATTTGTTATCTATTGTTTGCCGTGTGGATGTGGTCAGTCATTGACTTAATCCATTGCTTTACAAAGAAAATGTAAGTGGCTAGGTCTGCTCACTTTAATGCAGACAAGGATAGAATCATAGAATCCCTACAGTGCAGAAAGTACCTTTCAGCCCATTGAATCTGCACCGACTCTCCGATAGAGCAACTCACCCAGGCCCACCCCATTCCTGTAACTCTACATATCTTGGGATACTAAGGGACAATTTAGCATGGCCGATCCACCTAACCCGCACATCTTGGGACTGTGGGAGGAAACTGAAGCACCCGGAGGAAACCCACGCAGAAACAGGGCGAACGTACAGACTCCACACAGACTGGAATCGAACTTGGGTCCCTGGCGCTGTGAGGCAGCAGTGCTAACCACTGTGCCACAGTGCTGCAAAACACATTCATCGCAAGTATTTTGACACAGCATTCATAATCACCTACATTTTGCAGTTTTGTTTTTAATCATCTACTTACCTTAACTCATCCAGCTCTTCCACATGAGTAGTAATCACTCCATTTCCAAGGAAGATGTACAAGAAGTTGTCAGGCTCAAAGCAGAGCTATCTGTCCAAATGCTCTGTGTATAACCCTGCTACTTTAATCAATATTTTTTTGCTGTTCATGTATCCACTTGATTTGCATTTTTTCTGGGTACAGTATATTAACAGTATTGCATGTGTAAGGAAAGACCTGTTGGTGCATTTACTCAATTTATAATGCAGAAATTGCTGCAGATAAAATTGAAGGAAATCTGGGAAAAATAAGTTTTCACGCGCAAGTCATTGTGGCGTAGCAGCCAACAAAGCAAATAAAACGTCAGAAAATTTCTGTGGCGATGCCGGCATTGAACTGGGGTAGGCACAGTAAGAAGTCTCACAACACCAGGTTAAAGTCCAACAGGTTTATTTGATATCATGAGCTTTCAGAGTGCTGCTCCTTCATCGGGTGAGTCAATCTGAGGAATCCTGGCTTGAGACAATTCATGCCTCTTTAATCTGTGATTATCCCTCTCTCCGCTTGCACCGTTCGTACCTGTAAAGACTTGATTACCTGTGAAAACCCATTTTCCAACCATTATCTTGCCTATATATGCCAGGTTTATGAAACCTACCTCTCCACTCATCTGATGAAGGAGCAGTGCTCCAAAAGCTCGTGAATCCAAATAAACCTGTTGGACTTTAACCTGGTGTTGAGACTTCTGTCAGAAAACTAAACATAAATTGAATTACAATTGTTCAGATAACACCTTGATAATATATTCTGGCAACCATAAAAGAAGGAGCGTTTACGTTGTGCTGTTATTAGGTCGCTATCCCAGAGTGCTGTTTAGCCAATGGTATATTTTTTAAGTCCGGTCACTGTTTTAATGTAAGCAACACGCAAGTTTGTGCACAGCTCTTTCCCACAAACAGCACTGTAATAATGACTCAATAATCTGTTTTATTGATGTTGTTTGGGGGATAAATATTGCCCAGAACGCTGGATAACTTCCCTGCTCTGCTAGTGCCATGAAATACATTGAAAGTTTATTTATTAGTATCACAAGAAGGCTTACATTAACACTGCAATGAAGTTACTATGAAAATCCCCTGGTTGCCACACTCTGACACCTGTTCGGGTACACTGAGGGAGAATTTAGCGTGGCTAATGTACTTAATCAGCATGTCTTTCGGACTGTGGGAGGAAACTGGAGCACCCGGAGAAAACCCACGCAGACAGGGAGAATGTACACACTCTGCACAGACAGTGACCCAAGTCGGGAATCGAACCACGTCCCTGGTGCAGTGCTAACCACTGTGTCACCATGCCTCCCAAGTCTGGCTGAAAGAGCTTGGATTTAACACCTCATCTGAAAGATGGCATATTCGACAGTGCAGCACTCCCCCTGTACTGTAATGAAGTGTTGGCCTTGATGCTGTGCTTGGTTACTGCAGCCACTAATGAAGAAGAGATACTAGTTATTGTGGGGATGTGTTGGGGATGAGAAAGGACAAAGCACCATGGATGCAAACCATAGATTTTTGAACAGTAAAGGAATTGAGGGCTATGGTGAGCGCGCGGATAAGTGGAGCTGAGTCCACAAAATGATCAGCCATGATCTTACTGAATGACGGAGCAGGCTCAAGGGGCTGAATGGCCTACTCCTGTTCCTAGTTCTTACGTTCAAACCACACAAACATTTATGACTTTGTTTCCATTCTAATCCACCTTTTGCCACTGTTAGTTCTAACTTTTTTCCCCCATTGTAAACAGCAATGCAGGAGGAGAGAGAATAACTGAGATTACACTGGACTTTTGGCAGAAAGGAAATCAAAGGGAAAATATTCAACTAAAAGATCTCGAGAGCAAAGTATCCATTGGAGTCTTCAACAACAAGAAGAGTGAGTGTGTTTGCCATGTTTTAGTTGGGTTTGGGATGGGCTGAACTGGTTCATAATATCACCTCCATGCAATCTGAGCGCCAGGTACTGTTTGCTTACGAGTGGCGAATGTGCTGTGGGAGCAGAGAAACGAGAAAATTCACATTGTTGGGAATCCTGGTATTATAAAGATTTTCAGAGTGTAAACTTTGCCAATTCTCATCAGTTAACAGAACTTTTTGCCACTCTCTCCTGAATATGTTGGTGCTGTTCCAGTGGATCCAGTAGACTTCCGGCATCTTGTTCACATGGCATTTCCTCACCTGGGGGTTTAGATGATGATAATAAGGGGGTTTCCCCCAGCACTGCCCCTGCACCTGTGCATATTTGACCATTGAGGGCAATCGGAAATTGGGAAAATGGCCAAGCCCCTTACTCTTGAACGAGCCTGGACTCACTGAGACTATTCGTTGAGTTTGCGATGTTGTTTGGCTGAAGGCTAATTCAATGCTGACCACAAATGGAATTTGGAGATTTTTTAGAATCATAGAATCCTACAGTGCAGAAGGAGGCCATTCGGCCCAACATGTTTGTGCCATCCAGACTCTCTCCCTGTAACCCCATGCGTTTACCCTAGCTCATCCCCCTGACACTAAGGGGCAATTTACCATAGCCAGTCCACCTAATCACGCCAACACGGGAAGAATGTGCAGACTCCGCACAGTGACCCAAGTTGGGAATTGAACCCGGGTCCCTAGCGCTGTGAGGCAGCAGTGCTAGCCACCATGCCACATACTTTTTTAATTAATTTATGAGACATTGGCAAAGCTGGCTGGCCAGCATTTATTGCCCATCCCTTGTTGCCCGAGGGCAGTTGAGTCAATGACATTATGCGACTCCAGAGCCCCAGCATAGACCAGACCAGGTAAGGACATCAGTTTCCTTCCCTGAAGGACATTAATGAATGAGGTGGTTTTTTCTGACAGTGGGACCTATCGGGTTCATTCAGATCTGCGTGTTTCCTCTGGTTTCTTCCCAGTCCAAAGATGTGCAGGTTAGGCTGGTTGACTGTGCTAAATTGCCCTTAGTGTCAGGGGGACAAACAGGGGAAATATGTGGGGCTAAGGGGATAGGGTCTGGGTGGGATTGTCATTGGCGCAGGCTTGATGGGCTGAATGACCTCCTTCTGCATTGTAGGGATGCTGTGATTCTAGGTAACTGATGCGTTTCTTTATGGATAGGTGGATTCTGGTACATAACCCCATTATTATTTATCCACTGAGCTTAATGGGGAAGGGCTGTTTAAAAGACAGATTGTCGCCATTCCTCCTTTCAGATGGTGCCTGATTAGAATTTAAATCCATCTTGGTCAATGGGCCTCTCTCCTACCTCCTTTTCTGAGTAGAGACAGGTTCTCACTGTCGAGATTATGTCCCCCTGAGCTGTATCAGTGGGATGGGGCGATGGTTACTTTCTCCTCTCTCCCTTTGCCACCTGTCCTAATAGTTGAGTCTGGGAGTGTTCTGCATCAACAGTAACTTGCATTTATATAGCATCTTTCATATAACAACATGTCCTGAGGTGCTTCCCTGGAATATCATTAAATAAAATTTGACATTGAGCCAAGTAAAGGTCGATTTTTATAAGGAGTAAGAGCAGGAGTAGGCCACTCGGCCCCTTGAGCCAGCTCTGACGTATGTTATGGTTCAGGTTAGAAACCCCAAAGTGTTTTATGAAGCCTGCCAGAATCATAAGTTTTGCATCTTGAAATTGGCTCAGATCAGCATGAATGTTTCACTTCAGGTATGATACAAGTGAAGCACTAGGGAGCTTTTGTCAAACAAAGTTTATTTAAGAATGTAATTTAACATGGTATGGTAAGAAAATTAACAAGAACTTCCATCAATTTCAAACAAGAAACAAACAATCCAGATAACATATAAATCTTAAAGATATTTACAACGTTCCAATCAAACCATTTGGGGGTGGCACAGTGGTTAGCACTGCTGCCTCTCAGCACCAGGGACCCAGGTTCGATTCCTGGCTTGGGTCACTGTCTGTGTGGAATTTACACATTCTCCCCGTGTCTGCGTGGGTTTCCTCCGAGTGCTCCGGTTTCCTCCCACAGTTTGAAGATGTGTGTGTTAGGTTGATTGGCCAGGCTAAATCACCCCTTATAGCCAGGGGGGATCAGCAGGGTAAATACATGGGGTTATGGGGATAGGGCCTGGGTTGAGATTGTTGTCAGTGCAGGCTCAGTGGGCTGAATGGTCTCCTTCTCCACTGTAGAGATTTAAAAAAAAATAGAATTGAGAGCAGGGGTTGTGGATGGATGGCCATAGGCCCTTGGATGAAACTCAATAAGATTGAGAAGTTTTGCCTGCTGACGATCGGTGAATCTTCAATTCTGGTAACCGATTCTTCTGTTGTTGTATTTTTGGATAGGTGGATTCTGGCACACCAGCCTCATTGACAAAAACCTGATCGACTACTTTGTGCCTTTCCTTCCCCTCGAGTACAAACACGTGAAGCTGTGCGTGCGGGAAGAACTGAAAGCGCGCGGTTATGAGGAGGACGATCAAATCATGACCGAAATTGCCGACGAAATGACATACTTTCCGGAGAGGGAAAAGATCTATTCAGACAAAGGCTGCAAAACTGTGGCCACCAAATTGGACTTTTACTTGTAATTTGGGCCTGTGTGTTTTTTTTTAAATTGGAAAATACTTTTCTACACTGGACACTTGTTTTTAATATTGACATAGAAATAATTAAAATTGAAGGAGGCCATTGATTCTTTGTTGCGGTTGATGAAATTTACCATCAGCTTGGCTTGGAGGGGGAGTGGACAGGGAGTGCAGTTACCTGCTGCCATCTCCACCCAATCTGGGTGTGCCACAGGCTGTTCTTTCAAGAGGCGATCAAGCTGCTTTTTAGGAATCGGGAATGCCACACTCTTTACACAGTGGCGAAGTAATTGGTTGAAAATTTATAATGAGCCGTGCCTTGGACGTTCAGTACCTTGTTCCTTGCAATGCGGATCCAGGGAAAAGCTTGTTCAGAGCTAACCCTTCTGTTCCTGGGTGACGTTTTTCCATTTGCCTTCAAAACATTCCGAGGGAGCTTTTGTCTGAACGTTTTTACAGGATTGGAACATAGAGGTAGAATTGTGATCCATTTTTATGTTTCGGTCAAGTTGAATTTAAACAGCGGTCCTCCTCTCTCAAGGGTGAATCTTGCGTCTATTTTCAACAATATACAAAATGTCTCGGGGGTAGATAACGTGGGTAGCCTTGGTGTGCTAGATTGTTGTAAAAAACAAATTACTACGGATGCTGGAAATCTGAAACAAAAGAGAAAATGCTGCTAAATCCCAGCAGGTCTGACAGCATCCGTGGAGAGAGAATCGAGCCAACGTTTCAGCGGAATTTTCCCCTGCCTACCTGCCATGGGAATCATAGTGGACGGGACACAATACATGGCAAAGGGCAGTTGGCTTCAGGCAGGATTTTCCAGCCACACTCGCCGCCCCACCGCTTCCCCCCACCAACACACACACACACACAGCCTGAAAGTCCCGCCCAGGGTCAACAAACCTTTGCATGGTCCGAGTCTTGCCCACCACGATTCCTGTGGAGGGGGAGATGGGAATATTCCGCTGCCCTGTTTCCCTGGCCACACCTGCCTCAAAACTGGAAGATCCCACCCTTCGAGTCTGGATAATCCTTCATCAGACTCCGACTCGAAACATTGGCTCTTTTCTCTCTCTCCGTGGTCAGACCTGCTGAGAATTTCTAGAATTTTCTGTTATGTTGTAGTGTCCAGTTATCTAAATAACCCAATAGAAATTGAAATACAAAATGTGTGTTAAAACTTTTTATACTTGTGACATTTTTAAAAAATTAAATAGCTGTTAACAGGATTTAAAAAAAATTAAATTCTAACTTGTAAAAAAAAAGGGTTATCTTTCCTGATTCATTTTAATTCTGGAATTTTTTTGCGAATTGCATCTGTATTTCATAGAATCCCTGCAGTACAGAAGGAGGCCGTTCAGCCCATTGAGTCTGTACTGCCTTATTCCTGTAACCCCCACATGTTTACCCTGCTAATCCTCCCAACACTAAGGGGCTATTTAGCATAGCCAATCCACCTAACCCGCACATCTTTGGACAACGGGAGGAAACCCACAGGGACATGGGGAAAATGTGCAAACTCCTCACAGACAGTGACCCAAGGCTGGATTTGAACCCGGGTGCTTCCCGCTGTGAGGCAAAAGTGCTAACCACTGTGCCGCCCCTTAGGAAGTGGTAAGTGTTAAAGCTAAAATACAATCTTGCAAACTACAGGCTGCCATTTCAGCCCAAAGGTAAACCAAACATGGGTTGGTAAAGTCCATTCAAAGATTGGCTCAGTTGGCACTCATCCCCATCTGAGTCAAAGTCGAGGGCTCAGCAGCCCCTCCAAAAAGAAGGGATTTAAAGTTGGGCCGTTAATCTTATCACAATTTCTTTTATCAATATTATTTTGTATAGAAGTTAAATTGAACAATTGCAGTTTGAGATTAAGAATGGCACTGGATTGTGGAAATCAAACTTAAAATCTGATGGTGTGAATATGCAAGAAACTACATATTGTAATGAACGTAAGATGTAGAGAGTATAGTATAGCAATGGAGAGTTTGAAGCTTTCGTTGCAACTGGAAATCTGGCAAAGAAAAAAACAGCTAAAATATTTATGCTGTTAATTAAAGAGTAAACCTACGTGTTTTAACCACCCACTAAGGAGAGGAAATTTAATTGCAGTGGGGAGCACGTTGTGAGTAAGTACAGTAGCTTCCATCCTCTTGTCAGATCTCCCTGCTTCCATTCAGTCAGTGTTCCTATAGCCCCTAAGTGAACCTCTGCCATTTTGGGTGGTACCTTCAGCTAGAGCACTACAAATCAAAATACACTCTTCCACAGGTGCTGGAGTGTGGTGACTAGGGGATTTTCACAGTAACTTCATCGCAATGTTCATGTGAGCCTTTTTGTGACAATAATAAACAGCAGCGTAGTAGCAGTGTTTAGCACTGCTGCCTCACAGTGCCAGGACCCTGGTTTGATTCCCAGCTTGGGTCACTGTCTATGTGGAATCTGCATGTTCTTCCCATGTCTGTGTGGGTTTCCTCCAGGTGCTTTGGTTTCCTCCCACAATCCAAAGATGTGTGGGTTAGGTGCATTGGTTACGCTAAACTGTCCCTTAGTGTACCCGAACAGGCTGCTGTGGTGTCTAGGGGATTTTCAAAGTAACTTCAGTTGCAGCGCTAATGTAAGCCTACTTGTGACTAATAAATAAATAAAACTTTAAAAAAAACTTCAAACAAATAAATGAATTTGCCATTCTAACCTAGTCAGGCTTGTCTGTAATTTCACACCAACTGCAAAGCGGTTGACAACTATCTTCTGAAATGGCCTAGCGAGGCACTGACTTGTGAAGAAGGTTGCAGTGAGGGAAGTCAAGGACAGGGGTCAATTGCCAGCTTTGCCATTCACATCCACATTCCATGGGTGAATAAAGAATAAGGGAAAGTAGAATTTGTAAAACAGTGTGACTGTGCAGTGGGTTAATGCATTTTCCAAAATGTGGGCGCAAAGCACCAATCCTACCGAAATAGTGTGTATGAGTCTAAAATCTGGAGTTGTGTGTCTTTTTTTTAACAAAAGTAAGTTGGAAAATTTCACAGCGCTATTATCCCTTGTGGTGATGGCTAGGTTTGTTGCCCAGCCTATTGAACTCATGTCCTTGGATAACCTCTTAGCATCATGCGTACTTCCCCTCTCCCAGCCATACAATGTCCCTGTACATCTTCTGAAGCTTCAGCCCAAGAGCCAAAGACCACCCAGCTGTTCCAGGAAGCTGAAATAGGGCAACAAAACATGGCCCTAGACCAAGGCGACAGCTTTTTTATTTTGTTTTAAATTGTGTGTTTGCTGAGCTGTTGTGGATTGTCCTGTGGCTCGAGGCGTTGGCATCTGGAAGGAATCTTCCACCCTGTTCTTCACCGCAAGTATTTGCGCACAAAATACGCTTCTTTGTCTAAGGAAGGAGGGGTGGGGACATTCCCATGAGGTGCCTGTGGCTTCTTTATAGGGTTGACTTTTTTTTTAACAGTTTCTGAGGTTAAGTATGGAAAAATGAAGTTTCTTGCCCAGTCTTTGCTCACCATCACAACAGTCTCCCCTGCAATTCACTACCCTTAATTGAACTTGGGTCTCTTTTTTCCTGTTTATGTACATTTCTGCAATCTTGCAAAAGGACAAAAAAAATGCATTTATGTAACTTCTTTCACAACCTCTAGAAGGCTCAAAATGCTTTGTAACCGATGAAATACTTCATCACTGTTGTCGGAAATATAACAGCCAATGTGCGCACAGCAAGTTTCCCAGCAAAATGATGGTAAGCAGACAATCTGTTTTTATGATTTGATTTATTATTGTCACATATTGGGATATAGTGAAAAGTATCGTTTCTTGTGAGCTATACAGACAAAGCATGCTGTTCATAGCGTACATGGGGAGAAGGAAAGGAGAAGGCGCAGAACGTAGTGTTACAGTCATAGTAATGATAGCTATGTTTTGTCTATGTATAGCACGCAAAAAACAATACTTTTCACTGTGAACTGATACATGTGACAATAATAAATCAAATCAAAGCTAGGGTGTAGCGAAAGATCTGCTTAATATAAGTTAGGTCCATTCAAAAGTCTGATGGCAGCAATGAAGAAGCTGTTCTTGATAAAAGCAAATTACTGCGAATAAGAACATAAGAAATAGGAACAGGAGTAGGCCATCTAGCCCTTCGAGCCTGCCCTGCCGTTCAATAAGATCATGGCTGATCTGAAGTGGATCAGTTCCACTTTCCCGCTTTCTCCCCATAACCCTTAATTCCCTTATCTATCAGAAATTTATCTATCCATAACTTAAACATATTCAACGAGGTAGCCTCCACCACTTCAATGGGCAGAGAATTCCAGAGATTCACCACCCTTTGAGAGAAGTTCCTCCTCAACTCTGTTCTAAACTGCCCCCTGCCTTATTTTGAGGCTGTGCTCTCTAGTTCTGGTTTCCTTTCTAAGGGGAAAGAATCTCTCTACCTCTACCCTATCTAGCCCCTTCATTATCTCATAAGTCGCTATAAGATCCCCCCTCAGCCTTCTAAACTCCAACGAGTACAGACCCAATCTATTTAATCTCTCCTCATAAGCTAACCCCCTCATCTCCGGTATCAGCCTGATGAACCTTCTCTGTACTCCCTCCAAGGCCAATATATCCTTACGCAAATTAGAGGACCAAAACCGCACACAGTACTCCAGTTGCAGCAAGACCTCCCTACTTTTATATTCTATCCCATTCGCGATAAAGGCCAACATTCCATTTGCCTTCTTGATCACCTGCTGCACCTGTAGACTGACCTTTTGCAAATGCTGGACTCTGAAACCAAAACAGAAAATGCTGGAAATTGAGTTGGTTGGTATGTTGCGACTTGACTTTTATATCTTTTTCGCTACTGAAAGTGGTGGAAGAGAGAATATCCAGGTGTGTGATCCTTAATTATGCTGGCTGCAGCAAGTGTAGACAGAGTCAATGGATGAGAGGCTGGTTTACGTGATGGATTGGGCTACATTCATGACCTTTCTGTAGTTCCTTGCGGACTTGGGCAGAGCAGGAACCATCTAGCACAACTTCAGCATTTGATGTAAATGATTAACTTAACAAAGAAACTTGGGTTTAAAAGATGTCTGAGTTTGCTTTTATGCTTCAGGTTGTATGCACGTTGTCACTTATAAAACACTAAGACTTTATCATTCATTTATAACTTGTGTTAATGCAAGCTTACTTCTGACACTGAATAAACTTTAAACTTTATAATCCCATGCGGTAAATGGTATCGAGAGGAAAAAGCCAGAAAGCCCCAGGCAGCAGTATCTATGATACAATAATAACAATACCACAACTGGTGTGTCGCCACTATTGGAGATTTTGTAACATCTGCCAAAACGCTACGAAATTTAATGGATAACTCGAGTAACAGTCACGCAGGTTAAAATTAACCTCCAAAGGAAGACATTTTATACATAACACATGTTTAAAATATAATTTATGGACCTGTTTGTTTTAGCACTGGAAGTAGAGACTTGGAAAAATAGCAGTGGTGTCCAAACTACCCTGGCTGTGAGAAGGGTGACTTGTTTTAACATAAAGACACACAATGATGAAATGATGTTGTCCTGTTGAAATCATGTTGCAGCAGCTGTTTTATTTCTATCTGTTCACAGGATGTCAGCTAAGGACAAAGCCAAAATCTGCTTTTCTTTATTATCTCAGGGATGTGTTGCCTATCCTCAATTGCCTTTGAACGGAACATTTCAGAGGACAGTTAAGAGCCAACCAGCAACTCTGGAGTCACATGTAAGCCAGACTGGGTAGGAACGGCAGATTTCCTTCCCTAAAGGGCATGAGTGAACCAGATGGTCTGGGGAGGCAGTGATGTAGTGGCATTGTCACTGGATTAGTAACCTAGAGACCCAGGGTAATGCCTTGGAGACCCGAGTTTGAATCCCACCACAGCAGATGGTGACAGGAAATGCTGCAAAATCTCAGCAGGTTTGACAGCATCTGCAGAAGGAATAAAGCCAATGTTTCGAGCCTGAATGAAGGGTCATCCAGACTCGAAATGTTGGCTCTATTCTCTCCATAGATGCAGTCAGACCTGCTGAAATTTTCCAGCATTTTCTGTTTTTGTTTCAGATCCCAGCATCCACGGTATTTTGCTTTTATACTATGGCAGATGGTGAAATTTGAATTCAATAAAAAAAATCTGGAATTGAAATTCTGATGATTATGAGATCATTGTCGACTGTTGTATAAACCCATTTAGTTCACTAATGTTCTTTAGGGAAGGAAATCTGCTGTCCTTACCTGGTCTGGCCTCCATGTGACTCCAGAGACACAGCAATGTGATTGATTTTCAACTACCCTCCAAGGGCAACTAGGGATGGACAATAAATGCTGGCCAACCAAAAACACTCATTCGTCATAGGAGAATAAAAATAAATTACTGAGACTAGCTTTATATTCCAGATTTTATTAATTGAATTCAAAATCCACTCACGGTCACAGTGGGATTTGAAATCACGTTCCCTGGGGCTCTGATACTGATCCCTGATTGCCTAAGATAGCAATAGTGGTGAGCTACTTTCTTGAACCATTGTAATCCACACAATGCAGCTACACGCACAGCACTGAAAGAGTGTTCCAAGTTTTTGATCTAACTGGAACACTGCCTCCCAGCGCCAGGGACCCGGGTTCGATTCCCGGTTTGGGTCACTGGCATGCAGAATTTTTGCACTTTCTCCCATGTCTGCCTGTGTTTCATAGAACATAGAACATTACAGCGCAGAACAGGCCCTTCGGCCCACGATGTTGCGCCGACCAGATTTTTTTTAAAAAAACACTGACCCACTAATCTAAACCAATCCCTTTTCGTCCATAAACCTATCCATAGATCTCTTAAACGCCCCCAAACTAGGCGCATTTACAACCGCAGCAGGCAGGGCATTCCAATCCCTCACCACCCTCTGGGTAAAGAACCTACCCCTGACATCCGTCCTATAACTACCATCCCTTAATTTAAAGCCATGCCCCCTCGTGCTAGCATTCTCCATCCGAGGAAAAAGGCTATCACTATCCACCCTATCTAAACCTCTAATCATCTTATATGTTTCAATAAGATCCCCTCTTAGCCTCCTTCTTTCCAGCGAAAACAACCCCAAATCCCTCAGTCTCTCCTCATATGACCTCCCCTCCATACCAGGCAACATCCTGGTAAACCTCCTCTGCACCCTCTCCAAAGCCTCCACGTCCTTCCTGTAATGTGGGGACCAGAACTGCACACAGTACTCCAAGTGCGGCCGCACCAGAGTTGTGTACAGTTGCAACATGACGCTGCGACTCCTAAATTCAATCCCCCTACCAATAAACGCCAAGACACCGTATGCCTTCTTAACTACCTTATCTACTTGATTCCCAACCTTCAGGGATCTATGTACACATACACCTAGATCCCTCTGCTCCTCCACACTATTCAAAGTCCTCCCGTTAGCCCTATACTGAACACATCTGTTACTCCTACCGAAATGAATTACCTCACACTTCTCCGCATTAAACTCCATCCGCCACCTCGCGGCCCAGCTCTGCAACCTGTCTAAGTCACCCTGCAAACTATGACACCCTTCCTCACAATCTACCACACCACCGACTTTGGTGTCATCAGCAAACTTACTAATCCACCCAACTATACCCTCATCCAGATCATTAATAAAAATTACAAACAGCAGTGGCCCCAAAACAGATCCCTGAGGCACACCGCTCGTAACTGAACTCCATGACGAATATTCACCATCAACCACCACCCTCTGTCTCCTATCTGCCAGCCAATTCCTGATCCAAGTACCTAGATTACCCCCAATCCCATACATCTGCATTTTCTGCAGAAGCCCACCATGGTGAACCTTATCAAACGCCTTACTAAAATCCATATATACCACGTCAACTGCCTTACCCCTATCCACCTCTTTGGTCACTTTCTCAAAGAACTCAATAAGGTTAGTAAGGCACGACCTACCTGCTACAAAACCATGCTGACTGTCTCTAATCAATTCATTACTCTCCAAATAACTATAAATCCTATCCCTAATAATTCTTTCTAAAACCTTGCCCACAACAGAAGAAAGACTCACCGGTCTATAATTCCCAGGGAAGTCTCTGTTCCCCTTCTTAAACAATGGGACAACATTCGCTGTCCTCCAATCTTCCGGTACTATACCAGAGACCAACGATGACCTGAAGATCAGAGCCAGAGGCTCTGCAATCACCTCTCTAGCCTCCCAGAGAATCCTAGGGTAAATCCCATCCGGACCAGGGGACTTATCTATTTTCAAGCCCTCTAGAATATCCAGCACATCCCCGGTTTCAACTGCAATACTTTCTATTTTACACCCCTGCACCCCAGTGTCCTCCACAGCTACATTCATGTCCCCCTGCGTGAACACTGAAGAGAAATATTGGTTCAATGCCTCTCCAATCTCTTCCGGTTCCACACACAACTTCCCTCTACTGTCTATAACTGGCCCTAATCTTGCCCTAACCAACCTTCTGTTCTTGACATACCTATAGAACGCCTTAGGATTCTCCTTAATCCAATCAGCCAAAGTCATCTCATGTCCTCTTTTAGCCCTTCTTAACTCCCTCTTCAACTCCCTCCTAGCCAATCTAAAGCTTTCTAATGCACTACCTGAGCCCTCAAGCCTCATCCGAACGTAAGCCTCCTTTTTCTTCCTAACCAACGAATCAACTTTTTTAGTACACCACGGTTCCCTAGCCCTACCAAATCCTCCTTGCCTGACAGGGACATACCTATCACAGACCCGCAGTAGCTGCTCCTTGAAAAAATTCCACATTTCGGACGTTCCCAGTCCCTGTAATCTCCTAGTCCAACCTATGCTTCCTAATTCTCTCCTAATAGCCTCATAATTACCCTTCCCCCAGCTAAAACTACTGACCCGAGGTTCATGCCTATCCCTATCCATCACTAAGGTGAACGTAACCGAATTGTGGTCAATTTCCTCCCAAAGATGTGCAGGTTAGGTTGATAGGCCATGCTAAACTAATCCTAGTGTTGGGTATTAGCAGGGTAAGAGTGTGGGGTCAAGGGGATAAGGCCTGGGTGGGATTGTGGTCAGTGCAGACTCAGTGGGCCAAATGGCCTCATTCTGTACTGTAGGGATTCTATGCTTCCATGACATGATAGGAAACAAGAGCCATTCGTCACACTAATTGATGTTGTGGACAGAACACACTCTGAATAACACAAGCCAAAATATTCTCCTGTTAAATCACTGGACCCAAAGACTAAATTCTCATCGAGTTTTTAAAAAATATATTAATTTATGGGATCGGGATGTGGGCTAAGCCAGCCCTAAAATGCCATCCCTAAAATGCTCTTTGATAAGGGAGGTGCTGAGCTGCCTTCTTGAACCACTGCAATTCGGCGATATTAAACAGTGTGGTATTAGCAACATATGATGGGAAACGAAAGCGTTAACGGTTTCAAACAAGTTATAGTGGCAATAGGTGCATAAGACATCGGAGCAGAATTAGACCATTCGGCCCATCGAGTCTGCTCCGCCGTTTGATCATGGCTGATATGCTTCTCATCCCCATTTTCCTGCATCCTCCCCGTAACCCTTCAACCCATTATCAATTAAAAATGTCCAACTCCTCCTTAAATTTACTCACTGTCCTGGCATTCACCACACTTTGCGGTAGAGAACTCCACAAATTCGCAACCCTTTGGGAGTAGTTTCTCCTCAACTCTGTATTAAATTTGCTGCCCCTTATCCTAAGACTATGATCTCTCGTCCTAGAATGTCCCACAAGAGGAAGCATCCGTTCCACATCTACTTTATCCGTACCTTTTATCATCACCTTGTGTACCTCAATTTGATCCCCCCTCAATTCCGAGAGTATAGGACTAAACTGTTCAACCTCTCAATGGGAGAGAATAGTCATTTTCAAAAACAGACCTTTGCTCCATTACTTACCTGTCTGCTTCTGGCAAACCTTGCAAGGAGGAAACCATCTGAGCTTCACCTGAAAGTAGTACATCTGAACTATTAAAGTATAGGATTGGATGCTGAACAGTTCTTTTCCCAGAGAGTAGTGAGCCTCCGGAATATACTGTTGGCCGGGTGCTGACCCTCTGATCAGCTTTGAGTGGACGAGGTCCTGACTGTGACAGAGATTGCATTCTATTTGTAGAAGGCAAGTGTCTGAATAGATAACACTTGGTCTGTGCGATTTCCTGGACTGTTTTCAGTTGCCTGGGATGGGGCAGGGAGGGGAAAGTTGGTGGTCAGAGAGGAACGTGACTGAACATTTCATCCTGTATTGGCCCGGAGGTTTTATTTCCTGCCCTTTGTCATTCCCAGTAGGTTTAATATGTGATTATAGTGGGTGGGAAGGAGGTTGCAGTCATGCTGGCCAGCCATCTTAATACAAGACAGGCTCGAAGGGTTCAAATTTGCCCACTTCTGCTCCTAATTCCTATGTAATTCCTATGCTGATGGGCTAACAAGTCTATTCCCATGTCATTTTCTTCAGCTTGGACGTTAGATCGCAACAAACTTTTTGTTAGACTGATCTTGCAGCCCACTGTCTGCTTCAGCTTTAACATAGTGAAGTTACCGTGAAAATCCCCTCGTCGCCACACTCCGGCACTTGTTTGGGTACACAGAGGGAATTTAGCATGGTCAATGCCTCTAACCAGCAAGTCTTGCAGACTGTGGGAGGAAACTGGAACACCCAGAAGAAAACCCACACAGACACAGGGAGAACATGCAAACTCCACACAGTGACCCAAGCTGGGAATCGAACCCGAGTCCCTGGCGCTGTGAGACAGCATTGCTAACCACTGTGTCGCCCACCGGTTTTGCACTCTGATAGCACAATGTCCGGGTTCTTAATGCACTTAATAATTTACCTTGCCCACTTTAAGCGCCCCAGTGGAGTTTCGGAACGCTTCTACGGCACTGTGCCAGTGCCGATTAGACTGCCACGCAAAATAAACCAGGAAAACATTTATATGAAATCAATAAACAAAGATAAGAAATTTATTTCAGATACATTTACAGCATAAAGACATGTTTAAACATATAAACCAAAAGAACCCATTTGTAACATCCATCTATCCTGAAATTAACTTACATGCAGAAATCACAGCAAGTTGAGAGATTGAATGTTTTACTGAGCAGTTTTGCAGATGAGTGAGCAAGTTAAAAAATTCAAGCCAATTTCAGGAGAGGAGATTATTTGCTTCTAGAACAGCAGTGTGTCACTGTGCATTATAAAACTACTGTGTGTGACACAATCCAGTCTTTAAAATACTGTCAGAATTACACATTGGGGGCACTAAAGCTATCTCAGCTCTTTTTAACAGTGGCCCTTTCTAACATTGTCATCTGCCACTGTCTATTCCTCCAGTTCAGTTTTCTGCAGGATTCAGAAGTGGAAATTCATATCCCCTTGAATTCATCATACCCTTGAGTCAAAGGAGGGCAGCTAAGATAGAACTCTCACCTCACTTCTATTGTTCCCTCTTGCATCAAGATCCTTTTTTTTGTTTAAATTAACAGTTATTTGGGATGTGGGACAAGTGCTGGAAAAAGGGATTAGCGCAACATCAGTGGTAGTTATTGTCGGTGCAGACTCGATGGGCCAAAGGGCCTTTTCTGCGCTGTACGACTTTGGGTGGAATTTTCCTGCTGCGCTCACCCCCCAAAACCAGAAAATCCCGCCCAAGGTCAATGGACCTTCGCATGGTCCACCCTCATCTGCTCGTGGTGGGCGGGACAGGAAAACTCTGCCCTGCTTTTCCCATGGCAGTCTGCGATCTGCCATTCAGCTTAGGTGCAAAGCAACAAAACCAGTTGGAACAAGTGTGAAGCAGTGAACACTTCCTTGGGTTTACAGCGTGGTCTAATATTGCAGCAACCTTTCCGATCCTATTCTGGCTGTACATTGGATAGAACGGTGTTGCTTCAGTCCTAGAAATCCAACCACTGTTCATTTCCCCGCTTCCTACCCCCCGGAACAGTTATCAGTCTTGTTTTTACACAAGGAATTTAGGATGCTGATGTTCACGTTAAAAAAAGACCCAAGATAGCGAGTTGCTCGTCAGTACCTTCTGCTCATTTTCTTGAACTTTTCGTAATGGTAATCGTCTGTAGCCTTTTCGTTGGAAGGACGTTTGCGATTCGGAGGAGATTCTGCACAACATAGAAAAAGGGATTTTTTTTCATAATAGGTTTGTTGCAGTGGCTTCTTTAAAACAGAAAATCATTAGAATTCAAACAGAAAACACAGCTAGCCCAGCATGGATCTTTTCAAGAAATTGAACAGAAGCACCAGTGACTTCTGAAGGAATCCCTCAACTGGGTGGCACGGTGGTTAACGCTGCTGCCTCGCAGTGCCAGGGATCCGGGTTTGATTCCAGCCTCGATCTGTGTGGAGTCTGCACATTCTCCCTATGTCTGTGTGGGTTTCCTCCATGTGTTGCAGTTTTCTCCCACACTCCAAAGATGTGCAGGTCAGGTTGATTGGCCATGCTAAATTGTCCTTTAGTGTCAGGGGGTTTAGCAGGGTAATGCTAAGGGGATAAGGCCTGGGTGGGAGTGTTGTCAGTGCAGGTTCAATGGGCTGAATGGCCTCCTTCTGCACTGTCGGGATTCTACGAACTTACTTCCAAGTGGTGTTTAACCACGAAGGGCGAGTTGTCCACTTTGGATTTGAGAAACAGATAGGTTTTTTCTCCCCTGAATCGCAAGTACTGAGGAACAATGGAGGTCAGAGGGTTAGATGTCCAGGGAAACAAATTGCTAAAAGCTAATTTTTCCCAGGGTAGAAATGTCAAATACTAGGGGACATAGGTTTAAGGTAAAAAGGGGGAAAGTTTAAAGCAAATGTAAGAAGCAGGTTTTTTTTTCCCACACAGAGGGTGGTAAAGTGCCTGGAATGTGCTGCCAGAGGTGGTGATAGAAGCAGAAACCACTGCAACGTTTAAGAAGCAGTTTGACAGATACATGAATAGGGAGTGAATAGAGGGATTCAGAACACATACAGGCACAAGGTCTTCAGTTTAGGAAGACATCATGTTGGCATAAGCTTAATGGGCCGAAGGGCCTGTTCCCTGTGCTGTACTGTTCTTTGTTCTAACGTACAACTCATCAAAAGAGCTGATGGTATGTTGCATTTATCTCAAGAAGGTAGGGATATAAAGAAGAAGTGATACTTCTATTGTAAAAGGTAAAGTCACTATAGTTCTGGATGATTATAGGCTGCTCTCCCTTTTGAGGGGGACAGCTGATTTAATCCGAGGATTATTACACCTCCAGCAAGAGAAAGCTTGAGAAGGTGGGGCGTTCATGAATAACCTCAGCCAGTTCGGGAACTGAACCTGCGCCGTTGGTGTCGCTCTGCATCACGAACCAGCTGTCCAGCCAACTGAGCTAAACTGACCCCTTCTGTTGTGTTGACTTGGTCAGACCCTATCTGGAATACTGCGTTTAGTTTTTGGCACCGGACACCAGGAATGATGAATTACCTTTGGAGTGGGTACAGCTCAGAAAGATACAGTATTCAGAGGGTTAAGTTAGAAAGACAGATGGCAGAAACTTGGCTTGAGTTTAGAAAATTGAAGGGTGATGCGAAATAGGATCACAGAATCCCAAAAGTACAGGAGGCGGCCATTCGGCCCATCGAGTCTACACCGATGGCATCTTACCCAAGTCTTATCCCCCTAACCCCATGTATTTACCCCATTAATCCCCCCAACCCACACATCCTGGGACACTAAGGGGCAATTTAGCATGACCAAACCACCTATCTTTGTTTAAAATTATGGGAGTTCAATACAGAGGAACTATTTCCTTTGGAGGTTGCGGGGGGAGGAGGGGGTGGAGAAAGAGATCGGGAACAAGGGGGTTCAATCTTAAACAAGGGTGCAACCTTTTAGGAGTGAAACCAGGAACTCCTGTTTCTACACGAAAAGATTGTCAGAAATCTGATCAGTGGCCGTTGGGTTAATTGAAATTTCAGAGCGAGATTGATAGATTTTATTTGGGAAAAGGTTCATTCAATTGCTAGGGATCAAAAGTGGATATAGAGAGTGTTGCACAGAGCAGCCAGGATCTGATGGAAGAGCAGAATAGGCTTGAGCAGCTGAATGGACTTCTGTCCTTCACTGTTAACGCTACTCTAGACACAGCTACAGCAATGTGTGCCAGACCAGAGTAGGCCAACATGTGCTCAGATTTTCTCTTCTGTAGAAGCAACTGTCCTTCCCATGTGATCTCCGCCAGACAGGCGTACTCAGCCAGGGAACGTGTTGCATGAGGAATTATCAATGGTCTAAATAACCACCGCCCTCTGAATTAACAATTTGTATTTATATAGCGCCTTTAAAGTAATAAAACGTCCCAAAGTGTTTCACATGAGCCTTCCAAACACTAAGCCATGTAAGGTTATATTAGGACAGATGGTCAAAGGCTTGGTTAAAGAGGGAGGCTTTGAGGTGCTCTTAGAGGAAGAGAGAGAGAGGTTGAGAGTCGGAGAGGTTTAGGGAGGGAATTCCAGAGCTTATGGCCTGGCAACTGAAGGAAGGGCCACCAAATAGTGGAGCAATTAATGTTAGGGAATGCTCAAGAAACCAGGGTTAGTTGAATAGAAATCACAGAATCTTTACAGTGTAGAAGGCTGCCATTTGGCCCATCAAATCTGCACCGAACACAATCCCTCCAGGCCCTATTCCTGTGACCCCACACATTTATCATGCTAATCCTTCTGACATTAAGGGGCAATTTAACATGGGCAATCTACCTAACCCACACATCTTTGAACCGAGGAAGGAAACCGGAACACTCGGAGGAAACCCATGCGGACACAAGGAAAATGTGCAAACTCCACACAGACAGAAGCTCAAAGCTGTGAATCGAACCAGGGTCCCAGGCACTATGATGCAGCAGTGTGCTAACCATTGTGCCACTCTGGAGAATGCACAGGCCAGAGGGGATTCCAGAGACAGGAGGTGACAAGGCCACAGAGGGATTCAGAAACAAAGAAAGAATTTTGAAAATCAAGTTGTTGCTTGACCGGGAACAGGGAATGAAGTGGAATTGAAAGTAGAAAATTCACATATTTGAATCTGCAGACAGCAGTTTAAATTTTTCAATCACTGTGCCAGGCATGGGCCATTATATTCCACAGATTAACAATGAAATGCTGACATTGATCTACTCACGTTCAGGTTCTGGTTTATCAGTGTCTCCCACTCTCAGGGGCCGGGGTTTTGCTTCCTCTTTATTGCGTTTTGCAGGTGCGTGCAATTCTTCCCGGTAAACTACAACAGATAACATGAGGCAATGGGAAACATGGACCAAGGATCCTGCTGTAACTATTTTATATCAGCTTCTTAAAAAATAATACACAGTGAGAAAAGTCATGCAGCATAAATAATCAAGTACAATTATTTTTTTCCCTCCAGCAAAGGAAACAATCCTCCATCTGAAATTGTGTTCCCTGACTGGCTAGTCCCACACAGTAAAAGGTTGGAGAGAATCCTGAGGGATCCCTTGGGAAGGAGGATTGTTGCACAGGTACAAAATCTAAACCCAAGGCTGAAACGGACTGTCTCTCAGCATTTAAAATGCTGTGACTCTGCACTTGTTGCTTTTGTTTTGTTTTCAGACTATGTTGAAGCTGCCTGGGTCACACGTACACAAGGGAACACACATCCTGAAATTGCAAAGGTCAATCACGGAGGTCTGTCAATACTTACACCGGTTGTGCTGAACATAGTTGACTGCGATGTTGGTGGGTACAAAGGAAGTGCCGTTGTCCTTCTTCTTGTTACGCTGTTCTGCCAGCAGCTGGGCTTTTGCCTCTTCAGTGCTGATAATATTCTTTATTTTTGCACTCAAAATTTAAAAAAAAAAATCAACGTACATATGAGAACAAAATAAATTCAGGCAGCAAGTTAGGGTCTGGGATGCATGTGCTGAAAGGGTAGTGGAAGCAGACTAGAATCCCTACAGTGCAGGAGGTGGCCATTCAGCCCATCAAGTCTGCACCGAGCACAATTTACCCTGCTAGTCCCCTGACCTAAGGGGTAATTTAGCATGGCCAATCAACCTAATCTGCACATCTTTGGAGTGTGGGAAGAAATCGGAGCTCCCGGAGGAAACCCAAACGGACACGGGAGAATGTGCAAACTTTGAACAGACAGTGACCCAAGCCAGGAATAGAATCTGGGTCTCTGGCACTGAGACAACAGTGCTAACCATTGTGCCACCCATAGTCCACCAGGACTGCACCGACAACAATCCCACCCAGACCCTAAGCCCACAACCCCTCATACTTACCCTGCTAACCCATAGCACTAGGGTCAATTTAGCATGGCCAATCAACCCAATCCATACATATTTGGACTGTGGGAGGAAACCAGAGCATCTGGAGGAAACCCACACAGACCCAGGGAGAACGTGCAATCTCCACACAGACAGTGACCCAAGCTGGGAATCGAACCTGGGCCCTTGGTGCTGTGACGCAGCATTGGTAACCACTGTGATTGAGTGGTGACTTTCAATTGGGAACTTGACAATTAGTTGAAGTGAAAACATTTGGGAGGATTTTGGGTCAAATTGTAAGGGCATGAGTGCACAAAAAAACCGCTTCCTGTGCTGTTTTACACTATGAAGTTGATGTAGACTGAAGCAGACATCTAACCTCATCTGAGAATATGGAACTGAAAGTGGATAAGGAGTTTGAACGGTCTGATGGCAGCCTATTGGAATACAGTGAAGTCTGAAAATTAAATCTGGAATAAGTATCTAACAAACAAAAAAAACAAACTGTCAGTTAGATACTGACAGCAGCCTCGACCAACTGCAGGAAACAGAAATCACAACCAAAACTACAACACTTACTTCCTCAGTAAAATGCAGCAATAATTAAATTAAACAATCCTGTGTTCAATCTGGGTCTAGATCAAAATCCTGGAACTCACTCCCTAACAGCTCTGTGGCAAAGAACAAGGAACACAGAAAATTATACACAGGAACAGGCCTTTCAGCCCTCCAAGCCTGCACTGACCATGCTGCCCGACTGAACTAAATCCCCTATCCTTCCGGGACCATATTCTTCTGTTCCGATCCTATTCATGTGTTTGTCAAGATGCCCTTTAAAAGCCACTATTGTATCTGCTTCCACTATCACCCCCGGCAGTGAGTTCCAGCGCACCCACCACCCTCTGTGTAAACAATCTGCCTCATACATTTCCTTTAAACCTTGCCCCTCGCAACTTAAACCTGTGCCCCCTACTAATTGACTCTTCCACCCGGAGAAAAAGCTTCTGACTATCTACTCTGTCCATGCCTCTCGTAATCTTGTAGACTTCTATGAGGTTGCCCCTCAACCTTTGTCGTTCCAGTGAGAATAAATCAGGTTTCTCCAACCTTTCCTCATAGCTAATGCCCTCCATACTAGGCAACATCCTGGTAAATCTTTTCTGTACCCTCTCCAAAGCCTCCACATCCTTCTGGTAGCGTGGCGACCAGAATTGAACACTACATCCCAAGTGCAGTCTAACTCAGGTTCTATAAAACCGCAACAAACTTGCCAATTTTTAAACTCAATGTCCTGGCTGAAGGCAAGCATGCCGTACGCCTTCTTGACTACGTTCTCCACCAGCATTGTCACTTTCAGTGATCTGTGTACCCATACACCCAGATCCCTCTGCCTATCAATACTCTGAAAGGTTCTCCACTTACTGTACATTGCCTATCTGTATTAGACCTTCCAAAATGCATTACTCACATTTGTATCTGAAGGTCCTGTGTAACTGCAACAACACATCCCTGCTCCTGTACTCGAAACCTCTTGCAATGAAGGCCAACATACCATTTGCCTTCTTTACCGCCTGCTCCACCTGCCTGCTTACCTTCAGCGACTGGTTCGCAAGGACACCCAGGTCCCACTGCACACTCCCTTTCCCAATTTACAGCCATTCAGGTAGTAATCTACCTTCTTGTTTTTGCTTCCAAAGTGAATAAACTCACATTTGTCCACTGATTTGCCCACTCACTTAACCTGTCAAGAACATGCTGAGGATCTCTGTATCCTCATCACAGTTCAACCTCCCACTCAACTTTGGTATTGTCTCCATTTTGTTCCCTCATCCAAATCATTAATATATGTTGTGAATAGCTAGGGTCCCAGCACCAATCCCTGTGCCACCCCACTGCCTGCTTATTTGAAGAGCACCTATTAATTCCTACTCATTGTTTCCTCTCTGCCAACCTCTGCTATCCATCTCCATACACTTCAAAAGGTGGCACATCACCATCTTCTCCAGGGCAATTGGAGATGGGTAATAAATGGTGATGTTGCCATTGGCAACCCACATCCCATTTACAAATAATAAAAAAAAACTGCAGTTATAGCAGATGTGATTGGCAGGGGAATCATCTCCATACTGGCCACGTTTTGAGGCGTCACTGTATGCAGTCAATTAAATTTGACTAATACACAACCTTAACCCTTGGGTTAGCACTGCTGCCTCATAGCGCCAGGGACCCGGGTTCGATTCCCGGCTTGGGTCACTGTCTGCACGTTCTCCCCGTGTCTGCGTGGGTTTCCTCGGGGTGCTCCAGATTCCTCCCACAGTCCGAAAGACATGCTGGTTAGGTGCATTGGCTGTGCTAAATTCTCCCTTAGTGTATCCGAACAGGCACTAGAGTGTGGTGACTAGGCGAGTTTTCACAGTAACGTCACTGCACTGTTGATGTAAGCCTACCTGTAATACTAATAAATAAATTTAAACAGATCCTGTAAAGATTGATACAGACCCTCCAGATAATAAATGTTCTGAAATTGGGAGCATGGTGAATAGATTTTTCAGTGGTATGACTACTAGGGTGGCACAGTGGTTAGCACTGCTGCCTTATAGCGCCAGGAAACCAGGTTGAATTCTCGGCCTAGTGTCACTGTCTGTGTGGAGTCTGCACATTCTCCTCATGTCTGTGTGGGTTTCTTCCCACACTCCAATGGTTGCAGGTTAGGTGGATTGGCCATGCTAAATTGCCCCATAGTGTCGGGAGGGCCTAGCTAGGTAAAGGCATGGGGTTGTGGCGATAGGGCCTGGGTGGGATTGCGTCACTGCAGTTTCGAAGGACGAATGGCCTCCTTCTGCACTGTAAGGATCCTACGAGCCCCTGTACAAACTTCAATTTCTTCGACTGGTTAAAAAGATAAACACTTACTCAATGCCCAGGTCCACCTCAGGAATGCCACTGAGCATCTGATTGGATAACATTTCCTCAGTGCGTTTGGCTGAGGAAACATTGATGCTATCGGGCAGCTCATAGAGTTGGTCCTCTGGATTTTTGATCTTTGCCTTCTGTTCCTCGTTCTCCAGGATTCCCTTCCTTCTCTTCAGTTCTGTCTCAATGTACTTCATCCTGACAGGGAACAATGAGTCACTCTCCAATACAGGTATGAATGAGGGCATTTGCTAAACAGAATAATGTGTCATAATCAGTCGACAGCTTCCAAATTCCTCAGTGCCTTATTACAACTTCTGATGGGACGCAAGGAGGAAATCAGCTTCCCCATCTGCCATAAATGTACCATAAATGCAAGAAGACTAAATAGCTGCCTGTGATATTTTTAATGCTATGTAGGAAGACAAAGCTTTGGAGAGGGTGCAGATATTTACTGGAGTAGTGTCAGGGATGAAAGACATCAGCAAAATGGTAAAATCAGTAAAAAGACACAGGGAATCTAGGAGTGTTCCATTTGGCAAGAAAAAGGATAAGGGAGAGATGATGTTCAAAATTACAATCCACTTCAATCGAGTAATTAAGGAGAAATTGTCAGAGAACTCAGATTTAAGAATCAGAGGGGAATTGAGAATTATTCTGACGTAACAAATTGCGGGCTAGGATGCTTCAGCTGAAAAAAGGTAGTGGAAGCAGATTCCATAGTAACTTTCTAATGGGAATTGGATAAATAATTGGAAAGATTTGCAGGGCAATGTGGTGAGTGAGAGTAATTGGATAGATCTCAAAGAGTTGACATGGACACAATGGACCAAACTACCTCCTCTGATCTCAACAAGAATGATCCTTGGAGATTATTTTTCCCAAGTTGTCCTTTCTAGTTCTGAGTGTTTCATCCGTAACCCTTTGCCTCTCTCAAAAGCATAACGCCAAAGTTGATAGAACAGTGATTATGATGCTAGTATTTTGTGAAAAAGCTCCCAAAAAAACATGTAAGCACTTTGACCGGATTGCTGGCAATCAGTCCTGTTCCTGCACAAACAGCGTGTTGTGAAGTTGGGGTTTGCAAAATTATAAAATCATTTTAAAATGCTAAGAGGTAAAAGTATTGCATTTATTTTTATTCATCCGTGGGGCATGGGCTTCGCTGGCTGGCCAGCATTTACTGCCCATCCCTAATTGTCCCTGTTCAGAGGACAGCTGAGAGTCAACCACATTGCTGTGACTCTGAACTCTCCACTCACCTGACGAAGGAGCAGCATTCCGAAAGCTAGTGGCGTTTACTACCAAATAAACCTGTTGGACTTTAACCTGGTGTTGTAAGACTTTTTGCTCTGGAGTCACACATAGGCCAGACTGGGTTAAGGATGGCAGATTTCCTTCCTTAAAGGAGATTAGTGAATCAGATGAATCAGGATTTTCTGACAATCGACAATGGTTTCACGGTCGTCATTAGGTTTTTAATTCCAGATTTTTAAATTGAATTCAAATCTCACCATGTGCTGTGGTGGGATTCGAACCCAGATCCCCAGAACATTAGCTGAGTTTCTGGATTAATAGTCTAGTGATAATACCACTAGGCCATTGCCCCCATATGTCCCTTTAAAAAGGCAGCATTTTTGCTGTGCTCAGAGAGTTAAAAAATGCAGGTATGTGTGGTGCCAGTACACAGACTGAAACATTATATCAAAGGCCAAACCGAGGATTGCCTTGGTAACAGGTTTCAGGCATTCAAATGATTGAATTTCGCTCAGTTTAAGTTAAGCATGTAGCTACCAGCAACCTATTAGATTTGAAATTGATGTTTTGGTAACCTGAGAACCAATCATAGTGTGAGAAATAATGATACGCCATTACGGGTATAAGAGATGGGGCAATGAGACAAACTGGGAGAGTACCCCTGCCATCTATCACTGTTCACAGCTTTCAGAGAGAGAGAAATGCTGGCTCTCATGGCTTTATTTATGTCTTAAAAGAAAGCCTCATCTCAATACTGAAGACAACAGAATATTCCAAAAGATGACAAAATTTAGAGAATGACTAAAAATTATAACTTTTTGTTAATAAGTGGGTTTGTCTAAACAGAATTCCATTAGAATTGTGTTTTATTGAGATTGTTAATAGATTGTTTGTTAATATTGAGATTGTTAACCTGTTCATTGTTAGTTAGATAAATAAATTGTTACTTGTTCACTTTAGAGAGTGTCTCAGGGAGTTATTTTGACTTAACCACTATAGGTTGCTGAAGAGCAGATCGCACTATTTCTCACAAACTTTTAACAGTGTATGAGGTACTCTTTGAGTGGTTAGGTTTTAGTTATCAGGCAGGGATCAACCTCCGCTTCATAACAAGCGTCACACAAAATTAATTTACATCTGATCAGATTTGAACTTAATATGCAAAAAAAACCAAGGTCTCGGAGTTTACTTTGATCAGGGGCAGCTGCACTAAAACACTCAAAATAGCTGTGACAGAAAAAATATTGCAGACGTTTTAAATCAAATACAAACAGGAAATGCTGGGAACACTCAGTATGTCTGGCAGGAACAGTAGAGACTGAAACATAGTTAACATTTCAGGCTGACAACCTTTCCACAGGACTTTCTGATCAAGGATCACTGATCCTGACACATTAACTGTTTTTCTCTCGTCAAAGATACTGCTTGACTTGCTGGGTGTTTCCGGCACTTTCTCCTTCAATTCCAAATAGAGAGTTGGAACAGTTTGATTTTTCTGGAAACAGATGAACCGCGTACTAGAGGGGATTCAGGTTGACAATGCTTGACTCAGAGGTGGTCTCTGGCCAACAAAAGAGGCAAGGGTTGTCTGCCCGGCATCTGTGTGAGCACGACAGGTCACGAGGATGGTAAAGCGAGACAGTGCACACAACGTAAACTCAACATTATTGTACCAGTACACGCAAAGCGAGAAAACAAAACTAAGTTCATTCTCCCTTCTCACTACACAACATCGAGACATACATGTCGGCGTCTTCATCACGTCGGTTTGTCTCCACTGAAAACGACGTCCCCAGGTTCAAGTCTGTGTCTTCCTCTTCGACCCTGAAAGAAGAGAAAACATGTTCAATTCTCTGGTCAGCCAGCCTTGCTTTCAGGTGGCAAAAGAGGGAGGGAGGAAAATCTTTGCAATGTGCATTTTCATCTTGGGTGAATTTCAAGGCAGCATGGTGACACAGTGGTTAGCACTGCTGCCTCACAGTGCCAGAAACCTGGGTTCAATTGGGTCACTGTCTGTGTGGAGTCTGCATGTTCTCCCCATGTCTGCGTGGGTTTCCTCCAGGTGCTCCAGTTTCCTGCCACAGTCCGAAAGATGTACTGATTAGATGCACTGGCTGTGCTACATTCTCCCTCAGTGTACCTGGACAGGCATTAAAATGTGGCGACAAGGGCATTTTCACAATGACTTTATTGCAGTGTTAATGTAAGCCTACTTGTGACATTAATAAACAAACTTTAAACTGAAGCATCATAAAACATTTGTGATAGCCATTTTATTCACCACAATTTGCATTCCCCTCACTTTTCTTTATCTCATGGGTCAATGACTGACGGGCAAAAAACAGAATAAGAGAATTAACATGTTCTATAACACCGCAGAAACAAATGGGAATGCACATAAATTGAACATCACAAACGTATATAGAATCCTACAGTGCATAGGAAGGCCATTCGGCCCATCGAGTCTGCACCGACCACAATCTCAAATGCCCTATCCCATTACTCCATGTATTTACCTTAGCTGGTTCCCCTGATACTAACGGGCAATTTAGCATGGCCATTCCACCTAACCTGCACATCTTTGGACATTGAAAGGAAACCAGAGGCCTGGAGGAAACCCAAGCAGACATGAGGAGAATGTGTAAACTCCACACCGACAGCGACCCAAGCCGGGAATTGAACTCGTGTTCCTGGTGCAATGAGGCAGCAGAGCTACCCACGATGCCACCCTGTTGCCCGTATATAACTACATGGCTGCCATTTTGTCTTCTTCAAAGCATAAATTCTGCTTGAAGTTGAGCCTGAAAGAGAACTCAGTTAAAGAGCTGGTCAAATTCAATTAAATAATTAAATGAACTATAAATGGTAAATCTTTGCTATGTTTCTGATTCCCCACTGTGAAAAATTCTTCTAGGTGGCCTGATTAATTTAAAGACTAAATCTTTTTGTTAAACATTTCATTTCACAAATGCAAAAAAAGTTTATTTAGTTCAATGAAATTCTTCAATTAAACTAGTTTTATTAAAACATTGCAATGTTAGAATCAAAAACATTACAAATTAAAAATATTAAGACAAATTTGTTTTGGCGGAAAGAAAGATCTGAGTTTACCTACACAGCAAATTAGTTATGAGACATTCTCAAAAGATCGAGTTCTTGCCAAAAAGCAGAGTAGTTTTTTTTTAAAATCAGATTATAGAGGCCAGCACATAATTAAAAGCAATTTCATTCACTCACTGATCTGTCAATCTAACAATGGCATGTCCTTTAATCAATTATAGTTTGACACCTTCAAATATTGATATCTGTCATTCATCTGTCCCTTTTACGAAAGTTCTCTCCCAAAAATGGCTTCTTATGGTGTAGCATTTCTCTAACCAGTTTAAACCGGATCTAATACCAAATGAAGGCACCTTTATCTTTTGACATTATTCCCCTGCCTGGGTAATTTACTTTATTGCATAATTTGTGTTTGACTTATGCTGATATCTTTCATTTCACTGGCATGTTACAAATTAATTTCTTAGATGAAATCTTTATTAACATGTTACTTAAACCTTACGTATTATTCTCAAACCACATATTAAAACATTAGCTGCTAATTATCCTCATGTTGGGTATTTTAGAACGAATCAGACTTCTCAATGACACCCACCTCTCTCGCTTTTTGTCCTTTATCATCTTCATGTCAATCATCCCGCCTGTCTTTAGTTTAAAAGGATCATCCTGCACACAACAAAAAATACATTGCAAGTTTTTAAGCATATTTCCAAACAAATACAGTATCTCGCACATCTTTTAAAAAATAGCAAATTCAGTGATGTTCCTTAAATATCAGGACAGATTTTAAAAAGTGGACAAGTTCCCAGCTCAGTCACACACTACTCCAAATACACAGTGACTCAATACCATGCTCTTCAGAAGAGCATCTGAAGCACTTTACAAGATGGAGGTGGTTTCACACTGGCGGAAATGGAATGTAATTTTGGGGGGGGAACTAAAGGCATGGTTGGAGGATTAAGCTTCGGGGAGTCTTGAAGTAAAAGAGTTCAAAAAAGGCAACGTGGCTACAAAAACCATCCATCCTGCCTCTGTTTTTGTGTACTAGTAATCTGTGAGCTCAGTAGAAAACCTCATGAGCAGCTGATAAATTTTGGGCACGCTTTTTGCCAGCTGTACAAGCAAGTAAACACGATACTGGGGTGAAGCACGACTGTGAGCAAACCCCACCCATTCCCCTCTGAATACCTCAGCCATACCAGCCTGGCCAACACTACTGAACCAACCACACCTCTGCTGCTCACCTGAAGTGATTGTAGCATGTGCACACAAAAACAGCGGGCACCGTTACCCTCAACATTACTTTGACAGCAAATTATGACCCAATAACTTCAAAAGAGGAATTGGATAAATAATTGAAGCGAATTTTTTCAGGGGTGGGGCTAATTGGATAGTTCATTCAAAGAGCATGTCAGAGGCAGAATGGGTCACCTTCTGTGGTGAAGGATTCCTTGATAAAACAGAAAGCAGTGTGGTCTAGTATCTTCAATGACAGTGACTAGACCATGAGTTATCTGTTAGGCTTGAGTATTAGGTGAAGGCCCATGTTCCAAATATACATATCTTTTGGCATATCTGTTGTCAGATTGCTTATCATAACATCCCATACTGGACAAATAGAAACATCCTCCAATTAAATAATGGAATCAATGAAGCGATTGTCGACAGTCTCTGTTTTAAACTCCATTCCCTCACAACTGACTCCATTAATCTCCGTGGCAAGTGTCTGAGGTCGAACTAGACTGTTTACAACCTTGACTCATAGAAATCAGAAGCAGTAGACTATTTGGCTCTTCAAGTCTATGCACCATTCACCTTGATCATGTTTGATCATCAAATTCAATATTCTGATCGCACCCCCCCCCGCCAATATCCCTTTAGCCCCAAGGGCTATATTCAATTTCTTGTTGAAATCATATGTTTTAGCCTCAACTACTTTCTGTGGTAGTGAATTCCACACATTCATTAACCTCCTGGTGAAGAAATTTCTCCTCATCTCAGTTCTAAAAGGTTTACCCCTTATCCTCAAACTATGACCCTCCTAGTTCTGGATCCCCTACCATTGGGAACATTCTTTCTGAATCTAACCTGTCTAACCCTGTTAGAATTTTATAAGTTTCTACGAGAACCCCTCTCACTCTTCTAAACTCCAGTGAATATAACCCTAAAAAAAAGCTTCTGGCCACACGTCCACACCACAATATATCCAATTTCCACCTCCCTAACAAGGGACCTTGTCTCTGCCTCAGCTCATCTGCTGCTGAAACCCTCACCCATGCCTTTGCACCCTCTAAGCTCGATTACTCTAATGCAGTACGCCTTTTGTAAATTTGAAGTCATTCAAAACTCTGTTACCCATGTCCTTAACTTGCACTAAATCTCATTCACCCATTACCCTGTTCTTCACTGATCAATGCTTGGTTCCAGGTCAGCAGGATTTGATTTCCAAATCCCTCCATTAGCCTGGGTGCTCCCTATGTCTGTAATCTTTTCCAGCTCTGTAATATCCACGTTCGTCTCAGTCTGGCCTCTTGGATAATCCCCAATTTAAATTGTTCCATAATTTAGTCTGCAGCTGCTTCCACTCTGAACGACTCTATCTTTCTTCCTTCAAAGTACTCCTATAAAATCTACCTCTTTCTCACCATCAAATTTTGCTGCATGATGCTTGTGTGTAGGGTTTGAGGATGTCTGATTCAGGGCGCTATATAAATCTAAGTTTTTGTTGTTGCTGCTGCACTGAAATTCACACATTATGACACAAAACAACTCACCACAGTTGATGTTTCTTCCGGTACTTGCTCTCCAACCAGCAGGGCGGCAGCACTGTAACCAACAACACAATGGGAAGTGACTCAGGGTATCCACTTTTTGCTTGGTGCATCCTTCCAATGACACAATAGAGGCTCACTGTCCATGTTAGCATCACTGAAGATTATAAATCTTGTTTCCTGAATGGCCAACCCGAAGGTCCAATTGTTGTTTCATTTAAACCTTCCTTTGCTGCAATTTTAAGCTTATTCTAATACTAGCTCCTACCTTTCAGTTTTTTTAGAACAATGACATTTCAAACAGTGAGTGCATTAAATATACTGCATGTTTGTTTTAAATTAATTAATGGAAAGCTGGCTTGACCAACACTGCCCATCCTTAATTGTCCTCGAGGTGGTGGTGAGGTGCTTTCTCAAATACAACTGAATGATATGAGGGTGGCACAGTGGTCAGCACTGCTGCTTCACTGTGCCAGGACCCGGGTTCAATTCCCGGCTCGGGTCACTGTGTGGAGTTTGCACGTTCTCCCCGTGTCTGCATGGGTTTCCTCTAAGTGCTCCAGCTTCCTCCCATACTCTGAAAGGCGTGCTAGTTAGGTGCCGGAGTGTGGCGACGAGGAGAATTTCACAGTAACTTCATTGCAGTGTTAATGTAAGCCTTACATGTGACTAATAAATAAGCTTTAGAGTCCCTACAATGCAGGTGAGCCGACCACAATCCCGCCCAGGTCCTATCCCCGTGACACTGCATATTTACCCTGCTAACCCCCTTGACACTGGGGCAATTTAGCACAGCCAGTCAACCTAACTTGCACATCTTTGGACCGTGGGAGGAAAGCAGTGTACCCAGAGGAAACCCACACAGACATGGGGGAACATGCAAACTTCACACAGGCAGTGACCTGAGGTCAGAATTGAACCTGGGTCCCTGGTGCTGCAAGGCAGCAGGGCTAACCACTATGCCTCCCACCTACAAGACATGATTGGCAGTTAAGAGTCAACTGTGGGCCTGGAGTCATGTATAGTCCAGACCAGGTAAGGACAGCAGATTCCCTTCTCTAATGAATGGTTGATAGTAGCGCAATTAACATCTATATATTTATAATATATATTTTCTAATGTTCCTGTAGAATGTTTAAAATTTCAGCTTTATTCAACGGGCAGTCGGTGTGTTTAGAAAACATTTAGTTCAAGGGTTGTAAAAGCAAGTTAATTACTCATTTCAGATAGAACGTGTTACTTTGATAGAGCAAATAGACTTTTGTTTACACAAAAGATACCTTGAGAAGTTGATTGACAGGGTTATGTGATAACGTGACTAATGTGCAGAGTTAGATCCATAGTAGGGAAAAACTGGGCAATTGCTGTTAAAGTCAGAGGCACGTGCAGAATTCACTCTGTCCACAAAATCTCTCTGAAAGCTTCAAGACTATTAACAGAATTTAAAGTAAGTATGTCCGTGTTTGCTAACTATATTGATTTAGAAATGGTTCTGGTTTATGGACGAATGATACTCATTTAGAACTGGAATAGTCATTAGCTAGAAAGTGAAGTTGCTTCCTTTCATTTTTAAATATTGCTCAACTGTTAATGGTTGAACTGCTTCATTTGTTGTAGTTATATTTAAACTTCATTATTAAATAAAGTAAAGATCTATACTTTGTCAGTGGGATCACTCCTGGAGAGAAATATCCTAGCCTCAAATCTGTGCCAAAAAGAGAAAAAATTGTTGGGGTCTAATCTGGTTTCCTTTGGCTTCTGATTCCGGACCCTAACAAGGGCATCAATGCATCAGATGGGTTTGGACAATAATTGGCAGTTTCATAGTCACTGTTACCGATATTAGTTTTTTTAATTCGGGATTTAATTACCCGAATTTAACTTCCCCAGATGCTGTGCTGCATTGGAATTCTTGGATCTGTTCTTGAACATTAGCCCACACTTCTTGGTTATTTGTCAGTGACATAACTATGATACTACTGAAAGCCATAGTATACCACAACCACTGCTTGACTTCACATAACACACCCTCCGAAAAAAAGTATGTTAGTTTCTATTCACGAAGGAGAACTCTTGCCAAAGTCATTAATGTTTATGGTTTCATAGAATCCTTACAGTACAGAAGGAGGCCGTTCAGCCCATCGAGCCTGCTACCAACAACAATCCCATCCCATCTCCGTAACCTCACATATTTACCCTGTCAGGCCCTCTGAAACCAGAGTCAGTTTAACATTGCCACTCAACCTAACCTGCACATCTTTGGACTGTGGAAGGAAACCAGAGCACCCGGAGGAAACCCATGCAGACATGGGGAGAACGTACCACACAGTGACCCAAGCCAGGAATCAAACCCAGGTCCATGGTGCTGTGAGGCAGCAGTGCTAACCACTGTTCCGTCATGTATCCAGACACTCCTGCAGGAGATCAGCATCCTGGGGATTCTTCCTGTCAGAGAACACGTCAGCAATCAAGGGCATTCAGCTTCTGATCTTCGAGTGAGCATTCTCCAAGACAGTCTTCAAGTCACACGACAACGCAGAATTGCCAACAGCCAAGTTCCGCACACGAGGACGGCCTCAACCGGGATCTAGGGTTCATGTCACACTATCTGTAACCCCCATGACTTGCCTGGGCTTGCAAAATCTCACTAACTGTCCTGACTTGAGAGAGTTCGCACCTCTTTAACCTGTGATGAAACCTCTCTCCACTTGCATTGTCCATTCCTGTAAAGGCTTGATTACCAGTTAAGACTCAGATTCCATCCATTATCTTGTAATTGAGTTTGTGAAATATATGCTCTGTTTGTGAACTCCTTCACGTGATGAAGGAGCGACATTCCGAAAGCTCGTGCTACAAATAAACCTGTTGGACTTTAACCTGATGTTGCGAGACGTCTTACTGTATCTTACTACAAATGCACGCATTTAGCGCTTTTATCCCATTTATCCCTCAACTCTCCCAGACAAGTTGTCTTTATTCCCCATTCCCCAGCTTCTTTAAAATCAATCATGCGTGCACACACATACTTCTTTACAGAATAACACAATATATACAAGACAAAATATTTTAAAAATCCATCCTCTCATCTCCTGGCTACACACAGGTCCATTGCATTCAGAATCACATTACTGAAGGCACTACATAGTTCCCCAACTCACCACACTATATTTAAACCTTGCAATCACACACTGACATGACTTCTCATACATTTAAAAATGTTGGCCCTCTCAGAATATGGCCATTTGTTTTGGATTCTAGTCACTTTCCCAATCCTCATTTTGCCAAATGTGATCACATTATGGTCATTCGTACCCAAAGCCTCATACACCTTTGAGTTCAGAGCAGAAAGAATTCTGTTGGCACTAATGCAACGTGCTGTGGCTCTTTTGAAAGGCATTTTCCACCATTACGTTAAGACATGGGTTCACAGAAATTCTGAGTTGTAACAGAGGGCTGTGGAGGCCAGGTCACTGAGTGTCTTTAAGACAGAGATAGATAGGTTCTTGATTAATAAGGGATTCGAGGGTTACGGGGAGATGACAGGAGAAAGGAGATGGAAATCTTATTAGCCATGATTGAATGGCAGAACAGACTCAATGGGTCGAATGGCCTAACTCTGCTTCTATATCTTATGGTCTTATGACATGTGCACATTGTACCTACAGTTCAAAGGTTACTTTGACATAAAATGTCTGGTGGTGGGTACAGGCTCTGCCCGTTGATTTGTACCTACCTCACTCCATTTTGTCTTCTCCTCAGACTCTGAATTTCCTTCAGTTCATCCAGTTTTGACCTTCAGAAACAAGATTACCATTGGTAACTCAGGAAAAAATATATTCTACGAAAACTTCAGAGCTACAGAAAGTGCAAGCAAAAGATATTTATCTTGCTTGTATGTCTAACGACAAACTGGTAAGCTCAAGGCTTTGTGGCACTGAATTTGACTTAATTTAATTCAACTGAATGTAATCAGGTAAGGCAGAGAGGGGATGTATCCCCTTTTCTTATTTCTCTGCCACTTTGCATTCGGCTCACGTCCAAGCCTTGTTGCCCCTTGCGATGCTTTGCCCTTATATTGTGGCTTGTTGTCTTTTGTCCCCTGCAGTTTTTCCATTTTTATTCCATGTTTGTCTTTTTTTGTGCAGATTGGTGGACGGACAGAATACAATAACTGACAGTCACTATAACTTGGCTTGTTTTTACACTTTTAGCAACCAGTGATTAAAGCAGTCAGGGTAATCATCTGGTTACAATGACTCATTTGCAGCCTTACTGCATCTGCACACAATGCAAAATATCAAACTCGTCATATCAGTGTTACCACTAGAGGACAGTATAACTACATTTTAAAACAGTTTATAATCAAACTTTGCTTTGCCGTGCCGACTTGCAACAGTCCTTTAGCAACCTGACCTAAATTAGGATTGTCTAATTAGCGCAATTGATCCGTATCACCTTCCTTATTTTACTTTTAATGTTAAAAATGAGTTAACTTTTTTGATTAGTCACAAGTAAGGCTTACATTAACACTGCAATGAAGTTACTGTGAAATTCCCCTAGTCGCCACACTTCAGCACCTGTTTGTGTCAATGCACCTAGCCAGTACGTCTTTCAGACTGTGGGAGGAAACTGGAGCACCTGGAGAGGATCCACGCAGACAAGGTGCGAACATGCAAACTCCATACAGTGACCCAAGCTGGGAATTGAAACCGGGTCTCTGGGGTTGTGAGGCAGCAGTGCGAACTACTGTGCCACATACAACAATTTAGGACAAGTTTTAATGTTAATTTAGGCCACTATATGATCTGAGAGTTTGAATCCAGTTCACTAATATTCTTTCAGAGAGGAAACCTCATGTTATTGGACAGTGAGGGGCTATTTCCCAGGGTGGAAATGTCAATTACAAGGGGCACAGGTTGAAGGTGAGGGGGATGGGGGGAATGTTTAAGAGAGATGAGTGGGGGAAGTTTTTCCACAGAGAGTGGGGGTGCCTGAAACGCGCTGCCAAAGGAGGTGGTGGAAGAAGGCACATTAGCAATATTCAAGGCATTGATAGACGCACAAATGGGAGGCAAACAGAATGACTGAAACCATGGGTAGTGGAAGACACAAATAACACACCAAAAATTGATGACAGGAAGACTATGGTAGTGAAGACATCGAAACAATCATTATCACTCAAGAGGTAATGTTGGGCAAGCTAATGGGGGGGGCTAAAGATAGACAAGTCTCCTGGTCCTAATGGAATGCATCCTAGGGTACTAAAAGAGATGGCGGGGGGAAATGGCAAGTGCAATAGTGGTAATTTACCAAAATTCATTGAACTCTGGGACGGTTCCGGCAGATTTGAAAACAGCAAATGTGACACCATTGTTTGAAAAAGGAGAACAAAAGGTAGGGAACTATAGGCCCGTTAGCTTAACTTCTGTACTGGCGAAAATGCTGGAAGAAATAGCAAGACATCTGGATAGAAATTGCCCCTTTGGGAAGATACAGTACGAATTTATGAAAGGTCATGTTTAACTAACTTATTGAAATTCTTTAAGGACACTATGAGCACGATAGACAAGAGGAAACCCATGGATGTGGTCTATCTGGATTTCAGGAAGACATTCGACAAGGTGCTGCACAAAAGGCTGCTGCATAAGATAAAGCTGGACAGTGTTACGGGTAATTTATTAGAATGGCTAGAGGATTGGTTAACTAACAGAAATCAAAGAGTGGGGATAAATGGGTGTTTTCCTGTTTGGCAATCAATGACTAATGATGAGTGTTGGGACTGCAATTGTTTACAATTTACATAGATGGTTTGGCGTTGTGGACCAAGTGTAGTGTGTTAAAGTTCACAGATTACACTAAGATGAGTGGTAGAGCAAAGCGTGCAGAGAACACAAAATCTGCAGAGGGACACAGATAGTTTAAGCAAGTGGGCAAGGGTCTGCAGATGGAGTGCAATGTTGCTAAATGTGAGGTCATCCATTTTGGTAGGGACAATAGCAAAATGGACTATTATTTAATTAGTAAAAAATTGCAGCATGCTGTTGTAGAGGGGGACCTGGATGTCCTTGTGCACGAATTGCAAAAAGTTGGTTTGCAGGTGCTGCAGGTAATTAAGGCAGCAAATGGAATTTTGTTTTTCATTGGTAAAGGAATGGAATCTAAAAACAGAGAGGTTATGTTGCAGCTGTATGAGGTGCTGGTAGGACCACACTTGAAGTACTGTGTATAGTTTTGGTCTCCTTACTTGAGAAAGGATATACCAGCATTGGAGGGGGTGCAGAGAAGATTCACTAGGTTGATTCCAGAGTTGAGAGGGTTGGCTTATGAGCAGAGACTGAGTAGACTGGGACTACATTCATTGGAATTTAGAAGAATGGAGGAGGGATCTTATAAAAACATAAGAAATTATAAAGGGAACAGATAAGATAGAAGCAGGAAGTTTATTTCCATTGGCGGGTGAAACTAGAACTAGGAGGCGTAGCCTCAAAATAAGCAGGAGCAGATTTAGGAGCAGGTGGCATGGTAGCACAGTGGTTAGCACCGCTGCTTCACAGCTCCAGGGACCTGAATTTGATTCCTGGTTTGCGTCACTGTCGGTGTGGAGTTTGCACATTCTCCTCATGTCTGCGTGGGTTTCCTCCCACAGTTCAAAGATGTGCAGGTTTCGCTGATTGGCCATGTCCTAAGATGCATAGGTTAGAGGGATTAGTAGGTAAATATGTAGGGATATGCGGATAGGGCCTGGGTAGGATTGTGGTCAGTGCAGACCACAAATGGCCTCTTTCTGTACTGTAGGATTTCTATGACTGATCTGAAGAGGGGCCTCTTCACCCAAAAAGAGTTGTGAATCTATGGAATTCCCTGCCCAGTGAAGCAGTTAAGGCTACCTCATTGAATGTTTTTAAGGCAAAGATAGGTAAATTACTGAACAGTAAAGGAATTAAAGATTATGGTGACCGGGCAGGTAAGTGGAGCTGAGTCCATGAAAACATCAGACATGATCTTATTGAATGGTGGAGCAGGCTCGAGGGGGCCAGATAGCCTGCTCCCGCTCCTAGTTCTTATGTTCCAGATCTTATGTTCTGAAGCTGTTGGATTGAAAGGTTGAATGCGCAGCACTGTGGTGCAGTGGTTAGCACTGCTGCCTCACAGTGCCAGGGACCCGGGTACAGTTCCCAGCCTTGGATCACTGTCCGTGCGGAATCTGTAACTATGGATCAGGGCTGTATCATTTCCCTTTTTATACTTCATGACATTGGTCGGGCTGTAGATAAATTTAATTTGAATTAAATTAAAAGTGGAATTTAAAAGGGTGGCACAATGGTTAGCACTGCTGCCTCACAGCGCCAGGGAACTGGGTTCGATTCCCAGTTTGGGTCACTGTGTGGAGTTTGCACATTCTCCCCGTGTCTGCATGGGTTTCCTCACAGTCTGAAAGACGTGCTGGTTAGGGTGCATTGGCTATGCTAAATTCTCCCTCAGTGTATCCAAACAGGCACCGGAGTGTAACAGTAACTTCAATGCAGTGTTAATGTAAGCCTACTTGTGACACAAATAAACTAACTTTAACAGTTATGTGCTCCTGAATGGGCTGTTCTCAGGGAGAGGGCCTAGCCTGCCCACTGAAGCCTCGGCTCTCACCTGACCTCCACGACCCTCTGCTCGTCCTCCTCGTCCGACTCCTCCTCTCTCCTTCTCCGGTAACTTTTCCCCGCCGGCATTTCCAGCTGGCGCCTCCTCCTTCGAGGACAATAACACTCCAAAGCAAAAACTCTGAGCAACCCGCTCCCGAGTTTGGTCGCGCACTGACTAGCGGGGGAGGGGGTGGAAGGTTCTGGGAGACGGACACAAGGGCACTTCCGGTCCCTCCGACGACTTCCGGTTGCTCCTGGACTACATCGCCCACAATGCAACGGGGCACCTGATCATGTGATCCACTCCCGGGTGTTGCAATTCACACACAGATAACAATGGACCATTGGAAGCCGCAGTTTGAGGTTAAAGTTTATTGATTAGTGTCACAAATAAGGCTTACATTAACGCTGCAATGAAGTTACTGTGAAAATCCCCTAGTCATCACACTCCGGCGCCTGTTCGGGTCCACTGAGGGAGAATTTAGCATAGCCAACGCACCGAACCAGTACGTTCTTTTGGACTGCGGGATGACACCCACACAGGCACAGTGAGAACATACAAAGTTCTGCACAGACACTAACCCAAGTGGAGAACCAAACTCGGGTCCCGGTGCTCTGAGACATCGTAGAATCAGTGCAGGAGGAGGCCATCAAGTGCACCAACAACAATCCCACCCGGGCCTTGTCCTTATAACCCCACATATTTACCTCACTAATCCATCTAACATACATATCCTGGGATGCTCAGGGGCAAATCAGCATGGCGAATCAACCTAGCCCACACATGTTTGAACTCTGGGAGAAAACCGATGCACCGGAAGAAACTCACACAGACACAGGAGAATGTGCAAACTCCACACAGACTGTCACCCAACCTGGGAATTGAACCTGGGTCCCTGGTGCTGTAAGGCAGCAGTGCTAACCACTGTGTCACCCATGTTTTCATTTCCCCCTTAAAATGTTAGCTGTGGGTAGTATTGTTGTTTTAATTGGTCAGAAAGTTTGAGTTCAAGACTCATTGAAGACTTGACCATGCCAATCCAGATTGACACTACCGACTGGCACTCACTACTGAGGCAGTGCTGCACTGTTAAGTGCCATATTTCAAAGTAGACATTAAACTGAGGTTCTATCTGCACTCTTGGGTGGATGTAAAGATCCCGTGGCTCTATTTTGACAGAACGAGCATGAATTGTCCTTGGGGTCCTGCTTGATATTTACAATCAACATCACAAATCATTGTCATGTAACTGTTTGGAGGAGATTGTTGTATGCAGTCTATGAAATTATCATCAATTGTGAGCAAAACCTCATCTGGTTCACTGCTATCCTTCAGGGAAGGAAATTTGCTATACTTACCAAACTGCAGAGACCATTTGGCCCATCGAGCCTGCACCAACAACAATCCCACCCAGTCCCTATGCCCATAACCCCACGTTATTTATCTTGCTGGACCCCCTAACATTATGGGGCAATTTAGCAGGGCCAATCACTATAACCCTGTCTTACATCCCTGCTGTCATTATAAGTAAATCCCCTCTAATTGTGTTCTAGGTTCATGACTGCAGTGAAGATGAAATTAACTGCACTGATGAGACTAGGACACAATTGATCGTTAATGAACAGGAGAATAAGGCAGTGGGATAGCAAGATCCCCACACACCTTGGATATATTCGCTTCCACCAGGAAAAAGATACAACTGACTCAAGAACCTCTTCTTCGTTGCCCTTATCAGACTTTTGAATGGGCCTACCTTGCATTAAGTTGATCTGTCTCTACACGCGAGCTATGATTGTAACATCACATGCTGCACCCTCTCCTTTCCTTCTGTATGAATGGTATGCTTTGGCTGTATAGCACGCAAGAAATAATACTTTTCACTGTATACCAATACATGTGACGATAAGAAAATGAAAATCAAATGTTGGGTGGCAAATAAGGTGGAGGGATAGCCCTGTTGGGAAGGGGAATAGGGTGTTGGGATACCCTGTTTGTCGGAGGTGGGTAGGGTGATGGGATTTCTCTGTTGGGTGGGGGGGACAGAGTGTGGAATGTGGGATTGGCCTGTGGGGTGGGGAGTAGCTTCAGACCTGTTTCCCCCTCCCCACCCCCCACCCCCCACCCCCCAGGCCTACTCCCCCTCGCACACCCTGCAAGGCTGTGGGGGAAAGGTGAGTGTTAGCGCTGGGGGTGGACTGATAGCCCTGGGGGAGGGGGGGTAAGGGGGAGGGTAAGGTTGGGGGGGGTAAGGTTGGGGGGGTGGGTAAGGTTGGGGGGGGTGGGTAAGGGTGGGGGTAAGGGTGTGGGGGGTGGGACATTCCTGGCGGGTGGCAGTTTAAAGTGGGGGTATCTCTGGGTCAGGGTTTAGGGTGGGAGGGATATCCCTGGTGGTGAGGATATCACTGGGAGGGTAGGGTTAGGGTGAGGGTATCCCTGGCAGGTGGGGGTGTGGGGTTAGAATGGGGGTATCCCTGGGGGCTGGGGTTAGGATGGGGATACCCTGGGGGGCAGGTTAGGTTGGGGTGTATCTCTGGAGGGTGGGGGAGTTAGGTGGGGGTACCCCTGTGGGGTAGGGTTAGAATGAGGGATATCCCTGGGGGGTGGGGTATCCCTAGGGGATGGGGGTAGCACTGCGGGGGGGTGAGATTAAGGTAGGGGATATCCCTGGGGGAGTGGGGGGTTAGGGTTAGGGTTAGGGTGGGGGGATCCCTGCAGGAGTGGGGGGTTAGGGTAGGGTTATCCCTGGGGGGGTTGGGGTTAAGGTAGGGGATATCCCTGGGGGGAGTAGGGGATTAGGGTGGGGGTATCCCTGGGGGGTTGGGGTGGGGTGTATCTCTGGGAGGTGGGGTTAGGATGTGGTGTATCCTTGTTGGGGGGGGGGGGTTGAGGTTAGGGTGTGGGGTATGGATGGGTGATATCCCCAGGGGAGTAGGGTTAGGGTGGGGGATATGGATGGGTGATATCCCCAGGGGAGTAGGGTTAGGGTGGGGGATATCCTTGGGGGGTGGGGGGGTTAGGGTGGGAGATATCCCCGGGGGATGTGGGGTACACATTGCGGGGGGGAGGATGGGGAGAGGGATGGGGTATCCCTTGTGGGGGTTGGTGGGATTAGGGTGGGGGATATCCGTGGGGCCTGTGGGGTACCCCCAGGGGGGAGTGAGATTGGGGTGGGGGTGGAGTGAAGATGGGAGATCTCCCTGGTGGGGGGAGGTGTGAGGTTAGGGTCGGCGATTATCCCTAAGTTGGGGGGGGGGGTGTTGGAGTGGGAGTACCCCTAGCGGGTGGCGTTGAGGTATGGGGTACCCCTTTGGGGGGGGGGTGGTGGGGCTAGGGTGGGGGATATCTGTGGGGCCTGTGGGGTACCCCTGAGGGGGGGGGAGGACAGGGGTTAGGCTAGGGGATATCTCTGAGGGGGGGGGATTGGGTTGGGTTAGAGTATGGGGTACCCCTGGGGAGGAAGTGGGATTCGGGTAAGTGATTTCCCGGGGGGGGGGGTTAGGATGGGAGATCTCCCTGGGGGGTATGGGGTTAAGGTAGGGGACTATCCCGGGGGGGCGGGGTTAGGGCAAGTGCAATGCTGTTTCTATTGTAAACAATGCTGTATCATTCTGGAACTGGAGTCTGAGTTGGCGCATGCGCAGTGCCCCCGGCGGTGACGTCACAGCAACCCCTGCAATCCGCTCGCATCCGGGTAACCGGGCAGCGGGAAACTACAATTCCCAGAGACCTCCGCGGCACTCGCTGCGGGCTAGAGGCTGCCCGACATCCGGGGTCTTCCCTCCGGCCTGGAACTACAACTCCCAGCGCGCATTGCGCCGCTCCCCAAGATGGCGGCGGCACGGCTCGCGCTCCTTTAGCGGAAAATATTAAAACGGGTGGAGCAGGAACCCGGTCCCGCCGACAGGCAGCCAGCACCGCGCTCAGGGCTGGAGGTGTGTTTCAGCATCCTTTATCCGTTTTTGAAGGAATGAGGTGTGTTTGCAAAGCTGATGAGCGGCGCTTTTGTGCTGGCTTCAGTTGTCATCGCTGAAGAGAGAGATAGGGGGGAGGGTGTGTGTGCATGTGTATGGGGTGAAGAGAGGGGGGCGGGGGGGGGGTGATGTGGAGATGAAGGGTGGGGGGGGTCTGGAGGGGAGAGGGGCGTGGGGCGTGGGTCGGGTGTGGGGGGGGCTGGAGGGGAGAGGGGCGTGGGTCTTGGGGGTGTGTGTCGAGAGGGGGGGGGGTCTGGAGGAGAGGGGGGTGTGGGTTTGGTGGGGGGGAGATCTGGAGGAGAGGGGGGTGTGGATCAGGGTGGGGGGGAGATCTGGAGGAGAGGGGGGTGTGGATCAGGGTGGGGGGGAGATCTGGAGGAGAGGGGGGTGTGGATCAGGGTGGGGGGGAGATCTGGAGGAGAGGGGGGTGTGGATCAGGGTGGGGGGGAGATCTGGAGGAGAGGGGGGTGTGGATCAGGGTGGGGGGGAGATCTGGAGGAGAGGGGGGTGTGGATCAGGGTGGGGGGGAGATCTGGAGGAGAGGGGGGTGTGGATCAGGGTGGGGGGGAGATCTGGAGGAGAGGGGGGTGTGGATCAGGGTGGGGGGGAGATCTGGAGGAGAGGGGGGTGTGGATCAGGGTGGGGGGGAGATCTGGAGGAGAGGGGGGTGTGGATCAGGGTGGGGGGGAGATCTGGAGGAGAGGGGGGTGTGGATCAGGGTGGGGGGGAGAGGGGTGTAATGGAGTATAATGTTAGCAAGTGTGAGGTTATCTACTTTGGCAGAAATAATAGTAGAAGGGATTATTATTTAAAAGGTGAAAAGCTGCAGCATGCTACGCTGCAGAGGGACCTGGGGATCCTTGTGCACGAATCACAAAAACCCAGTCTGCAGGTGCAGCAGGTGATTAAGAAGGCAAACTGAATGTTGGCCTTCATAGCGAGGGGCTAGAATATAAAAGTAGGGAGGTCTTGCTGCAACTGTACAGGGTACTGGTGAGGCCGCAGCTGGAGTACTGTGTGCAGTTTTGGTCGCCGCACTTGCGGAAGGATATATTGGCCTTGGAGGGAGTGCAGAGGAGGTTCACTAGGCTGATACTGGAGATGAGGGGGTTGGCCTATGAAGAGAGACTAAATAGACTGGGTCTGTACTCGGAGTTTAGAAGGATGAGGGGGGATCTTATAGAGACGTATAAAATAATGAAGGGGATGGATAGGGTAGAGGTAGAGAGATTCTTCCCGCTTAGAAAGGATAGCAGGACTAGAGGACACAACCTCAAGATAAGGGGGGGACAGTTTAGATCGGAGTTGAGGAGGAACTTCTTCACTCAAAGGGTGGTGAATCTCTGGAATTCCCTGCCCGTTGAAGTGGTGGAGGCTACCTCGCTAAATATATTTAAGTCACGGGTAGATGGGTTTCTGATAGACAGGGGAATTAAGGGTTATGGGGAGAAAGCGGGAAAGTGGAACTGAGCCACTTCAGATCAGCCATGATCTTATTGAATGGTGGGGCAGGCTTGAAGCGCTAGATGGCCTACTCCTGTTCCTATTTCTTATGTGTGGGTTGGGTTTGGGGGGGGGTGCGGGGGTAGGGTGGGTCAGCTGGTCAGGAAGGGAATCTGGAGGGGAAGGGGTGGGGGAGTGGTCTAGAGTGGAGGGGACATGGGTGGGGGAAGATCTGGAGGACGTGGTGTTTGTACCTGGGGAATGTAGGGGTGAGGGGTTGGTGTGTGTGGGGTGGGGTCTGGGGAGAGGGGATGTGTATGAAATCTGAGGTGACAGGGTGTGTCTGTGAGAGTGTCTGGTGAGGGTAGGGGGTGGTGGGAGGGTGTGTCTTTGTGTGGTGGGGTCTGGGGTGTGTGGTGGGGTCTGGGGTGAGGTGGTGTATGTGTGGAGGAGTCTGAGGTGATGGTGTGTGTCTGTTGGCGGGGAAGGGGTGTATGTGGGGGATCTGGAGTGATGGGAGGGTGTGTGTGGAGGAGTCTGGGTGACGGGGTGTGTGTGTGGGGGTGTCTGGGGTGAAGAGAGTGAGTGGGCGCTGTCTGGAGTGAGGGAAGGTGGGGGTGGAGCCTGGGTTGAGGTGGGGATGTTATGGGGGGTCTGGGTTGAGGGGAGGGGTGTGTATGGGTGGGTCTAGGGGTGAGTAGAGGGGATGTTTGTGTGTGGGGGGGGAAGCGGGCTGTGTGAGGAGAGAGGGCATGTGTATGTACATCTGAGGATGAGGGGTGAGTCATGTGAATGTGTTTCTGTTGGGGGGTGGGCACTTGTCTATCTGGGGGTAGGGGAGATGTGGGTAGGTTGGTACACATGCGTGTGTCTGTTTCTCCACTCACTCTTAGTCAGCATCACCTGCATTTTCAATCATTTAATTTTTTAAAATGTTAACCTGAGACTTCTGTGACCGAGAGGGGAAAAAAATAAAACACACGTCCTCTTCAGCTATCAGTTGTGGGGCTGGTATGAGAAGAGCTGTTGAGAATGAATATGACATCGTTGATTTTGAAAGATGTGGGTCTGCTGTGATAAATATTGCTGTCTGCAGTCACTGTCCTTGCTCGGTCTGGGGGAACCTTTGCAGAATTGCACCTTCTCTTGACCGTACAAGCACAGACTCCTGAGTGAGTCTAATGACAGCCCAACCAGGGCTCACTCTAGGTTTGATTTTCTTTTGGGTTGATGGTTCTTGCACAACCAAACAAGATCAGCTAGGGAACAGATCCTTCAAAGTGGTAGAGTGACGTTATGTCCCTCAGATTTAAGCTAAAATTATCTAAGATGACGCCATAGAACACATTCATAAAGATGCATCTTTCTGTTTTACAAGATGGCCATGAATGGTAGGTTGAAAGCTACCGTCAAACTGATTTACTATTTACCAAAAGAGAAAATGCTGGAAAATCAAGTCTGGCAGCATCTGTAAGGAGAGAAAAGAATTGATGTTTCGAGTCCAGATGACCCTTTGTCAAAGCTGCTTTGACAAAGAATCATCTGGACTCGAAACGTCTGTTCTCTCCTTGCAGATGCTGCCAGACCAGAGAGATTTTTCAGCATTTTCTCATTTGGTTTCATATTCCAGCATCCACAGTAACTTGCTTTTTATCCAGTGGTTTACTATTTACCTGAATCTGTCTATAAAGGCTGTGAATTAAGCCAGTGTGTAGCTGACCCCCATGAAGGCCTCTGCTCAGTCCCAGACCTATGCTGGGACAAATTGATTTCGCTCTGAGTTACGGTTTGGGTGTTGTGCTTTGGTCCGTGGGCCACAGATTAAAGAGAGTAAAAAAAAACTCCTGCACCTGACCACTATCTGAGGGTTCCTGCTGGAGGTGCCTATGGTAAAAAATCTTATTCTTATATGTTGGATTACTTCAGCTGTGTAACGTTATGTTATTTTATAAGGTTGCCACTTATGTGGAAATGTTTTCAATATATTTACAATTAAAGTGCACAAACCATAGTTTTAAAAGGTATTAGAATGTGGAATTGGAGTCAGACAAGCTGCATGCGATCTATGAAATAGTCTTTTAACTGGCAGTCTCACTGGACATTTTGTGTGGGTTTAACGGTCAGTGGACTGGTCAAGATGTACTTCACATTCTGAACCCTTCCTCTAGACCTGGCAGCCTCGTTTGTGTTAATAAGTACTATCTTTAAGCTAGGTGAAGTTGAAGACAAATTCATTCACTTCTGTGCTTATCTAATTATATTGTTTCATAGGCTGTCCAATATAAAGTTTTGATCTTGATAGCTGCAATTCTTATTACAGTGCTAAAGTTTGGGAAGATGTCTAATGCTACTGATATCTGTCCTCATCTGGATTCAATAGGAGAGATCACTAAAGAGGAGTTGTTACACAAATCAAAGGTAAAAAAGATTGCTGATTCAGTGTTTTACCGCTCTATAAAGTATATGCAGCCTGAAATGTGGCTGAAGCATTTTATGATCACTGCCGGTGCTGAATAATATCTGTACTGCCATGTTAGCAATAATTATGTAGATAATGTGGCCATTAGTAATGTCCTTTCCTTGTCATACTTTTGGCTCAGTTCAGCACTTTCTCCTCCAAGTCAGAAAGGTTTGGATGGAAGCTCCAGTCCAGACATGTAAGCACTAACCTACTGCACTGATGTGTCAGCCTACTTGAGCAAGTAATCCACTGAGTTGCTGTCTTTTGGATAAGTCATTAACCCATCTGGTGTAAAAGACTCCATGGCACCATCTGAAGAAGTGCAGGAGTAAAATAGAAGTTTTTAAGTTTATTTATTAGCGTCACAAGTAGTCTTTAACACTGCAATGAAGGTACTGTGAAAATTGTCTAGTCGCCACACTCCGGTGCCTGTTCGGGTACACTGAGGGAGAATTTAGCATGGCCAATGCACCTGACCAAGACGTCTTTGGACTGTGGGAGGAAACTAGAGCACCCGGAGGAAGCACAGCAGACACAAAGAGAACATGCAGACTCCGCACCGACAGTGATCCAAGGTGGGAATTGAACCCAGGCCTCTGACACTGAGGCAGCAGTGCTAACCATTGTGCCACCATGTCAGTGATCTGTTCTTGCAGCTGGGAAAAGCTGGATTTGGAAGAATGGGCAGAAGAACAAAGGGAGGATCTTTGATGTGGTGGGATGGAAAAGTGATTAAATGTCAAAAGGTACAAGGCCAAAAGAAGAAGTCACAGGAAGAGTAAATAAAAGCAGGAGATGTCTAGGGGAGTTGAAAGAATGTCAGGTCTTAAATAGCTACTATCTGAAAGCAAAACCAAGGAAATGAGAGAGAAACAAGAGGAAAAGACCAAACCAACAAAGAAAGAGAAACAAAGCCAAAGGTGAAGGTTACAGCCTGAAATTGCTGAACTCAGTGTTGAGACCAGGAGGCTGTAAAAGTGTCCAGTCAAAAAATGTGCTGTTATTCATCAAGCTTGCGATGAGCTTCATTAGAACACTGCAGCAGGCCAAGGACAGAAAGGTCAGACTGGAAGCAATGTAGAGAATTAAAATGACAAGGTGGCAGGAAGCTCATGGTCTCACACTCAGACTGAATGAAGGTATCAGAGTTGTAGAAGCTTGTGGCCCTTTTTTCACCTAAAAGGAAGAGAAAGTTTTTTTTAAGCAGTGGGTGAGATGACGAATGCAATGAAACTGCAGGCCAGGACGTTTGGTGTCCTCCACTGGAGGGAATAATTTCACTTGTGCATCTTTCTGCCTTTTCAAGATCTTTTGGTTTTGAAGATTTGAATTAGATCGTCAATGTTCCATTTGCCTTTTTCATTGTGTTTTGTGTTTGTGCGTTGGCATCCAGTGATTTGTAAATGTATGCCAAAATTCCTTTACTCCTGTACAATCTTTGGGGTCTCACCATGAAGCTTCCTCTTTTCCCCAATTCGGTACCCTCTTGCGTCCCCATTAGAATTCCTTCAGGCACCATTTTACTCACTTGTATATGTCCCTTTACATCTTCCTTTTCCCATGCATACAATTTAATATGCCATTCAGCTTAGTATCATGTACATTTCTTATGCATGTGATATTTTTACACATGGGTACACCACTACCATGTGCAAGTTCTGTTCCAATTCCCATACCATCTTGACTTGGAACTGTATCACCACTCCTTCACTGTCGCTGGTTCAAAACCCTGGACCTCCCTAACAGCACTGTGGGTGTAATTACATTGCATGGACTGCAGCATTTCATGAAGGTGATTCATCATCACCTTTGCAAGGGTGGTTAAAGTTTATTTATTTTATTGACCACAAGTAAGGCTTACATTAATGCTGCAATGAAGTTACTGTGAAATTCCCCTAGTTGACACAGTCCGGCACTTGTTTTGGGTCAATGCAACTAACCAGCATGTCTTTCAGACCGTGGGAGGAAGCCGGAGCAACCGGAGGAAACTCGCGCAGGCATGGGGAGAACATGCAAACTCCACACACTGATCCAAGCTGGGAATCAAACGCAGGCCTTGGTGCAGTGAAACAGCAGTGCTAACCACTGTGCTACCCATCTTAGGGCTAGCCAGTGACATCCACATCCTGTGAAAGAATAAATAATTTTAAAAAGCGATACAGAGGCCTCAGTCTAGCAGTGGGGATTATCAAATTATTTCCAAGATAGTCTTGCTTAAATGTCTTTGAGTAGACATGTTTTATTGATAGCTTGGTAATTCAGCTCTGACAATTGGACCTAAATTTTAAGCAAATTTTGACCTTTCCACTTGCACTGCAGAAGGGCATGTCTGCAAGTAGCAAGCTTCAGTTTTGTTTTAATCAGGAGCCATTACAATAAGTTATTTATACACCAGTTTCCTACTTCAGAATTTAAGTGAAGGGCACTAGTTAATGTATGCTTAATGTTTGTTTTTGAAAAGTGATGTAACTGCATTCACAAGGAGATAACATTGTTTACTTCAAAAATAGACCTGCTAAAATGGGGTGAAGGTGTGGGGGGTGGCAGTTAAATGAAGTTCAGGACTTTTTCCTTTGGCAGCTAAGGAAATAATAAAATAGTATGTATTAATTCTTGTTCCTTCTGCACCAACCCCAGATCTATTGTCTCACTTCAGTTCATGTAAACACAATCGTGTAGGCCTCAAAACCTACAGGTACTTATGAAAATAAGGACCTGGTCTTCTACTGAGCAGCAGCTGTTTCTTGGGTGGTTACTAAAAATAAGTGCTACTTTATCATGTTGCGTTAACCCACTATGAATTTGTCTAAACTCGAGTCTTGTGAGTCAGTAATTAATACTTGCCACAGACGATCATCCAATAAGCAGAAATTGCTCCTGCAGGAACTTGTACCACACCTTATTTCTTCACATCGGGTAGTAACTGATATGTATAAATTTTTTAACAAAAGTTAAGCTGTCATCTTTCCTTACAATGACATGGAAAGCCTTTAAACAGCAAACACAATAGGGTAGTACTGCAATAATGACAGAATTTGGAAAGCAGATTTGCTGGCATATATGCAATCACCACAAATGCTTCAATTTGAATTTGACTTCCATAACCTAACTTCAGGATTTCAGTGAGCAAATTTCTATCCAAACCTCTGATTTTGGGCTTGGGCCAATAAATCACTACCGTGCAGTTTTAGTGTTACTGCACGCAGACCCTTACTCCGTTTGATGCAGAGAGCAGTGCACCCTGTGTGTCATGTACACGGTGAGATTTCAAGAATCGTAGAATGCTCAGAAATCAAACCAATCCATCCGATTGGTCTGTGCTGGTGTTTATGTTCCATGTGAGTGTTCTCCCACACCTCTCCATCTCACCAAACCAACATTTTTTTAAATTCCTTTGTTTCTCCAGTGTTTAACTAGCATCCCCTTAAATGATCTTGCAGTATTTGCCTGAACCACTTGTGCTTATGCTTATGTTCCCTCCATAAAACAATCTCTCCTGAATTTCCAATTGGATTTGTTAGTGACCATGTTGTGTTTATAACTTTGGCGTCTCCTCACAAGGAGAGGTTGAACATACAATCAATGATGTATTTTAATCCCTCTTTAGCATTATATTTTACGAAGATAGTTAGCATTTACCTAAAGCAACTTCTTCCAAATTGGCTGAGTTGGCATGATTCGCATACCTCCATGCCTATTTCATTGCATTCCTAACTTGAGTACACTGAAAAATATTGTCCCTTGTGTCTAAGGGACAAAATAAGTAGGCACTGCCAGTACTCACTGTGTATACCAAAAAAATTTTTGGTGCATTCTGAAGAACACACATTTGAGAGTGAGAATCATTAGCAGTAGAGATGATATGGACAAGAACAACAAACAAAGAACAACCCAGCACGGGAAACAGGCCCTTCGGCCCAACGAGCCCGTGCCGCCGCATCCTCCTACACCTACTCTACCCTGCGTGTCTGCGAGTGGAACCCCTAACTTAGCCAGATTCAGGGGAGAATAGTGTCAATTTGGTAAACCAATCAGCCTAAGAACACATCTTTGGGGTGTGGGAGGAAACCGGAGCGCCCAGAGGAAACCCACGCAACCACAGGGAGAATGCGCAAACTCCCACAGACACAGGCCCAAATCCATGTATCTGCACAGCTAGCAGTGCTAGTCACTGAGCTGTTGCGGCGCCCGTCTACTGGTCCAGGATCAAGCACACACACCGACACGAAGTACTAGGCCACTCCCGGAACCTCCAGGAGCAGCCCACGCACGACCCACTGTGTGCATGCCCCTCATTTGACGACAAGGTGGACCTCCACCTGCGGAATAAAAAGACAAAAACAATAAAAAGAATAAAAAGATAAAAAGACAAGTTACTAGTAAATTCATATTGTGACTTTCCTCTGGTCTGTTTAAAATATTCTTCAACCTAATATCAGTTTTAAATTGCCTTTGTGTAACCGTGTAAATGATTTCATTTTCTATTAGAGTTGAAATGTTGCCAAACTTTTCTGGCTCGTGCATGGAGAATGCAATTTCTTGTCTATTTCGGTTCTCCTTGTGCAATAAGCTGTCTGTGAAGTGTTCTCCAGCACTGGCACAAACCAGTGCAGACAATACTGCTATTATGTCAGTCAATATAGATTAATGATAATACAAAAGCTAAATACTGCAGTTGCAAGAAATCTGAAATAACAGAAAAGGCTGGAAATACTCAGCAGGTCAGGAAGCAAGAGTGACGAGAGAAGGACCATTTGTCCTAATCCTCTGCTTTCTATCAGTCAGCCAATCTGGTTCTCTACCCCCCAACCCCCTGTTATCTCACCTTCTGGATCACATTTGGGAATTCTCTCCAGCCATGTTTGACATCTTGTAAGATTGTAGCTTAAATAAAATAATTTGAGATTATTAAACAGAAACCTATTTTCCTCAGGGAACATGCCAATCCTGTGGTGTTGGTGGACCAAACCTATGGGCTTGCCTTCAGGTAAGGAGTGGTTTCTATTGCATGATATTATTTCTGTGCTTACAGAGGTGACTTATTACACAAATATGGTCCCAGACTTAGGACTAACTTTCATGCTAGCTAGCTACAGTCTTGGTCCAGATAATAAAACCATATGTGAATCGAAGGATTAAGCACTTGCTGTTCGTTCCTGAATGGGTTCATATCTTTGCTGTCAGGACTTAAAATTGCAATGACTGAGGATCAATTTGTAAATCCCTGATGCTTTTATAGAAGAAATTGCTTCGGGCACAATTTGAATGGAGATGTTGAACTGATTAACAACGGCAGTCATCCTTTTATCAGACAACGAGGCACTTGACATCAGCATTTTGAGCATTCATATGTTAAAATTTATACTGTGCAAGTTTGAGACCAGGAAAGATGGCTCCTTGTGAAAGGACCCCTTGATAATCTGTGTGTGAAAGAGGCAAGCAGAAATTTTGCTATTTGAGTCAATCCGGGCACTTCACTTCTTCCTTTTTGCAGAAAATAAGTCACCGAGTTGGTGTTGATGCCACTACCAGGGAAATAAATATTCACCAAATCAGTTATCTAGCACTGGACTCATCTTAACTCTTTACATTTAACTTACTGGGCAACCGGTTGCAACTTGACAAGTCTGCTTGGACGCAGATATGATATGGAGTTGCTGGTGTTGATCCGGGGTAGGCACAGCAAATAGTCTCTCAGCACTAGGTTAAAGTCCAGCAGGTTTATTTGGTAGCATGAGCTTTCGGAGCACCGCTCCATCAGATGACTGCAGGATTTGTTTCATTATCTTGTAATTGAGACTGTCTATATATGCCCTGTTTGTGAAACAAATCCTGCACTCACCTGATGAAAGAGCAGTGCTCTGAAAATTCATGCTACCAAATGAACCTATTGGACTTTAACCTGGTGTTGTGAAACTACTTACCAGGGCGTAGATACTTCTCAGCGCAAGAAGTAGTCATCTTTGGAGGAATCTGGATTAGAAGGCTAGAGAACCCAAGGTAGGATGGGAAGAAACATGGAATAATTCGAAAATGTAGATAATGTTGAAGGCAGCTATCTGGGGCATGGTGAACTCATTTTGCTGGGAGGGGATGGGGGGAGCAATGGAGATGTAGTACTTGGTGCTGTTGGGAACACGGACAAAATGGAGCTGTGCATTTACACTTCATTGTCATGCACTGATGAATAAGACATAGGTTTGTGACCATGATTGCTGCTGGAGTCACTTTCTGATCAGTGCCATGAAAGTGGGGCAGGGGGAGGCCAGAAACTTCCAAAAGCAGAAGTGAAGAACTGGAGACTAATCTCCTCAGTTAATTCTCTTTAAGAACATAAGAAATAGGAGCAGGAGTAGGCCATCTAGCCCTTCGAGCCTGCCCCGCCATTCAACAAGATCATGGCTGATCTGAAGTGGATCAGTTCCACTTTCCCGCTTTCTCCCCATAACCCTTAATCCCCTTGCCTACCAAAAACCTATCTACCCGTGACTTAAATATATTTAGCGAGGTAGCCTCCACCACTTCAACGGGCAGAGAATTCCAAAAGTGCTTCACTGACTTTAGCTGCAAAGTGTTTTGGGATGTCCTGAAATCCTAAAAAGTGTGATATAATGCAATTCTTTCACTTCTGCTGTCACAAGAATGCTAATAAAGGTTTGTGAGCAAATTTCAGTTATGGATCTATAGACAGAGGTTAGAAAAATAATAGCGGATATAATGTACGTAATTCATGCACAACTTAAAAAAATTATGTTGGAAAATTACAAACTTATGGGAACACAAAGCAAAAGTGTCTGGTTTCAGATGGTTTTTGTTTTCTATTTGCTTTTCCAAACTGTTTTATTTGTGATCCTATTTATTGCTTATTTTTGTCCCCCTTTTCCCAAACAGAGTGGCTGCTCCTATGTAGGATGTGGGGAATCGTATGTCGACCACAGCACGTTACATTCTCAGGTAATTGACGTTTTAAAGGAGAAAATTCCACTCATCCTATAGCAAGGAGGCAGGGGATAGATAAAACTGCAGACTTCTCCATAAATTGTGAGGGGTTGCACATTGCTGCTTTATTTCACTGCAAGATACATGCTTATTGCTGGAAATAAGCTGAAATTGATTTTGTTTTTGCCCCCTCCCCCATTCCCTTGTCATTCTTGTAACACTGCCCTTGCATCAGACGCTCTTGTGAGTTGGCCAAAAACATACAACATTTGATCCCAGTTCCGCTGATGAATTTGAGTACTAGACACCATGGAACTGGATTTGACTAGAAGCAGGCTGCATTGGCTGTCCCAGAAGACCAGTCGTCTTTTATTTAACTTTCCAACCTCATTATTACAAGAGGTGGCAATCTTCAGTGTTCTTATCAGGGTTCTTCGCTCGCTGAGGTTTGAGCCCCTATAATGATCGTTGCAGGCTTCTATTATTGGAGCTAATGATGTTTTCATAGAAAATTTGCATTGTAAAAGTACTCTTCAATGGAGTTTAACTGGTTAATCTGTACGATTTATTTACTTGGGTGTTTTAACAGTCCAGTTGCCTTATTAGATATTTAATTCTCGGGCTTAATTTGAGTGGACCAGTTGTCTATAATTAACACAATTCTTGTTTAGCATGTCAAATGCTACTTTCAAGGCTGCACTGAACTTTCAATAATTGCCAAGAAAGGAAATTTGAGGAAAAATAATCTTGAGACCAGAGAATGGAAAATAAAGAACCTCACTAGAGACGAGCTGCTGTAAAGGAATTTAAAAAAAAATCCATGGAGCAATGAGATGATTTAAGGGAAGCTTTGGAAGCTGGATAAATCTGTTTGACTTCAATAAAGTAACACTTTGTCAAAAGTGATGAGAACTCGCACTCTGTAAACTTTCGGTACATGCTATAAAAGTATTTTCGAACAAAGTTACGACCTTTCTCCCCCTCATGAGGTTCCATCACTTGCACTGTCAATCAGTCAGATTTTTCTTTGTTCCCAAAAAAAAAACCCCCACTGCAGGCCAAGAAGCATAATCTGACGGTGAATCTGACTACGTTCCGAGTGTGGTGCTATGCCTGTGAGAAGGAAGTTTTCCTGGAACAGCGACCTGTTGCACCAAGCCCAGCGTTGTCAAGCAGGCCAACAGAGCAGGTACTGCGCAGGGGTATTACTATGATTATGACAGTAATGAGACAAGTACTGCTGTTTGAGATATCATTTCTTTATCCGTAGTAGACTTTATTATTTGAAGACGTTCAGCAGCAGTTTCATGCTGATGAATAGAGTCATGGAGGTTTACAGCATGAAAACAGGCCCTTTGGCCCAAATTGTCCATGCTGCCCCTTTTTTTTTAAACCCTCAAGCTAGTCCCAATTGCCTGCGTTTGGCCCATATCTCTCTATACTCGTCTTACCCAAGTAACACTCTAAATGCTTTTTAAAAGACAAAATTTTACCCGTCTTTACTATTATTCCTGGTAGCTTGTTCTAGACACTCACCACCCTCAGAAAAAATTGCCCCTCTGGATCCTTTTATATCTCTCATCTTAAATCTATGCCCTCTAGTTTTAGACTCCCCTATCTTTGGGAAAAGATTTTGACTAGCTGATCTATGCCTCATTATTTTATAGAGCTCTATAAGATCACCCTTCAACCGCCTACACTCCAGAGGAAAAAGTCCCAGTCTATCCAGCCTCCTTATAACTGAAACCAACAAGTCCCGATAGCATCCTAGTAAAGCTCTTCTGCACTCTTTCTATTTAATAATATTCTTTCTACAATAGGGTGACCAGAACTGTACACAGTATTCCTAGTGTGGCCTTACCAATGTCTTGTACAGCTTCAACAAGACATCCCAACTCCTGTATTCAATGTTCTGACCAATGGAACCGAGGATGCTGAATGCCTTCTTTATCACTGTCCACTTGTGATTCCACTTTCTTTGTTCTGTAACTCTTCCCAGTGCCCTACCATTTAACTGAGTAAGTCCTGAGTAAGGATAGGTAAAGGTAGTTGGACATCTTTGTCACAGTCATTGTATTCGATTTATTTGTGGTATAAAATTATCTGCATCAATGCAAGCACACGTTTGTGATCCAATGGCTCTTGTAGGTTTTGATTTTCTGGCTGAGAGCATTGCAATAACTCAGCATTTTTATTTCAGGGCTCTGGCTCAACACTTGGCAACCATCCATTCAAAACTGTTCCCATTGCTGTTGCAGATGAGGGAGAATCAGAGTCAGAGGACGATGAGCTAAAACCAAGAGGTACTAGAAGTGCAGACTGTCGAGAATGTGTCCGGAGCACAAAAAAGTGCTGAGTAGATAAAGAAGATACTCATTGATATAAATCGTAGTTGATATTGAGAGAGAATTCCAGATGATGATGAAGCTAGTTTGTGTGCAAGCATGTTGCCTTGGGACCAGGGGCTGTCATCCCTGTAACTTTTGTTCAATTTAATAATAATTATTTTCTTAAGAGTATAAGTAAGGGACCCCCATCAGGGTGTGTCCCATCACATTTATTGATTTTTTTTGTTTAATTTATTGATCTTTTTGTTCAACTAAGAGTATATGCACAGTGGTTAGCACTGCTACCTCACAGGGCCAGGAACCCAGGTTTGATTTCCAGCTTGGCTCTCTGTGCGTAGTCTGCACATGCTCCCCGTGTCTGCGTGGATTTCCTCCCACAGTCCAAAAGACGTTGCGTTGGCTATGCTAAATTCTCCCTCGGTGTACTCAGAGTCTGGCAACTAGGGGATTTTCACAGTAACTTCATTGCAGTGTTAATGTACTTGTGACACTAATAAATAAATATATATATACAATAAGGGGCTATCTCAGTTTGTTGTTTTGTAGATAGGTTAATTTGATTTAATTAACTCAAAGTTTATTTCGGAGTAGTCTCAGAATTGACCTCCACATGTTCATTTTTGATTTGCTTTCTCTCCTCAAATCTATCTGCTAGGACTCACTGGGATGAAGAACATTGGAAACTCTTGCTACATGAATGCTGCACTACAGGCTTTGTCCAACTGGTAGGAGAAATTGTGGGGACTTTCATCCAGACCTGGGTGGGGGAAAATGTGTTTTCAATTTCCATTAGTTTCCTGAATATCCACAAACAATCAAATCACGTGGAATGATATACAGCACTGCAGATCAGTCAGTCCGTCATGCCTGTGCTTGTTTTTTTGGAAAGCTTATTCTCCTGCCCTTTCACTATAAACCCTGCAGTTTTCCCTTCCCAATTATTTATTCCCCAAGTATTGTTGCAACTATACAAGGCATTGGTGAGACCGCACCTGGAGCATTGTGCACAGCTTTGGTCCCCTTATTTGAGGAAAGATGTAGTGGCATTGGAGGCAGTTCAGTGGAGGTTCACTAGATTGATTCCAGAGATGAGGGGTTTGTCGTATGAAGAAAAACTGAACAGTTTAGGCCTATACTCTCTGGAATTTAGAAGAATGAGGGGAGATCAAATTGAGGTACACAAAATGATAAAAGGTATGGATAAAGTAAACGTAGAATGGACGCTTCCTCTTGTGGGGCATTCTAGAAAGAGAGACCATAGTCTTAGGATAAGGTGTAGTAAATTTAATATAGAGTTGGGGAGGAACTGCCTCTCCCAAAGGGTTGTGAATCTATGGAATTCGCGACTCCACGTGGATGCTGGGACAGTGAGTAAATTTAAGGAGGAGTTAAACATTTTTAATTGGTAATGGGTTGAAGGATAATGGCGAGAATGCAGGAAAATGGGGATGAGGAGCATAACAGCCATGATCAAATGGCGAAACATACTCGGTGGGTTGAATGGCCTAATTCTGCTTCTATATCTTATTCGGTTAGCTTTTTGAAAGTTATTAAAGCTGCCACCCTTTTCAGAGTGCAAATAAAACTTAAATTCTGCAAAAACAACTTAAAACTATTCAAATAAACATGTAATGGTTGTAGAAAATAGTTAAAGGGTTTATGAATTTGGATGCAAAGGAAATTCATATAGAAGTATTTGTGCCCCTATTCTTTTTTCCTGGAAAGTGACCCTTCTGTATTATCAATAGCTATGAATGCAGGTGAGGGGGGCCAGGCAGTTCACCACTCTGTGCTAGTTGCCAAGTCATTCGTTGACTTGATGTGTAGTTAAAATGTTGCAAATAGACTTTCTGTGATTAAGCCTTGGTTTTAGAATTTTTTTCCTTTCAAACTGCAATACGCAGTTAATAAAGCTGCTAATGGTGTCTCTGAAGGTCTTTGGAGGATTTAAAAGCTGATCTCATTTAATCAGTGTTCTGTTGGGCTGTAGTCATGGCACTTGCAGTGTGATATTAATTCAGTTATCCTCCAGTTTTCTGAAGTGTAGCCACTTTTCTGTTGTAGCCCCCCACTTACCCAGTTCTTCTTGGAGTGTGTTGGTTTGGTTCGCACAGATAAAAAGCCAGCTCTCTGCAAAAGCTACCAGAAACTTATCTCTGAGCTTTGGCACAAAAAGCGGTATGTACCATTCTATAAATGTTCCATTTTATAAATGTTGATGCATCTTTGTAAATGCTGAAATGTTACTTCCAGGTTATAAAGATGAGCAAATTCCTGTGTTGTTTGGATTCAGTACATTTTGTTCATTCGAATGGTGTTGTGTAACTTGAAGGCCACCATCAGAATCAGTTAAGACTTTCAAGTGTTCTAAACCATTATGTCATTCTTTTCTGCTGTGAGGATAGTGATGAAAGAAGTGTTGCTAATCTGATTGAATAGGCAGCTTCATACGTTTAAAAAGATTTCACCTGGTTGCCTTGCTAACCAGTGGACGTACAAAACAAGCAAAACAGTTATTTGCTGATGCTCATCCAATTTAATCTATTTTTAAAGCCTGACAAAGAGCTTTTAGATATATATTGAAATGGCAGAACACATTCGAGGGTTGTGGGCACTGTTAGCTGCTATGTGAAGTTCTACCAATTTGCATAGCCATCTGTAGTTTAAGTGTTATAACGCAAGTGTTCCCTCAAAGGTGTTGCTGTTTAACTTAACGAATGCTTTTTGTTTCCTTCCTGTTCTATACTGAAATTTTTATTTTTGGGTTCTTTTAGTTCTCAAACTTGAGTTCAAATCTAAAGAAAAATTTGTTTTGGCTGGCACGATTCTTTCACGAAATGCATTGGAGTAGTATCAGTTGAGTTCCCAGCTGACGTGTCCACAGCACGCAACTGCCCGTAACCCAGTTTTAAGTGGCACTGAGCCAGCGCACTCTGTTCGGGCAGATCTTCCATGTGAGAATTTCTGTAATTGTAGCATATGCTTCTTCTGCAGTTGAAACCATTATTAGAGCAGTGTAGGGCACTTTTATTTAAACATGGCGCAATACGTAACATAACAGAGTTTCTGAAGGGGCTATGCTCAATTTTCTGCAGTTGACCCTTTTAATGAACAGGAGCTCCAAATGTGGCAAAGATCATAGAATCCCTACAGCGCAGAGGGAGATCTTTCGGCCCATCGAGTCTGCACTGACCACAATCCCACCCAGGCCCTATTCCCATAATTTCTCATTTATCCTGCTGATCCCCCGACACTAAGGTTAATTTAACATGGCCAATCAACCTAACCTAGGTTGATCTTTGGAGTGTATCTGGTGTACAAATTGTGTGTGTGCCATGCAAATTCTTTGTTGATTTGTAGAATTTGAATGCAGAAGAAGGCTGGATGGATGGATGGCCAAATGTGGATAAAATGTTTTAATTTACATTTGGAGAAATATTTTGCCCAAAAAATTCACTGACCTAGAATTACAAAGCTGCTGATTTTTGTTCCTTTGTGCTGCAGTGTGATTTTAGCTGTATCTTTTCGATACAGCTAAACACTCAATGAGATTGGAGACAAAAATAGCCACCTGATTCGGGTGTAAATCTAAATGTCTGTTTCCCACATCTAACATGAGGACCAGAGAGAAAAGTCTCAGGATTTGACTACTGTATTGCATAGGGTCTGAGAGTTAATTGTATCACATAAGATTAACTGATATTGCTCTTGCTGCAATTAATTTCCCTTTCTCTCTCTTGTGCAGTCCAAGCTATGTTGTTCCTACAAGCCTTGCCCATGGCATTAAGTTGATTAATCCTATGTTCCGAGGTTACGCACAACAGGTAAGACCAGGCACTTGAGACAAAAGTAGACTTGTGTATAGTTTGTGTAACTTTTACATCTAAAGGGTGTGTTTCCATATGAACATGCAGATTTGGAACAGGAGCCAGCCCCTCAAGCCTGCTCCGTCATTTGATAAGATCATGGCCTCTACTTTCTGTCTATCTCCATAGCCCTTCTAATAATATCACAGTCTTCACTGTTTTCTGGGGGAGAAAGTTCCACAGACTAACAACCAACGACCTTCAGAACAAAAATTCTCTGCATCTCCATCTTATTTTTAAACTGTGTCCCTTAGTTCTAGTCCCCCCATAAGGGGGAAGCATCCTTTCAGTATCCATCCTGTTAAGTCCACCCAGGATCTCCTATGTTTGAATAAGATCACCTCATTCTTCTAAACTTCAATAGATATAGCCTTAACCTTTCCTCCTAACACAACCACTTCATTCCATGAGTCAGTCGAGTGAACCATCTCTGAACTACTTCTAGTGCAATTTATATCCATCCTTCAATAAAGAGACTGTCCTTCAATAAAAACTGTCCTCCCAGATGTAGTCTCACTGACACCCTGTCCAGCTGCAGCAAAACTTGTTTGTTTTTATGTACCATTTCCCCTTGCAAAATTGCCTTCAGGACAAGTCAGCATTGTACAAAACCAATACCTCTATCCAACCTCTAACACTGACTCTGTGTGCAGTACTTGCAAGGCTTTGTTTGCTGCCAGCGTTGCACCTGTGCAGGTGTATGCACAGTCATCACTGGCCCTGTAATTGGAAATACTACAATGCCGACAGCATCAAGGTAACACTTTTAACAAAGCCTTCTATCCACACAGGTTGAAGTGGAGATCTTACACTTATGAAACCAAGTAGGTTTGGAGGTAAAGCCCTCCCTGCACCTCTTAACCAAGTAATTTGTTGCCATTTTGGGGATGCACGGACAAAGAAATAAGCTATCACCATTTTAGAGGGTGGATATATCTGTACATGCGCTGACATGCAAAGAAGTACTGTCAGTGGCCAATAGCAGAAGTTAGTGAATTTGCAGGATGAAAATTGAGACTTGGTCTAATGTCACACACAAGATGAGTCCTTCAGGATGAAATGTTAAACACAGGCCTGACCATTCAAGCTACTCTGTAAAGAAGAGCAGTGAATGAGTAAATGATTAAAAACATTACCAAATGCCGATGCTGGGAGGTAGAACTTTAGGCATTGTCCCATTATCTGTGAGATTAAACTGAAGTCTGCCCTGATGAAAAGCCACCACTTGAGGCATGTATTTGGCTAATAATGAACATATTGTGGGGATATCTCCATCTGTCTTTGCCGTGGCATTGTAATAAAGTATTACAATGCTTTATTACAATGCCACAGCATTGTATATGCATATGCACATCACTTGTGCATATGCATAGACTTTGTATTTAACCATTTACAGAATGGAATGTGTTAAACTCAGGAAAAACTGTGATTGTGTACACTGAAGGTGAAGCCTTCCATTGTTTGCTGGAGCAGACGAGTGAAGGAGCAGAGAGACAGCTAAGATTTTACCTGTTAAAAACCAGTTTAAAATAAGTTTAAAGCACTTTGTTCTTTGTAGAACTGTTTAAAGCATTTATTTATTGTATTTACTGCTTTAAGAATTCTGAGGGAGTGGTTAGCAGGCAGTTGTGGTTCATCAGATTTAAATCAGCGCCAGGTTTAAAAGGAGGCCTGGTGTAGACAGCGGGCAGCGTCTGAGCGGGCAGCGGAGTGAGAGGGAAGCAGAGTGAGCTACTAGGGCTTAATATCAAAAAGGGCTTGGAAGAGAAAAGGCCAGGTGAGTTCGTTTGAAAAACAAAAAAAAAACCAAAAAAAACAAAAAAAAAAAAAATTTTTTCAAAACTACTACAGTAAATAATGGAGGGGCATGTGATGTGTGGTTTCTGTATGATGTGGGAACTGGTGGACCCTAGGGTTCATCCCAGTGACCATGTCTGCAGTAAGTGCAGGTTGCTGGAGGAGCTCCAGCTCAGGGTAAATGAGCTGGCCTCTGAGCTACAGACACTGAGGCTCATCAGGGGGAGAGAGGGTGCCATTGTCAATGGGGTGCAAGTGACATCCACCCCCCCTAGACTGGCTAACTCTAAGGGTCAGGGACAAGAGGGGGCTACTGGGAAGAGGAAGGGGGGTGAGGAGCGGAGGCCTCAGCCTCTTAATCTGCATAACAGGTTTGAGGTTCTTGCTTCCAAGTTGGACGAGAACGAGGCAGGTGAGGTTGGTGAGCAAACTGCACACGGTACAGTGCTGCAGCAGGACATAGGCAAAGAGAAAAGGAAAAGGAACGTAGTAGTTATTGGGGATAGTGGGGTGAAGGGTATTGACACTGTCCTTTGTCACAATGACAAAGTGCACAGAAGGGTGTGTTGTCTGCCTGGTGCTCGGGTACGGGATGTCGCAGCTGGGCTGCAGAGGAACCTGGAGTGGGAGGGTGAGAATCCGGTCGTTGTGTTACATGTGGGTGCCGGCGACGTAAGCAAAATGCAGACTGAGGATCTGGGGAGGGAGTATGAAAAGCTGGGAATGGAATTAAAAAATAGAACCGACAAGGTGGTTATCTCTGGGCTACTGCCTGAACCGTGTGCAGATGGGCGTAGGGTTGACAGGATTAAGGAAGTGAATGGGTGGCTCAGGGATTGGTGTGGGAGGAATGGGTTTGAATTTATGGGGCATTGGCACCAGTATTGGGGTAGGTGGGACCTGTTCGGGAGGGATGGGGTTGGTCTGAACCATGCTGGGACCAGAGTGCTGGCGAATCGAGTAAAGAGGACTGTAGACAGGGCTTTAAACTAATTAGGGGGGGGGAGGGTGCGAGGGTAGGTGACCTTATGAGGTCTAAAGTTAAGGAGAGTGTACATGTAAGGGAAGAAGCCGAGGGTGTCCCAATAATAGAGGGAGTAGGGGGCGTGAGTATAGTTGGTGGCGTTGCGGCAAATAGGGTCCAGGTGAAGGCTGGGATGAAAGCACTTTATCTGAATGCACGAAGCATTCGGAATAAAGTGGATGAGCTGGTGGCGCAGATCGACACAAATGGATACGATCTGGTGGCCATTACAGAGACGTGGCTGCAGGGTGACAGGGACTGGGAGCTGAATGTACAGGGCTATCAAGTGTTTAGGAAGGATAGGCAGGAGGGAAAAGGGGGGGGCGTAGCTCTGCTGATTAAGGATAGCATCACGGTGGTAGCAAGGGATGATATTGGAGCCAAGGAGCAGAGGGTGGAATCGTTGTGGGTGGAGATTAGGAACAGCAAAGGGAGGAAGACGCTGGTGGGTGTCGTCTATAGGCCCCCGAATAATGATCTGGAGGTGGGGCGGGCTGTTAACGCGCAAATAAGTGCGGCGTGCAAGAATGGGACGGCCGTAGTTATGGGGGATTTCAATCTGCATATTGATTGGTCGACCCATGTTGGACGTGGGGGGCTCGAGGAAGAGTTCTTGGAATGCTGCCGGGATAGTTTCCTCGAACAGTGTGTGTTGGAGCCGACGAGGGAGCGAGCTATCTTGGATCTGGTGCTATGTAATGAGGCGGGTAGAATTAGGGACCTTGTGGTGAAGGATCCTCTTGGGGAGAGTGATCATTGTATGGTGGAGTTTCTGGTGCAGATGGAGGAGGAGAAAGTGGGTTCCCGGACACGCGTCCTTTGTTTGAATAGAGGGAAATACGGTAGGATGAGAGAAGAATTGGCGAATGTGGACTGGGAGAGCACGTTGGAGGGAGGGTCTGTTGAGGAGCAGTGGAGGATCTTTAAGGAGATCTTTCTTGGTGCTCAACGGAAATTTATTCCGATGGTCAAAAAGGATAGTAGGAGGAGAGGTAATAAGCCGTGGATAACAAAGGAGGTGAAGGAAAGTCTTAAACTAAAAGCGGAGGAATTTAGAGTAGCTAAGAGTAGTGGGCGAGAAGAGGATTGGGAGAGGTTTAAATGTCAACAAAGATTGACAAAGAAGTTGATAAGGAAGGGTAGGAGAAACTATGAAGCTGGGCTAGCACTTAATATAAAAAAGGATAGCAAGAGTTTTTATAAATATATAAAAAGGAAAAGGCTGGCTAGGGTGAATGTTGGTCCTTTAGAGGATGAGAAAGGGGACCTAGTGGTAGGGGATGGGGATATGGCTAAGGTATTGAATAACTTTTTTGTTTCTGTCTTCACGGAGGAGGACGTAAATAATTTGCCGGGTGTTAGCGATGGAAAGGTGGTAGGACTGGAGGGTCTTAATGACATTACTGTTACTAGAAAGGCGGTGCTCGACAGACTGGAGGGGCTGATTGTGGACAAGTCCCCAGGACCGGATGGAATGCATCCGAGGGTTCTGAAAGAAATGGCGGAGGTGATAGTGGATGCCTTGGTGGTTATTTTCCAGACGTCGCTGGATTCCGGGGAAGTGCCGGATGATTGGAAAACGGCTAATGTTACGCCGTTGTTTAAGAAGGGTGCCAGGCAAAAGGCGGGGAATTATAGGCCGGTTAGTTTAACATCTGTGGTAGGTAAAATGTTAGAATCTGTCATTAAGGAGGAAATTGCGAGGCATCTTGAAGGGAATTGCTTGATAGAGCAGACGCAGCACGGTTTCATTAAAGGGAAGTCGTGTCTGACAAATTTACTGGAGTTCTATGAGGATGTGTCTAGGGCGGTGGATAGAGGAGAGCCGGTGGATGTGGTCTTTCTAGATTTTCAGAAAGCGTTTGACAAAGTGCCTCACAAGAGGTTATTGCAGAAGGTCGAGGGACATGGAGTTGGGGGTAGGGTGTTAGCGTGGATAGAGGATTGGTTGTCAAATAGGAGGCAGAGAGTGGGGGTCAACGGGTGCTATTCGGATTGGCAGATGGTGACTAGTGGAGTGCCCCAGGGGTCGGTGCTGGGGCCTCAGCTTTTTACCATTTATATAGATGATCTGGAGGAGGGAACCGAGTGTAGAGTGTCGAAATTTGCTGATGACACCAAGATTGGTGGAACGGCAAATTGTGCGGAGGGTGTGGAGAGTCTGCAGAAGGATCTAGATAGGCTGGCGAATGGGCCAAGAAATGGCAAATGGAGTTTAATGTTGGCAAGTGTGAGGTGGTCCACTTTGGTAGGAAAAATGGTAGGAAGGACTGTTACTTACGAGGCGAAAAACTGCAGCAGGCGACGGTGCAGAGGGATCTCGGGGTCCTTGTGCATGAGTCGCAAAAACCCAGCTTGCAGGTGCAGCAGGTGGTCAGGAAGGCGAATGGGATGCTGGCCTTCATAGCGAAGGGGATTGAATATAAAAGTAGGGAGGTCTTGCTGCAGCTGTATAGGGCATTGGTGAGGCCGCAACTGGAGTACTGTGTGCATTTTTGGGCGCCGCACCTGCGCAAAGATATTTTGGCCTTGGAGGGAGTGCAGAGGAGGTTTACTAGGCTGATACCGGAGTTGAGGGGGTTGAGCTATGAGGAGAGACTGAATAAACTGGGCTTGTACTCGTTAGAGTTTAGAAGAATGAGAGGAGATCTCATTGAGACGTATAAGATGATGAATGGGATGGATAGGATAGAGGTGGAAAGACTCTTCCCGCTCAAAAAAGACAATAGGACTAGGGGGCACAGCCTCAAGATAAAAGGGGGGCGGTTTAGAACGGAGTTGAGGAGGAACTTCTTCACTCAAAGGGTGGTGAATCTCTGGAATTCTCTGCCTGTTGAAGTGGTGGAGGCTGCCTCACTAAATATTTTTAAGACGTGGGTTGATGGGTTTTTGATAGGAGAGGGGATTAAGGGTTATGGGGAGAGGGCGGGAAAGTGGAACTGAGCAGCGACAGATCAGCCATGATCTTATTGAATGGCGGGGCAGGCTCGAAGGGCTGGATGGCCTACTCCTGCTCCTATTTGTTATGTTCTTATGTTCTTATGAATTAACATGTGTGCACAATAGAAGTGAAAGTTTGGCCCTTTGTATTCTCAGGTTATGGATCTATGTCTCTGGGCTCCTTGAGGTTTTGACCTACAGATGATGCACAGAACGCAGCAAAGGGGAAATAATTTAGAAGTGGAAGCAAAATTCTGCAGATGCTAGAAATCTGAAATAAAAACAGAAAATGCTGGAAAATCTCAGCCGGTCTGGCAGCATCTGTGGAAAGAGAAGCAGAGTTAATTTTCGAGTCCATATGACTCCTCAGAACTGAAGAGAGTTAGAAATATAATGGATTCAGTACTGTTAAAGAGAGAGTGGTGGAGCTAAATAGAAGGTCAGGGATAGGTGAGAGCTTGAGAGATTTGACAAAGTTGGCAACGATACAAGACAAAACGTGGTAAAGATTAAGTCTGATCTGGAGATGCCGGCGTTGGACTGGGGTGGGCACAGTAGGAAGTCTGACAATACCAGGTTGAAGTCAGGATGTTTATTTGAAATTGCAAGCTTTCAGAGCGCTGCCCCTTCATCAGGTGGGTGGCCACTCACCTGATGAAGGAGCAGCGCTCCGAAAGCTTGTAATTCCAAATAAAGATTAAGAAAGCTGCTAATAGTGACATAAAGTTCAGGTAGCAGTGTGAGGGTTAGTACCCTGAAAACAAAGTTAAATTGGCTCCATGTGTGTAGAGAAGGAAGGTGGAGAGAGGAGTTTGTGTTTGGGGACTGGAGGACAGAGTTCATGATTTGAAGCTACGTCCAGAACGCTGTCAAGGGCTGAATCGGAAGATGAGGAGCTGTTCCTCCTGTTTGCGCTGGGCTTACCTGGAACGGTACAGCAGACCAGGGATGAAAATGTAGGCATGAGAGCATGATGGTAAATCAAAATGGCAAGTGATAGGTTGCAGTTGTGCTTACGGACTGAGCAACGATGTTCTGCAAGTGATCATAACTTGTAGAGGTGGAGTTGCAGTTAATTAACAGTTAATGTGTCTGATCATTTATACTGACAACGAACTGATGTGTGCTTTTCAAGCTAGAAAAAAGAAAAAACTTATGATGCAGAGCATTTTGGAAAGCCGTTTCAGGGGCATTTTAAAAATCATTCGGAGTGAAAATTTGTTCTGCAGAATGACATATAAAGTTTGTTTATTAGTCACAAGTAAGGCTTACATTAACACTGCAATGAAGTTAAGAAATTCTCCAGGTCGCCATGCTCTGGCGCCTGTTTGGGTCAATGCACCTAACCAGCATGGTCTTTCAGACTGTGGGAGGAAACGGGGAACACCCGGAGGAATCCCACGTAGGCACGGGGAGAATGTACAGACTCCACACAGTGACCCCAGCCGGGAATCGAACCTGGGTCCCTGGTGGTGTGAGGCAGCAGTGCTTACCACTCTGCCACTGTGCTACCTCAGTTCGGAGCTTTGGGTGAATGTTGCACTCCTAGCCATGTCTGCGCAGGTGGATGTCAGCTACTGAACTCTTAGATAATAGCTATTTGACCACAGGACTGCTTCTGAAAACGAGGGTCCTTCAGTCCATTTTTCTCTCTGGGATATTAACTTCGCTATAGGATCCAGTGATTTATTTAGATAGATCCAGCAACCATGCCTCAAGTGCCTTTTTTTGCAGCCTATAACGGGTGTTCATCTATTTTATTTTTAAATAAAAACCCTCAAAACTTTGACATTTATCTTAAAACCTTCATCTTCACCCTATACTTCATTTAGCATATCAGAAAAAAACCCATCTATGATGCATATCAATGCTGGTTATTGCCAGGATCTGCACAAATGATCATTATAATGGGCTGTTTGGCAACCAGCCGAATGGTGCATTATAATGAAGCACGTGTTGTAATGACAGTCTCACTGATTGCACAATGTTTACACGCTGATAGCTAGCACTTTACACAGGGAGTAAATAGAAAGTTCTTGTGTCGCTCTTTTGTTTTTGCAGTCAAAGAAGCCTATCTGATATCATGTTCCACAAGGGACGGGAATCATCCAGAGCTATGGCTTTATTCAGTTTTTTCTACTTTTATAGCTCAAAATACTGCGAAGAATTATTTCTTGTAGCTGTTGTTCATCAACTTTTTTAAATTCAACAATTTGTCTTCCATATGAACAAGTGGCCATTGTTTCAAACTGTTAGCATTGCATGTTATGAGCATTACATTGAACTGGTATGATGACAGAAACAATAGACGTAGCCCTCAACTCTGCTTGACCTGAGCTGCCATTGGATGTAGTTTGTCATTCTTAGAAGGGGGTAGAGAAATGCTATTGCACATCCAGCCAGTACCATGGCAGAATAACTTGTACATCTTCCTGGACCCTCAATGAAACTTGTGGATATGGAGGAAGAAAGCAGATTTGTCAATTTTTTTGAGCTCTGGAAAACAAAACGAAGAGGAAAGTTTGAGAGAGCAATATTTAAGGTAATACTTGAAGTTTAGTTTCAGTAAATAATGCTGCTTCTTTGTTAGTAATCTTTGATTTGTTGGACTGAATATCACATCCAGTATCCTTTTTTAAGTTTTCCATCTCCCCGGATTTCGAAGTGAAAGTTTCTCCAGAATATTACTCCAATTGCATTGCCTAATTTTTAAAGGGACCGATGCATCAGGAAAATTGGTAGAATTGATGAAATTTAAATCAAAACTTGCCCATGTACTGTGACAAAGTAGCCTATGTAGGTTCCAATATCTCGCTCCCAGATTTGAGTCCACAAAGGCAAGCTGGCGCTTCAGCGCTGCGCTGCACTGCACCGCACCACTGTGCTAATGATGCTCATCTGTGCCCTCCTAGTAAGACATTAAATGGAGGCTGTCTACTCTTAAAGCATTAGAGATCCCATGGCACTACTGGATGAAGTACAAAGAGTTCTGCAATGTTCTTTCCAATATTCCTTCAACCAACACCACCAATGTTAGCAGTTCTTTGTTTCATTTGCTGTTAGTGCTATGTGCAAATTTTTGGCTAAGTAATGTGGTTAAAAGCTGTTTATTGCTTGAAGCATTTTGCTAGTATATGAGGTTCTCAGTAACTTCAATTTCCTATCTTGCAATTATCCTGCTCTAATGAGAATTGTGATGTCTGCCATTTTAAACATTTCAGATTGCCTTGGTCCTAACTATAGATTTTATTTCTGAAGTAGTATGCATTTAAAAAGAGAATGTGTAGCTGTAGGAATCTCTATGTGGATTTATTGCCAGTAACTTCCACTGAAAATGTGCAATGTACAACATTTGAAGCAAGTGGGAGATAACAAAGGAATGTCAAGAGAACAGGGCAGTGAAATTTGTTTTGGATTGTTCTGGTAAGAATCCGGCACAGGCACAGTGGACTACTTCCCTCTTTCTGTGTGACAGCTCTAAAGTTCTGGGTAGTTTCCTTTATTAGATTTGGAAACAGGAATATAAGATCATCCTGAAACAAGAGATCTCACAACACCAGGTTAAAGTACAACAGATTTATTTGGAATCATGAGCTTTTGGAGCTCTGTTTCTTCAGTACTTAGCCGAGGAAGGAGCGGTGCTCCAAAAGCATGTGATTCCAAATAAACCTGTTGGACTTTAACCTGGTGTTGTGAGACTTCTTACCCAGTCTAACGCTGGCATCTCCACGTCATGGCTAAAACAAGAAGGTGAGGCAGAAAACAGGTTTCCCAAAAAAAATGTAGGAATGCCAGCTCTTTGTGAGAACTTTTGGGTTGTGATCAGCAAAGAAAGGGTCAGTGAAAAGGGGTGAAAATAGGCAAGTAATGAATCAAAATAATGTTGGAAAGTTGGCAAAGAATCATTAAAAGAATAAAGAGATCTGGGAAAAAAAACAAATAAGGAGAGTGTAAAGATATGGATAGTGTGCATATCTCAAATTGTTCTTCTTGAAGTGGAGTTATTGTAATATGGAAAATGCAGCAGCTGGAGTTGCAGACAGCAAGGACACAAAAACCACAGTTTCCTAGTAACTTGATATCCTGGGTTTCTTCTTTTTTTGGTGATGTTGGTTAAGTGACAAATACTGGCCATGACAAATGGAGAGATCTACCTCCTTCGAAACGATGCATTGGATTCTTTTATATTCACCTGGGAGGATAGTCTAGACCTTGGTTTAATGTCTCATATGAAGGACATCTCTGGCAGCCCAGCACTCTTTGCGCTACTCCAGAGTGTCAACTGTAAAAGAACCACTTGTGATCAGAAAGCACCCTTCGTTACCCCAGGGTGCCCCAATGCACTTTTCAGCCATTAAAGTACTTTTTGAGGTGATGTAGGAAATGGTTTTGAATAACAGGGCATAATCAGACCTGAAACTTTCATTTACCAGTCTGAAGCACTCAATAGGATGACCATCAGCATTTAATATGTTCACAAGATGTTTATTCTGTGATTGAAGAGCTAAAATTGTCCTGGTCTTGCAGCAGTATGATATGAGTTTGCTTATAATTTGATGTACTGCATTACTAATTTTCTTCCACCAGGGACTGCTGTCCTGGGTTGGCTGCTGCCACACCTGAATGCATTGTAGGGCTGCCAATTCATGCTGCTAGTTTGCCATGGGTCATTGGGTTTATTCTAAAAACTATTGCCTATTAGCCTACAAAATTGCCATCCGCTGGTTAGCAGGTAATTTTCTGATTCACCTGCTGTCATGCTTTTGATTTTTATAGGACACGCAGGAATTCCTCCGTTGTTTGATGGATCAGCTCCATGAGGAGCTTAAGGAGCCGGTGTCAGAACGAGACTCTGATTCCTCAAGTGATACAGACGAAAAGCGAGATGGTGATAGGAGCCCTTCTGAGGATGAGTTCCTCTCCTGTGACTCTGGCGCGAGCAGCGACAAAGGGGAAGGGGAGAACCGGAGTCGGTGTGCCACTGAGAAGCAGATTGAGACTGAACTGCTGATCCAGGACGAATGTGGGAAAGGAATCTCAGAAAAGGAGAGACAGAAGGACAGAAAGTTTTCATGTGGGCACCATAAGCTGGGGTCAGTGGATCCAATTGATGAAGATGCAGATGTGGACACCTCTTTGAGTTCTGGAGATGCTGGAGGTTCAGGAGATGCTAGAGCTTCCAACGGTACTTGTAGGACACCAGGTGCAGTGTTTAATTACCCTTTTTAAATGCGTTCTCAGATTTTATGTTGTGTGCAGAGAATTATAGAATCATAGAATCCTACAATTCAGAAGGAGGCCTTTTGGCCCAACAGGCCCCTATCCCCATAAACCTAGCATTTACCCTAGCTAGTCCCCCTGACACTAAGGGACAATTTAGCATGGTCAATCCACCTAACTCCCACACCTTTGGACTGCAGGAGGAAATCGGAGCACCTGGAGGAAACCCATACAGACACGGGGAGAATGTCCATGTGGAATTTGCACAATGACCCAAGCCAGGAATTGAACCAGAGTCTTTGGCGCTGTGAGACAGCAGTGCTAATCACTGTGCCATCCAATTAATTTGTGCCTGCTTCTGAATATCATGTCCCTCTGAGTTTAAATGATCGAGGCATATTTTGATGGTCTGCTGTTATTTCAGAACTATATTTTGGCAAAATCTTTTTTAATTTATATCCTTTGGTGCTATTGTCGCATGGGAAAGGCTTTTGAGGGAAAAGCAAAATGATATTCCATGATCTGGGTTAGTCAGTTGGTTCAATTTCCTTGAGGTTTCCAATGCACGATTTGGAATTGAAATCCAGCCTTCAGCCAATGAAAATAAAGCTTTCTCTATCCTGTGATAGATTTATAGGTGACAGAGGACTGGGCACCTCCCAGCACTCAGTGTAAAGCTTACCATCGGCGGTGGCCTGGTGGCACTGGTTAGCACTGCTGCCAGGGACCTGGGTTCAATTCCGGCCTTAGGTGATTGTGGAGTTTGTACGTTCTCCCCATGTTTGTGTGGGTTTCCTGCCATGTTCCAAAGTGTAGAATGTTGAATGTTTTCTCTGGGTGTTCCAGTTTCTCCCTGCAGTCCAAAGATGTGCAAGTTAGGTGGATAGGCCATGCTAAATTGCCCCTTAGTATCAGGGAAACTAGCTCCATGGGGTTGTGAGGATAGGGTCTGGGTGGGATTCTGGTCAGTGCAGACTCGATGGGCAGAATGGCCTCCTTCTGCAGTGTAGGATTCTATGATTCTAAGTGGCTTGGTGCCATATTTTGTTTCATCACTTCTGTAAAGCATCTTGGGACATTTTATTATGTTAAAAGGTGCTATATAAATGTAAGTTGTTGTTTCTGATGGTCATGGTGGCACAGTGATTAGCAGTACTGCCTCACAGCATCAGGAACCCAGGTTCAATTCCTGGCTTAGGTGACTGTGCGGGGTTTGCACGTTCTCCCTGTGTCTGCGTGGGTTTCCTCTGGATGCCTCGGTTTCCTTCCACAGTCCAAAAGATGTGCAGGTTAGGTGGATTGGCCATTCTAAATTGCCTTAGTGTTCCAAGATGTGTAGATTAGAGGGATTCGTGGGGTTACGGCAATAGGGCCTGGGTGAAATGCTGTGTCAGAAAGTTGGTGCAGACTCGATGGGCCAAATGGCAGCCTCCTGCACTGTAGGGATTCTATAATGTGTTCTGTCCAGCAGTCTTATTCAGAAGCTTTATGGCATAATCAGTGTGGGTTGACTCCTGTTGATCTTTTCTAGAACCTGACAATGATGTAAACATGCGCTGCACATCTCGATCCTGCAGTCCCATCCACCAGGAAGTGCATTCCAGTTTGTCCAGCAGCCCACCTCGTGCCAGTCCAATGCGGGCAGTGTCATCGTTTTCATTCAAAAAAGGTACCATTCTCCCTAGTGCCAAATTTTTAATTTAAAGCTTGAACATCTTTATCCTTCCTGTCATAGGTAGTTGTTAGAATTCTGTCTTTTTTTATAGTGAGTTCCTTTGCAATTCAAATTGATGTTTCTAACCAGAATGCTTAAAACATTCTTAGTAACTGAAAGGCAGCACGTTTTAGCCAAGTGAGGATCTTGCATTAGCATAGTTTTGATCATGGAGAGAAAATACTGCCTGATTTGGCTTCATAGTGTAATTATAAAATCTTTGCCATTTAAAAAGATACTGAAAATGATTTTATCCAACTGCCATTGCCCTTGCATACCTTATTAGCTTGTGACCACATGAATCTGGAAATTTTGCGTTTTTCCATAAAATAATAATATGGAATTTTGTTTTAGTCACATCTGCAGAATGTAATTCAGTTCTCTTTTGTTTCCTTCCCTCAGCCCAGCTTCTGTTATCTGCCAAAAAGAGAAAGCAGGCCAAGTATCGGAGTGTAATTTCTGATATCTTTGATGGGTCGATATTGAGTCTAGTCCAGTGTCTCACCTGTGACAGAGTAAGCTGCACTCACGTTTTTACAGAGTAATATGGCACAGGTTCCTGTGTTTGTCCAGAGCAGTCGATGTGCTTTATGCTTTTCTTATTCTATAACTGGATGCTTGCCAAATGGAATCCCTCCATTACGGGTCGTGTGTGTTTGATGTTAAACTTTCTCTTGATGGAATTATCTTGCTGGAAGCAGGATTGCCATTTGTCATCGTTTTCAGCTGAGAGGCAGATGCACAGTTAAACAAGAATATCCAAACATTGCAACCTGAGATATGGTGCTGTGTCGCTAGCTTTGTAAAACTAGCTGCCTGTCTCACCATTGCCATACATCAAAATTATTGTATTTGCGCAGTTGATACAAACTAAACGCATCATAGAAAGTTAAGTCTAGTCTGTTTCAGTCTAACAACATGATGAAATTTCCAAAGATGTGCAGGTTGATTGGCCATGCTAAATTGACCCTCAGTGTCAGGGAGACTAGGGGGGTAAATATGTGGAGTTACAGGGATAGGGCCTGGGTGGGATTGTTGTTGCACGATTGATGGGCCGAATGGCCTCCTGCACTGTAGATTCTGCCATTCCAAATTGTACTGCCAGTCAACACCTGGTGCTGAGCATTAACATATTATTGCAATTTTGGAGTCTTATTCCTTCAGGTTTGAGACTTAAAAACTCCCTCAGTGTTAGAAGCATCAGCTCATATTGGAGCTTGAACCCATAAGATAAACTAGGTATACAACTAAAACATGAGCAAGAGAAAGGATGGGTTGATTTATTATTGTCGCATTTATTGGGATGTAGTGAAAAGTACTTCTTGCGTGCTGTACAGGCAAAACATACTGTTCTTGGAGTACGTAGGAGAGAAGGAAAGGAGAGTGTGCAGAATATTGTGTTACGGTCATAGCTAAAGTATAGAGAAAGCTTAATATATGGTAAGTCCATTCAAAAGTCTAGCAGCAGGATTCATCCTAAAACATAAGAGGTGCACCGACTGCAATGTTTGTGTAAGTTACAATATACTTGAAACTATTTAAAAAGGTAGGGATACAGAAAGCTAGAAATTATTGGCCAGTTAGCTTAGCATCTGTTGTCAGAAGAATATTAAAAGCCATTATTTAATAAGTTCAAGGTAATCAGGCAGAGTCAACATGGTTTTGTGAAAGGGAAATCATGTTTAACCAACTTTATTGGAGTTCATTGAGGAAGTAGCATGAAGATAAAGGGGAACCAATGGATACACCGGACTTAGATTTCCAGAAGGTATTTGATAAAGTGCCACATCAAAAGTTGTTGTGGAAAATAAATGCCCATGGGATCTAGGTAATATGTTGACATGGATAGAGCTTTGGCTGGCAAACTTTGGCTTAATAGTCGGCATAAGTGGTCTTTTCGGTTGACAAGGTGTAATGTTGCTGTGCCATATGAATCATGCTGTGCCCTGAACTGTTTGCAATTTATATAAATGACATGGATGTACGGATTGAACGGAAGATTGCTCAATTTGATGACACGAAGATGGGTAGGAAATTATGTGGTGAAGAATACATGAGGAATCTACAAGCTTATGTAAGATAAGTGAGTGGGCAAAGATCTGGCTGATAGAATATAAATTGTCCATTTTGACATGGAGAATAAAAATGAAGTGGATTATCTAAATGGTGAAAGATTGCAGAGGGCTCTGGGTGCTCTAGTGCATGAATCATGAAAGGCTAGTATGCAGTTACAGCAAAAAAAAGGAAAGTTAATAGGAGGTTATGCTTCAGTTATACAGGGTGCTAATGAGACTGCATTGGCGTATTGGGTATAGTGTTGATTATCTTATTAAAGGAAGGATAAAATTGCTTTGGAAAGGTTTACCAGACAAATAGCTGGAATGAGTGGATTGTCTTACGTGGAAAAGTTGGACAGACTAGGCTTGTTTCCGCTAGAAGAGTAAGAAGCAACTTGATTGAACACAAATAGTAGCAGGTGTCGGCTACCAGGTCCTTCAGTCCTGCCCAGCATTCAATATGACCATGCCTGATCACTACCAGCCTCAACACCTTTTCTGTGCCATTTCCTCATAGCCCTCTATTCCTCAATCTATCAAGTGTTTATCCACCTTCACTTTGAATATTTCTACTGATCCACCGCCCCTTGGGGCAGAGAATTCCAGAGATTCAACATCCTCTGCAAGAGGAAATTTCTACGCACCTCAGTATTAAATGACTGGCCCTTTATCTTGTTGCTATGTCCCAGTGTTCAAGACTAGTGAAAATATCTCGCCCAGCTACCCTGTCAAGCTCCCTCAGGATCTGGTATGTTTGAATAAGGTCACCCCTCACTCTTAACTCCAAGGATTACAGATCCAGACTATTTAGTTTCTCTTGATAGTTTCATCTTATCTGAACAATAAGATCCTGAGGGATCTCAACAGGCTGGATGTTGAGAGGATGTTTCCCCTTGTCAAGAATGTGGAACTAGGGATCATTTTAAGAATAAGGGGTCACCCATTTAAAACTGAGATGAGATTAATTTCTCTGAGTGAGTCTCTGGAATTCTCCATCAAAAGGCGTGGAAGTAGAGTTGCTAAATACGTTTAAGGCAGAGGTGGATCGATTCTTAATAAGAATGGGGGTGATATCTTATTGAGGTAAGAATGGAGCTGATACGTAATTGGGGATAGGAGGAATGCAGATTTTAGGTTACAATCAGATCACCCATGATCTTATTAAATGGGGAGCAGGCGTGAGGGGCTGAACGGCCCATTTCTGTTTCTGTGAAGTAACTAACTGCACAAAACCAGCAATTTTGGATTCTGACTTTAAACCTCTTGTCTTGTATGTTAACTTTCTTGTTTCTTTCCTGTTGCAGATTTCCTCTACAGTGGAAACATTTCAGGATTTGTCATTGCCAATTCCTGGGAAGGAGGACCTGGCAAAACTACATGCATCTATCCACCAAAACATACCAGTGAAAACTGGCACCTGCACTGATGCCTACACAACACAGGGATGGGTAGCATTTATTATGGATTATATTAGAAGGTGAATGGTGTTTGCAAAACATGCTGGATACTGCATGACTATTATACTTGTCTCCCAAGCTATTTGTATTATTTTAATGCCCATTATAAATTTGCATTTAGTACAATGGAATTGTTTGCACATTTAGTGTTTAGTTGTTTTCTAAGATCATGTGTCAAATTTCTTGTCAATCAAAGCTGGTGTGGCTTTGGTCCATTTCTTGTTAAACTTGTCCTCCCTTTGTACAATTTTTTTTCTAAACCTATGTTTTTTAAAAATGAATGTCATTGAGCGGGTAGGTGGCACAGTGGTTATCACTGCTGCCTCACAGTGCCAGGGGCCTGGGTTCGATTCCCAGCTTTGGGTCGTTGTCTGTGCGGAGTCTGCATGTTCTGCCTGTTTTTTTTTTGTGGGTTTCCTCCCACAGTCCAAAAGAGGTGCTTCTTAGGTGCATTGGCCAAGCTAAATTCTCCCATGTATCCGAACAGACGCTGGAGTGTGGCGACTCTGGGATTTTCACACTGACTTCATTGCAGTGTTAATGTAAGTCTACTTGTGACACTAATACATTTTAAAAGGTGTGCACTCATTCAGTAAGGCATAAGGGAAAAGGAATGGTGCTGTGAGGGGATATCCAGGCCACGTTTGTGCAACTCACTTGCAACCTCATCTCTGCATAACTGACATATCTGTTTGTTTAGATGTTTTGTCTGTGAGATGCATGGACCCGAACAGGCACCGAAGCATGGCGACTAGGGGCCTTAATTGCAGTATTAATGTAAGCCTTACTTGTGACTTATAAGTAAACTTTAAAAATGATGAAATGGGTGCAATCTGCACAAGTGTCCTCACTGCATTCCCTGCAGAATAAATTTGGTTCAGTTCAGAGTTGAAAAGCATCAGGGTATTATGCGAGTTTTAAGGTCGTCTGGACAAATACATGAATAGGATGGGAATAGAGGGATATGGTCCCCAGAAGGGTAGAGGGTTTTAGTTGAGTCGGGCAGCATGGTCAGTGCAGGCTTGGAGGGCTGAAGAGCCTGTTCCTGCACTGTAATTTTCTTTGTTCATTATTAAGAAAAATAGCAGGAATTCCAGTTTCATAAACCAAAACCTGATTTGAGTTTTCTATCTTTTGTATTTCAAGTGTAGATCTGTAAATTTTAATAGTTTTATTTAATCTGCTAGTTTTAATTCCATGTTGTAATGGTCACTCACCTTTTTATTTACTTCCTTATTGAATGGCGGGGCAGGCTCAAAGGGCTAGATGGCCTACTCCTGCTCCTATTTCTTATGTTCTTATGTTCTTAAAACCTATCATTCTCCTCCTGGTTGTACCTCTTGACTTTAGCTCAAAGCTAAAATACTCACATTGACTGACCGTGGAATTTATACAATTCTCGTTGCAGATTTGTCGTGTCCTGCATCCCGAGCTGGTTCTGGGGTCCTGTAGTGACTTTAGAAGATTGTTTAGCTGCCTTTTTTGCTGCTGATGAGCTGAAAGGCGAGTTCAGTGAGATTTATTCTGTACTGTTTGCTTTTCGTAGAAATACATAGAAGTTGCAACGTGGAAGCAGGCCATTCGGCCCAACCAGTCCATGTCGGCATTTACCCTCCACGTGAGCATATAGTTCTTATTGCATTTACCCACCTTGTTCTCATATCCCCATTTTCCTTCATTCACCTGTCCAGCCTCGTTTTGTCCTAGTTTCTGCCTCAGCTGCTAACCCCAGCAGTGAATTCCCCCACAGCTGTAGAACTTTGTGTAAAGATGATTCTCCTGCAGTATATCTCCTATCCTTTATCTGCAACACTCTTTATGACATAGAGCATTGTTTAAATAGCTCTAGGTTTTTCACTTATACAGTGATTCTTACATTTAAGCAGGTGCCCTGGATATCACTTTCAAAAAAACGAGCGAGGGCAAGTTTTATCCTGGCCAAAGACTATAGTTACACTTGATCAGTATTACTGAAAATAGATTATCTGATCATTTTCACATTGCTGTTTGTGGGAGCTTGGTATGCACAAATTGGCTGGGATGTTTCCTAAATTCCAGCGTTTGCTACACTTCAAAAGTACATAATTGCCTGTGAAGAGCCTTGGAACATTGTGAAAGGTGCTATATAAATGCAACTAATTTTTCTTTCAACCTCTTAAGTTCTTGTGTTTAATTGACTATTTGTAGACTTTTTTTAATCACTCAATGATAGATTTCAACTGCTAACTTTAATAACCTGTCGGAAAGCAGGACCAATTGAAACGGTCCTCAAAGCCACTTGCCGTCCATGTGAGCATTCAGTTCTTATCACATGTACCTACCATGTATTCCTATCTCCAGTTATCCCAGGGGTATGAGAACCAGGTGGTAAAATGTGATGAAAACTATATGCTTATGTTGAGCGTAAACACCTTCTGGGACTCTTGTGTTCTACATCTGTCCTGCTTTCTGGACAGATTATTAGTGAGCAATTGGAAACTATAAAAATCTTACAAGTAGCACATTTAATAGTTGCCCTCAAACTGTGTGTTTGTCTTTTTTTGCAGGTGACAATATGTACAGTTGTGAGCGATGCAAGAAGTAAGTTGGAATACAAACCTGCTTTTCTTTGAGCTGTGTTTCCTGTAGTTCAGTGAATTGTTCTGATGTTTTTAGTAAATATGAGATAATCAGTTTGATCTCCATACACATTACACATAACTATACGTTCCAGTATCAGCTTGTGATCTGTTTTGACTGAGACATTAAACTGAGGCCACGTCTGCTCTCTTAGGCATAAGTCAGTCAAGGCGTTATTTTGAGAGTAGGTAAGAAAAAAAGCAATAAAAGTAGAAAATACGAGTAATACTCAGATCTAGCGGCATCTGTGCAGTGAGGAAATAAGGGTTAAAGTTTCAGGTCAATTGCCCCTCAAAGCTCAGGAATAGGTGTTGGGAGAAGTTGCTTCCTGATTCCTAGGACCTTAAGGTTTAGAACGCATGGGGATGCTATTGACCAACATCTCAATCAATCTGTGTATTCCCTCTGATTCATAGGCTATGAATAATCACAGAAGTAAAACGGAGTGAATTGAACCACCTTGCTTTTCTTATCCCCTCTCCCAAATGTCTCCCTTTAGTTAATTTCTTGTAACTTCATTTTTAAGTTGATCTTTCACTTCAACCTATCTGTAATTGCAACACTACATTTTTGACTTGATTTGTTATTGTCATATGAATTGGTAGACAGTAAGAAGTGTTTTTTGCGCACTATACAGACAGAGCACACTGTTCATAGAGAAGGGAAGGAGAGAATACAGAATGTAGGGTCACAATTGTTGTTAGGGTGTAGAGAAAGTTCAACTTGGGTCCATTCAAAAGTCTGACAGCAGGGAAGAAGCTTGTACCCTTTTCCCGATGGAAGAGAATATGTCTGGGGTGCGTGGGGTCCTTAATTATGCTGGCTGTTTTTCCAAGGCAGTGGGGGTGTAGGCAATGACAGTGTGTGGGAGGCGGTTTTGAATGATGGATTGGGCTTCATTCATGAGCATTTGTAGTTTCATTCTGCACCCTCTCCTTTTCTCCTCAATGTACTCTATGAACTGTGTTTTGTCTATAGCGTGCAAGAAATACTTTTCAATGTATCACAATACAGGTGACAATAATAAATCAAAGTGAGAGTTGAATGGTTTGAGGGCAAGATGAATGCTTTGTCGCTGTTTAAATTGCAGACATAAATGTGGATTATTCCAATGTGTGCATGGTGTTTGCATTGTTTAAGTTCACTAATCTTGTGCGCTTCCTTTTTTTAAGGTTAAGAAATGGAGTCAAGTACTGTAAAGTCCTTAAACTTCCAGAGGTAGGTGGCAAACATCTAACCTACTAAGTTTCACTTATCATTATCTAGTTTTATTAACCAGCTGCTGATGAAGTCATTCCTTTTTTAGTACGCAAGTCTGTCTACAATAAGTTGACATATCCTAATTGGAAGCATAATTATGCAAAATATTGAAGTTGCCATTCCCATTTGTTATGTTATTGTCTTAAGCTGCAAGAAAAAGTATCAAAAGCACAGAAATGGCTTTATGTTCTATTTTGAACATGCAAGCTTGCTACCAGAATAAGGACTGCATGAAGTGATTTGAAGGAAGCCGTTTTGTGCTTTGGTGTTTTTTGGCTCCGATGTACAAGTTTCTATTACTGCTCAATTATCAAACCAGATTTTGTTGTCATACACTAATAGCATAATGGTAAATTTAAATCATATTAAACAGAATTTCATATGCAGGCTAGTATGTTCCAGTTCTGCAATTCAACACCATTAGCTGTATATTTCAGCAGAAGAAAATTAAGTTCAGTGGTGAAGTTTAATTTAATGGATTTCTCAGTCGAATACCGTAGTATCTTGTTACAGTTGGTTCCCAGACCAGGTCCCCAAATTTGTTAAACTTCGTCCCTTCTGTGGGAACTAGAATTTATGATTCTAGACAGGAAACTCCTAATGGTTACGTTCCCAAATGAGGAGGGGTGAAGTGGCTCTCTGTCTTTATTCAACCCCCCTTGTTGGTCACAGCAAGGTTAATTTGAAAGGATCCCTTCCCTTGTGGATACCTTTTCCCAGTCCGAATGTATTTGTTTTAAAAACAGCCAATTTAATGAACCATTTTTGATTAAGAAAGGAAATTCATTAGCAATGCAAGAAAAATAATAAAATCACAAGCGCATGCATGTGAAGCGAGTCCCCAAATAAGTTTGTAAAACAAGATATGCAATTTAGTCTTTGACCTTTTCCATGAGGAGTAGATGGTGAAATGTTGCGGTTGCTAAGTTGTGTGGATCTGAACTTTGATTAGTTGGTTTAGAGATTCCTGTTTTACCAGTTTGGCTGAGAAGATGCCCTACTTCCTTTTGAACCGTAGCACAGCTAAGTTGTTTTGCTCCCAGCAGTTGGAGACCGAGTGAGACTTAGCCAGCCAGCATATGGATGACTCAGTCAATGCCCTTCAGCTGTGATCTTCACAGCACAGGAACTGGGAAAGCAGATTAGCACACAGAGATTCAAATTGCAGTTGCTTATTTAATTCCTTGTGTATTCCTGCAAGGGGAAACCACAAACCAGTCTGGGGCATAACTTAAAATATATGATTCCTGCTGAGATGACGATCAGCTTCCATTATCTCCACAGGAGATTACAATTTAGTCTATATTGCTTCTTTCTTGAAATGACGCTGTCTGAAATAAGGATGTGACATTCAGTTGTATTGCAGGACTGAGTATAATCCATGCAGGTACTTTTCAGACAGTCACTGAAATACATTCTCAGAATTTAAATTCCCAGTCATTTTTAGCTTAAGTGACCCTTTTTAAGCCACACCTTATTTTAAAAGTTCCAACATGTCCGTGTCTTATTTCAAAATTCAACATGTCTATAATTCATTATTATATGCACTTGATTTTGGCAACATAAGAACGTAAGAAATAGGAGCAGGAGTAGGCTATCTAGCCCTTCTAGCCTGCCCCGCCATTCAATAAGATCATGGCTGATCTGAAGTGGATCAGTTCCACTTTCCCGCTTTCTCCCCATAACCCTTAATTCCCTTGTCTGTCAAAAACCTATCTACCCGTGACTTAAATATATTTAGCGAGGTAGCCTCCACTGCTTCAACGGGCAGAGAATTCTGTTCTAGGCAAAACTATATCCAAACCACAAGTATATATTTTGAGAGAAAAATGAATCTATAATTATGACCTTGTACACAATAGTTTGTATAAAAAATTTAGCATTGACATCTATCATTTCTTGTTTTTTTTCATACATTGTGTGTATGTAATTGATACTTTATTTTTGCTGGTAACATTATTATTTTATGAATAAGTTCTTTTGGTCCTATTTTGTAACCTTGTTTCCTTAAAGAAACATTCAGTATGAGCCAGTTTTCTGTTAAATCATTAAATTAAAATACTGACCAGCTGTGACTGCATATTATCTGGCTATTTTAATCTCAGCTGCTCCTAAATCACCTTGAGTTCAGTGGACATAAAGACTGTGTGACAATAGATAGGAACCAGCAATTGTTGTGATAAAAAGCAAATTACTGCAGGTGCTGGAATCTGAAGCAGAAACAAAAAATGCTGGAAATTTTCAACAGGTCTGATAGCATCTTTGGAGATGAGTTTTGAGTCTACTGGCTCTTGTGATTAATTTTATTTATCTTTAAGTGGATAACAGATTGAATCCACTGTGGCCTGGTGCCAGGCCAATGTCCAGTTCTCATGCCTGTTCATCCCCAATGTTTAATGTTTGGTCCACCTCTTCAGACCTAGCTGTGCCATTTCTGTGAGGAGGGGAGAGCTGTTTCCATTCTGCAGCCCTTTAAAAGAATTGGGAATTTTGCAGGAATGGCAGATACTGATTTGTTGCGAGATAATTGCAATTTGATTTCCTTCCTGCATCTTACCAAGGTGTCTCCCTCATATTGTGAATTCTTTGTTCAGCTGATCCAGCTTAGATTAGAAGATTGTAAAAACGGTTGCAGTTAATTTACAGTAAACTCTGCTGTGGGGGAGGAGCAGAGGAATAGGACTAATTGGATAATACTCTTGAAGAACACAATGGGCTGAATGAACACCCTCTGTGTTGCATGATTCTATGAAATGGTAACTGCAGTAATCTTATCTAGGACAGGGATTTGATGGGAGGATAGTGTTAATTGTACATTTGAGCAGATAGTGTTGTACACTTTGGTGGATAGTGTTAATTGTATATTTGGGCGTTTAATTGTGTTCAGGTGGTTTACCTCTTCCCCTATATAGGAGCAGAATTGGCTTAGTAGGTGCACCGTAGATAATGGCTTGTCTCTGTAATAACATCCTGAAAGTGTATAAAGACGTGACTCCAGTTCTGTACTTCACCACCTGACTGTATTTTGACAGTCTCGTTACCAACACACATAACTTGATTGAGGCTTATTCTTGTGTGAATACCTACACTATTGTAGCAATTATATTATTTTTTTAAAAAGTTATATCCAACACAGTGATGTAATTCTAACAAATTTGAGGACAAGGCCTTGCCCTCAGTCAGCTGATGTAGGTAAAGGTTGCTTTACCTACAAGATGGGTGGGGGATTGAGTTAACCCTGTACGACTGGTTTATGATGCAAGCATGGGTTCAGTTCCCATACCGGCTGAGATTATTCATGAAGGCCCCGCCTTCTCAGCCTTGCTGCTTGCCTGAGGTATGAGCCACAGGTTAAATTGCCACTTAAAGGGGACAGCAGCCAATGCATACCTGGAACAGTAGTGATTTTATACAATGGTAACAGATCAGGAGAGACTTTAGAAACTCAGTACACAGTATCATCTGGTGGCCAAATCCTGCAATTGCATTGTGATAATTGGCAAAGCAAAGCTGATTGGGGAATGTTGACAGCAACCTACAATGGGAAGTGCTGACGGAAGAAAAAAGGTCTTACTAACAGGAAACAAATTTGGTAAATAGGAAATGTGTGGTCTATGCAAGATTTGTAATCAGGTTTTGAGCAGTAGCATTAATTTTAAATTCTTGTGTCTCATTTCCAGATTCTGTGTGTTCATTTGAAACGCTTTCGACATGAAGTGATGTACTCCTTTAAAGTAAATAGCCATGTGTCTTTCCCATTGGAAGGTCTTGACCTTCGACCCTTTCTTTCCAAGGAGAGTGCATCCCAAATCACAACCTATGATCTTTTGTCTGTTATCTGTCACCACGGAACCGCAGGCAGTAAGTGAACACTGTGTAATTCTTTGAAACAGATGACGAATGCTTCACAAGAGTCTTGTTGTTTAAAGTTTTTAAAGTATATTTATTAGTGTCATAAGTAGGCTACATTAACACTGTAATGAAGTTATGGTGAAAATCCCCTAGTCGCCACATTCCTGTGCCTGTTCGGGCACACTGAGGGAGCATGGCCAATGCACCCTAACCAGCCCGTCTTTCAGACTGTGGGAGGAAACTGGAGCACCTGGAGACCTCGCAGATGGGGAGAAAGTGCAGACTCCAAAGAGACAGTGACCCAAGCCAGGAATCGAACCTGGGTCCCTGGCGCTGTGAGGCAATAGTGCTAACCACTGTGCCACCAATGCTGCTGCTGCCAGTTTGGCTGTGACTGCTATAGATGCAAATGTGTTTTCTTTTGTATTCCACCTACTGAATTGTTCAAAAATCGCAAGTTAGAAAGAAAACTATTGTAACCTGTGGCCCTCATTTAAAATCACTGTTGTAAAATTGTAAACGAGCAATCATAGTTTTAACTTCTGCAAAAATGGTGCTAAACTAGTTGTTCCACAAGTTATCTCGAATAGATAATGTAAAGTGTGTTCTGGGAGTATAGTCACTGACTTCCATGAGCTGTCGAGAACAAGGGAATAAGCGTTTTCAAAGAAAGGTGTGGTCACCACCGCCTGTTAGTTTGAAGTCACAATCTGCTCAAAAATGATCTTTTTTGATTGTGTGAATAAAACAAGAGTATTTTTGGTTTGAATGAAGTAACTTGGAATTAAAAGGCGTGGACTCTTGTATGGTTTTCAATTTAAAAAAGATATTACGGCATCCATAGAAAAATAGAGAATTTAATTGTTGAAGTAAGCTTTATGGCTGCAAGTTTAACTTTCTTTGTAGCCTGCATTGAAGCAGACTGTGGAGCTCAAGGGGCTACAGGTGCTTGCACTCACACAGATGCACAATCTTGTGTTCCTGTTAGTTTATTAACATAATGATTTTTGGTGTTCTGATTTAAGATTTATCCAGCATTTGAAGCAGCAGCCTTAAGAAGAGCTCTTCCCAAATCTCCAGCCCACAAATTTCAAGCACGATAAACCAGTGAGTAAGAAGCATACGGTCCACCCCTCTTAATTCAAAATTTCTTGCATTCAAATTGAGTTTTATTTTATTACGCACTAAATTCCTACTTTACTCGGAATTCAAATAACAGCCCCCACCCAAAAAAGTAAGTTTTAATTGTTAGGCGTAGACGAGTTGAACACCATTGCCTGACTTCGAGGGCCAGATTCAGCCAAAGTCAGATGTTTGCTCTTGGGCGTTTTTCAGTTCCTATCGATTGCAGTGATTCAACCTTCTATTAAACTGTTGTTTCTCCAGGTGGCCACTACATAGCTTATTGCCAGAATGTAATTAATGGCCAGTGGTACGAGTTTGATGATCAGTATGTTACAGAGGTCCATGAGACGGTCGTACAGAATGCTGAGGCTTATGTGCTTTTTTACAGGTGAGGAACGCTTGAATGGTTATGGCTAAAACGTGCTGCTTAAAATCTAGTGATCGGAATACTTATGCGTATAATCCAAGCTGATACAAGTGCCACACTGTCAGAGGTGCTGTCTTTTGATTGAGATATTTAAAGTATGGTCCCATCTGCTCCCTCAAGTGGGCATAAATGATTCATGGAAGTATTTCAAAGTTGATCGGGGGAATTCCCACCCACTCTTAGATGTGAAGATTTTTGGCACAGCTTCTTTATAGAAACTTCTGTTTTGTATACCAGTTCCATAAGGTATATCTCAAAATAGTGAAATATTTCAGTACAAGTTGTCTAGATTTGAATCTTACAGCTTTATAAACTGTTCTTCCTCTTTTCCTCACTCCATCTGCAAAGTACAAAGCTCTACATGATTCAGCACCTGGTAGACACTTGCTTGATGTATCAGTCACCCATTAGTATCTGAAACTGGAAGCATCATGCTGATTTTCGACATCCTGGGGGGATTCTCTAGCTTTCCTGCATGTGTTCCTTATGGCAGGAGGCAGTGTGTTGTTGGCTGGTGGTAGGATCTTCTGGTCCCGCTGCTATCAGTGGGATTTCCCATTGACTGCACTCCACACTGCTGGGAAACCTGCGGTGGGGGCATTGGGTGTGCCATCAACGGAACCAGAAGATCTCTCTGGCATGAACAGTCGGAGAATTCCAGACCATATTTTCGTGCTGTCAGTGGTTGCTTATTAACCTTGCATGCTTAGCACCATTTTCTCAGCCAAGGTTTTTACTTCATAACTGTACGCAATGATCATAGTAGCAAAGGATGCTCCCTCAATTCTCTTTGTCCAACATCACCAGGCTGTGAACCAAGTATTTACTTTCAATAATAAGAAAGCTGGCTTTTATGTCAAATTGTATTTTCTGTTGTTGGGGACCAATTCAGAAACTCCAAGTACACTGAAGTTTGCCTAGATCCTAACTGTTTTTGATTTTAGCAATAGTGTGAGCATAGGTGTTTCACTCCAGGTATGATTCTATTGACTCACTAGGATGCCTTTATTAAAGCAAACTTTATTTAACAGCACAGTTTAACTATAACAAGAATTAGCGAAGCTTTTACAAGTGGAAATACTTAACCATGACCAGATGCAATTATTAACTGCTAGCCTATCTCTCTTAGTTCCAATTTAAGCTCCAGCAAGTGAGATAAGAGCTGCTGCTCCATGCAAACCCAAGCAGGCACTGCCTGCTTTTCTCTCTGTAAGCCTAACTCCTCCCATTAGCGCATGACATACTCTTGTCGATCAACCTCGTACTCTGAAACCCCAGGGGACAATCCAAAAAATAACAAAACTGTATTAACCAGGATTGAAACAAACACCCTAATAATTAGGAGCAATTATTCATCTGTGTTCCCAGCAGGTGGGCTGCTGGTCACAGACAAATCAGTACAGTAATCAGAGCTGAAGTTTGAAACAGCTCCTTCATGAGAAAAATGACACATATACATTTCTTAAAAGCAGAGTATTGTCACACTGTGAATCAAAATGTGAACTGCTACCAGCAAAAAGAGTAATGGACTTTGCTCCTTTTTATATATTTCCAGATAATTTTTTGGTTTGGTAGTACAAATAGAGAACTAATTTTCAATCAAAATTAGTTGGTTTTTTGCATTCAGACTCTGGTAAATTTCTTCACTTGGAGTGACTTAGTAGTGAGATAAAACATGGGGATTCTTGGAACTGATGCTGTGCTTTTTCAAATTGCTTTATAAAGCTGGTAACTGATGGATGTAATGTCTCAGGTCAAATTGTTAAACATTATATATTGTCCTTGGGAGCCTACTATCATTAGATCCATCCCACAATGGGCATGTTTTGGAGAACAGGGCTTGATGTTACCTGAGTGGATCAGCATGGGGGTCTTGTGCTGCAAAAACGTGCTGTAGTCTTTCAAAATTGAATTGAGCCTGCTTCACTATGTTTCAAGCAACTTTTCAATGCAAAATTACTCTCAGCTTCCATGACTTCCTTTTTTTTAACGTAAAAGCAGCTGAAAACTGAAGCAAGTGTTTTCTGAACTATAATTTATCAATTATGAAATTTATCATTGGTTATGAAACAAAATGCATGTTTATGGACTGAACTTGTAAACTTTTAAAGTTTGTTTATTAGTGTCACAAGTAGGTTTACTGCAATGAAGTTGCTGTGAAAACCCCCTAGTTGCCACACTCTAGCACCTGTTTGGGTACATTGAGGGAGAATTTACATGGCCAATGCACCTAACCAGCATGTCTTTCGAACTGTGGGAGGAAACCCATGCAGAGAACGTGCAGACTCCGCACAGACAGTGGCCCAAGTCGGGAATCGAACCCGAGTCCCTGGTGCTAAGAGGCAGCATTGCAAACCACTGTGCTACCCAGGTGCAAGTTAAATTTCCAAGGCTGATGGGAGAGATTCATAAAAGGAAAGTATAGGATATGGGAACAACATTAGGGGAATATTTTATGTATATGTTTAGCAAGTAAAATAGTGAGAGTTGCTCTTTTGAGGTTTTGGCCAATTTTCTCCCCTCTACTCCTGAATGTATTAATTCCTGCTAGAAAATGGTTCTACAGTTCATTCTGTAATCTGATGGGTTGACATTTAATTCTGTCATGAGATAATTGCCTCCATTCTGAACATAGTTTCTGAACCCTTTTTGTACTCCAGGACTGTTTGACGCAGTGCCCTGAAGCCCAGCCAAAATGAATTGGTTTACTTCTGCCAGAATTCTAAATGATGTCCGGAAAAAGATACTGCATTATTTTTAAGCTAAAATTTCCTGTAGCTAAATCTTAGGAATTAGGAGCCGAAGTAGGCAAATTTAGCCCTTCCAGACTGCTCTGCCATTCAAATAGATCATGACTGATCTCTTCCTGGTCTCAAATCCATCTCCCCACCTGTTCCCCATATCCCCTTATACCTTTTTATATTAGAAATATATCTATCTATCTCTTAAAACCATTCAACGATTCAGACTCCTCCGAGCTATGGGGCACCAAGTTCCGCAAATTCACCATCTGCGAGGAGAAGTTCCTCCTCATCTCAGTTTTAAATTTGCCGCTTCTCAACCTATACCTGTTCTAGATCTTTGTGTATAATCTATGTTAGTTTGGTTTACATTTTGTAGATGAGCATTTGCTTTTTGTATACACCACTTCAAAACTTACTAATTTTGAAACTGATATTGAAAACTTTTTGTATTTAAAAAGCTTTTTCATGATTATATTGCTTTTGTGCTTGTGCTTTTTTCACTGTCCAGCCAAATAAATCTGTTTTCAAGAGTTTTCTGGGAAGCAGTGAAATGAGTATCTTTTATTCTTTGGGGAGCACCTGTGATTTTTTTTTTCGTATTGTTGTGTTCCTCTGCCATTCTTTTCCTCTCAGCTACTTTTTGTTTTAAATGCATGTTGCAGGAAGAGCAGTGAAGAGGCAGTCCGTGAGAGGCAGAAAGTTGTAGCTTTGGCCAATGCGAAGGAACCCAGCCTCCTCCAGTTCTACATCTCCAGAGAGTGGCTAAACAAGTTCAATACCTTCACAGAGCCAGGGCCCATCACCAACCACACCTTCCTCTGTGCACATGGAGGTCAGCTTGTGGGATAAGTGGAATTTTAATTTGATTTTTATTGTCACGTGTATTAACATACTGTGAAAAGTATTGTTTCTTCCGTGCTGTGTACACAACATAGAGAAGGAAACAAGAGAATGCAGAATGTAGTGTTACACTCATAGCTGAGATGTAGAGAAAAACGAACTTAGTGTGAGGTACGTCCATTCAAAAGTCTGGTGACAACAGGGAAGAAGCTGTTCTTGAGTCGGTTGGCACATGACCTCAGACTTTTGTATCTTCCCGACGGAAGAAGGTGGAAGAATGAATGTCCAGGGTGCGTGCGATCCTTGATTACGCTGGCTGCTTTGCCGTGGCAGTGGGAAGTGTAGACAGCTAATGAATAGAAGATGTAGTGCCTGGACTAACCTAGAAATTGGCAACCATGGAAGAGGAGGGCGGCATCATCATCCTTGAAAGAAGGAATTCTTAAAAACTAAAGATCAGGGGTTTTAAAATTTGGAAGTATCTGTGTGTACGTGAGTATTGAAATGTTGTAGAGAGAGACTTACTTTCCTCAGGAAATGTTGTCTAAGATCTGTAAGATGTCCAAAAGTGCTGAACTCTGACACTGCCCATTTTGTGAATTAATCCTAAGTTTTGTTTTCTGTCTCCAGAATGAGTGCAGGTAGCAATAATTTTCCTTTATCTTACAGGCATTCCGCCGAATAAGTATCATTACATCGATGACCTGGTAGTGATTCTGCCTCAAAACGTATGGGAATATCTGTACAACAGGCAAGTCTAAAGATTCCTGAAAATTGTAGTGGACAATTTTGAAATGTCTGTTTTTTTTTGAAGAACTGTATTTTTTAGTCAGGCGTTCTGATGTTTGTTCTTTTTTTTAACTTTATAAAAGAAATTTTTAACTTAAAAGAAAAAGTACTTGTATCAATTGGCCAGATCCAAACCAAGTAGAATATAAAATAGACTCCCTACAGTACAGACGGAGGCTATTCAGCCCATCAAGTCTGTACTGACCACAATCCCATCCAAGGCCTAGTCCTGTAACCTTTCATATTTACCCTCCTAATCCTCCGACACTAAGGGACAATGTAACCTGCTCAATCAATCTAACCCGTACATCTTTGGACTGTGGAAGGAAACCCATGCCGACACGAGGAGAACGCGCAAACTTCACACAGTGACCCAAGGCTGGAATTGAACCTGGATCCCTGGCACAGTGAGGCAGCAGTGCTAACCACTGTGCTACCCCTTATAAATGACTTTCGTTATCAGATGGTTACTGCTTTTGTTGTGGCCTCAATTGTGCTGTTTTTGAGGAGAATGAACAGAAGCCGTCTACCACTTCTGACAGGAGAATGATAGAATCAACTATTTGCATGGTGTGATTGATGAGACATTTATACAATCTAAGCATTGTGAGTCATGAATATATTGGCCTTGAAAGAAGTCCAGTGACAATTTACCAAGGTTGACCCCTTTTGAGATGAAAGACTGGATAAGCCGTAGAGATGGGGAGGTTAAGGATGATCTGACTGAGGCGTTTGGAAAGGGGTTAGGATGGGAATGACTCTTTCTTTCAGTTGTGGATTTCAAGATGGTTTTTTTAAAACCAGAATGACTCTGATCGAAAGAAAATCCTGGGGAAAATGTGTAATGTTGAGTGCACAATCCCAGTGGATCGTGACTGCTGATTCAGTTAAGGTGGTTAAAAATGACCATACTTACTTGGCAACTAAGGACGTTGAGGGAAAAGGAGAAAAATTGGAGAATTGGGATTAATGGGAAAAGTTGTGCTGCCCAACAAAGTGATGGATTGCCAATGAATTTGGCAATCTGTCCAATCAGCTAATGATATTGCTGCATGTTTCAATGTTCCCTTCTTGTGATTTTGGCAGGTTTGGAGGCGGCCCTGCTGTGAACCATTTATACATCTGTTCCATTTGCCAAGTAGAAATTGAGGCAATTGCTAAAAGGAGGAAAATGGAAGTTGACACTTTTATAAAGGTTGGAGATCACAGTGCATCGTCCTAAGTTTTTCACTTAAATTTTATAATTGTTTATTTAAATTTTATTCTTTATGGAATTGTTACATAACAGTTACTGAAGTGGTTTGAACGCTGATAAGAGTTAAATTCCTGTAAGAAATGCCAAAAAATTCTTTCATGCGGTGTGGGCACCACAAGAACTAGAAGTTGGCGATGAGATGCCGTTTTGAACTCTTGAAATCTGTCTGGTGCGGGTGCACCCACCGTGCTGATGGGAAAGGAGTTCCATGGTTTTGAATTGGTGGCCATGGAAGATTAGTTGCTCACGATTAGACATTTTAAGAAATAGTTCTACATTTTACTTCATCTCACACTGTATTGTAGCGAAGTGGGCATTCTGCTCTCTTAAAGGTTAAAGTTTATTTATTAGTGTCACAAGTAGGCTTACATTAATGAAGTTACTATGAAAATCCCTAGTTGCCACAGTCCAGCGCCTATTCAGGTACATTGAGGGAGAGTTTAGCATGGCCAATGCACCTAACTAGCACGTCTTTCGGATTGTGGGACAAAACCGGAGCACTCAGAGGAAACCCATGCAGACCCCACACAAAGTGACCCAAGCCAAGAATTGAATCTAGTCCCTGGTGCTGTGAGACAGCAGTACTATCTGCTGTGCCACTGGGCTGGGAACATTGGACTTTGGAACAGGAGTAGGCCATTCAGTCCTTCAAATTGCTCCACCATTCAATAACATCATGGCTGATCTGGATGTGGTCTCAACACCACTTTGCTATGTGTTTTCCCCCTTCCCCTCCATAACCTTTGACTCTCTTGCAGATTAAAAGCTCTATCTTGAATATATTCAATGAACCAGTCTCCGCTGCTCTCTGCAGAATCGAACCCAGGTCCCTGCCACTGAGGCAGCAATGCTAACCATTGTGCTGCCCTCAGAGGCACTCAGCCTCTGTCGTTCTGGAACTGGAGCATCACTTGAGTTACTTCCTATGATTCCCTCCCCAGCCGTGAGAAATCTTCCAGTGGCACAGTGGGGATCACTTGCTTTCATTGCAAATTCTGGAAATTGGTGCATCAGCACACTGAGAGGAGCCTTCAACATTAGAACAAAAATTGAGTTAAAGCGAAGGAAATAAATTTTAGATTGCACTACTTAATTAAAGGTAACTTGTTGAGATGCTTTCAAGCTGGGCTGTTAATGGAGAGCAGGCTATTTAGTGCAAAAATAAACTAAATTGATCTCTAAGGCAGAACGTGGGCTGTATCAAGGCCATGCTGGGAAGATTGATCGAGATTTGAAAATCCAAATGAATCACTTTTGCTGGGCCGGTGATCTCCGTTCAGCTAGTATTTAAATACTTGAACTGATGGGCTTGGTAAACTAAAATACCATCCTCTTTGTGACACCACCTCCTTGTTATCTGCCTTCCATTTAGCTAAACAAAGCATTCCAGGCTGAGGAGTCTCCTAACGTTATTTACTGCATAAGCATGCAGTGGTTCCGTGAATGGGAAGGTTTCGTCAAAGGCAAGGATAATGGTAAGAAACACTGCATAGAAAATGATTCTGTCAAAATAGAATGTGTTCTCTGAACTCTCCTGCATTATGCGTAATCGTTGGGATAGAAGTTTGATTTTAATGGATTTTATCAAGACTGTTTAAAAATTATTTAAAAACTTACCATTTTCCATCGAGAACTCTGATTGGAACTTTAGACAAAATCAGTGTTGTGCACATTTATAGGCACGTAGGAATTTCTGGATAAGAAAGACCAAGGTCCATCAAGCTCGTCCTCGATTCACAAAAACAAAATACTGCAGATGTTGGAAATCTGAAATAAAAACAAAAAATGTTGGAAATACCTAGCAGAAGTGGCAGTATCTGTGGAGAGAGAACAAAAATAAACGTTTCAGGCTAATTATCTGAAAGAACAGTTACCTGAAATGATAACTCTGTTCTCTCACCTCAGATGCTGCCAGACCTATTGGGTATTTATTGGCAGCATTGCTTTTTTTTATGTCATCTCCTGCCGTCCTGGCAGTTGTGCGATACAATAGTACTGAAGCTGTTAAGTTATGATCAGTGGAGTAAAATCCCCACAGTGCAGAACATAAGAACCAGGAGCAGGAGTAGGCCGTCTGGCCCCTCAAGCCTGCTCCATCATTCAATCAGATCGTGGTTGATCTTTACGTGGATTCAGCTCCACTTACCCGTCCGTTCACCAAGTAGGAGGCCATTCAGCCCATTGAGTGTACATCAACAACAGTCACACCCAGGCCCCCTCCCCGTTACCCCACACAATTACCTTGCTAATCCCCCTGAAGCTAAGTGGCCATGCTAAATTGCCTATCAACCTAGCCTGCTCATTTTTTGGAGTGTGGGAGGAAACCCACGCAGACACGGGAAGAGCATGCAAATTCCACAGTCGAAGGCTGGAATTGAACACGGGTTCCTGGAGCTGTGAGGCAGCAGTGCTAACCACTGTGCCATGTCAACCAAGTAACCACCCCCCCTCCCACCAATCCCCAACCAATGATGTTTTGTTGTGAGCATAAACCCATAATCCTGTATCACTAACTGTTGTAAAATCAATGGTGATCACAAAAAAAATTAAGATTGCTTGATTTTTATTGTTCCCCCTTGGAGGGAAAGAGAAAGGTTAAAGCATGGGGCAGTAAAAGCCGTGGGGATGGAATTCGCAATGGTATAATATGTGAATTCTAGATGGACTTGATGGTCTAAATGGCTTTTTCAGACTGTGGACACCGTTTTTTTTGTTGCTTTTAACTATTTAATCTCCTGAAGGGAGAAGAACTAAAATGTTTGTGTATGAATATGACTACGAGAACTTCCCCTGAATGTGTAATTTTCTTCTCTTCTCCCAGAACCTCCAGGTCCAATTGACAACAGCAAAATTGCTATCATTAAAAGTGGCCACGTTCAACTTAAGCAAGGTATGAATCTGTTGTTTTGGATTCTATATATTTGGAGTTTGATAAATGGAAAAAGTTCAAAGCGGAAAATGGGGATCAGTTGGTGTGAATTTCTTATCTCCCTGTAAGTGTATTATGAAAAAGGAGGGGAGGGGGTAATAGTGTCAGTGACAGTAGAGACCAAAACTAGTGACTGAGGTATAAATCCGTGGTAGTGAACAGGATTTTCCTGTCAAATATTTGCTCATGTTTGTTTACTTGGTCTGTCATTAGGTGCAGACTATGGCCAGATATCTGAGGAGACGTGGAACTATCTGTTTACTATCTATGGTGGGGGACCGGAGATTGCCATGCGCCAGAATATTGTTCAAACTGACTTGGACAGTCCACAGGGAGAGCGGAAAATAGAAGCAGAAACTCGAGCCATGTAGCCCCGCAGATCAGCCGAAAGTAAAACTGGTTGAACGGTAAGTTTGTGTCGGAAGCAGACAAAATGTTGGTCACTCAGAGTCAAGGCTTTAGATGATGGTGAGATACTGATCAGTCAAGATTTAATGAATAGCACTGTGTGCAGTTCTGGTTGCAACATTATAGGAAGGACATGAACGCACTGGAGAGGGTGCAGAGGAGATTCACCAGGATGCTGCCTGGCATGGAACATTTAAGTTATAAAAGAGAGGTTGGGTAGGCTTGGGTTGTTTTCTCTGGAGCAGAGAAGATGAGGTGGGGGGGCAACCTGATTGAGGTGCTCAAGATTGAGGGAATGGACAGGGCGGATAGGGAGCAGCTATTCCCTTTAGTTGAATGGTCAGTTATGAGGGATCGGAGGTTTGGGGGGATTTGAGGAAAAACTTTTCTAATTCAGAGTGTGGGAATGGTCAGGAATGCACTGTCTGGGAGGGTGGTGGAAGCAGGATGCCTCACGTCCTTTAAAAAGTACCTGGATGAGTACTTGGCACGCCATAATATTCAAGGCTATGGATCAAGTGCTGGCAAGTGGGATTAAGTGGGCAGGTCAGGGCCTTTCAAACATCAGACTTGATGAGCCGAATGGCCTCTTCTGCACTGTATGGTTCTGTGAATCACAGAGCAGGATGCTTCTTCAAAGGAACATAAAATGCTAGTGCAGGTGACTTTGAGCTTAGTCAAAAGGAACAATTTTTAAGGAGCAACTTGAAAGTGGGAACAATAGGCTTCTGGAGGGAATTCCCGATTGGAGTTACACATCTGATGGCCGTGCCATCAGATGTGTAAGTGTTTAAAATCTGGAATGGACAAGAGATCGGAATTGTTATAGTGCAGAGGTCTGAAGCTAGTGATGCTGGGAGAGTTTATGGAGATGGGGAGAGACAATGCCATGGAGGGATTTGAAAATAAGGATGAGAATTTTAAAACTGAGACGCTCCTGAATTGGAAGCCGATACAGTCAGCGAGCTCCAGGTTGAAGGATGAAATGGCTTTGGCGCAAATTAGGATGCGGGCAGTTGTGTTTTAGGTAAGTACAATTTAAAGAAGGTGCTGGCGTAATGGTATTGTCATTCAACTAGTAATCCAGACACCTGGGGTACTGTTCTGAGGACCTAGGTTAGAATCTCAGATCTGCCATGGTGGAACTTTAATTATAGTCATAGAGGTTTACAGCATGGAAACAGGCCCTTCGGCTTGTCCATGCCGCCCCTTTTTTTTTTAAACCCCTAAGCCTGTCCAAATTGCCTGTGTTTGCCTCATCCCTCTATATCCATCTTAACCATGTAACGGTCTAAATGCTTTTTAACAATAAGATTGTACCCCCTGTACTACTACGCCTGCCAGCTTGTTCCAGACACTCATCACCCTCTGTGTGAAAAAATTGCTTCTCCGGACTTTTGTATCTCTCCCCTCACCTTAAACTTATGCCTTCTGGTTTGAGATTCCCCTACCTTTGGGAAAAGATATTGACTATCTAGCTGATCTTTGACCCTCAGTATTTTATAGACCTCTAAAGTCACCCCTAAGCCTCCTATGCTCCAGCGAAAGAAGTCCCTGTCTATCCAGCCTCTCCTTATAACTCAGACATCAAGTCCCGGTATCATCCTAGTAAATCTTTTCTGTATTTCTAGTTTAATAATATCCTTTCCATAATAGGGTGACCAGAACTGAACTCAGTATTCCAACTCAATAAAAGTCTACTAATGACCATGAGATCTTTGTCAATTGTTGTTTTTATTAAAAAAAATCCATCTGGTTCACTACTATCCTGTCAAGGAAGGAAATCTGCCATTCTTACCTGGTCTGGCCTACTTAGTGACTTCAGACCCATAGCAATGTGATTAACTTGTAACTGCCGCTCAATTCAAGGGCAATTAGGGATGGACAACAAATGCTGGCCTTGAAAGCAAAGCCCACATCCCATGAAAGAAAGAAAATAAAATAATGACGGGAAAGATGGGAAGTTGACCAAAGTAACAATGATGTAATCAAGCTCAGAGATGGCTAAAGCAAACCCCATTGACTTCCCTCATGTTAAGGTTGAATTTGTGCTCACCTGTGCCCACACCTGGACATTCTGTACCAGAAAACCTTGAAGCACCACACTTGCTGACAAATTCTCTGATCTTTTGATCATCGTGTAGTGTTAACTTGAATCCCAATAATTCCAAGAACTGAAAATGGTACGTATATGCCCTAATAATGTGACGTACTAGTTTGCATAGCTGCCTCTCAGCGCCAGGGACCCAGATTCAATTCCGGCCTCTGGTAACTGTGTTGAGTCTGCATGTTCTCCCCATTCTATGTGGGTTTCCTCCAGGTGCTCCGGTTTCACCCCACAGTCCCAAGATGCACAGGTTAGCGGGATTAGCCATGGGAAAAGTGTAGGGTAAAGGGATAGAGCAGGGAAGAGGACCTAGGTAAGATGCACCGTTGGGAAGTGGGCGCAGACTCAGTGGGCTGACTGGCCTGTTCTGTACTTAGAGATTCTATAACAACCCACGTCCCTAGGCTACAGAATTGACATTCTTCCCCAAAGGCATGTTGAAGGAGAGTGAGTTACTTCATACACACCTTCATCAGTGCAGCACCATTGACAAAAACCTGGAAGCTGGTGCTTGTCCAGTATTAGCTACACAACGGATTATGTTGTTTACTCTGAATTTGTGGCACAAAAACAGGCTGTTCTTTTTATTTCTTTTTGGGTATGTGAGTGTTGCTGCCAAGGCTAGCATTTAAAGTTAAAGTTTCAGTGTTACAAGTAAGGCTTGCATTAACACTGCAATGAAGTTGCTGTGAAATTCCCCTAGTCGCCACAGTCTGGCACCTTTCCGGGTCAATGCACCTAACCAGCACATCTTTCAGAATGTGGGAGGAAACTGGAGCACCCGGAGGAAAACCATGCAGACGGGGAGAATGTGCAAACTCCACACCGACAGTGACCCAAGCTGGGAACCAAACCCAGGTCCCTGGTGCTGTGAGGCAGCAGGGCTAACCACTGTGCTGCTGCGGCCCCCCCGCCCCCATCTCCAATTGTCCTTGAACTAAGTGGCTGGCTTGATAGGCCATTTCAGCAGGCAGTTAAAGTCAACCATTTTACTGTGGATCTGGAGTCACATACAGGTCAGACCAGGCATATGGTGACTTGTGGGTGAGTACTTTGTCTCTGTCTTTACTAAGAACAGGAATGATGCAGATATTCTAGTTTTTTAAAATTTATTTGTGGGACATCACTGGCTGGCCAGCATTTATTGCCCATCCCTAATTGCCCTTGAAGGTGGTGGTGAGCTGCCATGCCTTGAAATAAGTAGGTAAAGACGCATAGATTTAAACTTTTAGGTTTTAAGTTTTATTAGTGTCACAAGTAGGCTTACATTAAGATGATCGTTAGAAGGATTAGAGGGAACATGAGGAAAATCTTTTTCGCCTGCTGGATGCTGGGCTCTGGAATTCACTGCCAAAGTTAGTGGTTGAGGCTGAAATGCTTAACTTATTTGAAAGAGCTCTGGATCTATATCTGCGGTTATTTGGTTGGTGCTGAGACAGTAGGCCAAATGGCCTCTTTCTGTACTGAGAGCTTTCTATGTGGGAATGGCTGATTTCCTTCCCTAAAAGACATTATTGGATGGATTTTTACCACAGTTGCTAGTTTCATGGTTGTCATTACTAAGGCCATCTTTCAATTCCAGATTTTAATTAATTGAACTTAAATTCCACCAGCTGCCATTGTGGCTTTGGAACTCATGTATCCAAGCATTAGCTCAGACCTCTGGATTCCCTAGCCCCTGTTGGTCTGTACCAGTGTTTCTGCTTCACGGTTCCCAGCTGACTTCACCTAATTCCAAATCAAAACAGAAAATTATAGAAATACTCAGCTGATCAAGTGGTACCTGTGGAAATAGAAACAGTTAACATCTTGGGTTGATATTTTTGATTTGTAGATCAGAGGAGCAGCACGTTGCATTGCATGCTTTACACGTTTTTCTCAGCATTATCAGGCTTGAATTTAGCATGTGATGCCTGACCTGAGTATTTACAGCATTTTCTGTGTTTATATTATACCAGTAGCAGCTGTGTGTACTATCTGCAAGATGCACTGCAGCAACTCACCAAAGCTTCTTAGGTTGCATCTTTCAAACCCCCAACCATTTCTATCTAGAAGGACAAGGGTAGCAGATACATGGGAACACCACCACCTGCAAGCTCCACTCCAAGCGACTCACCATCCTGATTTGGAAATATATCGCTGTTCCTTTGCAGTTGCTGGGTCAAAATTCTGGAATTCCTTCCCTAACCACATTGTGGGTCAACCCACAGCACGTGGACTGCAGAAATTCAAGAAGGCAGCTCACCATCACCTTCTCAAGGGCAGCTAAAGATGGGCAATAAATGCTGGCCAGCCAGTGACACCCATGTCTCATAAATGAATAAAAAGAATATTATATATTTTAGGTATTCAGTATTTTGCTTTTGTTCACCCAACTTTATCTGTGCAACCTTCTATTCCTTCCTGCCCCTGCTTCTCCAACTTCCCCTTACAAGCTACTCACCTCAGCTCCTTCCAGTGATGGTGGGTTGCATATTCTAGCCACTCCATGGATAAAGACGTTGAGGGTTAAAATATAAAAATTGAGGTGAACAGCATGGAATTGCTATTGTTAAATCAGCATTGAGAATGAGACTGATTAAGGATGAATCTATGTTTTGCAGGCTGTGATCCTGAGGCCCAAGGATGTGAACACTACTGTTTGCACCTGTGATGAATCTACGTGAGCACTTTGTAATTTAACTGTAGAAATTGTCCTTTTTTTTAAATTATTTTCTTCCTGACTAAATGTACGGCTAGACAAAAGTGTGTTGCCTAATAGATTGTATAGTAGAGAGTGCTATGGAAACACTATGATGCTGTACTTGCATAAGTCTGACTGTATTTCCTTTAAGTAGAGTCTACACTTTCTTCGTCTTTCCGATATGTATCTATAAAATACACAAGTTGTTCTACTGAGCAGGTCTGTCATTTATAGATCTTAACCCGCAGCAGCGATTCAAAGCGTGATTCAGGCCTGCAATATCATACGAATACATGCGCTGCACCGCTGAAATGCTCTTTAAGCCCAAGGCCTAAATGTAACCCTCACAAGGAGGCTGCCGAAGAGAGAGAATTTCTCCCAGTGGTTTTGGTGGCAATTTTACAGCGGCGGGGAAAATGTAAAGTTGGAAGCAGTACAGCAGCAGCTGACATATTTCTCAAATGTCGTAAAGTGTGCCTGTCGAGTGGAGTTAGAAATATTGCCTTTTAAATTTCAGCTGGGCATTCTAGCCAATGCGGTTGCAAATGTTGCTTGTTTTCCAATGTAATCTATGCAGCAGGTGTTGAATCTCCTCAGCATATGTGCAAACATTAATTTTTCTTGTGTTACTCCCAGGATCATTTATTATTTTCTTCTGCACCTTAGAGGTCAGACAGGTTTTCAAGTGCCACTTTATGACCGGAATTTGGGTTTGCAAGCAGGTTAGCTTGTTTTGATGTCACTTTTGATGCAAACTTGTGTATGGTTTAAAGGACTTGGCCAGATAATCCAGAAGAGACTAGGAACTTCCCATAGCGGGAACTTGTCATATTGTGTCAAAGGCTTAAAAGTGCAGGGGAATCTGACCCCTTGATTCTAAATTTAGCTCCAAGGTACTAGCTGAGGGAGCAGTTTGGAGGAACCACAATGCTGCGCCTCTGAGTAACGCACAGAAGCAGCCACGTTAATCTCGGTCGGAATCCAGAATGTGAGGGGGGGACCCATGTCAGGTTGAGTGAGTAGAAAGCTGTAGCAATCCACCTCATCTTGACAAAGAACAGTTTTGTTTTTAGATCTGTACGGCTGGGAATAGAAGTGTGCGAAACAAGAGTGGGAGTCAGCCATCCAAAATGATCCAGGCTGATTCCCCCTCAATTCCATCTTCGTGTCATCCCCAAATCCCTTAATTGCCTTGGTGTTCAAAAACACTTTGAATATTTTCAGTGATATTTTCAACTTGCTTGAATATTTTCAATGATTTGAGTATCTATAGCTCACTGTGTTAGAAGATTCCAAAGATGGCAGCCTGGAACTGTGATGAGAAATCTCTTCATTCAGGGCTGCGAATCTTTTGAATTCTCTTGGACCGAGAAAGTGGAGTTGAGGGAGAAGGTCACACCTGATATTGAAAAGCAGAACAGCTCAAGGGCCTGTATGACCTACTCCTGTGGCAAATTAGCATCTTTAAACATATCCTAATCAAATTGGCTGTGTAGCCTCCTCTTGAATCAGTTTCTTAGCTGACAATTTGCACATTACCTTCCTGCTGGGCATACAATTTTGCTTGCTTTGAATTATTGGATGATTCATTTAAATAATCAAACTGGTTGGCTAAATTCTGGAAGCTAGTGAGTGTCATAGTAGTAATTCTGAATTTGATGGTGTATGGACAGTTCCCTTCTCAGTGGGTTACAATCTCATATTGTATCTGTTCAAGCTTTCATCCATTAATTCGTCAGCCAAGCTTAAAATGTTGAATGCTAGAGTTATGGGGAGAGTGTACTGAACGTTCTTTAGATGTGTTAAATCTTATCATCCTTGGGAGTAAATAACATTCGTAAACTTTCTCTTCAGTTGGAAGTCCTGGTGTTGGCTTTCTTGTTTTTGAGTTCTCTGTTAAATGGCCTAAACCATTCCTCTGTCTATCAGAAGATATTTGGCTTGAAGTGAAATTCGCAGTTCTGTTCAAGCCATAGTCTCTTTGTGCTTATAGATTTCTGCTGCGTATTACTGATGGCAAGAGATGCTTAATGTCCCCTCACCCCAGAGCAGAAATTGAGCTTAGCAGCATTGTGCAATGACACTGTTCTACTTTTACAGTGTTAGGCCAGGCTTTAGACTGATGCTGTCCGTAGACCTAGATCTATCTATCTTAATGCCACATTCCCTGACAAAAATTAGGTCCTGGATCTTAAACAAGTGAACTTTCTATCCAGGCAGCTGTACTGGGCATATAGTTGATAAGCACAGAAGTCATTTGCCTAACAAGATAGTTGCAGTATTTTTATTAATAAATTGTAAAAATTGACTTCAGAAACACCTTCCTTTGCATAGTTAGGGATTTTGTATGTTGTACTTTATCCATTCTGGTTAAGTGAAAGTTTGGTGACTGACACAAGCCCTGTTTGACTGGATGAAGTTTTTTGCCAACTTTTCTGTAGGCTCAAAATAGAGCACAAGAAGAAGAATTTATTTTCATTTTGTGCAGAGGGGACAAAGATGATGATTTTGTGGGTATGAGTTGCTGGGAGGCGGATGTAAATGTTTGTTCAAGTAAGTCAACATGTCTATGAATCTGCGGAGGAAGAAATGCTGAAGAGGTATTGGGCTTTGGATGAATTGTGGTATTAAATGGTGAACTGCCAGGCTCCCCCTCCGCTGACCCCTGCCAGGCCCCGCCTCCGCTGACCTCTACCCCCAACAAAATCCACGTTTTAACCTTAAATCGAGTTACTTTACCACAGTTAAATTATCAAATATTTTTTATTGGCCATTCCCCTCCCCAACAGAGAGAGAATATATCCTGTACTTTTATAATTTCCCTTAAAATAACTTTGCTTTTGAAAGGAAATTTATAAATTGAATGCAATGTTTTGTTAATAATTCAGGTCTTCTTCAACCTCATGCTATAGCTTGATCCATGATTTAAAGATTGCAGTATCTTGGTAGCATCTGTGTTGTGTCATTTAAGTGTGTTCTCCCTGTAGAACAGAAGCAAAGGATTCCACACGCGTGTTTTAGTTTTGGATAGTGAGGTTTAGGGGAACAGTGAAGTGCAGAGTGGGGGTGACGAGGTTGGAAGTCCACTAAAGTATGTATTTTTTTTATAAAAACTGTCGCCAAATAGCAACCTCCCCTGGTCTTGCTAACACTACACATTTTTAAAATTATTCTTTCATGGATGTGGGCATCGCTGGCAAGGCCAGAATTTGCCCATTTCTACTGACTCTTGAACTGGGTGGCTTGCTGGGTCATTTCCGACAGCAGTTTAGAATCAGCCGCATTGCTGTGGGTTTGGGCTCGCATGTAGACCAGACTGGGTAATGAAGGCAGATTTACTTTCCTAAAGGACATTAGTGCACCAGATGGATTCTAAAACAGCCATTGATATTTGTCATGGCCACCATACCTGAAATCAGCTCAATTCTAGATTTTGTTAATTTAATTTGAATGTCATCGGCTACAGTGATCAGATTTGAACCCGTAACCCCAGAGCATTAACCTGTGACATTACCCGCTAAACCGTCACTTCCCCCACCCCCACCTACATTTGCAAGCGACCCTAAAATAAGTGAATAGCGCTGAAATCTTTTTGACCAGTTGAAACTTTTCCAACATTGAGTCATAACAGCAGGAGAGTTTTTATGAAGCTGCAGGCACATTAAGGTGCGAGGGGGGCATGCTGTGTGTAATATGTTGGAACAGTGGACATTGGCCAGGTATGAGATCTGCCAGTGTACCTGTGGCTGAGAGGGGAACTGGCACAGAGACTGTAATACTGAGCTTGTATAAGAGCTACAGGAGCCAACTGGCTGGTACAGAACTTCCACAGTTGATTTTATTTTTTTATTTTGAATCCATTACCTGATATGGAAGGGGTTGGGGAAAGAACATGAGGTGCACTTGCTGTGATTTATCTAAAAATATTTTTTCCCATTTTGAGCATGCACTGGCAAAGCACAGTGCCCCCGAGCATGGTCTCAGTGACAACTGAGAGTTGATTGACTGCCCTCTGCATTAATATTTCCATGGTTCTACAAACAGCACAATATTGCCAGCTGTAGTAATAAGTGCAGTTGTCCGGGTATGTCATATACTTTCAGGCTGGTGCGTGCAGTGATTTAGCATCCAGCCTTTTGGTGTGCTATGCACACTACACCCTGGTCTACAGCCAGGTTTATCTGTATTTCAGTGCTGTTTCTCAAGGGATAATTTCCTCTGTTGAGCTATTTTGTGAACAGTCTTGTTTTTATTGCGGGTACATTTAAAAATATTTGTAAGAAATTACATTGCGCAAATTATTTTTGTAACTAAATATTTGTTGAAATCCTCCAGAAGCTTTGTTTTTAAAGTGTAGTTCCAATAATGTCCATGTTTAAAGCGTTTAATTCCAGAATCTAATTGGGATGTTTTAAAGGGATTCAATGGGGTAAGTATAAGGAATTGCTTTCTCTGGTGGTGAACTCAGAACAAGAGGCCCCAATCTTTAAAACTGCCATTGGAGCATTCTGGAGTGAGATCAGGAAGTTTTTTCCCCACACACACAGGATAAAGACCTGGAACTTTCCCTAAATGGATGTGAATGCTGAGTGAGTTGATTCTTTTTAAGGAGTAAGATCAGAATTTTTTTTGTTAGGTAGCCAGGGGCATTGGGAGAAAAAGTGGACAAGTGGGCAGCTTGGGAGACACGGTGGCGCAGTGGTTCGTACTACTATCTCACAGCGCCAGGGATCCAGGTTCATTTCTGGCCTCAGGTCTGTGTGGAGTCTGCACATTCTTCCTGTGTCTGCGTGGGTTTCCTCCAGGTACTCCAGTTTCCTCCCATAGTCCGAAGATATGCGGGTTAGGCTGATTGGCCATGCTAAATTGACCCTAGTGTTGGGGGGATTAGCAGTGAGGTAAAAGGAATGAGTCCTGAATGAGATTGTGGTTGGTGCAGACTCAGTGGGCTAAATGGCCTCCTTCTGCACTGTAGGGATTCTACGAAGTGGAGTTAAGGGTACAGATCAGCCATGGTCTGATTGGATGGCATTAGCTACTTGAGAGACTGAACAGTGTACCCCCACCCCCCTTCCGATATTCCAGATCTTCAGTATGTTGTCTCCCCGATCAGGACTGGGGAGTGGAGGATCCATCTTCTATAATGGATGGGTCTTGCCCTTCAGGCTGCCTGAATTTAACTAGTTAGTGGCATATTGTCATACTTAGTGGATTGCACTGCAAGTGTTTGCAGGAACGTTTACCAGATATCAGTCACTCAGCCTGAGACTTGTAGAATATTCCTGGATTCACGGTTCACCTTATCTATGGAACATTTTGTGTAGAAACCCAAGATCGGTCCCATATTGTATGAGGGGGAAAAAAAATTGTGAGTTGCGTATGCTGATATCCCACTAGGAAAATGCTCCCTAATCTTTTTTGCAGGATATCTCTGTTAACTAATGGACTTTTGCTTTTATAAAGTTCCCTCTAAGTTTTGAACTTTTATCAATGTGTGTGACTTTTTACAAATGTGTTAAGAGGAAAAACACTGAGGAGTCTATACCTAAAAACACATGCTGTGATGCTGCACCATGTCGCTATGGTTTCGATATGATCCAATTTTGCTACTCTGGTTACAAGATAGAATGTGAATTACTTGCATTGGCTAAACTGCTGGTTCAATGTTGAATAATCTGTTACCTTGACAGTTGTAAAGATGGGATTAATCTGCTGTAATCTTTATCCTATGTAGCAACTACAACTTGCACATTTAAATTATTCTCTCAGTTATACACTTAACGTGATGGAGTTTCATTATTGCTTCATAAGTAATGCGGAGCTGTTAAGTGCATAAGATACTTAAATAAAGTGAAATAAATGGCTTGGATAGTTTTGTTAATTCCTTCATTCCATTGTACAGTTCAAACTATTGATGGTAACAGATGAAGATTTAATCGTTTTGTATTTATTTTTAAAAATTTTGTTTATTGAGGTTCATTCACAGATATTTTTGATACTCGCAATCAGTCCAGGGCTGTTTAATATGCTACAAGGACATTTCAGGGAAAGGATTAGTTTGCTGCATTAGGTCCATCCATTCTGTTTGACATGCAATGGAAAAATTCCACAGCTGGTATTTTTTGATGGAAGCTTGTTCTATGTAACAGCGGCATTTACAAAGCTAGAGAGCTCTGGTTTTTGGGAAATGAGCAATGCTCTGTGTCAGTAACCTGCAATTTCTTGCACCACACAACGCAATCAAATGTCTAAAGCTTCAGCAAATATAGACTCGTACTTCAAAAGGCTGATTTCCCGACACACTCAATTCGGTTGCCATAAAGAACTGAAGAATTTCTGGAATGAGAAAAAAACATTTGTCCGTCGCTACATGCCAAAGACTACACTGGATGACTGTCCAATTCATTAATGTATAAACTCTCCTACATTTTGTTGCCATCAAGCAGCATGATATTTTTGTATTAGACTTGAATGTAATTATGGAAATAGACTTGATGCCTCAGTTGCTGAAATCATGATTCTCTCTTTAGAAATGTATTTGGTGTGATGTATGACTGGATCAGTGTGTTTGACTGCAGAAGGGAACCAACTTAAGCCAATTGGGGATTGGAACTCTGATAGTCACCCCTAACTTGCAGCTTGAAAAACTTGTCAGAGATCTTTACAATGTGGGGGCTAGTTCACTTTTCTCACCCAGCCTTATGCTTCACTTGCATTTGACTCTTCCACACAGGCAAGATAAGTTTGTATAGAGTGTCCCACTGTATTGGCATGTAGACAAGTTAATTTGAGCAATAGTAAGCATTCAGTTCACGTTTTCCTTTCCTTTTCAGGGTTCTAATGGGAAGTGGCTCATTTGGAGTTTGAACTTGCGTTTCCCTGGAACTGTTTTTCAATATGAATTAATCTTTTTTTCCCTGTGACGTTTGTCTATTTAAGTGGATATATTTTAAAAATCAGAACCTTGGCCACCATGATAGTTGAACCAAGTTACCAAAATTTGAACATTATAGTATCCTAACAGTGCAGAAGGGTGACCGTTCGGCCCCTCAAGCCTGCACTTGCAAACAATTCCACCCCACCCCTATCCCTGTAATCCCACACATTTACCCTACTAATCCCCCTGCTACTAAGGGGCAATTTAGCATAGCCAATAAACCTAACCCAAGCATCTTTATTTACTATTGTCACAAGTAGGCTTACATGCTCACTGCAATGAAGTTACTGTGGAAAATCCCCTAGTTGCCACACTCCAGCACCTGTTTGGGTACACTGAGGGAGAATTTAGCATAGCCAATGCAAGTAATCAGCATGTTTTTTGGACTGTGGGAGAAAACTGGAGCACCCGAAGGAAACCCATGCAAACATGGGGAGAATGTGCAGATTCCACAGTTGGTGACCCAACTGGAAATTAAACCCCCAGGTCCCTGGTGCTGTGAGGCAGCAGTGCCAACTGCTGTGCCACCGTGCTGCCTGAGAGAAACATCTGAGGATTTTCTGTTCGTAAGGGAAACAAACAGAGGGCTATTTAAGATTATATATAGTCCTAGGCCAGAATAAGAATTAGTGTTGAAGAAATATATAACCATCCCAAAGCATGAAATTAAGCAGTTTTGCAACATGCGTGGGATTACAATGTATTTACTGCAGTATCAGGTCCATTTTCCTTTACAGAATTAAAAAGAATTGGCAATATTCAGATAGTTTTCATCTTATTGCTTTATGACTTTCACAACATGTTCAGTGCAGTTTCTCCTGTGAAGAAGTTTGAAGGAAATAATTGTAAAATCATCAATAACTGTAAAACGATTCAGGACATTTGGAATGCCCAAATTTCCACCCCTGGAACTGAGATTCAGAAAATTGTCTTAACTTTTACCTTATACAGGTATTTAAATTCTCCCTTACTCAACAGAGTTGTCTTATTAGCATATGCTCATTGCCACGGATAGCCAAGGTGAAAGCATGCTTCACTACATTATGGTCAACCAGTTGATATCATGACGGATTGTCTTTTTTGCCGAGCTAATGTAGGGTTGCACACTAAGAGACAATTTAGCATAGCCAATCAATCTAACCCACACATCTTTGGAGTGTGGGAGGAAACTGGAGCGTCTAAAGGAAACCCATGCAGACACGGGGAGAACGTGCAAACTTCAAATAAGGCTGGAATTGAACCCAGGTCCCTGGCAGTGAGGCAGAGGTGCTAACCACTGTGCTGCCCAACATCTGGGATGACTTTCTGAGGTTGCGAAAGGCATCATAGAAATGCAAGATAGCTGGCACTATATTTGCGCCTCCATTATGGAATATAGGATTACTATTATATGAATTTTATACGGGTGGCACAGTGGTAAGCATTGTTACTTCACAGTACCAGCTGGAAGTTTAATTCCAGCCTTGGGAGTCTGGCTGGAGTTTGCATCTTCTCCCTATGTCTGTGTGGGTTTCCTCTCACAGTCCAAAGACTAGGTGGATTGACCACGGTAAATGTGAAGGGTGTACTTGGGTAAGATGCTCCTTATGTGAGTCAGTGCAGACTCGATGAGCCAAATAGCCTCCTGCACTGTAGATATTCTATAGTGAACATCACTGACAAGGCCAGCATTTGTTGCCCATCCTTAATTGCCCTTGAACGGAGTGGTCAGTTTTCAAAAGGACAGTGACGGGTCCGATAAGTAGCTGAGATGAGATTGAAATGATTTGGTTATCTGTAGCCAGCGGAGAGAAGAGGACATGTGGTGAGGTGAATGATGGGGATGGTTCAGCCAGGCAGCGAAGGAAGGTCTAAGACCAGATGGGGTGATAAGAGACTCAACACAATGAGACTGAAAAGGGATGAGTGACTGATGGGGAGAAGGGTGATCAATTAGCATTGTAGCCATCCCAAGTAATTTCCAAGATGGTGCTGGAGCTCGGTGACGTCTTGTGAGATGGGCCCAGCATCCCTTCTAATTCTATCTTTTGCTCTCGCGCTATGCTTCTAAAACTTTATTCTAACTCTTTCCTATGACTGCAACACTACATTCTGCACTCTCCTTTCCTTTTCTGTATGCTTTGTCTGTATAGTGTGCAATAAACAACACATGAATAGTGTACATGTGACAATAAATAAAATCAAAAATATGAAAGAAGCCAGAAGAGGCATGAGCTTTTAATATTTGCTAATGGGGCTTTTCATATTACCAAACCAATAATAGAATCATAAAGGTTTACAGCATGGAAACAGACCCTTCGGCGCAACTTGTCCATGCCGCACTTTTTTTTAAGCCCCTAAGCTAATCCCAATTGCATTTGGCCCATTCCTCTCTATATCCATCGTACCCATGTAACTATCTAAATGCTTTTTAAAAGACAAAATTGTACCCGCCTCTCACCTCTAGCACCTTGTTCCAGACACTCACCACCCTCTGTGTGAAAAAACTGTCCCTCTGGACACTCTTGTATCCCTCCCCTCTCATCTTAAACCTATGCCCTCTAGTTTTAGACTCCCCTACCTTTGGGAAAAGATATTGACTATCTACCTTGTCAATGCCCCTCATTATTTTATAGACCTCTATAAGGTCACCCCTCTGCCTCCTACCTACGCACCAGAGAAAAAGGTCCCAGTCTATTCAGCCTCTCATAACTCAATCCATCAAATCCCAGAAGCATCCCAGCAAATCTTTTCTGAACTCTTTCCAGTTTAATAATATCCTTTCTATAATAGGGTGACCAGAACTGTACACAGTATTTCCAAGTGTGGTCTTATCAATGTCTTGTACATCTTCATAAGACGTCCCAACTCCTATATTCAATGTTCTGACTGACAAAGCCAAGCATGCTGAATGCCTTCTTCACCACTCTGTCCACCTGTGACTCCACTTTCAAGGAGGTATGAACATGCACCCCTACATGTCTTTGTTCTGTAATTCTCTCCAATGCCTCACCATTAACTGAGTAAGTTCTGCCTTGGTTCAATGTACCAAAATGCATCACCTTGCATTTATCTAAATTAAACTCCATCTGCCATTTGTCAGCCCACTAGCCCAATTGATCAAGATCCCATTGCAATTGGAGATAACTTTCTTCACTGTCCACTATGCCACCAATCTTCGTGTCATCTGCAAACTTACTAACCATAGAACATAGAACATTTACAGCGCAGAACAGGCCCTTCGGCCCACGATGTTGCGCCGACCAGTTAAAAAACAATGACCCACTAACCTAAACCAATCCCTTTTCGTCCATAAACCTATCCACAGATCTCTTAAACGCCCCCAAACTAGGCGCATTTACAACCTCAGCAGGCAGGGCATTCCAATCCCTCACCACCCTCTGGGTAAAGAACCTACCCCTGACATCCGTCCTATAACTACCCCCCCTTAATTTAAAGCCATGTCCCCTATATTCTCATCCAAATCATTGATATAAATGACAAATAACAGTAGGCCCAGCACTGATCCCTGAGGCACACTACTGGTCACAGGCCTCCAGTTTGACAAACAACTCTGTATAACCACCCTCTGGCTTCTGTCAAGAAGCCAATTTTGTATCCATTTAGATACCTCACCCTGGATCCCATGAGATTTAACCTTATGCAACAACTTACCGTGCGCTACCTTGTCAAAGGCCTTGCTAAATTCCATGTAGACAACATCAACTGCACTGCCCTCATCTGCCTTCTTGGTTACCCCTTCAAGAAACGCAATTAAATTTGTAAGATATGATTTTTCACTCACAAAGCCATGATGACTGTCCCTAATCAGTCCTTGCATCTCTAAATGCCTGTAGATCCTGTCTCTCAAAATGCCTTCCAACAATTTACCCACCACAGATCTGAGGCTCACGGCCTGTAGTTCCCAGGCTTTTCCCTGCAGCTCTTTTTAAACAACGGCACAACATTTACCACTCTGCAATCTTCAGGCACCTCACCTGTGACTATTGATGATTTGAATATCTCAGCTAGGAGACCTGCAATTTCCTCCCGAGCCCCCCCACAACATCCCACTTCATCAGGACCCAGGGATTTATCTACCTTGATATGCTTTAAGACTTCCAGCATCATCATCTCTGTAATATGTACACCCCTCAAGACATCGCTATTTATTTCCCCAAGTTGTCTAACATCCATGTTTTCTCAACAGTTAATACTTATGAGAAATATTCATTTAGGATCTCACCCATCTCTTGTGGATCTGCACATAGATGACCTTTGACTACTGTCTCCTTTGTTACTCTTTTGCCCTTTATGTATTTGTAGAAGCTCTTTGGATTCTCCTTTGCCTTATCTGCCAAAACAATTTAGTGTCTCTTTTTGCCCTCCTGATTTTTCTCTTAACTCTACTCCTACACCCCCTGTACTCTTCAAGAGCTTCACTTGATTCCAGCTGCCTATACATGTCATGTGCCTCTTCTTCTTGACTAGGGCCTCAATATTCCAAGTCTTCCAGGGTTCCCTACTTCTACCAGCCTTGCCCTTCACTCTAAGAGGAATGTGTTTACCCTGAACCCTGGTTAACACACTTCTGAAGGCGTGCCACTTACCAGACGTCCCTTTGCCTTCCCACAGGCTCCCCCAATTAACTTTTGAAAGTTCCTGCCCGATACCATCAAAATTGGCCTTGCCAATGTTACTGTCTTTGCACTTTATTGGTAGCTCAATAATATAAAATATTAAAATATAAAAGCAAAATACTGTGGATGCTGGAAATTTGAAATAAATTCCCATTGGCCAGAAACTCAACTGGACTCTCCCCATTAACACTGTGGCTATAAAAGGTCAGAGGCTGGGAATACTGTGGTGAGTAACTCAACTGACTCCCCAAAGCCTATCCACTATCTACAAGGCACAAATCAGAAATGTGATGGAATATTCCCCACTTGCCTGGATTGGTGCAACTCTCAAGAAATTTGACACCATCCAGGACAAAGCAGCATGCTTGATTGGCACCATATCCACAAACATCCACTACCTCCACCACTGATGCTCACTAGCAGCAGGGTGTACCATCTACACACTTCCCAATCATAGAATCCCTACAGTGCAGAAGGAAGTCTTTCAGCCCATCTAGCCTGCACCAACAATTAAGCATACAATGAAACTTACTTCAAAACTGCTTACTAAATTAATTTAAAACCATCATGTGAAGTTTAATCAATTGTAATCTACTTCCCACTGTCCCAAAATATTAATGCAGGTGTGTGATGAATATAGCAGTAGGGTTTGAGTTTATGCCACCAGTTCTCCACTCTGGGCACTCCTTGGGAGAAGAGGGAATCAGAAGGGCATCTTTCAAATCTTATTTAAATATTTCCTAGTGATTTCTTAGGCTGGTTACAGAGTGTGCCACTGGAACAGATCATGGAAGCAACATTAACTCTGTTTCTCTCTCCCCAGGTGCTGCCAGACCTGCTGAGTTCATCCAGCAATTTTCTGTGTTAGTATTGGAACAGATCAGCTTCCGCCCCCAGGGGTACAGTAGATAGGATTAGCACGGAGCGAAACCTTGGGCAATAATTCCAGTGCTCAGGAGGCGAATGAATCTTGAGTCTGCGATTTTACTTCAGTTTTGAAGTTGCTATATAGTTGCACCAATGTGAAAATAGCAATAAAAGTACGTAGCTAAGTGCTGATGTGACTGCAACACACTCAGATCTCATCAGGAGGTTGTCCCAGTTAGCTTGGGTTTTGCGGTTTACAGTGCAACGTGAGTCTGGGATCTTAAAAAAAAGCATTAATTTCCTGTTGACTAAGGTCAAATATCAGATCAAGCCCAAGATGGGGTGCAATGCTTTGTCCTATCCGAATCATAGAATCCTACAGTGCAGAAGGAAGCCATTCGGCCCATCGAGTCTGCACCGACCACAATTCCATCCCCACAACCCCATGCATTTACCCTAGCTAATCCCCCCGACACTAAGGGGCCAATCCACCTAACCTGCACATCTTTGGACTTGGATCTTGTTTGTCTCCCTTGTGGGGACCATGAATTGGATGCAGTTGGACTTTGAATTTGGTTTTTGGAGCAAGCAAGGCGATGGATCTGATGAAAGGTCATCCTGACTATTCTCTCTCCACAGATGCTGTCAGACTTGCTGAGATTTTCCAGCTTTTTCCATCTTTCTTTCAAATTCCAGCATCCGCAGTATTTTGCTTTTCTCTGAGATGGATTTGGATTTTCCTGGTCCACTTTGAGCACTGACTTTGTAACTTTAAGGATGGAATAAAAACCTGTTTTTAAAAATTCATTCCTTTCTAAGTATGCAAGCTCAGATCCTTTCCCTGGTGAGCTAAGTGCTATCCACAGGCCACAGTATAACTCTGATCTTCCCAGCTGCGCACTCAATCTAAAATTTAAAATATGGATCCACTTTTTGTTAAACACTGGATCAATAGTTGATTGCTTAGACATATTGCATGGGAAAGCGATGGACTTGTGGTACTATCGCTAGAATATTAATCCAGAAACTCAGCTAATGTTCTGGGGACCCGGTTTCGAATCCTGTCGCAACAGATGATGGAATTTGAATTCAATTAAAAAAATACCTGGAATTAAGAATCTACTGATGACCATGAAACAATATTTTTCATTCATTCATGAGGCATAGGTGTCGCTGGCTGGCCAGCATTTATTGCCCATCCCACGTTGCCCGAGGCAGTTGAGAGTCAGTCACATTGCTGTGGCTCTGGGGTTCCATGTAGGCCAGACCAGGTAAGGACGGCAGATTTCCTTCCCTAAAGGATATTCATGAACTAGATGGGTTTTTCCGACAATGGTTTCATGGCCATCCATAGATTCTTAATTCCAGATATACCGTTGTGCGATTTGAACCTGGATCCCCAGAACATCAGCTGAATTTCTGGATTAATAGTCTAGCGATAATACCACCAAGCCATCGCCTCCCCCAAATTGTTGGAAAAACCCATCTAGTTCACTAATGTTCTTTAGGGAAGGAAATCTGCTGTTTTTATCTGGTCTGGCCTACATGTAACTCTAGAGCAATAAGACCATAAGACACAGCAGCAGAATTAGGCTACTCAGCCTATCGAGTGTACTCTACCATTCAATCATGGCTGATATTTTTCTCATCCCCATTCTCCTGCCTTTTCCCCACAACCCCTGATCCCCTTATCAATCAAGAACCTATCTATCTCTGCCTTAAAGACACTCAATGACCTGGTCTCCGCAGCCTTCTGCGGCAAAGAGTTCCACAGATTCACCACTCTCCGGCTGAAGAAACTCCTCCTCGTCTCTGTTTTAAAGGATCGTCCCGTTAGCCTGAGATTACGCTCTCGGGTTCTAGTTTTTCCTACTAGTGGAAACATCCTCTCAGCATCCACTCTATCCAGGTTTCACAATATCCTGTAAGTTTCATTAAAATCCCCCCTCATCCTTCTAAACTCCAATGTGTATAGACCCAGAGTCCTCAAACACAGCAATGTGGTTGACTCTCAACTAGGGATGGGCAGTAAGTGCTGGCCAGTCACCGACACCCATGTCCCATGGATGAATAAAATGTCCCATGGGCTGTACACGCTAAAAGTAATGACTGAACATTCCGAGTTCTGGGTATTCTGCACACACAACAGCAACCATGATAAATTCATGCCCCCAGCTGTTAGTAAATTATACATTTCTCTTGTCAAAGAACTGAAGCCGGTAAGTTATTTATTGTAGATCTATAACTGCAGCTTTGTGAAGTTTTATTTTCAGTCTTCAGAAGCCCCACCTCTGCCTGCCATGCGGAAATAACCTTCTTCAACTTGTGGGATTGACGGTGATGAGTTGCTGAAGGAGATTTGTGGTTAATGTGCGGACTCCTGCTCAGTGAAAACTGAAATGTTGTATTCGCAAATTCCTTTTGTGAAGAAGACACTTTGAGTGTGTATCATGTAAGGGGAGGTCAGCCAGGGCAGGAGGTGATAAAAGGTGTAAAACTCAAGATGGACAAAGAGTGTCAAAGCTGTGGATGAGGGTTAGGGTCAGGAGACTGATGAGCAGCGCTTTGATGGACCTAATTCTTGGCCTGTTGGGAATGGCGTGTGTTTAGACAGCAGTGAGTGTTAACACTGAATAACCTCTGAACACAAATCACTCATTATTTTTACAATCTGAGAAGTGTGTTAAGCTAATGGTGCAGAGAGTTAGACTGATGTACTGCTTCCATATATATATTTACTTTACATGTTTAGAACCACTTGTTATTTGCGACATGGAGTTAAATTTCAGAAAGTATGTATTGTGCTAATGGATAATTAAATATATTACATTTTACAGGTGTAATGCTTTTCCCCACCACTGGATGGCATTGTGCTTATCACTGCTGCTCCACAGTGCCAGGGATCTGGGTTCGATTCCCAACTGTCTGTGTGGAGTTTGCATGTTCTCCCTGTGTCTGCATGGGTTTCCTCCAGGTGCTCCGGTTTCCTTCCTCAGTCCCAAAGACGTGTTGGTTAGTGTGCATTGGCCATGCTAAATTCTCCCTCAGTGTACCCGAACAGAGTGTGGCGACTAGGGGATTTTCACAGTAACTTCATTGCAATGTTAATGTAAGCCTACTTGTGACCCTGATAAAGAAACTTTAGATCAATGTTTTCACTACTTAGTGGGGATTCAGGGAAAACAATTGCCTGCGTCTGCTTAGTTCCGATTCTTCTCATCTGGACTCGAAACATCAGCTCTTTTCGCTCCTTACAGATGCTGCCAGACCTGCTGAGATTTTCCAGTATTTCCTGTTTTGGCTTCTCCTCCTGCACTTAAGTGGCGCGCTAAGCAAGACTTTTCATCTGTTTCCATAGCTAGCTATTCCCAGAACAGGTTGGTGGTCTGTTGCCAGGGCCTTTTAGCTTGAGGGGGCGCCACTCCACATCAAGCTGACCAGGAGTCTCTCCCACTCTCACCGCCAATTGTTGGAGCGTTTGGAAGGATTTTGCGAGTTGACACTCAACCTGTTTCGCCACGTTACGAATGCACCTTTCTCGGCCGTCAAATCCTGGGGTGGAACTTGAACTCGCAGCTCCTGGCTTGTAGGCTAACCCACTATGCCACAAGACCTCCCACTGTCAACCAAATACTTAGAAAGTTTGTAAAGATTAGCGAGATGATTAAATGACCCTTGGTCCAATTGTGGAATTTCTTTACAGATACATGATTTTAAAATGTGGTGACACAATTAAGTATCATCTGCAAGTTGTCTCATCATCATTTGTTTAGTAAATTAATCGAGAGGACACAGATTCAAGGCAATTAGCTATAGCACTGGAGGGGACATGAGGAATCGTTTTTTGTGCTGGGAGCAACGCACTGGCTAAGACTGATTCAATAATAACCTTTTGAAAGGGGATTAGGTAAATGCTAGCTTGCAGGTAATGGGGAAAGGGCAAAGGCATGGAATTAATTGGAAAGCTTCACTAAAGTACTGGTGTGATGGGCTGAATGGCCTCCATCTGTGCTGCATGATTCTTTCATAATTGATTAAGTCTAAAATGATCTTTAATACTTGGAAAATTTTGAATGCCAGTACAGAAGGTGGTAAAATTCTAATTCAATTTTTAAGAATCTGTGATTAATAATTAAAAAGTGACAGTGAAACCATTATTGATTGCAGTAAAAAAAGACCCCACCTATTTCACTAATGTCCTTAGGGAAGGAAATCTGCCATCCTTACTTGGTCTGGCCTACATGTGACTAGGTCCACAGCTATTTGGCTGACTCTTAAATGCCCTCAGGGATGGGGCAGTGAATGCTGGGCCAGCCAGCGATGCCCAGGTTTCACGAATGAATAATAAAATCAAGAGTAGCAAGAAGAATAAGGGATAGGCAGGTAATGTGGGAAGGGTGGGGGAACCTTGACTTTACAGGGTAACGGTGGCAGCAGGTAATTAAGAAGGCAAATGGAATTTTGTCTTTCATTGCTAGAGGGATGGAGTTTAAAAGCAGCAAGATTATGTTGCAGCTGTATAAAGTGGTGGTGAGGCCACACCTGGAGTACTGTGTACAGTTTTGGTCTCCTTACTTGAGAAAGGATATACTGGCACTGGAGGGGGTGCAGAGGAGATTCACTAGGTTGATTCTGGAGTTGAGAGGGTTGGATTATGAGGACAGACTGAGTAGACTGGGGCTATACTCATTGGAATTCAGAAGAATGAGGGGAGATCTTATAGAAACGTATAAGATTATGAAGGGAATAGATAAGATAGAAGCAGGAAAATTGTTTCCACTGGCAGGTGAAACTGGAACTAGGGGGCATGGCCTCAAAATAAGGGGGAGCAGATTTAGGACTGAGTTGAGGAGGAACTTCTTCTCCGAAAGGGTTGTGAATCTGAGGAATTCCCTGCCCAGTGAAGCAGTTGAGGCTACCTCATTGAATGTTTTTAAGGCAAGGATAGATTACATTTTTGAACAGTAAAGGAATTAAGGGTTATGGTGAGCGGGCGGGTAAGTGGAGCTGAGTCCATGAAAAGATCAGCCATGATCTTATTGAATGGCAGAGCAGGCTCGAGGGACCAGATAGTCTACTCCTGCTCCTAGTTCTTATGTTCATTTGTTCTTGTATACTGGTAATGTCATGGACAATCCAAAGAACTAGGCTAATGCTCTGGGGCCATGGTTTCAAATCCCACCACAGCAGCAGGTAGAATTTAAAATGCAATTAATCAAGTGAGGGTACCATGGTGATTGCCTCACAGCACCTGGGTTCGATTCCCAGCCTGGGTTACTTTGGTGCAAAGTCTGAATGTTCTCCCCATGTCTGCGTGGGTTTCCTCCCGGTGCTCCGGTTTCCTCCCACAGTCCAAAGATGTGCAGGTTAGGTGGATTGGCCATGTTAAATAACCCCTTAATGTCAGGGGATCTATCGAGGTAAATACATAGGGTTAGGCGAATAGGGCCTGGCTGGGAGTGTGATCGGTGCATACTTGATGGACGAAATGGTCTCCTTCTGTACAGTGGGGCTCTATGATTCTGTAAACTATCATCAATTGTCACAAAAACCCATCTGGTTCATTCCTTTAAGGAATTAAATTTGCTATAGTTGCCAACATACACACAAGACATGACAAATAACAAGTGAGTGACTCAAGAGTGTATCTTCAGCTGAAGTTTAAGTTTATTTATTAGCGTCACAAGCTGGCTTACATTGACACTGCAATAAAGTTACTGCGAAAATCCCCTAGTCACCACACTCCGGCACCTGTTCAGGTCAATACATCTAACCAGCACGTCTTTGGATGGTGGGAAGAAACCCACGCAGCCTCGGGAGGAACGTGCAGACTCTGCACAGACAGTGACCTAAGCCGGGAGTTGAACCCAGGTCCCTGGTGCCGTGAGGAGTCACTGCGCCACATGGATGAGTGTTTAGGAGAATTCCCCACTCTTCATTCCCCACGCCGACACTATAGTTAAGAAAGCCTACCAATGCCTCTACTTTCTCAGAAGACTTAAGAAATTTGATATTTCAGCTATGACTCTCACCAACTTTTACAGATGCACCATAGAAAGCGTTCTTTCTGGTTGTATCACAGCTTGGTATGGGCTCCTGCTCTGCCCAAGATCACAAGGAACTACAAAAGGGTCGTGAATGCAGCCCAATCCATCACGCAAACCAGCCTTCCATCTGTTGACTCTGTCTACACTTCCTGCTGCCTTGGCAAAGCAGCCAACATAATTAAGGACCCTGGGCATTCTCTGTCTCCCATTCTTTCTTTGGGAAAAGGACACAAAAGTCTGAGGTCATGTATCAACTGACTCAAGAACAACTTCTTCCCTGCTGCTGTCAGACTTTCGAATGGACCTACCTTGCACTAAGTTGAACTTTCTCTACACCCTAGCTATGAGTGTAACATTACATTCTACACTCTCTCCTTTCCATCTCTACGAACGGTATGCTATGTGTGTAGAGCACACAAGAAACAATACTTTTCACTGTATTCTAATACATGTGACAATAATAAATCAAATCTTTGAAAACATGAGATCTTCTAAATCCATCTGAAGTGACTGACAGGATTGTGTCCAACATCAGGACTGAGTGGATCTGTCACTGGCCTAGCAACCCAAAGGCCGGTATTGGAGATGTGAACTCACACAAGACATAGGAGCAGAATTAGGCCACTCGGCCCATCGAGTCTGCTCCGCCATTCAATCATGGCTGATATTTTTCTCATCCCCATTCTCCTGATCCCCTTATTGATCACGAACCAACTGTCTCTGTCTTAAAGACACTCAATGACCTGACCTCCACAGCCTTCTAAACTCCAACGAGTACAGATCCCATCTATACCTCAGTCACCTCCAGATGCGACCACTTATCCTGATGCCGTCCAAGCCCTCCTCAGATCTCTCACCGTCTGGAGTTCTGCTGCCTGTAACTGATACCCTGTGTATTTCCGGCGATTGTTGCTTTTTACTTGCAGATTTTCCATGCTTTCGATTCTTTTTAAGCTGAGACCATATGAAGGGGAATTGATAGATTCCCCACAGCACAGAGGAGGCCATTTGTCCCATCGGGTCTGCACCAACTCTCTGACCCAGACCCTCTCCCCCGCCCTATCCCACAATAAGAAGTCTCTCAACACCAGGATAAAATCCAACAGGTTTGCTTGGAGTCACGAGCTTTCGGAGCACCCGCTGCTGACTCACCTGAATGCCTTTTGCTACCAAATAAACCTGTTGGACTTTAACCTGGTGTTGTGAGACTTCTTACTTTGAGTCCAACCCCAGGGCCTGTCTCCAAGGGCAACACGATCATAACGTGGCCAAACTGCTGGAGTATCACAGACGTCAGTGGCAGGCAGTAAGAGTGGGGAGAGACTCTCGGTGAACCACGTGACGGAGAGAATGTTGGAGCCTCTGCCATCATTTTCTGGACATGTTGCCACAGCAGCCTGGACTCCCTGAGTGCACCGTAACACCCCAACCATTAGTGTCTGTGTCTTTTTCCTGGGAAACTCTCTGGAATTCTCTTCCCTTTAAAGATGGTCTTTAGCATGTTCTTACTTGGCCAAGTTTTCAATCATCTGCTTTAATATCCACAGTGTCAAATTTTGCCTGATATTGCTTGAAGGGCTTAGAAATATTTTAGTATGTTACTTACTAAATGCAAGTTGCTATTGGGTACTGATACTTGTAGCATCCTTGATGACTAGGTTGCTAATCATAGAAACCCTACTGTGCAGAAAGAGGCCCTTCGGCCCATCGAGTCTGCACCGAACACAATCCCACCCAGGCCCACCCCCATATCCTTACATATTATACCCACTAATCCCCTCTAACCTACGCATCCCTGGACACTAAGGGGCAATTTCTTAACATGGCCAATCAACCTAACCCACATATCTTTGGACTGTGGGAGGAAACCAGAGTACCCAGAGGAAACCCACGCAGACACGAGGAGAATGTGCAAACTCCACACAGACAGTGACCTGAGCCAGGAATCGAACCCAGGACCCTGGAGCTGTGAAGCAGCAGTGCTAACCACTGTGCTACCGTGCCGCCCATCACAATCCCACCCAATACTCGCCCTTCAAGCACCGAGTAATGGTGGTGAGTAGCTGAACTGCATAAACTAGTCAGTACCTATTCTTCAGTTGACATCACTAACATTATCACATCGTTATTCTGCCGAGAACAAACCAAGTTCCTTCAACCTTTCCTCATAGCTAATGCCCTCCATGCCAGGCAACATCCTGGTAAATTGGTGCAGGCTCGATGGGTCAAATGGCCTCCTTCTGCACTGCAGGGATTCTATGATCTTTGGGTCCCACCAAAATCTATGGGCCGGAAAATCCTACCCCTAATCTTTCTGTACAACATTAGAGGGGTTAATGGTGCCTTCAGTGCTACTGAGCAGGGGGGAAGCACAATTAGTCAGACTTCCTGTTTCTGACTGTATCAGTACTGATTACAGCTCCCAAGCTAGAGGCATCTGCAGTTGGTACTGGTGCTATCCTATCTCTTGTGTTTTAGAAGATTGTGGTTTCCAGTCTCACACCAGAGACTTCATGAGAAATCTAAGCTGATATTCGAACCCAATACTGCAGTTCCAGAGGTGCCTCTTTCACATTAAACTCAGGCTCCAGCGTCTAAACTCTGTGTTGAGTGTGAAAGCTTCCTTGCTACTATTCCGAAGAAGATCAGGGGAGTTCTCCCTGTAGTTCTAGTCAGTACTCATCCTTCAGTTGACATCACTAACTTTATCACAATGCTGTTCCGGTGAGAACAAACCAAATTTCTTCAACCTCTCCTCATAGCTAATGCCCTCCATGCCAGGCAACATCCTGGTAAATCTTTTCTGTACCCTCTCCAAAGCCTCCACATCTATCTGGTAGTGTGGCGACCAGAACTGAACATTATATTCCAAGTGCGGACTAACTACGGTTCAATAAAGCTGCAACATGACTTGCCAATTTTTAAACTCAATGCCCTGGCCGATGAAGGCAAGCATGCCGTATGCCTTCTTGACTACCTTCTCCACCTGCGTTGCCACTTTCAGTGACCTGTGTACCTGTATACCCTTTGCCTATCAATACTCTTAAGGGTTCTGCCATTTACTGTATATTTCCTATTTTATTAGACCTTCCAAAATGCATTATCACACATTTGTCCTTGTTAATTTTACATCTTACCATAATCTGCCTGCATATTAGCGGCACGGTAGCACAGTGGTTAGCACTGCTGCTTCACAGCTCCAGGGTCCTGTGTTCGATTCCCGGCTCGGGTCACCGTCTGTGTGGAGTTTGCACATTCTCCTCGTGTCTGCGTGGGTTTCCTCCGGGTACTCCGGTTTCCTCCCACAGTCCAAAGATGTGCGGGGTTAGGTTGATTGGCCATGCTAAGAAATTGCCCCTTAGTGTCCAGGGATGCGTAGGTTAGAGGGATTAGTGGGTATGATATGGAGGGATATGGGGTTAGGGCCTGGGTGGGATTGTGTTCAGTGCAGACTTGATGGGCCGAAGGGCCTCTTTCTGCACTGTAGGGTTCTGTGATTCTATGATTAGTTCCTCCACTTCACACTGTCTATTGGGAGGTCTGTATTACAACCCCAACAATGTGATTGCACAGCTCCTGTTCCTGCGTTCTACCCATGTGGCCTCACTACATGATCCCACCAAGGTGTCCTCCCTCTATATATCTGTGGCTTTCTCCCTAATCATTAAAACAACACCCTCACCTCTTTTGTCACTCTCCCTATCTTGCCTGGAACATCTAAATCCTGGAATGCAAAGCTGCCTTTCTTTCATCCAAGTCTCCGTAATTGCCGCAACATCGTAATTCCACATAGTAATCCAAGCTTCAAATTCATCTGTCTTACCTGTCATACTTCTTGCTTTAAAGCCTCAGATTATCTGTCCTGTCGTGTTTTGTACACGTTCCCTGTGTTTTATGTCTTTCAGCCTTGCTGGTCCCATTCACTGAGGTTTCCACAGTCTCTGTGCTCTCCTGTTGTGGATTCCACCCCCACCCCCCTGCCTTATTCATTTAAATCCACCCGAACTGCACAATCAAACCTCCCCGCTGGGATGTTAGTGTCCTTCCAGTTAAGATGCAACCTATTCTTTTTCTGTACAGCTCCCACCTTCTGTGAAAGAAATCACAATGGTCTAAAAATCTAAAGCCCTCCGCCCTGCATCAACTCAAAAATCCACTTATTAAGCTGCACTACCTTCCTATTACTTGCCCCACTACCACGAGGCACAGGGAGTGTCCCTGAGGATATAACCCTGGAGATCCTGCATTTCAGCTGCCTTCCTAACTCCCTCGTGTTGCAGGGCCGCACCTTCCTTCCTACCTATGTCATTGGTTCCAACATGGACCGTAGCTACTGGCTATTCACCCTCCCGTTTCAGAATGCCTTGTGCCTACTGAGGGATGTCCTTGATTCTGGCACCAGGGAGGCAACAGACCATCGTGGAGTCTCGATTGCGGTCAGAGAAATGCCTAACTCTTTCAAAGTGGTTTTCTGCCCTAATGATAGAAAGATGTATAGCAGAATGTTTTAATTTAGATCTCATGTATATTTAAAGACACGGGAAGGCTCCGAGAATTCCATTTAAGAATTTATAACACAAAAGAAAGTACGGCAGATGCTAGAAGTTTGAAATAAAAACAGAACTTGAATATTGCCGAGAAGAGAGACATGTCGCAGAAGTTTTTCAGCTCGCACTCATCAGGACAAGTGCAAGAATGTCAAATTTCAAACCATCACAACAATTTATACTACAGGAGAGAAGGGTGCTGATTGGTTTGCAAGTCGACTCTGATTGGCTGAGATGCTGCCATGGAGAAAACAGCAGGGAGATTCCCCAGGCTCCTGGATAATTTTTTTAAAAACTGCAAGTCTTGGCAAGTACCTTTCGTTTGCATAGAGCAGGTCCCTGTGTGTGAATGTATGTCACTTTCAGCAAACATAAATGATTCACACTCTGAACGCCACTGATTGTCTGAACTGATTGTTAGTGTAGCTATTAACCCACTCAAAAACAGAAATTGCCAATAATGCGGTGTAGGTACTTTCTAATTATAGAACTCTGACAGTACAGAAGGAGTCCATTTGGTCCATTAGCATGACTAATCCATCCAACCTACATATCTTTGGAGTGTGGGAGGAAAGCCACGCAGACACGGGGAGAATGTGCAAACTCCACACAGACAGAGAGCCAGGCTGGAATTGAACCCTGGTCCCTGGCACTGGCTAACTACTGTGCCACCGTACCACCCTTTTAAATTCCACCTTCTGCTGTGGTGGGATTTGAACCCTGGTCCTCAGAGCATTATCCTGAATCTCTGGATTACTAGTCTAACAGCAATTCCATTGCGCCACTGATAGCATCTGTGGTGAGAGAAGCAGGGTTACTGTTTCAGGTTGATGAGCTTTCATCAGAACAGCACCGGAATAGAACCAAAGCATTAAGCTTCTCTCTCCACAGATGCTGCCAGAGTTGCCAACTATTTCTAGATTTTTTTGTTTTCACTGAAGTAATTATAATGATCCTGTGACAAGCAGAATGTTGCCAATACATCTCGAGAGCTGTGGGGCAGAACTTATAGACTTGGATTTGACAGTGTCATGTGAGTGTACCTTTAAGGAAGTTTTTCTTTTAAAAAATCATACAGCTTACAGCTTCAGTGATGCCATTGGGGGTGGAACTAAGTTACAGCAGTCAGGTGATAGAGCTTTCAATTTCATTTGTGGCAGTCAGGTGACAGTGGGCTTTTGGTTTTGGGCAGTGTGTTGGACGCAGTTTAGCAGCAAGCTTAGACGCATTCTCTCTCTCCCTGTTCTCTTTGTTTGGTTCTGTCTTTAAGAAGCTGTGTTTTGGGGAACAGATTTGACTACAACCTCTTCTGGGGATCTTCACAAAGGGATTTTCAGCATTCAACACAGGAGGCTGGATTCCTGGAACACATTAACCTATGTTGTATCGTGCTTATTTGGAGGGTTTTGTGTGTTGGATGTTGGTTTTGGTTGGAACATATTAGAGATATTTCCTTAAGAGTTGTACATTTTCATGGTTATGTTTCTTGTTCGTAATTGTTAAATTTCTTGCTAATTGTCCTACTTTGCACTTCAACGATATTCTTAATGAAACTTTGTTTTTGATAAAAGCTTCTTGTGGGTCAGTTCAATCACACCTAGAGTGAAACATCTCATGCTCAACCTAGCCAAATATAACACTACAGGTCAGGCGAGCTTCACAGAACACCTTGAAGTATCCGACCTGACTTGTAACACAGACCTTCATCTATTAACTCTTACCAGCTGCCCCTGGCCAATATTTATCCCTTAACCAAAGAGTAAGGCTGAAGTTATGTGGTGCAGCCTATATGAAAGAGTAAGTTTTAGGTCAACAAAATAGTTCTTGTGATGAGGCTAACACCTGGCTACTTTGACATTTCATTTAATTAGGGCCAAGTAGACAAAGCTGATTCTGGTTTTTGCAGAGAAGGCAGACGCCATGATTTTCAAAATATTCATTATATTTTTGCGATCCCCTGCCCTCCCCCCCTTACTTTCCTTGCTCTGTGTTCTCCATCAGGAAAGAAAGTCAGAGACAGCTGCGTGAAAACCCTTCATGCTCCCATTCAAAGGAAAGTATGGAATTGGCAAAACAAATATATCATTTGGATAGGATTGGGGCAGACTGAGATAGTGGCAGTGGTTCCTGTTGCTTATCCTTAAATGAGATATGAGCAGTGTTAGTAAGACCTGCATTTGTTGCCCATCCCTAATTGAGCTGTGCACCTTGCCAGGCCTTGGGGAGGCGATGGCCTAATGGTATTGTCACTAGACTATAAATCCAGAAACTCAGCCAATGTTCTGGGGACCTGGGTTCAAATCCCATCACGGCAGATGGTAGAATTTGAATTCAATGAAAAATATCTGGAATTAAGAATCTACTGATGACTGTGAAAGCGTTGTTGATTGTTGGAAAAGCCCATCTTGTTCACTAACGTCCTTTAGGGAAGGAAATCTGCTGTCCTTATCCGGTCTGGCCCACATGTGACTCCAGACCCACCACAATGTGGTTGACTCTCAACTGCCTTCCCAAGGGCAACTAAGATTGGGCAATAAATGCTGGCCAGCCAGTGACACCCATGTCCCACAAATGAATTTTTAAAAAATTCAGAGGGGCAGTTAAGAGGGTGGGCCCGTTGCTGTGGCTCTGGAGTCACATGTAGGCCAGACCGGGTAGGGACAGCAGACTTCCTTCCCTGAAAGACATTAGCGAACCAGATGGGTTTTTCCAACATTCAATGATAGTTTCACGGTCACTGAGACTAGGTTTTTAATTGCAGATTTTGTTAATAGAATTTAAATTCCACCAGCTGCCGTGATGGGATTTGAACCTGTGCATTGAACAGGTGTTTGCTATCCCTGTTTTTCAAGGGGGTGAAGCTTACAGGTCTGGGAGATGCTGCTGAAGAAGCCTTGGTGAGTTCCTGCAGTCCTTCTTGATGCATTGAATGAAATTTAAATTTGTGCGTTTATTTTAAACCTACTTAATAATGTTTCCTCGATCGTATCGTATTAACAATGAGGCAGATAAAGAGGCAGGTGGAAATTCATAATCAGAGTTTATGATCAATGGCTATTGGTACCCAGAAGGCTGCTCTGGTCGGTGCTATTCAAACTCAGAGAGTGGGTTTGACTTATTCTTGATGTGCAGTCAATATAGACAAAGACACAAATATTGCCCTTCCCTTGTTGCATTTGAAAAGGTAAGGCTGGATTTTTCCCTTGCTACCTTTGTGGCCATGTACAGGAAATTCTAGAACTCTTTTAATGTTTGTTTATTAGTGTCACGAGTAGGCTTACATTAACACTGCAATGAAGTTAGTGTGAAAGTCCCCTAGTCGTCACACTCTGGCGCCTGTTGGGGTACACGGAGGGAGAATTTAGCCTGGCCAATCCATCTAACCAGCGCATCTTTCGCCTGACTCAGCCGTAGCGAAGGCAAGTAACCAAAGGGCGGAATTTTCTGGATTCTTTTCTTATGCCTTGGATGGGGAAAGTTCAATTTTCTTTATTTTAAATGCTGCAGAAGGGCAGGTCCCACTACACCATGTTGAAAGATCGGGCTGCCATTTAAAGTAAAAAGACAAACATCGCAGGGAGGGCCCCACCTCATGTATTCGGGACACCTCGTCTAGGGAACTCCCCTCACCAACGTGGAAGACTCTCCCCTTCACCCCGCCCTCCTAATGAACCTCCCCCCCCAACCCCGGGCGGGGGAATGGCACAGTGGTAAGCTGCCTCACGGCGCCAGGGAGCCGGGTTCAATTCTGGCCTCAGATCACTGACTGTGCGGAGTTTGCACATCCTCCCCATGTCTGCGTTGTTAGAATGTAACCGGTGACAACCTTGTATTGGATGTAATGTGACCAATGGGAACACGAGGTAAGAGTCAGCTGACCCAGTAAACCATGGAACCAATCACAGAGTGATGTAATAGTCAGCTGACCAGCTGATTGACTATAAATAAAAAACTGTTGGGAATTGTGGAGAGGTTGGAGTGGCCCAGGGCGAGGCCTCGAGTTTGGAGTAATGCTGTTTCTTTATTAAACCCTTTCTTTGATTTATAAATTGGAGTAAGTTTTGTCATATTTTCGTTAGCTGCATTTTGAAGGGTTCCTTCTGAAGAAATAACCGTGGGTGCTTTGGTTTCCTGTCACAGCTTGCAGGTAAGGTTGGTTGGCCATGCTAAATTGCCCCTTAGTGTCAGGGGGGTTAGCAGGGCAAATGCGTGGGATAGAGCTTGGATGGGATTGTGGTCAGTGCAGGCTCGATGGGCCAATTGGCCTCCTTCTGCACTGCAGGGATTGTACGATTCGATCTCTAAACTAGGGAGAGTTACCCAGCAAGATTTTACACTCCACTCAGATGTTTGAGTGTCAGGCTGGCAAGATGTGAATCCAGGACATTTAAAAATTCTACCTTCCAGGCGTGATTGGCTGTGTACAAGGTTTGTCTGTTGGGATGAGTTTACCATGAAGGTTTTCAGTGGAATGTCTTATTCCGGAGATGTAATGGACAGAATTCAGCCTGACCTTGAAGTTCAGTGCTGGGGGAGGGCTGCGCTAGCTGAGAGGTGGTTTTTCAGATGAGATATTGTAATGATTGTGGGTCTTGAGATGGACAGAAAGCTGGTTGGCAGCCAGGAAGCAAAGAGTTGGCATAAATAGGTCTTTTTCTGATTGGCAGTCAGCGACTGCTGGGATACTGCAGGGAACTGCGCTAGAATCCCAATTGTTCTGAGTACAGTCTGCATTACAGAGACCCAACTGGACGCACTCTGGATCTGATTGCATTACACAAACCCAGCTGAGCACACACAGGATTTAACTGCGTTACACGGACCCAACTGAACACACACAGGATCAGACTGTGTTACACAGACTCTGCTGGATACACATGATCAGACTGCATTAGACAAACCTAATTGGGCACACCCAAGATCAGTCTGCCTTACACAGACCCAGCTGGATGCACAGAGGATCAGACTGTGTTACACACACCCCACTGGACACAGAGGATCGGACTGCATTACACAGACTCAACTGGGCGCACACAGGGTCAGCCTCCGTTATACAGACACAACTGGTCATACACAGGATCAGACTGCGGCACACAGACCAAATTAGGCACACACAGGATTAGACTGCATTACACAGACCCAACTGGATGCACAGAGGATCAGTCTGCTCTACACAGACCCAGCTGCATGCACAGACCCAACTGAACTCACACAGGATCAGTCTGCGTTACACAGACCCTGCTGGATACACAGGACCAGACTGCATTACACAGACCCAACTAAGCACGCACAGGATCAGACTGCGATACACAGACCAAACTAGGCACACACAGGATTAGACTGCATTACACAGATCCAGCTGGATGCACAGAGGATCAGACTACATTACACAGGTGAAATTGAGCACACACAGGATCAAACTGTTACACAGATCTAGCTGGGCACACACAGAATCAGACTGCATTACACAGACCCAGCTGAGCACACACACAAACAGTCTGCGCTACACAGATCCAACTGGACACAGAGGATCAGACTGCATTACACAGACTCAGCTGGAGACACAAAGAATCAGTCTGCATTACACAGACCCAACTGAGCACACGCAGGATCAGTTTGTGTTACACAGACCCAACTGGGCACACATGGGATTGGACTGCGTTATGCAATCCTACTGGTCACACACAGGATTGGACTGCATTATGCAACCCAACTGAGGATCAGTCTGCGTTACACAGACCCAATTGAACACACAGAGGATTGGACAGTGTTACACAGGCCCAACTGGGCACACACAGGATCTCACTGTGTTTCGCAGACCCAGCTGGTGCCCACAGGATAATAAATAAATCCCAGCCTTTCAGATCCTGCATTGGAGAGAAAATTGAGGAAACAAAAGGCATCAATCTGAAGCAGGAAATGAAGCTTAATATTGATTACTTTATTCAAATAAATGTTCTTGTCAACGGCTCTTGCCTCTGTGCTAATAGTCAGCCAGCAGAGGCCGGGAGACTGGGGCGATAAGAGGTCATCCCCCACCCATCGTCTGCCCACTGCTTAATTTCACACTGTAAATCTTTCACAGGCAGCTTTCTTTTCATCGGTTGTTTGTCTATGAAATACTGAAATAATAAAGATAGTTTACAATGCTGGCGTCAGAACGAGGTTAGACTCGGAACGATATTGATTCCTCTGGAGACTGAAATGCACGGAGCCTGTTTCACTTTGCCCTTTCTGCCCCCTCCACCTCATACAGGCAGTGAGTCATTCCGGGCGTTGCCTGGGTTACAATTACAAATTGTTGCTTTTCACCATCATAACATTATCATCCACACAGGAAGATCCAATCTTTACATTACTGCTGATTGTGGCGTAGTCACAGCACAGAACAGTCTGGTTTCCTCCCACAGCCAAGAATGTGCATGTTAGGTGAATTGGCTGTGCCAAACTGTCCCTTAGCGTCCCAAGGTACGTATGTTAGATTGGACAAGCTAAATGACCCCTTAGTGTCCCAAGATGTGCCGGTTAGGAGGATTGGCCATGCTAAATTACCCCATAGTGTCCCAAGATGGGCAGCTTAGGTGGATTGGCCATGTTAAATTGCCCCTTAGTGTCCCAAGATGTGCAGGTTAGGTGGATTGGCCATGCTAAATTGCCCCTTAGTGTCCCAAGATGTGCAGGTTAGGTGGATTGGCCATGCTAAATTGCCCCTTAGTGTCCCAAGATGGGCAGCTTAGGTGGATTGGCCATGCTAAATTGCCCCCTTAGTGTCCCAAGGTGTGCAATTTGGGTGGATTGGCCTTGCTAAATTACCCCTTAGTGTCTTAAGGTGTGTAGGTTAGGTGGATTGGCCATGCTAAATTGCCCCTTAGTGTCCTAAGGTGTGCAGGTTAGGTGGATTGGCCGTGCTAAATTGCCCCCTTAGTGTCCTAAAGTGTGTAGGTTAGGTGGATTGGCCATGCTAAATTACCCCATAGTGTCCCAAGATGGGCAGCTTAGGTGGATTGGCCATGCTAAATTGCCCCCTTAGTGTCCCAAGGTGTGCAATTTGGGTGGATTGGCCTTGCTAAATTACCCCTTAGTGTCTTAAGGTGTGTAGGTTAGGTGGATTGGCCATGCTAAATTGCCCCTTAGTGTCCTAAGGTGTGCAGGTTAGGTGGATTGGCCGTGCTAAATTGCCCCCTTAGTGTCCTAAGGTGTGTAGGTTAGGTGGATTGGCCATGTTAAATTACCCCTTAGTGTCTTAAGGTGTGTAAGTTAGGTGGATTGGCCATGCTAAATTGCCCCTTAGTGTCCTAAGGTGTGCAGGTTAGGTGGATTGGCCGTGCTAAATTGCCCCCTTAGTGTCCTAAGGTGTGTAGGTTAGGTGGATTGGCCATGCTAAATTACCCCTTGGTGTCCCTAGTTGGGCAGGTTAGGTGGATTGGCCATGCTAAATTGCCCCTTAGTGTCCTAAGATGTGTAGGTTAGATGAATTGGCCATGCTAAATTGCCCCTTAGTGTCCTAAGGTGTGTAGGTTAGGTGGATTGGCCATGCTAAATTACCCCTTAGTGTCCCTAGATGGGCAGGTTAGGTGGATTGGTCATGCTAAATTGCCCTTTACTGTTCAAAGGTGTGTAGGTTAGGTGGATTGGCCATGCTAAATTGCCCCGTACTGTTCCAAGGTGTGTAGGTTAGGTGGATTGGCCATGCTAAATTACCCCTTAGTGTCCCTAGAAGGGCAGGTTAGGTGGATTGGCCATGTTAAATTGCCCCTCACTGTTCCAAGGTGTGTAGGCTAGGTGGATTGGCCGTGTTAAATTACCCCTTCACATCCCAAGATGTGCAGGTTAGGTGGATTAGCCATGCTAAATTGTCCTTTAGTGACCTAAGAAGTGCAGGTTAGGTGGATTGAAACCCTACAATGCAGAAAGAGGCCATTCAGCCCATTGACCTTGCACTGACAACATTCCCACCCAGACCCTATCCCCGTAACCCTGCATATTTACCCTACTAATCTACCTGACATTCTCCTAACACTAATGGGCTATTTAGCATGGACAATCAACCTGACCCGCATATCTTTGGACTGTGGGAGGAAACCGGAGCACCCGGAGGGAACCCACGTAGACACGGGGAGAATGTGCAAACTCCACACAGACAATTACCCAAGACCAGAACAGAACCTGGATCCTTAGCGCTGTGAGGCAGCAGTGCCACCATGCTGCCCCCCCAAAAAAATTATATTCGTACAGTGAATATAATTGGCCATGCTAAATTGCCCCTTATTGTCCCAAGAAGTGTGGGTTAGGGGGGTATTTTTGGGGTAAAAAAATGGGGTTACAGGATTAGGGCCTGGGTAAGATGGTCTGTCAGACAGTCAGTGCAGAATCGATGGGCCGAATGGCCTTCTTCCGTACTATAGGGGTTCTACGATTCCAATCAGGGACACGTACCCTGAAATATTATTGACTGGATTCTCTGTAGTTCATTGCAGAACCGAGATAGCTGAGGAAGAGGGTCAGGGTGGGATTGTGGTCAGTACAGGCTCAATGAGCCAAGTGACCTCCTTCTGCACTGTGGGGATTCTGAGACTGAGGAATAAATACCGTCTGTGTTGCAGTTTTAACCACTGGGACTGAAATCTTAGTCCTGGATACAAAGTGACAGGAATTCACATTCTTTTAAACACTTCTGATGCTGTGATTTGTGAGAATGAAACTGTGGGATTGTGATTTTTGAAAATTATTTTACCGTCCTCTCCTCAGTAACCACTTGCCTCACCACTGTTGCTATGGCATCATTACTTTAAATATATGCACTAATAGGGGAGCTTCTAAAGTATCGCCGCAAAAATCAATAAGCAATCTCAAGAAACTAGAATCTTGTTGATTGATTCACAACTGTTACCTGCCTCAGCCCAGATACACTTAGAAAGAGTTACAAGACCAGTGGGACTTAGTGAGTGAGATACACTTCCATTGTAATAAAACGGAGAATTGACTGCGCTAGGAATATTGCCGAGTGCCCGGAGGATATTCCCTTGCTATGTTAGAAGTAGTAGATAAGTACAAGTTGTAGTTGTGATTTTTTTTTATTCGTGGGACGTGAGCTTCACTGGCTGGGCCAGCATTTATTACCCATCCCTAGTTGCCCTTCAAACTGAGTGGCTCGCTAGGGCAGTTCAGACTGAACCACACCAGCTGTGGCTCTGGAGTCACATGTAGGCCAGACCAGGTAAGGACGGCAGATTTCCTTCCCTAAAGGGCATTAGTGAACCGGATGGGTTTTTTCTGATGACAGTTTCATAAGGTCATAAAATATAGGAGGAGCAGAATTAGGCCATTTGGCCCATCGAGTCTGCTTCGCCATTCAATCATAGAACATAGCACATAGAACATTACAGCGTAGTACAGGCCCTTTGGCCCTCGATGTTGCGCTGACCAGTGGAACAAATCTAATGACCCTCTAACCTAAACTATTCCAATGTTATCCATATGCCCATCCACTGACCATTTGAACGCCCTTAAAGTTGGCGAGTCCACAACTGCTGCCGGCAGGGCATTCCACGCCCTTACTACCCTCTGAGTAAAGAACCTACATCCGTCCTGTAATTACCACCCCTTAATTTAAAGCTATGTCCCCTCGTGTTAGCCATCATCATCTGAGGAAAAAGGCTCTCACTGTCCACCCTATCTAACCCTCTGATCATTTTTTATGCCTCAATTAGGTCACCTCTTAACCTCCTTCTCTCTAACGAAAATAACCTCAAGTCCCTCAGCCTTCCCTCATAAGACCTTCCCACCATACCAAGCAACATCCTGGTAAACCTCCTCTGCACCCTTTCCAATGCTTCCACACCTTTCTTATAATGTGGCGACTAGAACTGTACGCAATACTCCAAGTGCGGCCACACCAGAGTTTTGTACAGTTGCAACATGAACATGCAACGTGGCTGATATGATTCTCATCCCCATTCTCCTGCCTTCTCCCCGTAACCCTTGATCCCCTTATTGATCAATAATTTATCCCTGTCTTAACTTCACTCAATGACCTGGCCTCCACAGCCGACTGTGGCAAAGCATTCCACAGATTCACCACTCTCTGGCTGAAGAAATTCCTTCTCATCCCAGTTTTAAAGGAGCGTCCCTTCACTCTGCTGTTGTGCCTCGAGTTCTAGTCTCTCCCACTAGTGGAAACATCCTCTCCACATCCACTCTATCTAGGCCTCTCAGTATTCTGTAAGTTTCAACTAGATCTCCCTTCATCCTTCTAAACTCCATCAAGACTCCTCAAATGACAAATCCTTGATTCCTAGGATCATTCTTGTGAACCTCCTCTGGAGCCCCTCCAAGACTAGCACATCCTTCCTTAGGTACGGGACGCAAAACCGCTCACAATATTCCATTATGTGGTCTGACCAGATCCTCAGCAATACATCCCTGCTCTTGTCTTCTCGCTTCTAGAAATGAATGCTAACACTGAACTTGCCTTCCGAACTGCCAATTGAACCTGCTGTCATGGTCATCAGTAGATTCTTAATTCCAGATTTTTTTTATTGAATTCAAATTCCACCATTGGGTGGCACGGTAGCGCAGTGGTTGGCACTGTTGCTTCACAGCTCCAGGGTCCTGGGTTCGATTCCCGGCTCGGGTCACTGTCTGTGTGGAGTTTGCATGTTCTCCTCGTGTCTGCGTGGGTTTCCTCCGGGTGTTCTGGATTCCTCTCACAGTCCAAAGATATGTGGGTTAGGTTGATTGACCATGCTAATAAATTGCCCCTTAGTGTCCAGGGATGCGTAGGTTAGAGGGATTAGTGGGTATAATATATAAGGATATGGGGTTAGGGCTTGGGTGGGATTGTGTTCGGTACAGACTCGATGGGCTGAAGGGCCTCTTTCTGCACTGTAGGGTTCTATGATCCATGACCATCTGCCGTGGCAGGATTCAAACCCAGGGTCCGCAGAACACGAGTTGAGTCTCTGGATTAATAGTCTAGCCATAATACCACTAGGCCATCGCCCTCCCATTTAACAATGGGAGCAGTTTGCTAATTTACCCGGCAGTTGGGTCCGATAAGATTGACATTGGCTGTGCCTTAGGTCTGATATAGTTGGCCTCAGCGTCACTGAAGCAGAGATTTTCCACCTTTATCTCTCAGACTTCACTCATTAGCCGGAAGTTTACCATCCGGCTCACCGCGGGAGTTGGAGCGGGTGAGGTGTGGATCATGGAAAAGTCCGTTGACCTCGGATGGGATTTTACGGTTTAGGGGTGAGCGAGGATAGAATGTCCTGCCCCTGCCTTTCAAGTCTGCCATTTGTAGAAGCAAAGTCATTTATTTAGGTGCTTCAGATTTATTCAGGGGTGGCATGATGGTCAGCTCTGCTGCCTTACAGCGCCAGCGACCAAAGTTCGATTCCCAGCTTGGGTCACTGTCCGTGCGGAGTTTGCACGTTTCCTCCGGGTGCGCCGGTTTCCTCCCACGCTCCGAGATGTGGGGGTTAGGTTGTTTGGTCGTGCTAAATTGACCCTAATATCAGGGGGATTAGCAGGGTAAATGTGTGGGGTTCCGGGAGTAGGTGGGATTGTTATTGGTACAGACTCGATGGACCGAATGGCCCCCTTCTGTACTACAGGGATTCTATGCTCTGCATTAATTAGTCGTATTGTCCTGCACACTTGATGAGATTCTATATTTACGACACGCTGCTCAAACCTCAGACTTGTCTCCTGAGTGTGTTTTGTTTTAACAGTTTTTCAGCCAGTTTTATACTCCGGGTTCAGTCTGGTGTCTGTCACCCTTCGTCATTGCACTGTTAGACAGTGCCACTCAGAACGAGAATTCAATATTCTTTCCAATGAGTGAGGTGACAATGATTTATTTCCGGGGAGGTGGTTTCAGTTCCATTCTGCCTTGGGGAGGTAACTTATGGACGTACAGAAGAGGATTATACTAAAGATAAGTCACTCACCTTACAGCTGGAATTAGACTTCTGTCCTACCCCACTTAGCTTATCCAAGTTGTTCATAATTGGCCATGAACAGACGCAGTTGCTAACAAACAGTCCCACTGCCTCCTGTTAACAGTTTGATGTTGTACGCGACACCCTCACCTCGTTATTGAATTCCTATAGTGCAGAAGGAGGCTATTTGGCCCATCGAGCCTGCACTGACCAAAATCCCACCCAGGCCCTACCCCTGTAACCCCATGTACTTATCCTGCTAATCCCCCGACACTAAGGGGCAACTTAGCATGGCCAATCCACCTAACCCGCGCATCTTTGGAGTGTGGGAGGAAACCAGAGCACCCGGAAGAAACCCACGCAGATATGGGGAGAACGGTCAAACTCTGCACAGACAGTCACCCGAGGCTGGTATCGAACTCGGGACCCTGGTACTGTGAGGCAGCGGTGCTAACCACTGTGCCACTCTTATCTCAAGTTCCCCAGCATCACAAACATTCAATCCACTCCACCAACGATGAACAAGTGGCATCTGGTACCATCTGTGAGATGCGCTGCAGAAACTCACCAATGTTCCTTTGGCAGCACCCCTAACACACAACCATTTCACCCAGAAGGACATGGGCAGCAGATACCTGGGAACACCACCCCCACCTGCAAGTTCCCCTCCAAGCCACTCACCATCCTGACTTGGAAATATATCACTGTTTCTTCACTGTTTGTGGGTCAAAATCCTGGAACTTCCTCCCTAACAGCACTTCTTAAAGTTTATTTATTAGTGTCACAAGTAGGGTTACATTAACAATGCAATGAAGTTATTGTGAAACTCCCCTAGTAACCATACTCCGGTGCCTGTTCGGGTACACTGAGGGAGAATTTAGCACGGCCAATGCATCTAATCAGCACATCCTTTGGACTGTGGGAGGAAACCAAAGTACCCGGAGGAAACCCATGCCCACACGGGGAGAATGTGGAAACTCCACACGGACAGCGACCTGAGCTGGGAATCGAACCCAGGTCCCAGGGAGGTCTGTGACAACACATGGACAGCAGCGGCTTAAAAAGACAGCTTACCACCACCTCCTCAAGGTCACTCAGGGTTAGAAAATAAATGCTGGTCTAATCAGCAACATCCCACAAGTGAATATTTTAAAAATCTTCCGAGCGAATTCCGAGTTTAACTAGTTAACTCCTCTTGTAAAGAAAACGAGGGGTGGCACTGTGGTTAGCGCTGCTTCCTCACGAAGCCAGAGGCCTGCGTTCAATTCCGGCCTTGGGTCACTGTCTGTGTGGAGTTTGCACATTCTCCCCGCATCTGCGAGGATTTCCTCGGGGTGCTCCGGTTTCCTCCCACTCTCTAAAGATGTGTGGGTTAGATGGATTGGTCATGCTAAGTTGTCCCTTGGTGTTGGGGGGATTAGCAGGGTAAAATTTGTGGGGTTGCGGGAATAGGGCCTGGCTGGGATTCTGTTCGGTGCAGACTCAATGGGCCGAATGGCCTCCTTCTGCGCCCAAGGGATTCTGTGATCTGTGAGATCGGTGAAGTTAAATGCTTTGGTACATTTCGTCTGTCAGAGGCTTGACTGGTTGATGCAGTGAGTCACCTGTCACCTCTCCATGAGATGTTGTCTAGGGTGTGCTTATTCCCTTCATCGCAATGTTGTCCTGACAACACAGTGACGTGTTTGGATACAATCGCGTCACAGTGTTTGACAAACATGGAGAAAAGGGTAATCGCTGCCTTATGAAAAAAAGGCAATGAATCTTGGGATTCGATCGCATTAGGTTAGAATCTTGGCATTGTCTATTTGTTGCATACAGCACAGAAACCAACCATTTAGTTCATCGTGTCCACATCAGTGGATAATGAAGCTGGAATATTACCACCTCGCCTGCCCAAAGCTTGTAACATCCCTCCTGAGGCCAAGGGAGAATGCCATTCTGCGGTAAAATTCCGAGGAGCATCCATTCTAACTCAACTCACCAATTCTTGCTCCGTAGCTCTGTTGGTTACATACTTCAATGCATGTCTGAGTACTTTGTAAATGTTATGGAGGTTTCTGAATCTTTAAGGCAGTGAATTCCAGATCTTCACCACTCTTTAGACAAACAAATTTCCCTTCAAATCCTCTCCAGACCTCCTAGTCTTACCCTAAATCTACAATCCTTGGTTATAACCTCTCCATGATGTGGAGATGCCAGCGTTGGACTGAGGTAAACACAGTGAGGAGTCTCATAACACCAGTCAAAGTCCAACAGGTTTATTTGATAGCACAAGCCACTAGATTTCAGAGTGGCTTCTCCACTGGGAGATTCAGGCTTTATATTGACTTTATTTAGAGTCTAGATCCCTCAACATTTTCTATCCTTCAGTTAGTTCTCCCATCAGTCTTTTCTGTTCCGAGAAACAACAGCCTATTTAAACACTTCCCACTGCCTCGGCAAAGCAGCCAGCATAATCGAAGACCCCACACACCCCTGGCATTCTCTCTTCCATCTTCTCCCGTCAGGAAAAAGATACAAGTCTGAGGTCACTTACCAACCAACTCAAGAACAGCTTCTTCCCTGCTGCCCTCAGACATTTGAATAGATCACCAAGTTGATCTATCTCTACACCCTAGCTTTGACTGTTACACTGCATTCTGCACTCTACATAAGAATATAAGAAATAGGAGCAGGAGTAGGCCATCTAGCCCTTCGAGCCTGCCCCGCCATTCAATAAGATCATGGCTGATCTGAATTGGATCAGTTCCACTTTCCCGCTTTCTCCCCATAACCCTTAATTCCCCTGTCTGTCAAAAACCTATCTACCCGTGACTTAAATATATTTAGCGAGGCAGCCTCCACCACTTCAATGGGCAGAGAATTCCAGAGATTCACCACCCTTTGAGTGAAGAAGTTCCTCCTCAACTCCGATCTAAGCTGCCCCCCCCGCCCTCCTTATTTTGAGGCTGTGCCCTCTAGTCCTGCTATCCTAAGCAGGAAGAATCTCTCTACCTCTACCCTATCTAACCCCTTCATTATCTTGTAAGTCTCTATAAGATCCCCCCTCAGCCTTCTAAACTCTAACGAGTACAGACCCAGTCTATTCAATCTCTCTTCTGTCTATGAACAGTATGCATTGTCTGTATAGCATGCAAAAAACAATACATTACACTGTGTACCAAAACGTGACAAAAATAAATCAAATTAAATCAAAAAGTTAAACTTTTCTTATTCCCCCAATATCCACAAAAGTCTCTGCACCCTCTATAGCACAATCACATTGTTCTGTAGTCATAGAATCCCTACAGTGCAGAAGCAGACCATTCTGCCCATCGAGTTTGCCTGACTGCCCAACAGAACATTCCACCCAGACCCAAACCCTGTAACCCCACAAATTTACCCCACTGATCCACCTAACCTACACATCCTGGGACACTAAGGGGACATTTAGCCTGTCCAATCCACCTAACCCCTACATCTTTGGACTGTGGGAGGAATCCAGAGCACCTGGAGGAAACCCACGCAGAGATGGGGAGAATGTGTAAACTCCACACAGTTTTTCAAACAAGTACCATGGAGTGATCAGAACTGCAAACACTACTCCAACTGGAGCCTAACCAGTATCTTATAACCTCCCTATTGATATCTTTTTATTCTTTATTCATTCGTGGGACATGGCCATTGCTGGGTGGCCAGCATTTATTGTCCATCCCTAGTTGCCCTTGGAGGGCAGGTGAGAGTCAACCACATTGCTCTGGAATCACAGGTAGGCCAGACTGGGAAAGGATGGCATATTTCCTTCCCTAAAGGACATTTGTGAAACAGATGAGTTTTTCCAACAATCGACAATGGTTTCATGGCCGTCAGTAGAATCATAGAGTCATACAGTGCAGAAGAGGCCCTTCAGCCCATCGAGTCTGCACCAACACATTAAAAACACCAGAACTCCCACCTAATTCTATCTGCCAGCACTTGGCCTGCAGGCTTGAATGTTACCATGTGCCAAGTGCTCGTCCAAGTACTTTTTAAAGGATGTGAGGCAACCCGCCTCTACCACCTTCCCACACAGCGCACTCCAGACCGTCACCACCCTCTGGGTAAGAAACTTTTCCTCAGATACTCCCTGAACTGTCCCTCACCTTGAACCTATGCGCCCTCGTGACTGACCCTTCAACTAAGAGGTACTAGCCTCAAGGATGTGTTGAATCTTGTAAGTATTCCCGGGTGTGGGAAGAGAGCTGGGAAGGAAACAGTGTGCGGACTGCTGCTGGAAACCTACAGGGAAACCAGGAAATTGGTCGGTCTGTCTTGCCTCTAATCGGTTGTCACATTCAGTTAGGCTGCATTGGTGTGGGATGGTTCGAGAGTTCCCCTCATATGCCTACCTCTCTACACAAAATGATCCTCCAGCAACAAGCTTATTTCAAATGCCTGGATAAGTGTGTTTTTTAAATTTTTTAAAATTTATTTGTGGGACATGGGTGTGAGTGGGTGGCCAGCCTTGAAACTGAGTGGCTTGTGAGGCCATTCCAGAGGCTAGTTGAGAGCTGCTCCTCATCCATTCTGTCCACGTCTCACATTATAGGAGACAGAGGGTGGTAACAGATGGCTGCTTTAGTGACTGGAGGCCAGTGACTAATGGCGTGCCACAGGGATCTGTGCTGGGCCCCCTATTGTTCGTCATTTATATAAATGACACAGTTGACTATGTGTGGGGATAAGATCAGTAAATTTGTTGATGACACAAAGATTGGCCAGGTAGCTAACAGTGAGGTTGAGTGTCTTGGGTTACAGGAAGATATAGATGACATAGAACATAGAACATTACAGCGCAGAACAGGCCCTTCGGCCCATGATGTTGCGCCGACCAATTAAAAAAGCAATGACCCTCTAACCTAAACCAATCCCTTTCCATCCATAAACCTATCCACGGATCTCTTAAACGCCCCCAAACTAGGCGCATCTACAACTGCAGCAGGCAGGGCATTCCAATCCCTCACCACCCTCTGGGTAAAGAACCTACCTCTGACATCCGTCCTATAACTACCTTAATTTAAAGCTATGCCCCCTCATGCTAGCTTTCTCCATCCGAGGAAAAAGGCTATCACTGTCCGCCCTATCTAAACCTCTAATCATCTTATATGTTTCAATAAGGTCCCCTCTTAGCCGCCTTCTTTCTAACGAAAACAACCCCAAATCGCTCAGTCTCTCCTCATAGGACCTCCCCTCCATACCAGGCAACATTCTGGTAAACCTCCTCTGCACCCTCTCCAATGCCTCCACATCCTTCCTATAATGTGGGGACCAGAACTGCACACAATACTCCAAGTGCGGACGCACCAGAGTTTTGTACAGTTGCAACATGACGTTGCGGCTCCTAAATTCAACCCCCCTACCAATAAACGCCAAGACACCGTATGCCTTCCTAACTACCTTATCTACTTGATTCCCAACTTTCAGGGATCTATGTACACATACACCTAGATCCCTCTGTTCATCAACACTATTCAGAGTCAAATAGGCAGATAAATGACAGATGGAATTTAACCCTGAAAAGTGTGAAGTGATGTACTTTGTAAGGAGGAATTTGGCAAGGAAATATACTATGAAAAATCTGACACTGGTGCAGAGGAGATGCACCAGGATGCTGCCTGGGTTAAGTTATAAAGAGAGGTTGGAGAGGCTTGGGTTGTTTGCGCTGGAGCAGAGAAGACTGAGGGGTGACCTGATCGAGGTGTTCAAGATTGTGAGGGGCACGGACAGGGTGGTAGGGAGCAGCTGTTCCCCTCAGTTGAAGGGTCAGTTATGGGGTGGACACAAGTTAAAAGTGCGGAGGTTTAGGAGGGATTTGGAAAAAATCTTTTTTTACCCAGAGGGTGGTGACGGTCAGGAATGCGCTGGCTGGGAGGGTGGTGGAGGTGGGATGCCTCACATCCTTTAAAAAGTACCTGGATGAGTACTTGGCACGCCATAACATTCCAGGCTATGGGCCAAGAGCTGGCAAAGTGGGCAGGTCAGGGCAATTGATGCATCAGTGCATACTTGATGGGCTGAAGGGCCTCTTCTGCACTGTAGTACTCTGTGATTGTGCGATAATCTTGTACACCTCGATCAGGTCGCCCCTCAGTCTTCTCTGCTCCAACAAAAGCGATAGATTATTAATTCCAGGCATTTTATTGAATTTAAATTCCACCAGCTGCACTGCTGGGATTTGAACCCATGTCCCTAGAACATTAGCTGAGTTTCTGGATTAATAACCTGGTGATAATACCACCAGGCCATCGCCTCCCCACTATATTCAATGCTTGGGTAATAAATGCCGGTATGGGATACTTCTTGATCGATTTGCCTACTTGCCCAGAACTGATGTGTTCTGACGAAAGGCCAGAGAGCTGAATTGTTTTAACGTTGTGTATCTCCCTGCAGAGACTGCCTGACCTGCTGAGTATTTTCCAGCATTTCCGGTACTTATTTCAGATTTCCGGCATTGGCAACTTTCTGCTTCTCTATTGGTGAATTTTAATCTGTATTTCAGTAAGTAACAGTGAGCTGCTGTATGAGGCCTGCGCAGACACCTGAATGAGGCAACACCAGAAATAAAGATGGTCAAAGCTGTCTTTTTAAATTTCACAGGCATCATTCTGAAAGGGATAGTGATAAAAACCATCAAACCTGCTTTAGATCAAATGTTTTTCTTTTAGAGGAAGTATTTTTTATCAATATAACAGTGTGTACAGATATGACTAGAGTATTAAACCACTGAAGGAGGGATACAGTTGCAATGGAGGCAGTTCAGAGATGGTTAACTTGTCTGATCCCTGGGATGATGGTTGTTTAATGAGGGGAGGGTCAGCATAGATTAGACAAATGAGTGTGTGTGTGTATGTGTGTGTGCGCGAGTGTTGTGTGTGTGTGTATAGCATATGTGGCTATGTGAGTGTAGTGTGTGTGTGTGTGTGTGTGTGTGCGCGTGAGAATGTTGTGTGTGTGTATAGCATATGTGGCTATGTGAGTGTAGTGTGTGTGTATGTGTGTGTGTAGCGTGCGTGTCTATGTGGTAATAATGTGTGTGTGTGCCTGTGCAAGTGTAGTGTGTGCATATGTGTGTTGCAATGTTTGTGTGTCTATGTGAATGTAGTGTCTATGAATGTATGTGTGAGTAGTGTTTGTGATGTGTGTAGTGCTTGTGTGTGTGTGTTTATATAGTGTGAATGTAACATGTGTATAGCATGTGTGTATGTACTGTGTGTATAGTATGTGTGCATGTGGGCACACGTGTGTGTGTGTGTAGTGAGTATGTGTGCGTGTGTGTGGGGGTGTATGTGAGCGTGACTGTGTGTCGGTGTGCGTATGTGTGTGTGTGCCTGTAGCTCCCTAAACTCTGGAAGTCCCAGAGCCCTTCCACAATCCTCTCTATTTCTTTAAAATGATCCTTAACACCTATTGCCTCGAATGAATTTTTATCAAATATTTGTTGTCTCAGCGTCAGTTGTGTCTGATAGCTCTCCCTGTGAAATGATGTGGGACGGTCGACTGCACTAAAGGCACTGTATGATGTGTATGTGTATACAATAAGCAGATGATGCAGGATCAGGTATGAGTGTAATTCCTCTCCCTTTGAGATACCCCTCTCTGAGGGTGGCGGACATTAACAGAGGTTCAGCCGTTTTCCTGGTCACTTATTAAAAAAGATTTACCGATTAATTTCCTGTTGGTGCATTATTCATGCCTCACGGATGTGTTGAATCTCAGAAGTATTCCTGGATGTGGAAAGAAAGCTGATAAGGAAACACACAGTGTGTGGACTGCTGCTAGAAACCTACAGGGAAAGCAGGAAATTGATCAGTCTGTCTTGCCTCTAATCGGTTGTCACATTCAGTTAGTCTGTGTTACTCTCGGTGTGGGATGGTTCTAGTGTTACCCTCATTCGCCTATCTCTCTGTACAAAATGATTCTCCAGCAACAGGCTTATCTCAAGTGCCTGGGCGAGAGTGTCTTTTAGTTTCTTTTTTGTATATTCATCCATGAGACATGGGCGTCACTTACCGGGCTAGCATTTATTACCCAATCCCTGAGGGCATTCAAGAGTCAACCACATTGCTGTGGCTCTGGAGTCACATTTGGTTTGATTTGGTTTGGTTTATTTTGTCGTATGTATTAGTATACAGTGAAAAGTATTATTTCTTGCACACGATACGGACAAAGCATGCCATACATAGGGAAGGAAAGGAGAGAGTGCCAAACGTAGTGTTACAGTCATAGCTAGGGTGTAGAGAAAGATCAACTTAATGCGAGGTAGGCCAGACCAGGTAAAGATGGCAGATTTCCTTCCCTAAAGGATATTCATGAATGAGATGGGTTTTCATGACAATCGATCCATGGTCCTCGTTAGACTTTTAATTCCATTATTTTATTGAATTCAGATTTCACCTTCTGCTATGGTGGGATTCGAACCCTGGGTCTGTGGGCTGCTAATCCTGTAACAATATCACTCCGCCACTGCCTCCCTATATTATTTGCATCTTGTGTTTGGTTCAAACTCTGTCCATTTCCTTTTTTTAGGGCTGGACTTGCCCTTCTCTGTAGAAATAGCTTCCCTTCCTTTACTTAACAAGGGCAACATTTACGACTCGCAGTAAGAAACAGTTCCAATGGCCAAAGGGTCAAAGGTCAGAGGTCAAAGATTTAAGGCGATTGGCTAAAGGCACATAGCTGACACGAGTAAAACCCTGCGAATGAAATGAGTGGCTAGGAGTTGAAAAGCTCTGTCTGATAGGCTGGTGAAAATAGGTTCAACTGTAAGCTTCAAAACAGGATTGGACGAACACTTCAACATTGCCAGGGGAGGGAGCGGTGTAGTTAAGGGAGGCAGTTGTATTGTCACTGAGCTAGTAATCTAGTGACCCAGGATAATACTTTGGGAACCAGGGTTCGAATCCCACCACAGCAGATGGTGAAATTTGTGTTAAATAAATATCTGGAATTAAGAATCTACTGATGACCGTGAAACCATTGTCGATTGTCACATAGTTCACTGATGTCCTATAGGGAAGGAAATCTGCTGCCCTTACCCGTTCTGGCCTACACGTGACTCCTGAGCCACAGCAATGTGGGTGACTCTTAAATGCTCTCAGGGATGGGCAATAAATGCTAGCCAACCAGCGAAGACCACATCCCATCCCACACTACCAGAAGGACGTGGAGGCTTTGGAGAGAATGCAGTGAAGGTTTACCAGGATGTTGCCTGTCATGGTGGGGGGATATTAGCTATGAGGAGAGATTGAATAAACTGGGATTGTTCTCCCTGGAAAGACAGAGGCTGAGGGGTGACCTGCTAGATGTTTATAAAATTATGAGGGGCACAGATAGGGTGAACAGTTGGAAACTTTTTCCCAGGGCAGAAATAACAATTACAAGGCGGTAAGGGGGGAAAGGTTCAGTGGGGATGTGCGGGGGAAGATTTTTTACACAGAGGGTGGTGGGGATCTGGAATGCACTGCCAAGCGAGGGGGTTGACGCAGATACGTTAGTAACATTTAAGGCTTATCTGGATAGAGTCATCGAATAGAATCCTGCAATGCAAAAGAGGGCCATTTGGCCCATCGGGTCAATGCCGACCACAATCCCACCCAGCCCCTATCCTGACAATCCCATGCATTTCATAGAATCCCCACGGTACAGAAGGAGGCCATTCGGGCCATTGAGTCTACGCCGACCACAATTCCACCCAGCCCCTGGCCCCACAATCCCATGCATTTCATCGAATCTCTGTAGTGCAGAAGGTGGTCATTCGGCCCATCGAGTCTTCACCAACCATAATCCCACTCAGGCCCTATTCCCAAGACCTCACGTATTTATCCTGCTAATCCCCTAACACTAGGGTCAGTTTAGCATGGCCAATCACCCTAAACCTGGACTGTGGGAGGAAACCGGAGCACCCAGAGGAAATCCAGGTGAGCCCAGTGGGATACGGCGCACAGGGATGTGAAACGTGTTAGAACATGGGCAGCAGGGTTTTGAAAGGCCTCAAGGTTATGGAGGCTAACCAGGGTTGGGGGGAAAGGGTGGACGGGGGTGCATTGGATAGCCATATGTAGAAGTAATGAAAGCATTGATGGGTGGAGTATTGTCCATTTTGTTCCACTCCACAAACTTTTCCCTTTTTTTATTCAAAAGAGAAAAGAACGAAGAATAGTACAGCACAGGAACAGGCCCTTCGGCCCTCCAAGCCTATGCCGATCATGTTGTCCTATCTCGAGCAACCGCCTGTGTCCCTATATTCCCCGTCTCTTCATGTGTGGATGCACCTGGATTCGATTCCAGCCTCCTGGAACCCCATACATTTACCCTCTGACACTAAAGGACAATTTAGCATGGCCAATCAACCTAACTCGCACATATTTAGACTGTGGGAGGAAACCAGAGCACCTGGAGGAAACCCACGCAGACATGGGGAGAACGTGCAGGCAGGTTACTGTCTGTGTGGAATTTGCACATTCACCCTGTGTCTGTGTGGGTTTCCTCCGGGTGCTCCAGTTTCCTCCCACAGTCCAAAGATGTTAAGCAATATTTTAATTTTAAAATTCTCATCCTTTCCCAATGTCCGTGTCCCCTCCCTATCTTATTCTGTAATTACCTCCACCCCAGTGCCCTCAGTTGTCTGTGCCCTAAGCTCCGGAACCCCTTCCCTCAGTCTCTCCGTCTCTTCTCCTCTAGGGCGGACCTGTAAGCCCATCTGGTTGACCAAGTTTGTGACCGTCTGCCGTGGTCTGTGACTCAGCATCAAATTCTGCTTTACAATGCGCCCGTGAAGCGACGTTATTGGGTTAAAGATGTGCAGGTTAGGTGGACTGACAATGTTAAATTGTCCCTTAGTGTCCCAAGATGTGTAGTTTAGGGGAATTAGTGGGATAGGTATGTGGGGTTACGGGGATAGGACCTGTGTAAGATGTTCTGGCAGAGAGTTGGTGTGGACCGAATGGCCTCATTCTGTAGGGATGCAATGGATACTATGATTGGATAAATACTAATTGGCAGAGCGGTGGCACAGTGATTAGCACTGCTGCCTCACAGTGCCAGGGATCCGGGTTCAACTCCCGGCTTGGATGACTGTTTGTGTGGAGTCTACACATTCTCCCCGTGTCTGCGTGGGTTTCTTCTGGGTAATCTGGTTTCCTCCCACAGTCCAAAGATGTGCAAGTTAGATTGATTGGCCATGCGAAATTGTCCTTGAGTGTCAGGGGGATTAGCAGGGTCAATGTATGGGTTACAAGAGTAGACCCTGGGTAGGATTATGGTCGTTAGAGAGTCGATGGGCCGAACGACCTCCTTCCGTACTGTAGGGATTCTATGATTCTTCTTCTTCGGAAGAAGCGGTGCAAGCTGGATGGGCTGAATGGCCTCCTTGTGTGCTGTAATGTTCTGTGGCTGAGATATTCCAACCTTCTCATGCCGGGACCTGCCCTGGGACATTTGAAGGCCCAACCAAAGGCCCACTGACGTACGGCAGAGCCCGGAGGTGGGAGCAGGGTCAGAAAACCCTGCCCCGTGATCCGATCGGGGAAGGTGACAGCCAGCTTGCGCACAGCGAGCTCTCACCAACTGCAGTGAAATAAGCAGCCACATCAGCTGCTCTGGGGTGTTGGGTTGAGGGATACAGCTTGGCCAGATCAACACAGAGGGTGGGATTTCCTGATCGCGCTCGCCCAAGGACTGGAAACTCCCGCCTGAGGTTAATGGACCTTTGCGCGGTCCTGCTCCACCCTCTACAACTCCTGTGGTGAGCAGAGCAGGAAGGAGAGCCTTATTTGCTGAATATATATTTCCTGGGGAGAGATGGCTCTTTACCTGATGTTAGAACTCATGCTAAATTACTTGGGCTAATAAAAGGCTGACTGTGTAACCTATATTTTAATGTGGTTTCTTATTGATCTATATCACGCTGTTGGCTTTCCTGTGTGTACTCCGAGAAAATAAGAGATACCCAGATTGTGCTTGCAGTCTGATGATGCTAATACTGCTTGTCCTACTTTCATCCTTTATAAATATATTCAGCAAAAACCAGCTCACAAATAAAACCGCAAAGGCAAACATTCAATGAAATTGACAGAAACCAGGAGCAGGAGGCCATTCGGCCCTTTCGAGCTTGCTCTGCCGTTCATTATAATCACGGCTGATCATCCAACTCAATAGCCTGATTTCGCCCACCCCCCCACCTCCCTCCCTATATCCTTAGATCCTTTATGAAAGATACATGAAGCCCCAGACCAGGTCTGGCCATTCACGCCAATGGGATTTTCCAGTCCCGCTGCAGTGAATGAAGATTTGGCTGGGCGCCAAATTCTCTGACCTCGCTGCAGCGGGAGCGTGGCGTGAAGAACCGATAAGATCTTGCCCCCGGACCTCCACTGTACCACGGCGTTGCCTGCGCCCTTTCCATGACTTAATCTTTCGAAGGAGTTTTGCTGATGTGTCGAAAGATTGGGGTGGGGTTCGAGTCCCACTTCAGAAGCTTGAAGGTTGACTCTTCCATTGCAGTGTTGAGGAAGTGGTTGGAGGCGAGGTCTTTGAGATATGAAACCCATCTTTCTGTCTCTCGCTCTCTCGCTTTCTCAGATGGATATGAAAGATCTCACCGCACTATCTTAAAGAAGAGTAGGAGATTTCTCCTCCTCCCACCCCACCCCACCATCCCCCCCTCCCCTCGCACCTCCCGCCCTGTGCACCAGCCAATGCTTATCCTTCAACCAGCAACACTGAAATGCTGAGTTGATCCTCAGCACATTGTCAGTGTGGGATCTTGCTGTGCAATTCTGCTGTTTCATTTCATTCATTACGGAAGCTTTGGGTTTGGCTTTTCCAGTGTTGTTCAAGTAGCCAAGGCAATAGTGAGGGAGATGCCAGATAGTGGCTGATCTGGAGTCAGGGGCGCCACGGTGGCACAGTGCTTAGCACTGCTGTCTCACAATGCCAGGGACCTGGGTTCAATTCCGGCCTCGGGTCACTGTCTGTGCAGAGTCTGCACATTCTCCCCGTGTCTGTGTGGGTTTCCTCCGGGTGCTCCGGTTTCCTTCCACAGTCCAAAACCTCACCTGGTTAGAGTGCATTGGCCGTGCTAAATTCTCCCTCCGTGTACCCAAACAGACGGCCGAGCGTGGCGCCTAGGGGATTTTCACATTGTAGTGTTAATGTAAGCCCACTTGTGACACTAATAAATAAACTTTAAAGCACACACGCACATATACAGATACACACACAGAAATACCCATATGACTACAGGTACACAGACAGCTACAGATACACTGATACGCAGAGAGTTACAGATACACACACACACACACAGGTACACAGATATACAGAGAACTACAGATACACACACACAGGTACGCAACACACAGAGCTACAAGTACACACACACACAGATACATAGATATAGAGAGCTACAGGCACACTTGCACACATAGGTACACAGACAGCTACAGATACTCACCCACAGGTAGGCTTGCACACACAGATACACAGACAGCTACAGGTACACTGATACACAGAGAATTACAGATACACACACACACAGGTACACAGATGTACAGAGAACTACAGATACACTCACACATAGGTACACAATACACAGGGCTACAAGTACACACACACACAGATACATAGATGTAGAGAGCTACAGGTACCCTCGCACACATAGGTGCACAGACAGCTACAGATACACTCACACACAGGTACACAGACAGATACATTCACGCACACAAATGTATTCACACTCAGATACACACACACACACATAAATTTGTTTGTATACACAAATACAATTAAGAAACAGAATTGAACACATTTCTATTTTGAAAAACATTGGGCATTCAGAGAGATTTATGTATAAAGACCAACAAAGGACAACCCTCAACAAATCATGAGTGCCTCTTTGCCCAGACTTTAAGAGCTTCATTATCATAGACATTTAACTGGTAACTGCAGCCCATTCATCACCAGTTGTCCACTGACCCTGTGTAATGAGAGGGGGGCGGGGGGTGACACAGGCTGGAAGCCGAATTGGCAGCTACATTCAGCACCGCACAAAATTCAATCACTGGGTTACTGTCTGTCTGATTAGGATTGTGCCTAGCCCAGGGTTCTACTCTCAGAGAGAATGATGAATGTAATCACAACTCCCCGTGCATCAAATCGACCTTTTGTTTTAACCTCTTGGCAGAAGGTTTAACTGTATCGCAGGAAGCTGCCGCAAGCCACAAAGGACTAAAATTCTGTGTTCATTTCTGAATTCAATCCTCCCAGTGCTCTCACGCATTCACTCATAATTAGATCTTGGAGGTGTCCAAGGTAGTGACAGGAGATACACCAACATATTCAATAGCATTCTGATCTGTGGAATATTTAGCCACCCATTTATAATTGATAGGTTTCAATGTTACTCTTTATTACCAACATACAAGTTCAGAGCCAGAGTAGGCCACTGAATAGAAAGCGGGAAAGGGGAACTGATCCACTTCAGATCAGCCATGATCTTATTGAATGGCGGGGCAGGCTCGAAGGGCTAGATGGCCTACTCCTGCTCCTATTCCTTATGTTCTTATAAGATCTGATGGCGGCCTCAACATCTCTTTCCTGCTTATCCCCAATAGATTTTGATTTCCTCGTCAACTCTACTTTCTCAGGAGCCTAAGGAAATCCAGCATGTCTCTTACCAACTTTTGCATTCGTAGGGACGGTACAGTAGTTGGGGCAGCACGGTGGTTAGCACTGCTGCCTCACAGTGCCAGGGACCCGGGTTCAATTCCGGCCTCGGGTCACTGTCTGTGCAGAGTCTGCACATTTTCCCCGTGTCTGCGTGGGTTTCCTCCAGGTGCTCTGGTTTCCTCCCACAGTCCAAAGATGTGCGGGTAAAGTTGATTGGCCATGCTAAATTGACCCTAGTTGTCAGGGGGATTAGCAGGGTAACTATGTGGGGTTACAGGAATAGGGCTTGGATGGGATTGTGGTCAGTGTAGACTTGATGGGCCAAATGACCACCTTCTGCACTGTAGGGATTCTATCCTTTCTGGTCGTATCACAGCTTGGTACGGCTCCTGCTCTGACCAAGACTGCAAGAAACTACAAAAGATCATGAACATAGCCCAGTCCATCACGCAAACCAACCTCCCATCTATTGACTCTGTCTATACTTCCTGCTGCATTGGAAAAGCAGCCAGCATCACTAAGGACCCCACACACCCCGGACATTCTCTCTTCCACCTTCTTCCATCGGGAAATGATACAAAAGTCTGAGGTCATGTACCAACCGACTCAAGAACAGCTTCTTCCCTGCTGCTGTCAGACTTTTGAATGGACCTACCTTATATTAAGCTGATCTTTCTCTACACCCTGCCTGTAACTGCAACACTACATTCTGCACCCCTTCCTCTCCTTTTCCCCCACATACTCTATGAATGAATGCTGTTTTGCCTGTAAAGCATGCAAGAAACAATACTTTTCACTGTATCTGAATACATGTGACAATAATAAATCAAATCAATCAAAAACCCATCTACTGCTGCCTTACAAGTATTCAGCCTCCACGGTTCTCTGGAGAAGAGAGTTCCACAGTCTTCTCATCTCTGACTTAACTGGGAGGCCGCTTCTTTTTAAAGTATGTTCCATAGCTCAACTCTTCCCCGCATGTGGAAACATCTTCATGGCAGCATGGTGGCACAGTGGTAAGTTCTGCTGCCTCATAGCGCAAGGGAGGCGGGTTCGATTCCCAGCCAGGGTTCCTGTCTGTGTGGAGTTTGCACATTCTCCCCGTGTTGCCTCCAGATGTTCCAGTTTCCTCCCACAATCCTAAGATATGTGGGTCAGGTTGATTGGCTGTGCTTATTGCCCCTTAGCATCAGGGGGACTAGCTAAGGTAAAAGCACGGGGTCAGAGATAGGACCGAGATGGGATTGTGGTCAGTGCAGATTCGATGGGCTGAATGGCCTCGTTCTGCACTGTTGGATTCTATGATCCATCTTCTGGAAGTATTCACCCTATCAAGTCTCCTCAGAGCATGTAGGTTTTATAGTGTCATAGATTCTCTACAGTGCAGAAGAAGGCCATTTGGCCCATCGAGTCTGCACTGTGTACAATCCCATCCAGATCCTATCCCCATAACTCCATGTATTTACCCTGCTAATTCCTAAGGGGCAACTTAGCACGACCAATCCACCTAACCTACACTATCTTTGGACTGTGGGAGGAAACCGGGGCACTCAGAGGAAACCCATGCAGATATGGGGAGAACATGCAGACTCCACACTGACAGTGACCCAAGCCGGGAATCGAACCCGGGTCCCTGGTGCTGTGAGGCAGCAGTGCCAACCACTGTGCTACCCCAAATAAGACCATCCCTTCGAAACTCCAGTGGATACAGGCCCGACCTATTCGACCTTCCACCATTCCCTCATCCCAAGATTCAGTTGAAAGAACTTTGTCCGAACAGCTTCAATGACAATGATGCCCTTTCTTAGGTAAGGAGACCAAAACATTTGTACAGTACTCTGGATCTCAGCAACTCTGTGCACAAGTGGGGCAAAGCTTTATTACTTTGATATTCCTCGCAACAAGCCACAACTTTCTACATGCCTTCCTCATCACTCCGGCTGGGACTTGGCTCATGTGTAGCTCCCGGCTTTTAGCAGATTCCTCATCTTTGCGTGTGAGATGGCGGGGGGTGGGGAGGGTGCAAATTAACCCTCGCTTCCTCCTCAGAATCAAAACAGTAAAGTCTACACCTCAGAAGGCACACATGAGGACAATTTCCGAGGAGCGTCAATGAAATGGAGAAAAGGTTGTGTGTCTGAAAGCCTGGAGCTACAGGTGAGGAAAGGATTGTACGTTAAATGACCTGGAGTTGTGGCAAGAACTCTGGGTCCTCCACCTTCAGAACGATACACTGGTCTTGGAAGGAGGATAGATTTGGATTGTTTTCCCTAGAGTAGAGAAGACTAAAGGGCGACGTGATGGAAGTGTATCGGATTATGAGGGCTAAGGGCAAGGTGAATAGGTAGCAGCTGTCCCCTGTGATTGAGGGGTCAACCACAAGGGGGCATAGTTTTAGGGTAAGGAGCAGGAAATTCAGAGGGGATTTGAGAGAATAATTTTCACTCAGAGGGTACTGGGAATCTGGAATGCACTGTCTGGGAATACAGCCTTTAACAAGTATTTGGATGAGCCCTTGTAAGGGCATTGGTGAGGCCAGACCTGGAATATTGTGTGCAGTTTTTGGTATCCTCAGCTGAGGAAGGGTGTCTTTGCTGTAGAGGTTTACCAGCCTGCGGTGGCAGGTGGGTCACATGAGGGGAGATTAAGTCAGCTAGGATTATATTCATGGGAGTTTAGAGGAATGAAGGGGGATCTCATAGAAAATTATAAAATTCGAACAGGGTTGGACAGGGTGGATTCAGAAAGAATGTTGGTGATGGTGGGAGAACTAGGGGGTCAGGGTTTGAGAATAAGGTGTAAGTCTTTTAGAATTGAGGTGAGGAGAAATTTCTTCACCACTGAATGTAGTTGAGGCCATAACATTGTGTGATTTCAAGAAGAAACTAGATATAGCTCTTGGGGCTAAAAGGATCAAGGGATAAGGGGAGGGAATCAGGATATTGAATTTGATAATCAGCCATGATCAAGATGAATGGCAGGGCCAAATTACACACTCGTTGAGTTACACACTCGCTGAGTTACTCATTCACTGAATTACACACTCGCTGAATTACACACTCGCTGAGTTACTCATTCGCTGAATTACACACTCGCTGAGTTACACACTCGCTGAGTTACACACTCGCTGAATTACACACTCGCTGAATTACACACTCGCTGAGTTACTCATTCGCTGAATTACACACTCGCTGAGTTACACGCTCGTTGAATTACACACTCGCTGAGTTACTCATTCGCTGAATTACAAACTCGCTGAGTTACACACTCGCTGAATTACACACTCGCTGAGTTACACTCGCTGAATTACACACTCGCTGAATTACACACTCGCTGAGTTACACTCGCTGAATTACATACCCACTGAATTGCGTACTCGCTGAATTACACACTCACTGAATTACACACTCGCTGAGTTACACTCGCTGAATTACACACTCGCTGAGTTACACTCGCTGAATTACATACCCACTGAATTGCGTACTCGCTGAATTACACACTCGCTGAATTACACACTCGCTGAGTTACACTCGCTGAATTACACACTCGCTGAATTACACACTCGCTGAATTACACACTCGCTGAGTTACACACTCGCCGAATTACATACCCACTGAATTACATACTCGCTGAATTGCATACTCGCTGAATTACACACTCACTGAGTTACATATGTACTTACACACTCACTGAATTAGCAAGAAAACTCTTTTTTAAAAAACACAGAGAAAAACAGAAAACACTGGCTAAATTCTGTAGGTCTGGCAGCACCTGTGCAGAGAAAAGCAGAGATAATTTTTCCAGTGGGTCATTTGAACTTGAAAAATTAACTTTGGCTGGGATGTGTGTGTGTCTGCGTGTGTGTCTGTGTGTCTGTCTGTGTGTATATCTTTATATATGTGTCTGTGTGTGTTCGTCTTTGTGTGTGTCTATCTTTGTGTATTTATCTGTGTGTGTGTATGTACCTATGTGTGTATCTGTATATGTATCATTGTGTATGTGTTTATGTATCTATGTGTGTCTGTGTATCTGTGTGTGTGTATCTGTGTATCATTGTGAATGTGTCTGTGCACGTATGTGTACCTGTGTGTGTGTGTATCTATGTGTATGCATCTATGTGTTTGTGTTTATGTAGCTGTGTGTGTGCATCTGTATGTGTGTATCTATGTATGTGTATCTGTGTGTGTATTTTTGTGTATGTGCATGTGTATATGTATCTGTGTATATGGCTGACAGAGGGGAACTGGTGGATGTGGTGTTTTTAGATTTCCAGAAGGTGCTCGATAAGGGGCCTCACAAAAGATTGCTGCAGAAGATTAAGGTATACGGAATTAGGGGTAAAGTGTTAGTGTGGATTGAGGATTGGTTATCTAACAGGAAGCAGAGAGTTGGAATAAATGGGTGCTTTCCTGGTTGGCAGTTGGTGACTAGTGGAGTGCCGCAGGGATCGGTGCTGGGGCCTCAACTGTTTATCATATACATAGATGATCTGGAGGAGGGGACCGAGTGTACGATGACACAAAGATGAGTGGGAAAGCAAATTGCGTGGAGGACGCAAAAAGTCCGCAGAGAGATTTGGATAGGCTGTGAGTGGGCGAGGATCTGGCAGATGGAGTATATAAGAACATAAGAACATAAGAAATAGGAGCAGGAGTAGGCCATCTAGCCCTTCGAGCCTGCCCCGCCATTCAATAAGATCATGGCTGATCTGTCGTGGCTCAGTTCCACTTTCCCGCCCTCTCCCCATAACCCTTAATCCCCTCTCTTATCAAGAACCCATCAACCCGCTTCTTAAAAATATTTAGCGAGGCAGCCTCCACCACTTCAACGGGCAGAGAATTCCAGAGATTCACCACCCTTTGAGTGAAGAAGTTCCTCCTCAACTCCGTTCTAAACCGCCCCCCCTTTATCTTGAGGCTGTGCCCCCTAGTCCTACTGTCTTTTTTGAGCGGGAGGAGTCTCTCCACCTCTATCCTATCCATCCCATTCATCATCTTATACGTCTCAATGAGATCTCCCCTCATTCTTCTAAACTCTAACGACTACAAGCCTAGTTTATTCAGCCTCTCCTCATAGCTCAATCCCCTCAACTCTGGTATCAGCCTAGTAAACCTCCTCTGCACTCCCTCCAGGGCCAAAATATCCTTGCGCAGGTGCGGCGCCCAAAACTGCACACAGTACTCCAGCTGCGGCCTCACCAATGCCCTATACAGCTGCAGCAAGACCTCCCTACTTTTATATTCAATCCCCCTCGCTATGAAGGCCAGCATCCCATTCGCCTTCCTGACCACCTGCTGCACCTGCAAGCTGGGTTTTTGCGACTCATGCACAAGGACCCCGAGGTCCCTCTGCACCGTCGCCTGCTGCAGTTTTTCGCCACGTAAGTAATAGTCCTTCCTACCATTCTTCCTACCAAAGTGGACCACCTCACACTTGCCAACATTAAATTCCATTTGCCATTTCCTGGCCCATTCGCCCAGCCTATCTAGATCCTTCTGCAGACTCTCCACACCCTCCGCACAATTTGCCTTTCCCCCAATCTTGGTGTCATCAGCAAATTTCGACACCCTGCACTCGGTTCCCTCCTCCAGATCATCTATATAAATGGTAAATAGCTGAGGCCCCAGCACCGACCCCTGGGGCACCCCACTAGTCACCAACCGCCAATCCGAATAGCACCCATTGACCCCCACTCTCTGCCTCCTATTTGACAACCAATCCTCTATCCGCGCTAACACCCTACCCCCAACTCCATGTCCCCTGACCTTCTGCAATAACCTCTTGTGAGGTACCTTGTCAAACGCCTTCTGAAAACCCAGAAAGACCACATCCACCGGCTCTCCTCTATCCACTGCCCTAGACACATCCTCATAGAACTCCAGTAAATTTGTCAGACACGACTTCCCTTTAATGAAACCGTGTTGCGTCCGCCCTATCAAGCAATTCCCTTCAAGATGTCTCGCAATTTCCTCCTTAATGACGGATTCTAACATTTTACCTACCACAGACGTTAAACTAACCGGCCTATAATTCCCCGCCTTTTGCCTGGCACCCTTCTTAAACAACGGCGTAACATTAGCCGTTTTCCAATCTTCCGGCACTTCCCCGGAATCCAGCGACGTCTGGAAAATAAAATAACGTTGGCAAGTGTGAGATTACCCTCTTTGGAAGAAATAATGGTAAAATGGACTATTATTTAAATGGTGATAAATTACAACATGCGACGGTGCAGAGGGACCTGGGGGTCCTTGTGCACGAATCGCAAAAACCCAGTCTGCAGGTGCAGCAGGTGATCAAGAAGGCGAATGGAATGTTGGCCTTTATAGCGAGGGGGATAGAATATAAAAGTAGGGAGGTCCTGCTGCAACTGTACAGGGTAGTGATGAGGCCGCAATTAGAGTACTGTGTGCAGTTTTGGTCCCCTTATTTGCGAAAGGATATATTGGCCTTGGAAAGAGTACAGAGAAGGTTCACCAGCGTGATACCAGAGATGAGGGGGTTAGCTTATGAGGAGAGATTGAGTAGATTGGGCCTGTACTCGTTGGAGTTTAATAGGCTGAGGGGTAATCTTATAGAGACATGTAAGATAATGAAGGGGCTAGATAGGGTAGAGGCAGTGGAAACAAGATCTAGAGGGCACAGCCTCAAAATAAGGGGGAGTCAGTTTAGAGCAGAGTTGAGCAGGAACTTCTTCTCTCAGAGGGTGGTGAATCTCTGGAATTCTCTGTCCATTGAAGCGGTGGAGGCTACCTTGTTGAATACGTTTTAAGTCACAGGTAGATAGATTTCTGATCAAAAAGGAAATTAAGGGTCATGGGGAGCAGGCGGGAAAGTGGAACTGAACCACTATCAGATCAGCCACGATCTTATTGAATGGCGGGGCAGGCTTTACTCTTCCCGCTCAGAAAGGACAGCAGGACTAGGAGGCACAGCCTCAAGATAAAGGGGGGGCGGTTTAGAACGGAGTTGAGGAGGAACTTCTTCACTCAAAGGGTGGTGAATCTCTGGAATTCTCTGCCCGTTGAAGTGGTGGAGGCTACCTCGCTAAATATTTTTAAGACGCGAGTTGATGGGTTTTTGATGAGATAGGGGATTGGGGGTTGTGGGGAGAGGGCGGGAATGTGGAACTGAGCCACGACAGATCAGCCATGATCTTATTGAATGGCGGGGCAGGCTCGAAGGGCTAGATGGCCTACTCCTGCTCCTATTTCTTATGTTCTTATGTTCTTATGTGTGATCTGTCGTGTCTCAGTTCCACATTCCCGCTTTCTCCCCATAACCCTTAATCCCCTTGCCTATCAAAAACCTATCAACCCACGTCTCAAATATATTTAGCGAGGCAGCCTCCACCACTTCAACGGGCAGAGAATTCCAGAGATTCACCACCCTTTGAGTGAAGAAGTTCCTCCTCAACTCCGTTCTAAACCGCCCCCCCTTTATCTTGAGGCTGTGCCCCCTAGTCCTACTGCCCTTTCTGAGCGGGAAGAACCTCTCCACCTCAACCCTATCCATCCCTTTCATCATCTTATACGTCTCAATGAGATCTCCCCTCATCCTTCTAAACTCTAACGAGTACAAGCCCACTCTATTCAGCCTCTCCTCATAGCTCAACCCCCTCAACTCCGGTATCAGCCTAGTAAACCTCCTCTAAACTCCCCCCAAGGCCAAAATATCCTTGCGCAGGTGCGGCGACCAAAACTGCACACAGTACTCCAGCTGCGGCCTCACCAATGCCCTATACAGCCGCAGCAAGACCTCCCTACTTTTATATTCAATCCCCCTCACTATGAAGGCCAGCATCCCATTTGCCTTCCTGACCACCTGCTGCACCTGTAGGCTGGGTTTTTGCGACTCATGCACAAGGACCCCCAGGTCCCTCTGCACCGTAGCATGCTGCAGCTTTTCACCCTGTAGTCCTTCCTACCATTATTCCTACCAAAGTGGATAACCTCACACTTGCCAACATTGTATTCCATTTGCCAGGTCCTCGCCCACTCGCCCAGCCTATCTAGATCCCTCTGCAGACTTTCCACACCCTCCACACAATTTGCCATTCCACCTATCTTGGTGTCATCAGCAAATTTTGACACCTTACACTCGGTTCCCTCCTCCAGATCATCTATATAAATGGTAAATAGCTGAGGCCCCAGCACCGACCCCTGGGGCACTCCACTAGTCACCAACCGCCAATCCGAATAGCACCCATTGACACCCACTCTCTGCCTCCTATTTGACAGCCAATCCCCTATCCACGCTAACACCCTACCCCCAACTCCATGCCCCCTAACCTTCTGTAACAACCTTTTGTGCGGCACCTTATCAAACGCCTTCTGAAAATCTATGTGTGTGTCTGTATGTGTGTGTGTGTGTGTGTGTGTGTGTGTGTGTACCTGAAGTACGCATCCAGAGCTTGGAATCCACGCTTTCAAAGAGATATACAGCTTATAGAGAGACTGCAAAGAGGAGCTACCAGAAAAATGGAAGGCATGAATGGAATACCATATGAAGAGTGTTTAAGAATTGTTGGATTACAATCTTTAGAGAATAGAAGATTGATTTTTGATTTAGTTGAAGTTTATAAATTGATTTGTGGCCTTACTACCTCAGCCTGAAAAACCCTTTAGTCACAATTACAGTATTTGACATGGTCAGTGTAAACTACAGAAATTTCATCGATATTTGCAAAAGTTTTTTTCACACAGAATTGTTGTTGATACTTGGAATGCTTTACCTGATTTTGTTGTGAATGCTGAAACTGTAATGACTTGTAGAAGACTTGTTAGAAACATTGAGATTTCTATCTACGTAAAACCTGATGTTCTTGCTGATGTTCTTGTTTTTAATATTAGGCCTATGTGCTTTGCACTGTATGGGAATGATGATAAATACAATAAATAAAATGTATCTGTGTGTGAGTGTATCTGTGTATGTATCTCTGTGTGTGTGTGTGTGAGAGAGAGAGAGTATATCTGGGTGTATACATCTCTGTGTGAGTGTATGTATCTGTGAGAGTATATCTGTGTTTGTGAATGTATCTTTGTATGTGAATGTGTGTGCGTGAATGTATCTGTGTGTGTGTGAATGTGTGTGTGTGTGTGTGAATGTATCTGTGTGTGTGAATGTGTGTGTGTGTGAATGTATCTGTGTGTGTGAATGTGTGTGTGTGTGAATGTATCTGTGTGTGTGTGAGTGTATCTGTGTGTGTGAATGTGTGTGTGAGAATGTGTGTGCGTGAATGTATCTATGTGTGTGAGTGTGTGTGTGTGAATGTATCTGTGTGTGTGTGAATGTGTGTGTGTGTGAATGTATCTGTGTGTGTGTGTGAATGTGTGTGTGTGAATGTATCTGTATGTGTGTGAATGTATCTGTGTGTGTGAATGTGTGTGTGTGTGAATGCATGTGTGTGAATGTATCTGTATGTGTGTGAATGTGTGTGTGTGTGAATGTGTGTGTGTGAATGTGTGTGAATGTATCTGTGTGTGTGTGAATGTATCTGTGTATGTGAATGTGTGTGTGTGTGTGAATGCGTGTGTGTGAATGTATCTGTATGTGTGTGAATGAGTGTGTGTGAATGTATCTGTATGTGTGTGAATGTATCTGTGTGTGTGTGAATGTGTGTGTGTGAATGCGTGTGTGTGAATGTATCTGTGTATGTGAATGTGTGTGTGTGTGAATGCATGTGTGTGAATGTATCTGTATGTGTGTGAATGTGTGTGTGTGTGAATGCGTGTGTGTGAATGTATCAGTGTGTATGTGAATGTGTGTGCGTGTGAATGCATGTGTGTGAATGTATCTGTATGTGTGTGAATGAATCTGTGTGTGTGAATGTATCTGTGTGTGAATGTGTGTGTGTGTGAATGCGTGTGTGTGACTAGTGGAGTGCCCCAGGGGTCGGTGCTGGGGCCTCAGCTATTTACCATTTATATAGTTGATCTGGAGGAGGGAACCGAGTGTATGGTGTCGAAATTTGCTGATGACACCAAGATTGGTGGAACGGCAAATTGTGTGGAGGGTGTGGAGAATCTGCAGAAGGATCTAGATAGGCTGGGTGAATGGGCCAGGAACTGGCAAATGGAATTTAATGTTGGCAAATGTGAGGTTGTCCACTTTGGTAGGAATAATGGTAGGAAGGACTATTACTTACTTACTGCAGCATGCGACGGTGCAGAGGGACCTCGGGGTCCTTGTGCATGAGTCGCAAAAACCCAGTCTGCAGGTGCAGCAGGTGGTCAGGAAGGCGAATGGGATGCTGGCCTTCATAGCGAGGGGGATTGAATATAAAAGTAGGGAGGTCTTGCTGCAGCTGTATAGGGCATTGGTGAGGCCGCAGCTGGAGTACTGTGTGCAGTTTTGGGCGCCGCACTTACGCAAGGATATTTTGGCCTTGGAGGGAGTGCAGAGGAGGTTTACTAGGCTGATACCGGAGTTGAGGGGGTTGAGCTATGAGGAGAGGCTGAATAAACTAGGCTTGTACTCGTTAGAGTTTAGAAGAATGAGGGGAGATCTCATTGAGACATATAAGATGATGAATGGGATGGATAGGATAGAGGTGGAGAGGTTCTTCCCGCTCAGAAAGGACAGTAGGACTAGAGGGCACAGCCTCAAGATAAAGGGGGGGCGGTTTAGAACGGAGTTGAGGAGGAACTTCTTCACTCAAAGGGTGGTGAATCTCTGGAATTCTCTGCCTGTTGAAGTGGTGGAGGCTACCTCACTAAATATTTTTAAGACGCGGGTTGATAGGTTTTTGATAGGCAAGGGGATTAAGGGTTATGGGGAGAGGGCGGGAATGTGGAACTGAGACACGACAGATCAGTCATGGTCTTATTGAATGGCGGGGCAGGCTCGAGGGGCTAGATGGCCTACTCCTGCTCCTATTTCTTATGTTCTTATGTTCTTATGTGAATGTATCTGTATGTGTGTGAATGTATCTGTGTGTGTGTGAATGCGTGTGTGTGAATGTATCTGTGTGTGTGTGAATGTGTGTATGTGTGAATGCGTGTGTGTGAATGTATCTGTATGTGTGTGAATGTATCTGTGTGTGTGTGAATGTATCTGTGTTTACCTGAATGTGTGTCTGCGTGTGAATTTATCAGTGAGTGTGTGCTGTTTGTACCTGTGTACGTGTGAATGTATGTGTATGTGTGTGAATGTATCAGTGAGTGTGTGCTATCTGTTTGTACCTGTGTATGTGTGAATGTATCTCTGTGTGTGAATGTATCAGTGAGGATGTGCTATCTGTATCTGTGTGAGTATAAAATTTATTTGGTCAGTCTGAAATGACCGTATCTCAGTTCTTGGGTGACATGTGTAGCCTATCAGTTCCAAGGGCTCCTACATCAGCTGCTGCCCGGGTCAAACACAGTACAAAGCCCCCCTTCCCCCACCTTACACTGTGTCTGAATCTTAATCACCCTTTGGGGACAGGCGGCTCCCACCAGCAGAAACGTCCTGCTTCAGTGACCTCGCTGTCACTGAGAACGAGCGGATTGTGACCAGCTCTCGTGTTAAAGCCCCCGGGAGCCTGGAAGGGACGGAGCTAGTGTTAAAGGGGGCAGACTTCTCATCATTAGCCCAGCCCTAGATCTCGCACAGCTGCAGACTGCAACACCGTTCAACACAGGGTTAACTCTGGGGCTTCCAGACTCCCAGGAGAGGAGAGAGAGAGAGAGCAGGGAGAGAGTGTGGGGGGACCATACAGCTTGTCTCTGCTGCTCCCTCACTCCTTCAGCAACTCTGCCTTCATCGCTTCAGCCAAGGGGAGGATAGGCAGTGAAAGATTCACTTTGATGCTGGCTGAACCAGCCACATGGTAAGAAGATGGTGCTTTCCCCAGCCCAGGAAGCGCAGGTAGGTGCCGACTGTTTGTCTGTTACAGCTCACTCTGTCCCCTGAAGATTTTATTCCAAAACGCACATCAATTTTGAACTGAATTTCTCATTAAACCCGATTTGACATGGATTTGCATCTTAAGTGCACATTAAAGGCACTTCAGAACGTGTAACCCCTTTTGTATTTTAAAAATGTTATCTCACATAGTCCACATCCAAACTAAAAGCAGAGTGGCAGTCAAAAAGGCTGTATTGTCTCCCAGAGCTATCCGGGTTTAGAAGCTATTTATTAATGTACTTTCCCCAGGTCAAGCTTTGTACTGAGTGAATCCTCATTACAACTGGACTGTCAAAAGCATTACAGGCTAATCCTGTTTAAATCCTTCATTTATACAGTAGCATGTTATTTATATTTCAATGCAGCTCTTTCACAAGAAAACCTTTCAGGTAGAATTTTGTTTGCTTTCCTGCAACGCAGAGGTTTATTTTTATTTCAGAGCCTTCTGATAGAATCAAAGAGGAGAAGGAGGCCATTCAGCCCATCGAGCCTGCATCGACAATAATCCCAAGCTATCCCCATAACCCCGCGTTTTTACCCTGCCAATCCCCCTGAAACTAAGGGGCATTTATCAGGGCCAATTACCCTAACCCGCACATCTTCGGACTGTGGGAGGAAACTGGAGCATCCGGATGAAACCCACGCAGACACTGGGAGAACGTGCAGACTCCGCAAGGAGAGTGACCCAACTGGGAAATGAATCCAGGTTTTGTCCTGTCTGGGACAGGGTGAGAATTTAAGAACATAAGAACATAAGAAATAGGAGCAGGAGTAGGCCAACTAGCCCTTCGAGCCTGCCCCGCCATTCAATAAGATCATGGCTGATCTGTCGTGGCTCAGTTCCACATTCCCGCCCTCTCCCCATAACCCTTAATCCCCTCTCTTATCAAAAACCCATGAACCCGCGTCTTAAAAATATTTAGCGAGGCAGCCTCCACCACTTCAACGGGCAGAGAATTCCAGAGATTCACCACCCTTTGAGTGAAGAAGTTCCTCCTCAACTCCGTTCTAAACCTTTCGCATTTTAAATTGCTGCCTTTTTCCTTTTTGCTAAAAATGGGGATAGAGAAACAAGGAAAGCGGTTAATACTGCTGCCTCACAGCGCCAGGGACCCGGGTTCGATTCCCGGCTTGGGTCACTGTCTGTGCGGAGTCTGCATGTCCTCCCTGTGTCTGTGTGGGTTTCCTCCGAGTGCTCCAGTTTCCTCCTACAGCCTGAAAGATGCGCTGGTTAGATGCATTGGCCGTGCTAAATTCTCCCTCAGTGTACCCGAACAGGCGCCAGAGTGTGGCAACTGGGGGATTTTCACAGTAACTTCACTGCAGTGTTAATGTAAGTCTACTTGTAATACTAATTAAATAAACTTTTAAAAAAGCTTTGATTGCTATCCACTTACAATCACTTTGATTTATTCCCCCTGGAATGTATTTCAAGGTGTGACTTTTTTGTCTGGGTTGTGAGGGTTGGCTTGCTGGTTTTTCTTTGCTATTTCAATTGATTTTATGAATTGTGATAAATTGCTGAGTGAGTAACTACTGTGGGAGGTGGCAGTGCACATTTGGCAGGATGGAGTTCAAGTGCCATTTGCTCTATTTACAAAGAAAAATTTGCATTTATATAACGCTCTTCAGGCCACCCGATGTCTTACAGCCAATGAAGTACATTCACGGGTGGCACAGTGGTTAGCACGGCTGCCTCACGGTGCCAGGGACCCAGGTTCGATTCCCGGCATGGGTCACTGTGCAGGGTCTGCACGTTCTCCCTGTGTGATAGAATCCCTATATTACAGAAGGAGGCCATTCAGCCCATCAAGTCTGCCACAATCACAATCCCTCCCAGACCCTATCCACATAACCCCATGCATTTACGTGAGCTAGTCCCCCTGACACTAAGGGGCAATTTAGCATGGCCAATCCACCTAATTCACTCATCTTGGGACTGTGGGAGGAAACTGGGGCACCCGGAGGAAACCCATGCAGACACGGAGAGAATGTGCAGCATGCACACAGACAGTGACCTGGTGCCGGACAACCCCTCACCCACCCCTGCCACCACCACCACCACCACCCCACCAATTGCTACCACTTAGTTGCTAAAGAGGGTTTTTAAATTTCCACCTTTAGTTTGAACCATTTGTTTGCCAAGCTGCCTCTCTTTCTCAATAATCTCCTCCAACTGTTTGACATCTCTAATTCTGGCCTCTTGTGCATCCATGATGCTGATCGCTCCATCACTGACAATTGGCCCTTCATCTACCAGTGGCCCAAATCCCTGGTAACCACCCCCCCCCCTCCATTAAGAATCACTCCTCCCTCCTCCTCTGGGACGCTCCCCAAAACCTATCAATTTGACCAAGCTTTTGTTACCCTGCCAATGATATATCCTTATTTGGCTTGGTGTCACAATTTGGCTGGTAATCGCTCCTGTGAAGCACCTCGAGGCTTTTGCCAGTTTTTAGATCCAATGTAAGGGCCTAAACTGGAAAGAATGGTAGGAATTAGGAGTGATGTGGAGATTCTGGCATTGGACTGGGGTGGGCACAGTAAGAAGTCTTACAACACCAGATTAAAGTTCAACAGGTTTATTTGGTAGCACAAGCTTTTGGAGCACCACCCCTTCATCAGGTGAGTGCAGGATTTGGTTCACAAACAGGGCATATATAGATACAGACTCAATTACAAGATAATGGTTGGAATGCGAGTCTCAACAGGTAATCAGGTCTTTACAGGTACAGACAATGTGAGTGGAGAGAAGGATTAAGCATAGGTTAAAGAGGTGTTGGTTGTCTCCAGACAGGACAGTTAGTGAGATTTTGCAAACCCAGGCAGGTCGTGGGGGTTACAGATAGTGTGATATGAATCCAAGATCCCAGTTGAGGCCGTCCTCATGTGTGCGGAACTTGGCTATCAGTTTCTGTTCGGTGATTCTGCGTTGTTGTGTGTCTTGAAGGCCGCCTTGGAGAACGCTTACCTGAAGATCAGAGGAGGAATGCCTTTGACTGCTGAAGTGTTCCCCGACAGGAAGGAAACACTTCCTGTTTCCTTCCTGGTGTCCATTCATCCGTTGTTGTAGTGTCTGCATGGTCTCGCCGGTGTATCTTGCCACGGGACATCCTTCCCTGCAGGGTATCAGGTAGACAACATTGGCCAAGTCACAAGAGTATGTACCTGGTGGATGGTGTTCTCATGTGAGATGATGGCATCCATGTCGATGATCCGGCATGTCTTGCAGAGGTTTCTGTGGCAGGGTTGTGTGGTGTCGTGGTCACTGTTCTCCTGAAGGCTGGGTAGTTTGCTGCGAACAATGGTCTGTTTGAGGTTGTGCGGTTGTTTGAAGGCAAGTAGTGGGGCTGTGGGGATGGCCTTGGCGAGATGTTCGCCTTCATTGATGACACCTTCATTGAAGGTTCCTTGCTTGAGACAATTCACACCTTTTTAACCTATTCTTAACCCTCTCTCCACTCGCATTGTCTGCACCTGTAAAGACTTCATTACCTGTTAAGACTCTCATTCCCACCATTATCTTGCAATTGAGTCTGTCTCTGTACATGCCCTGTTGTGAACTCAACTCTCCACTCACCTGACGAAGGGGCAGTGCCCCGAAAGCTCGTGCTATCAAATAAATCTGTTGGACTTTAACCCGATGTTGTGACTCCTTACAGGAATTAGGACAAAAAAATGGGGTGGGGGGGGGTTGCAACTAATTGGACTGCTGTTTGAAAGAGCCAGTATAGTGTCGATGGGCTGATCAACCCCCATCTGTGCTGTACTGTTCTATTATGCTATATAAATGCAAATAGTTATTGATGTTCTGTGTGAAACCTGGAATGTACCCCATAATTGAACTCTCATTTTCTGAGGTCAACATCACTGCATGTGGCTTTTAACGGAATATAGAAATAATCGGAGCTTCTCACTATGTATCTCGTTTAAATGGAGTCAGATTAATCCAGGATAATGTGTTGTCTATTGGATGTGAGGTATGAAAAGCCCAGACTATAAAATCTAGGGAGCCTTGACAAAATAATGAGTGGCATAGACGGGGTGGATAGTCAAAGGCTTTTTCCCAAGGTGGAAGTGCCAATTACAAGGGGGCAAAGGTTTAAGATGAGAGGGGGAAAGTTCAAGAGAGGGAAAGTCTTTCACGCAGAGGGTGCTGGGTGCCTGGAACGCGCTGCCGGAGGAGGTGGTGGAAGCAGGCACATTAGCAACATTTAAGGGGCATCTGGATGGGTACCTGAATACGGAGGGAATAGGGAGGGAATACCGCTGTAATAGGTCTGTGGAGGCAGAAGCCCCTTCACCAAAATGCCTTTATTTACAAACTTTAACAACAGTACACACAGTGCTATCAGTCAGCAGTCAACTTCCAGGGTGCCAGAGGAACTGACACTCCCAGTTATGTACAAGTCAAAGACTCCCTGATTGGCCCACCAATTAGATTTTTAATCAGGGAGTTCATATTCCAATAGGCCAACCTCAGTGGGCTAATTGAAGTCGTTACGGTGTAAAGGCAGAGGGCTTCACTTAGTTTAGTTGGGGCATCATGATTGGCACAGGCTTGGAGGGCTGAAGGGCCTCATGCTGTGTGGTACGTTTCTTTGCCCTTTGTCTATTGAATAGTAAGGTACCCCTTAGCTTTCTCTGTTCCATGGTGAATAATGCCCAGTTTCCCCGGTGCTTTAACCCAGCTGTAATGCTCGTAAATCTCCTCTCCATCTTCTTCAAGGTCTTCACATTGTCAAGTGCCAGAAATGCACTGGGGAAAATCTGTATCGTCTTCCGACGGTTCAGATCTGTTCAAAATTGTTTTTGAAAGCGACACCCTGTTAACTTCCTTTTTGTTTCTTGATGACAGTTGCCTTGGGCCCAGATCTAACTGAGCGTCGCAAGGGCAGGAAGGAGGAATTCAATTCCCACTGCAGTTGAAAACTCTTTGATACTTTTCGCAAAGCTTTGCAGAGATCGACAGCACGATTTCCACACAAATAGCAAATGCTTTCCGAGCGTGGCCCCCATCTTCGTAAAACACTCACTCACTGTGCTGTAGGACCAGAACGAACTGCTCTGTGCTGTGTGTTCTGTCACCCCGTCACACTGGGATCGAAACCCACAGGCTCCTGACTCAGGCCAGGCCCAATTTTAACCCACTCAAAACCCACCCACGTTTACCCATTAAAACTGGGACGAGCTGATGCTGTTATCGGAGCCTGGTGATGGTTGAAGGTAGGGCAGCTCCGAGAAGCAGCAGGCACCCTTGCTTTGCAAGTCGAGGGCAAATGTTGAGTCACAGCGGAGGTGTCAGCAGGCGAACATTACCTGAGGGACAGATTGCTGGTATTGCCTTATCCCACACAACAGTCTCGCACAGAATTGCTGATGAGTCATGTGTCTGTTCCCCTTTTGCTTTATACACACACAGCCCAGTGAGTTGACATCTCCCTGGGCTGCCTGTGAACACTCAACGCTGACGGCTCTTCAAAGCTCACAGGAGAAATTGTACAGCTGACCCGCAATAGATGCTCCTCTGACTTTATCCGCTGTGCTCATCATAGAATCCCTACAGTGCAGAAGGAGGCCATTCGGCCCGTCGAGTCTGCACCAACTCTCCGACAATGCATCTTACCCAGGCCCAACTCCCCCCATCTGTCCCTATGCATTTACCATGGCCAATCCACCTAACCTGCACATCTTTGGACACTAAGGGGCAATTTAGCATGGCCTTTCCATCTAACCTGCACATCTTTGGACAGAAAGGGGCAATTTAGCATGGCCAATCCACCTAATCCGCACATCTTTGGACACTAAGGGGCAATTTAGCATGGCCTTTCCATCTAACCTGCACATCTTTGGACAGAAAGGGGCAATTTAGCATGGCCAATCCACCTAATCCGCACGTCTTTGGACACTAAGGGGCAATTTAGCATGGCTAATCTACCTCACTTGCACATCTTTGGACACTAAGGGGCAATTTAGCATGGCCAATCCACCTAATCCGCACATCTTTGGAAAGGAAGGGGCAATTTAGCATGGCCTTTCCATCTAACAGGCAGTGACCCAAGGCCAGAATTGAACCCAGGCCCCTGGCGCTGTGAGGCAGCTGTGCTAAGCACTGTGCCACTGTGCTGCCCCTAATTATGATGTGGAGATATGGAGATGCCGGCGTTGGACTGGGCACAGCAAGAAGTCTCACAACACCAGGTTAAAAGCCCAACAGGTTTCTTTGGAATCATGAGCTTTCGGAGCACTGCTCCTTCATCAGGTGAATCGGGTAAAAATCTCCATCCCCCCCCACCACCCACAGCAGCCCCAAGTTCCCCAGGCAGCCCCAACCACCTCCCTCCTCCAGCATGGATGGCTAGCCCCAATCACCCCCTTCCTTTCCTCTACCACCAATCCCAGGAGGGGTAGTTAGGTCTGCGGGCAGTCATGTCTGGGCAGCAATTCTCCGACCTGGGATTCTCCAGTCCCGCTGCTGTAGACAAAGACGTGGCTGAGCGCCAAGTTCTCTGTCCCGACTGGCAGTAACAATGAGGCGTGCAAGGCCAGAGAATTTCAGCCCTGGTCAAGGAATGACTTGTCCAGCTGGGAGGGTAGTTGGGTCAGTGGGTTAGTCAGGTGATCGAGGGGTTAGCTGGGCGGGGGAATATGGGGGTGGGTTAATTGGTGAATTGGTTATGGAGTAATCTAGATGTTGGTCTAGATTTTAATCTATCTAACATTTTCTCAGTAGCTATCCAGGTGAGTACATCGGAATTGTTCAAAGTTGTGACTCTAACTCAGAGTTGCAGATGTTCACCGAGGGTCCCGGGGAGCAGGGAAGTTGCCCATCAGAAGTTTAAACTTCCCAGGCAATTCCCACGGTAATTCCCGTCTAACTCCACACATCAGGATTTTCACAGAGCTCCCACATGCATCTTCAGTCATAAGTTCAGTCCCCGCTGATTTGGAGGATGGGTAGGTGGGCGAGCGGCTGGGTGGGCGAGCGGCTGGGTGGGCGAGCGGCTGGGTGGGCGAGTGGCTGGGTGGGTGAGTGGCTGGGTGGGTGAGCGGCTGGGTGGCTGGGCGGGTGAGTGGCTGGGTGGGTGAGCGGCTGGGCGGGTGAGTGGCTGGGCGGGTGAGTGGCTGGGCGGGTGAGTGGCTGGGCGGGTGAGCGGCTGGGTGGCTGGGCGGGTGAGTGGCTGGGCAGGCGAGCGGCTGGGTGGGCGAGCGGCTGGGCGGGCGAGCGGCTGGGCGGGCGAGCGGCTGGGTGGGCGAGCGGCTGGGCGGGCGAGCGGCTGGGCGGGCGAGCGGCTGGGTGGGCGAGCGGCTGGGCGGGCGAGCGGCTGGGCGGGCGAGCGGCTGGGTGGGCGAGCGGCTGGGCGGGTGAGTGGCTGGGTGGGCGAGCGGCTGGGCGGGTGAGCGGCTGGGTGGGTGAGTGGCTGGGCGGGTGAGTGGCTGGGTGAGCGAGTGACTGAGTGGGTGAGCGGCTGGGTGGGCGAGCGGCTGGGCGGGTGAGCGGCTGGGTGGGTGAGCGGCTGGGCGGGTGAGTGGCTGGGTGAGCGAGTGACTGAGTGGGTGAGCGGCTGGGTGGCTGGGCGAGGGAGTGGCTGGGTGAATAAGTCAGTCAGTCAGGACAGGAGACTTGAGCTGCACACAGTGCTCCAGATGTACCCCCCACAGGTTCTATGGAAATGTAGTGAGTTTACTGAAGGAGCAATGGTGGCTGAAATGACCATTTCTGGAAATAATCCCGTTGTAACTAGCTGTTTTCCAAAAGCACTAATCAAATACTCCTCACAGTTTATTTATTTATTAGTGTCACAAGTAGGCTTACACTAACACTCGAACGCTAACCCTAACAGCTTCTTCCCTGGTATGAACTGAAAGGAGTGGGTCACGAAGTAGAGGGACATGTCCTCTCTCCGTCTGACTCCAAAAACCTAACAACTTCTGCCCTACTCCTGTTTGAATGGACCTACCTTATATTAAGTTATATTAAGCCTTTCTCTACCCTGGCTGTGACTGTAACACTATATTCTTCACCTTCGCCTTTCCTTCTCTGTGAACGGTATGCTTTGTCTGTACAGGGCACCAGAGACAATACTTCTCACTGTGTGTTAATACATGTAACAAAATAAATCAAATCTAGTCAGACAACTGGCATTAAAATAGAAGAAAGTCAATCAAATACATTGTGGTTAATATCTGTTACAATGGCAGCCAGCAGGAAGGAAGTATTTGTTTATCACTGAGCGGCGTGTAAGGACCTGTTATTTATTTTACACCTAGTGTCAATGTCAGTCACCCAGTCAAGCTACTAACATTACCATGGCAACCTTCAACATTTTCGCTGTCTCTGGGCCTCGTGCCATTTCATCATAAACATGACCCGAAACCCTTTGAATTTGTGTTGGACGAGATCAAATATCCTTGCCCAAAGCAGCAGCTGTTGTTTTCTTAGTTACATAAGAACATAAGAAATAGGAGCAGGAGTCGGCCATCCAGCCCTTCGAGCCTGCCCCGCCATTCAATAAGATCACGGCTGATCTGAAGTGGATCAGTTCCACTTTCCCGCTTTCTCCCCTTAATTCCCCTGTCTATCAGAAACCTATCTACCCGTGACTTAAATATATTTAGCGAGGCAGCCTCCACCACTTCAACGGGCAGAGAATTCCAGAGATTCACCACCCTTTGAGTGAAGAAGTTCCTCCTCAACTCCGTTCTAAACTGCCCCCCGCTTATCTTGAGGCTGTGCCCTCTAGTCCTGCTGTCCTTTCTAAGCGGGAAGAATCTCTCTACCTCTACCCTATCCATCCCCTTCATTATCTTATACGTCTCTATAAGATTCCCCCTCATCCTTCTAAACTCCAACGAGTACAGACCCGACTAAGTACAGAGGCAGGCATCTGAGATTGAGATTAGGACGAGAAAGGAATCTGACGTACACACGCTGTCCCGAGGAGAAGGTCTTGTGGTGCTGTCTCTGTCTCTGAACCAGAGGCTGTGGGTTCGAGTCCCACTCCAGGTGACCCAGGAAGGTGCGTTCCTAATGCGGCCAAACAGGTTACGCACCAACCTGCAAAACCCTTCCAAACGCGTCAATGGCTGGCAGTAAGAGCGGGAGAGACTGCTGGTCAGCCAACTTGATGTGGAGAGATGGCCCACAAGCTAGAAGCCTCTGGCGACAGACTGGTGACCTGTTCCAGGCGAAGGCTTGCTGTGGGGACGGATTGAAAATGCCATGATCACAACCACAACAACTTGTGCTCGTGCAGCACCTTTGACGTGGAAAAATGATGCTTCATGTGAGTATGATCAGGCAAAGAAGTAACAAAGGAACCAGATCATAGCATCCCTACAGTGCAGGAGGCCATTTCGCCCATCGAATCCATACTGACCACAATCCCACCCAGGCCCTATCCCCCATAATCCCATGCATTTACCTTAGCTATTACCCTTACACTAAAGGGTCATTTTAGCACAGCCAATTCACCTAACCCGTACATCTTTGGACATGTGGGAGAAAACTGGAACACCCGGAGGAAACCCACGCAGACACGAGGAGAAGGTGCCGACTCCACACAGACAGTGACCCAAGCCAGGAACCCGGGTCCCTGACGCTGTGAGACAACAGTGCTAACCACTGTGCCACCATCTTCTAGAGTACCAGTCTGGCAACATAACGGCTGTGTCACCATCTCCCCTCCTTGTGCTTCTGATCATTATATTGTGAAGAGGACATGGAGGTAGTGGAACTGGCGAGGCTGTAACGTGATTTACAAAGAAGATACAAAATTGTGCGGCTGTGTGTATGTAACAGGAAAGGTTCGACAGCCTGGGCTTGACTGTCTCTTGGGAAAGGAAGATTCAGAGGTGACCAAGTAGAAATCTTTAAAATGATGAAAAGTTGTGCTGGAGGGCACGCAGAGAGAGATGTTTCCTCTTGTGGGGAAAAGCATAGAGCGACTGTCGATATCAGATAGTCACCAAGAGATCTGATAGGGAATTCAGAAGAAACTTCTTTCTCCAGAGAGAGGTGAGAAGGTGGGACTCGCTGCCACAGGGAGGGGTTAAACCGGGTGGTACAGATGCATTTTAGGGGAAGCTGGATCCAAGGGAGTCTGGGATAGATGATTCGAATGGTTGACTTAGACAAGGAAAGATAGCTGAAGTGGAACCTAAACACCAGCATGGATTGGCTGGGCCGAATGGCCTGTTTCTGGGCACTCATTAATTGAGTTTCTCGAGACTCCAGGAGGGCTGGCAAAGCAACCTGCCACTTTGTAAAGTTTCAATCAATCTACTATTACTGGATAGAAACATAGAAGAGAGGAGCAGGAGGAGGCCATTTGGCCCTTCGAACCTGTTCCGCCATTCATTACAATCATGGCTGATCATCCAACTCAATAGCCTAATCCTGCTTTCTCCCCATAATCATTGATCCCCATTTGCCCCAAGTGCGATATCCAGCTGCCTCTTGAATACATTCAATGTTTTGGCATCAACTACTTCCTGAATTCCACAGGCTCACCACTCTTTGGGTGAAGAAATGTCTCCTCATCTCCGTCCTAAATGGTCTACCCCTCAGACTGTGACCCTTGGTTCAAGACATCCCCACCATCGGGAACTTGCTATCCTGCCTAGTCCTGTTAGAATTTTATAAGTCCCTATGAGATCCCCCCCAACCCCTTATTCATCTGAACTCCAGTGAAAAGAATCCTAACCTAGTCAATCTCTCCCCCTACATCAGTCCCGCCATTCCCGGAATCAGCCTGGATACCAGAGCCCAAGATCTCACCTACTGCTATAGTTAATACTTTATTCGGAGATTCACTACAAGACAACTACAAAACCCCACCCTGTCCCCCCGCTCGACAACAGGGTCCCCAGCATCCCGGCACTTGGTAACATCCTTGGAAGTGGTGAAGAATTTTCATCGTAAAACTAGGAGGGTGGAAATCCAAATGCAAAATTAATATGCAGCAAAGTAATTATCTGGGAGCCGCAATAATTATGGCTGGAGAGACAGGCTGATATAACAGCAATGAAAGCGTTGGAGACTTCAAATTACTGCAGCTGTGATTTACGCCTATTAATTGTCTTTTGAAATGGGGTCTGAGGCAGCGTTTTCCCAATCTGCTCAGTCAATGCTTTTAACAGTAAAATCCTTCACCTCTGCCCATTCCAGTCTCCCTCGAGGCAGTTCAAACTGCCACACAGAGGCTATTGACAAACTGCGTTCTGTGTGTGTGTTAGTGCTTGTGTGGGTGCGTGTGTGCACATGTGTGTACGTGTGTCTATGTTTATGACTTTTTATATCCTCTCTCTGCAAGTTTGCCCGCTTTTGTTGCTATGTATAAATTTGGTTAATGCCAGCGCAGTGTAGAGACAGAGGGACTGGCAGCTCCTAGCAGCAGCCTGCTTGTACATGTCTGTGGGAGCTATGCCTGGAGTGTCGGAGCTGATGGCACAGTGATTAGTGCTGCTGCCGCACAGCGCCAGGGATCCGGGTTCAATTACTGGCTTGGGTTACCGTCTGTGCGGAGTCTGCACGTTCTCCCCATGTCTGCGTGGGTTTCCTCCGGGTGCTCCGGTTTCCCTCCATAGTTCAAAAGATGTGCTTGTTAGGGTGCATTGGCCATGCTAAATCCTCCCTCAGTGTATTTGAACAAGTGCCGGAGTGTGGCGACTAGGGGATTTTCACAGTAACTTCATTGCAGTGTTAATGTAAGCCTACTTGTGACACTATTAAATAAATGTTAAACTTTTGGTTGCAGAACAGGTGCACACAGTTAGAGCAGCATTGTCCTGCATAAACCCATCAAGTAGAATGGGAAGAACACAGTTCGACGTGCCATATCCGCACCCTTCCTTCCCCAGTGCTGTGTTTGTTGATCTCCAGGGAGTCATGTTGCAAAGAGCATATGTAGACATCAAATGAGAATGATTTTTCTTCCTTTCTCAGAGTTACAAAGCCAATGTGCAGAGTGGACAGGACAAGTACCTAATCCAACGCCTTGTTCGTTTTTCGGTGTGGGTAGGATGCTCTTTCAGAGAGTCGGTGCAGTCTCGATGGGCCGAATGATCTCCTTCTGCACTGTAGGGAATCTAAGATTCATTGAGATATTCCAAAGTGGCCATCGCACAAAGTGCAGTAATATTCAGGATCTCGATATACATCATGTTGGACTCTGAGGTGCTTCAATGTAATTATTGTCACATGTATTAGCACACGGTGTAAAGGATTGTATCTTGCGCGTTATACAGCCAAAGCATACCATTCATAGAAAAAGGAGAGAGTGCAGAATGTAATGTTACAGTCATAACTAGGGTGTAGAGAAAGGTCAACTTAATGTGAGGTAGGTCCATTCAAAAGTAAGTTATTCAAAAAAAAAACACTTCAGACATTTCAAAATGATCATTATAAATGGTGCAAAGGTATTTAAATGATCTACATAGAGCAATTTGCATTGTGAAGTTCTTCTGCACAATTGTGATACATGTAACATTCACCAAATATATTCAATGTGAGTCATACAGCCTGAGGGGGTTCAAGACAATTCCCCTCCCCTTGGTTCACTGTAAAAACAAGTCTTAGACAGCGACCTTCCTGCATGGTGCCTCTACACCGGCTGCCCCAAGCTTTCGAGTGTCCCTCAGCACATAGTGCTGGGCTTTGGAATGTGCCAGTCTGGAACTCTCGGTCAAGGACAGAGCCTTGCACTGGGAGACCAGCAAGTTTCGGGCAGATCAAAGGGGGTTTCTTATCGAGTTGATGATCCTGCAGCAACATCTGGGGTGGGCCGCAATTGCCCCACAACTGGAAAATCCTGAGCAAGGTCAGCGGACCTTTGCGTGATTCAGTTCTACAGTTCAGAAGGAGGCCATTGGGCCCATTGGGTCTGTACCAACACACCAACAGAGCATCTTACCCAAGCCCACCCACCCAACCTATTCCTGTAACCCCGTGCATTTGCCATGGCCAATCCAACTAACCTGCACATCTTTGAGAGGAAACCGGAGCACTCGGAGGAAACCCACACAGACACGGCGAGAATGTGCAAACTCCACACAGACAATCACCCGAGGCCAGAATTGAACCTGGTTCCCTGTGAGGCAGCTAAGCATTTTGCCACCGTGCCACCCCATGGGGAACATGTTCTAACCTCTGACTGACGGGGAGCTTAATTCTGGCGAAGTGACCTTTTAAAGAACATGCATGCAGAAATCTTCCTGACATTGTTGATCAGGAAGCGTAACTTGCCTTGAAAAGATATGAGAACACAACTGCAAAAGTTGATCGTTGGTCTCATGCCAAAGTAAATTCCTCCAATTGCCAAGATTCCTACTGGTGGTGCACGCAAAACATTCTTGGCAAGGGAAGTGCTGGAAGAAAAATGGCCTTAAGTATAAATATTAGAGTGTTGTAGTAAGCACCATCCTAGTTGAACGTACATAAGAACATAAGAAATAGGAGCAGGAGTAGGCCATCTAGCCCTTCGAGCCTGCCCCGCCATTCAATAAGATCATGGCTGATCTGTCGTGGCTCAGTTCCACATTCCCGCCCTCTCCCCATAACCCTTAATCCCCTCGCTTATCAAAAACCCATCAACCCGCGTCTTAAAAATATTTAGCGAGGCAGCCTCCACCACTTCAATGGGCAGAGAATTCCAGAGATTCACCACCCTTTGAGTGAAGAAGTTCCTCCTTAACTCCGTTCTAAACCGCCCCCCCCTTTATCTTGAGGCTGTGCCCTCTAGTCCTACTGTCCTTTCTGAGCGGGAAGAGTCTCTCCACCTCTATCCCATCCATCCCATTCATCATCTTATACGTCTCAGTGAGATCTCCCCTCATTCTTCTAAACTCTAACGAGTACAAGCCTAGTTTATTCAGCCTCTCCTCATAGCTCAATCCCCTCAACTCCGGTATCAGCCTAGTAAACCTCCTCTGCACTCCCTCCAAGGCCAAAATATCCTTGCGTAAGTACGGCGCCCAAAACTGCACACAGTACTCCAGCTGCGGCCTCACCAATGCCCTATACAGCCGCAGCAAGACCTCCCTACTTTTATATTCAATCCCCCTCGCTATGAAGGCCAGCATCCCATTCGCCTTCCTGACCGCCTGATATTGACCACATATTGATATCTTTGGTGGGTATGACTTAGACAGGCTTCAGACAGTGACCTTTTCTTATCAATGCCTTTCACTTGACCTGAGCTATCATTAATTAAAAAACTGTTGTCACATATTCTGCCACCTCCACGTTTCACAATATAATGGTATTATTCTATGGCAGTCAGAATGTAGAGTCTTACTATTACCTTTCGCAATGATCCCGGTTGGAATTCTCCAACCTTGCCTGCGGTTGGGATTCTCCAGTCCCGCTGCAGTGAATGGAGATCCGGCAGAGCGCCAACTTCTCCATTCTCGCTGGCAGCGCCAACGTGGAGTACGAGGCCGGAGAATTACTCAATGTCGGTGAAACGAAGGAGCTGGTCATCAGCTGCAGGAAGCGTAGTTGAGGACTTGCCCCTGTCTACATCAATGGGGATGAAGTGGAGATGGTCAAGAGCTTCTCGTCCCGAGGTGTTCGTAATCTGTCCTGGTCTCTCCACACCAACGCTTTAGTTAAGAAAGCCCACCAACGCCTCTAATTTCTCAGGAGTCTAAGGAAATTCAGCATGCCCACTACGCCTCTCACCAATTTTTTTCAGATGCATCATAGAAAGCATCCTTTCTGGGTGTATCACAGTTTGGTATGGCTCCTGCCCTGTCCAAGACAGTGAGAAGCTACAAAGGATTGTGAATGTAGCCCAGTCCAAACCAGCCTCCCATCCATTTCCGTCCATCTACAACTCCTGCTGCCTTGGGAAAGCAGCCAGCGTAATCAAGGACCACACGCACCCCCGACGCCCTCTCTTCCACTTTCAATTGACCAGGGCAGGGTGCGGATGTTACAAACATGGACTTTAGTAAAACCTTTGATAAGATTCCTCATGGTAGGCTAGGACAGAAAGCGAAGTTATTTGGGATCTGAGGTGAGCTGATAAGATGGATGCAAAACTGGATTGAGCTTGGAAGCAGAGAGTAACAGTGGAGCCCAGTGACAAACGGTGTTCCATAAGGATCAGTGCTGGGGCCTCTGTTGTTTGTAATATACATAAATGATTTGGAGGAAAATGTAGGTGGCCTGATTAGTAAATTTGCACGATACAAAAATTGGCAGAGTAGGAGATAGTGAGGAGGATTGTCAGAGGATACAGCAGAATACAAATCGGATAGAGATAAATGGCAGATGGAATTTAACCTGGACAAATGTGAGGTGATGTGATTTGGAAAGTCTACTGTAGAAGGAAAGTATACTGTAAATGGTGGAGCCCTGAGAAATATTAGCATACAGAGGGATCTAGGCATGCAGACCCAGAGTTCCCTGAGGTGGCAACTCAGGTGGACAAGGTGATCTAGAAGGCATAAGGTGTGCTGGCCTTCATCAGTCGGGTGTTGAGTGTAGGAACTGGAAAATCGTGTGGCAGCTGTATAAGACTTTGGTTTGGCGCATTTGGAGTATTCTGTGCAATTCTGGTCGCCACACTATCGGAAGGATGCTGATGCATTGGAAAGGTTGCGGAAGAGGTGCCTTGTTTGGAGGATATGGACTACGAAGAAAGCTTGAACATTATTTTCATTGGAGCGTTGGAGGTTGAGAGGAGACCTGATTGAGGTTTACAAGATTATGACAGGGTTGGATAGAATGGGTAGTCAGAATCTTTTTCCCAGGGTGGAAGGATCAATTACTCAGGGGCATAGCTTGTAGGTGAGAAGGGGAAGTTTAAAAGAGATGTATAAGAACATAAGAAATAAATTTCTGCTGAGCACCAAGAAAGATCTCCTTAAAGATCCTCCACTGCTCCTCAGCAGACCTACCTTCCAACGCACTCCCCCAGTCCACATTTGCCAATTCTTCTCTCATCCTACCATACTCCCCTCTATTCAAACAAAGGACGCGTGTCCGGGAACCCACTTTCTCCTCCTCCATCTGCACCAGAAACTCCACCATACAATGATCACTCTCTCCAAGAGGATCCTTCACCGCAAGGTCCCTAATTCTACCCGCCTCATTACATAGCACCAGTAAGGGGTAAGTTTTTCACACGGAGGGTAGTGAACGCCTGGAACGTGCTGCCGGAGGAGGTGGTGAAGCAGATTCCATAACAACATTCTAGAGGCATCTGGATCGATACATGAATATGCAGGGAATCGTGGGAGTTGCACCACGTAGAGGCAAGAAAATATTAGATTAGAGAGGCATCTGTGTCGAAATAGACTTGGTGAGCCGAAGGGCCTGTTCCTGTGCTGTACTGTTCTATGTTCTTCCATCAGAAAAAAGATATAAAAGTCTGAGATCACACACTAAAGATTCAAGAACAGCTTCTTCCCTGCTGCCATTAGACTTTTGAATGGACCTACCTCATATTAAATTGATCTTTCTCTACACCCTAACTATGACTGTAACGCTACATTCTGCACTCTCTCATTTCCTTCTCCCTTCTGATATCTATGAATGGTATGCTTTGTCTGTATAGCACACAAGAAACAATATTTTTCACTGTATCCCAATACATCTGACAATAAATCAAATTCCAGCTCCCAACTTACTCTGAATTCATAATTTATGTTATTCATCGAAAGGAATGTCGTCACCACTGGCAGTCTGGAATTTATTTATTTTTCCCCCAAAATATATTTTATTTATAGAATGTAAAGTTTGTTTATTAGCCACAAGTAAGGCTTGCATTAACACTGCAATGAAGTTACTGTGAAATTCCCCTAGTCATAACGCTCCGGTGCCTGTTCGGGTCAATGCACGACTTTCAGACTGTGAGAGGAAACCAGAGCACCCGGAGGAAACCCACACAGACACAGGGAGAACTTGCATACTCCACACAGACAATGACCCAAGCTGGGAATTGAGCCCGGCTCCCTGGCACTGTGAGGCAGCAGTGCTAACCGCTGTGCCAACCGTGTACACAGAGTAAAATATTCTGGGTTCAATTCCAGACTTGGGTCACTGTACGGAGTCTGCACATTCTCCCCAGACTCTGGGTGCTCCGTACAGACTTCGGGTGCTTTGGTTTCCTCCCACAGTCCAAAAGACGTGCTGGTTAGGCGCATAGGCCATGCTAAATTCTCTCTCACTGTGCCCGAATAGGCGCCGGAGTGTGGTGACTAGGGGATTTTCACAGTAACTTCATTGCAGTGTTAATGTAAGCCTACTTGTGACACTAATAAATAACTAAACTGAACATTATCCCTTCCTATCGCGTGGTAGATTATTCTGATTTTTATGTAGAATGGCCTGCTGGATACTCCCACAATGAAACTTTCCTTTATCATTACAATGATGTACTTTCTATCTTCCAGATGCCTGGTTGTGTCTAAAGAGTTTCATCCCTAATGAGTGGTTTGAGGCCTTTGTCCTGAGCTCTCCGGGAAAAGTGGGATTAACCTGCATCCTCAATCCGCTGCTGAAGAACTCCAAAGTCTTCCTGTCAGATAAAGCAGCCTTTACCGTCATGGGATGCGTGATGTGTTCACCCCTGCTGGAAAGGTGGACCTTCTCCTCCAAGCAGAAGAGGAGGAATACTTGCTTGGAGTTGTCCCTTTTCCCCAGCTCCTGTCTCTCCCAGTATCAGCGGGTCTCGGGGTTACACTATGTGTCCTCTTTCTCTGACGCTGAGGACTGCTGCGAAGACAGCCCCGTGTCCGAAGACTCGGATTCTGACATGACTTGACCCCAAAGGGTGAAAGGTGAAAGGTCGAGGAGGATTGCAGAATAACTCTGCTGATTTACTGGACTGATGGTGTTGAGAAAATCATCCTGTGTGATTTTACAGCAGAAATAAACTTTTTTTTTTATTTCACTGTTGGCATTTCCTTCATGTCTGTAAAAGAGAAGTAGATGATAACAAGAGGAGACAGGATCCTCTTGAGTTTATTTCAGTCACTGTGGTAAATCATTTGCTTCAGGACTATTAGGGTGAGATCTAAATTTTTTTCTTGGTGATTGATTTGGTTTCACGCGTGAATAAATGATTAACTCACTAAACTAGTGGCAGTCACGTTGCAGCTCATCTCCCTCTCAGCAGACATGCCTCTCCTTGTCTCTGTCGTAGAGTGATTAGACAACAAAAAGTAGGTCATCAGGCCCCCTCAGGCCTGTGTCAGCTCACTGTGAGAGTAGCTAGTCTCACTCCGCTGCCCTTTCTCCGTAGCCACGCGTTTCTGTTCCGTTTTGGAAGCCTTGGATTGAATCTGCCTCCCCCTCCCTTTCTGGCAGCACATTCCAGACTGTAACCATTCTCCATGTCACAGAAGCTTTCCTCAGGGCACTTTTAGGGATGGTACGGTAATACAGTGGTTAGCACTACTGCCTCACAGCTCCAGGGACCTGGCTTGGGAGATTGTGTGGAATTTGCACGTTCTGCCTTGGTTTCATCCAGATTCTTCCCACACTCCGAAAGATCCTAGGATTACTGTGCAATTTGGAGCGATAGGATTGCATGAATCCTTGAGCCATCAGTTGAAGGCATCAAGGAAAGAATCCCAACAGTGCAAAGGGAGGCCATTCAGCCCATCGAATCTGCACCAGCCACAATCCCTCCCAGGCCCTATTCCCATGACCCCTCATATTTACCCTGCCAATCCCCCTGACATTAAGGTCAATTTAGCATGACCAATCAACCTAACCTACACGTCTTTGGACTGAGACGTGCTGGTTAGGTGCATTGTCCATGCTAAATTCTCCCTCAGTGTACCCGAACAGGCGCTATGATGGGGATTTTCACAGTAACTTCTTTGCAGTGTTAATGTAAGCCTACTTGTGACACTAATCAAGAGACTTAAACTCCTTTTAACAATTGCCTTAAATCCCTGTCCTCTGCCTCTCCGCGCCTAATGGATACAGTTCTTTATCTATTTTAGACAGATCCTGCATGATCTTGAACACATCTATCAAACCTCCTTTCAGCCTTCTCCTCTCTAAGCTTTGAGATGTAGTTGGGCTGGAGTGTTAGAAATATATAGAATGCGAGACTGCGATCTTCATTTAAAAAAAAATACCCTCAAGATATGCCTCTTGCTGCAGGCATTCAAAGGACATCACAGAGAGATCAAGTAGAGATTCCCCTAGAACTCATGGGGGGGGGTGGTTACCACAAGTGCTGTGTGCAGTTTTGACCCCCTTATCATAGGAAGGACATTACTGCTCTCAAGGGAGTGCAACAAAGGTTCACCAGATGTGTTTCCGGGATGGCGGGATTGTCTTATGAAGAAAGATGGAAGACTGAGTTGAGGGGAATTTTTCTACTCAGTGGGTTGTGAATCTCTACCTCAGAGACTGTGCAAGCTCAGCCATTGAGTATGACTAAAGCAGAGATTGACAGATTTCCAAATAACAATGACAATAAAGGGATATGGGGATAGAGTGGGAAAAAAGGCACTGAATTGGATGATCAGCCTTGATCACGTTGAATGGTGGAGCAGGCGTTAAGGGCCGAATGGCCTACCCCTGCTCCTGTTTCCTATGTTTCACTAGCTTGGACATGATTATCAGTTCGAATGCTTGTAACTACAAAGAGGCAGCATGGACCATTGCAGGAGTGGCGCGCCACAGTCACTCCTGACATTATCAGCACTCGACAGCCATTCCAAACTAAAGCTCCCTGCAGAAATTCGGTTGTGTTTTAATCATTCGAAACCTGTGCTTCAATCCACTCTCCACTGCCTTGCGTCAACTGAGTGTTGGGTAGGAACCCAATTTAGACCATGTATAAAGCCTGCTTGAAATATTATTTAAAAGGTGAAAAGCTGCAGCGTGCTACGGTGCAGAGGGACCTGGGGGTCCTTGTGCACGAATCGCAAAAACCCAGTCTGCAGGTGCAGCAGGTGATCAAGAAGGCGAATGGGATACTGGCCTTTATAGAGAGGGGGCTAGAATATAAAAGCAGGGAGGTCTTGCTGCAACTGTACAGGGCACTGGTGAGGCCACAGCTGGAGTACCGTGTGCAGTTTTGGTCCCCTTATTTGTGAAAGGATATATTGGCCTTGGAGGGAGTACAGAGAAGGTTCACCAGGCTGATACAGGGGATGAGGGGGTTAGCTTATGAGGAGAGATTAAACAGACTGGCCCTGTACGCATTAGAGTTTAGAAGGCCGAGGGGGGATCTTATAGAGACCTACAAGATAATGAAGGGGATGGATCGGGTAGAGGTAGAGAGATTCTTCCCAATTAGAAAGGAAAACAGAACAAAAGGGCACAGCCTCAAAATAACAGTGGGGGGGGTGCAGTTTAGATTGGAGTTGAGGAGGAACTTCTTCACTCTAAGGGTGGTGAATCTCTGGAATTCTGTGCCCATTGAAGTGGTGGAGGCTACCTCGCTAAATATATTTAAGTCATGGGTAGATGGGTTTCTGATAGACAAGGGGATTAAGGGTTATGGGGAGAAAGCGGGAAAGTGGAACTGATCCACTTCAGATCAGCCATGATCTTATTGAATGGCGGGGCAGGCTCGAAGGGCTGGATGGCCTACTCCTGCTCCTATTTCTTACGTTCTTATGAAATTACAATGGTGACTCCGAGGTCTGATATCGATCCACTTGGATCAGGGAAATCCCTGGTTCAACCTCCCTGTTCATTAACTAATTGCAACCAGGATATTGGGAGCAGTACAATACCATGTTGGAAACCATTGAAGAACCATAGAAACCCCACCATGCAGAAGGAGGCCCATCGAGTCTGCACCAGCCACAATCCCACCCAGGCCCTATCCTCATAACCCCACACATTTACCCTGCAAATCTCCCTGACACTAAAGGACAATTTATCATGGCTAATCCATCTAATCTACATGTCTTTAGACTGTGGGAGGAGACCCACAGGAGGAAATGTATAAACACAGACTATCAGCCAAGACGGGAACCGAACTTAGGTCCCCGACGCAGTGAGGCAGCTGTGCTAATATTGTCCGCAACTTTCCTGAGACTGGGATAAGGGAAGGGAGACGGGGAGTGGTGAGGAGTGGGAAGTGAAGTCAGCCAGAGTTCATGCACCATATTGTTATCCAACAACTTCTGGAGTTGGACTGTGCCACGGGGTCACACGAGTAAACAGCTGCCACAAGTGGAAACGTACATATTAGAGTTAAGTGTTATGTGCGAGACTCCCTTATACAAGGATTATACAAGGAGGCAACTTGGCAATGATCAGATTTCTCTAGCAAGAATCTTTTGGGTGGAGGCAAGGAGCTAACGAGCAAAAACAATGGTACGTAGATATTAATATAATCAGGGTCTTGGGACATCAGAGGGCCATTTGGGGAGGCGATGTCCTAATGGTATTATTGCTAGAATATTGATCCAGCTAATGTTCTGGGGACCCAGGTTCGAATCCCACCACGGCAGATGGTGGAATTTGAATTCAATAAAAAATATCTGGAATTAAGAATCTTCTGATGACCATGAAACAATTGTCAATTGTCGGAAAAACCCATCTGGTTCACTAATGTCCTTTAGGGAAGGGAATCTGCTGGCCTTCATGTGACTCCAGAGTCACAGTAATGTGGTTGACTCTCAACTGCCCTCTGAAATAGCCTCGCAAACCACTCAATTTCAAAGGCAACTAGGGATGGGCAAGAAATGTTGGCCCAGCCAGCGACACCCGTCTACCATGAATGAATGAAAGGAATTCAACGCCGCAAGCCAATTTTGTCATTCAGTTGGATCATACCTGACCTTAATTCCAGCCACCCACCTCTCTGTCCACATGCTCAGAAATTCTGAGTGGGATTTTAAAACCAAAAATGGATCTGGTCCAAGGTTAAAATCTTGAAAATTCCAGCCACTTCTGGCTTTAGTTTGGGTGGAAAATGCACCGAGCAACTTATAACCCACTCGCTGAAGGTACACTCGCAATGGAAATATTTTAATAAGGCCGACAGCCTCTGATTTCACTTGATTTACGGGTTTTACTGTGGCCAGCTGAGCTTCCCACGCCTTGGGGAATCCCGAAGGAGAAATTGCAGGAACCTTACTGCTGCTTATGGAGCTATAGAAGCAGAAGTATTTCTTCCCACGCACTCCCTGCATCTTCCCCCATCCCACACGCTCCCCTCCACCCTATATAGGGCAGCACAGTGGTACCGTGGTTAGCACTGCTGCCTCGCAGCATCAGGGATCCAGGTTGGATTTTTTTTGGATCATTCTTACACCCCGTTTTAAAAAAAATGGAATGACATTTGCAGTTTTCTAGTCACATAATCGTAGAATCCCACCAGTATAGCAGGAGGCCATTTGGCCCATCAAGTCTGAACCAACTCTTACCTAGGCATATATCGTAACCACATGTATTTACCCTGGTAATCTCTCTAGCCTATGTATATATTTTTGGACATGAAGGGGCAATTCAAACATAGAATACCTACACTACAGAGGGAGGCCATTTAGCCCCTCAAGCCTGCAATGACAACAATCCTACCCTATCCCTGTAATCCCGCATATTTACCCCCCTAATCCACCTGCAACTGGGGTCAATTTAGCACAGCCAACCAACCTAACCCGCACATCTTTCGGACTGTGGAAGGAAACCGGAGCACCCGGAGGAAACCCACGCAGACATGGGGAGAAGGTGCAGGCTCCGCACAGACAGTGACCCAAGCCAGGAATCGAATCCAGGTCCCCGGCGCTGTGAGGCAGCAGTGCTAACCACTGTGCCAAAGCACCACCCATTTTTTTGAATATCTTGGGTGAAATCCGTCTGGCCCTGGAGGCCCTTAGTTTCTCCGTTGCCATTTTACTGAAACCAGCTGGTTCTTCCCTGTGACAACACAGCACGAGGGTGCTGGTCGGTGGCAGAGGGGTCTTGGGGTGGGGAAGTGTTTGAGTGAAGTTTGTTTTAGATCCAGCTCTGGTGTTACGCTGGCTAGCCTTGAATTAGCGCCTGAATGTGGTCCTTTTCGAGGTGTCTCTGTAGCCATCTGACCACGGGCAATAAAACCCTACAATCTGTTTTCAGCAGGATTTAATCAGTGTGACCTGTCAAACAACTGATTCCATCCAAATGTTGCAGGGATACAAATTAAAAGAATAATTATGGATTCCTCTCCAACTCAATTACAGCTCAATAATTGACCCAAATGTGCTGAGGTTATTAAAAGCAGCCGCTGGAGATAGAGGAACATTGAAATGATGTAATGTGCCTCTGCTGTTTAATAAAAGTTACTCACTGTTTGGAACTTACTTCTTTTTTCTGAAGGATGTGCTTGCATTCCATTTTTATTTATCCAGGACAGTTGGACTTTAACCAGTCAATGGCGCAGTGGTTAACACTGCTGCCTCATAGCGCCAGGGACCCCAGTTCGATTCCCAGCTTGGGTCACTGTCTATTCGGAGGCTGCACATTCCCCCCGTGTCTGCGTGGGTTTCCTTCGGGTGCTCCAGTTTCCTCCCACTGTCCAAACATGTGCAGTTTAGGTGGATTGACCGTGCTAAATTGTCCCTTAGTATCTCAAAGTGTATAGTTAAATGTATAGGACGGCATGACGGCACAGTGGTTAGCACTGCTGCCTCACAATACCAGGGACCCGGATTCGATTCCCGGCTTGGGTGGCTGTCTGTGCGGAGTCTGCACTTTCTCCCCATGTCTGCGTGGGTTTCCTCTGGGTGGTCCAGTTTCCTCCCACAATCCAAAAGGCATGCGGGTTAGGTGCATTGTCTAAACTCTCCCTCAGTGTACCCAAACAGGCGCTGGAGTGCGGTGACGCGGGTATTTTCACAGTAACCTCATTGCAAAGTTAATGTAAGCCTACTTGCTTCATTAACAAATAAACTTTAACTTAGGTGTAGAAAAAAACTCATCAAGATGCACTTCTCGTCCAGGTAAAGAAAGATCCCAAATTCTCAAATGAAATGTTGTAAATACGAGGTGCCGTTTGAGAGAGTGAATCAGTCCTTCTTTTCCTGAGAGACAATCTTCTACCACGCATTTTCCAACCTTTCCTTTCTTTTAATTTTCTGGGACCTTTTTCCCCTTTTTTGGATTGGGAAGGCCAGCATTTTATGTCTATCCCTAATTGCTCTTGAACTGAAAACTAAATAAAGCCATTTCAGAGGGCAGCTAAGAGTCAACCCTATTGCTGTGGGTCTGATACAGCCAGACAGGTAAAGACAGCAGACTTCATAGCATCACAGGGTGCCTACAGTGCAGAAAGAGGCCATTCATCCCATCGAGTCTGCACTGCCCTCTAGGTAGCAGGACTCGAGGGCACAGCCTCAAGGTAAGACGGGTGCAGTTTAGATCAGAGTTGAGGAGGAACTTCTTCACTCAAAGGGTGGTGAATCTCTGGAATTCTCTGCCCGTTGAAGTGGTGGAGGCTACCTTGCTAAATATATTTAAGTCACAGGTAGATAGATTTCTGATAGACAGGGGAATTAAGGGTTATGGGGAGAAAGCAGGAAAGTGGAACTGATCCACTTCAGATCAGCTGTGATCTTACTGAATGGCGGGGCAGGCTCGAAAGGCTAGATGGCCTACTCCAGCTCCTATTTCTTATGTTCTTATGACAACAATCCCACCCAGGCCCTATCCCCATGACCCCACGTATCCACTCAGCTGATCTCCCTGACACTAAGGGGCAATTTAGCATGGCCGATCCACCTAACCTGCACCCCTGGGAGGAAACCGGAGGCAACTCACACAGATACGGGTCGGTTTCTGGAATTCCCTGCCTAAACATCTCCCGCTCATCTCGCTCCCTCCGAAACGGTCCTTGAAATCTATTTCCCTGACAAAGCTTCTTGTCGCCTGTTCTAATTCCTCCTTCATTGGGTCTATGCTGATTTTGCCTGGTTACATTCCTGTGAGCTGTTCTGCGGCCTTTTTCTGTGAACGAAGACAAGATGTTAATGAGACTGGCAAAGGAGAGAGAGCGGAAGAGTGAACAATGTGTTACCGTGTTTGTTGTAGTGAGGTCATTGATTTTCTTGTGGCACTGGTTACCATTACCGAAGGTGAGAAAGTTGGCACTCAGCGTCACTGCCACTTCTCTCCATTTGCCAGGCTTCCAGCTGCAGGCACCGTGTGGACTCCTGATGTCTCCAGGGGAGCTGGCTGCAGTGACTGTGTCCAATTGCAGCATCTCCTCTGCCCATGCGCCATGTCCTGCGACATTTATTGACAGTAAGTACCTGCTGCTTCTGCCAGTGGCATTCCAGTAATGCGCTGAGAAGAAAATAATTCATGAATTATGCAGCAAAGTTGGCCATTCGCCAAGGGAAACAATTTCGGACTGTTTTTTCCCCTTGCCTGCCCAAGCCTCTGCTTATGTTTAGTGTCGGAGGTTGCAAGTTCAAGTCTCGCTTGAGCAGACTTGACACCAAAACCAAAGTTGGCGTTCCAGAGTCGATTCCAGGCTTGGATCACTGTCTGTGCGGAGTCTGCACATTCTCGCTGCATCTGCGTGGGTTTCCTCCGGGTGCTCCGGTTTCCTCCCACAGTCAAAAGATGTGCATTGGCCATGCTAAATTGCTCCTTAGTGTCCCGGGATGTGTAGATTAGAGGGATCAGAGGGGTAAATATGTGGGATTATGGGGATAGGGGCTGGGTGCAGTCTCGATGGGCTAAATGGTCTCCTTCTGCACTGCAGGATTTCTATGTAAAACAGTGCCCAAGGAGTCAAAAACCAGAAAATGCTGGAAAATCTCCGCCAGTCTGACAGCATCTGTGGAGAGAGAATAGAGCCAACGTTTCAAGTCTGGATGACCGTCCAGGAGGGACCTGACATCAGGAGTCACTGACCGCGCAGTGTCTGCAGTATTGTGGGAGTGCTGGCTGGTTGGAGCTGCTGCCACTCACCTGAAGAAGGAGCAGTGCTCCCAAAGCTCCTGATTCTAAATATACCTGTTGGACTTTAACCCGGTGTTGTGAGATTTCTTAATGTGCCCACCCCAGTCCAACGCCGGCACCTCCACATTATATTCTTCTGTTTCTGCTCAAAACTATATATGAATCTTGATTGAATTGCTTTTGGATAGTGTACTTATGGACTAAGGTAAATCACAACAGTTTTGGCCATCTTTAAACTGCTGTTAGTTCTGAGACTAATGCGCTTGTGAATGCTAGGAGCTATCTCTACCAAGCATAGACCACACTAGAGTTGATTGGAAATCATCCAGCATTTATCTTCCTAACAGAACATAAATGGTTGCATTGAAATATTTTTATTTCTTTGCGAGAATAATAAGATGAAACCTATCTCTGTTGAGTTTACTAGCCAAAAGATAACCCTTTGGCCTCCAACTTTTGTTCTATTCTAGACTACAGGGCACAGCCTCAATTCAGTCTCTATTCAGAACTAGAGGGCACAGCCTCAAGATAAGGGGGGGGCGCAGTTTAGATCAGAGTCCGTCACTCAAAGGGTGGTGAATCTCTGGAATTCTCTGCCCGTTGAAGTGGTGGAGGCTACCTCGCTAAATATATTTAAGTCACGGGTAGATAGGTTTTTGACAGACAAGGGAATTAAGGGTTATGGGGAGAAAGCGGGAAAGTGGAACTGATCCACTTCAGATCAGCCATGATCTTATTGAATGGCGGGGCAGGTTCGAAGGGCTAGATGGCCTACTCCTGCTCCTATTTCTTATGTTCTTATTCAGCTGTCATTCAGTGGTCGCAGTTTCAGTTCTGAGTTCGAAGGTTGGGGGTGGGGTCAAACCTCACTCAGAAACCCGGGCACCCTGTCTCGGCTGGACGTCCAGCGCAGGACTGAGCAGGTGCTGCACTGCCAATGGTGCTGCTTTTTAGATGGGACATTAAACTCAGGTGGACATTAAAGATTCCATTAAAGAAAAAGAGTTCTCATTGATTTGATTTGATTTGATTTTTTATTGTCACATGTATTAACATAGAGTGAAAAGTATTGTTTCTTGCACGCCATACAGACAAAGCATGCTGTTCATAGAGAAGGAAAGGAGAGAGTGCAAAATGTAGCGTTATAGTCATAGCCAGGGTGTAGAGAAAAATCAGTTTAATGCGAGGTAAGTCCATTTAAAAGTCTGATGGCAGCAGTGAAGATGCTGTTCTTGAGTCGGTTGGTACGTGACTTCAGACTTTTGTATCTTTTTCCTGACGGAAGAAGGTGGAAAAGGGAGTATCCAGGATGCGTGGGCTCCTTAATTATGCTGGCTGCTTTGCCGAGGTAGCGGAAAGTGTGGACAGAGTGGATGGGAGGCTGGTTTGCGTGGTGGATTGGGCTGCATTCAAGACTCTTTGTAGTTCCTTGTGGTCTTGGGCAGAGTTGGAGCCCATACCAAACTGTGATATAATCAGAAAGGATGCTTTCTCTGGTGCATCAGTAAAAGCTGGTGAGAGTCGTTGTGGTAGACACGTCAAATTTCATTACTTCAAACTCCATGTTTTCATTATTGAACTAACCTGCTGATAGAATCAGCATGGCACTGAAGAAGACCATTTGGCCCATTATATCTATGATGGCTCCCTGTAGGACAATTCAGTCAGGTCCATTCACCACCTCTCCCTGTACCCCTGCAATTTTATTTCCCTCAAGTGCCCATTCCATTTCCTTCTGAAAACATTCATTGTTTCTGCTTTCACCCCCTCATGGGCAGCGGGGTTCCGGATTATTATCACTTGCTGCATTAAAAGAAAATCCTCCTCATAGTTCCCCTGGTTATTTCTCCCAAAACATTAAATCTGTGTCCTCTCACCATTGTACCATCAGCTAATAGGGACAGTTCTTACAACATACGGACATGCAAATTAGGAGCAGGAATAGGCCATTCAGCCCCTCAAGTCTGCCCCGCCATTAAATAAGATGATGGCTGGTCTGATTGAAGCCTCAACTCCACATTCTATCTCCTAATCAGCACAACTTTGGACTGTGGGAGGAAACCGGAGCACCCGGAGGAAACCCACCCAGACACAGGGGGAGAATATGCAAACTCTGCGCAGACGGTGACCCAAGCCAGGAATCGAACCCGGGTCCCTGGTGCTGTGAGGCAGCATTGCTGTCTTGAAGGCCATTGACCATTTGCTCATTATTTCTTACAAGCAAGCCCATTGCCGTATACTTTTCTGACTTGATGTCATCCATACTGTTCTGAACTAAACCTCAGGGTTCACTGAATGACCCCCAAATGGGGAAACCATCAACAGGACTTCACTTTTTGAACTTTTGCTTTAATGTGAATCTGAAACAACATGAATCAAGCATGAATTAACAGGCAGGATGATACTTCAAATCAAAATAATACACAAGAACACAAGAACACAAGAAATAGGAGCAGGAGTAGGCCATCTAGCCCTTTGAGCCTGCCCCGCCATTCAATAAGATCATGGCTGATCTGTCGTGGCTCAGTTCCACTTTCCCGCCCTCTCCCCATAACCCTTAATCCCCTCTCTTATCAAAAACCCATCAACCCGCGTCTTAAAAATATTTAGCGAGGCAGCCTCCACCACTTCAACGGGCAGAGAATTCCAGAGATTCACCACCCTTTGAGTGAAGAAGTTCCTCCTCAACTCCGTTCTAAACCGCTCCCCCCCTTTTATCTTGAGGCTGTGCCCCCTAGTCCTACTGTCTTTTTTGAGCGGGAAGAGTCTCTCCACCTCTATCCTATCCATCCCATTCATCATCTTATACGTCTCAATGAGATAATAAATTTCGCTTTAACTGATGTTGTGAAGTTGGGTGGGATAATTGTAGATTGTGTCTGTAGAATGCTATGGGAAAAGCATTGCATGGTCCCTTTAAAAAGGTGGTGCTTTTTCTCTACTTAGAAAGCAAAATAAAAATGCAAGTACATCTAGAGTATCCAAAATGAAACATTTTTTGAGAAGGCCAAATAGCAGGGTTACCAAGGCAACAGGCTATCAGGCATTTGAATGATTTGAATTCAGCCAATCAATTTGAATTAGGTACTTAGATACCAAGAACCTCTTAAACTTAAATCTAATGGTTTTGGCAACTGGGGACCAATCTTATTGTGGGTGATATTGATATGTCATCACAGGTATAAAAGGAAGGGCAGTGCGACAGAGGGAGGGAGCAACTGCCACCTGCCACAGCTCATAGCTTTTAGCTCAAAGCCTCATCTAGATAGCAAAGAAGAAAAAAGAATCAACAAAGAGAGCCCAGAATATTCCAGAAGACACAAAACCTGGTTGTAATTTAGATTGTTTAGCTAATAACTGGGAATTGTATTAATCTGAACAGCATTCCATTAGAATCATGTTTTATGCAGTTTGTTAATGGTTTAGTTAACCTGCTCACTGTTATATAGGTAAATAAATCATCTGTTGATTTTAGAGAGTGTGTTGGCGAGTTATTTTGATTTAACCACTAAAACTTGCTGAAGAACAGATTGTACCATTTCACACTCACTCTTACAGATTATGCACTCCTCTTTGAGTGGTAAGGTGTTAGCTCTCGGTGGGTTGGGCAATCAATATTTGCTTTATAATACTAGTCATTCGACCAAGCTACACTTTGCACAATCACAAACATCATCACTCCCTGCAGAAGACTAAGGAAATTTGGTATGTCAGCTACGACTCTCACCAACCTTTACAGATGCACCATAGAAAGCATTCTTTCTGACTGTATCACAGCTTGGTATGGGCTCCTGCGCTGCCCAAGATTGCAAGAAACTACAAAAGTTTGTGAATGTAGCCCAATCCATCACACAAACTAGTCTTCCATCCATTCACTCTGTCTACACTTCCCACTGCTACGGCAAAGCAGCCAGCATCATTAAGGACCCCGGACATTCTCTCTTCCACCTTCTTCCATTGAGAAAAGGATACAAAAGTCTGAGGTCACGTACCGACCGACTCAAGAACAGCTTCTTCCCTGCTGCTGTCAACTTTTGAATGGAGTTACCTTATATTAAGTTGATCTTTCTCTACACCCTAGCTATGACTGTAACACTGTATTCTGCACTCTTTCATTTCCTCCTCTATGAACGTTATGCTTTGTCTGTATAGCGCCCTGGAAACAATACTTCTCACTGTATCCCAATACATGTAACAATAATACATCAAATCAGATCAAAATTAAATCTAATCAAGCAGGGGCGTTGTCTGCTTATTATCACATTGCTGCTTGTGGGATCTTGCTGTGCACACATTGGCTGCCATCTTTCCAGAACAGTGACCACACTTCAAATTCTTAATTGGCTGGAAAATGCTGTGTTGCCTGCGGTGGTCATGACGGTGTGATGTGTGATGATACTGTGCCTGTAAGAAATGTATTTTAAACGTGTCTTTCTGCAGGATTTTTTTAGCAGGCCTATCTTCCTTGTTTTGATGTCGTGCTGTCTGTAGTTGGTATCTTTTATTGTTGCTGAAGCAGGATAATTGAAGCCATGTTTATTTTTGATCTCAGTAAGAAGTCTCACAACACCAGGTTAAAGTCCAACAAGTTTATTTGGAGTCACGAGCTTTCAGATCGCTGATCCTTCATCAGGTGAGTGATATATTTGATCTGGCCTAATGCAGTGTCCTGAGGGTTTAATGACCCTTTTGAATTCCTGGTGGTGAGCATTTGACAGATCAGGTGATGCCCGAGGGGCAGTTTTTTTCCACAGCAAAGTCCAAAGGTCTAGTTTCATTTGGGCTCAGAAGCTGATTGGACTTGAGACAGAACACATTGTTTCTTGTTTCTCTTCCTGGTATTGGAAGTCCAACCATCTGTGGGTTGCCAGCTAGAAGCTAAAGGCAAGCAGTGTCTCTGTCTCTCTCTCCAGAGACATGCTGAAAGTTCCAGAACTGGGAAGCCTCAGAGTTTTAGTTCAAAATTTCAAAGAACCTATTCACAGCAGGTGTTAAAATGCTGCAAAATCCAGCATCACGTGAGCAGACTTGCTTTCTGTGCTAAGCCTTGAAAGGGATGTATGTTTGACTTGGAACATCATAGATAGCTAGTTGTTAAGGCTTATAGAATATCATGGGGGCTTTTTTGTAATTGTTAAAAGTTATGCTAATTTTTCTTATCAGAGCTTAATTGTGTTTTTAAATAAACTTTGTTTTATAAAAGCTTCCTAGTGGGTCACTGGGTCACTTTTCTTTTTATTCATTCATGGGACATGGGTGTCGCTGGCTGGCCAGCATTTATTATCCATCCCTAATTGCCCTTGGTGGGGAGTTGAGAGTCAACCACATTGTTGTGGCTCTGGAGTCACATGCAGGCCAGGTAAGGGTAACATTCCAGCCCTAAAGGATATTAGTTAACCAGATGGATTTTTCCAATAATCGACAATGGCTTCACAGTCATCTGTAGGTTCTTAATTCCAGATATTTTTAAAAATAGAATTCAAATATCATCATCTGCTGTGGCAGGATTTTGTGATAACTTCAGTCAGGCAAATGAGGTTGGCCTGCTAGAGTACGAGCTCCCTGAGTGAGTCCTATTACATTTTAATTTGATATTTTAAGTTTCCTCTCCACTTTGTTTTTTGTTTCGGGCAGTTCACCTCCGTTTAGGGAGCTGCCCGTTTCTGAGTTGTCCTAAAGTTGCTTTGATTATACTTATTTGATTGGACACACAAAAAAAACAGTTCCCTGAATGAGTCCTAATAATTGATGGCCCAATCAGGGAGCCTCATGTTCCCTATTTAAAGCAAGTGTGTCAGTCTCTCTGCCTGCTGAAGCAGGGAACACACAGGGAGCACTTGCGTAGTATGTCTCGTAAATAAATGAACTTTTGCTGATGGGACATCCGCCTCTGTGGAGTTATTACAGATTCAATCCCAGATGCCCGGAATCTTAGCTGAGTTGCTTAATAATCTAGTTATAATACTAAGAAGCCATTGCATACCCTCTTAAATCATATCTCTTATGAAATACCTTCTGCTCACTCACGCCAACTTCAAAGTGTTAAACGTATGGTCTGGGCTGACTTTGTGAAACGCCATGGAGTTTTGGCCCTGGATCATAACAGATGTAAGTTCAAAGCTTCCTTTTCATTGTAAGCATTTTGATCCCAGCATCCAGGGCTATTTCATACTCTGGCCAGCTTTCCCTTTTGGACTGTGGTGAAGCCAGACAGATAAACATCCCAGCATTTTAATTTGCTACCCAGCATCAGATGTTTCCAACAAACATCAGTGACTTAATCACAAATGGCCAATGGAACGATCCCTTTCCACAACTGAATGTAAATATTTAGTGCACTGTGGTGTCTGACGTGTAACATCTCGCAATCGATTCTGCCTACACTTCCCGCTGCCTCGACAAAGCAGCCAGTATAATTAAGGAACCCATGCATCCCGGACATTCTCTCTTCCACCTTCTCCCGTTGGGAAAAGGTACAAAAGCCTATGTACCAACTGACTCAAGAATAGCTTCTTCCCTTCTGCTGTCAGACTTTTGAATAGACTTACTTCGCATTAAGTTGATTTTTCTCTACACCCTAGCTATGACTGTAACATCTCATTCCGCACTCTCTCCTTTCCTTCTCTATGAACGGTATGCTTTGTCTCTATAGCGCGCAAGGAACAATACTTTTCACTTTATACCAATACATGTGGCAATAATAAATCAAATCACATCTGATTTAACATAAGCCTGGCATTTTTGACCAAATGATCATGTGATATATTGGAACTTGTATTATGGTGTATAAAATACCCAGATAGAATCCCTACAATGCAGGAGTAGGCCATTTGGCCTATCGCGTCCGTACCGACCACAATCCCACCCAGGCCCTATCCCCATAACCCCATGCATTTACCCTAGCTAGTCTCCTTGACACTAAGGGGTAATTTAGCATGGCCAATTCACCTAACCCGCACATCTTTGGACCGTGGGAGGAGACTGGAGCACCCAGAGGAAGCCCACGCAGACACAGTGAGAATGTGCAGACTCCAATCAGACAGTGACCCGAGGCCAGAAATGAACCCGGGTCCCTGGAGCTGTGAGGCAGCAGTGCTAACCACTGTGCCATCACGGCAACATTTCAATACTGAACAGGGGAGCACTCCCCAGTGTCCTGGCCAATATCTACCCCTCAATCCAGCAGCAATAAAACACCTGACCCGGTCATTATTACATTGGTTTTCTTTGAGGGATCTTGCCGTGCACAAAGCTTGGGTTTTTAATAATTTTATTAGTGTTACAAGTATGCTTGCATTACCACTGCAATGAGGTTACTGTGAAAATCTCCAAGTTGTCACACTCGACAACTGACTCTGATCATCAGTAGATTCTTAATCCCAGATATTTTAAAAAATAGAATTCAAATATCATCATCTGCCATAGTGGGATCCTGTGATGACTTCAGTCAGGCAAATGAGGTTGGCCTGCTAGAGTATGAGCTCCCTGAATGAGTCCTAATTGATGGCCCAATCAGGAATAAGTTCCCTATTTAAAGCAAGTGTGTCAGTCTCTCTGCCTGCTGAAGCAGTGAGCACACAGGGAGTGCTCTGTCACATATTTGTCTTGTAAATAAAAGAACTTTTGCTAACAGGACTTCCGCCTCCATGGATTTATTACAGGTTCAATCCCAGGTCACATGTAGGCCAGACCAGGTAAAGATGGAAGATTTCCTTTCCTATAGGACATTAGTAAACCAAATGGTTTTTTCTCCTACAATCGACAATGGTTTCATGGTCATCAGTAGATTCTTAATTCCAGATATTTTTTATTGGATTCAAATTCTACTATCTGCCATGGTGGGCTTCAAACCCAGTCCCCAGAGCATTAGCTGAGTCTCTGGATTGATAGTCTAGCAATACTAGGCCATTGCCTCACCATGTAGATGGGCTATGCTAAATTGCCCCTTAGTGTCCCAAGATGTGTAGGTTAGAGGCACTGAGTACAAGAGTAAGGAGGTCATGTGGAACTTGTATAATGCACTAATCAGTTACAGAAACTGGAGTACTGGGTGCCATAAATCAGGAAGAATATGAAGGCATTAGAGAGAGTGCGGAAGAGGTTCACAAAAATGATCCCAAGGATAAAAAACTGGAACTATGAAGATAGATTGGAGAAGTTGGGACTGTTTACCTTGGAGAAACGAAAGCTAAGATGGGAATCATAGAATCCTTACGGTGCAGAAAGAGCCATTTGGCCCATTGAGTCTGCACCAACCCCAATCCCACCCAGGCCCTATTCCTGTAATCCCACATATTTAACCTGTCAATCCTCCCTCACGCTAGGGGCAATTTAGCATGGCCAATTGAAGAAGGGAAAGGTTAATGAATTTTGTACCTAGTATATATCACAAACATAACCCTTCCTCATGGCTGATCTCCTCAAGCTTATACTGCTCCTGGTATCAATATAAATTATTTATTCATGTTTTCCTTACTTGTGCATGTCTTTCATTCCTTAACTTTCATTTCCATAAAGACAGAGAGTTAAACGTGAATGTTATTTTATGAACATTGCAAACCTTACCTGTCTGTACCTAACTAAACATAGTTAAACAACTGCAGATGGTAGAGTGCGATAACGGCTATTTGACAGGAGGACTCCTGCTGGGAAGCCGCGACCACACAAGTTACTTCCATGAAGAAGCTGCCGGAAAAACTGTAGGTCGTGACTGTACCGTTGACTGCGTCGAGACTGAAGCTGCCAGAAGAACTGTGGGTCCTGGTGAAGCTAGGGGCAGTGTCATGACTGGAGTCAGAAGCGTTGTGGGTCCTGACTGATACCAGAGTTTGCATCATGACTGGTGTTGGGAACCATGATGTATAAATACCCACACTTATTTGTGTTCAGAGAGAAGCCAGGTAAAGCGTTGTTAGGTGCCAGATCTCTCCCAAAAGCTTTTGTAATAAAACTACTGTACATTGACTCACTAACAGGTGTCCTTTTACCTACAACACCAATCAACCTAACCCTGACATCCTTGGATTGTGGGAGGAACCCGGAGGAAACCCACGCAGACATGGGGAGAACTTGTAAACTTTGCACAGACAGTGACCCGAGGCTGGAATGTGAACCCAGGTCCCTGGCGCTGTGAGGTAGCAGTGCTAACCACTGTGCCACCGTGCCACCCATGGGTCAGTATTGAGACTTGACAGAGGTATTCCAGATTCTGAGAGGTATGGACAGGGTAAACTGTGAAAAACTGTTCCCACTCAGGAGGAGATCATGAAATTGAGGGCACAGATTCAAAATAATGGGAAAAAGGAGTAGAAGTGATGTGAGGAAACATATTTTCACCCAGAAGATGGTTGAAGTCTGGAATGAATTTCCTGAGTAGGTGGGGGAGGCAGGCTTGATCGAGGTATTCGAAAGGGAATTGGATTGCTATTTGAAAAGAAGGAATGTACAAGATTATGGGGGTAAGGCAGGGGAGTGGGACTGGGTAGAATGCTCTTTCGGAGAGTCAGTGCTGACCCGATGGCCTGAATGGCCTCCTTATGCACTGTATGGAACCTGTAATGAACAGCATTCACCTTGTAGCAGCGTGCACGGAATCTGTTGTATAACTGAGTATGCTATATTTCCATTTCAAATTCCTGCGCCCACTTCATCAATAGAAACACCAATGTAAACCTGCCACCTGCAATTGTACCCGTTTACTGGTGGAGGCATAGCAGTGCCATCACTGGCAGAACCGGAGTATCTTCGTACCAAGACAAGTCCACAGAGTTTCAGTTATAACTTTGGACTCAGGAATTTATATTGGAAAACAAAAATAGGAAACACGCACAGATTTCTGATTTTTAATCTATAAAATTCCTGTCTGTCTAAGTTTTGCATGTTTATTGATGTCTTTTCTTTTACTTCACAGGGATTCAGTCCGCCTTGTTGTCCAACAAGGGGCATACACGCGGTGGGTCGTGCGAGGGCTGCTCTTGGATGTTGCTTCGAGAGTTGCCTAGTGCTTCACGTCGTTAGTGTACGCTTAAACTGGACCAACTGACTGGCAACACAACAGCTCAGTGACTATCACTGTTTGCTGTGCAGATACATGGATTTGGGCCGGTGTCTGTGGGGAGTTTGCACATTCTCCCCGTGCTTGCGTGGGTTTTCTCCGGGTGCTCCGGTTTCCTCCCCCTTCCCAAAAAACGTGCTCTTAGGCTGATTGGTGTAACAAATTGTCCCTAAATTAGTCTCCCCTCAATCTTCCCCAATAGGCGTAGACAAAGGTCATGGGTAGAGGAGGGCACTCATAATGTTAAAATGACGGCGCGGGCTCGTTGGGCCGAAGGGCCTGTTTCCCGTGCTGTGTTGTTCTTTATTCTTTGTATCAAGCAGTACAGGACAGTACTGCTCCATCATCAATCTTTATTAAGCTCTAGATTTATCATTCTGACCATCCAAGCAAGTTTGCTACAAAGTTCAAGTTTTCAAAACAAGGGAAAAAATACTTAAAGGTTTTGACCGAAGGTGCTTTACATAAAATTGTTCTGTTTTATTAAACCGGAGATTACAAACTGGCCTTCAAACTGTACACTCCTGTTTCCTCATGCTGCACCTATACAGGAAAACACATCCTTTCCTAAATGACGAGAATTTCCATCGCGTTAACAGCATGTTATCTTGCATTATCGCTCTTCCTGTTACACTCACACTAATGTATTATTGATGTGTTGGAATGGCCCCACTGACACCACATCCTTGCATGGACATCTGAGTATCTGCAGTGTTTCATTGGCTTAGGATGTTTGACTGTTTTCGCCCTTTGCTACAATCCACCAGTTGTTGCTAACTGTCTCACACTATGGGGAAAAATGGGAGCATAATAAGAACATAACAGCTGGGAGCAGGAGTCGGCAATTCAGTCCCTTGAACCTCCTCCACCATTCAATACAATCATTTATCCCCATATCCCAGTAATAAAGCACAAAGAACAAAGATCAAAGAAAATTACAGCGCAGGAACAGGCCCTTCGGCCCTCCAAGCCTGCACTGACCATGCTGCCTGACTGAACTAAAACCCTCTACCCTTCCGGGGACCATATCTCTCTATTCCCATCCTATTCATATATTTGACTCACTATCATATCTGCTTTCACCACCTCCCCCAGCAGCAAGTTCCTGGCACCCGCCATCCACTGTGTAAAAAATCTGCCTCATACATCTCCTTTAAACCTTGCCCCTTAAACCTGTGCCCCCTAGTAATTGACTCTTCCACTCTGGATAAAAGCTTCTGACTATCCACTCTGTCCACACATCTCACAATCTTGTAGACTTCTATCAGCTCTTCCCTCAACCTCCGTCATTCCAATGAGAACAAACCAAGTTTCTCCAACCTCTCCTCATAGCTAATGCCCTCCATTCCAGGCAACATCCTGGTAAATCTTTTCTGTACCTTCTCCAAAGCCTACACATCTGCCTGGTAGTGTGGCGACCAGAATTGAACGCTATATTCCATGTGCGGCCTAACTAAGGTTCTATAAACTGCAACATGACTTGCTAATTTTTAAATTCAATGCCCCAATAATCTTGCACATTATGATCTCAGCTGATCTCATCTTGACCTTATCTCTACTACACGCTCCCCATAACACTTCACCCCGCTACTAATTAAAAACCTATCTATTTCCTCCTTAAATTTGTTTAGTGTTCCGGTGTCCACTGCACTCTGGGGTAGAGAATTCTACAGATTCACCACTCTTTGAATCAAGTCATTCCTCCTCATCTCTGCTTTAAATCTGCCTCCTCTTAGCCTAAAACTATGGCCTCTCATTCTAGAACATCCTCTCGATATCTACACTGTGTGACATTAGTTACCTTTGAGAAAGGTTTCTTTTATAAACATGATCTGCAGTGATATTGCATTCAGAGTCAGGAACAAGTGTAGACTTCACTGAAGTGAGTTTAGAGATAATTCACATAGAGAATTAAAACACCTTGTGATGTCTTCAATCAGGCCATTGAGGTTGGCCTATTGGAGTTTGGACTCCCTGATTAAGGATCCAATTCATGGGCCAATCAGGGAATCTTTGCCTTGTATTTAACCAGGAGTGTCAGTTCCTCTGGCACCCTGGAGGTAGACTGCTGACTGCTAGCACTCTGTGTATGATGATTTGATTTGATTTGATTTGAAAAGTATTGTTTCTTGCATACTATACAGACAAAGCATACTGTTCATAGAGAAGGAAAGGAGAGAGTGCAGAATGTAGCGTTACAGTCATAGCTAGGGTGTGGAGAAAGATCAGCTTCACGCGAGGTAAGTCCATTCAACAGTCTGACGGCAGCAGGGAAGAAGCTGTTCTTGAGTTGGTTTGTACGTGACCTCAGACTTTCGTATCTTTTGGAGGAAGGTGGAATGTTCGGGATGCGTGGGGTCCTTAATTATGCTGGCTGCTTTGTTGATGCAGCAGGAAGTGTAGACAGAATCAATGGATGGGAGGCTGGTTTGCATATGGATTAGGCTACATTCAGGTTTCTTGTTGTCTTGGGCAGAGCAGGAGCCATACCAAGCTGTGATACAACCAGAGAGAACGCTTTCTATGGTGCATCTGTAAAAGTTGGTGAGAGTCGTAGCTGACATGCCAAATTTCCTGAGTCTTCTGAGAAAGTAGATGCATTGGTGGGCTTTCTTAACTATAGTGTCGGCATGGGGGGAACTAGGACACGGTTGTTGATGATCTGGACACCTAAAAACGTGAAGCTCTCCATCATTTCAACTCTGTCCCCGTTGACGTAGACAGGGGCATGTTCTCCTTTAGTGTTGTTAGAGTTGTAAATGAAGGGATTTTGGTGAAAGGACTTCTGTCTCCGTAGATATATTGCACACCTGCTTTAAAATTTCTTTACATAATACTTTCATCTTATCTTATCATTGGTAGTTAAAGAAGAAAAAGTAGAGGCATTGGTGGGCTTTCTAACCTGTAGTGTCAGTGCGGAGAGAGCAGGACATGATGGTAATCTGAATGCCTAGAAACATGAAGCCCTCAACCATTTCCACTGTTGATGTAGGCAGGGTCATGTATCCCACTACGCTTCCACTGTGTTGGAATGGGAAAAGAATTGGAATACTAGTCAGTACTGCTGAGAGATTGCATCACTATCACAGGTATTAGGTTAAACCAAGACGCTGTTCCATCAAGAGGGCAAAAAAAATATCCTGTTGTGCTATCCTGAGGTGAGTTCAGAAGTGATCTGATTGAAGCGTAGAAATCCTGAAGGGATGTGATGGGATAAATAGCTAATTATAATTAGGGAGTAGAACTGGCTGGAATGCAGTAATGGGGGAGCAAGGCAGCCAATTGCATATAGCAAGTCCCCACAAACTGCAATGTGAAAATGATCAAGCCACTGTAGGGGAGGCCATGGCCTAGTGGTATTATCACTAGGCTATGAATCCAGAAACTCAGCTGATGTTCTGGGGACCCGGGTTCGAATCCTGCCATGGCAGATGGTGGAATTTGAATAAAAAATCTACTCATTACCGTGAAACCGTGAGGATCTGGCAGATGGAGTATATCGTTAGCAAATGTGAGGTTATCCACTTTGGTAGAAATAATAGTAGGAGGGATTGTTATTTAAAGGGTGAAAAGCTGCAGCATGCTACAGTGCAGAGGGACCTGGGGGTCCTTGTGCATGAATTGCAAAAACCCAGTCTGCAGGTGATCAAGAAGGCGAATGGAATGTCGGTCTTTATAGCGAGGGGGATAGAATATAAAAGCAGGGGGGTCTTACTGCAACTGTACAGGGTGCTGGTGAGGCCGCAGCTGGAGTACTGTGTGCAGTTTTGTTCCCCGTATTTGCGAAAGGATATATTGGCCTTGGAGGGAGCGCAGAGAAGGTTCACCAGGCTGATACCGGAGATGAGGGGGTTGGCCTATGAAGAGAGATTGAATAGATGGGTCTGTACTCGTTAGAGTTTAGAAGGCTGAGGGGGGATCTTATAGAGACTTACAAGATAATGAAGGGGATGGATAGGGTAGAGGTAGAGAGATTCTTCCTGCTTAGAAAGGAAACCAGGACTAGAGGGCACAGCCTCAAAATAAGGGGGGGGAGCAGTTTTGAATGGAGTTGAGGATGAACTTCTTCACTCAAAGGGCAGTGAATCTCTGGAATTCTCTGCCCGTTGAAGTGGTGGAGGCTACCTTGTTGAATATATTTAAGTCACGGGTAGATAGATTTCTGATAGACAAGGGAATTAAGGGTTATGGGGAGAAAGCGGGAAAGTGGAACTGATCCACTTCAGATCAGCCATGATCTTATTGAATGGCGGGGCAGGCTCGAAGGGCTAGATGGCCTACTCCTGCTCCTATTTCTTATGTTCTTATGTTCATTGTCGATATTGGAAAAAAACCATATGGTTCTTTAGACAAAGAGATCTGCCATCCTTACCCATCTGCCCTTCATGTGACTCCCGCGCCACAGCAATGTGGTTGACTCTCAACTGTCCTTGGGCATCTGGGGATGGGTAATAAATGCTGGTCAGCCAGCAACACCCATGTCTCACAAATGTAAACATAATCTATTTCTGTAATACTGATTGATGGATTTAAGAGCTTAGGAGCAAGAGTAGGCCATTCAGCCCTTCAAGCCTGCTAGGCCATTCAGTAAAATCATAGCTGATCTGGCTGTGGTGTCATCGCAACCTTCCTCTCTGCCCCCTCTGTGACCCCTGCCCCACTTGTCTATCAAAATTGAACTCAGCTTTGAATAGATTCAATGACCTCGATACCACTGCTTTCTGGGGGAGAATAATCCACAGACTAATAGCCCCTTCAAAGAAAAAAATTCAACTAATTTTCATATGCAGGAGACCTCTTTCTTTTAAGCTGTATCCTCTGATTCCAGACTCTCCCACAAATAGAGACATCTTCCCAGTATTTATCCCATCGCATCCCTTCAAGAACTTCCATATTTCAAGCAGGTCAGCTCTGAACTCACCCTAGGATAGCACAATAGGATATTTTATGCCCACTTGATGGAACAGTGTCTTGGTTTAACCTAATACCTGTGATAGTGGTGCACTCTCTCAGCAGTCCTGGCTAGTTTTCCAATTCTTTTCCCATTCCAACATTGTGGAATCATAGTGGAGTACATGACTCTGTCTACATCAGCTGTGATGAAGTGGAAATGGTTGAGAGCTTCAAGTTTCTATGAGTCCAGATTACCAGTAAACTTCTCTGGTCCCTCCACACTGAGACTATAGTTAAGAAAGCCCACCAATGCCTTTAATTTTTAGGAGGCTAAGGAAATTTGGCATGTCCGTTATGACTCTCACCAACTTTTATAAATGCACCATAGAAAGCATCCTTTTGGGATGTGCCACAACTTTGTATGGCTCCTGCTCTGACCAAGATCACAAGAAACCAGCCTCCCATTCATTGACTCCGTCTGCCTTTCCTAATGGAAAAGCAACCAGCATAATCAAAGACCCCATTGCACCCCAGACACACTTTCTTCCACTGAAAAAAAAGATACAAAAGTCTGAGGTCACGTACCAACCAACTCAATAACAGCTTCTTCCCTGCTGCCAGTAAGAACATAAGAACATAAGAAATAGGAGCAGGAGTAGGCCATCTAGTCCCTCGAGCCTGCCCCGCCATTCAATAAGATCATGGCTGATCTGAAGTGGATCAGTTCCACTTTCCCGCTTTCTCCCCATAACCCTTAATTCCCCTGTCTATCAAAATCCTATCTACCCGTGACTTAAATAATTTAGCGAGGTAGCCTCCACCACTTAAACGGGCAGAGAATTCCAGAGATTCACCACCCTTTGAGTGAAGAAGTTCCTCCTCAACTCTGATCTAAACTGTCCCCCCCTTATCTTGAGGCTGTGCCTTCTAGTCCTGCTATCCTTTCTAAGCAGGAAGAATCTCTCTACCTCTACCCTATCCATCCCCTTCATTATTTTATACGTCTCTATAAGATCCCCCCTCATCCTTCTAAACTCTAACAAGTACAGACCCAGTCTATTTAGTCTCTCCTCATAGGCCAACCCCCTCATCTCCAGTATCAGCCTAGTGAACCTCCTCTGCACTCCCTCCAAGGTCAATATATCCTTCCGCAAGTGCGGCGACCAAAACTGCACACGGTACTCCAGCTGCGGCCTCACTAGTACCCTGTACAGTTGCAGCAAGACCTCCCTACTTTTATATTCTATCCCCCTCGCTATAAAGGCCAACATTCCATTCACCTTCTTGATCACAGTAGACTTTTGAATAGATCTACTATATCTTGAGCTGATCTTTCTCTACACCCTATCTGTAAGTATAATATTCTGTACCCTCCTTTCCTTTTCCCTTATGTACTCTATGAATGGTTTGTTTTGTCTGTGTAGCTCGCAAGGCACAATCATTTTCATTGCATCCCAATATGTGAAAGTAATAAACAAAATAAAATCTCTTCATGCACCTAGTAGTGCACTAAGGCAGACTTTAATCTTTTTCGATAGCTAGTTACTCTTGGAATGGGTTGGTAATCTGTTGCCAGAGGCTTGTAGCTTCAGGAGGTACCACTCCACTTCAAACCTGGCTTGCTTAGGTACTCCCCCATTCTTAATGCCAACTGTTGGCCGTTTGGAAGGATTTTGCAAGTGAACGCACTCAACTCGTTTGACCTTGTTATGAACAGACTTTCCTTGGTGAACAAATCCTGGGGTGGGACTTGAACCCCAATCTTCAGTCTCAGAAGCAGAGATGCTAATCCAAACTGAGCCAATCTAGAGTGACCTTTGAGTTTGCTCCTCAAGTCTTTGGAGTGAGAGGTGAACCCATGAACATTTCTGACTCTAGAAGTGGCTGGGAACTGAACCAACATATTCAGCAGAGAAACAGCAGTTAGACACTGCAGCTACCAAAATCCCCTTCAGAACTAGTATGTTGGGTGGTACAATGGCACAGTGGTTAACACTGTTGCCTCACAGTGTTAGGGACTTGGGGTCGATTCCCAGCTTGGGTCACTGTCTGTGCAGAGTTTGCACATTCTCCCCGTGTCTGCGAGGGTTTCCTCCGGGTGATCCGGTTTCCTTCCATAGTCTGAAAGACATGCTGGTTAGGTGCATTGAACCGAACAGGTGCCAGAATGCAGAGACTAGGGAAAGTTCACAGTAACTTCATTGCAGTGTTAATGTAAGCCTTACTTGTGACTAATAAATAAACTTTAAAACTTTATGTGGGGGGCAATAATTGAAAATGCTCGAAAATCTCAGCAGGTCTGACAGCATCTATGGGGAGTGAATGGAGCCAATGTTTTGAGTCAGGATGACTCTTCGTCAGAGCTCAAACTGGTTGACCACGTTATGAACATATTTGTGCAAAGTCTCCCCATGTCTGCGTGGGTTTCCTCCGGGTTCTCCAGTTTCCTCTCACGGTCTGAAAGACATGCTGGTTAGGTGCATTGGCCATGCTAAATTCTCCCTCAGTGTCCCTGAACAGGTACCAGAATGTGGCTTCATTGCACTGTTAATGTAAGCCTACTTGTGACACTAATAAATGAACTAAACTAAACTAAACACTTTCCTTGGCCATCAGGTTCTGGGACTCAAACTCTGATTTCCTATCCAGAAGCAGAGATGCTAACCCACTGCGCTGACAAAGGGTTATCCAGACTCAAGAAATTGGTTGAAATTGTGGCACAGTGATTAGCATTGCTGCCTCACAGTGACAGGGATCTGGATTCCATTTCCACCTTGGGTCACCGCGTGTGTGGAGTTTGCACATTCTCCATGTGTCTGCATGGGTTTTCTCCATGTCCACCCACAGTCCAAAGATGTGTGGGTTAGGTTGATTGCCCCGTAGTGTCAGGGGGATTAGAGGGTAAATATGTGGAGTTATGAGGATAGGTCCTGGGTGGGATTGTTGTCGGCGCAAGTTCGATGGACAGAATGGCCTCCTTCTGCACTGTAGGGATTCTATGGCTGGAACCCTACCACCTCATCTACCAGGAATCAATGTCTCCGACAGCAGAAATCTCCTTTGAACTCCAGCAGGAATTTCCAGTCTCGCTGGAGCGAGGCTGTAAAATCCCACTCTATGAGTCTTTTAAGCATTTTCTGCCTTTTGTTTCAGATTCCAGCATCCCCAGTATTTCGCCTTTATCTTACTGTGTGTTGGTGGGGGGGGGGATATCATTTGGATATCATTGTTTTTTAAGTAGATTGGGGCGGCACGGTGGTTAGTTAGCACTGCTGTCTCACAGCATCAGGGAACCAGGTTCAATTCTGGCCTTGGGTCACTGTCTGTGCGGAGTTTGCACATTCTCCCCGTGTCTGCCTGGATTTCCTCTGGGTGCCCTGTTTCTTCCCACAATCCAAAGATGTTAGGATGATTGGCCATGTTAAATTGACCCTAGGAATTCGCAGTATAAATATGAGAGGTTCGGGAATAGAGTCTGGGTGGGATATTTTTGATGTGGATATGCCGGCGTTGGACTGGGCTGAGCACAATAAAAAGTCTGACAACACCAGGTTTAAGTCCAACCGATTTAGTTGATGTTCATGTCACACTATCTGTAACCCCCGTGACTTGCCTGGGTTTGCAAAACCTCACTCACTGTGCTGTCTGGAGACAATACACATCTCTTTAACCTGTGATCAGTGCTCCTTCCACTCACAGTGTTGGCCACTTTAGGACTTGAACAGCAGGTTAGGTGTAAAGATTCGCATTCTAATCAGTAATCTGTAAACTGTCTGTGCTTTATATGCTCTGTCTGAGGCCAGAACTCTCCATTCACCTGACGAAGAGGCAGTCCCCTCGAAAGCTTGTGAGTATTATCAAATAAATCAGTTGGACTAAAACCTGGTGTTGTCAGACTTTTTACTGTGTTTACGCCAGTCCAACGCCGGCATTCCCACATCACTCCTTCTGCACTGCAGGCATTTCACGGTTCTAGACGGATTTTGAGATTTTTTTAATTTGGGGGTGGGTTGTCAAAGGCAGCCTGGAGTGTACAGGGGCTGGGTGAGAGACAGGGGGCGTGAACCAGTTCCACAGCCCCGCTGCCTCCGGCTAGTTCGCAACAGAAATCATGGACAATCCAGTCTTCGCCTGTTACACTTTCTACAGCACCCTCCTCATCCTCAAACTCTACACACTGGCTGTCATCACTGGGCAACTCCGGCTCCACAAAAAGGTGACAATAACTTTAGTTTTTGTTTAAAGAAAAAGGCAGGCAGGACTTTTTCCGTTCTCTGGTTTGAAATGTCTGTGTGAGAGAGCGAGAGAATGAGGTGATGCTTTTGTTACTTAACGTAGAGAGCGGTGTCAAGATTTAAAAGTAGATGTGAGTAGGAATTCCAGATATTGGAATAATAAAAGTTGCAATAGTTTTGAAACTTTTTCCGGAAGGGAGAGTTTAAATTCATTGTTTTTTTAAAAAAAAGTCTCCGTGTTTTCCTTAGTCTTGAGGTTTCTAGATACATATTTGCACAAATTCTCTCTAAGCACGGGAAAAGCGTGTAATTTTGTAAATTCCTCCGTGTTGGGGGTTGGGATTTCATTTTTGCTCCCGTGTGTATAGCAACATGGTAAACAACATAATGAGATTTCACCCTGTCTGGATAAATTTCAATATGAAATCCCAAACACAAATCCAGCGAATTATTTTCTTCGTTACGAACAGATTCTTAAAGGGAAAATCGGAGGTCAGTAAGATTTAAGACATTAAGATAACTAATGAGGTCTCTCCTATAGTGTGGGCAAGACTTGGTCACCTTATTGTGGCGAGTGTAAGCAGTATTTTCCATTATTGTTTAATATATATTCCTGCATGTTTGAGATCACTGGTTAGGTCGTACTTTGACGATAATCAAGGCTGCATAATCAATACAGTGGGTAGCACTGCTGCCTCACAGCGTAAGAAGTCTCACAACACCAGGATGAAGTCCAACAGGTTTATTTGGTAGCAAAAGCCACTAGCTTTCAGCGTGCTGCCCCTTTGTCAGGTGAGTGAGAGTTCTGTTCACAAACAGGGCATATAAAGATGCAAACTCAAGTTACAAAATAATGATTGGAATGCGAGTCTTTACAGGTAATCAAGTCTTAAAGGTACAGACAATGTGAGTGGAGAGAGCATTAAGCACAGGTTAAAGAGTTGTGTACTGTCTCCAGACAGGACAGTTAGTGAGATTTTGCAAGCCTAGGAAAGTTGTTATGGGGGTTATAGATAGTGTGCCATATCTGTAACTCCCGTAATGACTTGCCTGGGCTTGCAAAATCTCACTAACTGTCCTGTCTGGAGACAATATCCTCCCACTCACCTGACAAAGGAGCAGTGCTCTGAAAACTAGTGGATTTTGCTACCAAATAAACCTGTTGGACTTTAACCTAGTGTTGTGAGATTTCTTACTGCGTTTATCCTTACGGAGTTGAGGAGGAACTTCTTCACTCAAAGGGTGGAGAGTCTCTGGAATTCTCTGCCCATTGAAGTGGTGGAGGCTACCTCACTGAATATATTTAAGTCACAGGTAGATCGGTTTTTGACAGACAAGGGAATTAAGGGTTATGGGGAGAAAGCTGGAAAGTGGAACTGATCCACTTCAGATTAGCCATGATCTTATTAAATGGCGGGGCAGGCTCGAAGGGCTAGATGGCCTACTCCTGCTCCTATTTCTTATGTTCTTATCCCAGTCCAACGCCATCTCCACATCATGACTGACAGCGATAGGGATAGGGTTGGATTCCTAGCTTGTGTCACTGTCTGTGCAGAGTCTGTGTGGGTTTTCTCTGGGTACTCTGGTTTCGTCTCACAATCTGTAAGATGTGTTGGTTCGGGTGCATTGGCCATGCTAAATTCTCCCTCAGTGTACCCGAACAGGCGCCAGCATATGGCGACTAGGGGATTTTCACAGTAACTTCATTGCAGTGTTAATGTAAGTGTACCTGTGACACTAATAAATAAACTTTCAAATGTTACTCTTGTCGTGTTTAGAGACTTCTCACCTAAGTGTTGGGAAGACTGAGAAACCATCAAAATATATGGAAGTATCAATAGCATAGGAATCCCTGTCAGCCATTCAGCCCCTCAAGCCTATTCAGTCCTTCAGTAGCAGTCTGCATCTTAACCATCCACGAGCCTTGGCTCTCTTAATCCGAAAGAGAAAATGCTGGAAAATCTCAGCAGGTCTGGCAGCATCTAAGAGCTGATGTTTCGAGTCCAGATGACCCATTGCAAAGCTAAAAGGTATAAAAAAGTGGGTGATATTTATACTGCAGGTATAAGAGGCAAGGTCTGGTGGTAACAATCTGAAACATTGACGCGGTGATTCAGCCCCAGTCTGGATCGCATCTGATGTAATACCAACTTGAATCGATAAAACTGGTTTTAAACAGGAGTTTAAAATTCGGGAAGGATGGGGCACAATATATAAAAGCAAGATTGTTTCCGATGAGTGAGGGAAGAGGTGCCATGAGCTGAAAGATTAAAATGTAAAAGACTTACAAACAATGATTTGTATTAATATTAACATCATCAATAACAGGAACATCAGCAGTCAACACAAAAGTAAAATGGCTGACAGTGCGTTGGAGGGAAGTGCTGGTGTAGTGGTATTGCCGCTGGGCTAATAATTCAAGATTAATAGTCTGGGACCCAAGTTCGAATCCCATCACGGCAGATGGTAAAATTTGAATTAATTAAAAGCCTAACAATGGCCATTGTCACAAAAACCCATCTGGTTCACTAATGTCCTTTAGGGAAGGAAATCTGCCGTCCTTACCTGGTCTGGCCTCCAGATCCCACAGCAATGTGGTTGATTTTTAAATCTCCTCAGGAGTGGGCAATAAAAGCTGGGCCAGCCAGCAACACCCATGTCCCGTGAACAAATTTTTTAAAAAATTGCCAAGAGGAAGAAACATGAGAGGTGGGTTTGGTGGAGTGTCAGGAAGGAGAGGGAGATGGAGAGGTTTAGGGAGGTTATGATCAAGAGAGGGAAAAATGTTTTATACGTTAGGTTGTGAGACTTTGGAATGCAATTAATGATTGATAAATAGGTCACATCAACATTTAGGATGTTAGATTGGTGGATGATATGTAGAAGGGCGGGTAGTATTGAGGCAGCGAGGCTTGCAGAAGGACTTGGGCAGGTTAGGAGAGGGGGCAAAGAAGTGGCGGATGGAATACAATGAGGAAAAGTTTGAGGTTATGCACTTTGGAAGGAGGAATGGAGGCATAGACTATTTTCTGAATGGGAAAACGCTCAGGAAATCAGAAACACAAAGGGATTTGGGAATCATTGTTCAAGATTCTCTTAAGGTTAACGTGCAGGTTCACTTGGCAGTTAGGAAGGCAAATGTAATGTTATCATTACGTTAAGAGGGCTAGAATACAGGAGCAGGATGTGCTTCTGAGGCTGTATAACGCTTTGGTCAGACCTCATTTGGTGTATTATGAGCAGTTTTGGGTCCCATATCGAAGGAAGGATGTGCTGGGCTTGGAAAGGATCCAGAGGAGGTTCACAAGAATGATCTCTGGAATGAAGAGCTTGTTGTATGAGGAACGGTTGAGGATTCTGGGTCTGTACTCATTGGACTTTAGAAGGATGAGGGGGGATCTTATTGAAACTTACAGGATATTGCAAGGCCTGGATAGAATGGATGTGGAGAGGATGTTTCCACTAGTAGGAAAAATTAGAATCAGAGGACACAACCTTAGGCTAAAGGGACGATCCTCTAAAACAGAGAAGAGGAGGAATTTCTTTAGCCAGAGAGTGGTGAATTTGTAGAACTCCACAGCAGAAGCTGTGGAGGCCGGGTCATTGAGTGTCTTTAAGACAGAGATAGATAGTTTCCTCATCCCCATTCTCTTGCCTTTTTCCCATAAGCCCGATCCGCTTATTAATCAAGAACCTATCAGTCATGATTGAATGGCAGACTCGATGGGCCGAGTGGCCTAATTCTGCTCCTGTGTCTTATGGTCTTATGAAAGCAAGAGGAATAATGTAGACAGGCAACATGGAACTGTTCATATGGGGGATAAACATCAACATGGAGTGGTTGGATCAAATGTTTTAATCTGAGTTCTAGGCGGGATTAGGATATTGAGTTGGACTGTCAGCCATGATCATAATGAATGGCAGAGCAGGCACAAAGGGCCAAATGGCCTCCTCCTGCTCCTATTTTCTATGTAAACCTACTTCAGTCTGAAGCGAGTATAGAGATTGGCCAGAATTCTCTGGCTGTTCACACCCCGCTGCCACTGCCAGCGAGAATGGAGAATTTGACACTCAGCCAAATCTCCATTCACTGCAACGGGACTGGAAAATCCCAGCCGCAGGTGAGGTCGGTGAATCTAAGTTTAAGTTTTTAATTTTTATTAGTATCAGAAGTAGGCTTCTATTAATGAAGTTACTGTGAAAATCCCCTAGTCGCCACACTCCGGTGCCTGTTTGGGTACATAAGAAATAGGAGCAGGAGTAGGCCATCTAGCCCCTCGAGCCTGCCCCGCCATTCAATAAGATCATGGCTGATCTGTCGTGGCTCAGTTCCACTTTCCCGCTTTCTCCCCATAACCCTTAATCCCCTCGCTTATCAAAAACCCATCAACCCGCATCTTAAAAATATTTAGCGAGGCAGCCTCCACCACTTCAACGGGCAGAGAATTCCAGAGATTCACCACCCTTTGAGTGAAGAAGTTCCTCCTCAACTCCGTTCTAAACCGCCCCCCCTTTATCTTGAGGCTGTGCCCCCTAGTCCTACTATCCTTTCTGAGCGGGAAGAGTCTCTCCACCTCTATCCTATCCATCCCATTCATCATCTTATACGTCTCAATGAGATCTCCCCTCATTCTTCTAAACTCTAACGAGTACAAGCCTAGTTTATTCAGCCTCTCCTCATAGCTCAACCCCCTCAACTCCGGTATCAGCCTAGTAAACCTCCTCTGCACTCCCTCCAAGGCCAAAATATCCTTGCGTAAGTACGACGCCCAAAACTGCACACAGTACTCCAGCTGCGGCCTCACCAATGCCCTATACAGCTGCAGCAAGACTTCCCTACTTTTATATTCAATCCCCCTCGCTATGAAGGCCAGCATCCCATTCGCCTTCCTGACCACCTGCTGCACCTGCAGGCTGGGTTTTTGCGACTCATGCACAAAGACCCCGAGGTCCCTCTGCACCGTCGCCTGCTGCAGTTTTTCGCCCCGTAAGTAATAGTCCTTCCTGCCATTGAGGGGTTCACTGAGGGGGAATTTGTTGTGGCCAATACACCCGAACCAGCACACCTTTCGGAGTGTGGGAGGAAACTGGAGCATCCGGAGGAAACGCACGGGGGACAATGTGCAGACTCGGCACAGACAGTGATCCAAGCCGGGAATCGAACGCGGGTCCCTGGGGCTGTGAGGCAGTAGTGCTAACCCACTGTGCCATCGTGAAGCCGTTACTCGCTCATTCCTCAAGAAGTGTGAGCCGCTGATGGGAAGCTTGCTTTGCTGGGAATGTTCCATAGCATTAAAAGCATTCGGCCCACTATGTCATTGTTGTTGATCCGCAGCAGCTTCCTCCTATCCCTCGACATCTAAACATCTCAAGTTTAGGTCTTGACCCACCTTCCTGTGTTTATCTAACTTTCCACTAAATGCTAGTCACGCTGTGAAAGAAATAACTTGCACAGCATGATCCCACAAACAGAAATGCGATCATGCCCATTCAACGAGCATTTGATAATGCTGGTTGATTGGCCAGGAGCCCACTGGAGAAGTTAGAATCATGGAATCCCTACAGTGCAGAATGAGGCCATTCAGTCCATTGAGCTTACATTGACAACACAGGTCCTATCCCCACAACCCTACATATGTATCCTGCCAATTCCCGTGACACTAGTTCCCTGCAGTTCTTTGAAATGATGCCATAAGATCTTCTGCAGCCTTTTAAGAGGCCAGACAGAGTCTCTGTTTAATGTCTCATTTGCTAGACAGCACCTCTGGCAGTGCTGCACTCCCTCAGTACTGCACTGGGACTGTTAGCCCCAATACTCTGTTCAAGCCTCCAGTGTAGGGTTCGAACGCATTGGACCCGTGGTTGAATGTGCCAGCACTGAGTCACAGCTGAAACCCAATTGGAGAGACAGTACAGTAGGCACCGGGGATGGCACAGTGGTCAACACTGCTGCCTCATAGCTCCAGGGACCTGGGTTCAATTTCTGGCTTGCATCACTGTTCTTCCTGTGTCTGTGTGGATTTCCTCCGGGTGCTCCGGTTTCCTTCCACAGAAAGATGTGCTAGTTAGGTGAATTGGCCATGCTAAATTCTTCTTCAGTGTAACCCGAACAGGCACTGGAGTGCGGCACCTAGGGGATTTTCACAGTAACTTCACTGCAGTGTTAATGTAAGCCTACTTTTAACATCAATAAATAAACTAAAACTTATTTACTCTCGCCTTCAAATTTATCCTGCTACTTGCCCTGACACTAAAGGGCAGTTTATCACGGCTAATCAACCTACCTTTGTATCTTTGGAATGTGGGAGGAAACCGGAGCATCTGTAGAAAACCCACACAGACACGGGGAGAATGTGCAAACTCCACACTGACAGTCACCCAAGGCCAGAATTGAACCCGGGTCCCTGGCGCTATGAGGTAGCAGTGCTAACCATTGCGCCAGCGTGTCGCCCACTGTTAATCCATCTAATTTACACATCTTGGGACACTAAGGGTGGGATTTTATGACCACACTTGCCCTAAAACTGGAAGACCCCACCCGAGGTCAACGGACCTTGGCATGGTCTGCCCCCAGCCCGCTCCGGTCCCTGTGGCAGCCAGGATGGAAAAATTCTCCTGTAAGGAGCAATTTTGAAATTTTGTCCCCAAACATCTCAATCTCTTCCTTTAAGACACTTCTCACAACCAACCTTACTAACTAGGACTCCTATCCTAATATCTCCTTGTGTTGGCTGGTGTTAAATTTTGTTTGGTAAAGTTTCTGTGAAACACCTTGAGTCACCTTACTATATTTTTAAATTATACTTGTGGTTGGAGACGGTTAACAGAGGAAGGATGGAGAAAACCATCTCGCGACGTTCTTCTCAGGGAAGCTGTGTTGGAACGTTTGCAGAAACGTTGATGCCACAGTTACTGACTGAAGCTTTACTTTGCAACACGGCTTCACCAATGTGTTTCCACCTTCCCCTCTCCCCCTCAACAGGCTTTCGTCAATCCAGAGGATGCATTGAGGCATGGCGGGCTGGAATATTATCGAACTGACCCCGACGTGGAGCGAAGTCGAAGGTAACGTTATCGTTTTTGTGGACTCATGGAGTGAAACTGCGCTGAAGGAGCCCATTCGGCCCATTGTGCCTGTGCTGGCTCTGTCCAAGAGCCAAAAGAGAAAATGCTGGAAAATCTCAGCAGGTCTTGCAGCATCTGTAAGGAGAGAAAGCTGATATTTTGAGTCCCTTTGTCAAATGGCCAAGGGTTGACCCCTTGTCAAAGGGCATCTGGACTTGAAACGTCAGAGATGTGCGGGTTAGGTTGATTGGCCATACTAAATTGCCCCTTAGTGTCGGGGGATTAGCAGGGTAAATATGTGGAGTTAAGGGGAAAGGCCCTGGGTGCAGACTCGATAGGCTGAATGGTCTCCTTCATCACTGTAAGGATTCTATGAATCGATGAAATGAAAGGAAAAGAAAAATCTCTGAAGCAGAAAGCCTGAGAGCTCTTTATATATCATCAGAATACATTCATAACTTGTGTTATATCCCATTGAACATATAAATGTAATGGCCAACCAGTTCATTTGCACCAATTGAATTATGGAGCTGACTCACTCTGGGAGATTTACTGTATCCTACCATGTAAGCTGAGACATGTTCTTTTAAACTGATGGCCCACAAAGGGAAGAAATAGACATTTTTGGTGGTGGGGGTTTTGGTTCTGTTTGATATACATTTCCCCCACCCACACTACTGTTCTGAAGCTATACTCACCTTTTCACCAATTTTCCAACCTGCACACCATCTTTCCTGGTAACAATTTAGAGAATCTTTGCTGCTATGTTTGGCTTTCATAGCTTTGTTTAAAAGGATTGTCAGAGCTGCGTGAGAGCCTCCACACTGGCCTGGGCAATGTCTTATATAAAATCAACAACGCTTCCTTACTTTTAAAGTCATTGCTTGCATATAAAATCCAGAATTGCACTGATCGATCGTTGCCACTTTTACCTGCACTCTCATGCTTTAAAATCTTGGAGGTGTTGGTCTAGTGGTATGATCACCAGAGCATTAATCCAGAAACTCAGCTAATGTTCTGGGGACCCAGGTTCGAATCCCACCACTGCAAATGATGGAATTTGAGTTTAAAAAATCTGGAATTAGGAATTTACTGATGTTGGATTGTTGGAAAAACCCATCTGGTTCACTACTGTCCTTTAGGGAAGGAAATCTGCCGCCCTTACCTGGGCTGGCCTACATGTGACTCCAGAGTCACAGTAATGTGGTTGACTCTCAACTGCCCTCTGAAATGGCCTAGTTCAAGGGCCACTCAGTTCAAGGGCAACTAGGGATGGGCAATAAATGCTGGCCAGCCAGCGATGCCCATGTCCTACAAATGAATTTTTAAAAAAATTCTGCACTTTTAGACATTTCAATTTCTTTTAAAATATACTTACCTTCACTATTGCTTCATCCTGCAATATAAAATATAATGGGTGGGATTCCCCCCCCCATGGCTGCCTGAGGCATGTTATGCAATGGTGGAGGTGGCCCACCATTGGTTAGTGGCAGAATCATAGAATCCCTACAGTGCAGAAAGAGGCCATTTGGCCCATCGAGTCTGCAATCCCACCCAGGCTCTATCCCTGTAACCCCATCCATTTACCCTAGCTAAGCACTAAGGGGGAACTTAGCATGGCCAGTCCACCTAACCTGCACATCTTTGGACTGTGGAAGAAAACTGGAGCGCCCCGAGGAAACCCTCCCAGACACAGGGAGAATGTGCAAACTCTACGTATCTTCCAGTCTCGTCAATGGCTTTTTCTGTTGCTCGCCCCCCCCCCCCCCCCCCCCCCCCCTGCTGCCGGAGAATCTGCAACAGGGCAGTGGAGGGTGGGGGGATTGGGTCACCATTACTGGGTCGGGAAGATCCCACTAGCGGGACGGGTTAGAACATTGAACATAGAACATTACAGCGCAGAACAGGCCCTTCAGCCCACGATGTTGCGCTGACCAGTTAAAAAGCAATGACCCTCTAACCTAAAGCAAACCCTTACCATGGAAAATTCAGCCTGACAATTCTCTGCACGGAGCTTACATTTGCCCACTTCATTCACCTGTCCCTTGAAGCACATTGGGGCAGTGTAAGGAAGTGGGATGATCTGTAAGAAGGAGACATTTGCTCGGCTTAAGGTACATTTCCAATCTAGTTTTACCTTCAAACATATTACAGTGGACCTGAGAATTGAAGATATTGCCCTTGATTCACAGCATGGAATTATCAAATGCGCTCACACATCACATATGCCACAATCTCACAATCATAAAACAAATAATAAGACCACAGTAAAACGGAATAAGAGCTGTCGCTGATATTCCTGCTTTTGCATATGTGTTGTTCAAAACTTACTTACTACATTTAACTGACAACACAAAATTAGGCCCAGCCAGCTCTCTCATTGCCACAGAGGGATGTGGAGGCCAGCTCACCGAGTGTCTTTAAGACAGAGGTTCTTGATCAATAAGAATTATGTGGAGAAGGCAAGAAAATGGGGATGCAGAAAGAGGCCATTTGGCCCATCGAGTCTGCCCCGACCGTCATCCCACCCAGGCCCTATCCCTATAACCTCTTGCATTAACCCCAGCTAGTCTCCCTGCCACTTAGGGGAAATTTAGCATGGCCAATCCACCTAACCCACACACCTTTGGATTGTGGGAGGAAACTGGAGCATCCCGAGGAAACCCACGCACGCACGGGGAGAATCAGCCATGATTGAATGGTGGAGCAGACCCGATGGACCAAATGGCCTAATTCTGCCCCTATTTCTTATGTCTTGGTCTGTGCTGGTAGGCCATACTAGCCTATCTCCCACCTCATTTCATCGCACTCTTGTCTGTAGTTTTCTCCGAATGTACTGTGTTTCTTCACAGGACGTGGACCCCCGGGCCAGACCAGCGTTTATTGCCCATCCCTATAAATGCCCTTTGTAAGGTGGTGATATGCCACCTTCTTAAATCGCTGCAGTGCATGTGGTATGGGTCCACCCACAGTGCTGTGTATCTGCATCTTACAATCTACTGTTTATCTAGTTTCCTTTCAAATGCGTCAGCGATATTCACCTCAACTCTTCGTGCGAGTGAGTTCTGCATTTTAACCACTTTGAGGGAAACAAAATTCTCTTGAATTCTCTGTTTGAATGTTTTAGTGACTGTCGTGTATTTATGGTGCCTTCAGTTTGGGATTCCTCCATAAGTGGAAACATGTTCTCCCTGTCTCCCCTATCAAACCCCCTATTAGGACACCCCTCAGACTTTTTATTTCTAGAGAAGAAAGACCCTAGCCTATTTAGCATTTATATGTGTTGTCCCTCAGTGCTGATAACATCCTTGTACATCCTTATTACATGATGTGGAGTTACCGATGTTGGACTGGGGTGGACACAGTAAGAAGTCTCACAACACCGGCTTAAAGTCCAACAGGTCTATTTGGTAGCACGAGCTTTCGGAGTGTTACTCCTTTAGGTGAGTCACCTGAAGAAGGAGTGACACTCCAAAAGCTTGTGTTACCAAATAGACCTGCCCATCTTTATTACTCCAGGGGTGTTGATGGGCAGCATGGTGGCACAGTGGTTAGCACTGCTGCTTCACAGCATCAGGACCCGGGTTCAATTCCTGGCCTTGAGTCGTTGGCGGTATGGAGACTGCACATTCTTCCTGTGTCTGCATGGGTTTCCTCCGGGTGCTCCAGTTTCCTCCCACAGTCCAAAAGACATGATGGTTAAGTGCATTGGCCGTGCTAAATTCTCCCTCAGTGTACCCGAACGGGCGCTGGAGTGTGGTATCTAGGGGATTTTCACGGAAACTTCATTGCGGTGTTGATAAATAAGCCGTGACACTAATAAATAAACTTAAACCTGAAAAAGTCCCAGCCTATACAGCATTTTATGATGTGTGTAATCTCTCGGTTCTGATATCATCCTTGTAAATCCTTATTACTCCAGGGACATGGTACTGAGTAAATTGTTGGATCCATGGCTTGACAAGTCCTAAGGATCTTAACAGAAGTGGTGAGGGAAATAGCTGATGCATTGGTTTTAATTTTCCAAAATTCCCTATTTTCAGGGAAGGTTCCATTAGATTGGAAAATGTCGATTTTTTTTTTTATTCATTGGATGTGGTCATCACTTGTTAGACCTGCATTTATTGTCCATCCCTAACTGCTCTTCGTGTTAGTGCATTTGAGAGTCAACCTTATTGCTGTGGCTAATGAGTCACATATAGGCCCAAACCAAGTAAGGGCAGTAGATTTCCTTCCCTAAAGGACATTAATGAACCAGACATTAATGTTTCCGACAATCGGCATTAGTTTCATGGTCATCATTAGACCATTAATCCCAGATGTTTAAAAATTGAATTCCAATTTCACCATCTGCAGTGGTGGGATTTGAACCCCAGTCCCCAGAGCATTATCCTGAGTCTCTGGATTACTAGTCCAGAGAAAATACCACTATGGCACCACCTCCTTATTCAAGCAAGGAGGTCACAGAAAGCAGAATGTTGGAAGATAATATAAAAGATGTTAAAACTTAGGAAATGTAAGGGAATCAGGCAGAGTCAACATGGTTTTGTGGAAGGGAAATCAGGTTTAACCAATTTATCGAAGTTCTTTGAAGAAGTAACGTGCTGTAGATAAAGGGGAATCGGTGGATGTACTGGACTTAGATTTCCAAAAGGCATTTAATAAAGTCCCACATAAAAGGTTATTGTGGAAAATAAAAGTTCATAGTGTAGGGGCTAACTTACTGGCATGGAAAGAAGATTAGCTGGCTAACAGAAGAAAGAGAGTAGGTATAAATGGGTCATTTTCTTGTTGGCAACATGTAATGAGAGTTGTATCACAGGGATCAGTGCCGGGGCCTCAACTTTTCCAACTTATATAGATTACTTGGATGAAAGGACCAAAGGTGTGTGTGCTAAATATGATGATAACACAAAGACAGATAGGATAATAAGTTATGAAGAAGACACAATGAGGCTGCAAAGGGATATAGATAAGTTAAATGAGTGGGCAAAGATCTGAAAACGGAGTATAATGTGAGAAAATTTAAACTTGTCCATTTTGGTGCGAAGAATTAAAAAGAATCTCATCTAAATCTGATATGCAGAGGAATCCGGGTGTCCTAGTGCATGAAGGTTAATATGCAGGTGCAGCAAGTAATTAGGAAAGCTATTAGAATATTTTTTGTTTATTGTGAGGGGAATTATATACAGAAGGAGGGAGGTCATGCTGCAGTTATACAGGGGCATTGGTGATACCACATCTGGAGTGCTGTGCACAGTATTGGTCTCCTTATTTAAGGAAGGATGTAAATGCTTTGAAAGCAGTTTAGAGAAGATTTACCAGACCAGAATGGAAGGGTTGTCTTATGAGGAAATGTTGGACATGTTAGGCTTGTATCTGCTGGCGTTTAGAAGAGTGAGATTGAAATATTTAAGGGGTATTGACATGGATGTAGAGAGGATGTTTCCTCTTGTGGGAGAATGTAGAAATGGGATCCCTATTTGAAAAGAAGTGGTTATCCAATTAAGGCAGAGACAAGGATAATTTTTTTCTCTGCAAGTCTTGAGTCTTTGGAACTCTCTTCCTCAGTGGAAGCAGTCATAAGAACATAAGAACATAAGAAATAGGAGCAGGAGTAGGCCATCTAGCCCCTCGAGCCTGCCCCGCCATTCAATAAGATCATGGCTGATCTGAAGTGGATCAGTTCCACTTTCCCGCTTTCTCCCCACGATTCTTAATTCCCTTGCCTACCAAATACCTATCTACCCGTGACTTAAATATATTTAGTGAGGTAGCCTCCACCACTTCAACGGGCAGAGAATTCCAGAGATTCACCACCCTTTGAGTGAAGAAGTTCCTCCTCAACTCCGTTCTAAACTGCCCCCCCCCCCCTTTATCTTGAGGCTGTGCTCTCTAGTCCTGCTGTCCTTTCCTAGTGGGAAGAATCGCTCTACCTCTACCCTATCCATCCCCTTCATTAGCTTATACGTCTCTATAAGATCCCCCCTCATCCTTCTAAACTCCAACGAGTACAGACCCAGTCTATTTAGTCTCTCTTCATAGGCTAACCCCCTCATCTCCGGTATCAGCCTAGTGAACCTCCTCTGCACTCCCTCCAAGGCCAAAATATCCTTGCGCAAGTGCGGCGACCAAAACCGCACACAGTACTCCAGCTGCGGCCTCATCAGTGCCCTGTACAGTTGCAGCAAGACCTCCCTGCTTTTATATTCTATCCCCCTCGCTATAAAGGCCAGCATCCCAATCGCCTTCTTGATCACTGAATCTTTTTAAGGAAAAGCTAAATATATCCTTTAATAAGCAAGGGGGTGAAAGGTTATCAGGGGATAGGCAGCAATGTGGAGTTGAGGTTACAGTCAGGTTAGCTAGGATTTTACTGAATGGGGCAGCAGGCTTGAAGTGTGGCCTACTCCTGCTCCTAATTCATATGTATGTATGTTCCCAGGTACCTTTAGATAGTCAACATCTTTTCCCAGAGGAATATTGGAAGATAATATTAAAGATGTTAAAGCAGGAAACTTGGGAAAATATAAAGTAATTAGGCAGAGTCAACATGGTTTTGTGAAAGGGAAATCATGTTTAACCAATTTATCGGAGTTCTTTAAAGAAGTAACGTCTGCTATAGATAAATGGGAACTGGTGGATGTACTGAATTTACGGGACATAGGTTTATGGTGAGAGGGGAGAGATACAAAAGGGTCCAGAGAGGCAATTTTTTCACGCAGAGGGTGGTGAGTATCTGGAACGAGCTGCCAGAGGTAGTAGTAGAGGCAGGTACAATTTTGTGTTTTTAAAAGCATTTAGACAGTTGCATGAATAAGCTGGATATAGAGGGATATGGGCCAAATGCGGGCAATTGGGACTAGCTTAGTGGTAAAAAAACTGGGTGGCATGGACAAGTTGGGCCGAAGGGCCTGTTTCCATGCTATAAACCTCGATGACTCTATATCCATTTTGCAATATGGAGGAAAAACTGCACTAAATATTCCAAATGTGGTCTAGCCAAGATTATGTTTCTGTTTAACGTGACACTGTTGCTTTCCAATTCTATTCCTCCAGAGATGAAGTCCCTTTAAGAATGAGACTCTGCCACATACCAAATAGTTCTGTCAGATATTCCTTGGCTATGTCCCTTGCAGCCCTCATCTTGCTCAATTCCATAGATGGTAAAACCTATTGCATACGTCTGAGTCCTGAAATGCAGGAGGTCGGCAGGATTAGAACATAAGCAAAGACAAGCGCTGCAGTGATTTATCCTGAATTGAAGCCAGTTACAGATTTATTTGTGAAGTGCAGCAGTGATTAAAACCAACGTAACCTCTGGAGTAAAACCCATGCAATGGCAAAAGCACAGCCTCTGACGCAGTTGGAGAGGGTGAGCTCCAAGAAAAATTTGGAGCCAATGTTTTTGTTGGGCAAACGCACTTGATTTATCTGTTGAATCAAGTGTTTTTTTAATGGATGACGAATTTGCTAAATGATAGTGTAGCTCATTCCTCATGCAGTATCATCTCCATCAAAAACTCCTTAACTCACTGAAGAAAGCCAGATGGCAATTCTGGTGTGGGATCCTGGCCATGGAGAAACAGGAACATTTATCCACATCTCAGTATGCTGCTAAATTTAACATTGCAAGTTACTTAAAAAACCTACTTGTAGCCATAAGAACTCTCAGAAAATGTTTAATGACCTTAATAAATTGAGCGCAAACCAAGATTTAGACATTGGGTGATTGCTTTGGTATCATCCATTGTTCACCAATGTCTGGCTTAAAAGATGATGGGCGGAATTTTACCGGCACGTGCGCCCAAGGTTCGTACGATCCCACCCGAGACCAGTGCTGTTCTCCGAGCCTCACCCGCTCCTGGGATCGGGCCAGGTGTGTTGGTAAAATTCTGGCCGATGAGTTTCAAGTCCTACTACACAACACAAAATATAGGCTGTCATTTCAGTGCAGTCCGCTGCACTGTGAGTGCTGTTTTTTTTTTAAGTGATCTATTAAACTGAGGTTCCGCCTTGCCTTCTTAGGAAGATCCCATGGCATTATTTCCAAAGCCTAACAGGAGTGTTCCCCTGGTCAATATTTATCTCTCAGCCAAAATCACTAATGAAGGTTATCTGGTCACTAACTCAATGCTCTCTATGGACTCTTGCTATGCACACACTTGCCACACTGCATTTCGTACATTACATCAGTGACCACACTTCAAAACGTAATTCATTAGCTGCGAAGCATTTTAGCAGTTGCTTGAGATGGTGGATTGGCACTGTATAAATGAACTTCTTTCCCTTCTGTTTATACTTCACATTTTTGTAATTCCTCCATCGCCCACTGCAAACACCACTGACCGAGTGCTGCATATGTTGAACCTGCGAACTTACACGTAGAATCCCTACAGTGCAGAAGGAAGCCATTCAGCCCATCGAGTCTGTACTGACTCTCCGAATGAGCATCTCACCCAGGTCCACCCACCTTCCCTCTCCTCGTTACCCTCTGCATTTGCCGTGGCTAATCCCACCAGCCTGGACATCTTTGGACATTAAGGGGCAATTTAGCATGGCCAATCCACCTAACCTGCACATCTTTGAGTGTGGGAGGAAACTGGAGCACCTGGAGGAAACAGACATGGGGAGAACATGTGAAATTCTGTAAATTCCTCATTGACTTCTGTAAGAGGAAAATGTATGTTTATATAATGCCTTTAACAACCTCGGGAAGCACTTTCCAGCTAGTTGGTGAAGTCATTGTTGTAATGCAGGACAGGCGATTGCTGCTTGTGTGCAAATTGGCAATGTGATCATTTCCAAATAACCTGTTAGACCAAAAGGGAGCAGAAGTAGGCCATTCAGCCCATTGCGTCTGCTCCGGCATTCATTGAGATCATGGAAAGGTGTGGAAGCATTGGAAAGGGTGCAGAGGAGATTTACCAGGATGTTGCCTGGTATGGTGGGAAGGTCTTATGAGGAAAGGCTGAGGGACTTGAGGTTGTTTTTGTTAGAGAGAAGAAGGTTAAGAGGTGACTTAGTTGAGGCATACAAAATGATCAGAGGATTAGATAGGGTGGACAGTGAGAGCCTTTTTCCTCGGATGGTGATGGCTAACATGAGGGGCTTAGCTTTGGGGGGGGTGATAAATATAGGATAGATGTCTGAGGTAGGTTCTTTACTCAGAGGGTAGTAAGGGCATCGAATGCCCTGCCTGCAGCAGTAGTGGACTCGCCAACTTTAAGGGCATTAAAATGGTCATTGGATAAATGTCTGGATAACATTGGAATAGTTTAGGTTAGAGGGCCATTAGATTGGTTCCACTGGTTGGTGCAACATTGAGGGCCAAAGGGCCTGTACTGCGCTGTAATGTTCTATGTTCCATCGTGAATGATCTGATGTGATAATCTTCAACCCCACTTTCCCACCATATCTCCATAACCCTCGATTTCCTTACTGATTAGAAACCTGTCTATCTCAACAACCCAGCCTCCACAGCACTCTGCAGTAAAGAATTCCACAGATTCACTCCCCTCTGGGAGAAGAAATTCCCCCTCTGTCCTAACTGCATGACCCCCTTATTCTGAGATGTTTCCCTCTGGTCCTAGAATCTCCCACAAGGGGAAACTATGTCTCAGCATCTACCCTGTCAAGCCCCGTGAGAATTCTGTGGCCGGAATCTTATCACCATTCACGCCGGCGGGATTTTCCCATCCCGCTGCAGTGAACAGGAGATTCGGCTGGCCGCTAACTTCTCCGAGCTCGCTGCAGTGGGAACGTGTTGTGAACGGCAGTTAAGATTGTGCCCAATATAGGTCACTTCTCATTCTTCTAAATGCCAATGAGTACAAGCTCAACCTACACAACCTCTCATTAGAAGATCGCTCCATACCTGGGATCAAACTAGTGAACCTGTTCTGGACTGCCTCCGATGCCAGTATATCTTTCTTTAGATAAAGGGATTAAAATTTTCACAGTATTTTAGGTGTGGTCTAACCCAGTGCCTTGTATGGTTTGAGCAAGCCCTCCCTGTTTCCTGTTTTTGTGAGGTTGATTGAGAGATAAATATTGGTCAGGACTTTGGGGATGATTTCCTTGCTCTTCATAGAATCATAAAATGCCTACAGTGCAGAAGGAGGCCATTCGCCCCATCGAGTCTGCACCGACCACGATCCCACCCAGGTCCTATTCCCATAACCTCACATGCTAATCCCCCTGATGTTAGGCTCAATTTTAGCATGGCCAATCAATCTAATCTGCACATCTTTGGAGTGTGGGAGGAAACCGGAGCACCCGGAGGAAACCCATGGAGACACGGGGAGAACCTGCAAACTCCACACAGACAGTGACCCGAGGCCGGAATTGAACCCGGGCCGCTGGCACTGCGAGGCAGCGGTGCTAACCACTGTGCTGCCTTTCTTTAAAAGAGTGCCACAGGATGTTTTACATCCACCTGAGAGAGGAGGCCAGCTCTTGGCTGAATGCCTCATCGGGAAGATAGAAGCTATGCAGCACTCCTTTACTTCTGCTCTGGAAGTGTTGGCGTAAATAGTTGCTCTCAAGTTGCTGGAGTGGGACTTGAACTTATATGATAACATTCTGATTCAGAAGTGAGAGAGTTGCCAACTACGCCACAGCTGAGTAAGCTCTTGCACATCTGACTTTCACACCATTTGAATGAGTTAGACAGTTAATCAATCAACTTTCAACTTTAGTCAGCATTGTTGAGTAGGCAAACACAGGAGTGATTTTTTTTTTAAGTTTATTTATTAGTTAACGTAAGCCTATTATAGGCTTACATTAACACTGCAATGAAGTTGCTGTTCAAATCCTTTAGTCGCCACTCTCCGGCACCAATTCAACATTTTAGCATGGCCAATTGTAATAACTCCCCGGAGGTGAAAGTCCCGTCATCAAGTTACTTTATTTACACCATACATCTGTACACAGCAGCTGCCTAGTTGCTCCCTGCTGAATGCAGGCTGGGAGCCTGACAGACCTGCTTTAAATAGGGAGAATGAGGCTCCCTGATTTAAGGCTCATCAGGTATCTCTTTTGCACACCTAACAAGTAAACAAACTCAAATTAACTTAAGGACAAATTAAAAGGGGCAGCTCCCAAAAAGGAAGAGGAACAGCCTGAGCCAAAATCAAATCACAAAGGAAACTTAAAACGTTAAATCATAATGTGATTTTTGGAAAGTTTATTTATTAGTGTCACAAGTAAGGCTTACATTAACACAGCAATGAAGTTACTGTGAAAATCCCCACATTATGGTACCTGTTTGGGTCAGTGCACCTAACTAGCACGTCTTTCAGACTGTGGGAGGAAGCTGGAGCACCTGGTAGAAACCCACGCAGACACGGGGAGAACATGCAACCTCCCTACAGACAGTCACCCAAACTGGGAGTCGAACCCGGATCCCTGGCCTTGAGGTAGCAGTGCTAACCACTGTGTTATCGTGCCACCTATAATCATAGTCAGAGAGAAGGAAATAAAGATTGAATTCAAAGAGTAAAAAAGAGAGAAAGAGAAAAAGACTATTTACAAGTTAGGGGAGTGTGACAAGGCTGGTACAGTTGTTCCATTTATGAGCTGGAGAAATTGAGTGGTGTTGCCAATCATAAATTTAGACATTAAAAGGGTCCTTAGGTCTTTAAGTATCAGCCATAACTTTCAGCGATTTTATATAACCTTAATGGTGCAAATGCGGCAATAAAGAGCAAAGAATAGTACAGAGCAGGAACAGGCCATTTGGCCCTCCAAGCCTGAACTGACCCTAATGCCCTAACTAAACAAAAAAAAACCTTCTGCCCTTACTGGGTCTGTGTCCCTGTATTGTGGAGTTTGCACATTCTTCCCATGTCTGCGTGGGTTTCCTCCGGGGTGCTCCGGTTTCCTCCCACAGTGAAAAAAATGTGCAGATTAGGTGGATTGGCCATGCTAAATTGACCCTAGTGTCAGGGGAATTAGCAGGGTAAATGCATGGGATTGCGGGAATAGGGCCTGGGTAGGATTGTTGTCAGTACAGACTCAATGGGCCGAATGGCCTTTTTCTCTACTGCAGGGATTCTATGATTTTGTTCCCTCCCTATTCATGTAACCATCCAGATGCCTCTAAAATATTGCTAATATGCCTGCTTCCACTACATTAACACTGCAATGAAGTTACTGTGAAATTCCCTTAGTTGTCACCCTCCGGCACCTGTTCGGATACACTGAGGGAGAAATTAGTACAGCCAATGTGCATCTTTGGATTGTGGGAGGAAACCGGAGCACCCACAGGAAACCCACGCAGACACAGGGAGAATGTGCAAACTCCACACAGACAGTGACCCAAGCTTGGCTCCACCAAGCCAGGAACTGAACCCAGGTCCCTGGCGCTGTGAGGCAGCAGTGCTACCCACTGTGCCACCGCACCATAGTAGGTCAGATGAACCAAAATCTTGGTCAGAAAGGTAGGGTGTAAGGAATGTCTTATATGAAGAAAGCAAGTAGCGAAGTGGAGAGGTGTAGGAAGGGAATTCCAGAGCTCGGAGCCTGGGCAGCTGAAGGTGCGGCCGCCAGTGGTGTAGTGAAGAGGGAATGCCCATGACGCCAGAGTCGGGAAGAACGCAGATATCTCAGAAGGTTTATGGGGTGAAAGAAGATGGCAGAGATGGGGAGGGACAGGGCCATGGAAGGATCTGAAAGTAGGGATGAAACTTTTAGAATGAACTTCAAAATCCGGAAGGCTATTTGGCCCATGACTGTGCTGGTATGATGGTTAGCCTTTAAGGAGTGGAGTAGAACATGAGCCATTATCATGAGGTTCTTTGTGACCACTATTGGAACATTACTGACGGGGAGTTTTGGAGGAGTCATTCTCAGATAGAGGAGGTTGGGCCATATAGAATGGAATTAAAAATGGTAAAGAGGAGGCTGAATGAGGGAGCAGATCCCCAAAAGCTTAAAGTTGGCTTTGATTGAGGGAATGTGATTTAGGGAAGGATGTTGGTGGCAGGAGATATATAGAAACACAGGAGAAGGTGCAAAAATGATTTACAGTCTTCTGTGCTCTAGGTGTAAAAATCCCAGCCTGTTTAGCTTTTGTGAATAAATACAACCTCTCAATTCTGGCGTCATCCTCAGCTGGGATTGTGTACACAGTTCTGGGCATCACATAAGAGGAAAGATGTGAACACTTTGGAGAGAGTGTAGAAGAGGTTTACAAGAATGGTTCCAGGGATGAGAAACTTCAGTTGTGAGGATCGATTGGAGAGGTTGGGACTGTTCTCCTTGGAGGTTCACAGCACCAGGGGCCCGGGTTCGATTCCAGGCTTGGGTCACTGTCTGTGTGGAGTTTACACGTTCTGCCCCGTGTCTGCGTGGGTTTCCTCCGGGTGCTCCCGTTTCCTCCCACACTCCAAAGATGTACAGGTCAGGTTAATTGGCCTTGCTAAATTGTCCCTTTTGTGTCAGGGAGATTAGCAGGGCAAATAGGTGGAGTTAAGGGTATATGACCTGGGTGGGATTGTGGTCGGTGTAGACTGAATGGGGCAAATGGCCTCCTTCTGCACGATAGGGATTCTATGATTCTACAACGAAAGGGACATACAGATTTTAAAGTGGTTTGCAAAAGAAGCAAATGTGGTTGGGGAAAATCATTTGCACGTGGCAAGCACGTGGTGTCTGCAATGCACGGCCTAGGAGTGCGGTGGAGGCAAGTTCAACTGAGGCATGCAAGAGGGCATTAGATGATTGTTTCTATTGAAATAGTGTGCATGGGGTACAGGGAAAAGGCAGGGGAATGGCACTCAATCATGATGCTCCTTTGGAGAGCTGGTGTAAACACGACAGGCTGAATGGCCTCATTCTGCGCCAAAGCGATTTGCTTGTAAGTCTTTGCACCTTAGTCAGTACTTTTATATTTTTTTTAATTAAAGACTAGATCTATTCACGATAAAGGTACTTCAGCTGTGGTCTAACTTCTCTGCTTTTCAATTCTATCTGTCTAGAAATAAAGCCCAGTGTTTCAATAAATACGATATCTGATTTAGTAAGGAAATATGTGACTCACAGTCCCTCAGTTTTTGAGGAAATCTCTCTTTACTCATAAAGACAAAGGAAATGCCTTGGGATAATGAAATTCCTGGCACTTTTAACCAAAGTTAATGAAGAACACATGTTGATGCACAAGAAAAACAGGAGAAGTGTTCCCTGCAGTCATATCCACATAATGGAAAACACTCAGTGAATGGCCATTTGTAAAGTTTCGAGTTTCGCCTTCCCGGTTTGCAATCTGGTGTACGTCGAAAGAGGTAAATACAAGGAAGATTTGCAAATCCAAAGCACCTTTCACCATTTCCCAACATCCCGAAATATATGAACAGCAAATCAAATACTTTGGGAGTTCAATCACTATTGACATGTAATAAATATGGTTGATAAATTTACAGAATCCCTACAGTGCAGAAGAGGCCATTCGGCTCATTGAGTCTGCACCGACTTCCAGACAGAGTGCCAAACTCGGGTTCTCTCCCTGCCCTATCCCCATAACCCCGCACATTTACCATGGCTAATCCCTTCTAACCTACACATCTTGGGACACTAAGGTGCAATTTAGCATGACCAATCTATCTAACCTACACATCTTGAGACACTGAGGGGCAATTTAGTATGGTCAATCTACCTAACCCACACATCTTTAGATTGTGAGATGAAACCCATCATGTAATTTGGGGTTCTCGCTCAGATATTTAAATACCTGATCCAGATTAGTGTCACATTTACCTGCCTGGAGAATTTCTATTTCTTTGAATCACAAAATCTCGAAAGTGCGGAGCATTCAGCCCGAGTCTGTGACAGAACATCTTATCCAGGCTCTATCCCTGTAACCGTCTCTATTTACACTACTAATTCCTCTAACCTATACATCTTTGGACACTGAGGGGCAATTCGGCAAGGTCAATCCACCTAACCTGCACATATTTCTACTGTGGGAGGAAATCAGAGCATCCAGAGGAAGCCCACGCCGACATGGGGAGAATGTGCAAACTCCGCACAAATTGCTTGCGGCAAGCTCTCTCAAACGTTGAGGCTTGTTTCATGATGTTTGTCAGGTGACCAGAACGACCTCCTTTTTTTGAAACGTTTCTATGGATTTGAGATGGTAGACAGGGTCTAAGTTTAGCATTTCATCGGAAAGATAGCACTTCTTTCAGTACTGCACTGGGAGCATCTGTCGCAGGTTATGACCTCAACCTCTTGACTTGAGGGCAGGGCTCAAAACCACAACCCCCTGACTCAGTGGTGAGAGTTCTTCCAACTCAGCCACAACTGACACCAGACATTAATGTGTGAGATTTTCCAATATTACAACAGTGACTACCCAAAGAGCACCTCGTTGGCAGGAAGGGGCTTTGGGATTGCCCGAGGTTGTGCAAGGCTCTATACCTCACTTTTTAATTAATTGCAGAGATCACTTTTTTTTTGCACAGCACTATTGGCAGTTGTACAGTTCATAGAATCTCTACAGTGCAGAAGGAGGCCATTCAGCCCATTGAGCCTGCACTAACTCTCTAATGGTACATCTTGCCCCGGCCCTTTCTCCCATCCTATCCCCATAACCTCACATACATCTAATTTACACATCTTGGGACACTAAGGGGCAGTTTAGCATGATCAATCCACCTAACCTGCACGTCCTTGGACACTAAGGAGGAATTTAACATGGCCAATTCACCAAACCTGCACATCTTTGGACACTAAAGAGCAATTTACCATGGCCAATCACCTAATCTACACATAGAACATAGAACACTACAGCACAAACAGGCCCTTCGGCCCACAAGTTGCGCCGATCATATCCATACCTACCAGGCCTATCTGTAACTCTCAATCCCATTAAATCCCATGTACTCATCCAGAAGTCTCTTAAAAGACGTTTGTGTGCGCTTAAACTGGACCAGCAGATGGGCACCGCGACAGCTCAGTGACTATCACTGTTTGCTGTGCAGATACATGGATTTGGGCCAGTGTCTGTGGGAGTTTGCGCATTCTCCCCGTGGTTGCGTGGGTTTCCTCCGAGTGCTCCAGTTTCCTCCCACACCCCAAAGATGTGCCCTTAGGCTGATTGGTGTTAACAAATTGTCCTGAAATTATTCTCCCCTCAATCTGGTTTCCAATGTAGGTGCCATAAGCGTAGACATGGGTCAAGAGTGGAAGAGGAAAAGCACAATGTTAAAATGGCGGCGTGGGCTCATTGGGCCGAAGGGCCTGTTTCCCGTGCTGTGTTGTTCTTTGTTCTTTGAGTTCAACTCTACCACCACCACCAACGGCAGCCGATTCCGCTCACTCACCACCCTCTGAGTGAAAAACTTACCCCTGACATCTCCTCTGTACCTGCTCCCCAGCACCTTAAACCTCTGTCCTCTTGTAGCCCTGGGAAATAGCCTCCGAGAATCCACCCTATCTATACCTCTCAACATTTTATAAACCTCTATCAGGTCACCTCTCAACCTTCGTCTCTCCAGGGAGAAGAGGCCTAGCTCCCTCAACCTATCCTCATAAGGCATGTCTCCCAATCCAGGCAACATCCTTGTAAATCTCCTCTGCACCCTCTCAATAGCCTCCACATCCTTCATGAGCATCCTTGATTGCTCAATAGCAATCCACATCTTTGGATGGTGGGATGAAATCGGAGCACCCAGAGGAAACGCGCACAGATGGAAAGAATGTGCGGAGTTTGCACAATCACCAAGACCGGGATTGAATCTGAGTCCTGGCGCTGTAAGACAGCAGTGCTATCCACCATTCTAACCACAATGAATCTCCAAGTTTATATGTTGTGTTTATGTCAATTTATTTATCCTGTCACAAGAAATTTGGAATGGGAATTGCTTTGGGATTGGGATTTGCTTTCAACACATTATCCTTTCCGTTGTTTATAAATGATACAGTTTTAGTGCAAAGCTCCTATAACTCCAAGATTAACATTCCTTTTTCTTTGAATCAGCATTGTTCCTGTCAGGAAACCGATCTGAATTCTAATTGTTCTTGTTCTGGGAAAGTGCCTGTGTGCCAAGGAAAGCTCTTGCGAGTTCCAGGAATTTCTCTCCCTGGTGCGCTCCCAAACATCTGCAGGCTATGGAGAAAAAGAGGGGGGCGGGGGAGAGAGTGGCAGTAGTTGAGTTCGAGTCCCACCGCGGCAGATGGTGGAATTTGAACTCAATAAAAAAAATCTGGATTTAAGAATCTATTGATGACCATGGAACCATTATCGATTGTTGGAAAAACCCATCTGGTTCGCTAATATCCTTTAAGGAAGGAGATCTACCTACATGTGACTCTAGAGACGCGGCAATGTGGTTATCCCTCAGGCAACTAGGGATGAGCAGTAAATGCTGGCCAACCAGTGACACCCATGTCATAGAAACTAGAAGCAAGAGGCCATTCGGGCCTGCTCACCGTTCATTTTGATAATGGCTGATCATCAAATTCAATATCCTAATCCCTCCTTTCCCCCCCATATCCCTTGATCTCTTTAGCCCCCAGATATATATCTAATATTTTTCTGGAAATCAGACAACATTTTGGCCTCAATTGATTTGATTTGATTTATTATTAACACATGTATTAGTATACAGTGAAAAGTATTTTTTCTTGTGCTCTATACGGACAAAGCATACCATTCACAGAGAAGGAAAGGAGAGGGTGCGGAATGTGGTGTTACAGTCATAGCTAGGGTGTAGAGAAAGATCAACTTAATGGTCCATTCAAAAGTCTGCTACAGCAGAGAAGAAGCTGTTCTTGAGTCGGTTGGAGAGTGTCCTCAGACTTTTGTAACTTTTTCCCGACGGAAGAAGGTGGAAGGGAGAATGTCCGGGGAACGTGGGGTCCTTGATAACGCTGGCTGCTTTTCCAAGGCAGTGGGAAGTGTAGACAGAGTCAGTGGATGGGAGGCTGGTTTGCGTGATGGACGAGGCTTTGTTCATGACTCTCTGTAGTTAATTGCGGTCTTGGTCAGAGCTGGAGCTATACCAAGCTGTGATACAACCAGAAATAATGCTTTCCGTGGTGCAAGTATAGAGTCGTAGCGGACATACCAGCTACTTTCTGTGGGAGTGAATTCCACACATTCACCAACATCTGGGTGAAGAAATTTCTCCTCACCTCAGTCCTAAAAGGTTTACCTCTTATCCTCAAACTATGACCACTAGGTCTGGGGTTCCCTTCCATTGGGAACATTCTTTCTGAATCTACCCTGCCCACGAGAACTAGTAAGGACACGATGGACTGAATGGTCACCTGTGCTGCAACCATTGCAATCCTGTCCTGGTACTGAGGCAGGGAGGTGAACTATTTCCGACCCACGTGTCTCTCAGTGGAGAACCCAGTTCAGCCCAGTCAACTCTGTTAACACTGACGTCCTGTACATGCCACTAACCTCCCTAAAACTAGCGGTGTTTTCAAAGCTGGCTGGCTGGGTGGAAAGTGGATTGTTAATGATTGTGTCCAGTGTGAGGACACAAAGAAACCCGGACTTCTGCTCAGATTGGGTGCCTGGGTGGGATGCACTTTCGGAGAGTCAGAGCAGACTTCATGGGCTGACAGGCCACGTTCTGCACTGTAGGGATTCTGTGTTTCAGTGGTGGACAGGCTTTTGGAGAGGCACGTTGCAGAATTCCCAACCATCTGACCTGCTCGTGGAGCCAACGTGTTTATTTGGCTGGTCCAGTTCAGTTTCTGGTCAATGGGAACCCTCAGGATGTTGATAACATCGATGGTTAAGTGTTGTTTTTCAGAGTGTGCAGAGTGCTGTTACAGTGCTCTTCCCTAGGGATCAGTATTAACTCTTTATGATCAGGGATACAGGGCATGCTCTCAAAGTCTGCCGATGATGCAAAAAACAGTAAAAAAGAGGACATAGACAAGCAGACATGTCCTGGGTGCAATTTAAGAGAAGTTCTTTCAATCATTTGCCCTTGTTCTTTGTTCCTTGTTTGTAATCCCCTGGAAGTCCATGCTTGCCAACACCATCTTGGTTCATGGGACTTGAAGGAGACAGAATGTGAATTACATTGTACTGTTCTGAAGGGGGATGGAGAGATACAGTGAGAAGTTGAGAATATGGGATCTTTGGTTTTGTTAACAGAGCACAGGCTCAAGGAAATTATGCTGGACTTTTATAAAATGCTGGTTAGACCAAAACGTAAATTTATTTCTGGGCACCTCAAGAAAGATCTCAAGTTTTGGCAGATGAGATTGACAAGAATGGTATCCAGAACAAGGGACTTCAATGATGTGGAGAACCTGGGATTGTTCTTAGTGCAGAGATGGTTACGAGGAGATTTAATAGAGGCGTTCAAAATCTTAAAGGGTTTTGTTAGAGGGTGAACAAGTTTTAGTTTATTTATTAGTGTCACAAGTAGGCAACGAAGTTAGTGTGAAAATCCCCTAGTCGCCACACTACGGCACCTGTTTGGCTCAATGCACCTAACCAGCATGTCTTTGGACTGTGGGAGGAAACCGGAGGAAAACCCACGCAGACACGGGGAGAATGTGCAGACTCCACACAGACAGTCACACAAGGCTGTGGATCTGGAGTCGCATGTAGGTCAGACCAGGTAAAGACAGCAGATTTCCTTCCCTCGAGAGCATTAGTGAACCAGATGGGTTTTTGCAACAATTATAAAAGGTCATTATTCATCTCTCAGGCCGGTATTCTCTGATGTCACCACCACTGCGAATGAGAACGGAGAATTTTGCGCTCAGCCCAATCTCCATTCACTGCAGCGGAACTGGAAAATCCCAGGTGCGGGTGAGGCTGGAAAATCCCAGCTGTGGGCGAGTTGGAGAATCCCAGCTGCAGGTGTGGTCAGACAATGCCAGCCGTGGGCAAGGTCGGAAAATCCCAGTCGAGGTCAGAGAATCCCGCGGGCGAGGTCCTAGAATCCCACTCTCAAATCCAGACTTTTGACTGAATTCATTATTGAATATGATCACTAACTGTGCTGAAGACACGTGCACTTCAATTGTGTCGTGGATGTTATTCTTGGTACGGTGGTTAGCACTGCTGCCTCATAGCGCCAGGGACCCGAGTTCAATTCCAACCTCAGGTGACTGTGTGTGGATTTTACACATTTCACCTAATCTACACATCTTGGGACACTAAGGGGCAATTTAGCATGGCCAATCTGCCTAACCTGCATATCTTCGGACTGTTGGAAGAAACCAAAGCATCTGGAGGAAACCCACGCAGACACGAGGAGAACTCGCAAACTCCACACAGACAGTGACCCGAGCCGGGAATTGAACCCGGGCCCCTGGTACTCCAAGGCAGCAGCACTAACCACTGTGCCACCACGCCACCCTTGAAGCATTTAGGAATCAGGAAAGTGCTTTAAGATGGTTTATTAATCAATGTAGCCATATTTTTAATTACACTGAATGAGTAACCAGTGAATTTAATTATTCCCTCAACAGAGCCCATCGCAATGCCAGGGAGAACATCTTTCCCTTCCTGTTCCTTGGTGCTGTCTACTCGCTGATGGAACCCAACCTCTTCATTGCCCACATCCACTTCCTGGTGTTCTTCGTGGCACGGGTGGTCCATAGTATTGCCTACCTATTTTCTTTTAAGGCACCCACACGCTCGCTGGCGTACATTATCGCACAGGTCCCCTGTGTGTCCATCGCTCTGCAGATCCTGGTTAAAGTGGGATTCCTTTGGTAAGGCTAGTTTGTACCGCAGACCTGTCCAGAGCAACGTTGGATGTATTGGTTCCTGAGGCAGCCATGGGGGGGGGAAGGGATGGGTGGGGGGGGAGACATCGACTGCTGTCGCTGCATCGACTCGGGAACCACCACAAGTGCACAGGACGGCCAGCCACGACGTACTCTGTACAGGTAGAATCTTCCAGAATCCCAATCCTGTTCCTGTGATGCTTATTCAATGCAATAAAACGCAAAAAAAAATGCTTAAGTTTAAGCTCAAAAACGAGGTTGTTGAGAGTGGTGATTAGAGTTAGGATTAATATATTCCAACCCCTTCCACCTCACCCCCCCACACCCCCACCCCCACTGCAGGTTAAATCATTCTTTTGTTTAGTTTAAACTTCGATGTGATTCAGTCTCTCGGAAGATGAATCTGCCATTTGGAGACCAGTTTCCAAAATATTTGAACAACAGGAATACTAAGTAAAAAGATATCTGAGGCAAAAATCTCCTCGTTCAGACAAAGTTTGTTTAGCTGTCATTTCGGTGATTTACCATCATAGCACATGGCCACCTTGTATTATTAGTTATGAGTGTATTATTAGCTGTTTGTGGAATAATTCCTCCAGATGGAAATGGTCACGGGGAGAGGGGAAATGTCTCTCTCACCCCACTGCCCCCCACCTCCTCCCCAGCCTCTGGAAAGAGCCCATTGTGGAATCTGCCCGATTTGCAGCCTATGCGAGTTGATGGAGTGAACGCTGGAAAGACCTGGGCATCGGGACGTTGCTCTCGGGAGATGGGCAGAATGGCCTCCGATGGGTGATGAGCAAGGAACTGCAAAGTGGGGAACAGGCCAGAAGGACCAGGGAAATCTTTCCCCGTCCAACATTGTTCACAAATTCAGCCGTACAAAAGGTGGAGAATCTGTTTCGTCACCTTGCTGCCCAATTGGTTGAAGGCTAATATCATCCTGTCGAAATCATAGAATCCCCAGGGCCGCAGAGGGGAGACCATTCAGCCCATCGTGTCCGCCCTGACTCTCCGACGGAATATCCTACTATTCTGTTCTATCCCTGTAACCCCACACATTTACTATGGCTAATCAATCACAGAATCACTATTGTACAGAAGGAGGCCATTTGGCCCATTGAGTCTGTACCGACCACAATCCCATCCAGGCCTTATTCCTGTAACCCTCATTTACCCTGCTAATCCCCCCTGGCATTAGGGTCAATTTGGCATGGCCAATCAACCTAACCAGCACATCTTTGCACCGTGGGAGGAAACTGGAGCGCCCAGAGGAAACCCACCCAGACATGGGAAGAACGTGCAAACTCTGCACAGACAGTGACCCGTGCCTTTGTGTGTAAGTTGCCTGATTGGCAGTTTCAAATACCTGTATCAGTCGTTGTAAGTTGCAAACAAATCAAACCGCCATTGCTACCCTACAGTTATTGCCATTAATGGGCAGTACGGAGGTTAGCACTGCTACGCCATAATGCCAGGGACTTGGGTTTGATTCCCAGCTTGGGTCACTGTCTATGTGGAGTTTGCATGTTCTCCCTGTGTCTGTGTGGGTTTCCGCTGGGTGCTCTGGTTTCCTCTCACAGTTCAAAGATGTGTGGGTTTGGTTGATTGGCTATGTTAAATTGCCCCTTAGTATCCCGGGATGCATAGGTTAGAGGGATTAGTGGGGTAAATATGTGGAGTTATGGGGATTGGGATTGTTGTCGGTGCAGACGCGATGGGCTGAATGGCCTCCTGCACTGTAAGGTATCTATGACTTGGGTTTGATTCCCAGCTTGGGTCACTGCCTGTGTGGAGTTTACACATTCTCCCCCTGGGTGCTCCAGTTTCCTCAGCGCACTCCAAGGATGTGCGAGTTAGGTTGATTGGCCATGTTAAATTGCCCCTTCGTGTCAGGGGGATTAGCAGGGTAAATAACTGGGGTTGTGGGGATAGGACCTGGTTGGGATTGTGATTGGTGCAGGCTTAGTGGGCCAAATGGCCACCTTCTGCACTGTAGGGATTCAATGATTCTATCTACTCGTTTTTGTAAAGCCTTTGGATAAATGCAATAATATCTTTCCCGTAGCTCTCTTGAACTTTAAGAATCGTTTCTGCTTGTGAAAATGATGGGTGGAATTTATTATTATCTGTAGCTAACCGTTGTTGGGATAAATAAAGATAAATTGACGGTGGGACTTCAGGAACTGAAGTGATTGTCTTGTATCTTTGGAGTTCAAAATTTTGTTTCAAGATGTTGACAGTGTTTCGGTGTGTGTTGGGTAAATGATGATGCACAATCCACTGCGTAGTTAAAGCGCCTTCTTTTCATAAGGACATAAGAAATAAAAGTTGCAGTGGGCCATTCAGCCCTTTGAGTCATTCAACAATACTATGGAATAAGTATTCCACTTATCGCTGGCTGGGCCAGCATTTATTGCCCTCCCCTGAAGATATTTTAGAATCAACCACATTGCTGTGGCTCTGGAGTTACACGTAGGTCAGACTAGGTAAGGGTGACAAATTTCCTTTCCTAAAGGACATTAGTGAACCAGATGAGTTTTTGCGGCAATGATTTCATAGTCATCAGAAGACTTTTAATTCCAGATTTTTATTGAATTCAAATTTCGCCTCTGGGTTCCCAGAGCATTACACTGGATTCTCTGGATTACTAGCCCAGTGATAATACCAGGATGCCACTCTCTCCCCAGTATCACCTTCAATCTCAGTATCTCTTGCCCGCATGATCCCCAGATTCCTCCTTCCCTTGCCTTTATTGTACTCCATGACTGCAGCCAAGAATTCCAAAGATAACCAAGAAATTCCTTAAATGGCCAATCTCTTATTCTGAGGCTGTGACCCTGTGTTGTAGATTTCCCAGCCAGAGGAAACATTTTCTCTTGAATCTAGCCTGTCAGAACCAGACGAATTTTATATGTTTCAATTAGATCAGCTCTCATTTGTCTAACCCTGGGTAATATAGACCTACTCCACTCAATCCTTCCTCATTAAGAACCACTCTATTCATCCTGTTGCTAGTTGTCCAAAATGTCATTTTGATTTGATTTATTAGAATCCTACAGTGCAGAAAGAGGCCCTTTGGCCCATCAAGTCTGCACTGACCACAATCCCGCCCAGGACCTACCCCCATATCCCTACATATTTTACCCGCTAATCCCTCTAACCAAAGCATCCTAGTACACTAAGGGGCAATTTTAGCATAGCCAATCAACCTAACCTGCACATCTTTGGACTGTGGGAGGAAACCTGACCATCCAGAGGAAACCCATGCAGACACGACGAGAATGTGCAAACTCCACACAGACAGTGACCTGAGCCAGGAATCGAACCCAAGTCCCTGGAGCTGTGAAGCAGCAGTGCTAACCACGGTGCTACCGTGCTGCCCCTATTATATCACATTATTGTCATATACATTAGTATACAGTGAAAAATATTGTTTCTTGCTTGCTATACCAACAAAGCATACTGTACATAGAGAAGGAAAGAGGAAGATGCAGAATGTAGTGTTACAGTCATAGCTAGAGTGTAGAGAAAGATCAACTTAATGCGAGGTAAATCCATTCAAAAGTCTGACAGCAGCAGGGAAGAAGCTGTTCTTTAGTCAGTTGATACGTGTCCTCAGACTTTTGTATCTTTTTCCCAATGGAAGAAGGTGGAAGACAGAATGTCTGGGATGGGTGGGGTTCTTGATTATTTATTGTGTGGAGATCCATCCCAAAGTCGATGGTTCAAATCCACGACTAATCCAACTTCTATCCTACTCACAGCACCAAGCCATCCCAGAGACATGAGTATCACTCATGAGTCATGAGTATCACGATATCACTTAACCGTGGTGTATCAGTCCTTCTTATCTGCCTTCAGACAGACTCTGCCAGTCGCTGTGAGTTCCACCCTGTCTGATTTTTCCATGTTCACTGCATCAAGGCAATGGAGTGGGCCCAGATGCAGGAACAAGAGTATCTGTCCTGTGAGAGGGTTGGGAGAACTTGCTACAAAAGGCAGATTTGAAAATGGGCAAAACAAACTGGTGACAAAGAAACCCTTGTTGCTTGTGAATCAGATTGTAGCAGTCCTCCTTAACATTGCGATAGATATGTGTACACACGTGAGTGTGTTATAAATTTGAGTACACACGTATGCCCACACCCATGTTCATACAGACATGCACACTTTCACATTCTCATTGGGGCAGCACAGTGGCACAGTAATTGGTGCTGATGCCTCACAGCGCCAGGGACCGGGGTTCAATTCCTGGCTTTGGTCACCGTGCGGAGTCTGCACATTTCCCCTGTGTCTGCGTGGATTTCCTCCAGGTGCTTCCCACATTCTCCCACGTTCCGAAAGATGTGCTGGCTAGGTGCATTGGCCGTGCTAAATTCTCCCTGAGTTTACCCAAACAGGTGACGAGGGGATTGTCAGAGTAACTTCATTGCAGTGTTAATGTAAGCCTACTTCTGATACTAATAAATAAACTTCAATCAAAAAACATGATTAAGTCAATGAGTTCTGGGGGGGTGGGACAGAAGTACAGGCTCTTGTAGATTAAATAAACTAGAATGGTCTATGATAGTATTTGTTAGGGTAACAGACAAACCCTAAATGAATGCAACCAGCGTGACATTGCATCACAGTTATATCAGTATCAGGTGCTCCTGATGTTAATCCTTTTCATGTACGACCAAGTTACTTTTTCATAGAATCGTCAACAAATCAATCATATAATCCCTTCAGTGCAGAAGAGGCCATTCAGCCCATCAAGTCTGCATCGACCACAATTCAACCCAAGCCCTATCCCTTTAACCCCACGTATTTTACAGTTTATTTATTAGTTAAAAGTATGACTTACATTAGTACTGCAATGAAGTTGCTGTGAAATTCCCCTAGTTTGGGGCCTGTTCGGGGTCAATGCACCTAACCAGCATGTCTTTCGGAAACCGGAGCACCCAGAGGAAACCCACGCAGACATGGGGAGAACGTGCAGACTCCACACAGATGGTGACCCGAGCCAGGAATTGAACCTGGGTCCCTGGCACTGTGAAGCAACAGCGCTAACCACAGTGTTACCGTGCTGCCCTGCTATTCTCCCGCACACTGTGGGGCAATTTACCATGGCCAATCAACCTAACCCACACATTTTTGGACTGTGGGAGAAAACCAGAGCACCTGGAGGAAGCCCACGTAGACAGAAGAAGAATGTGCAAACTCCACACAGTCACCAAGGCCAGATTTGAACCTGGGTCCCTCGCGCTGATTGCTAATTTTTAATTCATTCATGGGATGTGGGCGTTGATGGTTGCACATTTATGGATCTGGAGTCACATGTAAGCCAAACGAGGTAAGAATGGCAGAGTTCCTTCCCCTAAGAACATTAGTGAACCATATTTCAGATTTTTATTGAATTCAAAAGCTAGTATCTGCCTTAGAATCGTAGAATCCTTGCAGTGAAGAAGGAGATCATCGACTCTACACTGACTTTCTGACAGACCAGCTTACCCAAGCCTACCCACTGCGCTGTCCCTGTCACCCCACACATTTACCATGGCCAATCCCTCTAACCTACACATCTTGGGACGCTAAGGGGCAACTTAACATGGCCAATGCACCTAACGTTTGGTGGGATTCGAATCGATGTCCCCAGAGCCTTACCCTGGAACTCTGGATTATGAGTTGATCGAGTGGTTATTAGGGAGTAACTTGGGTTGGTGGGTTTCCTTGGGGATGGTACTGTGTTTTGGAGTGAACAATGGCACCATTATGTCAGGCAATGAGTTGGAGATGGGGCAGGGTTTAAGATTCTAATCTGTGGGAGTAGCAAATACAGCATCCGACTACAGCAGGGTAATGTTTGCAGCAAATCACAGTAAATTGAGGAAGATGCATAATACAAATTTGTTAAAATCAACCCCAGGTGGTCTCCTCTGACTGTTGGGAAGAAGCAGCTATTCTGCCCAGGATTTAGTCACTTAATATAATTTTTTGAAGGAGATTTGGAGGGAGGAGGGTGAAAGGGGTGGCTTTTGTCAAAGATGATGAAGCAGGAGCAGGAGATGGATAGGTGTAATGGTTTAGGAAAGAGCTCAGTGGCACAGTGGTTAGCCACACAGCGCTGGGGACCTGGGTTCAATTCCAGCCTCGGGTGACTGTGTGGAGTTTGTCTCTCCTCACTGCATCTGCGTAGGTGTCCTCCGGGTGCTCCAGTTTCCTTGCACACTCCATAGATGTGTAGGCTAGGCAGATTGGCCATGCTAAATTTACCACTGGTGTCCCAAGATGAGTTGGCTAGGTGGATTAGTTGGGTAAATGCATGGGGTTACTGGGATAGGGTGGCGGCTGGGTGGGTTGGCCTGGGTAAGATGTCCTTTCAGAGGGTCGGTGCAGACTCGATGGGCCTCCTTCTGCACTGTAAGGATTCCAAATCTGGAACATGGGAACTGGGTTTCTGAAGCCATGATTGTCAAATGGTGAAGTGACTAGGGGAGTGCACAAAGTGTGACGGGGCAGGAATTTGGGGATGAGGGGGCTGTTTGTTTGGGCTAGGATTGCCCCTCCCTAGTTGCCTTTCAGAAGGTGGCAATGAGCTGCCTTCTTGAACTGCTGCAGGTGTAGGTACATCCACAGTGGAGTTAGGGAGAGAGTTCCAGGTTTTTAACCCAGCAACATTTTTCATGGGGTGTGGAGTCACTGGCAAGGTCAGCATTTGTTGCCCACTCCTAATTGCCCTTGGCTTGTGAAACATTTTGGGAGACCAGTTAAGAGTCAACACTTTGCTGTGGGTCTGGAGTCTCAGGTAGGCCAGACCAGGTAAAGACAGCAGATTTCCTTCTCTGAAGGACATTAGTGAACCAGATGGGTTTTTACACCCAATCGATTGTAATTTCATGATCACCATTACTGAGACTGGCTTTCAATTCTAGATTTTTAATATTCATTTAATTTAAAATCCACCGGCTACCATGGCAAGATTTGAAATCGTGTTTCCAGAGCATGAGCCTGGGCCTTTGGATTACTGGGCCAGTGACAGTGTGGGGTGGTGGGTTTTTTAATCATTTGTGGGACATGGGTGTCACTGGCTGGCCAGCATTTATTGCCCATCCTTAGTTGCCCTTGGAGGGCAGTTGAGAGTCAACCACATTGCTGTGACTCTGGAGTCACATGTAGGCCAGACCAGGTAAGGATGGCAGATTTCCTTCCCTAAAGGACATCAGTGAACCAGATGGGTTTTTCCTGACAATCGATTCACAGTCACGAGTAGATTCTAAATTTCAAATTTTTTTTTGATTTGAATTCAAATTCTACCATCTGCCGTGGCGGGATTCAAACCTGGGTCTCCAGAACGTTAGCTGAGTTTCTGGGTTAATAGTCTAGCGATAATACCACTAGGCCATCTCATCGCCAGGCCTCGAAGAGATTTAAAAGACAAGAGTACTGACAATTCAAAAGAATATCGTTTCATTTCAATTACAGATGCAATCATTTTCAAATCGAGATATCTTACAGACCTCATCAGAAATCAGATTTCCTCCCTTCTGACTGAATGCATCGAATGTTTTGCAGAAATTCCTGAATGCGACCCTTCGATTTTAAGGACTAATTTAGGTTGGAATTTGGAAAAGTTCCCACGTTCCTTTACTCAAGAGGAAAGCACCAGCAACTGAGAGAACTAGGGATAAGATAACTCACTGAAGTGTGCGGGAAAATTAAGAGGATCCTCTTTATAAACAAGTAATTAATTCACAGCATCAAAGAATAGAATAGAATCCCTGCAATGCAGAAGGAGGCCTTTTGGCCCATTGCGTCTGCACCGACCACAATCCTACCCAGGCCGTATTCCCGTAATCCCTCATATTTACCCTACAAATTGCCCTGACAATGAGGGATAATTTAGCATGGCCAATTAGCCTACCCTGTACACCTTTGGACTGTGGGAAGAAACCAGAACACCTGGAGGAAACCCATGCAGAAATGAGGAGAATGTGCAGACTCCACACAGACAGTGACCCGAGCTGGGAATCGAACCCGGGTCCCTGGCGCTGTGAGGCAATAGTGCTAACCCACTGTGCCATCATGCTGCCCAAAGGGAGTGGAATTTCATCACCATCTTCATGGTGATTACATCAATTGATTTTTTTTTGATTAAAAAGAATCTTTACAGCAGAGACTCTTGTGCGAATAGTCTCACTCCCAGTTAATGATGTGTCCTTTGTCGAGATATTCCTGGGTAACTTTACAATCTGGGTTGACGCTTTACCACGACAAGGGAATGCCAAGCTGTCAGTATTTTAGCTGCGCCGTGAAGCAGGGGCCTTCTTTGCTCTCCTGGTGTGAAAGGTTAGAATCATAGAATCATAGAAGGAGGTCGCTCAGCCCATCGAGCCTGCACCGACCACAATCCCACCCAGGCCCTATCCCCATAACCCCACCTATTAACCCAGTTAATCCCCCTGACACTAAGGGGCATTTATCATGGCCAATGCGCCTAACCCACACATCTTTTGGACTGTGGGAGGAAACCAGAGCACCCGGAGGAAACCCAGGCAGACATGAGGAGAATGTGCAAACTCCACGCAGACAGTGACCCGAGGCAGGAATCGAACCCAGGTCCCTGGAGCTGTGAGGCAGCAGTGCTAACCACTGTACCATCACGGCAACGTTTCAATACTGAACAGGGGAGTTCTCCCCAGTGTCCTAGCCAATATCTACCCCTCAATTCAGCAGCAATGAAACACCTGACCCGGTCATTAATACATTGTTTTTTTCTGTGGGATCTTGCTGTGCACAAAGTTCGGGTTTTGAATATTGTTATTAGTGTCACAAACAGACTTACATTAACACTGCAATGAAGTTACTCTGAAACTCCCCTAGTCGCCACACTCCTGCACCTATTTGGGTACACTGAGGGAGAATTTAGCAAGGCCAATGCACCCTAACCATTTCAGACTGTGGGAGGAAACCGGAGCAGCTGGAGGAAACCCGCACAGACATGAGGTGAATGTGCAAATTCTACACAGATAGTGACCCGAGCCAGGAACCAAACCCGGATCCCCTGGCGCTGTGAGGCAGCAGTGCTAAGCACTGTGCCACCGTGCCCCAATGTGACATTACATCATGATTGCATTAGTATCAGGTGCTCCTGATGTTAGCCCTTTCCGTGTACGACCGAGTTACTGTGCCAGCGCAACATTACGAAAGCGACTACATTTCAACAGTACTTCATAGAAATCATAGAACCCTACAGTGCAGACAGAGGCCCTTCGGCCCATCGAGTCTGCACCGAACACAACCCCACCCAGGCCCTACCCCCATATCCCTACATATTACACCCACTAATCCCTCTAACCTACGCATCCCTGGACACTAAGGGGCAATTTCTTAGCACGGCCAATCAACCCAACCCGCACATCTTTGGACTGTGGGAGGAAACCGGAGTACCCGGAGGAAACCCATGCAGACACGAGGAGAATGTGCAAACGCCACACAGTCTCTGAAACACTTTGATATGTCCTGACATTAGCCACTCAAACCCTGTGGCACAGAAACTGAATCTACAACCTTCAAACTCTTGCGATGAAAATTTTCCACTGCTCCCACCCAACTCATTATCGATCGTCCTCAATGAATTCTGAAAGCTGGAATGTGTCCAGCTGCAATAAGAGATAAACCTGAGCAGAGAATAAAAGTGTAAAGGGACCATTTCAATGGGACGGGTGACTAAGCAAGAGGAATCTCTTGCTGCTTAAAGCTTCCGTTGATTACAAGTATCAATAAGATTTCTGCGCAGTTGGAAAACCTTTTAAAACTTATTAGGGGAACTTTCACCTCTGGGTGACAAGCAAAGGGGAACCTTCCCATCTGCCTCCTCCAGAAGAGGTTGAAAACTTTGGTTTCCCATCGGATCCCAACACTGGCCTTGGCGATTCATTACTTCAGGCTATGCGAGCCTGAATGGAAAGTTACCAGCATTGCGTCAGATCACTCTGGCACCTAACGTCAGTAACTAATGGAAACTGGCCTCAGCTGAGCTAAGAACTAGGCCAGGGTGCAGCTAATGTGTGGGAGTAAACCATTCATAGACGCTGGTTACCTTGCAACTATCTTTCGTCACCCTCCAAAGAGTTTTACAGCTAGAAGGAGGCCATTCAGCCCATTCCATCTCTGCCAGCCCTTAAGATTAAAGTTGAAGCTTATTTATTAATCACAAGTAGGCTTACATTAACATTGCAATGAAGTTACTGTGAAAATCCCCTTGTCGTCACACTCCAGCGCCTGTTCGGGTTCGCCGAGGGAGAATTTAGCACGGCCAATCCACCTAACTAGTACGTCTTTTGGACTGTGGGAGGAAACTGGAGTACCTGGAGGAAACCCACGCAGACATGGAGAGAACGTGCAAAATCTACGCAAACAGTGCCCGAGCCGGGAATCAAACCCGGGTCCCTGGCGCTGCGAGGCAGCAGTGCGAACCACTGTGCCACCGTGCCACCCCGCTCTTTGAAAGAGCTATCGGAGTATTCCCACTTCCCCGGGCTTTCTGCTTCATCTTCACAGTTTTAAACAAAAGATTATATCTAATTCCTCCTTGAAAAGCTGTTGCTGAAGCTGCTGCCAATATCCTTTCAGGCTCTGCGCAGCCGTCCAATGTGTTAAAGAAACTCTCCTCATACCCAGAATAGTTCTTAATAAACGTAAATGCAGGAAATGCAACAGCCTGTAATAAATCTGTGGAGGAAGAAGTCCCTTCACCAAAACCACATTATTTACAAACTCTAACAACAGCTCACAGTAAGCAGTCGACCTCTGAGGGTGTCAGAGGAACTGACACTCCCAGTTTAGTACAAGGCAAAGGCTTCCTGACTGACCCATTAATTGGGTCCTTAATCAGAGAGTTTATATTCCACTGGGCCAAACCCAATGGCCTGGCTGAAATCATCACACTGCCAAAAATACGCACAGCAAGATCCCATGAACAGCAATGCAATAATGACCAAATAATCCGTATTAATCATTGGTTGGGAGATAAATCTTGACTGTGACACTCTCGGGAGAATTCCCCTCCTCTCTAATCACAGAATGATTAAGTTTAAGTTTATCTTTTAGTGTCACAGGTAGGCTTACTTTAACACTGCAATGAAGTTACTGTGAAAATCCCCTAGCCCCCACACTCAGGCGTCCGTTCAGGTACACTGAGGGAGAATTTAGCACGGCCAATGCCGTACTAAATAGCACATCCTTTGGACTGTGGGAGGAAACCGGAGCACCTGGAGAAAACCCGTGCAGACATGGGGAGAATATGCAAATTTCACACAGACAGTGACCTAAAGAATTGAACCCGGGTCCCTGGCATAGTGAAGCGGCAGTGCTAACCGCTGTGCCACTGTGCCTCCAACAGGGCAGTTGGAGATAGGCAGTGAGAGAGATGGCAACTCTCACAGCTCTGTTGGAGGTAGTTGGTTTAGAAGATTAGAGAGGGAACATCTCTCTCAACTTTGCTAATAAAAAAACATACCATGGAGTAATGTTTAAGAAAACAAGTGCAGAGAACTAAAGTCCAATTCCAACTGGAGAAACAGTATCTCATCTTCCAATTAGGCACTTCACAGCTTTCCAGGCTTAACACTAACTTCAACTACTTCAGAGCACGATCTCTCTGCTCCACCTTTACCCCATTTCCATTTTATTTTATTTTAGTTAAGTTTATTTAGGGGGGTTAGCTCTTCTGCCTCACAACGCCAGGGACCTGGGTTCAATTCCAGCCTCAGATAACTGTCTGTGTGGAGTTCTCCCCGTGTCAGCGTGGGTTTTCTCCGGGTGCTCCGGTTTCCTCCCACAGTCCTAAGATGTGTGGGTTAGGTTGATTGGCCAAGCTAAATTAACCCGAGTGTCGGGGGATTAGCAACATAAAGATGTGGGGTTTTGGGAATAGGGCCTGGATGGGATTTTGTACAGACTTGGTGGGCCGAATGGCCTCATTCTGCACTGTAGGGATTCTATGCTTTATTTACATTTCTTCCGTTGTTTCACTTTTCCAACTTTTTAAAAAAAATCTTGCTTTTCATTTTTAAACCTTTTCTCCCCCCCCACTATGGACTCCCGTTCTCCCCTCTGTACTAAGGACATCTGTTACTTGTTCCCGGTTGCCTTTGGACACTCTGCTTACTGTTGCTCTGCCATTTACACATTTTGATCTCTTAATGGACGCTATCAGCACCCTTCCTAGCCTGGAACATCACCATTTACATTCCTTTTGTCTTCCTGCCCATGACACCTTTATTCCCACCCACCACCCCACCTCCCACATCCGTTGCCCCCTTGCCCCCACACCACACTGCCGCCCCCCCCCCACATCACCCCTTCCCTGCCCCCCACCACTCCCCCACAGTACCCTCCCCTCCCCCACACTAGCCCCCACCCACCACAACAGTACAAATCTCATCCTATTTTCTGTTGGCTTCAACTCTGAGTCATCCATACTCGAAACATTGGCTCTATTCTCTCTCCACGGACGCTGTCAGGCCCGCTGAGATTTTCCAGCATTTTCTGTTCTTGTTTCAGATTCCAGCATCCATGGTATTTTGCATTTATCTTATTAAAAGGTATATTTGCCTTTATTAGCCAAGACAGAGGGCTTAAGAGTGGGATTTGATTTGATTTGTATACAGTGAAAAGTATTGTCTCTTTACGGACAAAGCATTCTGTTCACAGAGAAGGAGAGAGTGCAGAAGGTTAGAATGAAGCTTTAAAAGCATAGAACGAGAGTAGAAGATAAAATTAAAAGTATGCTGGACACGGCTTGCAAAAGTTGCCTTGCTCTGGTGCCATCTTGGATGGTTATGCTGGAACTATAGAAAACGTTATTCTGGAACCCACATAATAGGAGGGGAGCACTGGAAAGGGTCCAGAGGAAGTTTACCAGGATGTTGCCTGGGGTGGGGAGTTTTCATTAAGAAGAGAGATTGGATAGACTGGAGTTATTTTCCTTGAAGCAGTAGGAGGTTGAGGTGGGACATGATTGAAGTCTGAGGTTAAAGGTAACAGAACAGAGAACTGTCCAGTAAAGACAGGCAGAGCTGACAAGACTTGATGGATTGTGTTATAAGGAGAGGCTGGATAGACTGGGACTTTTTTCTCAGGAGCGTAGGAGGCTGAGGGGTGATCTTACAGCGGTCCATAAAATAATGAGAGGCACAGATCAGCGAGATAGTCAATATCTTTTCCCAAAGATAGGGGAGTCTAAAACTAGACGGCATAGGTTTAAGGTGAGAGGGGAGAGATACAGAAGTGTCCAGAGGGGCAAATGTTCCACACAGAGGGTGGTGAGTATCTGGAATAAGCTGCCAGAGGTAGTAGTAGAGGCAGGTACAATTTTATCTTTTAAAAAGCATTTAGATAGTTACATGGGTACGATGGGTATAGAGGGATATGGGCCAAATGCGGGCAATTGGGATTAGCTTAGGGGTTTTAAAAAAAATAAGGGCGGCATGGACAATTTGGGCCGAAGGGCCTGTTTCCATAATGTAAACCTCTATGACTCTATGAAGGCTGAGGCTTCAGAAAGATATCTGAAGTTATTTCCAGCTTTGGGAGATTTTACTACAGTTTAGGAGACATTGATTGAAATATTCTTGAAAATTGGTGGCTGGATCTCAGTGTTTGAGTAACTGCCTTTGGCAGCGCAGTGGTTAGCACTGTTGTCTCATGGTGTCAGGGACCAGGGTTCAATTCCCACCCTGGGTAATTGTCTGTGTGGAGTCTGCACGTTCTCTCCATGTCTGTGCGGGTTTCCTCCGAGTGCTCTGGATTCCTCCTACAGTCCGAAAGATGAGCTGGTTAGGTGCATTGGCCGCGCTAAATTCTTCCTCAGTGTATCCGAACAGGCACCTGAGTGTGGCGACGAGGGGATTTTCACAGTAACTTCATTGCAGTGTTAATGTAAGCCTACTTGTGACAATAATAAATAAAAACTTTGAAAGAAATCCTGAAGAGGGAGCTGTAGAGCCTTTAAGCTAATCCTTGGTGGACACACCGCAGGGATAGCATTTTTCAAAAGAATATTTGAAAGTGTGTCTTTTTGAAAGCAGAATTTAAAATCACTTGTGTGGAAGTCAGAGTTCATTGAGACAAGGTGGCTCATGGTATAAGAATAATCTGCAAGGATATTGAGGAGATACCCACAGATTTTGTCTTGGGTTCAGAGTGGAAAGTGTATTTGACCACGTCAGTCTGTGTGCTTAAAGGGAGTTTATGTTACTGAGACAACTGTAGCTTAAGATATACTTTATAATTCATGGTAACCTTAAAATCTGTGTATATTTGTGAAGCTAAGAGAGAAGTAAAGGAGTATTGTATCAGAATCCAACTTTTCAAAAGGTGGTAGGACTGGAGGGTCTTAATGACATTACTGTTACTAGAGAGGCGGTGCTTGACAGACTGGAGGGGCTGATTGTGGACAAGTCCCCAGGACCGGATGGAATGCATCCGAGGGTTCTGAAAGAAATGGCGGATTTTCCAGACGTCGCTGGATTCCGGGGAAGTGCCGGATGATTGGAAAACGGCTAATGTTACGCTGTTGTTTAAGAAGGGTGCCAGGCAAAAGGCAGGGAATTATAGGCCAGTTAGTTTAACGTCTGTGGTAGGTAAAATGTTAGAATCTGTCATTAAGGAGGAAATTGCGAGGCATCTTGAAGGGTATTGCTTGATAGAGCAGACGCAGCATGGTTTCATTAAAGGGAAGTCGTGTCTGACAAATTTACTGGAGTTCTATGAGGATGTGTCTAGGGCGGTGGATAGAGGAGAGCCGGTGGATGTGGTCTTTCTAGATTTTCAGAAGGCGTTTGACAAAGTACCTCACAAGAGGTTATTGCAGAAGGTTGAGGGACATGGAGTTGGGGGTAGGGTGTTAGCGTGGATAGAGGATTGGTTGTCAAATAGGAGGCAGAGAGTGGGGGTCAACGGGTGCTATTCGGATTGGCGGATGGTGACTAGTGGAGTGCCCCAGGGGTCGGTGCTGGGGCCTCAGCTTTTTACCATTTATATAGATGATCTGGAGGAGGGAACCAAGTGTAGGGTGTCGAAATTTGCTGATGACACCAAGATTGGGGGAACGGCAAATTGTGCGGAGGGTGTGGAGAGTCTACAGAAGGATCTAGATAGGCTGGGCGAATGGGCCAGGAAATGGCAAATGGAATTTAATGTTGGCAAGTGTGAGGTGGTCCACTTTGGTAGGAAGAATGGTAGGAAGGACTATTACTTATGGGGCGAAAAACTGCAGCAGGCGACGGTGCAGAGGGACCTCGGGGTCCTTGTGCATGAGTCGCAAAAACCCAGCTTGCAGGTGCAGCAGGTGGTCAGGAAGGCAAATGGGATGCTGGCCTTCATAGCGAGGGGGATTGAATATAAAAGTAGGGAGGTCTTGCTGCAGCTGTATAGGGCATTGGTGAGGCCGCAGCTGGAGTACTGTGTGCAGTTTTGGGCGCCGCACTTGCGCAAGGATATTTTGGCCTTGGAGGGAATGCAGAGGAGGTTTACTAGGCTGATACTGGAGTTGAGGGGGTTGAGCTATGAGGAGAGGCTGAATAAACTGGGCTTGTACTCGTTAGAGTTTAGAAGAATGAGGGGAGATCTCATTGAGACGTATAAGATGATGAATGGGATGGATAGGATAGAGGTGGAAAGACTCTTCCCGCTCAAAAAAGACAGTAGGACTAGGGGGCACAGCCTCAAGATAAAAGGGGGGGCGGTTTAGAACGGAGTTGAGGAGGAACTTCTTCACTCAAAGGGTAGTGAATCTCTGGAATTCTCTGCCCGTTGAAGTGGTGGAGGCTGCCTCGCTAAATATTTTTAAGACACAGGTTGATGGGTTTTTGATAAGAGAGGGGATTAAGGGTTATGGGGAGAGGGCGGGAAAGTGGAACTGAGCCACGACAGATCAGCCATGATCTTATTGAATGGCGGGGCAGGCTCGAAGGGCTGGATGGCCTACTCCTGCTCCTATTTCTTATGTACTTATGTTCATCCAGCCATAGAGGTTTACAGCATGGAAACAGGCCCTTTGGCCCAACTTGTCCATGCCGCCCTTCTATTAACCACTAAGCTAGTCTCAATTGCCCACATTTGGCCCATATTTCTTTATACCCATCTTACCCATGTAACTGTCTAAAGGCTTTGTAAAAGACAAAATTGTACCCCCCTCTACTTTTTCCTTTGACAACTTGTTCCAGACACTCACCGCCCTGTGTGTGAAAAAAATTATCCCTCTGGATCCTTTTGTATCTGTCCTCTCTCACCTTAAACCTATGCCCTCTAGTTTTAGACTTCCCTAATTTTGGGAAAAGATGTTGACTATCTAGCTGATCTATGCCCATCATTATTTTATAGACCTCAGTAAGATCACCCCTAAATTTCCTATGCTTTAGGGAAAAAAGTCCCTGTCTATCCAGCCTCTCCTTATAACTCAAATCATCAAGTCCCGGTGACATCCTAGTAAATCATTTCTGCACTCTTTCTATTTTAACGATATCCTTTCTATGCTAGGGTGACCAGAACGGTACACACCACTCCAAGTGTGGCCTTGTCAATGTTTGACAACTTCAACAAAACATCCCAACTCCTGTATTCAATGTTCTGGCCAATGGAACCAAGCATGCTGAATGCCTTCTTCACCACTCTGTCCACATGATTAATAAGTGTTCTTTTCTTGTTAGTTAAAATTAGCTATCCTGTGATCTGTTCCTCCACCTCTTTTAAAAGTATATATATTATGGTCCCTTGAAGCAGGGTTCCTGGGATCTTACTGTCCATCTGGGACGGTAACAATATCACCCCACCCTCCTCCAATCCTGCAGCCGTGGCTGTGTTCATCTAATGCTGCCCTTTTGAGCATCACTGATTTTAATTGCTCCGTCACTGATGACCATGCCCAAGGCGCTAAGGTCTGGAATTTCCTCCCTTAGTTTTTCCACTGCTCTCCTGTTTTAAAATGCTCCTTAATACCTTACCTGTTTGACCAAACTCTTGGTCGTCCAGCCTAATACTCCAACAACTGTGTTCTGTAGTTGAGCACTAAGCGATGGCCTAGTGGTATTATCGCTAGACTATTAATCCAGAAACTCAGCTAATGTTTGGGGGACCCGGGTTCAAATCCCACCATGGCAGATGGTGGAATTTGAATTCAGTAAAAAATATCTGGAATTAAGAATCTATTGATGACTATAAAGCCATTGTGGATTGTTGGAAAAAATCCATCTGGTTCACTGGTGTCCTTTAGAGAAGGAAATCTGCCGTCCTTACCTGGTCTTGCCTACATGTGATTCCAAACCCACTGCAATGTGGTTGCCTCAGGAAACTAGGGATGGGTAATAAATGTTGGCCAGCCAGTGACGCCCATGTCCCACAGGTGAATAGGAAATAGTAACAGTGCTCAATATTCCTAGCCAATGGTTTGTACCGATGACAATATCATCTGTCCCTCAGATTCAAATATCCAAGATTGTGGTTGTGGTAGACTTCAGTTCTCCCCACTGGGTTTCTCAGTTTGTTGGTGCAAAGTTTGACATTAAAAATCTGGCGTCTGCAATTGTGTGAGAACAAGCGGATGCTCACCGAGAACATTGAGTCACTGGGACCAGTGTGAACCCTGCTTTAAAGTCACACTCTCCCCGACCACAGAAGTTCTTGACACTGTCTGAGTTGTCGACTCAGAGTTGTTAACGATGTCAGAGGTGACAGAGCTGAAACTCATCTCTCGCTGTCTCTCTGCATTGCACCCGAACATACAAGACTATGGACCAAGTGCTGAGGGACGGCACGGTGGCACAGTGGGTTAGCACTGCTGCCTCACAGCGCCGGGGACCTGGGTTTGATTCCAGGCTTGGGTCACTGTCTGTGTGGAGTTTGCACATTCTCCCCGTGTCTGCGTGGGTTTCCTCTGGGGCGCTCCGGCTCCCCCCCCCCAAGTCTGAAAGACATGCTGGTTAGGTGCATTGACCCGAACAGGTCAACGAGGAGAATTTCACAGTAAATTCATTGCAACGTTACTCGTGACTAATAAATAAATAAACTTCTCTAAAATAAACTTCGGAAAATGTGGCTAGCACAGGCACAATGGGCCAAAGGACCTCTTGCTATGCTGTAAAACTCTCTGGGGGGGATTTTCCCATCCCACACATCTCGGGAATCGTGGTGGGCTGTGGGAGAGCAGACAATGTAAAGGTCCCTTTGGCCTTGGGCGGGATTTCCTGCTTTTGGGATGAGCATGGTCCGGGTAATTCTACCACCAGGTAAGGAAAGGCAAGGGAGTTTTCAAAAATAAAGCACTTTTGACAACTCTCCAAAGGACTTTGTAGCCAAGATTACATTTGACGTGTAATCATTGCTGCAACATGGGAGAATTTAGGAAATCATTAGTCAAAATGTAATCAGCACACAGAATGGAAGGAAATAAAATTCGTCTGCATGTACTTGAATCCCACAACCCAGTGTGTTTGTGTAACCTTATGCATTGTGACAAAAGTGGCTTTAATTTTTCTATTTTTTTTTGAAAGTGAGTAACTTGTATACATTTGGACATTTGTGTTTACCAGTGCCTCAGAAGCCCAAAAGTAATGTGTGAAAAAACACACATTGCTTCCGGTGATGAATGGAGGCTACCATTGTGTGTGCACCTCCCTCTGTCGCAGTGAGGCAGCAGTGTGCTGGCATGTCATTAGGGAATGGCCTGGAGGAATAATCACAGCAGGGACAATGGGAGTGGAAAACATTTGCTCACTGGATTGCAAACCAAATAATAACAGGCAAAAGATATGCAATTTAAAGCGTATTCATTCAACACGACCAGTCAGAGTGAAGAGATTTAAGAAAGGTGAGGTTGGATAATGATGCCAGTGCAGAAAGAGGCCATTTGGCCCATCGAGCCTGCACCCACAGCAATCCCACTTTATCCCCTGTAGTCCCATGTATTTACCTTGTTAATCTCCCTGACACTGAGGGGCAATCTAGTATGGCCAATCCATCGAACTCGCACATCTTTAGACTGCAGGGGAAACCAGAGCACACAGAGGAAACCCACACAGACACAGGGAGAACGTGCAGACTCCACACAGTCGGTGACGTGAGGCCAGAATTGAACCCAGGTTCCTGGCGTTGTGAGGCAGCAGTGCTAACCACTATGCCAATGTGTTGCCCCTATCTTTAAGTGATTTAGATAATGAGTTAGCTTTTGGAATGGAATAATATGTAACTAGACTTCACAAGTACCTCACTGGCTGTAAAATGCTTTGAGATGTCCTGTAATTAGAGTCATAGAGGTCTACAGCACAGAAAACAGCCATTCGGCCCATTGAGTCTGTGTTGGTCAAAGTCAAACCACCCAACTATTCTAATCCCATTATCCAGTATTTGATCCATAGCTTTGGCATCACAACTGCATATGTAAATATCTCTTAAATGTTGTGAGGGTCTCTGCCTCCTCCACCCTTTCAGGAGTGAGTTCCAAACTCCCCTCACCCTCTGGGTGAAAAGGTTTTCCCTCACATTCCCACTAAATCTCTTCCCCCTTACCTTAAATCTGAACCTGATCACTGATCCCTCCACCAAGGAGAAAAGGTTCTTCCTGTCTATTCCATCTGTGCCTCTCATTATCTTGTACATCTCAATCGTGTTCCAGCTCAGTCTCCCCTGCTCCAAGAAAAACAGCCCCAATCTATCCAATGTCTCTTCACTACTAAAACATTCCAGCTGAGGCAGCATGCTGGTAAATCTCCTCTCCACCCTTTCCAGTGCACCACATCCCTCCTATAATGTGGATCCCAAAACTGCACACAATACTCTGTAGCCTAACTAATGTTTTGTATAGCTCCAGCATAACCCCCCTGCTCTTAAACCCTCTGTCTCAGCCAATAAAGGCAAATATATCATATGCTTTCATAACTACTTTATCCCCCTGTCCTGCCTTCTTAAGGGACCAGTGTAGATGCACTCTATAAAACCATGAGATACAGAAGCCTGGCTGATATGATTCTCATCTCCATTCTCCTGCCTTCTCTCTGTAACCCTTAATCAACTGCACTGCCCTCATCTGCCTTCTTGGTTACCCCTTTAAAAAACTCGATCAAATCTGTGAGATATGATTTTCCACTCACAAAGCCATGCTGACTGTCCCTAATCAGTCCTTGCGTCTCTAAACGCCTGTAGATCCTGTCTCTCAAAATACCTTCCAACAACTTACCCACCACAGATGTGAGGCTCTCTGGCCTGTAGTTCCCAGGCTTTTCCCTGCAGCTCTTTTTTGAACAAAGGCACAACATTTGCCACTCTCCAATCTTCAGACACTTCAACTGTGACTATTGATGATTCAAATATCTCGATTAGGGGAACTGCAATTTCCTCCCTAGCCTCCCGTAACGTCCTGGGATACACTTCATCAGGTCTCAGGGATTTATCTACCTTGATGCGCTTTAAGACTTCCAGCATTTCTTTCTCTGTAACATGTACACTCTTCAAGACATCACTATTTATTTCCCCAAGTTCGCTAGCATCCATGCTTTTCTCAACAGCAAATACTGATGAGAAATATTCATTAGGATCTCACCCATCTTTATCTCTGTCTTAAAGATACTCACAGCATTCTGCAGCAATGAGTTCCACAGATTCATCACCTTCTAGTTGAAGAAATTCCTCCTCATCTCAGTTTTAAAGGAGCGTCCCTTCACTTGTGCCCTTGAGTTCTAATCTCTTCCATTAGTGGAAACATCCTCTCCACATCCACTCTATCCAGTTTCAATTAAATCCCCCTCATCCTTCTAAACTCCATCGAGTTTAGACCCAGATGCCTCAACTTTTCCTCATATGACAAGCTCTTCGCTCCAGAGATCAGTCTTGTGAACCTCCTCTGGACTCCCTCCAAGGCCAGCACATCCTTCCTTAGGCCTGGGGCCCAAAACTGCAAATGGGGTCTGGCCGCACACCAAGGTCCCTCTTAATCCTCAGTGTTTCCTGCCATTCATCGTGCATTCATAGAATCCTACAGTGCAGAGGAGGCCATTCAGCCCATCGAGTTTGCAGACCATAAACACAGCCAGGCCCTATCCCAAAACTCCACCTATTTACTGTAACTAATCCCCCTGACACTAAGGGGCAATTTAGCATGGCCAATCAACCTAACGCGCACATCTTTTGGACTGTGGGAGGAAACCAGAGCACCCAGAGGAAACCCACGCAAACACAGGGAGAACACGCAGACTCCATAGAGACAATGGTCTAAGGCTGGAATTGAAGTCATGATGTGTGTGCCTTTATATGCTCTGTTTGAGACCAGAACTCTCCACTCACCTGACGAAGGGACAAACCCCAAAAGCTTGTGAGTTTACTATCAAATAAATTTGTTGGACTTTAACCTGGTGTTGTGAGACTTCTTACTGCTGGAATTGAACCCAGGTCCCTGGCGCTGTGAGGCAGCAGTGCCACCATGCTGGCCCATTCCAAAGGACTTTGTAGCCAAGACTTTTGTCCTGCCTCACAATTTACCACCCTACCAATTTTCAAAATAATTGCGAAATAGAAATTGCGAGGACCTGGCAGATGGAATACAATGTTGGCAAGTGTGAGGTTATCCACTTTGGTAGGAATAATGGTAGGAAGGACTATTACTTACGTGGCGAAAAGCTGCAGCAGGCTACGGTGCAGAGGGACCTGGGGGTCCTTGTGCATGAGTCGCAAAAACCCAGCCTGCAGGTGCAGCAGGTGATCAGGAAGGCGAATGGGATGCTGGCCTCCATAGCGAGGGGGATTGAATATAAAAGTAGGGAGGTCTTGCTGCAGCTGTATAGGGCATTGGTGAGGCTGCAGCTGGAGTACTGTGTGCAGTTTTGGTCGCCGCACTTGCGCAAGGATATTTTGGCCTTGGAGGGAGTGCAGAGGAGGTTTACTAGGCTGATACCGGAGTTGAGGGGGTTGAGCTATGAGGAGAGGCTGAATAGACTGGGCTTGTACTCGTTAGAGTTTAGAAGGATGAGGGGGGATCTCACTGAGACATATAAGATGATGAAAGGGATGGATAGGGTAGAGGTCGAGAGGTTCTTCCCTCTCAGAAAGGATAGCAGGACTAGAGGGCACAGCCTCAAGATAAGGGGGGCGGTTTAGAACAGAGTTGAGGAGGAACTTCTTCACTCAAAGGGTGGTGATTCTCTGGAATTCTCTGCCCGTTGAAATGGTGGAGGCTACCTCGCTAAATATACTTAAGTCATGGGTAGATAGGTTTTTGGTAGGCAAGGGGATTAAGGGTTATGGGGAGAGGGCGGGAATGTGGAACTGAGACACGACAGATCAGCCACGATCTTATTGAATGGCGGGGCAGGCTCGAAGGGCTAGATGGCCTACTCCTGCTCCTGTTTCTTATGTTCTTAGAAATGCAAGCTGTGTTTCTCCTTCGTTGTTGCTGTGTCAGATCCCTCGAATTTCCTGCCCTGCAGTGCTGTGAGAGCACCTTCATCACACTGACAGCAGCTGTTACAGACAATCTAACGCTACGTTCTGAAGGGCAGCTCGGGACGGCAGTTTGAAGCTGACCTTGTCGCTGATGTTTATCTCTCAAGAATGGAGAACCAAAGCTGCAAATATGCACTGCCGGAGCGGTAATCTATTAGTGCAGATTGTTTCTCTGCAGAGAACCCATCTCATTTTAATTGCCTGGTGATAATGGGATGCAAATTGGATGTCTTTTATAATGATTGTTCTGACAGTTTATCATAACTGCACCATTAAATAATTCTAATCATACGCGATTCTGGAAGGGGCAGACACTGAATAGTTGGGAAACTGTCAGGATAAGGGGTTTCATCATTTAAAGTTTATTTATTAGTGTCACAAGTCGCTTACATTAACACTGCAATGAAGTTAATGTGAAAATCCTCTAGTCACCACACTCAGGCGCCTGTTCAGTACACTGAGGGAGAATTTAGCACCGTCAATGCACCTTAACCAGCACGTCTTTCAGAGGAAACCAGAGCACCCGGAGGAAACCAACATAGACAGGGGGAGAACGTGCAGACTCCACACAGACAGGGACCCAACGCCGGGAATCAAACCTGGGTTCCTGGCATTGAGGTGGCAGTGCCTACCACTGTACCACCCATTTAGGAATGAGATTTGGAGAAACTTATTCAGAGGCTTGTGAAGATTTGGAATTCTCAACCCCATAGGGTTGGTGGATGCTCCATCATTGGGTATATTGAAGAAGTCTACAACACCAGGTTAAAGTCCAACAGGTTTATTTAGAATCACGAGCTTTCTGCGCACTGCTCCTTCATCAGGTGAGTGAAGAGTGGGGTTCACAAACAGGGCATATATAGACACAGACTCAATTGCAAGATAATGGTTGGAATGCGAGTCTTAACAGGTAATTAAGCCTGTTTGTGAACACAACTGTTGTTGGGAGGAAACCGGAGCACCCGGAAGAAACCCACACAGACACGGGAGAGAACGTGTAGACTCCACACAGATAGTCCATCCAAGCCCGGAATCAAACCTGGGTCTCTGGCACTGTGAGGCAGCAGTGTTAACTATTGGGCAGCAGGTGACAAGGTGGTTAACACTGCTGCCTCACAGCGCAACGGACCCAGCTTCGATTCCTAGCTTTGGGTACCTGTCTGTGTGGAGTCTGCACATTCTCCCCATGTCGGCGTGGATTTCCTCCGGGTTCTCCGGTTTCCTCCCACACTCCAAAAGCCAAGAACTAATATTGGTTAGCAAGTACAGAGTGATGGGGGATGTGGACTCTGTGCAGGTTCAGATACAAGCGGTAGACTTCTGGATTATCCAAAACTTACAGATAGTAGAGAATGAGAGACCAACCAGAGAACCATGGAAGTGTTGAGTCTAGAGTTAAGGAAGGCATGAAATACAGAAAATAGGAGCAGGAGGAGGCCCTTTGGCCCTTCAAGCCTGTTCTGCCCATTCATCATGCTCATGGCTGATCATCCAACTCAATAGCATGATCCCGCCTTCCCCCCATACTATTTGATCCCCTTCGCCCCCAGAGCTATATCTAAGTAGTTCTTAAAAATATCCAATGTTTTGGCCTCAACTACAGTCCGTGGTAGAGAATTCCACACTCTCCGGGTGAAGAAATGTCTCCTCATCTCAGTTCTAAACAGTCTACCCTTTATCCTCTGACTGTGATCCCTGGTTCTGGACACCCCCACCATCAGGAACATCCTTCTCCTCTTCCCTGCCTAGTCCTATTGGAATTTTATAGATTTCTATGAATGAGGGTTTCAGAAGCAAACAGGTTCCAGCAGGGGTGAAGTCAGGCGATGCTATGGAGGTGGACAGAGTTTTAATATTGATGTGGATATGTAGTTGGAAACTTGCACCAGAGTCACATATCAATCGTATCATAGAACCCTACAGTGCAGAACGGGGGCCATTCGGCCCATCGTGTCTGCAGCAACCAAAATCCCACCCAGGCCCTATCCCCATAACCCCATGCATTTACCCTAGCTCGTCCCCCTGACACTAAGGGACAATTCAACAGGGCCAATCCACTTAACCCACACATCTTTGGGCTGTGGGAGGAAACTGGAGCACCAGGAGGAAACCCACGCAGACAAGAGGAGAATGTGTAGACTCCGCACAGAGAGTGACCCAAGCTGGGAATTGAAGCTGGGTTCCTGGCACTGTAAGGTAGCAGTGCTAACCACTGTGCCACCATGCCGCCCCACAATATGAGATTAAGATTGCTAAGAGCCATATTTAGTCACTAACTGTTGCCGGGAAGAGGGATAGAATCTGAATTTGAAGCAGAGCCTTCCGTCATCCCAATATGTAACTGGGAAAAATTTACTCCTGTATTGATTTATCAGTTTTACTGCTTGCTCCTATTATGTGTTAAGTTATGCAGTTTTTTTAAATACTTACAACGTGTCTGAGTGTGGTTACGGGGCAGTAATCACTTGGGATAGAAAAACCACAGCACAAACAGGCCCTTCGGCCCACAAGTTGTGCCGCGATATCCATACCTACTAGGCTTACCTATAATTCTCAATTTTATTAAGTCCCATGTACTCATCCAGAAGTCTCTTAAAAGACCCTATCGAATTTGCCTCCACCACCACCGACGGCAGCCGATTCCACTCACCCACCACCCTCTGAGTGAATATCTTACCCCTGATATCTCCTCTGTACCTACTCCCCAGCACCTTAAACCTGTGTCCTCTCGTAGCGACCATTTCAGCCCTTGGAAAAAACCTCTGAGAATCCACCCGATCTATACCTCTCAACATCTTATACACTTCTATCAGGTCACCTCTCATCCTTCGTCTCTCTAAGGAGAAAAGACCGAGCTCCCTCAACCTATCCTCATAAGGCAGGCCACCCAATCTCCTCTGCACCCTTTCAATAGCTTCCACATCCTTCCTGTAATGAGGCGACCAGGACTGAGCACAGTTTTCCAAGAGAGGTCTGACTAGGGTCTTATAAAGCTGCAACATTATCTCCCAACTCCTAAACTCAATCCCTCGATTGATGAAGGCCAGTACACTATACGCCTTCTTAACCACATCTAATGAGTCCCTTACATTGGAAACTTGTGAAACAAGAAGCATTTCAATACTGATGGCCTTAAAAACATCTGGCAGAAATAACTTAATCTATGTGTGAAAATACTGTTCACCGCAGGAAATATTTTCACTCTGTAATTACTGGAAAGACTCACGGAGCCAAGTACATTCCAAACAATCCAACCTCGGCAAATTCAACACGAACTGAAACCCCCGTGTTTGGGTTGGATAACGGGGCTTCAGAATTTGATTGGTTGTTTAATGATTGTTTAATTAATTTGATTGGTTGCTTAATGAAGTTGATGGGCTATTTAATGATTGGTTGGTTGTTTAATGAATTTGATTAGCTGTTCAATGATTGGTTGGTTTGCTTAATAAATTTGATTGGTTGTTTAATTATTGTATATTATGAAATCCCTACAGTGCAGAAGAGGCCATTCAGCCCATCGGTTCTGCAACGACTCTTCCCCAGGCCTTTTCCCTGCCTTCTCCCTATAACCCCACACATTTCCCACGGCTTATCCATCTAACCTGCAAATCTCGGGGCACTCGGGCAATTTAGCATGGCCAATCCATCTAACCTGCACGTCTTTGGAGTGTGGAAGGAAACCAGAGCACCCAGAGGAAATCCACGCAAACATGGGGAGAACGTGTAAACTCCACACAGACGGGGACCCAAGGCTGGAATTGAACCCGGGTCCCTGGTGCTGTGAGGAGGAAGTGCTAACTTCCACTGTGCCACCATGCGACTCTAGGTTAGGCGGGTTAGCCATGGTAAATGCGCGGGATTATGGGAATAGAGATGGGGTGGAGTAGAATGCTCTTTCAGAGGGTTGGCACAGACTCAATGGGCCAAATGGCCTCTTTCTGCACTGTAGGGATTCTGTGGTTCTAACACTATATAAATATAAAGTTGATGCTATCGTTAGTTGTAACTTTTTGTACAAAAAAAGCATTCATGGGAAAGGAGGAGGCCACTTGATTTTTCTGGAGTGGGTGAGTAGGCAGCAAAGAGGTTTGGTCTGGTGCATGGGCATAAACATCAGTTCTGGCTATATTCAGAAAGACCAATCTGGAATTGTTGAGTTCACTGGAGTTATAGCCACCTTGTGCCTGTGTTTTATTAGTTTGTCTAAGTTGACTACTAAAGCTTTGCGACGATCCAAGAATTTATTAAAAGGAACAGTTAGATACATCTCAAGTTTCCATCTGTGTCACATATGCATCTCTTTAAGACAAGTGCCAAATAAAGTCCACCGAATGGTTTCTGCTCTCTGTATTCCAATGCTTTGTGATGTATGAACCATTAACCTGACCCTAACAACGGGATCAGACTGTGCGAGGTCTGAATCTCTTCCAAAATCTCTAAATCGGGAAAAAAAGCTGCAGCTGGATTTTTCGAAACGAGGTTCTGAAGGAACGCCACTAAAACGCGAAAGCCCTACACGAGGGAATTGTAGTTAAAATAAACAGTCAGGCAGCCTAAGTGAAAGATGAGCTGAGAGAGTTAAACGATTGAGGAAAGGGGGGCGGGGGGGGGGTATCCAGTGCCTTGTTTACATTTGCCGTAAGTCTCCTGGCTGGCAGCAGGGATTTAACCAGAAGGAATGAGGCGATTTCTTTAACCCCGTCCTGACCACAAACCTCAGGGTTTGAACGAGTGTCGGGAAGGAAGGGGAGATGGAGAGGTTTAGGGAGAGAATTAGAGTCATAGAGGTTTACAGCATGGAAACAGGCCCTTCGGCCCAACTTGTCCATGCCACCCTTTTTTTAACAGCTAACCTAGTCCCAATTGCCCGCATTTGGCCCATATCTCTCTATACTCATTTTACCCATGTAACTGTCTAAATGCTTTTTGAAAGATAAAACTGTACCTCTGGCAGCTCGTTCCAGCCATTCACCACCCTCTGTGTGAAAAAATTGCTCCTCTGGACCCTTTTTGTATCTCTCCCCTCTCAACTGAAACCTATGCCCTTTAGCTTTAGACTCCCCTACCTTTGGGAAAAGTTATTGACTATCTAGCTGATCTATGCCTATCATTATTTTATAGACCTCTATAAGATCACCCCTCAGCCTCCTACTCTCCAGAGATGAAAGTCCCAGTCTATCCAGCCTCTCCTTATCAAACAATCAAGTTCCAGTAGCATCCTAATAAGTCTTTTCTCTACTCTTCCTAGTTTAATAATATCCTATCTATAATAGGGCGACCAGAACTGCACACAGTATTCCAAGTGTGGCCTTACCAATGTCTTGTACAACTTCAACAAGACGTCCCAACTCCTGTATTCAATGTTCTGACCCATGAAACCAAGCATGCCGAATGCCTTCTTCACCACCCTGTCCACCTGTGACTCTATCTTCAAGGAGCTATGAACATATAGATCTCTTTGTTCTATAACTCTCCCCAACGCTCTAATAAAGCCTGACCTGAAATAAAGACAGAAAATGCTGGATAGTCTCAGCGGGTCTGGCAACAGCTATGGAGAGCGAAACAGAGAGAGGGATTTTCCAGCTGCGCTCACCCCTGGAAAATCCTGCCAGAGGTCAACAGACTTTCACATAGTCTGTGTTCCACCCACTACAATTCCCGTCACAGGCGGGAAGGGAAAATTCCCAGTTTCATAGAATCCCAACAGTGCGGAAGGAGGCCATTCGGAACCTGCACTGACAACAATTCCACCCTATTCCCATAACCTCACTGATCCCCTGACACCAGGATCAATTGATTGGTTGTTTAATGATTAAATATTATAGAATCCCTACAGTGCAGAAGAGGCCATTCGGCCCATTGGGTCTGCAACGATTCTTTGACAGCATATCTCACCCAGGCCTTCACCCTGCCCTCTCCCTATAACCCCACACATTTCCCATGGCTAATCCATCTAACCTACAAATCTTGGGACACTAAAGGCCAATTTAGCATGGCCAATGCACCTAACTGCACATTTTTGGACTGTGGGAGGAAACAGGAGCACTCGGAGGAAACCCACGTGGACACGGGGAGAAGGTGCAAACTCCACACAGACAGTGACCCGAGGCTGGAATTGAACCCGGGTCACTGGTGCTATGAGGCAGCAGTGCTAGCCACTGTGCCCGCCCACATTCTTGTTACAGATCCTGTCTTTAATTTTCTAATTAAATAAAGATTTATTATTATTTCCTTTCTGTTATGTATTGGAAAATAATGTGTGATTCGTCACACGATGTGCTGTGATGTTACCAGAAGCATTCACGGAATTTTATCTCCTACCCAAGTTGGAGTTCAAACAGGCAACACCTTGTAAATAAAGCTGCGCTGGTTTGTATAAGTATCGCACGCTGGGCACCTCAGAAAATCCTTATTCTTGTTGTCAAATCAATCAAAAACAATTGCACGTACACCACAATACCCAAATAGAAAGAATAACTGCTTTGAGAAGGCAATCGTGTCTGTATGAGTTTCCTCATGGTGCTCCGGTTTCTTCCCATGGTTGGCGGCACGGTGGTTAACACTGCTGGGGATATCATAGAATCCCTAGAGAACAGAAGGAGGCCATTCAGACCATCGAGTCTGTACCAACCCAGGCCCTATTCCGCACACATTAACTCCACACGTTTACGCTGCTAATCCAACTGATACTAGGGTCCATTGAGCATGGTCAATCCCCCTAACCTGCACACTTTTGGATTGTGGGAGGAAACTGGAGCTCCTGGAGGAAGTCCACGCAGACACGGGACCCAGGTTCAATTCCGGCCTCGGGTCACTGTCTGTGTGGAGTTTGCACGTTCTCCCCGTGTCTGCATGGGTTTCCTCCGGGTGCTCCAGTTTTCATCACACAGTCCAAAATTGTGCGGGTTAGGTTGATTGGCCGAGTTAAGTTGAGCCTTGGTGTCAGGGGGATTAGCAGGGTAAATATGTGGGACGATGTGGATAGGCCTGGGCGGATTGTGGTTGGTGCAGATGCAATGGGCCAAATGGTGTCCTTCTGCACTGTAGGGATTCGATGATTCTATGTGCATGTTAGATTGATTGGCCATGTTAAATTGCCCCTTAGTGTCAGGGGACTAGCAAGGTAAAGACATGACGTTATGGGGATAGGGCCTGAGTGGGATTGTTGTGAGTGTAAGCTGGATGGGCTGAATGGCCTCCTTCTGCACTGTAGTGATTCTATGATTTGGTAATGTTTCTTATTAAAGACTGTGCCTGGAATTTTCCAGCCATTCATGCTCTGCTGCCGCTGCCAGCGAGGACAGAGAATTTGGCGCTCAGTCAAATCTCCATTCACCGCAGCGGGACTGGAGAATCCCAAGGGCATGAACTCCCGGGAAATTCCGACCTGGCACGTCTTCAAGTTCTGGGTTCCCCAACAAACTGCTTTAATCACCTTAAACACTTCAATTGGATCATGTTTTGATCTGCTATATCTGCTATATTCAAGGGAATATCAGCTTTATAAACTGATTAATTTAACCCATTAAACCTCAGTTCAATTTTGCTGAATCCACGCTTCAAGACTAACATATGAGGTGGCACAAAGGTTAGCATTGCTGCCTCACAGCGCCAGCGCCTGGGTTCGATTCCCGGCTTGGGCCACTGTCTGTGTGGGGTTTGCACATTCTCCTTGTGTCTGCGTGGGGTTTGCACATTCTCCTTGTGTCTGCGTGGGTTTCCTCCGGGTGCTCCGGTTTCCTCCCACAGTCCAAAGATACGCGGGTTAGGTTGATTGGCAATAATTAATTGCTTTTAGCGTCAGGGGGATTAGCAGGGTAAATGTGTGGAGTTGATGTATGGGGAATAGGGCCTGGGTGGGATTGTGGGTCAGTACAGACTTGATGGTCCGAATGGCCTTCTTCCGTACTGTAGGGATTCTATGATATTCTTCCTGAGGTGTGGTACTCAGACCTGAGCACTTACCCACAGGCACTGAGCACCAGTCCAATTAAAATGCAGCGAATTCACTTCTCCTCCACAGAATTTCCTTTAAGATATTCCAGTTCACGATTTTGGAGTTTTTTCAGTTATGAAGTGTTTGTGATTTGTGTGGCATCAGCTGCTCGCTCTGGTGGTGAAATGAAGAATTGTGAGCTGCTCCCAACTGGGTAACGAGCTCCTTCTGATGGTCAGAATTGAAACAATGACTTTCTATTTATGAAATTTTACTTGCAACATCACCAAGGCCAGCTATTTCCACTCCCATGATGTCAATAAGACCTTACCTGCTCTTTGATTTGATTTGATTTGATTTATTCTATATTGGGATACAGTGAAAAGTATTGTTTCTTGTGCACTATACAGACAATGCATACCGTTCATAGAGAAGGAAAGGAGGAAAGGAAAAGAAGGAAACCTTGCCAACAATGGCAAGGTCGGTGAGACATAACAGGCTACAAGATGAAGGCATGTAAAATCGCTGGCTCCAACACACCCCTCCCCGATGAGCTCAATTCATTCTACGCCCGTTTTAAGCAAGAGGTCAGTGAAAGCATGCCCTCTACCCTGGAAGCCCTGGATGAACCTATATCTTGGGTCATCATTGCAGATGTCAGAGTAGCTTTCTTGAAGGTCAACCTCTCCCTCTGCGACTGGATCTCGAACTTACAGACTACAATCAGTAAGGATAGGCAACAACACCTCCTCCACGATCATCCTCAACACTGGTGCCCCATGAGGCTGCGTTCTCAGCCCCCTACTATACTCCTTACACACCTATGACTGTGTGGCCAAATTCCCCTCCAATTTGATTTTCAAGTTTGCTGATGACACCACCGTAGTGGGTCGGATCTCAAACAATGATGAAACAGAGTACAGGAATGAGGTAGAGAATCTGGTGAACTGGTGCGGCGACAATAATCTCTCCCTCAATGTCATGAAAACGAAGGAGATTGTCATTGACTTTAGGAAGCGTAAAGGAGAACATATCCCATCTACATCAATGGGGACGAAGCAGAAAGGGTCGAGAGCTTCAAGTTTTTAGGTATTCAGATCACCAACAACCTGTCCTGGGCCCCCCACGCCAATACTATAATTAAGAAAGCCCACTAATGCCTTTACTTTCTCAGAAGACTAAGGAAATTTGGCACGTCAGCTACGATCTCATCACCTTTTACAGATGCACCACAGAAAACATTCTCTCTGGTTGTATCACAGCTTAGTATGGCTCCTGCTCTGCCCATGATTGCAAGGAACTACAAAAAGTCGTGAACATAAGAACATAAGAAATAGGAGCAGGAGTAGGCCATCCAGCCCTTCGAGCCTGCCCCGCCATTCAATAAGATCATGGCTGATCTGTCGCTGCTCAGTTCCACTTTCCCGCCCTCTCCCCATAACCCTTAATCCCCTCTCCTATCAAAAACCCATCAACCCGCGTCTTAAAAATATTTAGCGAGGCAGCCTCCACCACTTCAACGGGCAGAGAATTCCAGAGATTCACCACCCTTTGAGTGAAGAAGTTCCTCCTCAACTCCGTTCTAAACCGCCCCCCTTTTATCTTGAGGCTGTGCCCCCTAGTCCGACTGTCTTTTTTGAGCGGGAAGAGTCTCTCCACCTCTATCCTATCCATCCCATTCATCATCTTATACGTCTCAATGAGATCTCCTCTCATTCTTCTAAACTCTAACGAGTACAAGCCTAGTTTATTCAGCCTCTCCTCATAGCTCAACCCCCTCAACTCCGGTATCAGCCTAGTAAACCTCCTCTGCACTCCCTCCAAGGCCAAAATATCTTTCCTCAGGTGCGGCGCCCAAAAATGCACACAGTACTCCAGTTGCGGCCTCACCAGTGAACGTAGCCCAATCCATCACACAAACCAGCCTCCCATCCATGGACTCTGTCTGCACTCTCTGCTGCCTTGGCACCCCAGACATTCTTTCTTCCACCTTCTTTCTTCAGGAAAATGATACAGAAGTCTGAGGTCATGTACCCATCAACTCAAAAACAGCTTCTTTCCTGCTGCTGTCAGACTTTTGAATGGATCTACCGCACATTAAGTTGATCTTTCTCTACACCCCAGCCATGACTGTAATACTTAATAATTATGTTAGATGTGTCACACCAGTGGGGGTGTTCTGTAATCATTCTCCCTATAGCAGTTTCCAGCTGAATTTTGCCTTTATTAAAAATGGCCGCGCCAGGCTCAGTGTGACAGTTTGAACATGCTCATGCGCTGTCTTCTAAATACGACGGTTGCAAAGGGGGGAAGGGACATCTGTCAAAGATGTTAAAACAATTATTCTGATTGCTATTGTATCGATAGCTGCATAAGTAAACATTTTAATAATTCAATTCATAAATGTTGTATTTCTAAAACAATTAATATTTTCAAAAGGAATTATTTGATTACTTTATCCACCCCCCCCCCAGTACCAATAGAACAGCCCTCTAGGGCGGGGCTTCCAGCTGTCAATCACTGGGCCGGTTGGGAGAAGTTGGAAGCGGCGCCGCTCGGTCAAAGGGAGTGGGAAATCGCGGCTGAAGCGGTGAGCGCGGCTCCAGATGCAGGAGTGGTACGGTGTTCAGGATGGAGGGTGTAAGCGGCGGTGAGTGGCTCCGGTTCCCGGTGGCGCGCCGGGTTGTTGCTCCGGGGCCGGGGCGGAGGCGGCGCCATTTTATCCCAGCGCGGGGCAGTCTGGGAGATGTAGTCCCAACAACCCTGAACCTGGTCAGGGTGGGGAATGGGGAGATTGGGATAGGGGATTGGGGGAGGGGGAATGGGCTGGGGGAGAGGTTAGGGAGGGGAGTGGGGAGGAGAATGGGGTGGGAGTAGGGTGAGGGTGGGAGTGGTGTGTGGGGTGGGGATGGTTAGTTGAAGTTATAGTCAGCTCAGCTGTGATTTTATTGAATGGTGGAGCAGGCTTGAGGGGCCGAGTGGCCTACTCCTGTTCTTAATTTGTACATTTGTAAGTATGCTCGTATAACTTGGCAAAACAGTCTGAGCGTTAACCTGCAAATCTTCCCAACAGGTGTAAGTGGCAGGCAGGAAGAGCGGGAGGGAGTTAGAACACCTTCATAATTTGATATACTTAGCACCCACTGAACAATATTTTTGTGTTGTTTCTCTTAATGTCACGCAGCTGCGACTGATCAGATCGAAGAATTTGAATTCACATCACCACTCAACAGACAAAAACAAATCAGTGGAAACAAGGTGATTGATGTGAACCTCATAGATGTAGCTAGGGTGAGTCCTGATACATCAGCAATGGGCTTAAGATAAGGTTTAAATGGCATTATGTGACATAAGTGCCCCCCCCCCCCCCATCTACTTTTATGTATTCTTTAGTGGGATGTGGGTGTCACTGGCAAAGCTGCCATCCATTACCCATTCCTAATTGCCTTTGAATTTTACATTTCAGAGGGCAGTTGAGTCAACCACATTGCTGTGGCTTTGGAGTCACATATAGGCCAGACTGGGTAAGGATGGTAGATTTCCTTCCCTAAAGGCCATTAGTGAACCAGATGGGTCTTCGTGATAATCAGTGATATTTTAATGCTGAAACTAGCTTAAAATTGCAGATTTATCAATTGAATTTTAAATTCAACGGGCTGCTGTCAGTGGGATTTGAAACCATATTTCTGAAGGATTAGCATAGGCCACTGGATTCCTAGTCCAGTGACATTATCACCACTATGTCACCATCCTCCCTCCAGAAGCATTGCAAAGTAGCTTTGTGGTTATGTTATTGGGCTAATTATCCAGAAGCCTGGAACCAATGATTTCCACATTTCAACCACAGAAATATAGAATCTCTATGGTGCACAAAGAAACCATTTGGCCCATTGAGTCCTGACCGACACTTTGAAGAACGTCTTACCCAGGCTCACCTGCCTCCCTATCCCCGTTGCCTCTCATATTTTACCATGGCTAACCCACCTAACCTATACATCTTGGGACATTAAGGGGCAATTTAACAAGATCAAACCACCAAACCTGCATATCATCTCTCCTTCAATATCGACGAAATGAAGAAGATAGTCATCAACTTCAAAAGCATAGAGCAGGACACACCTCTGCCTGCATCAATGGGATGAAGTGGAAATGGTCAGGAGCTTCAAATTTTTAGGTGCCTAGATCATCAACAACCTGGTCCCTCTGTGCAGACACTATATTTAAGAAAGCCCACCAACGCCTCTACTTTCTGAGGAGACTAAGGAAATTTGGCATGTCCACTACAACTCTCTCCAACTTCTATAGATGTCCCATAGAAAGAATTCTTTCCAGTTGTATCACAGCTTGGTATGGCTCCTGCTCTGTCCAAGACAGCAAAAAGCTGCAAAGGATCATGAATGAAATCCAATCCATCACACAAACTAGCCTCCCACCCATTGACACTGTCTACACTTCCCGCTGTCTTGGAAAAGGTAGCCAGCGTAATCAAGGACCCTGTGCAGCCCGGACATTCTCTCTTCCACCTTCTTCCATCAGGAAAAAGATACAAAAGCTTGAGGTCACATACCAATTGACTCAAGAACAGCTTCTTCCCTACTGCTATCAGACTTTGAATGGACCTGCCTTGCACTAAGTTGATCTTCCTCTACACTCTAGCTATGACTCTAACACCACATTCTGCACTCTCTCCTTCTCTGTGAATGGGATGTTTTGTTTGTATAGCACACAAGAAACAATACTTTTGCTGTATATATGTGACAATAATAAATCAAATCTTTGAACTGTGGGAGGAACCTGGAGCAAGCGGATTCATGTACAGGAATTCAAATCCCATCATAGCAGCTGGGGAATTTGAATTCAATTAGTTAGATACATTGGGATTAAAGTGTTAGTATCAATAAAGGTGATTGAAAGTACCAGATTGCCTGTTTTGTTTCCTCATGATCTTCAGGGAAGACAATATGCCACCTTTACCTGATCCATATGTGCCAGTTAGGGGAGGCAGTGGCCGAGTGGTATTATTGCTAGACTATTAATCCAGAAACTCAGCAAATGTTCTGGGACCTGGGTTCGAATCCCACCATGGCAAATGATGGAAATTGAATTCAATAAAAAATTACTGGAATTAAGAATCTACTGATGATCTTAAACCATTGTTGATTGTCAGGAAAAACTCATCTGGTTCACTAATGTCCTTCAGGGAAGGAAACCTGCCACCCTTAACTGGTCTGGCCTACATGTGACTTCAGAGCCACAGCAACGTGGTTGATTCTCAACTGCCCTCAGGCAACTAGGGCTGGGCAATAAATGCTGGTCCAGCCAGCAATGCCCATGTCCCACGGCTGAATTTTAAAAAAAAAGCTGGCTGGATGGCTGGTTAATGATGCAGTGACGCCAACAGCGCAAGTTCAATTCCCATACCGGCTGAGGTTATTCATAAAGGCCCTGCTTTCTCAATCTTGCCCCCATCTAAGGTGTGATGGTCCTCAGGTTAAAATCACCACCAGTCAGCCTTTGGGCAGCATGGTGGCATGGTGATTAGTACTGGTGCCTCACAGCGCCAGGGATCCTGGTTCAATTCTGGCTTCGGGTCACTGTCTGGGTGGAGTTTGCACATTCTCCCCATGTCTGTGTGGGTTTCCTCTGGGTGTTCCGGTTCCCTTCCAAAGATTTGCGGGTTAAGTTGATTGGCCATGCTAAATTGCCCCTTGGTGTCAGGGGGACTAGCTGTGGTAAATATGTGGTGTTACGGGAATAGGCCTGTGTGGGATTGCAGTTGGTGCAGACTCAGTGGGCGGAATAGCCTCCTTCTACGCCGTAGGGATTCAATGATGACTTTACTTTGGTGACCTCTCTGCCAAGGGAAACAATCAAGGGACGTGGATTGAAAGTGGTAGAAGGATTAAAGGGGAGTTGAGAATTATTTTCACTTAGAGGACGGTGGCGATCTAGAACCCCCTGCCCGAGAGGGGTGTTAAAGACAGAAATCCTCTTCGCGTTTTATAAACAGACGTTTAAATTGCGAGAACTTACTGGGCAATAATTCAAGAACTGGAAAGTGAGATTCTACTGGAAAACCCTTTGTGAACTGGTGGCATACCCTTGATGGGCTGAATGGCCTCTTGTGCCATAAAGTTTCCATTTCTAACTCGAGACATTCCAAAGCGCCTTGCAACTAATGAAATGCTTTTGAAGTGTAGTTAATTTTTCAATTGCAGGGAAATGCAGCATTAAGCTTGCACACAGCAAATCCCACATGCAATAATAGAGTAAATGAACATAGTTTGTTTTAGTGGCTTTGAAGGGATGAGTATTGGCCAGGACACTGTGGAGAACTCCCCTGCTCTTCAAGTAGCACTTTGGCATCATTTCTGGTGGCCTGCCAGGGTGGTTAGAGTCTTAGTGCAGAGCTGTGTTCCCTTGGTACCTCCCTGTCTTGTGGTACAAGTCTGTAGGGCAGTGATGGGCATCCTGAAGACCTGGGGGCTTCATGCAGCCCCTCGGAGTTCTGAGTGCGGCCTACAAGACGTTGGCTGTTGCCCACGCGCAGAGTTACCACCTTCCTCCTTTTTCCATCTACGTTGCTTTTTACTTACCGGTGTGACTGAAGTGATTCGCATGTAAAGCAAGAGCGAGTGAAGTGAGGTGCGTGCTGATTGCTCACAACATTGAATGTGAGAGGTGTGCACTCCCTCTGTGTCCGAAGTGTCAATATTTCTTTTGTTTTTACCATTTGAAGTTGATAGTTTTATTAATATATAAATGGTTGCACATTTTCTGTAACCCGTAATCAAATATTTGGCGTATATTAAATGTATTTAATCTTATTCATGGGGTCACAGTTGATGAACAAACCTGATTTCAATCTCGTGGCCCACTGAGATGTAGAGGGGTCATTCAGGCGGCCCACTCACTAGCCCAAGTTGCCCATCACTGTTTCGGAGTGTGGCTGCCTCCCACCAAGTATACCTCGGTTACAGATCCCGTGCCGCCTCTTATTTGAAGCCTTCCATCATCTCCACATTGTGAACATAGCCCAATCCAACACGCAAACCAGCCACCCATCCATTGACTCTGCACTTCCCATTGCCATGGCAAAGCAGCCAGCATAATTAAGGACTCCTCACACTCCGGACATTCTCTCTTCCACCTTCCTTCAGGAAAAAGATACAAAAGACTGAGGTCACGTACCAACTGACTCAAGAATGGCTTCTTCCCTGTTGCCATCAGAATTCTGAATGGACTTACCTCACATTAAGTTGATCTTTCTCTATACCCTAGCTATGACTGTGACACTATATTCAGCAGTCTCTCCTTTCCTTCTCTATGAACGGTATGCTTTGTATAGCGTGCAAGAAACAATACTTTTCACTGTATACTAATACATGTGACGATATCAGATCAAATCTCTTTGCATTTAGGAGGTTATATGTCAGGAACCTGGTGCAGTCGAGGGAAGGAGGAGTCAGAGAATCCGCAAGAAGAGGTCCTTTTCACCTGAACTGGAAACTGTGGTCAGGTCAAAGGCAAGATGGAAGATTAACCTGTTGAAATCAATGCCAGGCAGGGCATTTAATCCCACCGTGTTGTCTGCACTGGTTGATTTTTGCCACACACTTCACAGATAGACATTGATGTGGTTCCTTATTTCCACAGCATTGAGGTGCTGAATATATCTGGTGGACACACTGACTGGTGTTGTACACTCCAAACTGGAGATAACTTTGTTTATTTATTAATCAATCACACGTAGGTTTACATTAATATCGCAAGAAGTTACTGTGAAAATCCCCTACTTGCTCCGGTGCTTGTTTGGGTACACAGAGGGAAAATTTAGCATGGCCAATGCACCTAACAGCATGTCTTTTGGACTGTGGGAGGAAATCAGAGCACCCGAAGAAAACTCACACACGTCTTTAAATGTATCACAATAGTCTGTGTATCCGCACGTTTCCTATCTGGCAGCTTTCTTCTTCATTGTCACAATTTTCTGTCAATGTGTGGGTGGCACATTGTTTAGAACTGCTGTCTCACAACACAGGGACCTGGGCTTGATTCTAGCCTCCGGCCATTGTCTGTGTGGAGTTTACACGTTCTCCCCGTGTCTGTGTGGGTTTCTTCTGGCTGCTCCAGTTTCCATTCCCAGTCCAGAGATGTGCGGGTCAGGGGGATTAACCATTGCCCCTTAGCGTCCAAGATGTGTAGTTTAGGTGGATTTGCCACTGTAAATGTGTGGGGTTACAGGGCTAGGGTGGCGGAAAATGTCTGAGTAAAGTACTCTGTCAGAGAGAGTCAGTGCAGACTGGATGGGCCGAGTGGCCTCCTTCTGCACTGTAGGGATGCCATGATTTAACATAGACAATGACGACGGTGGGGAATTGTCTCCACCAGTGGCACTGTAGTAAAAGCTGCAGCCACTGAGTGGCAATGTTGTCTCATTGTCCTACTAACACACTGAGAACGTTGCCACAGTTGGTACTTGTTTCCCGATGAGTTTTATTTGCAGCTAATTCCTTTTCAAAAGATTCATGATCTCTGTCTGATCCAGCATTATGACTGAGAATTCCATACTGTAAACTTCCTCTTTTAATTTCAGCAGAAAAATAATTAAGTGTCTGCTCACTCTGCCAGTATTTATAAAATGAAGCAGCCCGGGAGATGGTCATTTGGCCCATCATCGCGGTGCTGTCTCTTTGAAGTATGTTATAATTGCAATGGGGGATTGTCAGTAGATCTCCCCCTGTCCTCGTGGAGTACGAGTTCCCTTATTGAGCGTGGAGGAGGCTCACTTGAAGGGAAAGGAGCAGCAGGAGTTTAAAACCAGCTGTCTCTACCTGGGCTGGGAGCCAAAGCGCTCCATATCTTGACCTCTGCACTGTAGCCACAGAAGGTTGGCACAGTGGTTAGCACTGCCGCCTCACAGTGCCAGGGACCCGGGTTCAATTCCAGCCTCAGATCACTGTCTGTGTGGAGTTTGCACGTTCTCCCTGTGTCTGCATGGGTTTCCTCCGGGTGCTCCAGTTTCCATCCACAGTTCAAAGATGTGCTGGTTAGGGGGATTGACCATGCTAAATTGCCCCTTAGTGTCCCAAGATGTGTAGTTTAGATGGATTTATAACAGTAAATGTGTGGGGTTACAAGGGTGGTTTGGTGGAAAATGTCTAAGGTACTCTGTCAGAGTCAGTGCAGACTGGATGGGCTGAATGGCCTCCTGCACTGTAGGGATGCTATGATTTAACATTGAGTATGCCAGTTTCCTCCCACAGTCCAAAGTTGGTCTGGTTAGGTGCATTGCCGTGCTAAGTACCCCCTCGGTGTACCCAAACAGGCGCTGGAGTGCGGCGACGAGAGGATTTTCACAGTAACTTCATTGCTGTGTATTTTAAGCCTACTTGTGATAATAAATAAACTTTAAAGCAGTGCTTTACTCACATTGTAAATAAAGGATGTTGGTGACAGAAGACTGGCCTCAGTAAGATTATTACAAAGTAGCTTTCCAGTTAGTCCCACTCCCTTCCTTGCCCTTTAGCCCTCCTGATGCTTTGTTTTCAAGTGTTTATCCAATTCTCTAATGGAACTTACTGTCAAATCTGCTTCCACCGCCTTTCCAGGCAGTGCATTCTCAAAACAGTTTCTCTTCTCATTCTCTCTGATTCAAAGAACAGTACAGCAGATGAACAGGCTCTTCAGCCCTCCAAGCCCGCACCAATCACATTGTCCTATCTAGACCGATCACCTGTGTCCCTTGATTTCCCCATCTGTTCATGTGCCTATCCGGATAGGTGTTAAATGTCGCTAACTTATGTGCCTCAATCACCTCACTTGGAAGTGCATTCCAGGCCCCCGCCACACACTCTGTGTTTAAAAAAAAACCTCCTTCACACATTCTCCACTGAACCCCACCCTCCACCACCTTGAACTTGTGCCACCTTGTAATTGTCATTTCTGCCCTGGGACAAAGCTTCCAACTATTCATCCTATCTATACCTCTCATAATTTTATCAACTTCTATCAGGCCAACCTCATCCTCTGTCTTTCCAGGGGAATCAATCCCAGTTTATTCAATAAAAACAAATTACTACAGATGCTGGAATCTGAAACCAAAAGAGAAAATGCTGGAAAATCTCAGCAGAAAAATGTCATCAAAGCTTTGACTTAAGGTTCACCTGGACTCAACGCCAGCTCTTTCCTTGCTGATGCTGCCAGACATGAAGAGATTTCCCAGCATTTTCTCTTTTGACCCCAGTTTATTTAATTCCTTTGCTAATTGCTGTAAATCTGTGTCCTGTGGTTAATGACCCTCCTGGCAGTGGATACTCTTTCTCTTTACTTACTCCTTATAATTTTGAATAACGTTGTTTAGAGTTCTTTCCGTATCTGTTCGAAGCATCATCTGCTTCGTGTTTTTGTTAAGAACTGGACGATTGGCTCATGGTTTTTTAAAAAATTTTCTCAACTAGGAGAAAGGAGAGGGGTTGCATTCCAGTGCGATATCTGCAAATCGCCTTCCATCACCAATCCCAACCATCGTGGTAGTAGACTGAAGCAGTCGGGTTACAGCCCATCGCCACGTTGGAAGAGCGACCCAAAGACAGGAGAAGTGCTGACACTATGTAACGCGTGTGGTAAGTGGCCCAGGAGATCTATCTGTATATCGGTGTGAGACGTGCCAACACTTTGAGCAGAATTCTCCAGCCCTCCAGTGGCAGGCATCCTTGTGGCAGAGGGTTGTAGTAATTGCGGGGCCTGTCTATTTAAGACAAGATAAGATGTCTCATAACACCAGATTAAAGCCCAACAGGTTTATTTGGAATCACGAGCTTTCGGAGCACTGCTCCTTCGTCAGGTGAGTGAAGGAGCAGCACTGGTGTTATGAGACTTCCATCTTTGCAACTGTTTCATTAGTCACCTGAGGAAGGAGCAGCACTCCAAAAGCTCATGATTCCAAATAAACCTGTTGGACTTTAGCCTGGTATTGAGAGACTTCTTACTGTGCCCACTCCAGTCCAACACCAGCATCTCCACATCATCTTTAAGACAGCACAGCTGAAGGGAGTCATATGACTTGAGGGACCCATGGGAACCGAGAGTGAGTGATCACCCCAGATGATGGGGTCCTCTCTCAGGCAGAATACATCTGCAAGGCATGTAGTAAACCCATGTGTGACTCATAAAATAAACTTTTCAGTGAGCATGTATGGACTGGAGCAACCAAGCGCTATAAGCACCTGTACAAGCTTTTCTTTATCAATAAATACCTCTTGTTCCTAATGAAGCCTAAATTGTGTTGATGATGATGGAAATGTGTCACACTATTACTGGAGGAAGCTTGCCACTGGTGGGATCATCTAGTCCCACCAAAGTTGGTAGCGGTTTACATTCCACGCCCGTTCTCCTGTCTCTGGATCTCTGGATTACTAGACCAGTGACAGAATCATTATGCCACTACCATGTCGACGATCAGAGACTCCATGTACAAGGACAAGCAGAACTCCTCAAGGGAGTCTCCCAATTAAGTTTATTTATTAGGCACAAGTAAAGCTTGCATTAACACTGCAATGAAGTTGCTGTGAAATTCCCCAAGTCACCACACTCGAGCGCCTGCTTGGGTCAGTGCACCTAACCAGCACATCTTTCAGACTGTGGGAAGAAACTGGAGCAAACCCGCATAGACACAAGGAGGATGTGCAAACTCCACACAAATGGTGACCCAAACCGGGAATCAAACCCGGGTCCCTGGTGCTGTGAGGCAGCAGTGCTAACCACCGTGCCACCCTTCCCTACCATCCCCCAAAAGCAGGGGGGCTTTGCAAGAAAAATGTAGTTAGTGGAGGATAGCACCATTATGAATTGTGTGCGTAAAAAATCAATTCCAGTCGCTTACGAGGTTGGTTGATTGTTGGGCAGGGGCATACGTTTGGAACTTATCCAATCATCTTTTAGGCCAGGGCTTGTGGTGTCACTATTTGCAGTCCTAATAAAAAAAAATCATTCCTTCCTGCTTGCTTCAGGCTTGGCATTTGACAGACCCCAACGTCTTAAGGGTCCTGAGCCATGGAATTCCCTCCCTAAACCTTGCTCCTTCTCTGTCATCCACTAGGATCCACCTCTGCTGCCAAGCTTTTGACACCTGTCCAAACATCTCTTCCAAAGCCTGAGGATGGGATTTTCTGACCCTTCTCACTAGCGGGATCTTCCGGTCCCGCTGAAGGTGATCCACAGAAACTCGAAGCAGGAGTAGGCTGTTCGGCCCTTCGAGCCTGCTCCGCCATTCATTTTGATCGTGGCTGATCATCAAATTCAATATCCTGATTTTTTTCCCCTTCCTTCCATATCCCTTGATCCCTTTAGCCCCAAGAGATATATCTAATTTCTTCTTGAAATCAGACAATGTTTTGGCCTCAACTACGTTCTGTGGGAGTGAATTCCACACATTCACCACCCTCTGGGTGAAGAAATTCCTCCTCACCTCAGTTACAAAAGTTTACCCCCTTATCCTCAAACTATGACCCCAAGTTCTGGACTCCCCCACCATTGGGAACATTCTTTTTGAATCCACCCTGTCCAACCCTGTTAGAATTTTATAAGTTTCTATGAGATCCCCTCTCACTCTGCTAAACTCCAGTGAATACAATCCTAACTGACATTTGACAGACCTGCCATCCCAGGGATCCCTTGCGGTAGCTCCCCTGATGACGGGACAGGAAGATCCTGGGGGCTACTAATGGCAAGCTGCGTCCTTGACTGGAAAACGCACCAGGATGGGGCTGGGGGTGGGGGCAGGGTGGAAAATCCCACCCTGATTATCAAAACTTAATTCATAACCACTCCTATGGAAATATCTTGGGATGTTTCTGAGCGTTAAAGTGTCTTGGTGTTAAAGAAGCTTTATCAATGCAACTCCAAAGATGTGTGGGTTAGGTGGATTGGCCGTGCTAAAATTACCCCATAGTATCAGGGGGAGTAGCTAGGGTAAATGTGTGGGGTTAGGGCTTGGGTGGGATTGTGGTCAGTGCAGGCTCAATGGGCTGAATAGCCTCCTTCTGCACTGTAGGATTCTATGATTCTTATTATGTACAAAATCAGGGAGGTGGCACTGATCAAATGTGTGTAATCAGTGTTCCTAGATTCTTAAGAAGCTGCTACTGTTTCTCTCCTCTTGCCCTCTCCTGAAGGTATAATTCCTGCTGTATATCCCTGCCGTTATTCATATGGGAGTTAAGTGGTGACTTAATGTTTTTAAAAGTTTATTTTGTTGTCACAAGTAGGCTTGCACTAACACTGCAGTTAAGTTGTGGTGAAAATCCCCAATTGCAACACTCCAGTGCCTGTCCAGGTACACTGAGGGAGAACTTAGCACGGCCAGTGCGTCTAACCAGCACGTCTTTGGGGCAGCAGTCTCACCTCAGAACTAGAGGATTGTGAGTTCACATCCCACTGCGGTAAATTAAGCACAAAATCTAAGCTGGCAGTACTCAGTGTGGTACTGGGGAGTGCTGCATTGTTGGATGAGATGCAAAATTTAATTCCTGTTGGCATCCTCTTATGCTGCCGCCCCCCAATCTCACTGGGTGTTGTCTAAGGTTGTAAATCAGTGTTTTGTGATCAGAATGGTTTGTGGCTTCAGTTCCGATTCCCAATTTCTCTCTCGCTGCAGGGAATGAGCTGAGTGAATGCAGGCGCCAGGCTGGGAATCTGCTGCAGCTTCTGAAGGAAGCCAGACGTCTGAGTTTGCTGAAATGCTACGATGAAAACCAAGTGCAGCCACTGGAGAAGCCAGGAAAGCAAGTAAACGTCACTACAGTTCAAACTTAACCCGCTCCTGGCGATGTGCACCTAAGGGAGATACAGTCCCATCTGCCCTTTCCTGAAATGACTGTACCAAGCAACTAAATCACATCTCATTGATTGCATGTTTTAAACTTTCAGAGTTAGGGGGAAATATGAAGAAAATTCTTTTACCCAGAGGGTGGTGATAGTCTGGAATGTTTTGCCTGGGAGAGTGATAGAGGCAGGTTGCCTCACATCCTTTAAAGAGTACATGGATGAGTACTTGGCACATCATAACTGTTCCTTTAGAAGGAATGCTTCAAAAATGCAGATATGAAAATACAAAAACCTTACTCCAAATTCTAAATTGAAGAAAGGGTTTGATAAAGAAACATCATTACTCCAAACTTGGGGCCTTGCCCTAGGCCACTCCAAACTCTCTACAATTATACTGTTTCTTATTTATGGTGAATCAGCTAGTCAGCTGACTATTACATCACTCTAATTGGTTCATGGCTTACTGTGTCAGCTGACACACCTTGTTCCCATTGGTCACATTACAATCAAGACAAAGTTGTCATTAGTTACACTCTAACAATAACATTCAACGCTATGAGCCAAGTGCGATTAGGTGGGAGGTCAGGTGTTTCTCATGTGTCGGTGCAGATTCAATGGGCTGAAGAGCCTCTTCGCAGTATGATTCTATAATTGTGTTTCTGTGCTGCTAACTTCAGCCAGAAAAGGGTCAACTCCCAAGTGATTTGTTTCTTTTTTGTGACAGTAACAGTAGCCTGAATGTTTCTGTTTAGGTTCACACAGGGATTGTCCATGTTTTAGTATCTTCACACTCTCCCCCTCCCCCTTTAGGGAATGGTCTACACTACAGAAAGTGTTGGGATAGATCTTCATAACAACCAATCATCCTGTACTATGGGGAGATTTCACAGGCTCCCACAGCCCACGTGATGGGGCAGAGGGACACCCAGGGCAACAGGAGGCACAGATTTCAGAACCACCACTGTGATTGTTACCTGATCAAACTGTCTGAGTTGGGGTTTGAGCTCTGCACCTTTTGGCTTCCAGGAAGGGACAGTACCACTTAGCCAAAAGGCTTGCTCTTTCACACAGTGGTGATTTGAAGAGATTCTGTCAGTGTTCTAAAGTCTTACAAGTAGGCTAACATTCACACTGCAATAAAGTTAATGTGAAAATCCCCTAGTCACCACACTCAGGTGCCTGTTCGGGTACACTGAGGGAGAATTTAGCATAGCCAGTGCAGCTAACCAGGTGTCTTTTAGACTGTGGGTGGAAACTGGAGTACCTGGAGGAAACCCACAGACATGGAGAACGTGCAAACTCCACACAGTCAGTGACCCAAGCTGAGAATCAAGCCCGGGTCCCTAGCACTGAGACGACCACGTGTTGACCTGGTCACATTGCTTGTCAGCCACCTTTGGGTCAACACGTACCTCTAGCATGCACAGCGGCTAGCACTGCTCCCTCACAGTGCCAGGGACCTGGGTTCGATTCCCGGCTTGGGTCACCGTGCAGGGTCTGCACCACCTCCCTGTGTCTGTGTGAGTTTCCTCCGGGTGTTCAGGTTTCCTCCCACAGTCTGAAAGGCATGCTAGTTAGGTGCATTGGCCATGCTAAATTCCCTCTGTGTACCCGAACAGGTGCCGGAGTGAAGTGACTAAGGGAATTTCACAGTAACTTCATTGCAGTGTTAATATAAATCTTACTTGTGACAAATAAAAAATAAACTAAATGAAACAAAACCAATCCAATGAAGTGTTCAGAGTAACCCTTTGTCCTTTCAGGCGGGGCGTTGGACTGGGTAACGGCCAGCGGAAGTCAAAGGCGTTTGAGGCATTTGTGCTGAAGAACCGCATTGTGTTAAAAACAGAGTTGAAACTGTGTGAACGAGCCACTGAGCGCATCTTGGGTTACTCCAACAACTTCCTGCACAAGAAGCTGAAAACTGATCCTGGGGTAAGATGAAACGTGTCACGTTAGACCCCAGATGACAAACCCAGACCGTTGCGTTGGCGATAGTGATTGAGACGCCTGTGGCTCTGTAGCTAGCACTCCTGCACTCAGACAGAAGGCCATTGCTTCAGGTCCCACTCCAGAGGTCTGAGCACAAAACCAAGGCTGCCATGCTGGTGCACTGACGAGAGGGTGCTGCGCTATCTTTCAGATCTGAAGCTTGTTAGGCACTAGGCCAGAAACATCAAGGTATATCATGGAGTTAGCCTTGACCCCAACTTTTCCTTTTGCTTTTGGCATTAGGGTGAGCATAAGGTATTCCGCTCCATGTATAATTCAAATAATTTATTTATTAGTGGTACAAGTAAGTTTACTTATGTTAACACTGCAATGATGTTACTGTGAAAATACCCTAGTCACCACACTCTGCCAACTGTTCGGATACACTGAGGGAGAATTTAGCATGGCCAATGCACCTAACCAGTCTTTTGGTCTGTGGCAGGAAACTGGAGCACCTGGAGGAAACCCACACAGACATGGGGAGAATGTGCAAACTCCGCACAGTTACCCAAAATTGAACGCGGGTTCCTGGCGCTGTGAAGCAGCAGTGCTAACCGTTATGTCACCATGCCACCCCAAAGCTTTTGGGAATGTTACTGCCAGGGCTCGAACTGAGGAACTACCACATGTGAGACGAATGTAATAACCACCACGCTACAGAAACGCCGCAGTTGACCCACTAGGAAGCTTTTATCAAAACAACTTCATTTAAGAACACAATTAGAATATGACAGAAAGAATGAGCATAACTTTTAATTAAAATATTTAAACACGATGAAGTATAATTCTTAACAGGTAGCTGTCTCTACTGTTCCAATTTAGCAATATCCCCACAAAGGCTTAAATCTCTTCTGTAGAACCAGTTAGCACAGAAACCGAAGATGCTTCTGTGGGTAATAGATTTCCAGCCTCTTAACACCTCTGAACAAAGATTCAGACAGCAGCTTCCAGAGAAGGATATGTCCTCAAACAGCAGAACTTCAGAGATGTAAAGCTGGTCTCCGGCATCTCCAAGTCTCCAGATTTCAGTGAGATGAAGGGATACCTCACTCTGCAACTTCCAAACAACAGCAACCTTGAATTCTTTGTGTTAGATTTGCTCCGCCCAAAATCACAAAATTGTGAGCAGTTTTGAGTCCCATATCGAAGGAAGGATGTGCTGGTCTTGGAAAGGGTCCAGAGGAGGTTCACAAGAATGACCCTTGGAATGAAAAACTTGTATGAGGAACGGTTGAGGAGGCTGGGTCTGTACTTGTTGGAATTAAAAGGATGAAGGGGGAAACTTACAGGATACTGCAAGGCCTGGATAGAGTGGACATGAAAAGGATTTTTCCACCAGTAAGTAAAGCTAGAACTAGAGGGTACAACATCCCGGCTAAAGGGATTCTCCTTTAAAACAGATGAGGAGGAACTTCTTCAGTCAGAGAGTGCTGAATCTGTGGAACTCTTTGCTGCAGAAGGCTGGGGAGGCCAGGTCAGTGAGCCTCTTTAAGGCAGAGGAGATGCGCTTGATTAATAAGGGGATCAGGGGTTATGGGGAAAAGGCAGGAGAATGGGGATGAGAAAAATATCAGCCATGATTGAATGGTGGAGTAGACTCGATGGGCCCAAGTGGCTTAATTCTGCTGCTATGTCTTATAGTTTTATGGTCCACCCGCAGCCATATGACCTTGCATGTCAATCTAATCAAGTCCTACTCTGCAAAAGCCCAGCAATTATGCTGCTGCAGTAACATTACAGAACTGCTGGATATGTACACAGTGGCATTGGAGTAAAAGAAACTGCTAAAACAGATTTTGTACAAGGAACATGACAAATACATTTCTTAAAGGTAAAGTATCATCCCACATGAAACTGCGGCCTGCTTTAACCTCTCGGCTGGATGTAGGACATTCATTGCACTATCTTGTACGTGAGAAGGAAATGTCTGTCTGGCACCCTGGACAATAATTATCCCTCAATCAACATCAGACAATAGATTATTTGGCTATTATCATATCACTGTTTAATGGGAACTTGCTGTGCACAAATCGGCCATCACGTTTGCACAGTGACTGCTCTTGAAAAATACCTTATTTGTTGTAAAGGCCTCTTTGTACATCTATAAGTTTGTGAAAGGTGCTAACCAAATGCAAGACTGCCTTTCTTTACCCACTGCATTGTTCCTTCAAATTTCCACATAAGGGAGAGCGTGTTAAAAGGACCAAAGGGAAGGGAGCGCTGGGTCTTCTGAAACTAATTGCTGAACTTGTGAAGGAGCAATGTTGTGTGGACAACGGTGTCTCGGTAACTTGGTCTGCCTTTCGCTGCAGCTGAACTTTGTGAAAATTCAATTTGTTGACTGCGATACAGAAGTGGACATTTGATTGAGAGATTGCTGTGTGTGTTGTTTTGCAGGTGGTGCACACTCATGGGCGCTTGCTCCACCTCTGGAGGGAGTGCACTTTGAAAGGACAGGCGGAGGCACGTAGGGCCCTGGCCGAAATGCTGACACCTTCGGGTAGGTTTTGAAAATTGAACTGAATGCAACCTTAGCCTATCCTGTTTCAGTCAAATAACCAACACATGCTGGACTGGTCTGGGAGGAATGCTTCACCAATACACCACGAAAAATATGAAAGCACAGAATCACCACCCTCCTTATGCCTGTCTTTACTGTTTGCGTGCACTTCCTTTCATCCTGTTCATCCCAACATATTAAAGCACAAAAAAGTAGCACAGGAATAGGCCTTTCAGCCCTTCAAGCTTGCACCGACTTTGCTGCTTGTCTGAACTAAAAACCCCCTAGCCTTCCGGGGACCATATCTCTCTCTTCCCATCTTATTCATGTATTTGTCAAGACGCCCCTTAAAAGTCACTAGGAGGCCTTTTGGCCCAGAGAATCTGCATCGACTACAATTCCATGGAGGCTCTATCCCCATAATGCCACTTATTTATCCTGCTAATCCCCTGATATTAAGGGGCAACTTATCACGACCAATCAACCTAACTTGCACATCTTTGGACTGTGGGGGGAAATCAGAGCACCCGGAGGAAACCCACACAGACATGGGAGGAACGTGCAAACTCCACACACACGGTGAGCCAAGCCGGGAATCGAACCCGGGACTCTGGCGCTGTAGGGCAGCAGTGCCAACCACTGTGTCACATCTCACTGCCCCCAACCTCACTATCCCCCCTCCCAATTTCCCCAATGCCCTAAATGTTTTCCTTTCTTCAGTTAATTTTCCAAAGGACAAAGAAAATTACAGCACAAGAACAGGCTCTTCGGCCCTCCAAGCCTGCACCGAACATGCTGCCCGACTTAATTAAAACCTTCTATGTTTCCAGGGACCATATCCTGATTTTTAAAACCTTGTTTTCAAATGTTTCCATGGTCTTGTAAGATCTACCTCTGTAATCTCCTCCAGCCCCACAGCCTTCTGAGATCTTGACGTTTCTTTGGTTCTGGCTTTTTGAGCATCCCCCAATTCTAATAACAGCAGTGCCTTCAGTTATCTAGGGTCTAAACACTGTAATTCCCTCTGTACACCTCTCTACCTTGCTATCCTCATTTAAGACAACCCTTTAAAAACTAACTCTTTGGCCAAACTCACCTGACCTGATGGGCGGGATTTTACGGCCTCGCTCAAGCGAGACTGGAAATTCCCATCTGAGGTCAACGAACATTTCCGATGTCCGCCCCCTCACCTGCTCCGATTCCGTGGTGGGCGGGGTGGTAGAATTCCGGCGGATGTCTGTCTCGGATGTGATATTAAGGAACAACAAAAGGATGTGAATGTAGCCCAATCCATCACGCAAACCAGCCTCCCATCCATTGACTCTGTCTACACTTCCCACTGCCTCGGGAAAGCCGCCAGCGTAGTTAATGACCCCACACACCTGGACCTTCTCCCTTCCATCTTCTTCAGTCGGGAAAAAGATACAAAGCCTGAGATCGTGTACCAACTCAAGAACAGCTCCTTCGCTGCTGCTGTCAGACTTTTGAATGGACCTACCTCACGTTAAGTTGAGCTTTCTCTACAGCCTAGCTATGACTGTAACACTACATTCTGCACTCTCTCCTTTCCTTCTCTTTGTACAGTGCAGAAGGAGATCGTTTGGTCCATTGAATCTGCATTGACAATAGTTCTCATCAAGGCCCTATCCCATAACACTGTTAATCCCCCTACATTAAGGAGCAATTTAGCATGGCCAATCAACCTAACCCGCACGTCGTTGGACTGTGGGATACAATCGGAGCACCCACAGGAAACCCATACAGACATGGGGAGAATGTGCAAAAAAAAAAGACCCAAGCCAGGAAACGAATCTGCTGTGAGGCAGCAGTGCTAACCACTATGCCACTGTATCACATCTCTCCGTCCACACCCCCCTCCCAATTTTCCCATTGCCCTAAATGTTTTCCTTTCTTCAGTTAATTATCCAAAGAACAAAGAAAATTACAGCACAGGAACAGGCACTTCGGCCCTTCAAGCCTGCACCAACCGTGCTGCCGGACTGAATTAAAGCCCCCTACCCTTCCGGGGACTGTATCCCTCTATTCCCATCCTTTTCATATATTTGTCAAGACGCCCCCTTAGAAGTCACTATAGTGTCTGATACCCTGTGGAGCGTCACAATAGAACCTGCCTCTGCCACACTGTCAGGTGGTGAATTCCCAATCCTTCCCCTGCTTCTTTTACCCATCGCTTTAAGTTGTGTCTTCAGGTTCTTGACCCTCCGCCAGTGGAAACAAACTATCCCTCTCTGCTCTGTCCAAACCCCTCAGGATTTTGAATACTCTAACCAGCTCCCTGGTGAGCCCAAGAAAATCTCACTCTCCCTCTCGACACAAAGTTCATTTACACTCTCAGGAATGAGTTTGTCTTAGATACAGAACTCTTGCAAAGAACAAGGTGGTGATTTTCATTTTCTCGGACTGACCAGGATTCCAACTCCAGTGTCGGAGTCAAAGGGGATGTTTCCTAACTGCTAATGTTTTGGCAGGAAGAATAGAGATGTAGACTATTTTCTAAATAGGGAAAGGCTTTGGAAATCTGAAACACAAAGGGACTTGGGGGTTATTGTTCAAGATTCTCTTAAGGTTAACGTGCAGGTTCAGTGGGCAGTTAGGAAGGTAAATTCAATGTTAACATTCATTTCTAGAGGGCTAGAATGCAAGAGCAGGGATGTACTGCTGAAGCTGTAAAAGACCCTGGTTAGACCCCCAGTTGGAGTATGTGAGTAGTTTTGGGCCCCAGACCTAAGGAAGGGTGTGCTGTTCTTGGAAAGGATCCTGAGGAAGTTCACAAGAATGATCCCAGAAATGAAGGGTTTCTCATATGAGCAGCAGTTGAAGAGTCTGGGTCTAAATTTTAGTTTAGAAGAATGGAGGGGATCTAATTGAAACTTACAGAATACTAAAAGGCCTAGATAGAATGGACATGGAGAGGATGTTTCCACTACTGGGAGAAACTAGAACTCGGGGGTACAGCCTCAGAGTGAAGGGATGCTTCTTTAAAACTGAAATGAGGAGGAATTTCTTCAGGCAGAGGGTGGTGATTCTGTGGAACTTATTGTCACAGAGGGCTGTGGATGCCAGGCCGTTGAGTGTCTTTAAGACACAGGTTCTTGATCAATAAGGGGATCAAGGGAAGAAGGCAGGAGAACAGGGATGAGAATCATATCAGTCATGATTGAATGGTGGAACAGACTCAGTGGGCCAAATGGCCTAATTCTGCTCCTATATCTTATGGTCTTGTGTTACAATCCTGTCACAGTGAAGCACAGGCTGCAGTTATAAGTAAGAGCAGCTGTTACTAACTGGGGAAAGATTAGGGCGTTATCCTTCAGTATATCTAAGAGCTTGTTTCCACCCGTGTGGTGGAGAAGTAGGGAGTCTGAGCTTTTGTTCCCTGAGTTTTGTCAATAAACCCATGTCAAGGAAAGACTGGCTCCAGCTTCCTCCTCCAGTCAGTAAATGAGCAGCGAGTTAACCCCATGTTGTCGAGTGGGAAGTTGCTGATTAGACTCGAATGTGACCACACCAACATTGTTTTAGTCGCATGAACAAGTGATAGGAGAAAATATCTGACTTAAGTCAACATGAAATGAATAAATGTATGTCACACATGTGTATTCATAGAAACATTAAAGGTAGGAGCACGAGGAGGCCATTTGGCCCTTTGAGCCTGTCCCACCATTCATTACGATCATAGCTGATCATCCAACTCAAAAGCCTAATCCTGCTTTTTCCCCAAAACCTTTGATCCTCATTTGCCCCAAGTGTTATATCCAGCGCTTCTTGAATACATTCAATGTTTTGGCATCAAATACTTTCTGTGGTAATGAGTTCCACAGGCTGACCACTCTTTGGGTGAACAAATGTCTCCTCACCTCCGTCCTAAATGGTCTACCCCGAATCCTTAGACTGTGACCCCTGGTTCTGGACTCCCTCTGAATACCTAACTTGTCTAGTCCTGTCAGAATTTTATAAATCTCTATGGGATTCCCCCCTCATTCGTCTGAACTCCAGTGAAAACCTAACCCAGTCAATCTCTTCTCATACGTCAGTCCCGCCATCCAGCGAATCAGCCTGGTAAACCTTTGCTGCATTCCCTCGAGAGCGAGAACATGCTTCCTCAGAAGAGAAGACCATAATTGCACACAATATTCTAGATTTGGCCTCACCAAAGCCCCGTATAATTGCAACAACACATCCCTGCACCTGTACTAGAAACCTCTCGCAACGAAGGCCAACATGCCATTTGCCTTTTTTTACAGTCTGCTGCACCTGTATGCGTACCTTCAGTGACTGGTACACGAGGATACCCAGGTCTCTCTGCACACTCCCATCTCCCAATTTACAGCTATTCAGGTAGTAATCTGCTGCCTTGTTTTTGCTTCCAAAGTGAATAACCTCATTTAACAAATATCCACCAGCATGGAGAAACCAAGGAAGAAAAAGCACTCAATCATTTGAAAGTAAGTGCATGCTGTCTCGTTCATACTACCACCAGAAGCAAAAAAAATTTCAAACGCACATGCATGTATCATCAACCATCAGCATCGAGGTTACGTGCCCAACAAAATAGTATCTCATTAACTGAAATTTAATATTTTTTTGCTCACCCACATCTGAATTCCTAATCAGGCATGTGTAGCTAACAGATTGGGAAACACTTACCTTGAGGGTCTGCACTATCCTCTCTTACAAAATCTCTGCTTGCATTCCTTCCATTCTCTTGCGCATTCACAGTTTTCTAACCCCCACCATTAGTGGCCACACTTTCAGCTATCGATGCTCTAAACTCTGGAATCCCACCCGATACCTCTCTAGTTCTCTCTCCTCCTCTTCACATGTTCCCTAAAAGCCTATCTCTTTACCCAAGGTTTCACTTGGTATACTTGGAATACTGTGTACAGTCCTGGGCACCCTGTTACAGAAAGGATATTATTAAACTAGAAAGAGTGCATAAGAGATTTACTAGGATGCTACTGGGACTTGATAGATTGGGTTAGAAGGAGAGGCTGGATCGACTGGGACTTTTTTCTCATGAGCGTTGAAGACTGAGGGGTGATCTTATAGAGGTCTATAAAATAACGAGGGGCATAGATAGTCAATATCTTTTCCCAAAGGTAGGGAGGTCTAAAACTAGAGGGCATAGGTTTAAGGTGAGAAGGGAGAGCTACAAAAGGGTCCAGAGGGGCAATTTTTTCACACAAAGTGATGAATGTCTGGAACAAGCTGCCGGAGGTATTAGTAGAGGCGGGTACAATTTTCTCTTTTAAAAAACATTTGGACAGTTACACGGGTAAGATGGGTATAGAGGGATATGGCCAAATGTGGGCAATTGAGATTAGCTTAGGGGTTTAAAACAAAAGGGCGGCATGGACAAGTTGGCCAAAGGGCCTGGTTCCATGCTATAAACCTCTATGACTCCACAGTATGATATTCTTTCTGTGAAGCTCCTGGGAGAAAAACTCCTTTCCTACATTATAATGCAGTAACTACTGCGCTCAAAAACGTTTACTTGTTTGCAAAAGGATTTCCTGCTACAGGCAGCGCTCGGACCTTGGACACATTTGGAAGCCATGCTGCATCTCGAAGCGTTGCAAGTCGGAACTGATTCCCCAGTAGGAACAAGGATGAAAATGAGGGCTTGTTTCCGTCAGTTGGACAAGGCAGCATTTTGATCAGTAAATTGTGACCTCATTTCAGACAGGTTTTAGATGTTCGTCCTGACATATCCAAACCTTGGCTGGCTTCTCTAGTGGGAAGAACATAAGCTTCAGACCACCAGAGTGCAAGATCCCAACATAACTAATGAGTGATGCACCAGCAGGGTGAGGCAGGAATTTCACTGGCAAACTGCACCCTCTTTTCCCAGTTTGCAGGAACACTCTTCCGGTTTGTGGACTCCAGCCTGGCCAGGCAGCACCCTGCTGCTGAGCCACAGAGACTGTTCTCGGTAAAAACCTTCTGGCCCAGAGTTATGGCTGGGTGAGTGAAGGATATAGGGGACCTGGTGTTTCGACAAGGGGTTTCAATAAACTCCCAGGCTTGTTCAAAATGTATGAAATTTATAAATCATATTTATACAAAGTATAAAAGGTGGGCATGTTACTGTAAATTTGAAATAGAGTGTTAATTTTTAAACATTAAGTGCTGTTCATTGTAACTCGAATGTTCTAAAGTCAAGTTCTACCTGGGGACAGAAAGATATGGGCGGCACGGTGGCACAGTGCAGGGACCCAGGTTTGATTCCCGATTTAGGTCACTGTGTGGAGTTTGCACATTCTCCCCGTGTCCGTGTGGATTTCCTCCGGATGCTCTGGTTTTTCCCCCTACACTCCAAAGATGTGCGAGTTAGGTGGATTGGCCATGCTAAATTATCCCTTAGTGTCAGGGGGATTGGCAGGGAATACAGGGATAGGGCCTGGGTGGGATCGTTGTTGGTGCAGGCTCAATTGGGCTAATTGGTTACCTTCTACGCTGTAGGGATTCTATATTTGTACTTCCTTCAGTTTCTCATTTTGCTTTATTTCTTTCTATGACCTTTTGATTCAGAGGCAAGAGTTGTCCATGGTTCGATGACTAGTGTAAGCTTTGTAAATTTACAGAATTGTGATGGAATTAGGAACAAAATTGCAGGAATACAAGCCATGACATTGCCTAGTGGCCAGAGTATGTAACTACACCATGACAGTCAATGATGTTGACATAACCAATTTAAAATGGTAAATGCTGGCTTGATATGGGGGGAATTAGATGAACGGGTGTTTCATTAACATTCGTAGCTAAATGTATTGCAAGATCCTGCTTTTGATTGTCACTGCCAATTCAATTAAAGGCAGGAACAAAATTATTAAGCATGCGAGAGTCTTTTCCCAAATGGACACCTGTAGCATCTGCTTCAGTTAAGTAAATTGCAGCCATTCCCTGTTGTGTTGACTCTGTCTTATACCTTTTGAATCATTTTGGGGTTTTTTTGTTTGTAGGAGAAAACCAAGGTGCAGAGGGTAACCGGCTCTGAAAAGAAGCATATGGGTATGAACACAACGGGGCTCATAAATGCTGCTTCACCTATCGGCAGTGCAAGAACTTCCTTCCCAGAAACTATCACAGTGTCTTTGAGCAACAGTTCACTGCCGGTGGAACTCTCCTCGCTCCCAGCCTCTGTAAGTTCCTTCATAAATAAAAGCAAATTATTGCACGTGCTGGAATCTGAAACCAAAAGAGAAAATGCTGGAAAATCTCAGCAGGGCTGGCAGCATCTGTAAGGAGAGAAAAGAGCTGATGTTTCAAGTCCAGATGACCCTTTGTTAAAGGGTTAAAGGGTCATGATTTTTCTCTTCTAAAAGCTTTGACAGAGGGTCACCTGGACTCAACATCAGCTCTTTTCTCTCTTTACAGATGCTGCCAGACTGCTGAGATTTTCCAGCATTTTCTCTTTTGGTAAGTTCCTTCGTTGTGTTTTTATTCTTTCGTGGGATGCCCTTGAGGAGTTGGTGGTGAGCTGCCTTTTTGAACCACTGCAGTTTATATGGTGTAGGTACATCCATGCTGCTGTCAGGGAGTTCCAGGAGTTTAAACCAGCGACAGTGAAGGAATGACTATATTGTTCCAAGTCAGGATGGTGAGTGAGAGGAACCTACCGTTGGCGGTGTTCCCGTGCATCTGCTGCCCTTGTCTTTCTAGGTGGTAGAGGTCGTGGATTTGGAAGGTGCTGCTGAAGGAGTCTTAGTGAGTTGCTGCAGTGCATCTTGTAGATGATACGCACTGCTGCTACTGTGTTGGTGGTGGAGGGTGTGAATGTTTAAGATGATGGATGAGGTGCCAATCAAGTGGGCTGCTTTGTCCTGGATAATGTTGAGCTTCTTGAGTGTTGTTGGAGCTGCAGTCAAATAGAGAGTATTCCATTACACCCCTGACTTAGGGAGTCAGGAGGTGGGTCACTGCAGAGCTCCCAGCCTAGGAATTGCTCTTGTAGCCACAATGTTTATTTACTGCCCTCTCTGTTAGGCGATATTAAGCCTTAGACTTAGAAAAGGACTTGCAATTTCTAATTTGGCTTTTTCTCCCCCCCCCACCTTTTTATACCAGGTTCAACTACACATCCAGCGACAACAGATCGAAGCTCTAAAGAAGCAAGTTCAGGTCCTTCAACAACAGCAGAGCTGCCAGCAGCAACAGGTGACACTGCCTCCCAAGAGAGTGTGTTAGAGGGTGAGGGATTGGGTCAGGTGGGGTGCTATGAACCAGGGGTGGGATACTGCAGTGGCGATGGGTCCAATCAGCCTGCAGCACACTCATACCATCGGGTGTGGCCTTCTGAACAGGCCGGCTGAGCATTGGAAAGAAAAATTAAAAGACTACTCCCTGATTTAATCTTTTCTCACCTATTTATTGGATTAGAATGAAATCAGTGGAACCAAACATCATGCAGGTCATCTAACGGACATCCTCTTTCAAATTCGTTCAGGGGATGTGAGCATCGCTGGCTAGACCAGCATTTAATGAACTGAGTGGTTTGCTAAGACATTTCAGGAGGCATTTTTAAGAATCAACCACATTGCTGTGGCTCTGGAGTCACATGTAGGCCAGACCAGGTAAGGATGGCAGATTTCCTTCCCTAAAGGACATTAGTCAACCAGATGTATATTTCTGACAGTTGGCAATTATTTCATGGTCATCAGTAGATTCTTAATTCCAGATTTTTTTTATTGAATTCAAATTTCACCATCTGCCATGGTGGGTTTCGAACTCAGGTCCCCAGAACATTAACCTTGATCTCTGGTCTACTAGTCCAGCGACAATACCATTAGTCCACAGCCTCCCTCCAAAGCATTGTCAGCTGTTTTACTCCCAAGACTAATTTCTATCCCATATTCCTGTCTGCAGAATTGTTTACCCTGTTGGCCTTTTCCTCCTGTTTTTCTTCTAGATGTCTGTGTGGAGTTTGTACGTTCTCCCCATGTCTGCGTGGGTTTGCCCTGGGTGCTCCGGTTTCCTCCCACAGTCCAAAGATGATGTGGAGATGACTTGTTCCTTTAGAGCTAGCATTAACCCATTTATTTTCAATAGTTATAATGCTTCTGCTGATCTAGTGACACAGATGCAGGAAATGTTTGTCCCCTGGTGTCAACAGCTTTGACCTTTAGGTTTCAAAGCGCAGAAAGTTTGTGCTGTGTATTGCACTATCTGATTTATGCCACAAGAGGGCCCTGCATTTACACAACTCAGCTAGGTGTTAGAGAGACAGGGACCAGCTGCTGCAACAATAACTTGCATTTATATAGTGCCTTTATTATAGTTTAAAAAGTATAAAAAGAGGCTTCACAGAAATGTTGTCAGACAAGATTTGACTCTGAGCCACATCAAGAGAGTCCCTTAATTTGTTTGTTTAATTTAGTTGGTTGATCAAAATAGGATAAAGAGATATTCGGGCAAGTTGACCAAAGCTTGATCAATGATGTGGGTTTTAAGAAGCATCTTAAAGGAGAAGAAAGAGGTAGAATGTCAGAGATGTTCAGGGAGAGAATGCCAGGGCTTCTGGCCTTGGGAGCTGAAGGCTTGGCTGCGGCATGGTGGCACAGTGGTTAGCACTGCTGCCTCACAGTACCAGGGATCTGGGTTCAATTCTGGCTTCAGGTGACTGTGTGGAGTTTGCACATTCTCCCTGTGTCTGTGTGGGTTTCCTCCGGGTGCTCTGGTTTCCTCCCACAGTCCAAAGATGTGCAGGTTAGGATGATTGGCCATGATAAATTGTCCCTTAGTGTTTGGGGGATTAACAGGGTAAATATGTGGGGTTATGGGGATAGGACCTGGGTAGCATTGTTGTTGGTGCAAGCTCGATGGGCTGAATGGCCTCCTTCTGTACTGTAGAGATTGTATTCTTCACCCCTCCAAACTCAAGGAAGAATAGCCTTCCAGCCCTTTATGTATTTAATCCATGAAACCGTGATATGAATGTGCAGTGCGCCCTTTCATAGTATCTAATCTCTCCCTCAATGTCAACGAAACAAAGGAGATTGTCATCGACTTCAGGAAGCGTAAAGGAGAACATGCCCCTGTCTACATCAATAGGGATGAAGTAGAAAGGGTCGAGAGCTTCAGGTTTTTAAGTGCCCAGATCATCAACAACCTGTCCTGGTCCCCCCATGCCAACATGATAGTTAAGAAAGCCCACCAACGCCTCTACTTTCTCAGAAGACTAAGGAAATTTGGCTACGACTCTCACCAACGTTTACAGGTGCACCATCGAAAGCATTCTTTTGAGTTGTATCACAGCTTGTAATGGTTCCTGCACTGCCCAAGACCGCAAGAAACTACAAAAGGTTATGAATACAGCCCAATCCATCACACAACCCAGCTTCCCATCCATTGACTCCGTCTACACTTCCCACTGCCTCGGCAAAGCTGTCAGTGTAATTAAGGACCCCACGCATCCCTGACGTTCTCTCTTCCACCTTCTTCAGTCAGGAAAAAGATACAAAAGTTTGAGGTCACGCATCAGGCAACTCAAGAACAGCTTCTTCCCTGCTGCGGTCAGACTTTTGAATGGACTTACCTTGCACTAAGTTGATCTTTCTCTACACCCTAGCTATGACTGTAACACTACATTCTACGCTGTCTCCTCTGTGAATGGTCTGCTTTGTTTGTACAGTGTGCAAGAAACAATACTTTTCACTTGTGTTAATCCATGTGGTAATAATAAATTAAATCAAAAGAACTAATCCTGCAAATTATCTGACTGATGGCTACACTTAAGTTTCTGTATAATAAAACCTGAGTTTGTTTTTTGTGATACAGAACACTGCAGATTGCTCCTCTGTGAGATAAAATAGATGATGTGGTCACTATTGTACTACTTTATGTCTGTGAGCTTTGGCTACACATCAGAAAGTACTAATTTGAATGTTGAGGTTGTGAAAGGTGCTATATAAATGCACATTCTTTCCTGTTCCTCAGCGAGATGCACCGAGGGCCCAGGCTGAGCCTGAGCTACCGCAGATCCTTGTTCATCAGCCAAGTACCATCATAACCACGCAGCAACCAGTGGGACTGTAGCTCAGAGCAATACAGCAGCACTGTGTGTTGAAAGAGGGGCCAGTTATTGCCCAGGTCCTGCAGAATCCCACCCACTCCCAGATGTTGTCTGCCATACAATCCATCGGTATCGTCCAAAATGCCCTTCAACGCAACGATATTCAGGTAAACCCAATCTTTTTATTTGGTTCATTTCAGAGTTCATAGAGTCACAGAATCCCTACAGTGCAGAAGGAGGCCATGCAATGACCATAATCTCACCCAGGCCCTATCCCCATGCATCTACACTAGCTAGTCCCCTGACACTAAGGGATAATTTAGCATGACCAATCCACCTAACCTGCACATCTTTGGACTGTGAGAGAAAACTGGAGCACCTGGAGGAAACCCATGCAGACATGGGGACAACGTGCAAACTCCAAACAGATTGTGACCTGAGGCCGGAATCGAACCCAGGTCCTTGGCGCTGTGAGGCAGCAGTGCTAACCACTGTGCCACCCCAAATAGTTGATGAGCAATTGTCTACAGGTCTGTCTGACGGTCTGGCACGGTCAGCTCATATTTCTGACATTAAAGCAAAATACTGCAGATGCTGGAAATCTGAAACAAAAGCAGAAAGTGCTGGAAAACCTCAGCAAGTCTGACAATATCCATGGAGAATGAATAGAGCCAACACTCGTTGAAGGTTCCTATTTCCACCTCAGTAAAATTGTGTCCCACTGGGTTGCCTGGGTTTGTTTCCTACCTCAACTTTTAAGATATCCCGAGGTGCTTTACAGGAACATTAATGGAACAAATTATACAAAAAAAAATACATTATTGGCTGTGAAGCATTTTGGGAAGCCCTGAGCTTGTGAAAGACGCGATAGAAATGCAGACTCTTTCATTCCTTTGAAAGCTCCTTCCGAGTCTTTGGATTTTCTTGGCATGGAGCAGGAGTGGCTGTTTGACACCTCGAGCTCTCTCGCAGATCATGTTTCAGGACTGCAAGAGCAGCAAGTCAGAAATTGCAGCCCCCTCAACCCAGACAAAGGGGTTTGCCACTGACAGTTACTATCTGTAGCCGTGCAGGGGAACTCCTATTTGTTTTCCCAGTGTCTCCTGTGCCGCCGGGAGTTTTACGAATGGCTCATGTCTCTTGTCCGATATTTACAGGATTGACACAGGCCTCACTGTGCTTTAAGCCATAAGTGGTAATGTGTTTCCTTATTCCCAGATGTGCTCACTGCCCACTGTTCTGTTTGCCCTCATTATTTACCTTCAGCAGTTTTCACTTTTGAAAGGCTGAACTTGATGTGAAGTCCGGGTACGTCATACAATAAGTGAACTGTTAAACTAAGTATTGTAGGCTCCTTCATGTGTTGCAGCAGGGAAATGAATCTCAATGCCGTGCTATTGAGATCCTCTGTGAGAGGGGATCTCATAGAAACTTGTAAAATCCCAAGAGGGTTAGACAGAGTAGATTCAGAAAGAATGTTCCCAATGGTAGGAGAGTCCAAAACTAGGGGGTCATAGTTTGAGGCTAAGGGGTAAACCTTTTAGAACTGAGGTGAGAAGAAATTTCTTCACCCAGAAGGTGGTGAGTATGTGGAATTCACTCCCACAGAAAGTAGTTGAGGCCAAAACGTTGGGTGATTTCAAGAAGAAATTAGATATCGCTCTTGGGGCTAAAGGGATCGAGAGATATGGGGGAAAGGGGGGGATTAGGATATTGAATTTGATGATCAGCCATGATCAAAATGAATGGCGGAGCAGGCTCAAAGGGCTGAATGGCCTCCTCCTGCTTCTATTTTCTGTGTTTCCATGTACTGAGATCATAAAAAGTCCTGGCATTCAGATAAGAAAGAAAGACTTCTGTGTTCACTTTTTGCAACCTCTGAATGCCACGTCACCTTTAGATCAATATTGGTCAGGACGCTGCCCTTAGAAATAGTGGCTGTGGGATCTCAAATACTCACCTGAGAGGGCAGACAAGGTTTAGATTTATGGTTTCATCCAAGATAGCATCTCTGGCAGTGTGACACTCCCTCGGTGCTGTACAGCAGTGTCGGCCTGGATTTTGTGCATCCTGAACCTGCAGCTTTGACAGGGTTGGGAGTGTTACCCTGGGTGGTGTAGTATTGTATTATCAGAGTCTCAGTCTGATTGGTGATCATTCATAAAGTCAGCCAGTGGGAGCTGGAATCTCACAGAGACTATGTGGGATTCCATAGTCATCCCACATGACTCATCCTGAGTTGCTCATCCTGAAACCATCAAGGTCAACGGATTTTCCATGGTCCTCTCCTTGCCCGCTGCGATTCCCGTGGTGGGTGGGGCGGTAAATTTCCGATCTGTGGGCAGGATTCCCTGGCCATTCACGCCAGCGGGATTCTCCGAACCCTCTGCAAGATTGGGCTGAGTGCCAAATACTCCATCCTCGCTTGCCGCGGGGCGTGAACGGTTGGGGAATTCCGGCCTAGGTAAACTCTCAGATTTTCAGATATTTTCTTGCCTGAAGCAATAAGGGTAAATTTTATATATTTTTTAATTTAGGTTGTTGTTCAAACCATGGGTCTACCTTCTGGTATAACACTACAGAATAGTGCAAACTTGAGAACGCAGTCTCGGGGAACCTTGCTGTACCATATTCCCTCACAACCAATCAGCAGCTGTAACGATGAACAGTGCGCAAACCTTCCCGACCTCAGGAATGTGATGTTTCAGGATGCAGTTTCCCAGAGCATCAGTCCCGTAAACCAGGGACCTCTGGTGAGTTTTTCTCATCCATCGGTCGTTGAAACTAACAGTGTAACCAGGACCTAATATCTGGACTTCTTCTAACATTTACCAGCTCCCACTTTAACTGTTGTATTCATGTCAAATGGATTAAGGTTTGCAGTGAAGGTCTTGTGATGAAGTGGTTAGAGTCCCTGCCTCTGAACCTGAAGCTGCCTGGTTCGATCCCATTCCAGGGCCGGAATTCTCCCAAAGTCAAATTCACGTGAAAACGGAACTAATTTGTGTTGGTTTTTTTCAATGGGAGTTCAAAGAAAAATCTCTAACACCCTTTTGCGTTGCTGAGGCCATCAACGTGAATATCATAAATTTCAGGTGGCGGGGCCCATCTCCGCTGGAGAGGCTGGAATCACCGCACTGAGATTGGCCCCTGTCTGCCGGCCTCCTGATTGCGGGCCAGCTTGTTTGCTTGCCAGCCCCACAATCCATGTAATGCTGGTCTCCGACCATTCGTGAATTCCCCCTCCTGGCCTGCCCTGATCTTCAGCAACCCTCTTCCCCCCCATCGATTGACTTCCAACTGCCTCCCTGCAGTGCCAACCCCACCCTGGCAGCCAGTCCCGATTTTGCTAGCTTCCCCCCTCCCTCCCCCACTGATCCCGACTGCAGAGTGGCAATGGTTACCCCCCTGCCCACATCAGTATCCTGCACCCTAGGCCCAGCTCCCTTGGCAGTGCCCTCCTGCCTGATGGGCAATGACCTGATTGTTTCCACCTCGTTCCGGCCGGGCCGCCAGCTCCCCAAAAGTGGGGAGCTACTCTAAACCCCACTGGAGTGAAACTCTCCTGGCTGTCTGGTGGTGATTTAACCTGAGGATCACCACATCTCAGGCAAGGGACAGGATTGAGAAGGCGGAGCCTTCATGAATAACCACAGCCGGTACAAGAATTGTACCCACACTGTTGGCATCACACTGCATCACAAATCAACCGTCCAGCCAACTGAGCTAACCGAACCTGACCTCTTCAAAGCCTCTCTGTCTCTTTTTAGGTAAACCTTTTGGACTGAGATGAAGACAGATTTCTTCACCCAGAAATTAGTGAGCCCGTAGAATTTGCTGCCACAGAAAATAGTTGAGGTGAAAACATTGTATGCTTCCAAGAAGAAGTTAGATTTGGCACTTGGGGTGAAGGAGATCAGAGGCTATGGGGGAAGGCATGGGATCAGGCTATTGAGTTGGATGAACAGCCATGATCACGTGCTGTTATTTTCCATGTTTCTATGGTTCCCATCCTTTAAGATGCAGCTTCAAGTCTAATCTCTTTGAGCAAGATTTTTAATCACTTTCCCGCATGTCTCCATATTTTGGTTGGTGTCAAACTCTGGCTGGTCATGTTCCTGTGTTGGGCTTTGATCCTATGTTATGATGATCGTGGCCATGGGAGATCTTCCATTGTGTCAACTGATTGATTTTTGCTTTTGGCTTTTTTAAATTTACTGACCTGTACAACATTCATTTTCATCAGCATGGACTGGAGACGCTGCTTGGCAACAGATGAAGGGTTGGAATATCTGCAGCCGCCAGCTAACTTTATACCTGTCCATTCGGAGGATGGCTTCACAGGCAGCAGTCTGCAGTGGGTTACAAGGCAGCTTTGTAACCAAATACGGTCAAATCCCGATGAGCCAAATCCAAGGGCATCCGTCCACAAAACTGTATTGAGTGGAACTTTGTTTGAGCCGTGGAAGGCCCATCCCGGATGAATCCTCCTCTGTGTCACCGAGTATGGTCTGTGTCAACAACAAGTGGTTCAAATGCCAAATGGGAACACAATGAAGCAATAAATGTGGGAAAAAGTCTTGAGCTTTTTAGTCATGGGACATGGGCTGGCTAGCATTTATTGCTGAACCCTAATTGCCCTTGAGAAGATGGTGGTGGATACAACTGAGCATCTCGCTAGGCCAATGAGAGTCAACCGTGTTGCTGTGGCTCTGGAGTCACATGCAGGCCAGACCAGGTAAGGACGGCAAATTTCCTTTTCTAAAGGATATTAGTGAACCGGATGGGTTTTTCCAACAATCGACAATGATTTCATGTCATCAGTAAATTCTCAATTCCATTTCTTGTTTATTGAATTCAAATTCCACCATCTGCCGTGGTGGGCTTCAAACCCGGATCCCCAGAACATTAGCAGAGTTTTTGGAATAATAGTCTAGTGATAATACTGTTTGACCATCGCCTACACATTTGTCCATTTGTTCACACTTTACAATGACCTTGTAAAAACGCCAGAGTTTTGCATTGAAAAATTAAATAAGATGGTATGATGGCACGGTGGTTAGCACTGCTGCCTCACAGCAGCAGGGACCCAGGTTTGATTCTCGGCTTGGGACGCTGTGTCTATGGAGTTTGCGCATTCTCCCCGCGTCTGCATGGGTTTCCTCTGGGTGCTCTGGTTTACTCCCACGGTCTGAAAGACGTGCTGGTTAAGCGCATTGGCCATGCTAAATTCTCCCTCAGTGTACCGGAACCGGCGCTAAAGTATGGCAACTTGGGGATTTTCACAGTAACTTCATTGCAATGTTAATGTAAGCCTACTCGTGACACTAATAAATACACTTTAAACTTAAATGTTGGAAGCTGGCCCCAAAAGTTCTCTAATCTTTCTCTGCTTATCGTGCTGACTTTAGACATGTGTGATATAGTCCACCAGGTTATCAATACAGTCAACAGGTTTTGGTGGTTCCAAGCTGCATTGTGAAAGCTCAGGGCAATTCTACTGCCTTTGTGATATCAGTTAGGGACAGAGTTGGGTGAGCGGGCGGGCATTTGTCAGATGCTTCTTGGGCATTGAGTTCCTTGGTTAAGAATATTTGGCGTCTACATTAGATCATTGATCCATAAGATATAGGAGCAGAATTTGGCCATTTGGCCCAATCCTTCGTGCAGGGTACAGCATTGTCCGCCTCCGTGTAACTTTCCACAGTCATCTCTACTGGAATTTCCATGCTGACCTCCCACAAGTGAGGGGAAAAGTGTGTCACCAGCAGGAATTGGCTGGTTTCCCTCATTCCTTCTCATTTCTTGACACCTTGCGCAGCTGTAACCTGTTTAAATCTTGTCTGGTGGAAGCAGTTGGCAATTATGGCTTCCGTCACCATCTTCTGCACTGTCTTCCTCATTAATATGGCTTCCAGAGCAGTTAGAAACTAGAAGCAGGAGTAGGCCACTCGGCCCTTCAAGCACACTCCACCATTCATCTTGATCACAGCTGATCATCAAATTCAACATCCTGATCCCTCCCTCCACACCTCCCCCCCCCCACCCCCCCCAAAATATCCCTCGATCCCTTTAATTCCAAGAGCTATATCTAATTTCTTCTTGAAATCACACAACGTTTTGGCCTCAACTACTTCCTGTGGTAGTGAATTCCACACATTCACCACCCTCTGGGTGAAGAAATTTCCCCTCATCTCAGTTCTAGAAAGTTTACCTCTTATCTTCAAACTATGATCCCTAGTTCTGGACTCCCCCACCATTGGGAACATTCTTTCTGAATCTACTCTGTCTAACCCTGTTAAGAATTTTATAAGTTTCTATGAGATTCCCTCTGTGTTCTGAACTCCAGTGAATATAATTCTAACCGACTTAGCCTCTCCTCATATGACAAATCTGCTATTCCAGAAATCAGCCTGGTAAACCTTCCCTGTACTCCCTCTCAAGCAAGGACATCCTTCCTAGATAAGGAGACCAAAACTGCATATAATACTCCAGGTGTGACCTCACCGACACCCTACATAATTGCAGCAAAACATCCCTATCCCTATAGTGAAATCACCTTCCTATGAAGGCCAACATATTTGCCTTCTTTACTGCCTGCTATACCTGCACATTTACTTTCAGCAACTGATGAACAAGGACTCCAAGGTTTTGTTGTGTATCCTCCTTTCTCAATTTATGTCCATTCATCTAATAATCTGTCTTCCTATTATTGCTACCAAAATGGACAACCTCGCCATGCAGATGCCCACACAAACAGCCTGTCCAAATCATGCTGAAGCATCTCTGCATCCTCCTCACAGCTCACCCTCCCACCCAACTTGGTCTTATCTGCAAATTTGGAGATAATACATTCAGTTCCCGCTTCCAAGTCATTAGTATATAATGTGAACAACTGGGGTCCTAGCACCCTGTGGAACCCACTAATCACTGACTGCCGATCAGAAAAAGACCCATTTATACCAATTCTTTGCCTCCTATCTGGGACCAGCTTTCTATCGATCTCAAGACAATATCTGAAATCCCATGTACTTTAACTTTACATGGTAGTCTATTATGTGAGACCTTGTCGAAAGCTTTCTGAAAGTCTAAATAAACCATGTCCACTGTTGCTCCTCTGTCAACTCTACTAGTTACAACTCAAAAAATTCCAAGAGATTTCCCTTTTGTAAATCCATGTTAACTTTGATTATATCACTGCCTTCCAAATGCTGAGTAATGAAATCATTGACAATAGTGTCTAGCAACTTCCCCAGTACCGATGTTAGGCTCTCTCGTCTATAGTTCCCTGTTTTCGCTCTACTCTTTTTTTTTTGAATAGTGGTCTTACATTAGCTACCTTCAAGTCTGTAGGAACTATTCCAGAGTACAAAGAACTTTGGAAAATAACCACCAATGGAGTTGGGTTGTCCTCCTGTTTTTCAATGAGCTTTCAGTTTCCTAATTATCCTTTGATCCATTAGCTGAAGCTTGGCCATGTCATTGAGAGGCTAGAATGTCAACCGGATGCTCTAAGTCAGTAAGGACTGCACAGGACATTCGTCTGCACTGATAAAAAAATCTTTCTTTTGCTGGCCCACTTTCTGATCCACACCTCAAACACTAGAGCTCACCCAAGTGGAATTGTGAACCTTGTGCTGTGTGCAGCGCCTTTGCAAGCAACATGGCTTCTTTGTCTTCCCAGTCACAAGAATCGGCAGATTTTTGGTGTCATGCATCTTGGTGTAGACTGTCACAGTGACCTGTTCCTTGTTCCGTTTTCCACTATTGCATGTTTCCCTTTACGCAGAGGGTAAACAATCCCAATACATCTAGGTTAAAGATGTCTTATAGTGCTTAATTGTTTAAGATGTGGGCGGGATTGTTCAGAAGCAAATCATCTGGAAATGGGAAAGTTCTCTTCTCAGCTGTCTTGAACCACTTTGGCAGAGCTTCTTTAACATCAGGATAGGTAGCCGTTCTCATCCTTTTCCTTGCTGGAGAGGATGCTGACTTGTCGAAATGTTCTGGAATGTCCTCTGTGATATGGCGGACAAACTCAATAACAGAATCTCCCTCTCTGATAAAGAATGGGTTAAAGGGATATGGGAGCAAGTGGGGAGGTAGATCTGAGACCAGGGAGAGATCAGCCAAGATCTGATTTAATGGCAGAGCAGACTCGAAGGGCTGACTTTGCCCACTTCTGCTCTCTTACATTTGCTGTGTTCATGATGTCCACTTCCACTTGCTGCATCAACCTCACCTCTCTGATTGACGAGGTTGAATTTTCTCACAGGTTTAGCAACACACACAGGTTTTGACTGCCCTTTCACAGGGAGATCTCAATGTCAAACGGATTACCCAGTGCTCCATGTTTTCATTCTCCTTGTGTAGTCTTAACTCCATTCAGATTGGCTGGTATGGTCATCGTGACAAATTTGAGGTTCCTGGTGCAGAATTTTGACTTATCCCAGGCAACGTTCTGTGAAATTTACTACTCTACCAGTGGGAATGGTAAGAAGTCTCACAACACCAGGTTAAAGTCCAACAGGTTTATTTGGAATCATGAGCTTTCAGAGCACTACATGAGCCCTGATGAAGGACCAGTGCTCTGAAAGCTCGTGATTCCAAATAAAGATTAAGAGAGCTGCTAATAATGGTGTAAAGCTCAGACAGCAGAGCAAGGGTTAGTACTCTGAAAGTTAAAGTGGCTCTATGTGTGTGGAGAAGGTGGGGTGGGTGGAGTGGGGAGGGGTGTGGAGAGAGAAATTTGTGGGAGAGACATTTTGAGTGATCAAAATGTAGGTCAGAGTTCATGATTTGAAGCTAAGTCCAGAATGCTGTAAAGTGCCTAATCGGAAGATGAGGGGCTGTTCCTCCTGTTTGCACTGGGCTTACCTGCAATGTTGCAGCAAACCAAGGATGAAAATGTGAGCGTGAAAACACAATGGTGAATCAAAATGTCAAACGATAGGTTGCAGTTGTGCTTACGGACTGAACAAAGGTGTTCTGCAAAGTGATCACAACTTGAGATGAACCATATGGAGATGTCAGGGGTAAGTTTTTCATTCAGAGGGTGGTGGGTGCATGAAATCGGCTGCCGGCAGTGGTGGTAGAGGTGAATTCGATAGGGTCTTTTGGATAAGTACATGGGACTTAGAGGGTTATAGGTAAGCCTAGTAGGTAGGGACATGTTCGGCGCAACTTGTGGGCCAAAGGGCCTGTTTGTGCTGTAGTTTTTCTATGTTCTAACTTGGGAGAAGTGAAGTTGCACTTAATTAACAGTTGATGTGTCTGATCAGTTATACTGACAACAACATTATGATTGTCTTGCTTTAAATCTGTTTACTGATGTGTGCTTTGCAAGCTAGAAAAATAAAAAAAACTTATGATGCAGAGCATTTTGAAACATGCTGTGAGACTTCTTACAGTCCCTGCCCCAGTCCAATCTGGCATCTCCACATTATGGCCACCAATGGGAATGGTTGATGACTTTAATATAACTGAAATTTTGTATCATCTGTGTTTGACTCATCACAGTCTCGGTGTATCTAACATTGAAAATCAGAAAATATATCCACAACCAACTGGTTAAGGTGCAGAGTCTCATAGAAAGATCTGAATTAGTGGCAGGGTGGCACAGTGGTTATCACTGCTGCTTCACAGCGCCAGGGACCTGGGTTTAATTCCCAGCTTGGGTCACTGATTGTGCTGAGTTTGCATGTTCTCCCTGTGTCTGTGTGGGTTTCCTCCGGGTGCTCCAGGTTCCTCCACATTCTGAAAGATGCGCTGGTTATGTGCATTGACCCGAACAGGTGTCAGACTGTGGCGACTCGGGGAATTTCACAGTAACCTCATTGCAGTGTTAATGTAAGCCTTACTTGTGACCAGTAAATAAACATTAAACTTTGAATTTATATAGTTGGAATCTTTCAGGGCATCATCATACTCCAAAGTGTCTTACAGACAGTGAGTGCTTTTTGAAGTGTTGTCACTGTGGGAAAAGTGGCAGCCAATTTGCACACAGCAAACTCCCACAGTGATGTGATGATGATGAGATAATCTGTTCTTGGTGATGACAGGTGAGGGATAGATATTGGCCAGGACACTGGGAAGAACTCTGTTCTTGAAAATGAAGAGATTATTAAATAGGAATGATAGAAATTGCTAAATGGAAAAAAGACCAAGGGTCTGGTTCACTAGCGAGCATCCTAATTTTTTTTCCTTTATTCATTTATGGGATATGGGCATCGCTGGCTGGGCCTGCATTTGTTGCGCATCCATAATTGCCCCTGAATTGAGTTTCAGTTCTGGGTGACTTGGTTAGCACTGCTGCTTCACAGCACCAGGGACCTGAGTTCAATTCCCAGCTTGGGTCACCCTGTGTGGAGTTTGCACATTCTCCCCGTGTCTGTGTGGGTTTCCTCTGTGGTCCTGTGTGGTCCGGTTTCCTCCCACAGTTTGTAAGACGTGCAGGGTAGATGCATTGGCCATGCTAAATTCTCCCTCGGTGTACCCGAACAGTCAGCAGAGTGTGGTGACTAGGGGATTTTCACAGTAATTTCATTGCAGTATTAATGTAAGCCTACTCGTGACAATGATAAAGAAACCTTATTTTAGACTGCATTTTTAAGAGTCAACCACATTGCTGTGGCTCTGGAGTCGCATGTAGGCCAGACCAGGTAAGGGCGGCAAATTTCCTTCCCTGAGCGAACCAGCTGGATTTTTCCAACAATTGATTATTGATTCCTGGTCATCTTTAGACTTTCAATCCCAGATTTTTATTGAATTAAAATTTCACCATTGCCATGGTGGGATTTGAACCCAGGTCTCTATTAGACTGGCTCTCTGGACTACTGGCACAGTGACAATACCACTGCACCAACCCCTCCCATGATCCAATGATAATGGAGTTATTATCTAATCACAGCGATCAATGAGTTTATGACAGACCCAGCCATGAGGTGGGGAAAATCCTCGGTGGGGGAGAGCTTTGGGAATCTTTAAATCCAAAGTCATTGGTTCCTCCCAAGCCAAGCTATATTTGTTTTTATTTCAAAAATATATTTTATTCATAAGTACTCTGAAATAAAGTATTCCAGAAATGAATTTCCAATAATTACAAAAAAAAAGTCCTATTACAATAGTTTACGGTGCCCAGTTCCAAGACGTTACATTCCTTTCAGTTCAGTTCTTCAACAAACAATATACATTCCTGACATTTCACTGTGTACTATTTTTACAGAGTTGCACACAGTTATGCAGTCCAAGGGTTTTTTTTACAGTTTCTGGCCTCTCGGTCTGTCTTGGTTAAAAGGCTTCAAAAGGTGACCTTTCCGCATTGTGCCTTTGTCCCATCTGTCCCAATCTCGAGAGCGTCCCTCAGCACATAGTCCTGGACCTTGGAATCTGCCAGTCTGCAGCACTTGGCCAAGGACAAATCTTTGCAGTGGAAGATCAGCAAGTTTCGGGCGGGCCACAGAGCGTCCTTCACCGAGTTGATGACCCTCCAGCAGCAGTTGATACTTGGCCCGGTGTGCGTCCCTGGGAACAGTCCACAGAGCAGTGTCCAGTGTCCCTGGGAACAGCCTGTAGAGCACTGAGTCCCGCGTCACCGAGCTGCCCGGGATGAACTTCGACAAATACCACTGCATCTCACTCCAGACTTCCTTTGCAAAGGCAAGCTATATACTTGTGACACATTGCAAGAGATGATATATTCACCACTGCCATTACATTTAGAATGTTGAGACTGCACTTTTAATTGCCCCTTTAAGGAGCACCTTTGAATCTTTTAATCCAGGCTGTTCTGAGCCAACTAGTCAAGAGCAGCTCCAGCATATTGGTTCTTTGCAGCAGGAAGAGTCCAGGATGGCTGGAGGCTTGGTTACTGTCTGTAACCAGATGGAAGCTCAGCAAGAGTCCAAGTGACGTCTCCAGCGTCTTCCAGTTCAGACGGACTCCTTGGCTCAGCGCCACAGCAGAGAAGAGCAGTCCCTGAAACAGCCGGCTCCGTCAAACCCTCAGCATGTCCTGCAGCTGATCACAGTAAGCAGGGATTGTCAGACATCTACCAACAGTGCCAGCCAATGTGCCAGTGCACAGGCAGCTTGCGTCACCACAGGTTATGATGTGATCTTATCAGCAGTCATTTCCAGAATATCTGAATCCATATTGTGTGTATTTAAGATGATGAATCTAACAGAATTGGGCTGAATGAGTGATGAGGTTAAGTCACATCGTGTGTGCATGTCTGAATGTGAGTGCATGAGGAAGGGAGGATGTAAATATATTCTCTCTCAACCAGGGGATTTTCACAGCAACTTCATTGCAGTATTAATATAAGAAAACTTGTGACACATCTTGAAACTTAGGGGCTGCACGGTGGCACAACGGTTAGCACTGCTGCCTCATAATTCCAGGGACCGGGGTTTGATTCCCAGCTCGGGTCACCGTCTGTGTGGAGTTTGCACGTGTTCCCCATGTCTGCATGGGTTTCCTCCAAGCGCTCCAGTTTCCTCCCACAGTCCAAAGATGTGTGGGTTAGGTTGATTGGTCATGCTAAAATTTCCCCTTAGTGTCCTGGGATGTGTAGGTTAGAGGGATTAGTGAGGTAAATGTGGGGTTATGGGATAGGGCCTGGGGTGGAATTGTTGTCAGTGGGCCGAATGGCCTCCTTCTACACTGTAGGGATTTTATGATTCTATGTAATAGCTGTAAGATACAAGCCTGGCATGTCACTTGCCATACCCACTATGTCCAGCTGTCGTGAAATGCTTAATGCTCTCCAACCTTGGCACAGTGGGTAGCACTCCCATCTCTGAGTTGAGTGGTTGTGGAACGTACCATTTTCCCAATGAGAAGTTAAACTGAAGTCGCTCTTGTGTTTTCAGTTGGGACTAGAAGATCCTATGGCCACTGTTTTGAAGAAGGTTTTAAAGGGGAATTCTCCCAATATTTATCTCTCCATAATCATAAGCCCAGTCTGTTACGCAAACCAGCCTCCCAACCATTGACTCTGTCTACACTTCCCACTGCCTCAGCAAAGCAGCCAGCATAATAAAGGGCCCCACACTCTGGACATTCTCTCTTCCACCTATTTCCATCGGGAAAAAGATACAAAAGTCTGAGAACGTGTACCAACCGACTCAAGAACAGCTTCTTCTCTGCTGCCATCAGACACTTGAATGGGCCTACCTCGCATTAAGTTGATCTTTTTCTACACCCGAGCTTTGACTGTAACACTATATTCTGCACTCTCTTGTTTCTTTCTCTCTGTATGGTATCCATTGCCTGTGTAGTGTACAAGAAACAATACATTTCACTGTATGCTAATATACGTGATAAAAGTAAATCAGATCAACTCACCTTCAAGAACATAATTAATCACGCAGGATCGAACAAAGATAGCAATCAGGAGTGGCATTGTTGGTCTAGTGTGCAATTGTAGCCCAACCTTTGAAATCAGTAACTTTACATAACACATCACAAATGGTGTATAAGGGATTCTCAGCTAATTCTTTTATTTTGCTGATATTAATACTGAGTAAACAGTATTACAGAGACATCTCCTGCGTATTGTCATGAGGCAGTCACATTCACGCACATTGTGATGATGCTGTGCCTTTAAGAAATGTATTTATACCATGTTTCTTGTGAGGGATATGTCTAGAATTCAGTTCTGTATACATGGTGCCAATTTGTCTGCACCAGGAAGCTCCAAGCTGAGAATGCAGGAGAATAATTGGTTTTAGATAATGGGATGTTTGTTTTAACCTGAGTTCATGCATTTTATCTTTGGTTCTTCCCATTAGAGTTTCAGAGTAAGGGTTTGATAAGTTTGACTGACAAGAGTCATGTGTTAGTGGGGGGAGCTAAACTTACTTGGAGAAACAGCAAATTTTCTATTTGGTTCTAAAAGAAGCAAGAGGTATCTCTGTCTCTCTCTCTCTCTGGAAGCTGCTGTTTAAATGTTGAAGGCAGATGTCTCTCTGTATCTCTTCAGGGGATGTTCAAAGGCTCTAGAACTGTTAGCAAGTAAAGCATGGAAGCCTGTATTGTTTGCTAACTGATTTTGAAGCGGAGTTTAAGCCTATGAGGAATGTTGCTTAAATTGGAACTAATAGAGATAGGCAAGAAATGTATCTTAAAAAGTTAAACTAATTAATTTGTTACTGTTAAAATGTATTGTTAAATAAAGTTTCTGTTGATACATGCTTCCTAGTGGGTCAATAGAAGCTCACCTGGAGTGAAGCACTATATCCTCGCATAAACGCCAAAATAGAAAATAACTGTTGGGGATCAAGTTGGATTTCATAACTTACTCTGGGGCTTCCTGCTCTGGTATCCTAACAGATAGGTTCAAAATCTTACTTGAGCCAAAATTCTACAAGGTAACTGGCCTCTCTGTCAACTTGGCAATGGTGTTCACAGATATTTATTTGGAAGGATTGATGCCAAAACAGAAGAGTTGAGCACTGGGTGTTGTTGCCTGGTACAGAATCAATATCAAGTCCAGTCTGTGACTCTCTCCTCTATTCATTTTTTGATATAAATCTGGTCATTTTATAATTAAAGGTTCAATAGGCAGATTTCTTTCCGTGATGTCAGGCCCAGACCACTAACGACTGTGATCCAATGTTTCTGTATCCACTGGGGAGGAGTGGGGGGAGAACAGGTTGATGTGTGTAAAAGAGGAAGTTGTGTCTGATACTTATGGCAGATCAATGTGATAGAATGTTTTGAGGTCAGAAAGTGCAGGGTCTTTTGAGTTTCTGACGAGGGAGGAGCTCTTTTTAAATACATTTCCTGCTGTAACACAGGACTCTGTGAGCAGGTGGTTGGTTGATCTCTCTGATGCTAAGTTCAGTGTGGAAGTGAGCCATGGAGCCAAAGAAGATGACACGCATGTGAGTGTCTGTGACACACACGTGTCTGTGTTTTGGAGGGAATGAACAGACTGAGTCTTCATAGACCATGTAGCACTTCAACGAAAACAGCTTTAGTCAACATGCATGAGGGAGAGTAGAACTTGGAGCTATAATTAATTCCAGCTTGCTTCTGAGCAACTCTGCTAATCATAGGTTCTTGCATATTCTTACACTTTATCATGTTAAAAAGTGCTACATTTCGATTAATCATCAAATTGTTACTTTAAATTTTTTAAAGCTCTGTTTTGATCACATTATGCTGATCCATAGTCCTGTGTACTTTAACTTTAATTATTTTCTGGACATGAGGTAAAAGTAAATTATTGCAGACACTGGAATTCTGAAACCAAAAGAGCAAATGCTGGATAATCTTGGCAGATCTGGTAGCATCTGTAAGGAGAGAAAAGAGCTGATGTTGAGTCCAGATGATCCTTTGTCAAAACATTCCAGCATTTTCTCTTTTTGTCTTTTGGATATATCCTGTCTACCTATTTACAATATTAGTTGTGTTTGTCAAACCGATTTCGATGGTGTGTTAATTGTCCCCCTCTCTCTGATACTTGATTAGTTTTCCTCTAGACATTGTGCAGCCTTGATTAAAATATGGATTCTCTTCTTTTTGTTGCTGTAACTTCGGAAAGATCTCATCTAGCGTGTGACTGTGTTGGGATATGCTGTCTGGGATATGGTAATTTGTCATGTCTGCCCCCAGTGAGTGTGAATTCTATAGTCAGGCTGTCTGTTTGACCCTTTCCATTCATTCCTCTCCTGCTACGGCCCACACTCCCTGGCTGTGCCCTATTCCTCTGTGTGTGTGTGTGTGTGTGTGTGTGTGTGTGTGTGTGTGTGTGTGTGTGTGCTGTCTGTGTAATTTGTGCACATAAATGCAGAATTGTCAGGCAAAAAGCTGTGAAAAGGCTTGCGTGATTTTGCCATCCAGGTGAGCTGCCCGCAGTGAAGCTTGGGCAGTGGGTACCTTTAGGAATCAAATTCCACTGGAGAAAGTAAGGAATGATGCCAAGCAGCATGTGGTGCAGTGACTGCACTGGGGGTGGGAGGGAATGGTCCCTACTTTAGTGACTTGACCCTGTTATATAGGCAGGTGGTTTAATCCATGCTGTAGTTTTGTACACAGTGGTCCATTCAATACCTGGGTACAAAGAGACAGTGTGAGCTGGAGCCAAAGTATTCACAAACTCACAGCACTGTGGTGTGGCCAAAGTACAGTGACTATAAAAGATCTTGGGTTTCAGCACCTCACATATGATGGTTTAATTTTAACACAGTGCAGCACACTAGGAGGCTATTCAGCCCATTGTGGTCATGTCAGCTTTTTGAAACGCTATCCAGTTAGACCCACTACTCTGCACTTCCCTCCAAGTTTGTATTTAACTTCCATTAACTTCCATCAATAGATTACTATTGAATCTGCTACCATCATTCTTTCAGGCGCCACCTTCCAGATCGTATAAAACTTTGCTTTTGCAGCATGTTTATACTCCAAGCATGTTTACACACGGTAATTTCAGTGGACAGTAGAAATGGCTTATTTACATCATTCAAACATGGGACATTGAGCCAAAGACTATTTTTTTCCAGTGTTTTCCAGGGCTGTGATGATGAGGCTTCAGTCTTGCTTCATTGCAGTTTGCATTTTGAGTGGTTTACTATAGCACTTCTCAGAGCTTTAAACCAACCACAGGTATGGGACTGGAGTCTCATGTTGGCCAGAACTGAAAAACACGAATTTCATATAGCACACCAAGTGGCCATCTGGCCCCTTGTACCAATGCTGGCTCTTCGAAAGAGCTATCCAAATAGGCCCACTCCGTCCTGCTGCGCTTTAACCCAAATCCAGCAAATTCATGTATGGGGTAACACGGTGGTACAATGGTTAGCACTGCTGCCTCACAGCGCCAGGGACCCAGGTTCAATCCTGGCCTCGGGTCACTGTCTGTGTGGAGGTTGCACATTCTCCCTGTGTCTGCGTGGGTTTCCTCTGGGTACTCAGAGCCTTGGGACGATACTGGAAATGTAATACTACATGTTACTGTTTTGTCTCTTTTAATCCACAGGTGTGTCGGTCCACCTTGTTGTCAAACGAAGGGCATGCACACGGTGGGTCGTGCATGGGCTGCTCTTGGATGTTTGGAGAGTGGCCTAGTACTTCGCGTCATTGTGTGTGCTTAAACCTGGACCAGCAGATGGGCACCACAACAGCTCAGTGACTATCACTGTTTGCTGTGCAGATACATGGACTTAGGCCAGTATCTGTGGGAGTTTGCGCATTCTCCCTGTGGTTGCGTGGGTTTCCTCCGGGTGCTCCGGATTCCTCCCACACCCCAAAGATGTGCTCTTAGGCTGATTGGTGTACCAAATTGACCCTACACTATTCTCCCCCGAATCTGGCTACGATAGGGGTACCATTCACATACACACAGGGCAAGGTAGGTGTAGGAAAATGCTTTAAGATGGCAGCGTGGGCTTGTTGGGCCGAAGGGCCTGTTTCCTGTGCTGGGTTGTTCTTTGTTCTTTGTCTCGTTTCCTTCCAAAGATGTGCAGGCTAGGTTAATGGCCATGCTAAATTCACCCTAGTGTCAGGGGAATAGCAGAATAATCAAATGGAGTTATAGGAATAGGGCCTGGATGGGATTGTGGTCAGTGCAGACTCGATGGGCTGAATGGCTTCCTTCTGCATTGAAGGGATTCTATGATTATACAATTTCATTTTGCAGGCAGGATGCAGTTCATTTTTTGTTTGGAGGGGGTGGGGGAAGGAAGGGATGAATGCGATAGAATCACAGAATCCCTACAGTGCAAAAGGAGGCCATTTGGCCCATTGAGCCCTCACTGACAACAATCCTACCCGGGCCCTATCCCCACAATCTCACGTATTTACTCTAGCTAGTCCCTCTGACACTGGGATCAATTTAACATGGTCAATTCACCTAACCCGCACATCTTTGGACTTTGAGGAAACCGGAGCACTCAGAGGAAACCCACACAGGCACAGGGAGAATGTGCAAACTCCATACAGTGTAACCAAGCCAGCAATTGAACCCTGGTCCCTGGTGCTGCAAGGCAGCAGTGCTAACCACTGTACTATTGTGCTGCCGGAGGCATTAATGTTGTCACCATGTGTATAAATGATACTGCGAGTCACTCCATGTGTATAAAGTCCCTGTTGTAAAAGAGGAAGTGTGGTAGCCAGTTTGTGCACAGCTAACTTCCACAAACAGCAACAGCATGGTAGCACAGTGGTTAGCACTGCTGCTTCACAGCTCCAGGGACCTGGGTTCAATTCCTGGCGTGGACCACTGTCTGTGTGGGTTTCCTCCCACAGTCCAAAGATGTGTGGGTTAGGTTGATTGGCCATGCTAAAATTGCCCCTTAGTGTCCTGGGATGTGTAGGTTAGAGGGATTAGTGGGTAAATGTGGAGGGATATGGGGATAGGGCCTGAGTGGAATTGTGGTTGGTGCAGACTCGATGGGCCGAAGGGCCTCTTTCTGCACTGTAGGGTTCTATGTTCTAACCTGATAAATGAGTGGACAATCCATTTTTTACATGATGTATATTGAGAGAAACTGTTTGCCATGCCAGTAGGGAGCCTACCTTGCTCTTCTTTGGAACGCGCTAGGAGAATTTTTACACAGACCATGAATGGCAGCTCGGCCTTGGTTTAATGTCCCGTCTGAAAGTCAACACTTCTGACAGTGGTGGAGCACTCTCTCAGCAATGCATTGAACTCTGCGCTGAAGATTCAGTAGTTTACATTTAATCTTTGACATTCTTTACCCCCAGAAGGCTGTGGAAGCTTAGACATTGAATAGCTTCACGGCAGAGATTGATAGAGTTCTACGGTGGCACAATGGGTTAGCACTGCTGCCTCACAGCACCAGGGACCCGGGTTCAATTCCTGTGTGGAGTTTGTACATTCTTCGTGTCTGCGTGGATTTCATCAAGGTGCTCCGGTTTCCTCCCTCACTCCAAAGCTGTGCAAGTTAGATGGATTGGCCATGCTAAATTGCCCATTACCATCAGAGGGCTTGGGGGGAGGTGATGGCCTAATGCTATTTATCACTAGACTATTAATTTAGAAACACAGCTAATGTTCTGGGGACCTGGGTTCGAATCTCGCCATGGCAGAGAGTGGAATTTGAATTCAATGTAAAAAATCTGGAATTGAAGATCTACTGATGACCACAAAACTATTGTTGCTTATTGGAAAAACCCATCTGGTTCACTAATGTCATTTAGGGAACGAAATCTGCTGTCCTTACCTGGTCTGGCCTACACACGACTCCAGAGCCATAGCAATGAGGTTGATTCTCAACTGCCCTTGGGCAACTAGGGATGGGCAATAAATGCTGGCCCTGCCAGTGATACCCATGTCCCACAAATGAATAAAAAAAACCTTGTGTAAGGAGATAGGGTTGCATGGGAATGTTGGTGGGCTGAATGGCCTCTTTCTGCACTGTAGGGATTCTATTATTCTAGATAACGAAGAGATAAATGGGTTAGTGTGGAAAAATGGCACCGAAACTGATCTATTTGAATGACTGACAGAACAGGCTTGAGGGGCAGAATGGCCTATTCTTGCTTCGATTACCTGTGCTCCTACATTTATTAGTATAAATAAATCGTCTAGGTGTGGTGTGACCCAGGCTGAGGTATGAGGTGTGATGCGAAGGGATGTAGAAAGAGGGAGGAGGGGGAGAAAATGAACACAGAAATCACTGATTAGTAATTACGGAAAATATTTACTGGATAAAAGACATCTGTAACCTAGACCCAAGGAAAGAATCAGTTTGTTTTTTTTATTACAAGCTTGTGTAAAATTTAATACATTGCAGTTTCATTTGATTTACAACTTTCAGGTAAAATGAGGTTGTCTTATTTACAGAACAGTACAGATTTTCATCTCTGTTTAAAATCCAAAAACAAATGCATCATGTACTGGCAGTGTTTGGAAAAATATTTGTACCTGAAAGAGTTTCAATGTTTTAAGTGTGTTAAAGGGACAGCACTAGACACAACATGGGACTGCTGTGGAATCTCCTGAAGGATCACAAGAGTAGTTTTAAAATTTACACCCAAACAAAAATTAAAATAAGTTCCTGGTTTTATTCTTCTTTAAGCAAGAATTAACTTGTATATGCCTACAACTCGCTCTCCAGCACTAATGTGCAGGGTGTCACCACTATTTGCAGTTAGTTATATGCACACAATATAATGTGCATATTACAAAAAGCTGGAAAGGGAATTCTCATACCAAAAGAAGTCACTTCCATCTCTCTATCTTAACGTTTTAAAGACAATGTCTTAGAATGTACATGCTAGGTGAGTTTTTCTCCAAACTACAGACACCCGAAAGACGTGCTGGTTAGGTGCATTGGCCATGCTTCCCCTTCCCCCTCTAGTCCTGGAACTCAGCTAATGTTCTGGGGACCCGGGTTCGAATCTCATCATGGCAGATGTTGGAATTTATGCCTCACAGCGCCAGGGACCTGGGTTCAATTCCAGCCTTGGGTCACTGTCCGTGTGGAGTTTGCACTTTCTCTCCATGCCTGCGTGAGTTCCCTCTGGGTGCTCCGGTTTCCTCCCGCAGTCCAAAGATGTGCAGGTTAGGTGGATTGGCCATGCTAAATTGACACTAGTGTTAGGGGGACTAGCAGAGTAAATATATGGGATTACAGGAATGTGGGTGGAATTGTGGCCGATACTGGACTGAATGGCCTCCTTCTGTACTGTAGAGGTTCTATGATTCTGTGGGTGTACCCAAACAGGTGTCAGCATGTGGCGACTAGGGGATTTTCACAATAACTTCATTGCAGTGTTAATGTAAGCCTGCTTGTGACATTAATAAATAAAACTTTAACTTTTAAAACACTGCAGAAATAACTGAAACAATTGGAAAGATTTAAAGGAAAGAACGTGCATTTCTATACCGCTTTTCAGTTGCTAGAAAAATCGTTAATTCAAAACTTAGGTTGATAATTTTCTGTAATTAATTCAGCCAAAGACATGTGGATTGGCCATGACAAATTGTCCTTTAGTGTCCCGGGATGCATAGGCTAGAGGGATTAGAAGAGTAAATACATGGGATTACGGGAGTAGGACCTGAGTGGGATTGTTGTTGATGCAGATCTGATGGGCCAAATGGCCTCCTTCTGCACTGTAGGAATTCTATGGTAAAGGGATGTGTGGCAAAGTTGGGTACATGGAGTAAAGTTGCAAATTGACCTGACCTCACTGTTTGGTGGAAGGGCAAAATGGGCTCCTGTTGCCACCTGTTATCTATCTGTTGGTCAAGAGATAAACGTGGGTCAGAACTCTCCCGTTATCCTTTGAATAGCGCCATGGGATCTTTTAATGCCCATCTGAGCGGGCTCCAGAGAGGAACCAGTTGTGTCGTTTTGTTAAGCCGATTTTATAAAATGATTTCTTTCAAATGAAAATTACGTAAAACACCTGCACTGTAAGTTCAACTTGGAAGCTTCACTGAAACCATGAAGATTGATGTATTAAATTAAGGGACCTCTGCATTTGAACTGCCTACAAGAGGTAGGAAACTGGTGGTATCTGATGAAGGAAATTACGCAAGAAGACATTGTCTTTAGAACGGAGAGAGATGTTAAGTTTGGGAGAATGCGAGAACTCGGAAAACTGTCTCTGACCACAACAGCATGTGTAGTCGTACAAGCCACAGACTCGTTGCTTCAATTTCCTCTCGCTAACTCTGCGGCCTTTTGGTGGAAAAATGCAGGGAGTCACCGGGCCAAGGAAGATGTGGAGGATAGCATTAGAATACTTCTCTCGATCTTTATTACATTCACATTCTAAAACAAAAAATAGGTTTCTGTATAAAGATAAAAGATTAATTAAGCAATAAATGCCAACTGTTACTTTTCAAGTTCGTATATCTATGTTTAACATTTAAGATGTACACACTGGTTGTGTAATGCAACCTTTGCTTGGAGTGTCAGTGTTTATATTAAGCTTCTCAGCTCACTATTTCAACTGTGCCATTCACCTCTTTATTTTTTAAACGTACCTCCATTACAACAGGGGAGGAATTCCATATTAATTCATTAAGCAGTTGCACGCCAGCATCATACTGCATAATTTCTAGGCTATCACGTTCATTTCCATTATGGTTATTTATTCCCCCATTTCATTGTATATAGAAACCTTCAATTAACTTAATGTTGCTCTTAAATATAAAAGAAAAACCCTCCACTGTAATCTTAGGGATCTACCGTACCGTTAATGAACAGACACCTCCTGTTTCTCGAATGGAACCAGCCAGATACTCCGTATGAAGTCTGTGGTGTTGTCCATGTCTTTTGGGAATGATCTAAGTGAGATACAGCTGAATACATCAAACTATACAAGTCTATACACATAATCTGTGTTTTGACCTTTTGCTAAGAGTAGGAGATAGTGCTCCACACTGCTGGTGTAAGATATCACACACAATCCCAGGATTAAAATCCCCACATATCTCCACAATGTTTGATCTTAGCCTTCATTCATTAATTTAAATAGTAAATCTCCTGAACAGTGAAACTAAAGGCAATTAGACTCATTCAACAACAGAGTAAACAACACATTCACCTAATGTGAATTATCAAAGCAAAGGAAATTAATCTCTAATTGTCTCTAGTGTGTGTGAACTTATCTGTAACATGTTTGTCTGTACATGTGTGTTTGACTTGTGTGTGGGCTATCAGTGTGTGAGACTATAGATGCGTATTTTCTATAGTACCAGCAGTTTTACATTCATTTAACACGATTACTTTGAATAATAATCAAAGCCTGTGCTTGTAGACTTCCATCTCCATAGAGAAATGTTTTTTGTACCATGTAGAAAAAAAAGGTGAATGTTGTTATCGGTGTGTTGAGTGTGAGGGGTTTTTTAGTTCAGAGAAAAACAAAATCACCTCCTTGGCAACTCTTGAAGCTGCGTGGGTATCTAGATTCGTATGCTGGTCTCTCCAGGGGTAGTTTGGACAGCTTTTGGCCTGGGCAGCTGCTCACAGTGTTGGCAGGGTCACTGATTCGCACAGTTAGTCCAGCTTGTTTGCAAGTCTGTCGGTAAAGTGCTGCTCAGCTGGAGCCTGGCCTATTCTCTTCCAGCCCTTCACGGCTTGACGGAAGGTCAACTCGCTGCTCGTCCATGCGCTTGGCTTGCACCCGCTGGATCAGGCTGAAGAAGTCCTCATCGGGGACGGTGGGTCCTCTCGGCCCTGGGCTAGGGGGGGCACATCTCTGATCGTCAATCCTGGATGACTGGAGCGAGAGAAAGAATCAGTTGGGTCACCGGACACTACTGCGCCTGACAATCCAGGAGGTCATTTATAACAGGGTTCAGAACTGGATGATATCAGTTGAAATGGCAGATCTTGACAAGGGAGGAGATCAGGATCAATGAGGGTAAAGCAAGGATCAGGAAAGGGGTAGAGGAAGAGATTAAGAAGGAGAGGAATGTAGGATCAAGGGTAGGGAGGCAGTGGTCCAGTGCTATTATCGCTAGACTATTAATCCAGAAACACAGCTAATGTTCTGGGGACCCAGGCTCGAATCCTGCTATGCCAGGTGATGGAATTTGAATTCAATAAAAAAAAATCTGGAATTAAGAATCTACTGATGACCACAAAATCATTGTCGATTGTTGGAAAAACCCACTTGGTTCACTAATGTCCTTTAGGGAAGGAAATTTGCAGTCCTTACTTGATCTGGCCTACATGTGACTCCAGAACCACAGCATTGTAGTTGACTCTCAACTGCCCTTGGGAACAGCCTGAGCAAGCCACTCTGCTCAAGGGTGACTAGGGATGGGCAAGTGTGAAGTCTGCACAGTCTGCCCGTGTCTGCATGGGCTTCCTTCGGGTGCTCCGGTTTCCTCCCACAGTCCAAAGATGTGTGGGTTAGGTTGATTGGCCATGCTAAGTTCTCCCTCAGTATACCAAAACAGGAGTGTGGCAACTAGAGGATTTTAACACTAACTTCATTGCAGTGTTAATGTAAGCCTACGCGATACTAATAAATAAATTTAAACTTAAATGCTGGCCAGCCAGCGAAACCTACATCCCATGAATGAATAAAATTCAGGCTAACAAAGAAACAGTGGTCCAATCACTGACCCGTAGGGAACATTACTGTAAACCTCCTTTCCATCCCAACAACTGTCCTGTTGCTCTGCCAATTTTACATTCATGATGCCCCTGTCCCTTTAAGCCCTGGACTTCCAGTTTTAAGATATTCATGCGTGTGATCCCCTGCCTGAAATGAGTGGGTGTTTTCCTCACGGGGTGACATATTCTTCACAGCTCCTACCTGACATTTCATTAACATGTTGAAGAACTCATCTCCGGGCTCCTGTGGATCTCCGTCCGGTCGCAGATGCCCCATCACCACCTGGCTGTTGTTATGAGTGATCCTCAGTCCAGGTAGGTTGCCCACGTTGGCTCGCTGGTCGTCCAGCCTCCGGCTCTGAGAGCTGGCTATCAAATCAAAAAACTCCTCTGTCTGCGGTGACGCAATGAGTGAAGCCTGAGCTACAAAGGGAAGTGGCGGGGGTGGGGGTGGTGGCGGGGTGGAGGAAAAGAAAGTGCATCAGTGATTTTGAGACAACAGTTGGCAAAAGGTACAACAGGTTTCTGCTTAATCAGTTTTGGCACTGTTCCCTGGGATGGGAAAGTTGGCCAGTACGTCTTTCAGTGATCATTCAGATGAGATGTTAAGCCAAGTCTCCATCTGTTCTCTCGGGTTGATATAAGAAATTCCATTACACTACTCAAAAAAGAGCAGGATAATTGTTCCTGTCAGCCTGGCTAATACTTCTCCCTTAATCAACACCACCAAAAATAGATTATCTGGTCATTACCACCTTGTCATTGATACAATGCCCCCATACTTTCAGACAGTTGGCAGACCCTCTTTTATATCTGTTGGTGGTAATGGGACAATATCATAGAATCCCTACAGTACAGGAGGAGGCCATTCAGCCCATCAAGCCTGCACCGATCACAGTCCCATCCAGGTCCTATCCCCATAACCTCTCATAGTTACCCTGCTAATTCCCTGACACAGTAAGAAGTCTCACAACACCAGGTTAAAGTCCAACAGGCTTATATGGTAATATGACCTTTCGGAGCGCTGCCCCTTCATCAGCTGATTGCCTGTGAAGGGTTAGCGCTACGAAAGCTCGTGCTACCAAATAAACCTGTTGGACTTTAACCTGGTGTCGTGAGACTTCTCACTGTGCCTACCCCAGTCCAACGCCAGCATCTCATAAGAAATAAGAACATAAGAAATAGGAGCAGGAGTAGGCCATCTAGCCCCTCGAGCCTGCCCCGCCATCATCATCTCCACATCATGAATTCCCTGACACTAGTTTAGCATGGCCAATCAACCTAACCTGCACATCTTTGGAATGTGGGAGGAAACCAGAGCACCCAGAGGAAACCCAGACAGACACGGGGAGAATGTGCAAACTCCACACAGACAGTGACCCAGGCCAGGAATCAAACCCAGGTCCCTGGCACTGTAAGGCAGCAGTGCTAACCACTGTGTCACCGCGTCGCCCGACAAACAACTCTCAGTCGCACACCAGCTAATTTCAGAGAATCTTCGCCTGCGTGGATTTCTGTATTTAAAGTTATTTTTACCAGTGCAGGTGAAAGATGGCAATGCCAGAGATGCGGCCACATACGTCAGCGAGGTTTGATCAGTTGCTGCCCTGCTCAGTGGTGCAGCGTGGGGAAACTGTGATGACTAATGGAACTGGATATGCAGGATCTACCCGCAGTTCCCATTAGTTCTGCGTCACACGCATGACTTGCTTCATGTAGACGCTGTGGACAGTGAACATTTCCTGTGCCAATCTAATAGGCACAGAATTGCTTGTTGACTGTTCCACTCTGCAGGATGTGTGGGCACCTCGGGGACAAAAGTTAGAGGTTGTTAATGTACCAAGTCAGCTGGGTTTTCTTCTGTGATGTTTGCAAATTAGTTTCACCTCTAAGTGGCCACTTGCAAAGTGGGATCTGGGCAGTCAGCTCCTGGAGTCAGAACCACAGAACTCCTACAGTGCAGTAAGAGACTACTTGGCCCATCACGTTTGCATCAGCACTCCAAAAACATACTTTACCCAGACCCATGCCTCTGCCCTATACCTGTAACCCCGTGAATCTAGCATGGCAAACCTCCCTAACCTACATATCTTTGGACCCTAAGGGGCAATTTACCGTGGCCAATCCATCTAACTTGCACATCTTGGGACACTAAGGGACAATTACATGGGCGGCACGGTGGCACAGTGGTTAGCACTGCTGCTTCTCAGCTCCTGGGTTCGATTCCCAGCGTGGGTCACTGTGTGGAATTTGCACTTTCTCTCCGTGTCTGTGTGGGTTTCCTCCGAGTGCTCCGGTTTCCTCCCACAGTCCAAAGATGTGTGGGTTAGGTTGATTGGCCATGCTAAAAATTGCCCCTTAGAGTCCTGAGATGCGTAGGTTAGAGGGATTAGCAGGTAAATATGTAGTGACATGGGGATAGGGCCTGGGTGGGATTGTTGTCGGTGCAGACTCGATGGGCCAAATGGCCTCTTTCTGCTCTGTAGGATTTCTATGAAATTTACCATGGCCAATCCATCTAACCTGCACATCATTGGACATTAAGAGGCAATTTAACCTGATCAATCCACCAAACCTACACATCTTTGGACACTAATGGACAATTTACAACTGTCAATCCACCTAACCCGCACAATCTTTGAATTGTGGTCAGAAACCAGGTCACAAAGAGGAAACCCATGCACACATGGGGAGAATGTGCAGACTCCACACACTTGGTCAATTAAGTACCATGGGTGGAGAAGGGAGGAAATTTAAGTTCAAAAAACTGCAGGTTCCCAATCGTGTGCAATTCTTTCTTTGCCTCATGTTTGCACATTCACGTACTCACATATTCTGTCCTGCAGAGGAGACACGGGGGTCGATGCACTCCCTGTCGTGCCATTTTGACGTTCTTCAAATGTACAGCGTTGATCATCCATCCGATTACTTTGGAAACGACTCAGTAGATCGAAGAAGCATTCTTCATCTGAGGGATCCCGGTTTACCTTCTACAATTAAAGTTTAAAAAATCTTGATCAATAGAGAGTTTAGACATGGTGCAAGATCTCAAATATCCAATGAGACATAGTTAGCCAATTAAACATGAGCTGAAAGAACCGTGGCTACTTACTTTGGTTTCTCAAGGCACGATTGTGTGCAGTTTTGGTAACCTTACCTAAAGGAGGACACACTTGTCTTAGCGGGTTCAATAGACTGGGATGAGGGGATGATCCTAACTGGTGAGATTGAGTAGACTCGGCCTATACTTTTTGGTATTTAGAACAGTGCTGGGCAACCTGTGGCCCAGGGCCACATGTTGTCCATCAGTGTTCTGAGTGTGGCCAATGAGACATTTTGCTGACCATTGCCCATGTGCAAAATTGCCACATTCCACTTTAGAATGGTACAATGGTTAGCACTGCTGCCTCACAGCGCCAGAGGCCCAGGTTCAGTTCCGGCCTCAGGTCACTGTCTGGAGTTTACACGTTCTCCCCGTGTCAGCATGGGTTTCCTCCAGGTGCTCTAGTTTCCTCCCACACTCCAGAGATGTGTGGATTTGGTTGATTAGCCATGTTAAATTGCCCAAATATCAGGGGAATTAGCAGGGCAAATACCTGGGGTTACAGGGATAGGGCCTGGGTGGGATTGTTGTTGTGCAGGCTTGATGGGCCAAATGGCCTCCGCCTGCACTGTAGGGATTCTATGATCTACTGATTGGAACTGATTTCCTTCCACATAGCTGTTTTTCTACCAGTATAACTGAAGTGATACACACGTAAAGCGAGGGCGATAGAGCTGAGGTATGTGCTGATTACACACAACATTGACTGTCAGAGCCGTGTGCTCCCTCTGTGTCCAAGGTGTAAATATTTATTTTGTTTTTACCATTTGAAGTTGCTGACAATTCTATTAATATATCAATGATTCAGCATTTCTGTAACTCATAATGAAACATTCTTTAAAGTTTATGTTGTCTGAGCAGGCAGAAAAACACCTTGGTTTAATTTTTCGTTCCCACAGACAGATAACGTGTTATTCCACTTCAAGGTGTGTGTGGGAGTGTCGCACTCATGAAGGAAACAAAAGAAAAGCTCTTCTTTGGCAACAATCGAATAAACGTCAAAAAAAACCTATCGATCGCAGCCAAATAGGTGTGAGTTTTGCGCTCACTTCAAACACACACAACAGTTTTAAATATCCAACAATTTGCGAACTCTGACAGATGGTGTATCACGCAGGAATAGCACTTTGCAGAAAAACTTAATACTTTTTACATTAACAGCTTGTTATATTCACACATGCCCTGTCTGCTACATGTGTCAGCAAGTCAGCACAGTGACAAATGCTCCCAGGAGCAAAAACAACACTGTTCAACATCTGGAAATAACACTGAAGTATAAATAGCAGAATTATAGAATGGTACAGTATTGAAGGAGGCCTTTCAGCCCATCTAAGAAGGGCATACTTGCTTTACAGAAGGTGCAGTGAAGGTGCACCAGACTGATTCCCAGAATGGTAGTGGTTCACTTTACAGAGAGATTGAGCAGAATGGAACCAAATTCTCTGGGAATTAGAATAGTTTTATTTCCCCCTGATGGGACCCCATTTTAACACCCCATGTTTCCAATGGCCCCTAGAAAATTTGAGGAATACAAGGATTGCTGAACTGTGGGGGTGAAGGGTTGCCTTCAACTACATGGGATTTGTTTCAGAACAACCTTCTCATGGCTTCAATTTGCAGCAGGAATCAGATCTTGTGTTATGGGCAGCGCGTTGGCGCAGTGGTTAGCACTGCTGCCTCACAGTGCCAGGGACCAGGTTCTATTCCCGGCCTGGTCACTGTCGGTGTGGAGTTTGCACATCCTGCCCGTGTCTGTGTGAGTTTCCTCCGGGTGCTCTGGTTTCCTCCCACACTCCAAAGACGTGCAGGTTAGGTAAATTGGCCATGCCAAATTCTCCCTCAGTGTACCCGAACAGGTGCCGGAGTGTGGCAACAAGGGGATTTTCACAGTAACTTCACTGCAGTGTTGATGTAAGTCTACTTGTGACACTAATAAACAAACTTTAGCTTTAAATTGAATTTGTACATTACTTCTCAAAATGGATAAGGGTTAAAGTATGTTTTCTCCAGAATTATTTTTAACTTTAAGTTAGGTAATTTGCTACCCGCGTGAAAGCAGTTTTAAAAATATTTATGGTCTTTTCAATGCACTGCGTGCCATCGCTTCACATTTGTGTTTTGTGCTTTAGTAAGACAGGATGTGATGAAAACAAATGTCTATAAATTAAATGCCTGTTCCAGCTCGCATCTGGATACGTACCCTGTTGTTCTTCACTGTGTGCAGTTAACCTTTGGTCACATTACAGGAGAAAGACATTAGATGTAATCTATGTAAAACACGAGATGAGGTGAGTTTCTCAAATCCTGGATCTTTCATCATTGGGCTTTCTTGTCACCATTTGCTACCAGATAAATCATGAGGATCACTTGACAGAATAATACGAACTCACCAATGTCAACGACTAAAAATAGCACTGCTGCTTGATAAACCAGCCATGCCTCAAAATAGCACGATACTTGTGAATTCAACAATAAATTCTAAAATGATGTGCCCGAGTTGGGATCATCTCTGCAGGCTAGAACAGAGCCACGCTCAATTCCGGCTCTGGATGACTATGTGGAGTTTGCATGTTGTCCCTGTGTCTGCGTGGGTTTCCTCCAAGTGCTCCAGTTTGCTCCCACAATCCGAAAATAGATGGATTAGTCATTCTAAACTGCCCTTTAGTGTTCCCAGATGTGTAGGAGAGGAGGATTAACCATGGTAATTGCATGGGTTCACACAGATAGGGAAGCGCTTGGGCGTAGGCAAGGTGCTCTGTCAGAGAGTCAGTGCAGACTTGATGGGCCGAACGGCCTCCTTCTGCACTGTCGGGATTCTAATGATGAACTTGCTGAGTGCCCCATTTGTACTGTGGAAAACATGCGACAGTTGCGGGCAAGTTAATTCTTATGTAAGATTAACAAAACCGGTGAATGATTTTGCAGTGTCAGTCAATGTTCAATAGGATAAAAGACAGGTTTGTGCTGAGTAGAGCCGTTTGTTAGATGCCAAATTGTTAATTTATCTCTCGCTTTCAGAGGCTAAGTAGCCTGCAGTGCTTTTTAAGCTTTTTTTAGTTTTCATTGCAGATTTCCAATCTTAGAATCACACAGTGTAGACAACCTGTGCCAATGATGACCAATCCCAATTAGTCCCATTTCCCCACCCTTTCCCTGTAAATCTGCATTTCAGTTTTCCTTTTGAAGTAAAAAATCCAGTTCCCTTTTGGAAATTAATAGTGAATCTGTTTTCACCCTCCTTTCGCTGTTTAGTTTTATTTTCCCTAACTATTCATTGGCTGTTTTATTTTTTAAACCAACTATTTCCGATCTGTATCTCCAGATCGAATCCGGGGATGAAGGGGTTGACACCCGAGAAGGGATAGACAGTATGAGCTTGTACTTGCTGGAGTTTAGAACGATGAGAGGGGAGCTGATCGAGGTATATAAAATTTTAAAAGGGATTGATTAGACTAACTGATTCCTCTCCTGGGGCAATCTCGAACAAGAGATCACAGGTATAGGTTGAGAGGTGGTAGATTTAAAGCTGAGATAAGGAGGAACTACTTGCAGATGGTGGTGAAATTGAGGAACTCGCTGCCCCGTAGCGCGGTGGAGTCTGAATCATTGAATAGAACATAGAACATGACAGCGCAGTACAGGCCCTTCGGCCCTCGATGTTGCGCCATCCTGTGAAACCAATCTAAAGTCCATCTAACCTACCCTATTCCAATATCATCCATATGTTTATCCAATGACCGTTTAAATGCCCTTAATGTTGGCAAATCCACTACTGTTGCAGGCCGGGATTCCAGGCTCTTACTACTCTCTGAGTAAAGAACCTATCTCTAACATCTGTCCTATATCTATCACCCCTCAATTTAAAGCTATGTCCCCTCATGCTAGCCATCTTCATCCGAGGAAAAGGGTTCACACTGTCCACCCTATCTAATCCTCTGATCATCTTATATGCCTCTATTAAGTCACCCCTTAACCTTCTTCTCTCTAACAAAAACAGCCTCAAGTCCCTCAGCCTTTCCTCATAAGACCTTCCCACCATACCAGGCAACATCCTGGTAAATCTCCTCTGCGCCCTTTCCCATGCTTCCACATCCTTCCTATAATGTGGCAATCAGAACTGTACACAATACTCCTAGTGCACCCGCACCAGAGTTTTGTACAGCTACATGATCTTATGGCTCCGAAACGCAATCCCTCTATCAATAAAAGCTAATACACCATATGCCTTCTTAACAACCATGTCAACCTGAGTGCCAACTTTCAGTGATCTATGCAAATGGACATCGAGATCTCTCTGCTCATCCACCAAGTAACTTACCATTAGCCCAGTACTCTATTCCTGTTACTCATTCCAAAATGAATCACTTCACACTTATCCGCATTAAACTCCATTTGCCACCTCTCAGTCCAGCTCTGCAGCTTACCTATGTCCCTCTGTAACCTGCAACATCCTCCCGCACTGTTCACAACTCCACCGACAAGTTTACTGACCCATCCTTCTACACCTTCATCCAGGTTATTTATAAAAATGACAAACAGCAGTGGCCCCAAAACAGGTACACCACTAGTAACTGAACTCCAGGATGAACATTTCCCATCAACCACCACCCTCTGTCTTCTTACAGCTAGCCAATTCCTGATCCAAACTGTTAAATCACCCTCAATCCCACACTTCCGTACCTTCTGCAATAGCTTACTGTGGGGAACCTTATCAAACACTTTACTGAAATCCATGTACACCACATCAACCCTCATCCATCTCTTTGGTTTCAAGGAGGAGATAGATATATTTGTAATAAAAATAGAGATATGGGGAACAGGTGTGGAAGTGTGTTTGAGACTCGGGAGAGATCAGCCATGATCTGATTAAATGGTGGAGCAGGCTCAAAGAGCTGAATTTATCTACTTCTGCTCCTAATTCTTATGTTCTTATCTCCTACCTAACTGGCGTTTGTTTATTTTGTCAAAATCCCTCCTAACTTTGAACACCACTATTAAAATTGCCTGACTTTGGCATTTATGGACATCAAAATATTTTATATGTCTGGGATGATTATGCTCCATTTAAGTATGTCAATCTTTAAAGCTGCAGTTTTTTTTAACCTGTATTGCCACGTTGTGTGGACTGTGGTGGCCCTGTGACTAGAATCATAGAATCCCTACAGTGCAGAAGGAGGCTATTCGTCCCATTGAGTCTGCACCAGCTCAGGATTTTACCCAGGTCTGTACCTCCACCACACACCTGAATCCATAAACACGGACAGACCTAACCAACACGTTTTGGGACACTAAGGGAAAACTTAGCAAAGCCAATCCAACTAACCAGCACGTCTTTGGACTGTGGGAGGAAATCTGCGCTGACGCAGGGAGAACGTGCAAACTCCACACAAACAGTCACCCAGGGCTGGAACTGAACCCGGGTCCCTGGCGCTGTGAGGCAGCAGTGCCAACCACTGCGCCACCCAACTATTGACTACTTCAAAACAGAGAAACGAGACCATGATAAAAGCAAACCAAGGTTTTATGTCGAGAGGGATAGAAACGAAACGCGGAGCTGTTATGCTAATCCTGTGTCGAATCTTGGTTAGGCTATTTGGAATACTGCGTGCAGTTCTGGCCCCTTACTATAGATTGGTAGGATCAAACAATATTTCCGCATGAGTGGTTGCCATTTGGCCTGTCGTGTCCATGCTGGCTCTTTGCAAGAGCAATTCACCTTGTGCCACACCTCTGGCAGAGATGATCCTTGTAGTGATAATGTCACTGAACTTGCAATCATGGGGCCCAGGCTAAGTTCCTGAGGATATGAGTTCAAAACCCAGCTGGTGGAATTTGAATTCAATCAATAGAGAAATTTGGAATATAAAGCCTGTCTCAGTGAGAAAATGAAGACATCGTTTTGTGTTTCAAAAACTTAGCTGGTGCTTCAGGGGGGATCTTATTGAAACTTACAGGATACTGCAAGGCCTGGAGAGAGTGGACGTAGAGAGGATGTTTCCACTAGTAGGAAAAAACCTAGAACCAGAGGGCACAACCTCAGACTGAAGAGATGATCCTTTAAAACAGAGATGAGGAGGAATTTCTTCAGTCAGAGAGTGGTGAATCTATGGAATTCTTTGCTGCAGAAGGCTGTAAAGACCAGGTCATTAGAACATTGAACAGTACAGGCCCTTCTTTCGATGTGATGCCAAGCTTCGTCCAAAACGAACATCAAGCTATCCCACTCCCTACCATTCTGGTGTGCTCCATGCGCCTATCCAATAACCGCTTGAAAGTTCCTAAAGTGTCCGACTCCACTATCACAGCAGGCAGTCCATTCCACACCCCAACCACTCTCTGAGTAAAGAACCTACCTCGGACATCCCTCCTATATCTCCCACCATGAACCTTATAGTTATGCCCCCAGTAACAGTGACATTCACCCGAAGAAATAGTCTCTGAACGTCCACTCTATCTAACCACCTCATCATCTTATAAACCTCTATTAAATCGCCTCTCATCTTCCTCCGCTCTAAAGAGAAAAGCCCTAGCTCCCTCAACCTTTCCTCATAAGACCTATCCTCCAAACCAGGCAGCATTCTGGTAAATCTCCTCTGCACTCTCTCCAATGCCTCCACATCCTTCTTGTAGTGAGGTGACCAGAACTGTACACAATATTCCAGATGTGGTCTCACCAAGGTCCTACACAGTTGCAGCATAACTCCACAGCTCAAACTCAAACCCCCTGTCATTCAGTGTCTTTAAGACAGAAATAGGTTCTTGATTAAGTAAAGGGATCGGGTTTATGGGGAAAAGGCAGAAAACGGAGATGAGAAAATATCAGCCGTGGTTGAATGGCAGAGCAGACTCGATGGGTCGAGTGGCCTAATTTGGCTCCTATGTCTTATGGTTTTCAGGGAAGGAAATCTTCTGCCCTTACTGGATTGTCTGGCTGACTTCCGAATCCAGATCCACAACACTGTGCTTGACTCCTAACTGTCCTCTGAAGTGATCTAGCAAAGCCACTCAGCTTAAGGGCAATGGGGGGTTTGCTCAGCAACTTCCTCAACCCAAGAAAGAATAAAAGATTTTCTCTTCGGATGGTGATCCGCTTCTCCCGAAAACCACGACTGAATTAAAAAGGATACATAAAGAGTGGAGAGCGTGCAGGTGAAGATTTACAAGGGTGATATTAAAAATGTGCAGAAAATTTGGCATGTCAGCTATGACTCTCACCAACGTTTACAGGTGCACTATAGAAAGCACTCTTCCTGGTTTTATCATAGCTTGGTATGGCTCCTGCTCTGCCCAAGACCGCAAGAAACTACAAGGGGTCATGAACGAACCCCAATCCATCATGCAAACCAGCCTCCCATCCACCAACTTTGTCTACACTTTTCCAGTGCCTCGGAAAAGCAGCCAGCACAATTAAAGACCCCACGCACCCCAGACATTCTCTCCCCCGCCTTCTTCAGTTGGGAAAAAGGTACAAAAGTCTGAGGTCACGTACCAACTGACTCAAGAACGACTTCTTCCCAGATGGGGGAGAAGCAAATAGAGGATATGATGATTGAGATGAGGGAAGATGGGAGGTGGCTCAAGTGGGACATAAAGACAGGCATGGACGAGTTGGGCCGCATTTATCCTGCTAATACCCCTGCCACTGAGGGGCAACTTAGCATGGCCAATCAACCTAACGCGCACATCTTTGGACTGCGGGAGGAAACCAGAGCAACTGGAGGAAACCCACGCAGACACAGGGAGAATGTGCAAACTTCATGCAGACAGTGACCCAAGGCTGGAATTGAACTTGGGTCCCTGGTGCTGTGCCACTGTACACTTACTGTACTTTTATAATCATAAAATCCCTGCAGTGCAGAAGGAGACAATTCAGCTCATTGAGTCTGCACCGACTACAATCCTCCCAGGCCCCATCCTCATAACCCCATGCATTTACCCTAGTTAGTTCATATGACAGCAAGGAGCAATTTAGCACCATCAACCTAACCTGCACATCTTTGGAATATAAAGCTTGCCTCAGTGAGAAAATGACTCAGCCTACACTTCTTCCTGCCTCGGAAGAACAACCAGCATAATCAAGGATCCCACACACCCCGGACATTCTCTCTTCCACCTTCTTCCGTTGGGAAAAAGATACAAAAATCTGAGGTTATGTACCAACCAACTCAAGAGCAGCTTCTTCCCTGCTGCCATCAGACTTTTGAACGGACCTACCATATATTAAGTTGATCTTTCTCTACACCCTAGCTATGACTGTAACATGATGTTCTGCATCCTCTCCTTTCCTTCTCCCCAATGTACTATGCGAACAGTATGCTTTGTCTGTATAGTGCACAAGCAACAATACTTTTCACAGTATCCCAATACATTTGACACTAATAAATCAAATCAAATTAAAGCTTTTTTCTTGTCAGCTTGGATCTTGTTTGTCTTTTTTGTAGGGACTATGAATTGGATTGAGTTTGAATTGATTTTTGGAGCAAGCAAGGAGCTGGATTAAGGACTTGCCCTGTCCACTCTGCACATTGGTTTTAAGAATGGTGTAAAAATTTAAAAACAAACATCCCTGCAACAAAAGTATTGTAATAACAAAGCAAATTTTTACGACACAGATTTAAAAAAAAACATCGCCTTTCAAGGAATTCGTTTTTTAAGTCTAACAGTAATCTTGAGAGAGGTAGGAACAATACGTCATGGTGAAAACACTCCAAGGTACAGCATCCTGTCAGCTGCAGATGGGTTAAAATAGTGACTGTGTAGGAGATGGAGATTTTAAGGAAAATGAGTGGGGTAAGATCAGTCCTCTGAGGTTGACTACTGAATGTGCTTCCACTCGCACCATCAAGAGAAGCAACTCACTAAAACCAATTCTCACAATTTTTTGTCTTTCATTCCAATTCTTTCATGGGATGTGGCAGCAATTGCTGCCTCTCTATAATGACCGAGCTAGGGCTATTTTGGAGGGCAACTAAGAGCCAACTGGAACCATATGTAGGCCAGACCAGACCAGGTAAGGATGGCATATTTTATTCCAAAGAATCACACAGCGCAGAAGTGCCCTTTTGGCCCATCAGGTCTGCACCGTCACGTGAGAAACACCTGACCTCCCATCTAATCCCATTTGCCAGCACTTGGCCCATAGTCTTCAATGTTACAACGTGCCAAGTGCTCATCCAGGTACTTTTTAAAGAATGTGAGGCAACCTGCCTCCACCACCCTCCCAGGCAGCACATTCCAGACCATCACCACCCTCTGGGTAAAATTGTTTTTCCTCAAAACAGCCTCCCCACCCCTCCAAACGTCCTGCCCCTCATCTTGAACTTGTGTCCATTCGAGGTGGAGATGCCGGCGTTGGACTGGGGTGGGCACGGTAAGAATTCTCACAACACCAGGTTAAAGACCAACAGGTTTATTTGGAATCACGAGCTTTCGGAGCATTGCCCCTTCATCAGGTGACTCACTAGGCTTTGAGTTGGATGATCAGCCATGATCGTAATGAATGGCGGAGGAGACTTGAAGGGCCAAATGGCCTCCTCTTGCTCCAATCTTCTATGTATCTTGACCTGAGAATACCATCCACCAGGTACACGGTACGTACACTTGCAACTCGGCTAACGTTCTCTACCTGATACGCTGCAGGAAAGGATGTCCCGAGGCATGGTACACTGGGGAGACCGTGCAGACACTATGATAACAGATGAATAAACATAGAAGACTGGAGCAAGAGGAGCCCATTTGGCTCTTCAAGCCTGCTCTGCCATTCATTACAATCATGGCTGATCATCCAACTCAATAGCCCAGTGACTCACCTGATGAAGGGGCAATGCTCCGAAAGCTCGTGATTCCAAATAAACCTGTTGGTCTTTAACCTGGTGTTGTGAGAATTCTTACCATGCCCACCACAGTCCAACGCCGGCGCCTCCACCTTGAATGGACACAAGCTCAAGATGAGGGGCAGGATGTTTGGAGGGGTGGGGAGGGTGTTTTGAGGAAAAACACTTTTACCCAGAGGGTGGTGATGGCCTGGAATGTGCTGCCTGGGAGGGTGGTGGAGGCAGGTTGCCTCACATTCTTTAAAAAGTACCTGGATGAGCACTTGGCACGTTATGACATTCAAGGCTATGGGCCAAGTGCTGGCAAATGGGATTAGATGGGAGGTCAGGTGTTTCTCACATGACGGTGCAGATCTGATGGGCCGAAAGGGCTTGAAAATCACCAGGCAAGACTGTTCTCTTCCTGTCAGGGAATATTTCAGCAGTCATGGGCACTCGTCCCCTGATCTTTGGGTAAGCGTTCTCCAAGGCGGCCTTCACGACACACGACAACACAGAGCCACTGAGCAGAGACCGATAGCCAAGTTCCACACACATGAGGACTGCCTCAACTAGGGTCTTGGGTTCATGTCACATTATCTGTAACCCCCACAAATTGACTGGGCTTGCAAAATCTCACTAACTGTCCTGTCTGGAGACAATACTCATCTCTTTAACCTGTGCTTAACGCTCTCTCCACTCACATTGTCTGTACCTTTTAAGACTTGATTACCTGTAAAGACTCGCATTCCAACCATTATTTTGTAAATTGAATTTGTGTCTTCATATGCCCTGTTTGTGAACAGAACTCCCACTCACCTGATGAAGGGCCAGCGCTCCGAAAGCTAGTGGCTTGTGCTACCAAATAAACCTGTTGGATTTTAACCTGGTGTTTTGAGACTTCTTTCTATGTATCTTAAACAGAGCACAAGCTTTGCAGTTAGACATTCAGGTAGAGTTCATGCTGACACAAAAATCACCTCTGCTAAATGTGCCAGACAATCAGACTTTTGTTCTCACTATCTAAACTCATGGGGGCTTCAATGATCTAATTAAACATCGGATTTTCACACAACCATTGCTGAGCTCGTAGGAATGCAAATCAGATGATTTGAAAGCGAGGGCTGAGGAACACATTATCAAGTTTATAAATAGCAATGCCTCCAGCAAGTCACCACACAGGTCCAAATTCCAAAATTTGTAGAAAAGGTGGCAAAGAAGCCACTTGCTCATTGTACGTGCGCCAGCTCCGAGAATCAGAGAATCCTCACAATACAGGAAGAGGCCATTCAACCCATTGATCCTGCACCGACAATATCTCACCCAGGCCCTACCCCCATAATCCAACATATTTACCTGCCTGACATTAAGAGGCAATTGAGCATCACCAATCAACCTAACTTGCACGTCTTTAGACTGTGGGAGGAAACCGGAGCACCCAGAGGAAACCTATGCAGACATGGGGAGAACGTGCAAATTCCACACTGTCACCTGAGGCTGGAATCAAACCCGGGTCCCTGGCACTGTAAGGCAGCACAGGGGTGGCATGGCGGCACAGTGATTAGCATTGCTGCCTCACAGTGCCAGGGACCCGGGTTCGATTCCCAGCTTGGGTCACTGTCTGTGTGGAGTTTGCACATTCTCCCCGTGTCTGCGTGGGTTTCCTCTGGGTGCTCTGGTTTGCTTCCACATTCTGAAAGACATGCTGATTAGGTGCACTGACCCAAACAAGTGCCAGAATGTGGCAACTGGGGGAACTTCACAGTAACTTCAGTGCAGCGTTAATGTAAGCCTTACTGTGACTAATAAATAAAACTCTAAAAACTTAACCCACCTTGCCGCTCCTGAACTGAAACAATCTGCAGCATTCTCCTTTATTCCAACACATCCTTTTGTATTCTTCCATCTCCCTTGCTTAACCAAGCAACATGCCTTCCTGACTTGAAACTATATCATTGTTCCTTCACTATTTCTGGATGAAAATCCTGCAATATCCCTTCCTACCAGCACTCAGAAGCAGCTTTAAGTTACTCACTCCAACAGAGTGACTTTTCAAATCCATTTAGCCAGATAGTCTCTACAACATCAACTCTTAAAGCCAGTTTTGGGACACTGGAAGATGTCAACGTGCTAATGAGCTATCTACACATGGACTGGAGGTGGCTCACCATCATCTTCTCAAGGTCAGTTAGGGATGGGCAAGAAGTGCTGGTCTTTCCAGTGATATCCATATCCAATGATAGAACTCTGCAAATTGCTCTGCCTTCATGCTTACTGTTGATTCAATCTTGGACAGTTAGGAAAATACCAGAAGATATAACAACATAACTGGAGGAACTGCGATCCAGGAAGATTGACTTCACTGATATAGCAACTGACTTTTCCTATAGTTTCACATCCTCTGTTGTATTAATGGGATTGATTAAGCACTCAGTATGGCATCTCATTTATGTTGCAGGTTCAGATTCTCTTTAGTGGCTGGTACGGAATGTGAATTGGTTTCTTTTTGCATCAAATTCCCCGCTGAGTAAAACAATCGTGCCTAATCTTCACTCAGCTCTATTAGCGAGAAAGACAGAAGAAGCTTTAAGTTACTCACTCCAACAGATTGACTTTCCAAATCCATTTGGCCAAATAGTCTCTGCAACATCAACTCTTAAAGCCAGTTTTAGAACACTGGAAGATGTCAACATGATGATAGATGATCTCATCTCCTGGCGAGATATGGATGAGGTGAGTTGACTCGAGTAAGAGGATACATGATAGAGCTTTGAAAGATAAACCCCATTTTTTGTCTGGGTTACATTTTACAGCCTGATGATCACAAAAGTGCAGCAAACTGATTGATGCGTTTGCTCTCCATAGCTTTATTAAAATGCTGACACTGCCAGATGAGCTGGTTCAGTTAAACAAAGTCATACCTCTCAAGGATTGGAGAAGGAACAGCTGCCCAAGTAAAACATAATTTGTTTCCTTGGGTAGCTTTGAAATAAATATGTGCTCCAATTATCTTCCCCCGGGGGGAATTTCTGTTGGTTCTATTGACGACTAACTAGTGTACGCTCAGATTGGTGAGGACCAGCAGGCACAGAAGGTACACAGTGGGCAGCATGGTGGCACGGTGGTTAGCACTGCTGTCTCACAATGCCAGGGAGCAGGGTTCAAATCCCGGCTTGGGTCACTGTCTCTGTGGAGTTTGCACATTTTCCCCGTATCTGCATGGGTTTCCTCCCACAGTCCAAAGATGTGCAGTTAGGTGGATTGGCCATGCCAAATTGCCCCTTAGTGTCCCAAAACGTATAGTTAAATGTATAGGGTGGCATGATGGTATAACAGTTAGCACTACTGCCTCACAGCACCAGGGATCTGGGTTCAAATCCAGGTTTGAGTCACTGTCTGTGTGGAATTTGTACATTCTTGACATATCCGCATGGGTTTCCTCTGGGTGCTGTGGTTTCCTCCCACAGGCCAAAGATGTGCAGGTTGATTGGCCATGGTAAATTGCTTTTTAGTGTCAGGGGGACTAGTAGGGTAAATATGTGGGTTACAGGGATACGACCTGCGTGGGATCGTGGTCGGTGCAGACTCAATGGACCGAATGGCCTCCTTCTGCACTGTAGGGATTCTATGATTCTATGAGTGCCAGCCTGACCCTCATTTAACAGTGACAGAAACTTGCAATCACCAGCAGGGCTCACTGGAGAATATTCAGGTGAAGGATCCCATTTTTCTTCTTATTCATTTGTGGGACATGGGCGTTGCTGGCTGGCCAACAATTATTGCCCATCCCCAGTTGCCCTTGGGGGGCAGTTTAGAATCAACCACATTGCTGTGGCTCTGGAGTCACATGTAGGCCAGGCTGGGTAAAGGTGGCAGATTTCCTTCCCTAAAGGACAGTAATGAACCAGATGGGTTTTCCCGACAATCGACAATGGTTTCATGGTCGTCAGTAGATTCTTAATTCCAGATCTTTTTTACTGAATGCAAATTCCACCATCTCTCGTGGCGGGATTCGAACCCGGGTCCCAAGAACACTAGCTGAGTTTCTGAATTAATAGTCTAGCGATAATACCACTAGACCATCACCTCCAACTATTGATCCATTACTGGATCATTTCAACTTCTTAAAATGTAACAAAAACTTGCCAGAAATGAAAATTATGCAGAACATATAGAACAGACCATTCAGCCCATCGGGTCTATCTCACTGTTCATGATTCCTTAAAGTTGCCTAGCCTATTTGTCTCAACTACTCCCTGTGATGGTGAAGTCCCCATTCCAACCAATCTCTGGATAAAGAAATTCACCTCAAATTCCTTATTGGATTTATTGGCAACTACGTTCAGGAGTTGTGCTGTTAGACAAAAACCGAAGGGGTTAAAAATTGTTGAATGCAGTGAATTAAGTACAGCACAGTTTCCTGGGAAGCTGCTGTGAAGATGTTTCAGTGCAATTCCCACACGGGCAGCACAAACAAGCTGACCAAGGGACAAGAGGATGAGAACTCTGAGAATCACAAGGTGGGAGCTATAACAACAGGCGTGGATGTTTGGATGGTGTAAACATATAGGCATATCTCATCAATAATTAGTCATTATAATTAGGTAAGCATCCAGAGGCAGTAACTGGTTAACGTTATTCACCTGATACAAATGAAATCATCAGAACTTTTGACTGTCATTGGATGTCAATGACTTCAGAACAAATGTATACTTCTGATTGGCATGTGCAAATTACTTGCAAGATAAGCAAAGGTATAACCGTGCATGCCACGTATCTCTCCACAATTCTGCACGCCACCTTGTGGAAGGCAACATTCCTCACTACGGCTTGAATAAAAAGTCGATTTAAAGTTTCGTCTGGTCTATCGAGGGTGCAAAGTATGCAGAGAGCAGTGAAATTCCGTATCAAAAACAACAAAATGTGTCTGAACAAATCACTTGTCTGAACTGTGAGCAATATAGAGGAGCTCAGTCTGAACTGGGGCTTAACTGCATTTCAATCTGGAATTGCAAACATTCCTATAAACCTTTTAACATCCCACACTGTCCTTTTAAACTGCACAATCATCAACTCGGCACAAAACCTCCAGAAGGCATTGTTCCCTCTGCTGGACTTGTAAACTGAATTGTATTTCAAGGAATTAATTATTCAATAAGTTTGTAAATGAGGATGGGTTTGGAACTCACCAGATGGAACTCAGTTTAGCAAACCAAACGACAGGTTTGGAGCACCGAGTCCAAGTACCTTTTGGAAGCAATAAATCCAGCACCACGTTGGAAAGAAAAAGCTTTTCAAAGCAGCATGAACTCTCTTCAAGAGCTGTTACTGCAACAGAGAAAATCCATTCTGTCTTCTCCCCGTCAGATCTTGCTCAGCAACCCGTCGCTGACTATCCCAAAGGTTCAACTATTGACTGAATAATCGCTTACATGGGCAGTGCCGAAAAACAAAGGTCTCTTCAAACCTGCACCCGAACTTTGGCATGCTCAGTGTAAATATTTGCTACCTCGATGTGGCCAATGGCAGCTGCCTGGTGCCAGCTAAAATTTCTGACTGCACTAAGCCTTCGGCAAGATCATTTGCTTTGGCGAGGTGCTGGAATACTTGCTGAATAACTCGACGGATAGGTTTCAGTCCCGGGAGGAGCGCCATGAAGAAAGAAGCATCTCAGAGGATGATGGACTTGGGGGCACAAAACTGAATGAAACAGCTGTCCAGCCGTATGCTCAGTTTAAAAATAAAAGAAGAAATTCCCGGTTAACGCCTCTGCAATATCAGAGTCCAGGTTTACTTAGGGAATAATCCGGCTGGGCATTGAATAAGTTAAAAACTTTGCAAAACAAAACAAATTATTCAGTCTGTAAAGGTAACGTCACCATTTTCCCAGATTTGACTTGATTTATTATTATCACGTGTGTTGATAATACAGTGAAAAGTATTGTTTCTTGCACGCTGTACATACTCTGCATAGGGAAGGAAAGGAGAAAGTGCCAAATGCAGTTTTAGTCATAGCTAGGGTGTAGAGAAAGATCAATTTAATATAAGGTAGGTCCATTCAAAAGTCTGATGGCAAAGTCTGAAGATCTGCTGAGATTTTCCAGTATTTTTTGTTTCAGATTCCAGCATCCGCAGTATTTTATGTCAATGAATGGGAGGCTGGTTTATATGGTGACCATAGGCTGCTCTCCCTATGTGAGGGCAGAGCTGACCAGTGGTGATTTAACCTGATGGTCATCACTGATCCCTAGAGTACAGGAAGAGGCCATTCGGCCTGCACTGACAACAACCCCACCCGGGCCCTATCCTTGGAATCCCACATACTTACCCTGTTCGTCCCCCATGATGCCAAGGGGCAATTTAGCATGGTCCTTCAACCTAACCCACACATCTTTGGGCCACAGGGGGGAAACCAGAGCACCCAGGGGAAATCTGTGCAAACACGGGTCACCACACCTCAAGCAAGGGGCAAAGTTGAGAAGGCAGGGCCTTTCTGAGTAACCTCGGCCAGTGCAGGAATTGAACCCACACTGTCAGCATTCTCTGCATCATGAATCAGTGTCCAGCCAACTGAACTAAACCAACCCCCTTCCTGTACACTAAACGGAAGCATACTATGCAGATATTTAGAGAATCAAAACAGCACAAACAGAGACCTTTCTACCCATTGCAGAGATGAAAGGGCTATCTGGTTAGCCCACTCCCACTGGTGTTTCTTCACTGGCTTTCAAGTATTTCCTCCTCCAATTTATATTGGATTGTCTTTTTAGAATTACCACTGACTTTGCTTCCACTACCTTCTCAGGCAGTGACATAGTTCCTATTCTCAGTTTTATCGCTTGTAGTTTTAAGAACCTAACAATTAATTCTCAATTTGTATCTTTTTCCATCCATCTGAAAGCTATTATCCAGTTGGACAGCCATCAAGTAAGGAGCATTCTTCCAAAGGAAGGGAGAGCTGCCATTTATGCAAAATGACTTCACCCTTCACATGCCTTTGCAAAATCAAATGAAGTATTAATCCAAGTGGACCTGCTCCATCTACTTTAGAAACTCAATTTACTGTGGATTAACGTGGCGATGGGGGAATATTGAAAATTCAACTTTCCAATTCAGGTTAGGATGGCACCATTATAGGCACTTAAATAATGCACATCAATGTTATGAAAGGGCCCAACCAGGAGAGAGGGTGAGGAGTGGGGGGTGACAGGGGGGTGGAGAGAGAGATAGAGAACGGGGAGGAGACAGAGAAGGGCCAGGTAGGGTCCTAGGGGGGTGGGGGGGGGGGGGGGGGGAAGGGAGGGAAGGGGGGGCGGGAGGGAAGGTGGGGGAGAGGGGGAGAGGAGGGAACGGGGGGGGGAGGAGGGAGGGAGGGAGGGAGGGAATGGGGGTGAGGAGGACCGAGGGGGAGAATGGGGGGAGGACGGGGAGGGTGGGAGAAGAGAATGCACGAAGAGACAGGGAGGACCGATGGAGGAGAGGGGGGGGGGGAAGATGATGAATGACCGAGCCTGGTTTCCACAATAGCATAGATTCCCAGGGCAGAATAATTTTCACTCCAGTGAGGGTAGTCTGGATTCAGTCAGGAACCAACGAAACAATTAAACTGAATCAATGACAAACAGAACAAAAAGGAATCTAATGGGCAGATGGAGCCAGATGACAAAATAGTCTGGCAGAAGAAATTTACAAAGCTCTTAAATTGTATATTGACAAGTTAATGCATGTGTGTGCGTGCCTGCCATTGAATTGCTGTTCCTTTTGCTGACTGATATTTCTCTCCAAAACAACTTCTGCTCAATGTGTCCCACCTTTGCTTTCTTCCATCTAGTCTCCATCACTGACTGATTATTCCTCCACATTCACTCTGGTGATTACTCAATGTTTTCTCAGTAATGGTGACCATGAAACTATTGTCGATTGTTGTAGAATTGGTTCATTGATATCCTACAGGGAAGGAAGTCTGCCATCCTTACCCAGTCTGGCCGATTTGTGGCTACAAACCCACATCAAAGTGGTTGGCTCTTAACTAACCTCTGAAATGTCGTGGCAAGCGACTCAGTTCAAGGGCAATTAGGAGTGGACAACAAATGCTGGTCCAGCCAGTGATGGTCACATCCCATGGATGGATAAAAACGTGATTTGGACTTGGGAATTTGAGGAATAGTGTCAGAATTTGTAGATGATATCCAAGTTGTGGGAAGGGGTGAGGAAGTTTACGAGGTATAATAAACTATGTGGTGAACTGCACCAAAGTGCAGAAAGAATAAAAGACTTGTAGAACCATAGAATCCCTACAGTGCAGAAAGGGGGCCATCGGGTCTGCACCAACTTTCCAAAAGAGAATCTTACCCTGGTCCACCCCTCTGCTCTATCCCCATAACGCTGCGCATTTAGGATGGCTAACCCATCTAACCTACACATCGTGGGACACCAGGGGCAATTTACCATGGCTAATCCATCTAACCTACACATCGTTGGAATGACATCTAAGCAGACACAATTGTACTTTAGTGAAATTTCTGCACCAACACTGGAGATATTGGCACTGTTCCCCCTATCTGTGATGCCTCAATCAAGGAGTAGGCAGAGAAACTTAATAACCAAATACGTTAAGCATTTTGTGCTCGGAAACCTTGAAGACAAGCGTGCAATGGCTTTTGGCTCAAATGCTTCAGTTGGTTGACCTGTGGTGGTCTAAAAACTTATCTGTTTAATTAAAAATCGTTGCCAATTACTAGAGTTAATTTGCAATCCATTTTCGGAAAAAAAACGCGTACTCAATCTGTTCAATTGTAATCAGCCACATTGAAAGACAAGTTCATGTAAAATTGAAAGCTTTCACGTGAAAGTTTACCCTAAGCATTATCCGTGTTTTCATTCATCAGATGGCTGGTGAGTAAATGAACATAATCGGATAGATTACGGGGAATAAATTTTACGGGCTAAATGGCTGTTCCCTTTTTCTACACCCTTCTTTTTGTGACACATGCAACAAATCACCTGTAATTGAGGCATCACAAATAGGGGGAACAGTGCGAACTTGTCAAGTGTTGGTGCAGAAATGTCACTAAAGTACAATTGTGCCTGCTTAGATGTCACTCCAACGATGGAGTGGGTGGATTGGGCAATGGTAAATCGACTCTGATATCCCAAGGTGTGTAGGTTAGATGTATTAACCATGCTAAATGCGCAGAATTATGGGGATAGAGCAGAGGAGTGGGCCTGGGTAAAATTCTCTTTCGGAGAGTTGGTGCAGACCTGATGGGCCTCCTTTCTGCACTGTAGGGGTTCTATAATTCTACAAGTCTTCTTTTATTCTTTCTGCACTTTGGTGCAGTTCACCACATAGTTTATTATACCTCACATGCTTCCTGAGCCCTTCCTGCAACTTGGATATCATCTACAAATTCTGACACTATTCCTCAAATTCCCGAGTTCAAATCATACTTTAACAGCCTACTTGAACCATCACGTGTGTAAGGGGGAAGTTCTCCTTTAACCACATGGAATTGAAGAAACGTAAGATGATCAGGTGGAAAAGACATCAGACTTAAGAAATATCCATTACCTTTAAATTCTGTTTCTGAAAAAAATTAGCTATTTGGGACATAGCTTATTTAAAAGCAGAATGCTCCACTATAAACCTGAATATTATTAGTTCCTTTTTGCTGTAGTGATTTCTAAAGTACAATTGTGTTTGCCTAGATGTCATTCCAACAATGTGCAGGTTAGGTGGATTGGGCATGCCTCTACGCTGTACTGGATGCCCACCACTGGCACACTCTGGGTGCAATAGGTATGATTGACAGACTGCATTTCACCAACTCATCAGTGTTACTTTAACAGCAACTCTCAAGCCTGCAACCTCCATCATAACTCACAAAGGCAAAAGCAGCCAGGTTGAAGGAGTACAATCACTTCCAAGTTCCCCTTTACAGTTGCACACCATTCCAATTTGGACAAGTATCCCCACCCCCCCATCCCAATCTTCGTTATTGTTGGAGTCCTGAAATTCCACTTTCAACACCATTAAGGGTGCCCAATCACTCCCTGAACTGTACCAATTGAAGGAGAAGGATCAACATGTAGGCGATAATAAATGGGCAATGACTACTGCCATGCCAGAGTCACGTGCATCCCAAGAACAACTCAAGAAAGATTTGAGTTTGTGCAGTGTTCTCCAGCAAGCTATTGGATTGCAAGGATAGCTGTGATAGCAATGCTCACCGCCACATTCTCAGGGCAAATGATAAATGAACCAGTGTCCTGATGTCATTTTGGATTTGCTCATGGGATGTAACCATTATTGACATGGCCGGCATTTACTGTTCATCCCTTATTGTTCTCCAGAAGGTGGTGGTGAGTCACCTTCCTGAATTGTTGCAGTCTGTGTGGTGTAGGTACACCCATAGTGCAGCATGGTTGACCCAGCCATGATGAAGGAATGGTAATTCTGATCTCCAACTCAGGATAGAGAGTGATTTGAAGGGGCTCTTGCAGTGGTGGTTTTCCCCTGCGCCTGCTGAATCTAGGCAGCAGAAATTGCGGGTTTGGAAGGTACTGCAGTGCATCTTGTAGATACAGCCATGACCCAGGGAGTGGATGTTTAAAGTGGTGGATGGGGTGTTGATGATGAAACAGGTGGCTTTGCTCTGGATAGTGTCATGCTTCTCAAGTGTTGTTGGAGCTGCACTCAGCCTGACAAGTGGAGGATATTCCATTACATTCCTGACTTGTGGCCTGTAGACGGTGGACAGGCTCTGTGGAGTCAGGAGGCGAGTTACTCACTGCAGAATTCCCAGCCTCTGACCTATTTCTGTAGCCACAATATTCATGTTTCTGGTCATACAGTGACTGATACAATCATGGGGCATTTAGTGATGTTAAGGCCTGAAGGACAGTGTTGGAAATGGTCATGGTCTGGCATGGTAAACACACAAATACTCTCACACAGTTACACAAGATGCCAAAAAGAGATGCAAAGTTCAGATTGCCTACCATTGGTGCCATTTGAACTCTGACATCGCTGGCGTCCACCAATGGTAATGATGCATTGGCGCCTTGCTTGTCTTCTGAGCTGGCTGTGCCCTCCTGATACTTCTTGTTCCTAAGTTGTCCGGCCCAGTGCAGCTTTGCTGTGTTCTTGAGATCAAGGGAATGGTGCTCACCAGCCACATCCCCATTTTGGTCCTTGATGATTGTAAATCAGACCAATGGAAGATTATGTAATAGATCTCAAAAGGCAAGAGTTTTGGCATCAATATATCTTACAAAAATCAAGAATTTTATTGCCTCAGAATGCAGATGCTGAACCATCAAAGAACAATTCAGCTCCCTGAAACCCCTGCATTAGCATCTTCATCCCAGTTCCTCACATGATGTCACAGCCTTACCAATTAAATGCAAAGCTATTAAATATCATTGTTGCAGTTTTAGAGAATTGGTGTATGTTGGTTTTCAGTGACCCAAGTTCTGAACTTCAAAAGTAGTCAGCGTGGCATTAGCACTGCTACCTCGCAGCACCAAGGACCTGGGTTCAATTCCAGCTTTGGGTGACTGTCTGTGTGGAGTTTGCACATCCTCCTCATGTCCATGTGGATTTCCTCCAGGTGCTCCGGTTTCCTCCCACACTCCAAAGATGTGCGGGTTAGGTGGATCAGCCATACTAAATTGCCCGTTATTGTCAGGAGGTTAGGAGGGTAAATATATGCGGTTACAGGGAAAGGGTCTGGGTGGGATTGTTATTAGAGCAGGTTTGATGGGCTGAATGGTGTCTTTTTGCACAGTAGGGGTTCTATGATCTGCAAATGGGTCACACCAGGAAAGCAACTGACCTCTAAGTGGCCTTCTCCAAATGTAATTTCATAGCCATGAATTATGTGGTCTTAAGGATCCTTAAAGACTTGCGTGAGTGAGTAACACGTGATGCCAATATCTCTCCTGGCAACTCAGGGTCCAATTAAAATAGTCAAGTCTGCTTTTAAAGACTATTCTTGATTTTTTTTTAAAGAATTAACAGGATCTGGGTATTGCTGTAATGTCTTTATGCATATCCCTAATCACTCTTAAAGAGGTGATGGTGAGCCATCTTCCTAAATACAACCAAGTAAGCTTGCTATGTCATGTCAAATGACAGTTAAGAGTCAATCAATGAATCTCAAGTTACATATAGGCCCGACCAGGTAAGCAGGGGAGATTTCTTCCCTGAAGGATATTAGTGAACTGGATCGTTTTTTGAGACAATATTGTATTCATTGTTACCTGATACTAGCTTTTCTTAGTGCTGACAAGAGAGATGCATTGCTGGAGCTTTTCCTCTTTCACTCATCAGCATGTATGCAAGAATACCAAATTTCAAATGATCACAAAACTTACAAGGAGAAAAAAATGTTCCAACTCTTTGAAATTTGGCATTCTTGCCTTTGTCCTGATGATTGCAAGATGCTTCTGCAAAATGCCTCATTTTCAGCAATATTCACATTCTGTACTAGATTTTTTTAAATTTAGTTAATTAACTGAATTTAAATCCTTAGCTTGGCAGGATTTGACCTCAAGTCCCCAGACCACTCGTCCAGGCCTCTGGAGTGATAGTCCAGTGGTAGATATTAAGTATTCTACCATATCTGCAAAAATATTCTGATTTAACAAAATCAAACTATACCAGCTTCAACTACTGATAACCTTCTCCCCCCTCCCCCACAGGTCACATAAATATGCCTTGGACAATTCCTCATCTTAACACTCATCTCATTCTGAATTCCAATGTTTGAGAAGATCTTCCTATGAATGGAAGAATTCCCAAATTTCTTACTTTTGACACCTAGATCACGCTCTCTTGCTCCCACTACATGGCTGGAATTCTCCAGTTATTCATGACAGTGGGACCTTCTGGTCCCACCAACGGCACACCCCCTGCAGTTGGCATCCCTGTGGCGGGGGCGCCTGATGGCAGCAGGACCACAAGATCCCGCCGCTGGTAAATAGTGCACTGCCTCCCGCTGCGAGAAACATGATGAGGGGAGGTCATAGAATCCTCCCTCACCCCATCTCTCCTCCCCTCTTGTCTTTTCTCTCCCTCTCTGCCCACAAGTCCTTCCTCAACAAAAGCTCATGAAATTCTAGATCGACTTTTCCTTGTGCTTACTCTTGATGACCCTCCACTGAAATAAACATCCTCACCTTCTCTGGAGAAAACTTGACCACATTCATGTTCTCCATGCTGTATCGAGTCACGATTCTTGGCCTTGCACCTAAAGTAGGACAACATCAAAAAGAAAATAGATTAGATTTATTCAAAATAATGTTGAGTCATGCATTGCATTAATCTTATTACAGTGAACTAATAAAGCTTCTATGCAGCAGACTGCACAAAACAAATGCCTGATATAAAAAACACTGCGGTTCAGTGGTAAGAATTGATAATTTCAACTTATTTTCCTTCTGCATCCCTCCTACATAATAAGAAACATAAGAAATAGGAGCAGGAATAGGCCATCTAGCCCCATGGCTCAACTTACTGGGTGACACTCAAGTGTGAATTGCTGGCAGGTCTTTCATTTAGAATCATAGAATCCTACAGTGCAGAAGGAGGCCATTCGGCCCATCGAACCTGCACCGGCCACAACCTCAGCCAGGCCCCATCCCCACAACCCCATGCACTTATCCTAGTTAGTGCCCCTGAACACGTGCTAAATTGCCCCAATCCACCTAACCCGCACATCTTTGGATTATGGGAGGAAACCGGACCACACGGAGGAAACCCCCGCAGACGCAGGGAGAACGTGCAGACTCCACACAGACTGTGACCCAAGGCTGAATTGAACCTGGGTCCCTGGCGCTGTCAGCCAGCAGTGCTAACCACTGTGCTGCATCAAATGTACAAGTTAGGGTCTAGGCTAACTTCAGAAAATACCTTGGAATTTCTGATCAGATCTCTCACGCAATAGCAACAAGGCAAAAAAGTCTTGCATTTCTACAGTGCCTCGAGGCCTTCTTCCCACTTCCTGAAATCACTCAATGTTTGTTCAATACTTGAGCTTCCCAAGATACTGGATCTCAATGCACCGCCCTCCTACAGCAATGGCTGTTTGTCCCATCTGGCATCATTTCACAGTGTGCTCAAGTGCCAGCCTAGTTATTCTCAATTCAATAAGACAATCCAATATTGTAAAGGGTGTGATAGTTTCTGTTCGGTGAGCTTGCATGCCCTGCTGGATTACTCAATAACAATTTTGACGATACCGTGCCTTTAAGAAATGTATTTGGGTCATATTCTTGTGCAGGATCTGTTATAGCAGTTCTACACACCTAATGCCATTCTGTCTACAGCCAGCATCCTGTATTGCTGCTGCAGCAGCGTAATTGCTTAATCTGAACTAATGCTGTTCAGCTGTTATTAATGTTCCTCTAGGACACTGCAGTGTTGGGCTTGATTGGGATGATTGATAGGTATGGTCATGTGATGGGATAAAGCTAGGCTTACACTAAATATTCAAGCTTAGATTCTGCTTCTGAGCTGGGAGAGTGCGTTGTCTTTCTTTTCTGTTTCTCAAGTCTGGAGACTGTGCGTTGCCAGAGACTAGGTTTACTTCTCTGAGGTTCTGTTGTTCTGAGTATACATCCTTCTCTGGAAACTGCTGTCTGGATCTCTGTCCAGAGGTATTAAAAGACTAAAATCTTGTACCCATGTAAGCATCTTTCTGTGATAATTGATTCTACATTAGGGATTTATGTCCATTAGAGATACTGTTGAATTGAAACAAATTATAGCCAGCTGTTAAGAATTATATTCTGTCATATTTAAGTATTCTAATTGATAAATGTTATGCTAATTCCTGTTATATTCTAACTGCGTTAAGTAAAATTTTGCTTTGATTAAAGCTTCCTAGTGGGTCACTTGAATCATACTGGGAGTGGAACACTTTATGCTCACCCTCTGCCAAAATCTAATGTGAAAGTTAGCATTTAGGCTAATTTCATAAAATACCTTGATGTTTCTGGTCTGGTCCCTAATACAATGGCAGCAAGGAAGAGGATCTTGCATTTCTATGGTGCCGTGCATGCTCCCTAGGCCTCCCATACATCCCCTGAGGTGTAATTCACTGTTGCAGTGCAAGAATGTTGCAGCCAGTTTTGTACACTGCAAGGCTCCACAGTAACAACATGATTAATGACCAGAGAATCTGTTAGTTGAGGGATAAATATGGGTTAGGACACAGAGCTCTCCTCTGCTCTGGTTCAAAATAGTGTCATGGCATCTTTCAGATCCACCCCCTGAGGAGGCAGGTGGTTTAACATCTCATCCAAGGGAATGGCATCTCCAACAGTGTAGTACGCCCATTGTACTACACTGGGGAGTAGACCTAGATTTTCTGCTCAAGACCCCAGACTTGAATCCACAACCTCCTGATTCAGAAGCAAGAATGCCATGGCTAAAACCAATGGCACAAAGCTCTGCTCACCTCAATACAAATAATGATTTGACACGAAGGGGACTGTTAATTGGACTCCAATTTTCAGCAAGATTGAGGCTTGCACAAGGCCAACGACAAATTCTAACAGTTGAGTGAAGTGTTGATTTATTTACCATTCGGTTCCCATTCTGATGGAGAGCAAACACTCCAGGATGGTGTTGAGCTCTCAATAACATGTTGATCGATGCCATTTACATGGATATTAGCTCCAAATGAATGAACTTGGCTTGGACGGACTTGCCAATCAGCTTGTTTTGGATTCATTTCTCATTTCAGTTCAACTGTGCAGTCTCACAGACGTGTTTTGCCAGGAGCAATCAGGAACAGAGCAGTCAACATTAGTTGATGAATTCCTCCACTTTCCAAATGTTTAATTTGCTCAATTATAAAGACCCAAATTGTCTAATGCTCACAGAGTGTGGGAGGGAAGTTCCTGAGCACTTTCGGCACGATGCTTAACGCAGATGCATCAAATTCCTGAGAACACCACCATAACAAATGGTTAACCTGTTGAAAATAATTCCATGGTCCTTCATGGGCGGCATGGTGCCACAGTGGCGAGCGCTGCTGCCTCACAGCGCCAAACAGCCAGATTCAATTCCTGGCTTGGGTCACTGTCTGTGTGGAGTCTGCATGTTCTCCCCATGCCTGCATGGGTTTCCTCCAGGTGCTTCCGTTTCCTCCCACAGTCCGAAAAATGTGCTGGTTAGGTGCATTGGCCGTGCTAAATTCTCCCTCAGTGTACCTGAACAGGCGCCGAGTGTGGCGACTAGGGGATTTTCACAATAACTTCATTGCAGTGTTAATGTAAGCCTACTTGTGACACTAATAAATAAACTTTAACTGTTAATTAGGCAATTTAGTTCATGGAATGGGGCTAATATCCAGTGGTCTCAGACAGGATGTGGGGAAAAACCACATTTTCCTTTGTGGCTCAGTGGGTACCATTCTCGCCTCTCAAGTCAAAGGATTTAGGTTCAAATTCCATACAGAGACTTGAGTGTATAATCTAGGATGCCATTCCATGGGACTGCTGCACAGTCATATGTGCCGTCTTTCAGACAGACATGGAAACTAAGGTGGATGTAAAAGTTCAAAAAACACTCGTTCTATAAGTAAGGGTGGCACAGTGGTTAGCAATGCTGCCTCACAGCGCCAAGGACCTGGGTTCAATTCCAGCCTCAGGTCATTGTCTGTGTGGAGTTTGCATGTTCTCCCCGTGTCTGCGTAGGTTTTCTCTGGGTGCTCCTGTTACCTCCCACAGTCCAAAGACGTGCGGGCTATGTTGATCGGCCATACGAAATTGACCTGAGCGTCAGGGGATCAGCAGGGTAAATATGTGGGGTTACAGGGACAGGGCCTGGGTGGGGCTGTTGTCAGTGCAGGTTGATGGGCCAAATGGCCTCCTTGCGCACTGTTGGAATTCTATGAAGGCATGATCTGATCAGTATTTAATCGTCTTTTTCCATTTGCAAATTGGCTGGCAAATTCCTCTACATTTTACTCCCCTAATTTCCTCAACCATAAAGATCAAAACTGTCCAATTCCCAGGGAGTGGGGAGAAAGTGTTCAACTGAAATCTCTAAAAATCTATTCTGGTGGCGTTCTCAGGAATTTGATGTATCCGCGTCAAGCATTGTGCTGAAAGCACTCAAGAACTTCCCTCCCAGTCTCTGTAGGCATTAGAGAGTTTGGGCCTTTATAATTGAGCAGATTAGACATTTGCAAAGTGGAGGAATTCATCAACTAATGTTGACTGCTCTGTTCCTGATTGCTACTGAACACCTCTGTGAGACTGCACAGTTGAACTGAAATGAGAAATGAATCCAAAACAAGCTGGTTGGCAAGTCCGTCCAAGCCAAATTCATTCAGCTGGAGCAAATATCCATGTAAATGGCATCGATCAACATGTTATTGAGAGCTCAACGCCATCCTGGAGTGTTTGCTTTTCATCAGCATGGGGACTGAATGGTAACTTAACCAACGCTGGTCAGCATGGTGGCACAGTGGTTAGCACTGCTGCCTCACAGTGCCAGGGGCCCGGGTTCGATTCCCAGCCTGGATCACTGTCTGTGCGGAGTCTGCACGGTCTCCCTGCATCTGCTTGGGTTTTGTCCGGGTGGTCTGGTTTCCTCCCACGTTCCAAAGGTGTGCAGGTTAGGTGAATTGGACATGCTAAATTCTCCCTCAGCGTGCCCGCACAGATGCCGGAGTGTGGCAATTAAAGGATTTTCAGAGTAACTTCATTGCAGTGTTAACGTAAGACTACTTGTAACACTAATAAATAAACTTTAACACTATGCTCAAGTACAAGATTGGCTGGAATTTGGGATGTCCAGAAGTTCTGCAAGGCAATAGATAACTGCAACTGATTCACAGCCCAACGGTTGAGGAGGTGAAAGGTGAATGCTCCTGGGACGACAAGTAGGAGTTGGCAAAGAAGCAATGGAGAGATTTTCTGTAACAGAAAATCAGCTCTATCCTTTGCATAGGGCAATAAGATATGGAAGCAGAGTTAGGCCATTCGGCCCATCAAATCTGCTCCATCATTTGATCATGATTGATATGTCTCCCAACCCAATTCGCTCACCTTTTCCCCGTAACTATTGTTCCCTTAGCAATCAAGAACCCATCTACCTCAGTCTTAAATACGCTCAATGACCTGGCCTCCACAGCCTTCTGTGGCAATGAATTCCACAGACTCACCACCTCTGTCTAGATCTCTCCCACCTCATTCACTTTCACTGGCTATGAAGTCAAGTGGATTGGATTAGCAATTTGTGTGAAGCACACAGGTTTACAAATCTATTGGAGAGGAGTAAAGATCTCAACTTGAAACAGCAAGCATCAAAATGCAATAGGCAATTTTATGATAAGAGAGTTCATTCATTCATAGGCTGAATGCCCTCTTTCTGCACTGTAACGATTCTATCGAGTTTACACCAACTCTTACACAGACCCTATCTCATATCCCACATACTTACCTAGCTAATAAACCTAACCTATATATCTTTGACGTGGAAATGCCGGTGTTGGACTGAGATGGAAGAGATCTAGACAGAGGGTGGTGAATCTATTCAATTCATTGCCACAGAAGGCTGTGGAGGCCAGGTCATTCAGTGTCTATAAAATTGAGATAGATAGGTTCTTGATTGGTAAGGGGAACAAAAGTTACGGGGAAAAGATGGGTGAATTAGGTTGAGAAACATATCAGCCGTGATTGAATGATGGAGCAGACCCGATGGGCCAAATGGCCTAACTCTGCACTCTGAAAGTTTGTGATTTCAAATAAACCTGTTGGACTTCAACCTGATGTTGTGAGACTTCTTACTGTATATACCTTTGGACAGTAAGAGACAATTCAGCATGGCTAATCAACCTAACTTGCACATCTTTGGTCTGGGGGAGGGAACCGGAGCACCCGGAGGAAATCCATGTAGACATGGGGGAAATGTGCAAACTCCACACAGACAGTCACCCGAGGCCAGAATTGAACCCGGGTCTCTGGCACATTGAGGCAGCAGTGCTAAATACGTGCCACCCATGAGCATTCACATATTTACGATGCCATTGTCCATTGAAAATAACAAATGGTGCCATAATGATAACATATAGCACCTTTAATGTAATGAAGCTTCCCCTGGCGTTTCACAGGAGCACTGAGGCACCAAGCCACAATGGGAAATTTTCGGTCAAATTGCCAAAAGTTTGATCAAAGAGGCAGGTTTTAAGGAGCTAGAGAGGTGTAGGGAGGAAATTCCAAGAGGTCAGGGCTGAGGCAACTGAAGACACAGTCACCAGTTCTAACTGGGAATACACAAGAGGCCAGAATTAGAGGAGCACTGATATTTGAAGGATTGTGGGGCTGTAGCAGGTTACAGAAGGGCAAGGCCATGGAGGAATCTGAGAACAAGGACGAGAATTTTAAAAACAAGATGTTGTTTGACCAGAAGTCAAGGTAGATCAGTGAGCACAGGGGTGATTGGGGGTGGAAGTGACTCTCACTGCAAGCGAAGACAAGGGCAGCAGAGCTTTGAATGAATTCAAGTTTACAATGGGTAGACGGAGAGAGACCACCAAGAATGTGTTGGAATAGTCAAGTTCTGAGGTAACAAAGGTATCGATGAGCGTTTTAGTAGCAGATGACTTGAGACAGGAGCCAAATCAGATGATTAAAATCTGAGGAGTAGACTATTCAGTGTGGTGGCCATTTATTTTGGGTCAGATAGGAAGCACACATCATGTTAAGCGTGGCAGTGTGTTTGCAAAATACCATGGCTGCAAGAGTAGATCAAAGGCCAGGAATTCTGCGGCAAGTAAGTCACGTCCTGACTCTTTAAAGCCCATCCACCATCCACAGGTTAGGAGCGTAATGGAATACTCTCCATTTGCCTGGATGAGTGCAGCTCGACACTATCAAAGACAAAGTTTGGTTGGCACCCCATCTACCACCTTCCCTCCTTCACTGGTACACAGTGGCAGCAGCGTGTATGGTCTACAAGATGCACACACCAAGGTTCTTTCCACAGTACCTTTACCATCTAGAAGGAAAAGGGCAACCGATGCATGGAAACACCACCATCTGAAAGTTCCCCTCTCCCCCACAGATGATGCTGACTTGGAAATATGTCGCCGTTCCTTCATTGCAACTGGGTCAAACACCTGGAATTCCCTCTCTAACGGCACTGTGGGTATGCCTACACCGCATGGACAGCAGCGGTTCAAGGAGGCAGCTCACCATCACCTCTCAAGGGCAATTAGAAATGGGCAATAAATGCTGGCATAGCAAGAGGCACCCGTATCCCACGAATGAATAAATAAAATGCGACCGGGTGTGACTTTGGCTTGTGGATTTCCTTGTGTACACTGGATGAAGTTGGAAAGAAGAGCAAAGCATTCTTCTGCGAACCTCTGCTGCCTCTCATTACACCGATGAGTGTTATTCCCCACAAAAGACACAGTTAGTTCGTTTGTGTGTCAGATCTCAATGTTTTGTCGACAGAAACAATTCTGACATCCTGAACACCAAATAACATAAAAATCGTACATGTCAATAAGGATCTTGAAGGTTTACATTGGGCGTAACTGGGAAATGTAAAGCTTTTCAGTGTCACACCTGGCCTAGGATGATGCAATGCCGGGAACCTTGGCTCAATTCCCTGCTTGGGTCACTGTCTGTGTGGAGTCTGCACGTTCTCCCCATGTCTGTGTGGGTTTCCTCTGGGTGCTCTGGTTTCCTCCCACAATCCAAAGATGTGCTGGTTAGGTGGACTGGCCACATTAAATTGTCCCCTAATGTCCCGGATGTGTAGGTTAGAGGGATTAGCGGGGTAAATATATGGGGTGATGGTGATAGAGCCTGGGCGGGATTGTTGTCAGTGCAGACTTGATGGGCTGAATGGCCACCTTCTGCATTGTAGAGTTTTTATGATTAATTGCATTAAATTATATTTGATAGGAGAAACTTTTTCAAACAAGGACAGTAGAGAGTACAAGAAACATAAGATATATGAGCAAGAGTAGACCACACGCCCCACGAGCCTGTTCCGCCATTCCAAGCGATCATGGTTGATCTGGGATAAGATCTGGGAAAACTCAGCTGGTCTGACAGCATCGGAGAGATACAGAGTTAACATTTTGAGTTCAATATGACACCTCTTCAGGTTCCGAAGAAGAGTCACATGGATGTGAAATGTTAACTGTTTCTCTCTTCACAGATGCAGCCAGTCAGCTGAGATTCTTCCAGCATTTTCTGTCTTTATTTCAGATCTCCAGCGTCTGCAGCAATTTATTTTTAATTATGGCTTCAGCCCCATTTTCCTGCCTTGCCCACCCCCATGCCCCTTGATTCAGAGGGGCTAAATATTTGTCTGTCGCAGCCTTAAATGTATTCAACGATGGAGCAACTACAACTCTGGGATGGAGAATACCAAAGATTCTCCTCCTCGCCTCAGTCCTAAATGATTGTCCCCATATCCTCAGGATGTGCCAGTGTTTCTGATTAGGCATGTATTTGAAAAGGAGACTCTGCAAAAAAAATTTGTTCATGAGATGTGGACATCGCTGGCTGGGCCAGCATTTACTGTCCATCCCTAATTGCCTTTGAAGGGGCAGTTAAGAGTCAACCGCATGGCTGTGGATCAGTGGCACAGTGGTCAGCACTGCTGCCTCACAGGGATCCGGGTTCGATTCCCAGCTTGGATCACTGTCTGTGTGGAGTCTGCACATCCTCCCCGTGTCTGTGTGGGTTTCCACCGGGTGCTCCGGTTTCCTCCCCCATTCTGAAAGACATGCTGGTTAGGTGCATTGATTCGAACAGGCGATTAGGAGAATTTCACTGTAACTTCATTGCAGTGTTAATGTAAGCCTTACTTGTGACTAATAAACTTTAACAGTTATACCATTGAACTAACAATGCAGAGATCATGAACACAAGCCCAGCCATGCTAAGTAGATCACCTTCAAAGCCCTAAAAAGACTTCTCAGTCTTATTTTCAGAGCAACCAGGGACAGGTAATAAACTGTGCACGGACTTGCCAGATCACACTTGCCCCAAGAATAAATAAAATATTCACAGCCGTTTGACACTGAGATACAATCAGTATGAGATCACTTACACCTGTCAAAATGATGCCGGATTTGAGAGGTCTGGATCCATTCTGTGCTTTACAATCCAACCAGTGTGAATCATATGCAAATAGCTAAAATGTAAAGTGCTGTACATATACGAAAGGAATCTCACCTATTAGGATCACATTTAACCTTTTTGCTGCTGTATTTCTCTACTAATTGTCTTTAAAGTTTATTAGACACTTGTAGACTTACTTTAACACTGCAATGAAGTTACTGCAAAATTACCCTAGTCGCCACACTCCAGTGCCTATTCGGTTACACAGAAAGAGAATTTAGCATGGCCAATCCACCTAACCAGCACATCTTTCGGACTGTGGAAGGAAACTGGAGCACTCATAGGAAACCCATGCAGACACGGGGAGAATGTGCAAACTCCACACAGACAGCGACCCTGGGCTGGAATTGAACCCGGTCTCTGGTGCTGTGAGGCAGCAGTGCTAACCATGCCGCCCACTTCTCTTAGGATGTTAATTCTTCCTGGCTACAGGTGATGGCAGCACTTGGAGCCATGTGGCATCTCAAGAGAACCTGTGCAGCAACTGACTGCAAGAGGGAAAGAACTTGCATTTATATAGTGCCTTACTCAACGTCCAGGAGGTCCCAAAATGCTTTATAGCCAATGAAGCATGTTAAAGTGTGTTGTGATCCAGAGATGTTACAGCCAATTCACTCTAACAAAAAGTATTCACAAAGCAGGTTTGTGAGAGGACCATAAAACAAAATGTTGTTGGAGGAAACAAGTTTAGAAAGGACTTGGATTCGGTCCTCAAAATATCTACAGTGCAGGAGGAGGCCATTTGGCCCATTGAGCCTGAGCTGAGAACAATCCCACCGGGGTCCTATCCCCGTAACCTCACATTTATCCTGCCAATCCCCCTGACAATCTATCATGGCCAATCAACCTAACCCGCACATCTTTGGAGTGTGGGAGAAAACCAGTGCACCCGGAGGAAACTCGTGCAGACATGGGGAGAACGTGCAAACTCCACCAAGACAGTGGCCCGAGGCTGGAATTGAACCCAGGTCCCTGGCGCTGAGAAGCAGCAGTGCTGACCACCATGCCATCCTCTCCACTAGATAGGGAGTTCCAGGATTCGGCAACCATCAAAGTCATGGTGACATACGCCCCAAGCTGGGACGGTATGCACCTCAGAAGAGGAACCTGGAGTGGATGTGCTCCCATGCACCTGCTATGACATTAGGTGTCAAAATCTGCTAACTGGTCAGATATTGGTCCCCAAACTCTGGAAATGGTGGAGAGAAACATCTTTGTTACAAGTAACTGACTCAACGTGGTTCTGTTGGCGAGAGCTTGCAAACAGGTTGCCTGCTCAGTCAGGATTGGCTTGTATCCAGGGACAGACAGAATGTGGCGTCAATGGGATAAACAAATTTGTTTGTGGTGTACATTGTCCAACTCCACTCCAATACTAGAGTCACAACTCACACGTAAATTTTAGTCGAAGTTAATTAAGGGAAGAAAGGAGAACTATTTTGATATCCAAATTACACTCTTACTGTGTGTTTGGCCATTACCAAATGGCAGATTTCAGAGTTGGCTCCAAATCAGCATTCAGGACTGATGAGATGCTCAGAGTCAACATTCGATACAGTTTCTTGTGACAGACTGTGACTGCTATTTGCCAATTTTGCAAACTGGTCATAGAAACTAGAAGCGAGAGAAGGCCATTTGGCTTTTCGAGTCTACTCTGCGATTCATTATGATCATGGCTGATCATCGAATTCAATATCCTGATCCACCCTCCCCCCATATCCCTTGATTCCTTTAGCCTCAGGAGCTATCTCCAATTTCTTCTTGAAATCACACAACGTTTTGGCCTCAACTACTTTCTGTGGTAGTGAATTCCACAGATTCACCACTCTCTGGGTGCAGAAATTTCTCTTCACCTCAGTTCTAAAAGGTTTACCCCTTATCCTCAAACTGTCCCCACTTGGTGGCACCTGTATTTCTTGGCTGCAGTAATATACTGGAGAGGAATATACTAGGAATAGGAACCCTGGCTGACTTTTTAACCCTCCCTCCCTCCCTCACAATGTTCCTTATTGTTGTCAACTGTAGCTAATAGTACCCCAGCTAAGATGAGTTGAAGGTACAGACCCAATCTGTAAGGCTTAATTTCACATATAGCAGCAAAGTTAACAAGCACATCGTCCGAAAACTGCTGGGGAAAGAGCTAATAAGTCAATGGAAGTGTGTGATGTATATTGGAACAGCAGTAGATTACTACGATGGCACAGTGGTTAGCACTGCTGCCTCACAGTGCCAGAGATCCGGGTTCTATTCTGGCCTCGGGCCACTTTCTGTGTGGAGTTACAAATCGTTCTTGTTTACACAAGGAGCAGCCACTGGTGATCTGAAACTTGAACTTCGTTTCAGCTTTAGAAGACTGCCCGTAGAAACATTTCAAAATGCTCCTGGCTTTATATCAAAGCAGAATGGCTGAAGGTATCAGTAGCATAGTGGTTAGCACCGCTGCCTCGTAGCACCAGGGACCCGGGTTCGATTCCCGGCTTGGGTCGCTGTCTGTGTGGAGCCTGCACATTCTCCCCGTGTCTCCGTGGGTTTCCTCCGGGTGTTCTGGTTTCCTCCCACAGTCCAAGGTTGTGTGGGTTAGGTGATTTGGCCATGCTGAATTGCCCCTTAGGTGACCTAAGATGGTTAGGTTAGATGGATTACCCATGGCAAATGTGTGGGGTTAAGGGATAGGGCAGAGGAGAGGGCTTGGATAAAATACTCTGTCAGAGAGTCGGTGCAGACTCAATGGGCCAAATGGCCTCCTCCTGCACTGTAGGGGATTCTATGATACTCAGCCCCTCAAGTCTGAGTATCTGTCGTTCAGCTAGATCATGGCTATGGGACGGTCAGTGGCATAGTGGTGATGTCACTAGGCCGGTAATCCAGATGGCCAGGTTATTGGTCTGGAGCCATGGGTTCGAATCCCACCACGGCAGTGGGTGGAATCTGAATCAAATTACTGAACTGGAATTGAAAACCAGTCGCAGTAAACCATAACTGATTGTCGCAAAAATCCATTTGTCCTTTAGGGAAGGAAATCTGCTGCCTTTACCTGGTCTGGCCTGGCCTGCTCCTAATTCCCCTCCGAAATGGCCGAGTGAGGCACACAGCTCAAGGCTGATTAGAGATAGGCTGGCTGTGTCAACATCGCCTATGAACCTTGACTGAATAAATCTTAAAAATGGGACGATCTGTAAACTTTTTTTTTACTCATTCATGGGATGTGGGTGTCGCTGGCAGGGCCAGCATTTATTGACCATCCCTGAGGGCATTTTAAGAGTCAACCACATTGCTGTGGGTCTGGAGTCACATGTAGGCCAGACAGGTAAGGACGGCAGATGTGATATGGTGTGGGTATTCATTCAGTTCAAGGGCAAGAAACGCTGCCCTGACCACCAACACCCCCATTCTATGGAAGAATCAATACGCCTCAACAAAGAACTCAGCCTCTGCGTGAAGCAGCAACATCACTGCGCCAAGGATTTATTTTCATAAAATATTGATTGGAAATAGCTTGAGGATGGTGCAAGTTTGACCTTTTTTTTGTCCCAAAATATAGCTGTGTAGTTTATCATTCAGTCCAAGCAATTCTGCTCTGCGTTTTAAAAAAAAGGTTATGGTTTTGAGGCATTGTAATCTGGGCTGATACTTCTGTGCCAAGGAAGAACCTTTGGAGATGCAGGCCGGATTTTTACCTCCTCACCTGTCCCAGAATTAGGGAGGGCGAGGCTCGCGGAACGGAATTTTCCATTGGTCCCGGGCAGGATTATATGAGCCTCGCCCAAGCGAGGTTGTAACATACTGGAGAGGCTGACTCCACAGAGGGGGATTAAAATAAGGCCCCATTGTCTCCCTCAGATGGATGTAAATGATTCTTCAACACCATTCAATAAAGAGCAGAGAGTTACTCCTGATATCCTGGCTGATATTTATCAGTCAACTAACATAATTAAAAACAGTTATCACAGCTCTGCCACATTTCCTACACTGCACTAGTGTCTGCAACAGCCCTTCATTGGCTGCAAAGTACTTGGGGAATTCCTAATGACATGAAAAGTATTAGAAATGCAAGCCTTCCTTTCTGTGCAGGAAGCGTGGCTTGGTTGCAAGGCCACATGAAGAGTTCTAGTCGACATTCTTCCTATTACCAGCCACAGTGTCCGTCCAGCACTTAATCCTCGGCACAGTTCATCTCAGAGCCCACCTCTACTTGGGTGATGGCACATCTTTACTTCAGTGGATGGACACGAGTTACAATCTGGCAGACCCTTCTCAAGTTACTTCAGGGACTGAAAGAAATGACCGAGAAGTCACTGGGGAGAGACTGCAGTCGGCTAACGGACATCTGACACGTAAACAGCACCAGAAGAACTGACATCAAGCACTGTATGGCTCTGTGTGTGCTCACTGGCACAGGCACAATGTAGAGGCAGCTAACGGAAAACCGCTGGAACGTTCTTAATACAGTCTTTGTTCTTTTAATTCAGGATCAAACTGGGTGAATTTTGAGTTTCAGAGGTAACAGTCACAGTAAATGATGGGACAACTCATTTCCCCTCACTACTTCAAAGTATTGAATTAGTTCTTGTCCCTTTGGGGTCCAGATCAGAAACTTCAAAGTATATTATCAAGTTAGCCTATAGAACCCAACAGTTTTTGATTTTGGCATTAGTGAGAGCATAATGTGTTTCACTCTAGACGTATTTCTATTGACCTGGTAGGAACCTTTTATTAAAACAAACTTTATTTAATACAGTTAAAATATAAACAAAAATAATTAACATAACTTTTATTAATTTAAATCTTAAACTTGACACGGTATAATTCGTAACAGCTAGCTATCTCTGTAGTTCCCATGTAAGCAATATCACCACAGGCATAAATCCCTCTTCAAAATAAGTCAGCACAAAAAAAATGATATGCTCATGTTGGTGCTACGTTTCCAGTGTTTTAACCCCTCTGGACAGATGCAGAAAGTCAACTGTCTTATGACTCCCAAACAGGAGCCTCCATAGAAAGATACCTCCCTAAACAGCAGAACTTTGGGAAAGAGACCCATTTTCTGGCAGGTCCCAGGGGGGTGGGAGGGTGGTGAATGTTATGATCTCAGTAGAGACCAGTAATGTGTTCTTAGAGCGCAAATACCCCAGTATTTACTAAAAGACTAAAGCCACAAGATGCTTGGCTTAAACAAAAGAATTTTACAATACAAAAATCAACAAACGTGAACTATAACAATTACATCATCTTAAATAGTCAGTTATATTAAAAATAATAAAAATACAATGTGTACAATTACTGATATTCCAAATGAAATGTCTTAAATCCACTTTCCTTCAGCATCTATTTGACTTGAACCTTCAAGCCAGATACTTGTCAACAGTTAGAAGATTCACCTTTCAACATGGATGACCGAAGCATGTTAAGTGTAGCCAGCTTAGGTCAGAACTCATTTGGGTCTAATGTTGTTTAATTAGAGAACTTTGGATCATTGATACGGAGCACTGACTCCGTCTACACTTCCCACTGCCTCAGCAAAGCAGCCAGCATAATTAAGGACCCCATGTACCCCGGACATTCTCTCTTCCACCTCCTTCCTTCTGGAAAAAGATACAAGTCTAAGGTCATGTACCAACTGACTCAAGAACAGCTTCTTCCCTGCTGCCGTCAGACTTTTGAATGGACCTACCTCACATCAAGTTGATCTTTCTCTACACCCTATTATGGCTATAACATTCTGCACGCTCTGTTTTCCTTCCCTGTGGAACAGAATGTTTTGTCTGTATAGCACACAAGAAACACCACTTTCCACTGTGTTTAATACATGTGACAATAATAAATCAAATCAAAATCAAATCCCCCAGCTTGATTATACTGGAAATTGAACTCATGGTTTATAACTCACAATTAACTCTTTCTGCCAACCAGCACAATTTCAACCAAATTCTTCTGAAATACAGGTTCTCCTCCAGCTTGTTCTAAAAATCTAAACCTGAACTGCTTGGACTCAAGACCACCCCCTAGGAACCAGCTCATCCACATAATCAGCTCCTTGACCCCCCCTTTTTTCCCCCCTGTTCTTCATCCCCAAGGCAACCTGGTCTCATGATCGTTTACTAGAACCCAATTAAACAAGTGCTCAGTAAAAGATAGTTAGGAAGGCAAGCAGCACAAAGAGGCCAACCAAAATCCTCAGGCAGCCATCTTCCCTGTGGAGCAGAACATTCTCTCATTCTAATTCAATAATCTACTGAATCAAATGTACTGCAGTTTTGCTCTGAATCAAAAGCATAGCATGCAAGGGATTGTGGCATGATAAAAGAATAGACATCTAGGAAGGTTCTCGACATAGAGAAGGAACAGAGAGGCAGGAGAGAGGAGGGTGGCGAGCGCAGTTAACGTCTTGTCAAATTATATTGTTAAAGCTAAGATAAACAGATGATGGCATTAATTGCCTTTGAGAACATATAAATAGGAGATTAGTTAAGTTTCCTTCACCCTTTTGAATTTTGTGACAGTGTCTCACCCCTTGTTACTTTTGGTTTTATTCAAAAGCGCATAAATTGGGGATAGCTGGGACACTGCCTTGTGTGGAAGGAGAAATGTGCGGCCAAACAAGTCATTAAAATCTCCCCATGAAGAAAGGTTTTGGTTTGAGCTTCACCAGCTGGCTTGGATCCCATGAACAGAAGGGCATTGTGAAGCACAAACCAGTTGGATAGAATGGCCTGTTTCTGCATGGTAATTTTCCCCGAGTCACTAAGCAAACAGCATCTCTGTTGCATAAAACCGACAAACTATTTTATGAAACAAAACACCAGGGCTTCAAAATTTCCAGTTAAAAGCCTCCCACCTTCCCAGAAAGGTGAGATGCAGTAAGGCCAGGCAGAGTTCTCCTGCTACAGTTGTGCTTCGCCACCCAACAATCAGTTATGGTGGAAATATGGAGGCCGTCTTTTATCTTTTTACTGCTCTGTGTTCGGGGTTTCTTCTTGGTACCCTAAGTACATTATAAAGCCCAACTAGACCCCAACGGCTTTTCTATTTTGGCATTAGTGTAAGGATAAGGTGTTTCATAGAATCACAGAATATTAATCATGCGGGAGGCCATTCAGCCCATCGGATCTGCACCGACCACAATCCCACACAGACCCTGTCCCCAAAATCTCATGCATTTACCTAATTGGTCCCCTTGACACTAAGGGGCAATTTAGCATGGCCAGCCCACCTAACCCTCACATCTCTGGATTATGGGAGGAAACCGGAGCACGCAGAGGAAACCCAGACAGACATGGGGAGAAAGTGCAGACGTCACACAGACAGTGACCCAAGCTGGGAACTGAACTCGGATCCCTGGCACTGTGAGGCAGCAGTGTTAACGAACATACCACCTGTTCCGCCCCACTCCAGGTGTGATTTTACTGACTCACTAGGAAGCTTTTATCAAAAGAAACTTTATTTAACAATACAGTTAAACTATAAGAAATAAATTGACTTGTTCACCAACTGAAATACTTGAACGTGCCAGATACAATTCTTAACCGCTATCTCTATTTGTTCCAATTTAAGCAATGTTCCTCTTATAGACTTAAGCTCTTCAAAACCAGTTAGCAAACAAGACAGGATTGCATGTCTTTACTTGCTGACAGTCCTGGAACCTTAGAAAACCTCTTGACAAAGGGACATCTCTTACTTCTTTCAGGACTAGGCAGAAACAGCTCTTGATTTTTCCCTGTAAGCTCAGCTCCACCCATTAACACATAATTGTCTCTGTCAACCTAACCAACCCTCACCTTAAACCTCAGGGAATAAAAACCAAAACAAACAAAATGCATTTACTCAGATTAAAATAAACACCCTATTAGCCAAGACCAATTATTAGCCTGCATTCTCAGCACATGAGCTGCCTGGTGCCGACAAATCAGCACAATGTAACAGAGCTGAATTTTAAACATGCCCCCTACAAGAAACATGATACAAATACATTTCTTAAAGGCACACTATCGTCATACCTGTCTTGGCCAACAGAAAAGTTTGAAAGCATCCTTGTGCACTCTTAACACATGGGGCATTGGTTAATGAAAGCATTGAAAACTGGTTAGACGGCATCATAACCTAACACAAAGTCCCAAAGTGCATCATAGGAACACCATCCAATATCTTAAACAGTGAGCCACATTAAGAGATATTGGGAGAGATTAAAGAGGTAAGCTTGAAAGGAGCATCTTAAAGATGGACAAAAAGGAAGGAGAGTCTTGAGGAAGAAATAGGGCTAGAGCTCAAGAGCACCTTGAGAGCACACACAATGATGGGGCAAAAGAACTTCTGTTCTCCGGCACTGTGGTGCAGTGGTTAGCACTGCTGCCTCACAGCACCAGGGACTCAGGTTCAAAACTTCCATTTCTATTCTGAAAAATAAGGGCACTGGACTGGAGACCTCTTCACAAATCTTTGTCAATGCTGCAGCTCTGTAGATAACACTCTCATCTCTGAGTCAGGCGGTTGTGGTTTCAAATCCTACCCCAGATATTTGAACAGATGACATGGGCTGAAACTTCACAGTGGTTAGCACTGCTGCCTCACAGCACCAGGAACCCTGATTTAATTCTAACCTCAGGTCACTGGCTTGGGTCATTGTTTGTGTCGAGTTTGCACGTTCTCCCCATTCTGCGTGGGTTTCCTACCAATACTCTGGTTTTCTTCCACAGACCAAAGATGTGTGGGTTAGGTGGATTGGCTATGCTAAATTGCCCCTTAGCGTCAGCAGGAGTAACAGGGTAAATACGTGGGGTTACGAGATTGTTGTCAGTGCAGGCTCGATGGGTTGAATTGCCTTCTTTTGTATTGTAGGGGTTCTATGATCTGGAAGATGCACAAGGCGGCTGAACTGGAAGCTGGAAGAGCTTTGGGACAGAAATTAGCAAGTCAATATTTCAAAGCATTAGTTAAATCATGTCATGGGGCTGACGTTTGCCGAAGCTGCCACACAACACAGGGTGAAATTAGTTAACATTCGATGGAGTGAGAACAAAGATACTTGAATATTTAAACAGATATTCTGGCCAACATTGCAAAGATCAAATGGCCAAAGCTTGCAGATTTACACCCACAGCCTTTTTAGGGCAGTTATTCGATTTGAAGAATTGCCTGCACGTCAGCTGATAATTTCTAAAGGATAGCAGAAAGTATAAATAACTTCACCAATGTCACATATAAGACAATTACATGTACACATAGGGGCAGCTAGAAATAGCAGGCATTCAAAAAAGCAAAAACAATATTTACCAAAATCTAACAATGGGGGCTGGAGACAGGGGATAAATCTGATGGTATTCATAATGTCAGCAGTTAACACTGCTATTTCACTCATGGTGCCAAGGACCAAGGTTCAATTCCCGGCTTGGGACACTGTCTGTGCAGAGTTTGCACGTTCTCCGTGTGTCTGTGAGAGTTTCCTCCGGGTGCTCCGGTTTCCTCCCACAGTCCGAAAGACGTGCTGGTTAGAGAGCATCGGCCATGCTAAATTCTCCCTCAGTGAGCCCGAACAGGCCCCGGAGTGTGGCAACTAGGGGATTTTCACAGTAAACTTCATTGCAGTGTTCATGTAAGCTGACTTGCGACATTAATAAATTTTAGAACGTCTAAAACTTAAAAAAAAATTAAAAATAATCGAGATATCCCCAGTAACAAAGTTTTTTTTTTGTAAATTCACTCACGGTTGTGGGTTTCACTAGTAAAGTGAGTGTGAGTTTCACTAGCCAAGAAAGAAATTTATTGGCATGCCTTTGAGAAGATGGTGATGGAGTTGCCTTTGTGACAGCTGAGTGGTTTGCTAGGCTAATTTAGCGGATAGTTATCATAAGAACATAAGAACTAGTTGCAGGAGTAGGCCATCTGGCCTCCAGAGCCTGCTCCGCCTTTCAATAAAATCATGGCTGATTCTTTTCACGGATTCAGTTCCACTTGCTTAACGTCTGGCCACATTGCTGTAGGTCTGGAGTTACACATAGACCAGTCCAAGTAAGGATGGAAGATTTCTTTCCCTGAAGAACATTAGTGAGAATAAATCGGTTGGACTGAAACCTGGCGTTGTCAGACTTTTTACTGTGTTTACCCCAGTCCAAAGCCGGCGTATCCATATCATGAACATTAGTGAACCAGATGAGGTTGTACAAGAATTCAGCAGTTACACGGTCACCATTCTACCTTATTATTCCAGATTTATTGAAGTAACTGAATTTAAAACCCCCAGATTCCAATGTGGCATTTGAACTTGTGTGTCTCCACTTCATTAGTTGAAGCCCAGATGATTATTTCTGTAGTAATACACATAGCATTATTTAGAATACTACGCTGGGTCAAGAATTGGGTGGGGTGGGATAGAGTTGGGGGAAGAGAAAGGACCATGTAGAAAAGGACAGTGCTGTACAGCAATTGGGTAACGCAGAGCTTGTGAAGTAGCATTGAGGCTTTAATCACATGAAAAACAGTCATGCTAACACGGATTGACAGAAGTGGCCAGTGGGACATTTGGCAAAAGTCCCATACAGGCCAAATTAATGGTTTTACATTAACTTCAAATATTACAGGGAATAAATGTCCAGACAAGCAATTGGGCGGCACGGTGGCACAGTGGTTAGCACTGCTGCCTCACAGCGCCAGAACTCGGGTTCGATTCCCGGCTTGGGTCACTGTCTGTGTGGAGTCTGCACTTTCTCCCCGTGTCTGCATGGGCTTCTTCTGGATGCTCCGGTTTCCTCCCACAGCCCAAAGATGTGCAGGTGGATTGGCCATATTAAGTTGCCCCTTAGTGTCCGAGGGACTAGCTACGGTAAATGCATGGGGCTATAGGGATAGGGCCTGGGTGGGACTGTGGTTGGTGCAGACTCAATGGGCCAAATGGTCTCCTTCTGCACTGTAGGGACTCTATTACTCAACAGAAGTGTTTGGGAGACCTGTTAACCCAGCATTTGAAACACATCCAACATTTGCGAGGCGCGAATCCTCACAACATTTAAGCAGCATTAAGAAGCAGGGGAGGTGATAGCCTAGTGGTATTGTCATTAGACCATTAATCCAGAAACTCAGTTAATGTTCTGGGGACCCAGAATAATAAAAATTTGGAATTGGGAATCTACTAATGAATGACCATAAAACTACTGTCAATTGTCAGAAAAAAAAACCATCTGGTTCATTTTTCACAGTAACTTCATTGCAGTATTAAAGTCTATAATAATAAATACATTTTTAAAACTTTAATGTACTTTAGGAAAGGAAATCTGCCCATACCTACCCAGTCTGACCTACATGTGACTCCAGAGCCACAGCAATGTGGTTGACTCTCAACTGCCCTCCAAGGGCAACTAGGGATGGGCAATAAATGCTGGCCAGCCAGCAACGATCGTGTCCCACGAATGAATAAAAAAAAATGACCACTTGAAATGCCTCGTGTATAAGCACACGGACCAAGTGCTGGAAAATGGGATTAGAATGGATTGGTGCTTGATGGCTGGCGTGGATATGATGGGCTGAAGGGCCTCTTTCTGTGCACCACATGTCCGTGACTCTCTGACTTTCAGGACTGTGCTCCTGAAACTTCACCCAGGCCAGTAAAATATTTATCTCTAAAGTGGTTTACAAAGTTCTATATTTGGTCTTTTCATTTCAATAGCTTTGCCAAGTAACATACACAAAAGCATAACAGGTCACTGCACAAGAGATGAGGGCAGTGCTGCAAATAATCACTGCTATTAAATTATTTTGCTCATTCTCTCCCCACCCACTCCATATATAGGCTGGTTAGTCACGTTGGACTTCCAGGATCGGCATGAGATAGAAGACCTCCACATAGATCTTTGTCAACGCTGCAGCTCAATGGGTAGCACGCTCACCTCTGAGTCAGGAGGTAGCGATTTCAAATGCCACCTCGATACTCGAACAGATATCATGGGCCGAAACTGCACAGTGGTTAGCACTGCTGCCTCACAGTGCTTGGGGCCGGGTTCAATTCCGGCCTTGGGTTACTGTGTGTGGAGTTTGCACATTCTCCTTGCGTCTGTGTGGGTTTCCTTCGGGTGCTGTGGTTTCCTCCCACTCTCCAAAGATGTGGGGGTTTAGGTTGATTGGGACGCTAAGGGGCAATTTAGCATGGCCAATGTATAAGTTAGGGGGATAAGTGGGGTTATGGGGATAGGGGATGGGTAAGATGCCCAATGGGCTGAACGGCCTCCTTCTGCACTATAGGAATTCTATGATTCTATGAAACTCCGAGTGTAAGAGGTGATCTTTCAGCTGCCATATCTAGCCGAAGCTCTAGGGATCTCTCCTTTCTGCCCTGGCCAATTATTATCCCTCAAACTACATCCTTAAAACCGATGACCTGGTCGTTAGCAAATTGCTGTTTGTGGGACTGCACTGTGCTCAAACTGCTGTGATACTTCCTGCAACAGCAAATGCATTTAAAAATTAGATACCATGGACACGGAGTTCTTCATTTTTTGGCTTCCTTCATCCTTGTGGCTAAATTTTATGTAACAAGAGATACTATGAATACTGATAAAGATGGGACGATCAGATGAATTCTCAGATATAATATAGATGGCACAGTGGTTAGCATTTGCTGTCTCACAGTGCCAGGGACCTGGGTTCGATTCCCAGCTTGGGTCACTATCTGTAGGGAGTTTGCGCATTCTCCCCGTGTCTGCATGGGTTTCCTCTGGGTGCTCCGGTCTCCTTCCACAGTCCAAAGATGTACGGGTTAGGTGGATTGGTTATACTAAGTTGCCCCTTAGCGTGAGGGAGACTAGCTACGGTGGATGCATGGGGTTACAGGGATAGGGCCTGAGTGGGATTTGTGATCGGTGGGCCGAATGGCCTCCTTCTGCACTGTAGGGATTCTACGAATACTCCAGATCTCAACCACATTGCTCCAGGAAGATGCCGAATACGGCCCCAACATGATGGTCTGTGCCTATACTGAGCATACGGCATAAGCAGCTTGGAAGGTTTGGCAACGTTAAAGTTTAGAAAATCCAAATTTTATGTAAATAAAGGAGGAAAGATCTTGCACTCTGTTGTTACACCTTTTCATGGTCCTCAAAGCACTTCTTACTGCCTGTAATGTATTTTTGGAGTATAACCAATGTGGCGGCAGGGTGGAACAGCAGTCAGCATTGCTGCCTCACAGTGCCAGGGACCCGGCTTCGATTCCCAGCTTGGGTCACTGTGTGTGTGCAGCCTGCACGTTCTCCCCGTGTCTTCGTGGGTTTCTTCCGGATGCTCCGGTTTCCTCCCCCAATCTGAAAGACGTGCTGGTTAAGTGCATTGGCTCAAATAGATGCCAGAGTGTGGTGACTAGGAGAATTTCACAGTCACTTCATTGCAGCGTTAATGTAAGCCTTACTTGCGACTAATAAATAAATTTTACTTTAAATACTGTCGGCAACATTCACACAGCAAGATCCCAACACCAACCGAGATGCACGATCTCGAATCCTTGACCGACAATGTTGGGAGAGGGGTAAATGCTGATCGTGTCACCAGGAGAACTCCCTGGTCTTTTCTTCAAACAAGGCGAAGGAACCTTTCTGTCACAACATGTAGACGAGGGTCTCAATTTAGCATCTGATCTAACTATTAGCATCTCGAACAATGCAGCACTCTTTGTACTGTACTGCATGATCCTCATGTGGTTTTTTTTTAGAAATTGTGAAATACAACAAATTATCCTGTGGCCGTCATCAAGTTTTCCGTCATTAAAATATCATTGTGAACAGCAACAGTTTCGGACATAGGAGATAAATTAATTTCAGAGATTTATTAAAACATTGAGAGACTGTTTACAAGCAATTTGTTGAGGTACGCACAAGTAGGATATCCATCGGAGACTAAAAGGTTCTCAGATCAAAGGTGGTTCTTAACCTTGAACAACAAAGACCTGATGGTGCTCTCCCATCTTTACATGAAAAGACTAAGGAAATTTGGCACGCCGACCATGACTCTCACCAACTTTTACAGATGCACCCTAGAAAGCATCCTGTCTGGTTGTATCACAGCTTGGTATGGGCTCCTGTTCTGCCCAAGACCACAAAAAACTACAAAGGGTCGTGAACGAAGCCCAGTCCATCACACAAACCAGCCTCCCATCCACTGGCTCTGTCAACACTTCCCGCTGACTCGGAAGAGCAGCCAGGATAATTAAGGACCCCACATACCCTGAACATTTCTCTTCCACCTTTTTCCAACGGGAAGAAAATATAAAACTCTGAGGTCACGTACCAACCGACTCAAGAACAGCTTCTTCCCTGCTGCCATCAGACTTTTGAATGGGCCTACCTTGCAATTAAGTTGATCTTTCGCTACACTCTAGCTATGACTATAACACTACATTCTGCACTCGCTGCTTTCCTTCTCTATGAATGGTATGCTTTGTCTGCATAGCACACAAGAAACAATACATTTCACTGTGTACTAACAGATGTGACAATAATAAATCAAATCAAGTCAAAAAATCATATACTAAAATACAGTCACTTTGGTTACTGGATATAATGCAACCCATCATGTGCTTTCCCTTGGACTAACTCTGACTTGAACTAAATCTGACTTGTCACATGAGCTTGTTTTCACACATGATCGCGAGCTGCTGTATCATGCTCCAAAGCGTACCTAGTCTCAGTACTTTTCTGTGACCTATTTAACCCTAATATTGCCAAATGACACTGATCACCACAGCATCTATCCCGGGCATTCTGCACGTTCTGCGGTTGGCCACATGATCCTAACCATGTCATGGTGCTCTCTACCTGTGCCAAGCTGTCAAGCTTATACACGTGACACCTCAGCATGGTGGCACAATGGTTAGCACTGCCACCTCACAATGCCAGGGACCCGGGTTCGATTCCTAGCTTGGGGTCACTGTCTGTGCAGAGGTTGCACATTCTCCCCGTGTCTGCGAGGATTTCCTCCGGGTGCTCCGGTTTCCTCCCACAGCCCAAAGATGTGTAGGTTAGGTGGATTGGTCATGCTAAATTGCCCCTTAGTGACGGGGGGACTAGCTAAGGTAAATGCATGGTTTATTGGAGATACGGCCTGGCTGGGATTGTGGTCGGTGCAGACTTGATGGGTCAAATGGCCTCCTTCTGCACTATAGGGATGCGATGCTTCAATACTCAGTATCTCTTTCCAGGTTTGAGCTTGTAGCCTTTCAAATTAAGAGGCGAGAACACTGAAAGCCAGAGTTGTTACTGAGTATTTCCGACAATCTCTGAATGCTACATCAGCGTGTGGGGGTTTATAAAACATCCAACTGAAAGGCAACAATCTGTGAATTTTATTTTGATGTCATGTTGCCAAATCAGACAATAAGGAAGGACTTCAGTTTAAACATCACAGAACAGGGATGAAAGATAGTCAGAATTGCAAACAAGACTGAGGGGTAAAAGATCAAGTCAAAGAAATTCAGAATACGAACACAGCAATTTTAGAGTATGAGATAACAGAGAACGGCGCACGCTGGGAGTCAGTAAGCAACAGAGAGAGGTAAATGGAAACCACAGCAACTTTGATGCATTCAACAATTTGTACTCAAGACCACCTTTAATGTCATAAAATGCCCCAAGGTACGTCATAGGAACAGTTGCCAAGATTTGGGACCAGAGATCAGAAGCTTAAGGCTTTCAGGAGAAAGGAAGGCTGGTGAGACCAGGGGAGGCTGTGAGCGAGGGTCGGTGGGGGGGGACAGAGGGCGCGAGCGAGCGAGGGTGGGGGGGGGACGGAGGGCGTGAGCGAGCGGGGGGGGGGGGGGGGGGGACGGAGGGCGTGAGCGAGAGAGAGAGAGAGAGAGAGAGAGAGAGAGACGGAGGGTGCAAGCGAGAGAGAGAAGAGGGAGAAAAAATGGAGGTTCTGGAAGGGACGGAGGGCGAGAGCGAGAGGAGGAGGAGAGAGAGAGAGAGAGAGAGAGAGAGACAGAAGGTGCGAACGAGTGAAAAAGAGAGCCAGAGAGAGAGAGGGAGGAAGGTTACGAGAAACAGAGAAAGAAGAAACGAAAGGTGCGAGAGAGAGAGATGGAGGGTCTGAGAGAGGGGAAGAGTGCATGAGAGTCAGAGGGTTCGAGACAGAGATGGAGGGTCCAAGAGAGAGAGTCAGAGAGGTAGAGCTGTGGCGAGGTTTAGAGATGGAATTTCAGTACTTAAGGAGTAGACAGCTGAAGAACGTTGCTTACATTTTGTCCCAAATAACAGGCTCAAGCAGAGACCAGAGCAAAGTACTTAATTGCTTTGCAAAGATAAACATTTTATAAATAAAGCTTCAGGAAAAATACCTGCAGGATGCCAACATAATTGTTGCTATTTGAAATAAGTTACAAGCCTATCCTGCTGGGATTCACAAACACTGTCTCCCCCAATCCCTCTCGCTTTGTTAGTGAGGCTATGGTCAGTGCCTGCAGATTAGCAATGCAAATACGCTGTCACACAGCAGCGCTGAGGATATTCATTGTTGCTTTATGTTACTGGAGGTATTTGCCATGATTCTGTTATATTAGTGAGAATTTTTACAAAAATAGGTTTCTTAACCCGAAACACATTGCTCCCACAAGGCATGCACTATTAACTCTCCCACAAACTGCATCCAACTAATTAAGTCCCCAAAGCAAGGCAATGAGCCACTGGTAGAACCTACAGAAAGGTAAACTCTTCAACTTTTCCACAATCCACAAAACACTCATGAAACTTTCGCATAACAGTTTAGCACTGCAACACATTGCATAAATCCGCTGTATAAAACTGTTTACAGTTTATTAGTGTTACAAGTCAGCTTACATTAACACTGCAATGGAGTTACTGTTAAAATCCCCTTGTCGTCAGTCTGGCACCTGTGCAGGTACACTGCGGGAGAATTTAGTATGGCCAATGCACCTAACTAGCACCTCTTTCAGACTGTGGGAGGAAACTGTAGCACCCAAAGGAAACAGAGTCACAGAGATTTACAGCATGGAAACAGGCCCTTTGGCCCAACTTGTCCATGTCAGCCTTTTTTGTTTAAAGCCCAACTGCCCGCATTTGGTCCATATCCCTCTATACCCATCAAACGCACGTAACTGTCTGAATGCTTTTTAAAAGATAAAACTGTACCCGCCTGTACGGCTACCTCTGGCAGCTTGTTCCAGACACTCACCATCCTCTGTGTGAAAAAATTGCCCCTCTGGACGCTTTTGTATTTCTCCCCTCTGACCTTAAAACTATGCGCTCTAGTTTTAGACTCCCCTACCTTTGGGAAAAGGCTACCTACCTTGTCTATGCCCCTCATTATTTTATAGACCTTTATAAGATCACCCTCAGCCACGCTCAAATAAAAAGTCTCAGTCTATCCGACCTCTCCCTATAACTTAATCCATCAAGTCCTGGTAGTATCCTAATAAATCTTTTCTGCACTCTTTCTAGTCTAATAATATCCTTTCTATAATAAGGTGACCAGAATTGCACACAGTATTCCAAGTGCGGCCTTACCAGTGTCTTGTACAACTTCAACAAGACGTCCCAACTCCTGTATTCAATGTTCTGACCAATGAAACCAAGTATGCTGAATGCTTTCTTCACCACTCTGTCCACCTGTCACTCCACTTTCAAGGAGCTATGAACATGTACCACTAGATCTCTTTGTTCTGTAACTCTCCCCAATGCCCTACCATTAACTGAGTAAGTCCTGCCCTGGTTCAGTCCACCAAAATGCATCACCTCGCATTTGTCTAAATTAAACTCTATCTGCCATTCGTCAGCCCACTGGCCCAATTGATCAAGATCCCATTGCAATTGGAGATAACTTTCTTCACTGTCCACTGTGCCACCAATCTTGGCGTCATCTGCAAACTTACTAAGCATGCCCCCTATATTCTCATCCAAACCATTTATATTAATGACAAATAACAGCGGGCCCAGCGCTGATCCCTGAGGCACACCCCTGGTCACAGGCCTCCAGTTTGAAAAACAACTCTTTACAACCACACACTGGCTTCTGCCAAGAAGCCAATTTTGTATCCATTTAGATATCTCACCCTGGATCCCGCAAGATTTAACTTTATGAAACCCTCGCAGACATGGGGATAATGTGCAGAATCCGCGCACACAGTGACCCAAGCCGGGAACTGAACCCAGGTCCTTAGCGCTGTGAGACAGCAGTGCTAACCATTGTGCCACTGTGCCGCCCTGATGAGTTCAAGTGAAATGGCTCAGTCACACTGGAATAGCCGAGGAACACTGGTAAAACTTGAAGAAATTAAAAATTTTAATTTGAGTTGTGAATGCGGAAGATTATTCAGTTCACACTAATTAATCATCCAGAAGGATTGTGGATTTTCTTTCCATGCCATCGTGGTCCTTGTTTCCATTATTCTCATCTCCAAGTCTACTGAATATGTTGATCACTGTGTGAAAATCACCCCAGTGTCAATAATAAAATTACCTTTGACTAGCTTGAATCTATTCTACACCCAAAATAATACTTAGGGTCATAGCAAACCCATGTGTTATTAGTTATTGATTTTTATTCCCCTATAGAGTCATACAGTGCAGAAGGTGGCCATTCAGCCCATCGAGTCTGCACCAACCACAATCCCACCCAGGTCCTATCCCCATAACCCCATGTTTTTACCCCTGACACTAAGAGGCAATTTAGCATGGCCCATCCACCTAACCTGCACATCTTTCCCTGGCGCTGTGAGTCAGCAGTGCTAACCATCCCGTGCATGGCATGTGGGCATCTCTGGACAAAGCCAGAATTTGCTGCCAGTCCCTAATTGCCCTCGAACAGGGTGAGAGGCCATACCATTTCAGAGGGCAGTTAAGAGTCAACCACATGGGTCTGGAGTCACATATCAGCCAGACCAGATAGGGATGACAGACTTCCTTGCCTGAACGGCATTCAGGAAGCAGATGGGTTTTACTGAAAATTGACAATGGTTTCATGGTCACTTGCTTTTCAATTCCTGATTCATTCATTGAATATAAATTCCACCAGCTGCCTTTGTGGGATTTGAATCCCAGAGCATTAGCCTGGGCCTCAGGATTACAAGTCCAGAAACCATAAGACCAAAAGACATGGGAGCAGAAAGTAGGCCATTCGGCCAATTGAATCTACTCCGCTGCCAGTCAATGAGACCAATGACATTATTTCTTCTCCAAGGTCACCCCTTCAGCAGAGTAATAACAGCCAAGTTAATTCCATGCACGAGATTGCCTCACAATGCAAAACCTGTTCCAAACTCTTCATCCCATTAGCCTGAAAATATATTTGCTTTTAAAAAAAGAAAAATTTTCTACCTCAATTCACTCTGAAAGCAGCTCCTGCGTGTGTAGGTACTGCCTTAATCAAGAGGAGGGCTCAATAAGCCAGGGACTCTGCCAATGCCTGGTTGACCTGGGAGGTCTACTCTTATATGGCTGGCGGGAGATCCACTTCCGTTCTTGAGACTCCTTCTTGAACAACAAAAACAAGGCAAAAGTTTGAGACCGTCAGAAAAGGCGGAAAGACATGAAATGGAAACCGAAATCCAGGCTAAATCAAGCTGAACTTTGAGACTTGTGCAACTTTTCCCTAAAATTGATACAACTACCGCTCGATCTTGATGTTATTTCTCAGTGACATTCTCAGGGAATGTTTGAAGTTGAGAGAACGGCACAAGCTAAGTCTCAAGCTGTGAGCAGCTGTGCTTTTATAAAGTCAGTTTTGTCTCTGTGTTAACAATGAAAGTTGAAGAAATGAAAAAAAAAAGTCCTGTGTGTGGGGTGAGTGCAGAGCTTTGAAAGCAGGCAAACTATTGATTAAGTGACATGGTGTAAAAGGAAAGCAGGCAGTGATCTTGTAACACACTTCTCGGAAGTATTTTTCAGTTCTATTTTAAGATCTGGTATTTATGTACAATGTTAAGGACTGCTACTGATTAGCACCAACAAGCTGTATTAAAAAAAAACATGGTTAATAGTTTCTCTTCTGTGTGGTGCTCATGCTTTGCTCTTGAGAAAAGGTTCCCCATGTCAAAGAGCTTCAGAAACGGAGCTCGCACAAGAGAGGAGGAACACAAGCAAATTTCCCTTCGGAAAAACCGTCCCAGCTCAACTGCATAAAGAATGAGATTTGGCAATAAGCAGAAATGAATTCTTGGGAAGAGACTGAGACACACTATCAGGCTTAATCCCAAATTACAGACTGTCTCACCTGATGTGCAACATCCACAGGGTGCAATAATTTTCACTCAAACTCAAATCGATTCAGAGAAACTGCTTGCCAATCCTTCGGGTGACACGAGAGTTGATGCACAGAGTTATTGATCCTTCTTTGTTAAAGCAATTTAGTAACAGTCTTGTTGACACTTAACACCTCGCACGAGTATTTCCTAAACACTCAAAATCGAGTGCTCCGCACGATACAAGGATCCAGCCCAAATCACCACAAGTGGCTCTCTCAGCAACACTGTACAGAAATATAATGCAGCTCCCCCACCAGCACTCATTTCTCCTCTTTCATTCATTAGCCTTGCTTTTTAAACCGACATCATTGTATACAGAAGTCCCCCTCCGTGGCAGGGTCCACTGGCTACTTCAACATCATCACCCTGGGGTCAGCATTCCGTCTCCTCGTACCAACATTTACAACATAAAAAAATTATCAAGTTCAACATGCTGAGTTTTGCTTTGAAAGAGTGAGGGCAACACAAGCCCATACCAGCAGCCCTTACTATTTAAATCACTTTAAGAACACAGCAAAGTGTGGCTTTACAGCTCAACATCAGCTGCACAGATACACCATAACTTCAATTTAAAGTGAATGTTTGACCCAAGTCTCTGAGTGCCTATGGAAAATATTAAATCTAAACCTGTTCCCCATCATCTCATCTCATTTGTATAAAAACAGCACACACGTCAGCCCCAGTTTTCCACCACTCTCCTCATGTGTCCAATTACTCATTTCACTAGTTGCTCAACTCCTGCAATCTAAGAAGCCACAGCTCCGTACTGTACCATAGACGTCCGGCTTGGCAGGTCAGTCAGGTCTTGGGTGTGTTGAAATGCATTAAGCATAGCACGGAGGAACACTGATAGGAAAGTGAGAGAGAAACCTACTTGCTCCAAACCAGTTTCACAGGCAGCAGGAGCCATCTGTTGCAGCCACTAACAATGACAGTTTGGCGTAATCCTCCGAAATATCGCTGGCCGCTCCATCAACGCTGTCCATCTCGCAAATTCACCTACTCGGCAAATGAGCTCAAGAGGTCCCAGAACCACCTTTTAAACAACTTGCACAAAAATACAAGCTCCACCTCCTGAGGTTTGCAGCATATTAATGAGATCTCTTAGTCAATCAAGCATGCTTGCACATAATCTGCCCACTCTGTGACGGGTTTCTTGAATGCAGCCTGTGTTGTCCACAGTGAAAGGAATTCAACTCTCTGAAATAATATCACCAAACTCTAAGCAATATGAAATTAAAGTGCGACAGGGACACTGGTGTGAATGTGTCACTCAGCACATCACTGTGTGACTGGCAAACGCGAGGGAATGAAATTTAAAAGAATTTCCAATTCTATCTCAGTTAACTCTTTGTTTGAAGCGCAGGTCACTGTTACACAGGTGAACGCGGGAGACTGTCCACAGGGCAAAGTCCCATGAAGAGCAATAAATCCGACGGCAATTTGTTTTTGGTTGGGTTGGCTTAAGTCCAACACATTAACACAGCAAACACTGAGCAGTGTTCACGGTTCAACGAGTATATCATGGTGTGCATTGTCAGGGCACAGGGGATCAGAGACCCCCGGTTCAATCCCTGGGCCGTGCTCAGCTTGGACGATGACGCAGTGCCAAGTTGGGTTTGAAGCCCCCAAGATGAGGGAGGGACTAAATAAGATGCATGAGCCAAGGAAACCTCTTTGGCACAGCTCGCCAGAGACCTCTTCAACCAGGTTAGTGCAGTGCATTCCGGCAAAGGATATGCTGGCCTTGGAGGGGATGCAATAGATTCTCAGGAGAATGAGATAGCAGGACTTTAATGGTTGACTTATTAGAGATTAGGCTTGTGTTTCCTCAAGCAGTGAAAACAAAGCGTGATCTCATGTAGTTGTTTAAGATGATTAAAGGGTTAGATAGAGGTAAATTATTTCCACTGGGTGGGAGCGTCTTTCCCTCAAAAAGCTGTCGGGGTCAATTACAAGTTTCAAAACGGAGATTATTAGATTTTTGTTAAGCAGAAGTTGACAGATGGAGGGAAGGTACAAATCAGTGCTGATTTCACAACTGGTGGAATATTCATTGAATCAAGGGGATGAGCAGTCTATTCTTGTTCATACCTTCTTTCATATAATGCATTGCCCAATTCAAATTGAGAAAATTGCCTACATGAGCGCAATTCCAACAACAGTGTTTACCCATGGAAACAGCTACATGGGTAAGACGGGTACAGAGAGATATGAGCCCAAACACGGACAACTGGGACTAGCTTAGTGGTTAAAAAGGGGCGGCATGGACAAGTTGGGCCGAAGGGCCTGTTTCAATGCTGTAAACCTCTCTGTAACACTCATTAAGCTTGACACCAGTTTCTTCCCTGCTTCATCAGGCTTTTGAATGGTCCTGTCCTATATTAAGCTGATCTTTCTCTTCATCCTTTCACTAACTGCAACACCACATTCTGCACCCTCTTCTTTCCTTTTCCCTGATATACGTTACGAATGGTACATTTAGTCTGTATAGCTTGCAAGAAACAATATTTTTCACTGTATCCCAATACACATGACAATAATAAATCAATCAGCATCCAGGATTGACAACCAGTCCATCACCTTAAGCATTCACTCCCTCCATCACAATGCACAGAGGCAGCATTGTCTACTATCTACAAGATGCACTACATCAAGGCTCTTCCAACAACACATCCCAAACCCACAACCTTTATCACCTCGAAGAGCAGCAGGTATGACAGCAGTGGCACAGTGATTAGCACTGATGCCTCACAGCGCCAGAGACCTGAGTTTGATTCCTGATTTGTGCGGAGTCTGTATGTCCTCCCACAGATCGAAAGACGTGCTGGTTAGATGCATTGACGGTGCTTAATTCTCTCTTTGTGTACCCCAACAGGCACCAGAGTGTGGCGACTGGGGGATTTTCACAGTAACTTCACCAGCCTACTTGTGACACTAATAAACTTTAAACGATACCCGGAACACCACCACTTACAAGTTCCCCTCCAAGCCACTCACCACCCTGACTTGGAAATATATCAGCCGTTCCTTCAATGTCACCGGATCTAAATCCTGGGATTCCCTCCCAAGCAGCACTGTGGCTGTACCTGCACCAAATGGACTGCAGCAGTTCGGGAAGGCAGCTCAGCAGCCCTCAGACTCCCCCCACAATCCAAAGATACATGGATGAGGTGGATTGGCTGCGCTAAATTGTCCTTTAGCTTCTGGGAGATTAGCCGGGTAAATATGTGGAGTTACGGGGAATAGGGCCTGGGCGGGTTTGTCGTCAGTGCGGACTCAATGGGCTGAGTGGCCTCCCTTCTGCACTGTTGGGATTCGATGAAGTTGCAGCAAACTGAAAGCTCTTGGTCTGTGATTCCAGTACACGAGGGAGTCACAGGGCAGATACGACTCAAAAGAGTAATCTTGTTAATTTTGCATCAAATCAAAGACATTCTGAAAGAAGATCCATTGGTGCTCAAAATGGTGCATGGTGTCCTTAAAATATACACAAGGCTTTTCTGTGGAACTTTTACACTCACTTAAATCACGGATGAAATGGAAATACAGTAAACTTCACTTTGTGAAAGCTGGTTTTGTTTTGAGAAGGGGATAAGTGTTCTCGACGTGGACTGTGGACTGATCTCTGCCGTGCAGTCTTGGGGAGGGAAACACACTCTCACAAGATGGGCAGGAAACAGAAAGAATCAATTTGAATCACTTTCACACTCCTCCATAATGATGGCTGATGGAGGCACAAATGTGTGGAGTTTGCACGGAGAGACTGAGGGATTTAGGGTTGTTTTCGTTGGAAAGAAGGCGGCTAAGAGGGGATCTTATTGAAACATATAAGATGATTAGAGGTTTAGATAGGGTGGATAGTGATAGCCTTTTTCCTCGGATGGAGAAAGCTAGCACGAGGGGGCATGGCTTTAAATTAAGGGGGGGTAGCTACAGGACGGATGTCAGGGGTAGGTTCTTTACCCAGCGGGTGGTGAGGGATTGGAATGCCCTGCCTGCTGCAGTTGTAAATGCGTCTAGTTTGGGGGCGTTTAAGAGATCTCTGGATAGGTTTATGGACGAAAAGGGATTGGTATAGGCTAGTGGGTCATTGTTTTTGTAACTGGTCGGCGCAACATCGTGGGCCGAAGGGCCTGTTCTGCGCTGTAATGTTCTATGTTCTATGTTCTCCGTGTCTGCGTGGGTTTCCTCCCATAGTCAGAAAGACTCTCTGGTTAAGTGCATTGACCCGAACAAGTGCCGGAGTGTGGCAACTAGGGGAATTTCACAGTAATTTCATTACAGGGTTAATGTAAGCCTTACTTGTGACTAACTAATAAACTTTGCTTTAAAAAAAGGCCATTGGGTCACACAGCACAGCATGAGGCCAATTCATCCATCGTATCAATGCTGGGTCTTCAAAAGAACTATCCAATTCATAGCCTGCCTGCACGTGGACTTACAAATTATTTTATCCCTTTTGAAAATTGTTATTAACTCGGCTTTCACAGGAACTGTATTCCTGATCCGAACAGCTTGCTGCAAATAATATAATTCTCATCTCCCTCTTTGGCTCCTGGGCAAATTACTGTCCTTTGTTCACTGGCATTTCTGTCAATGGGACCAGTTTCTCCCTATCTGCTCTTTCAAAACCCAATTTTCACAATTAAATCTCCCTTTAACCTTCCCCGCTGTTAAACTTCTCTAGTGACCCACTCATCATCTTAGTATTATATCACATAAAACTGGGGAACAAATCGTTCCTATTTTAAGTTTGTTCTAAAATAGTGGCATGCGCCATCTTTGTTTTAAATTCACTCTTGGGATGTGGGCATCGCTGACTAGGCCAGCAGAGGGACCTGGGGGTCCTTGTGCATGAATCGCAAAAACTCAGTCTACAGGTGATCAAGGCAGCAAATGGGATGGTGGCCTTTATCGCGAAGGGGATGGAGTATAAAAGCAGGGAGGTCTTGCTGCAATTGTACAAGGTACTGGTGAGACTGAATGAAACCAGAGTACTGTGGGCAGTTTTGGTCTCCTTATTTGCCAAAGGATATATTGGCTCTGGAGGGAGTACAGGGAAGGTTCACCAGGTTGATTCCGGAGATGAGGGGGTTAGCTTAATGAGGAGAGATTGAGTAGATTGGGCCTGTACTCATTTGGAGGTTAGCAGGCTGAGGGGAGACCTTATAGAGACGTATAAGATAAGGCAGGGCTAGACAAGGTAGAAGCAGAGAGATTATTTCCACTTAGAATGGAAACAAGAACTAGAGGACACAGCCTCAAAATAAGGGAGTCAATTTAGAACAGAGTTGAGGAGGAACTTCTTCTCCCAGAAGGTAGTGAATCTTTGGAATTCTCTGCCCATTGAAGCAGTGCAGGCTACCTCGTTAAATGTGTTCAAGTCACAGGTAGATAGATCTCTGACCAATAAGGGAATTAAGGGATTATGGGGAGCAGGAGGGTAAGTGGAACTGAACCACTATCAGATCATGATCTTATTGAACAGCGGGGCAGGCTCGAGGGGCTCGATGGCCGACTCCTGCTCCTATTTCTTATGTTCTTCTGTTCTTATGTAGCACTTATTGCCCATCTCTAACTGCCCTAAACTGAATGTCTTGCTTGGCCATTTCAGAGGACATTTAACCACATTGCTGTGATTCTAGAGTCATATGTAGTCCAAACAGGGTAAGGGCAGAAAATTTCTTTCCCTAAAGGACATGATTGAATCAGATGGGTTTTTATGGATTTCACAGTCATCATTAGACTTTGAATTCAGATTTTTATTGAATTTAAATTTCACCATCAGCCATGATGGGATTCGAATCTGGGTCCAGTGACAATACCACTATGCCATCACCTCCCATACACAATTTTAGAATCATCTGTTTACTTGATATTCAAGATGTGACACTTATCATAACATAGAACCACAACAGTGCAGGAGGAGGCCATTTGGCCCATCAATTCTGCAGCAAACACAATCCCACCCAGGCCCTATCCTCTTAACCCTGCATGTTTACCCTGTTAATCACCCTGATACTAAGGTTAATTTAGCATGGCCAATCAACCTAACCCATCTTGGGACCTTGGGAGGCTATAGGAGCAGCTGGAGGAAATCCACGTAGACACGATGAGAATGTGCAAACTTCACACAGCCAGTGACCCGAGGCTGAAATCAAACCTGGATCCTTGGCGCTGTGAAGCAGCAGTGCTAACAACTACTGTGCCATCCCAACTCAAGTATCAATCTTAGCAATGACGTCTTTCACAATTTGAAGTTGGAATGTTCCATTAATCCTTTGATGTCGAAAATTATTTTCTCTCCAGCATTTTTCCAATTCGGTGTGGTATTTCACAACTCACATTGATGGCTCTCACTCTTAGCTGCTCAACAGAACTATTCCAATACTCGAGGCTTCAATCAAAATATATGCCATCTTTCTCAGCAGATTTATTTGCAACAATGATTTCATTACCGATATTGTATCAGCACTTCCAATACACCCCAGGATTTTACAATGATTGTGATGGAATCTGACCTGCTCACCTCCAGTGTTCAGTGGAACACTGTGGTATCTAGCATAGCATGGTTACATTGCACCCATACAGATCGCTACCACTTGGAGAACAATCAACGCAGATACTCCTGTCTCTGAAATTAGCCAATAGCAAAAATGGCACAAAAAAAAACTCTCAGGCTAAGTCTGATCTATAGAATTCCTACAGTGCAGAAGGTCTTTCAGCCCATTGAGCCTGCACTGACAGCAATCCCATCCAGGCCCTATTCCCATAATCCCACGTGTTTACCTTGCTAAACCCCTGACACTAAAGGACAATTTAGCATGGTCAGTCAACCTAACCCCCACATCTTAGGAGTGTGGGAGGAATCCGGAGCACCCAGAGGAATTCCACGTAGGTACGGGGAGAACGTGCAAACTCCACACAAAGTCACCCGAGGCTGGAATTGAACCCGGGTCTCTGGCTCTGCGAGGCAGCAGTGCTGACCACTGTGCAACCATGCAAGAGAAGATGACTTTTTTTCAAAAACACCTCCAAAGAACTGCACTGATCAGATTACAGAACTGGAGTCAGCGAACCAACGAAGGAAAGAGGTTAAGCATAATTTAAGAAGGAACATAGGACCAGGAGTAGACCATTCAACCCCACGAAAATACCTTCAATATCCTGGCTGATCTGGCTGTTGTCCATTTTCCTGTCAGCTCCCCCACATAGTCCTCAACTCCCTCATTTGGCAAATATCTGTCTAACTCAAGTCTTGAGTGGAATCAATGTTCCAGCCTCACTACTCTCTGAGGTAGAGAATTCCACAGACTAACAACTCTCAGAACAAAAATTCTCCTCGTCCCAGTCTTGAGGGTTCTTTTAAAAACCCTCTTTTTAAACTGCATCCCCCTCGATCTGGTCGCCCGCATCAAGGGACAATATCCTGCTGATATCTAACCTGTCAAATCCCCTCAGGATCTGATGTATTTCAGTAATGATGTGGAGATGCCGGCATTATAGAATCCCCACAGTGCAGAAAGAGGCCATTCGGCCCATCGGGTCAGCACCGATCACAATCCCACCCCGGCCCTATCCCCATATCCCTACATATTTACCCGCTACTCCCTCTAACCTATGCATCTCACGACACTAAGGGGCAATTTTTAGCATGGCCAATCAACTTAACCTGCACATCTTTGGCCTGTGGGAGGAAACCGGAGCACCCCGAGGAAACCCACGCAGACACGAGGAGAATGCACAAACTCCACACAGACAGTGACCCGAGCTGGGAATCGAACCCAGGTCCCTGGAGCTGTGAAGTAGCAGTGTTAACCACTGTGCTACCGTGCCGCCCATTGGATAGGGGTTGGGACAGTGAGAAGTCTCACAACACCAAATTAAAGTCCAACAAGTTTATTTGGTAGCACGAGCTTCAGTGACTTCCCTGATGAAGGAGCAGCGCTCCAAAACCTCGTGCTACCAAATAAACCTGTTGGACTTTAACCTGGTGTTGTGAGACTTGTTACTCTGTTTCAATGAGATCACCTCCCATTTATCTAAGCTCCAATGGCTATAGGGCCAACCTGTTCCGCCTTTGTTCATAGGATAAGCCCTTGATCCACTTGCTCCAATCAAGTTTTGAAAACTCACATTTGTCTGCAAATGCTTCAGCTCCTAAGTATTAGCAGGCTTGGGGATGATCTTATGGAGGTCTATAAAATAATGAGGGGCATAGATCAGCGAGGTAGTCAACATCTTTTCCCAAAGGTAGGGGGTCTAAAACTAGAGGGCATAGGTTAAGGTAAGAGGGGAGAGATATTAAAGGTTCCAAAGGGGCAATTTTTTCACACAGAGGGTGGTGAGTGTCTGGAACAAGCTGCCAGAGGTAGCAGTAGAGGCGGGTACAATTTTGTCTTTTAAAAAGCATTTAGATAGTTACATGGGTAAGATGGGTATAGAGAGATATGGGCCAAATGTGGGCAATTGGGACTAGCTTAGTGGTTAAAACAAAGGGTGGCATGGACAAGTTGGGCCAAAGGGCCTGTTTCCATGCTGTAAATCTCAATGACTCCACTCCCAAACACACTGCCCAGTGTCTTTCAATCTGAAACACACAAACTTTGTTCTGAACAAAACCATCAACTAGACAGACATAATTTGGAGATGGTGCAATCAGGAGTTTCACATCAGCATCTCTGAAAGTCTTTAAGGTTTTAGCTGTTAATGGGTACTGAATTATAGAACATCTGTCTCAATATCTGGAGCCTCATCACCACTCTCATCAGTCATCATCTCATGCTCCTCTTGAAGCTTTCTTTCCTCAACCAAATTACAGCATTGCATTTTTATAGCACCTTTCACAATCCCCCCAAAGCAGTGCAAAGCGAGTAAAGTACTTCTGAAACACACGCTAGAATATTCTGACCTCGCTCACAGCTGGGGATTCTCAGATGCCACAGAAGCGAATGGAGTTTTGCCTGAGCCCCAAATTTTCTGTTCTTGCTAACAGTGTGGTGAGATGAATGAGAGAATCTCCCCTGTAGTCATTGTTGTAATGAAGGAAACACAGTGGCCAATTTGTATGGCGAAAGCTCTCACAAACCACAGTGAGACAATCATAGAATCTCTACAGTGCAGGAGGAAGTCATTCAGCCCATCAATTCTGCATCGACAACAATCCCACCCAGGTCTATCCCCGTAACCCCATATTTACCCCACTAATCCCTCTAACTATGCATCTTGGGACATTAAGGGGCAATTCAGCACGGCCAACGGACCTTAAGCCACATATCTTTGGAGTGGGGGAGGAAACTGGAGTACTTGGAGGAAACCCATGCAGATATGGGGAGAATGTGCAAACTCCACACATACAGTGACCCAAGCTGGAGTTGAACCCAGGTCCCTGGCGCTGTGAGGCAGTTAACCACTGTGCTGCTAGTGAGCTGCTAACCCGCTTTTTCGCCACGGTGACTGAGAGACAGATACTGCTGTTGGGAGAATTCCTCTGCTCCACTTTGAAATAGTGCCATGTGATCTTTGACATCCTTCCGAAATGGCAGATAAAGTCTCAGTTAAACACCTCATCCCAAAGATGGCTCCTCTGAAGGTGCTGTTCTTCCTCAGTACTGCACTGGAACATCAAGCTGGATTATGGATTCAATTCTCAAATGCCACTTACAGAATCGTAGAGGTTTACGGCATGGAAACAGACCCTTCAGCCCAACCTGTCTATGCTGCCCAGCTTTTATCATTAAGCTAGTCCCATATCCCTCCAAGCCCACCTTACCCATGTATCTGTCTAAATGCTTTTTAAAAGACAAAATTGTACTCACCTCTACTACTACCTCTGGCAGCTCGTTCTAAACACTCACCACCCTTAGTGAAAGAATTGCCCCTCAGACCCTTTTGTATCTCTCACCTTAAACCTTTGCACTTAACCCCACAAACTCTAGACTCAAAGTTCTACCCACTGGTCTGTAGTTGACACTGCTAAATGGAACACCCACAACATTCATCCCCAACATTGACATCAACAAAAAAACCAACCTTGACCACTGACCTATGCAGGAAACATGGATGCAGGCCATTCTGCCCCACCAGCCTGTGTTGGAAGTTTAACCTGCCCATACGTTTGTGCGGTTCCTAAACAGCTCTTTTCCTTTGCTGCTATATCATTCCAAAATTCTATAATAAGGCACTGACCGCAACAATAAGAATGGAAATAAAAAGGTGATGACGCAGAAGTTGAACGCAAAGCTCTCCAGGGCTACAAATATAGCTTTCAATCCATAACAGCGCACGGTGGAGAGTACAGGAACTTATGCATTATTCTCCAGGCCCACTACATTCACACGACAATTTTCACTCAGTAACCTGCCAACATTGTATGGGTCGACTGTGTAGTGCATTGTTGGCTCAAACACAATGACTGAATGATCTATTGCAGGCATCAATGACCCTCTTTCAAGTTCAACAGATCTGCACAATAGGACAATCAGTAATTTAACAAGTACTTTGAAATACTGTAATCCAAGTTTTATTCCACGCACGATCCGAAATAACTGAGGGAGCAGAGGATTATTAGAGCAAGCGAACAGATGCCGCTATTAACAGCCTAATATCGCTAATCTCTGACACGTACAGTTCTTCCTCAGTACTGCACTGGAAAATCAGAACAAAGTAGCTTTCTCCAAGTTACTTCTTTTCCCCAACTTTTGACTAAGTACATAGCACGTGGTTGACTGGGCTCCGAAACTTCTACCAGTTTCGCATTGTAAAAATTGCCACACAGAGAAAGAGTTGTATTTGCATAGCACCAGTTGAGGCCCCAGGACCTCAGAGGCCTTCACCGTTACTTAAGCCCTTGGAGGCAGGGGTGTTGGCAGCATGGTGATTAGCACTGCTGCCTCATAGCGCCAGGGACCTGGGTTCAGTTCCAGGCTTGGGGGACTGTCTGTGCAGAGTCTCCCCGTGTCTGCATGGGTTTCCTCCCACAGTCTGAAAGACGTGTTGATTAGATGCATCGGCCTAAATTCTCCCTCAGCGTACCTGAGCAGGTGCCGGAGTGTGGCAACTAGGGGATTTTTACAGTGATTTCATTACGGTGTTAATGTAAGCCTCTTTGTGACACTAATAAATAAACTTTAAAAACTATAACTTTTAAAGTGTAGCTGTTGTTGTAATGTAGAAAAACGCAGCAGGTAATCTGCACACAGAAAGCTCCTGCAAACAATAAAGACTTGGGGAAAATTTCTTTTGAAATGGGGTGTTTTGCATTGAGACAAGAGGGCAGCTGGTGTTAAGTGGATCCTAAGGCAAATATGAAACTGGAGACAAATTATTTTCTTGACAGCTGGTTTATTTACGGAACGCAGCATTACACATGCCTGCCTTAGGTCTACTATCACCCCAGTGTCCTGGCAGCTTTTCTCTGTAACCCTTTTGAATAACTGAAACTAAATAAACAAATGAATTCATTAATGACTCCTTAAAGAGAACTGCAACGGAAACAAACGTACAAAAGGAAACTCATCAAATTAAAATCATGTTATTTGGGCTGAGCTGCGTGGTGCCCACCAGTCAAGGAAGGCAATTCTTTCCACAAGTTATTTTTGAAAAATTAAATATAAACAATTTAAGGGGCAGGCTAACAAAACAAAACTTTCAAGGAAAACTTAATAAATTGAACGGAAATTGTGCTCCCAGGGATGCGAATCCCGACAGTGCAGAAGGAGGTCTTTCGGCCCATCGAGCCTGCAACGACAACAATCCCACTCAGGTCCTATCCCCGTAACCCCACATATTTACCTCTCTGATCCCCCAAAACTAAGGGGCAATTTAGCATGGTCAATCCACCTAATGTGCACTTCTTTGGAGTGTGCTAAGAAACCAGAGCACCCAGACAGACACGGGGAGAATGTGCAAACTCCACATAGTCACCCGAGGTTGGAATTGAACCCAGGTCCGTGGTGCTGAGAGGCAGCAGTGCTACTCACTGTGCCACCCCAAAAAACCTGCTGTGGTGGGATTCGAATCCCAGTGCTCAGAGTATTACCCTGAATCTCTGGATTGCTGGGCTAGTGACATTATCATTCTGCCACTGCCTCCCAGATATCCCAGCCCCCACTGGTCACACAAGACTTCAAACGTACCAGTGGACATGGCATGCTCCCTCACCTGGGACACCCAAGCTCAAACGTAGCCATGCAATAGGGGCAAACAAGTCAAGTCTAATGGTGTCCTTCACAGTCTGCTGCCTAGACCTGTTAATAGCCCAGGATCAGACCTACGAGGAGGGCATCTGATCTGCCCAACCTCCATCTACTGAGGGCAGCTGAAGATGAGGAATGTGGGGCTGAGGTGCAATCAAAATATGACAAGCCTCCCCACCCCCCTCAAATAAAGCGGGTGTGGATACAACTGATGTAGACATGCAGGATGGACTCTTTGGGGCCACAGATAACACAGGCGGCCAGGAAATCAGTGAACCATCATGTGTTCAAGGTACTTAATAATCAACTGTGCATCATTAACCTTGATAACACAATTAACATCCCATTAACACAGTTTAAAATCTCAATCTTTGTCACATCTCCTGAAGGCAATGTCACGTGAATAGAAAGGTTACGTGAACAGTGTCAAAGCTAAAACAAAAAGCAAAGTAAAAGGGAAAGGTTGTAATGTGATCTCAAGGTTTAGAAGTAAACACATTTAAGTGAGTTTTAACCTAATCACAGAATCCCTACACAGCACAAGGAGGCCATAAGGCCCATCAAGCTTGGGCCGACAACAATCCCACCCAGGCCCTATCCCTGTAAAGTCCCTGACTGTAAGGGGCAATTTATCATGGCCAATCAATCTAACCGCACGTCTTTGGACTGTGGGAGGAAACTGGAGCACCCGGAGGAAATCCAAGCAGTCACAGGGAGAATGTGCAAACTCTACACAGACAGTGACCCAAGCTAGGAATTGGTCCCTGGTGCTGTGAGGCTAACCACTCTACCATCATGCCTTCCTCAAGTACTTTAGGTTTTAATTCCCCTTAAATGGTGCACTCTCCCCTCTTCTCCCACATCTTCATCTGACACAATTTACCCTCAGATTTCAGCTGTTCTGCTGTTTGGCCATTCACTCCTATTATTCTCTCTATTCCCCAGGTTTCTGCGGCTATGACTCATCTCTCATTCCCTCACCCTGCAGTATAAAATATCTCCCACTTTCTACGCCTTTCAGCTTTGACAAAGGGTCACCTGGACTCCAAACATCAGCTCTTTTTTCTCCTTACAGATGCTGCCAGACCTGCTGAAATTTTCCAGCATTTTCCCTTTTAGTCTTTGGCCGCAGTCAGTTTAGCTCAACAGGGTGAAGTTCCAAAGTGGAAAGTGCCTGATTCAGTAACACCCCTTTTCTACTTCGCTCAAATGGCAAGATGGGTAAACTGAATCAAGATTCAGCTTATCAGGATGCACAGAATTATGTGGTGCAAAGCACTGAAACAGGCCAATTTTCTGAAGAGAGAAGGATTTCAGGAGAGAAGTCAGATTAAGTGAGTTGCTCATTCAGAGAGCCACGGGTATGGGGCAGGACAAATGGCCTCTTTCCGCAATGTAACCATTCCCTGATTCCATTCTATAAACTGGTTCCTGCTGGGGTTCGTGTTTCACACGAGCTTCCACCCGCCACACTTTTTCCAACTCGATTCGCACACTCTTCGAATCTTCTTGTGGCACAGTGGCTAGCACTGCTGCCTCATGGCGCCAGGGATTCAGGTTCGATTCCCATCTTGGGTCACTGTCTGGATGGAGTTTGAACATTCCACCCGTGTCTGCATGGGTTTCCTCCGGGTGTTCCGGTTTCCTCCCACATTCCCAAAGCTGTGTGGCTTAGGTGCATTGGCCATGCTAAATTCTCCCTCAGTGTACCCGAACAGGTACTGGAGTGTAGCGACTAGGGGATTTTCAGTGTTAATGTAAGCCTACTTGTGACTAATAAATATATAAAATCTAATTAATAATGTCTTTTCTCTCTCATGTACATGACTAGCTTCCCCTGAAACACATCTAATCCAGTCACCTCAGTGGTGTTACAACATATTCTAACCACACTCTAAATTCTCCTGAATTCCCAGTTGGGTTTCCTGGCAATCTATGTTCACTAATGTCGGATTCCAGCTGCACCCCAGCCCGCGTTCCCACAACCCCCAGTGCATCAGCGCACTTCAGGATTCTGGAGAAGACACTTCTCTAAGAAATCCGAAATACTGTGCTAGATCCCTTTGGTGCTGTGCAGGAAAGGGTGAAAAATAGTAAGAAAAATGTGGTGATGGAGGCAGCGGTGTGTCTGAACTGGGCAGGAGGACAAGTCAACGTTGACAAAGAGCTTCTGTTCTATCACAGCTGAGCAAGCTTATGCTAGCTCAAGCAATGGCTTAGTTTCAAAAAGCACTCTGACTATTAGCAACATCAACATGTTAATTCCACCGTTTTATTCAGACATAGGAGCACTGTCAGGTGAAGAGGGTCCTCTGTCCCACCAATAACAATGGAGAAAGCCAAACGAGATGTTAATTACTCATCACCACAGAGACATTAAGAATGTTTCGAGTGTGTACATTTTATCAGAGTTGGATTCCCTCCATTTATTTCCATTAAAGTTTTGTCAAATCAAACTCAGCTTAAGCATTGGTGAAGTTGTGCAGGTTAGGTGGATTGGCCATGCTAAATTCCCTCTTAGTTAGAAGCACTTACTTAGGCTAAATTGACAAGGTGTGTAGAGTTAGGGGGATTAGCCTGTAGTTGCAGGGATAGGGGCTGGGTCGGGTGCTCTGTCAGAGTGTTGGTGCAGACTTGATGAACCAGATGGAATCTCTACCATGCAGAAGGTGGCTATGATTCTAACTTGCATTTCTATAAATCCTTTAACAGCGTAAAAACAGCCTAAATATTTCACAGGAGCGTGAGAGGAAAAAGAACCACAGCGAGCTGGGTCTGTATTGTTTATTAAAAGTAAAAGACTTTTTTTGCATATGAAAGAAGAATGCATTTAGAAACTACAGGAGTTCAGATAAATGATCATCAACCTGAAACATTAATTCTGTTTCTCGCCCACAGATATTGCACAACATGCTGAGTATTTGCAGTATTTTCTGTTTTTATTTCAAAGTTATAAGAATATTTTTCTCTTTGCCATGGGCAATTGTGCTTATATAGAAACATAGAACATTACAGCACAGTACAGGCCCTTCAGCCCTCGATGTTGTGCCGAGCTATGTCCGAACCCAAGATCAAGCTATCCCACTCCCTATCATTCTGGTATGATCCATGAGCCTATCCAAGAACTGCTTGAAAGTTCCTCAAGTGTCCGGCTCCACTATCACAGCAGGCAGTCCATTCCACACCCCAACCACTGTCTGAGTAAAGAATCTACCTTTGACATCCCTCATATATCTCCCACCATGAACCTTATGGTTATGCCCCCAGTAACAGCTACATCCACCCGAGGAAATAGTCTCTGCATGTCCATTCTATATATCCTCCTCATCATCTTATAAATCTTTACTAAGTCGCCTCTCATCCTCCGCTGCTCTAAAGAGAAAAGCCACAGCTCCCTCAACCTTTCCTCATTAGACCTACCCTCCAAACCAGGCAGCATCCTGGTAAATCTCCTCTGCACTCTCTCCAACGCTTCCACATCCTTCTTATAGTGAGGTGACCAGAACTGCACACGATATTCCAAATGTGGTCTCACCAAGGTCCTGTACAGTTGCAGCATAACCCCACGGCTCTTAAACTCAAACCCCTGTTAATAAATGCTAACACACTATAAGCCTTCTTCACAGCTTATTCCCCTTGTGTGTCTGCTGCTTAGAAACGAGACTTAGATGATCACAATAAAGAAGTTTACGGTGTAACCATAGTTGATGCTACATTTGATAATAGCAGGTCTTGTGGTGCAGTTGGTAGTATTGCAGCATCCAAATTAGGAATTCTGGGCTTGAATCCACTCCAGGACTTGATGTTCAAGAAAGGTGCATTCAAAACACAGACTCACAAGGTTGGTATCAACCAGCAAATCCTTCCAAAGTGTGCCAATGGCAGGAGGTAGGAGTACAAAATATTCTAGGTAGGGGAGCAATGGCCTAGCGTTACAATCGCTAGACTATTAATACTAAACTAATGTTCTAGGACCCTGGGTTTGAATCCCACCAAGGCTGAAGGCTTGAATTTGAATTCAATAAAAATATCTGGAATTAATAATCTACCGATGACCATAAAGTCACTGTCAATGGTCAGAAAAACCCATCTGGTTCACTAATGTCCTTCAGGGAAGGAAGTCTGCCGTTCTTACCCGGTCTGGCCTACATGTGATTCCAGAGCCACAGCAATGTGGTTGACTCTCAACTGCCCTCCAAGGGCAACTAGGGATGGGCAATAAATGCTGGCCAGCCAGCGATGCCCACGTCCCATGAATGAATAAAAAAGGTCAGCCATGTTGATGGCAAAAACGTTGGAACCTCTACCATCGCTGTGCATACCCACAGCAACTTGGGACTCTCTCAATGAACGATAACATACCACAACCACAGCGGATAATAACCTAAAACCTCAAAGTGGACACAAAATTGGAACAATATCCGAAAGGGAGTTCAATGGTACACACTTGAAATCAAATTCCAATTGCAGTAACACAACGCAAACTTGCTGACCATAAGTTAGGGGGTTAGGTCACACATGACAACAGATCAATGTATCAGCTTTGATCTCAAGTTTGAAAGTTTATTTATTTGTGTCACAAGTAGGTTTACATTAACGCTGCAATGAAGTTACTGTGAAAATCCCCTACTTCGGCTACACTAAGGGAAAATTTAGCACGGCCAATGCACGTAACCAGCGTGTCTTTTGGACTGTGGGAGGAAACCAGAGGAAACCCACGCAGATCTGGGGAAAACATGCAAATTCCCCTTAGTGACCCATGCTGGGAATTGAACCCGGATCCCTGGCGCTGTGACAGCAGTGCTGAACACTGTGCCACCCAATGAACTCTGTAAAACATTGGTGGCCTTTGAAGCTTGATATGCTGCAAATCCAGACTGCCACAATCTGGAGACACAGGGTAATGCTCTGGGGACCTAGGTTCAAATCCTGCCACAGCATATGGTGAAATTTGAATTCTGTAAAAATGTGGTATTAAAAATCTAATGATAGCCATTGAAGTATTGTCAACTGTTGTAAATCTGGTTTACTGATGTCCCTTAGGAAAGGAAATTTGCCACACTTACTTGTCTGGCCTGCAAGTTACTCCAGATCCACAGCAATGTGGCTGACTCTTAAGCACCCTCTGAAATGGCCTAGCAAGCCACTTAGCTCGAAGGCAATTAGGGATGAGTAATAAATGCTGGCCCAGCCAGCAACACCTGCATCCATGAACAAGTAAAGAAAATTAAAATCCTGGTGTTTTCTGCTATTACGTCGGATTTCCACGGGCATTTGCTCTTGAACCATTTGTTTGTCTGGTGGGCATGAACACTTTCAATCGCCCACACTCTTCCGATTTTGCAAATCTACCAGGTAATCTAGTAGATGATGACCTTCAAAAGCCGTCAATATTTTACCAGCCTATTAGCATGGATTCTACATTAATATGGAGCATTACCAACAAAACATTCAGCCTTCTGAATATCACAGAAACAGAGTCATTTTGGACCTCTTTTATAACTCGATTATTTTTGCAAGCAAGGTTGTGCACATTCAAATACCAAATTAGAAAAGCAACAAAACAGTTTTTGCAACATTAATAACACACCATCACAAAGGAATCGACAATAGATCCATTATCGCTGCAGGAAACGTTTCTATATCCCAGGACGCATTCAAACACAATGGAGATGGTACAGATAAGTTTAGGGTCCATTCATTCCTCAGAATAGACACTGACAGTACTGATATGCTGAATTTCTTTTGCTGAGCAGAATTTAAAATTAAGACATTACAAAGAATGAAAAAAAATGGAGAGGAAGAGAGAGGGAGACAGAGAGAGAATAGCAAACAAACAGTCCTCACACAAACTTGACCCAAACCTCACTGAACACATGGCTGTAGACCGAATTATAACTTTTTCCATCATCTCGTATTGAAATTGCTTGGTACAAGCCGCATCTCTAACTTCCATAAACAATTTGCAGCTGTGGCCATGAAAGTTTTGATTTGGCTTATGAGAAAGCCATTTCTGCTAGCACTGCACTTTCAAAGAATGCAGTTAAATTTCCCAAGTGAATCGCAGCCTGCCTGCTGAGTTTGAAACGTGGTCAAGTTAGCTTTAAGAGCTTAGCATGTAAATGTAAGTGCATAGGCAGAAATATCTTAAAATGAAGTCTTTGCATTAACTGAAGCAAACCATACAAAGGATCGCACAATTCCCTTCCTCTTCTATTGGTAGCCTAAATACTGGAGAGCAACTATATCAGTGTCAATTATCTTCACTAGAAACTCCATGAGAACATTAAACAACACACGAGCTACATATCACAAACCTCCCAACTTTGTCATTGCATGAAGCTAGTTGTGCAGAGTTCGGGATCAGTGGGACAGAGGTCTTGCTACCAGTCAAAATGCCAGCTTGTCCACATAAAGTCTAAATTTATAGCTTTCTTTATTAATCTCACATTAACACTGCAATGAAGTTACTGTGAAATCCCCTAATCGCCACATTCTGGCGCCTTTTGGCATAGACAAAGAGTATTTAACATGGCCAATGCACCTAACCAGCACACCGTTCGGACTGTGGGAGGAAATTGGAGCACCCGGAGGAAACCCCATGCAGACACAGGGAAAATGTGCACAGACAGTGACCCAAGCGGGTATCGAACCCAGGCCCCTGGTGCTGTGAGGCAGCAGTGGTAACTACAGTTGTTAACCAAAGATTCATGCTGTTTCTGTGATATTTGTACGTCAGGAGTTTGGCATGTGCACTGCCCCTTTGAGTGTGTGGGTCACACGACTTGATTTGAACCCAGTGCTCCCAGGCATGAGCCTCGACCTCAGTATTACCAGTCCAGTGACATTACCGCTATACCACCGCTTCCCCCTCATCTACCTACTCTCTCCTGAAAGAATGACCTCTGAAAAATTAAGCACTTCACATTGAAGAACGACAACCTTTTTCAGCATGCCCCTCCCTTCCAACGACAGGTAGGAATTTCATTTTAAGCATGACATTCACTTCCCGAGTGTGCAAATAAACTTCCTCGGTCTCTCTCTCCAGAATTTGAGCGTCTAAACTAGTCTAGCAAACCAAGCCCTGGACTCAGCTGCACTGACAGAGATGTTGCCTTCAGGTGATATATCAGGTGTCCCCCAAAACGACACACAAAATCATAGAAGCACAGAAAATAGGAGTAAGCCATTCAGCTCTTTAAGCCTGCTCCACCATTCATTATGATCATATCTAATCATCAAATTCAATATCCTAATCCCCCCTTTTCCCGCATTCTCTCTGATTCTTTAGCCCCAAGAGCTATACCTGATTTCTTCTCGAAATCACACATTTTGATCTCAACCACATTCTGTGGTAGTGAATTCCACACATTCACCATCCTCTGAGTGAAGAAATTTCTCCTCACCTTAGTTCTAAAAGGTTTATTCCTTATCCTCAATCTATGACCACAGACCTAAATGTAACCAACCTTGGGTTGCTCACGTGATAATGAAGAGTGGCGAGGATGTGACTCAAAGGGACTTACCTTGGTCTCCTCGCCTACCAGTTCTCCTTCAACCAACACTGTCCGAGTGTGGGGCTTGGGGAACGGAGCTAATCACAGAGCTTCACGTGGAATCTCAATCCACCAAAATGACTGCAACAGTTGTCTAAACTGTACAACAATCACCACATTCCAAATTATATCATTGTGAGAAATATCTCGAGACATTCCTTTAAAATGTCATGAGGCTCAGTAGAGAACAATGACAAGCTCACCTTTACACTCTGAGCTCGAGAACAGCATTGTACAACAAAGAACCTTCCCCCACAGTGGGCAAGTTACACAGAGTAAAGCTGGTTGGTCACTGCAGGCTTTTGTTTTAAAACAAAGAACCTCAAAGCAGCCAGCCTATTGTATGAAAAATGTGACTCGGTCAGTAGGTTCGAAAGAACACCACGTGAAGCAGAGCTCACGGCGAACATGTCAATCTCCCAGGAAAGTATTGAACTCTTGTGTATTTTGACAGCCACTTGCGCAGAAGTAGGAATTATAATTTCTCGATAGGTCAGAGTCTTGAACTGACGACCTAATGGCCAGTTCTATTGACCTAATCAGGACATTACAGCATTTGAGAGGGTAGAGAGAGAGAGACAGAGAGAGGGGGAGTACAGACAGAGGAAGAGAGAGAGAGGGGGTACAAAGAGAGAGAAAGCGAGGGTAGAGAGAGAGAGAGAACAGAGAGAGAGAAAAAGAGAGAGGGGGGGCACAGGGAGAGAGAGAGAGAGAGAGAGGGGGGCACAGGGAGAGAGAGAGAGAGAGGGGGGGCACAGGGAGAGAGAGAGAGAGAGGGGGGCACAGGGAGAGAGAGAGAGAGGGGGGCACAGGGAGAGAGAGAGAGAGGGGGGGCACAGGGAGAGAGAGAGAGAGAGAGGGGGCACAGGGAGAGAGAGAGAGAGAGAGGGGGCACAGAGAGAGAGAGAGAGAGGGGGCACAGGGAGAGAGAGAGAGAGAGGGGGCACAGGGAGAGAGAGAGAGAGAGAAGGGGCACAGGGAGAGAGAGAGAGAGACAGAGGGGGCACAGAGACAGAGGGGGCACAGAGACAGAGGGGGCACAGAGACAGAGGGGGCACAGAGACAGAGGGGGCACAGAGACAGAGAGGGCACAGAGACAGAGAGGGCACAGAGACAGAGAGGGCACAGAGACAGAGAGGGCACAGAGACAGAGAGGGCACAGAGACAGAGAGGGCACAGAGACAGAGAGGGCACAGAGACAGAGAGGGGTAGTGAGAGGGAAGAGAGAGAGAGTACAGAGAGAGAGTGGACAGAGAGAGAGCGAGAGTACACAGAGAGAGAGAGAGAGAGAGAGAGAGAGACTGATTTTGTATGTAGAGAGAGAGAGAGGGTACACAGAGAGAGAGGGTACAGAGAGAAAGGATACCGAGGCAGAGAGGGAGAGAGGAGAAAGGGAAGGGAGGGAGAAAGAGAGAGGGGGAAAAAGAGAGAAATGGAGATGGTTTCAGGTAGCTAGATTTCCTTTATTAGATAAGGATTATTAGATAAACTTGTTCTTATTTTCTTTGGAATAAATACTCAGAAGTGTCCATTGATCCTCCCACACTCCGAAGGTGCTTTTCCATGCTAAATTGCCCCCGAGTTTCAGGGGATTAGTGGGTAAAATATTTGGGATTACAGGGCTAGAGCGTGAGTGGGATTGCAGGCATGATGGGCCATATGGCCTCCTCCTGTACTGTCAGGATTCTATGATCATCTGAACAAAAGGGGCAGGGGGTATCTCAATCTAATGACTTCTTCCTGGCTCAAAATCAGAATATCATTAACAGAGATCTAACACACAATTCTACACCTCAGAAAAGAAACTCTGCTATCCTGACAAATAAACCTGTTGGACTTGAACCTGCTGTTGAGACTTCCTACTGTCCTGACAATAACCCAGCTGTAGCACTAAAGACTAGCTACGCTCCTAGCCGAGTTGTTTCAGTACAGGGTGCAACTTTAGCATCTAATAGCCAATGTAGAGAATTGGGGTTTCTCTGTCAAGTCCTGTCCTGTCCACAAAAAGCAGGACAAATGCAACTCGGCCAATTACCATCCCATCAGGCAACTCTCAATCATCAGCAAAGTGATGGCAGGTGGCACTGACGGTGCTATCAAAAGGCACTCTGTGATAACCTCCTCACTGATGCTCAGCTTGCATTCCGCCAGGGTCACTCTGCAAGTGAGGCAAGAGTGACTGCCCTTGACACCAAGGCAGCATTTGGCCATGTGTGGCATCAAGGAGTGCTAAGAAAACTGAGATCAATGGGAAACCAGTTCGAGTCATATCTGGCACAAAGATGGTTGCTGTATAATCATCTCAGACCCAGGACATTATTGCAGGCGTTACTCAGGATACTACTATCCTAGGTACAACTATCTTCTGTTACTTCATCCTTGATCTTCCCCATGGGGAGGCAATGGCCAAGTGGTATGATCACTAGATTATTAATCCAGAAACTCAGTTAATGTTCTGGGGACCTGGGTTCGAATCCTGCCACGGCAGATGGTGGAATTTGAATTCAATAAAAAATACCTGGAATTAAGAATCCACTGACGGCCATGAAACTATTGTTGATTGTCAGAAAAACCCACCTGGTTCACTGATGTCCTTTTAGGGAAGGAAATCTGCCATCCTTACTTGGTCTGGGCTATATGTGGCTCCGGAGCCACAACAATGTGGTTAATTCTCAACTGAGGATGGGCAATAAATGTTGGCCAGCCAGCAACACCTTTGTCCCATGAATGAATAAAAAAATCCAGAAGCCCAGAAGTGCTTACAGAAGTGATGATCGCACAGTTAGTACCATTTGCCACTTCTCAGATACTGAAGCAGTCTGTCCCTGCGTGCAGCAAGACCTGGACAACATTCAGGCTTGGGGTGATAAGTGGCAAAGATTCATGCCACACAAGTACCAGATAATAGCCATTGCCAAAGGAAGAAATTCTAACTATCTCCCCTTGACGTTCACGAGTATTAGCATCACCAAACCTACCATCAAAACATCTACTTTATTGCCATTGTTTAGATACATCCTGGTGCTTCTCTGTTGCTGTGGAATGGACTTTAAAGTCTCTAAAGGCAGTAGGAGCTTCAGGCAACATGGCAGAATCAATTCTGAAAGCAAATCTGTGATACAAAACTGTGATGGGCAATCTCGATGAGTGAGGGGGCCACACGAGTGGCTCTTCTTGATCTCAGTGGACCATAAGATTGAAATCAGACTTGTTCACCAATCATGACCCCATGAATCGGACTGAATACATTTAACACAAATATTTCATAATGGGTTATGGAAAATGTTGAATCATTTGTACATTAACAACACTAAAATTCAAATGGTAAAAATATTTACACTTTAGACACAGAGGGAGCGCACAGCTCTCACAGTCAATGTTGCAAGCAATCAGCGCGTACCTCACTTCACTTGCCCTTGTTTTACATCTGTATCACTTCAGTCATATTGGTAGGAAAATAAAACTATGCGGATAGAACGTGGCAACAATGCGTGTCTGCAACAGTCAAAGAAGTACCACGCGGGATGCGCTCATAACTCAAATGGGCCACATGTGCGCCTTGGGCCTCAGTTTGTCCACCACTGGTATAGAACCTCTGGCACCTTAAGGTAAACAGGCCTATTGAGAATGAGGTGCCGAATTCTAACGATCACCATTCCCATCCAAGAATACAAGATCAGACGTCAGTTAAGACTCGGGGTAAAGAACGCAAACTATTTCAGTGGTCCTGCACTTCGGATAAGGTCACATGGCATCATAATCTGGACACTAAAAGTGAGCAAGAACTCCTCCTGCCAACTCCAGCAGGAGATTCCCTCAAACGAGGGCACCACATTTTCACAAACAAGCTTGCACGCAAAAATAGAACGTTCAGCTCCTGAGTGTCTAAGATCTCTTACATCTTGATTGAAGTTGAACACTGCTGAGTTCCAATCCATATTTTAAAATTTCTAAATTATTTCCATGCGCCTTTATGGAATATCTCCCTCCCACAGAAAGGACGCAGCTACAGAAGCCAATCTGAACACAGGTGATACACACAAAGTGCAGCTTGCATGTAACAGTCCCTCTGAGAATATATTTATATGGGCTTTCGATACATTTTGAGGAGGGCAGGGGTATGGCAGGAGAGCGGAGAGCGGGAAAAATAAAAAAGGGGTAGGGTGCAGAATGACCCTTCCACTTTTATCATGATCCAGTTATTATCTGGTTTCGAAGGATCATAAGGCAGGGCGTTGTGGCTTAGGTGCTTTTCCCAAGTCTTCGCAATGGAATTGCGTGCAACTTTAAGGACTTGTGTTGACATAGCAGCGTTCAGAACCTCAGGATGGCCTGAAGCACTTTACAGCGAATATACCTCAATGATACTTCATTGGCTAATGTTACGTAGGAAAACTATGAGAGAGATTGCAAAACTGGATGCACAAGAATGCTGTGTGCAATAACGTGATATACAAAGATGCACAAATCTGATTTGACAATCTGTATCATTGAGCCCTGACAGTGCAGAAGAAACCATTCAGCCCATCGAGTCTGCACCGACTCTCTGTCAGAATACGTTACCTAGGTCCACTCCCCCAACCTATACCCACATATTTATCATGGCCATTTATATAAATGCTGGTTAGAATCATCCATCTAAATTACACATCTTTGGAGTGTGGGAAGAAACTGGAGTGCTCGGAGAAAGCCCATGCAGACACGGGGAGAACGTGTGAACACCGCACAGTCACCCAAAGCCGGAATCGAACCTGGGTCCCCGGCGCTATGAGGCAGCATTGCTAACAGTTTTCCACAACGTTACCCACTCCTGTAGTTTCTAAACACATTCTTCTTCCATATGCAACAAGCCACCACAGACCCAGCTTGCCGTGGTTTTTTTTCCTCTCATGCTCTTGTGAAACGTTTGGGCTGTTTTTACGATGTTAAAGGATTTATAGAAATGCAAGTTAGAATCATAGAAACTCTACAGTGCAGAATCTCTACAGTTGAACTGTTGGAGGAAACCGGAGCACCCGGAGGAAACTCACACAGACACAGGGAGAAAGTGCAAATTCCACACAGATCCAAGGCCGGAATTGAACCTGGGTACTCTCCATGCAGAATCTGCACATTCTCCCCATGTCTGCATGGGTTTCCTCTAGGTGGTCTGGTCTCTTCCCACAGTCTGAAAGGTGTGCTGGTTAGGTGCATTGGCCAGGCTAAATTCTTCCTCCGCCGGAGTGTGGCGACTCGGGGATTTTCACAGTAACTTCATTGCAGTGTTAATGTAAGCCTACTTGTCACACTAATAAATAAACTTAAAAACTGGGCTGTGAGGCAGCAGTGCTAACACTTTTCCACCATGTTAATCATATAATCTCAATTCAATCGTTCACCTTTCAGCCCAATGGGTTTGGGTAAATCCGATTACTGATATTATTTCAATTTAAGCAGAATTATTTTCTTTCTATTTCATTCTTCACACCAGCAATTGTATTTCATGGAGCTGTGTCATCAAAGATGCTTTAAAACTGCAAGTTTTTCTTTCTTGCTATACAATAATGAAATAGGTTAGAAGTTATATACTGCATATATTTAAAATTATTACATCCCATTTGTCTGGGTGCCCTGGTTTCCCCCCCAACAATCCAAAGATGTGCAGCTTAGGTGGATTGGCCATGCTAATTTGCCCCTTAGTGTCCCAAGACATGTAGGAGGATTAGCAGGGTAAATATGTGACATTATGGGGATTGGGCCTGGGTAGGATGCTCTATCAGAGAAGTTGGTGCAAACTCTGAGACAAACGGTCTTCTTCTGCACCGCAGAGATTCAATGATTTTACAAATACATTACAGTGAAGAGTCAACAGCCTCAAACTATTGATTCATCTTGCCCAACTAAATCACTTAGATTCGTTTTAATTTGTAGTTGGAACAATTACTAGTTCCTTTGCATCAGTAAAAAATCTTTCAATGATATCATACCATGTAACTAAAAATGTTAATGAAACAGAAGGTAAGGAGGACACTTACCGTGAAGCAGCTGCCACCTTTTGCTCTAAGGTAGAGTAGCGTTTTTCTCCCCTCACCAGTGTCTTTCAGAATGGTCTAAAATAAAATCTAACTCTGCTTACATCTATTTTATAAAACTGCTGGAATTAAATCGGATGTTGCCTCACTTCTCCTGGAGACTCCCATGGCCTATAAAAACCAAGGAGTGCTTAGAGCTCTGAGGCACAGGTGCAACTCAGAAATTGCACTGCCCTTGAGTGAATACCACAGGTATGGGAACGACAGCACCACCAATCGCTCAGATTTTACAGCTTGTGAATGCTTGAAAAGAACTCATTAATGCCAGCTGATTGCAGTGAAATATTCAACTTAAATTCCACAATACAGTAGCCCAGTGAGGCTTGTTTAAAAACTGACACTAGTTGGTACCAGTACTGGTCTAGATACTAGGGTTTTTCCAAATGGTAATGATTCCAAGCTCTCTTTCAACAGTTTTTATGCCCTGATACGCCAGCGAGTAAAGGAACTACTGGTATCAGTGGTATTACGTAATGTGGCGAAGACTCGATCACTAATGCAAATCCCAAACATTCTTTACAAAATCATTTGTTCAATCTCTCCTCATTGCTAATACTCTCCAAACCAGGCAACATCCCATTAAACCTTCTCTGTACCCTCTCCAAAGTCTCCACATCCTTCTAGTAGTGTGGCGACCAGAAGTGTTTTTACAGTTATATCTGAGACATTAACACAAAAGAAATCGTCTAGCGCGATGAGTTCTCGTGTTGTGTCGGCTGGATTTCACAGCAACAATGATTTAGTAGGTATAAGGAGGAGAAAGATAGCGGCGCTTAGGGAAGGAAATCCAGGGTTCAGGAAACTGACGGCATGACCACCAATGGTAGCATGATGAAAATTAATGAGGTGGAAGAGGAAGAAATGGAGAAACACAGAGACCTATTGGAGTACAGCTCTGGTCGCCACACTACCAGAAGGATGTGGAGACTTTGGAGAGAGTACACAAGAAGTTTACCAAGACGTTGCCTGGTTTGGAGGGTATTAGCGATGAGGAAAGATTGGACAAATTTGGTTTGTTTTCACTTGAGCGTCGGAGGCTGAGGGGGTGACCTGATACAAGTTTACAAAATTATGAGAGGCACGGGTAGAGTGGATAGTTGGAGTCTTTTCCAAGGGTAGAAACGTCAAATATTAGAGGACATAAGTGTAAGGTTCAAGGGGGAAAGTTTAAAGGAGAAGTGAGGGGCAAATTCTTTTATACAGTGGGAAGTAAGTGCACTGCCAGAGGTGGTAGTGGAAGCAAACACAATACCAATGTTTGAAATGCATCTTGACAGATACATGAATAGGCAGAGAATAGAGGGATACAAACTGCATAGAAGCAAACAGTCTTCAGATTAGAAGGTAGGATGTGTCAGCACAAGCTTGGTGGGCCGAAAGACCTGTTCCTGTGCAGTACTGTTCTTTGCTCTTCGAGTGGAGCAAGTTATGAAGATAGGGACAGGCAAAGCCATCAAGGTATCTGAAAACCAGGGCCTTATAAATGCGTTGTAACTACCATGATCTCTCGACTTTGCTTGGTCTCATCTACAAACTGAGGGTACCTCACCTTCAGTCCTTGAAGCCTTTTCAGAACTACTACCTCAAGTATGAAACTCACACTGAAAAACCCTCGTCAATACAAACATCATCCTACAGATGCTGCTTTGCTCTACACTTTAACGCAAACACCCAGAAATTTTAACATGGCAACAGCTGCCTGTACATTTTCGCCTTTGTAAAACACACAAAAAAATGTTGAATCCTCCCCAAAATAGGTCACTAGACAAGTGAAGGTGATTTAAGTGGCCTGAACAACAACACAGAACCAGCCATTGGGACCAAATAGTCTATACCGGTGTTTATGTTGCACGTGAGCCTCCTTGCACCTTATTTCATCTAACCTAATCTGTACATCCTTCCATTCCTTTCTCCGTCAAGGGCTTATCCAGCTTCCTCTTCAATGCACTTATGTTATGCACCTCAACTGCTCCATGTGGTAGCCAGTTGCAAATTCTAAACACCCTTGGGATACAGAAGCTTATCCTGGATGTGCAGAAAAACCTTTTGGTAATTTCAGCAACACCAGAGATGCAGTTATAAAATTGGAGAGGATGGGTTGTAGCATTTTGTTAATAGACTCAATTTTGATTCTTACAGGCCCAGCATACCCTCTAATTCTATCTTATGCTTTCATTCTATGCTTTTAAAACTCTCTGACAACGCTCTAGTTCAATCTTTTAAATGAACCTGCCTTATATTAAGTTGATCTTTCTCTATGCCCTAGCAATGACTACATTCTGCACCCTCTCCTTTCCTTCCCTATGAACAGCATATTTTGTCTGCATAAAACTCTCTAACAATGCTCTCCTTCAATCTTCACTCAACTGATGAAGGAGCAGTGCTCCAAAAGCTTGTGCTACCAAATAAACCTGTTGGACTTTAACCTGGTGTTGTGAGACTACTTACTATGTCCATCCCAGTCCAGCGCTGGCATCTCTATTTCAATCTTTTGATTGGACCTACCTTATATTAAGTTGATCTTTCTCCACAACCTAGCTATGACTGTGACACTACATTCTGCACCCTCTCCTTTCCTTCTCTATGAATGGTGTGCTTTGTCTGCATAGCACGCAAGAAACAACACTTTGCACTGTAAGTTAATACATGTGACAATAATAAATCAAATGAAAAGGAAGAGCAACATCTGGTTTAATTCCAGCTGTTTTGTAAACTCAGTGATAGCAGAGCACCTGCCAGATGATATTAACTCAATAGTCTCGACCACAACAAATCTCGGTTTTCAGACTGTTGGAATGGGAGCTGCCCCTAAGTGACCACTGGTGTTTTTACTACTCTCACATATCCGAAATCTGATAACTCCAAAACAATTGTCAAGCCAATGCTCCATCTATTTTCATACAGCAAGAGTTAACTTCCAGCGCTTAATTAGACCAATCTACAACATCCAATTTATAACTTTTTAAAAATCAGGTTCATGTCAGAAGTCTTGATATCGAACGTACTGTGAATTTACACACAGTCAGTGATTCTGTGCATTTATGTAGCTTTAATCAAATACAAATCAGTACATCAATTTCGTACATTAACAAAATGACTGGAATCGTACATGTTATTCAAGAACTGAACTGGGGTCAGTTATATCTAGAAAAGTGAAGTGTTAGGATAGTCTTTCCCACTTGTTCTCGTTTCCCACCTTCACCACCAAGGTCCAACAAACTTCCCAGCCCTGGGCATTACCATCCCAAGTGGCATGGTGGCATAGTGGTTAGCACTGCTGCCTCACAGCACCAGGGACCTAGCCTGAGTCTGCACTTTCCCCCCATGTCTGTGGGTGTTGCAGTTTCCTCCCACAATCTGAAAGGCATGTGGATTAGGTGCATTGGCCATGCTAAATTCTCCCTCAGTGTACCTGAACAGGCGACAGAGTGTGGCGATGGGGAGATTTTCACAGTAACTTCACTGCAGTGTTAATGTAAGCCTACTTGTGACACTAATAAATAAACTATAAACTTGAACACTGGCACAGACCTGTTGGGTCGAATTGACAATTTCTGTGCTATAAATGCAACGTAAGTTTTTTGATTTATTATTGTCACATGTATTAGTATGCAGTGCAAAGTATTGTTTCTTGCAGATAAAGCATACCATTCATAGAGAAGGAAAGGAGAGAGAGTGCAGAATGTCGTGTTACCGTCACAGCTAAGGTGTAAAGAAAGATCAATTTAATGCAAGGTAGGTCCATTCAAAAGTCTGATGGCAGCAGAGAAGAAGCTATTCTTGAGTCGGTTGGTAGGTGACACCAGACTTTTGTATCTTTCTCCTGACGGAAGGTAGTGGAAGAGAGAACGTCCAGGGTGTGTGGGGTCCTCAATTATGTTGGCTGCTTTCCCAAGGCACTGGGAAGTGTGGACAGCGTCAGTGGATGGGAGGCTGGTTTGCGTGATGGATTGGGCTTCAGACTTTTGTATCTTTTTCCCGGCGGAAAAGTGGTGGAAGAGAGAACACCCAGAGCGTGTGGAGTCCTTAATTACGCTGACTGCTTTGCCGAGGCAGCAGCAGGTGCAGACAGAATCAATAGATGGGAGGCTAGTTTGGAAAATCCACCTTCGCAGGTAGCTGAGCTTACAACTACCTGACAATGTCGCATTATTCCAAATAATCTGCTTTAAGGAACAGCTTTTTCTCTCTAGGTATCTAATTGGCACCTTCATCTGTCAAACTCCAGCCCCCTTTCATGGCTGCTGCTTGATGTTGGATCTTTTAACTTGGCATTTAATCAAATACATTAACAAGATTCCCCTCAAGATCTGATGGAAAGCAACACACTGCAGTCTCCAAAAGAGCCTCAGAACAAAGGACACATTGTGATATAGAATAAAGGACGCTAATTGTGTGTCTTGAGTGCATCTCTTGTGGTGGGTTACTTTGATGCTCAATATTTTATAATGCATTAGCTAAACTATTAGAATTATTTATGTTGAAATACAGCATTGTGCCTTACTCAAGCCTGTGTCAACATCTTATTGAGCAATTATTCCTTTCAGATTGCACTTTTAGTTGACACACATCAATTAGCATCAACTGACTATGAAGGCTGACAATTTTATGAACACATATTCAAGTGCATCCTGTACATACAGGATTTAAATGGGTGGGTAAACAATGTAGCAGACTCATACTGGCTGAGTCCAAAACACACATGTATTGGGGCAACCACTGATTTGATTAGACAAAGTCAAATAAATGATTTCATTATTCTGGGTCAAAGGTTCCCCAATTTATTTACTTTCTTCAATTCATTTATAGGATATGGGCATCGCTGGCATCTATTGCCTGTCATGAGTTGTCTTTCAGAAGGTGGTGGTGAGCTACCTTCTTGAACAGCAGCAATCCTGGAGATGTAGGTACGCCCGTCATGCTGTTAGGGAGGGAGTTCCAGGATTTCGACCCAGTGACACTGAAGGAACAGTGATATATTTCCAAGTAGGAAGGCGAGTGACTTGGAGGAGAACCTCCACATGGTGGTGTTCCCAGGTATCTGCCGTGCTAACCTTTCTAGATGGTAGTGGTCATGAGTTTGGAAGGTGCTGTGGAAGGAACGTTGGCGAGTTCCTGCAATGCATCTTGTAGATGGTACAAGCGGCTGCCACCGTTAGTCAGTGGTGGAGGAAGTGAACGTTTGTGGAAGAGCTAGCAATCAAGTGGGCTGGATGGTGTTGAGATTCTTGAGTGTTGTTGGAGCTGTACTTATCCAAAAGTTTTCTTTAAAGTTCATTTATTAGTCACAACTAAGGCTTACATTAACACTGCAATGAAGTTATCTGAAATTCCTCTAGTCGCCACAGAGTCTGGCACCTGCTCGGTTCAATGCACCTAACCAGCATTTCTTCCAGAACGTGGGAGAAAACCGGAGCACCCGGACAAAACCCACGCTGACATGGGGAGAACTTGCAGACTCCGCACAGTTAGTGACCTAAGTTGGGAATCGAACCCGGGTCCCTAGGGCTATGAAGCAGCAGTGCTAACCGCTGTGATATAGTGCCACCCCAGGGGAGAGTATTTCATTACATTTCTGACTTGTGCCTTGCAAATGGCGGATAGGCTTTGGGGAGTCAGGGGGTGAGTTACTCGCCACAGGATTCCTGGCCTTTGAAGTGCTCTGGCAGCCACAGTATTTATATGGCTAATCCAGTTGAGTTTCTGGTCAATGGTAACTCCCAGGATGTTGATTGTGGGGGATTCAGTGATAGTAATGCCATTGACTATCACGGGGTTATGGGATATATAGTCTATAGATAGTGCATATACAATCCCCATCAACTCTCTTGTTGGAGATGGTCATTGCCTGGCACTTGTGTGGTGCTGATAATACTTGCTACTTGTCATCCCAGTTTACTTTCTGAAGGCCGGAGATCGAGATGTTGCACAGGGCAAATTCCACCAGCTGCCATGGTGGGATTTGAAGCTGTACTCCCCGCACAGCATTAGCCTGAGTCTCTGGATTACTAGTCCAATGACACTACACCACCATCACCCTCTCCCTACACCACAAAGATTATGGGGGTACATTGGATGGAATCTCAAACTTCCCAACTCTCTATAGGAGTGAACTTAAAACACATTTTGCGGAAATCCTTCAATAAATATATTTAAAAATTGCAATTTTCTTCAAATTACGAGATTGATTTAGGGCGGTGACATATATTTGTCAGATTACAGGGAAAGTATTAATTAGTAAGAAAATTTCCAATTCTCCGGTAAGTACAATGCCCTGCTTCCCAGAATGGACACAAATCATTGGCTACACAGGCGTCCTACAAACTGGGCCAAGTCCCTCGAGAGCTGAAAGCACACATTTTAGCCCAGGGATAACAATTAGCCTATTTAGCACTTGGAAATTCAGGTAGTATTCTCACTGCACCTGCCATCTCTCGAAAGACCAACATTATCACGCTTGGGACTGCTTTTCCACAAGCTAAAATAACTATTAAATTAATATCCACTCAAAAATTAACACCAGCCAGGATGATGGGAAAATATGAAGAACTTTATAAAAGATCCTGACACGGTGGCACAGCGGTTAGCACTGCTGCCTCATGACTCCAGGGACCTCGGTTCGATTCCCGGCTTGGGAATCTGTCTGTGTAGAGTTTGTACATTCTTCCCGTGTCTGCTTGGGTTTCCTCCCACAGTCTAAAGATGTGCGGGTTAGGTGGATTGGCCATTCTAAATTGCCCCTTAGTGTCAGGGGGACTAGCTAGGGGAAATGCATGGGGTTATGGGAATAGGATCAGATGCAATTATCGTGTTGCAGATGTGATGGGCCGAACGGCCTCCTTCTGTGCTGTAAACATCTATGAATCTGTGGGCCAGGTGCTGGGAGTGGGTGTAGAATGGGCAGCAAGTTTTTTTTTAATATCTTGGCTGATCGCAGTCACGGTTGCCTGAACGGTCTGCTTCTGCGCTGTGATGTTCCTCTGCTCCAACGGTTACGTGGACTAAACCACCACGTGCTTCAGGAAGTTTCAGTTGAGCCGTGAATGGCTGGTTTAATTGTGATGACATTTAATCCTACATTAGCTGGCTCCGGCTGAGAGATCCTAGGTTTCCTAAATGCCGAGGCAAACAAATAACTACTAAGGTTTCTTAACTCAAGAAAATCTGGAATTAAGAATCTATTGCTGACCACAAAACCATTGTCTATTGCTGGAAAAACCCATTTGGGTCACTGATGTCCTTTAGGGAAGGAAATCTGCCGTCCTTACCTGGTCTGGCCTACATGTGACACCAGAGCCACAACAATGTGGCTGACTCTCAACTGCTCTCAGGCAACTAGGGTGGGCAATAAATGCTGGCCAGCCAGCGGCACCCATGTCCCATGACTGTTCTAAAAGACACGATAAACCATGTCACAATGCCCAAAAAAGAATGGTTAGAGAGACAAAGTGATGGGGAGAACAATCATATCCCTCCATTGCACGTGGCTTAACCCTCCTGTCCTCACATATACACAGTCCAGAGCAATAAACGTGTGTGGCTCAAATATGGTTATTGCAACCACTGATGATGCTCTGACTAGCTCACTTACCAATCTCAAAGCTGATTCCTGGCATATGTCCCCCTTGGCAATAATCCTGTTTGTGGATATTTACTAATCTTTGCACAGTATTAAATCCCCACAGCATTTCTGCACTAGACAAACACAGCATGCAAAGACGGTCAGAATCTCTGTGTAAAAGCAATGCAAAATGTTTTCAGAACTAGCTTTTAGTTTTAGTATATTTATTAGTGTCACAAGTAGGCTGGCATTAACACTGCAATCAAGTCACTGTGAAAATCCCCTCGTCGCCACACTGGTGCCTGTTCGGGTACACTGAGAGAGAATTTAGCAGGGCCAATGCACCTCAACCAGCACGTCTTTCAGAGTGTGGGAGGAAACCGGAGCACCCGGAGGAAACCCCACACAGACACGGGGAGAACGTGCAAACTCCGTACAGATAGTGACCCAAGCTGGGAATCGAACCCAGTTCCTGGCATCGTGAGGCAGCAGTACTAACCACTGTGCCACCCGAGGTAGCTTTCAATTTTGTCATGGCAACGTTTCAATATACTCCAAAAAAAAATTAACTATTAAAAAATGCTGCTGAACACCCTTCACCACACGTCAAATCAATTGCTTTTGGATCTCAAAGATTTAATTACAAGTGTATGAACAGAATAGGAAAGCGCAAACTTCAGCGACTGCAGCAATTATATCAACAGGTGACCCAATGGTTAATCAAAAAGGTAGATTTTAACAAGTGACATTAAGGAGGAAAAAGAGGCAAGGAGGTTTGAAGATGGTAATCCAGAATTTCAGGCTAGGGATAGCTGAAGGCACGACATCAATGGCTGGAACACTCTCCCTCTAGGACGAGTGGTCATTGTTTTAAATTTGCTACCCCCTGTTCTAAGACAGAGTTGAGGAGAAACCACTTCTCCCAAAGGGTTGTGAATCTGCGGAATTCACTTGCCCAAAGTGCGGTGGATGCTGAAACAGTGACTAAATTTAAAGAGGAGTTAGACAAATTTTTAATTGGCAATAGGTTAAAAGGTTATGGGGAGAAGGCAGGAAAATGGGGATGAGGAGCATATCAGCCATGATCGAATGGCAGAGCAGACACGATGGGCCAAATGGCCTAATTCTGCGCTCATATCTATTAACTTATGAACATTTGCCTGGGCGATTGCAGCTCAAGAAGCTCAACACCACCCAGTTCTCTTAACTGGCACCCGATCCACCATCTTTAACATTCACTGTCTCCATAATTAGTGCACAGTTGCAGCTCTATATACCATCTTCAAGATGCACAAACCCACAACCTCTACCACCTAGAAGCACAAGGGGAGCAGGCACATGTGAAGACTCCTGGAAGCTCCCCTCTAAGCCACTCACCATCCTGATTTGGAAATATATCGCCATTCCTTCACCTTCACTGCAACAAAATTCCAAAACTCTTTTTGTCACAGCGCTGTGGGTTTTCCTACAATAAGAAGTCTCACAACACCAGGTTAAAGTCCAACTGGTTTATTTAGTGGAGTTTGCATGTTCTCCCTGTGTCTGCGTGGGTTTCCTCCAGGTGCTCTGGATTCTTCCTACAGTACAAAGATGTGCAGGTTAGGTGAAATGGCCATGTGCCGGACAGGTGCCAGAGTGTGGCGATTAGGGGATTTTCACAGTAACTTCATTGCAGTGTTAATGTAAGACTACTTGCGACTAATAAATAAACTTTACTTTAGCCAGTAATAAAATTCATAGAACCCCTACAGTGTAGACGGAGGCCATTCGGCCCATCGAGTGTGCGCCGACCACAATCACACCCAGGCCCTGCTCCCGTAACTCCACATGTATTTACCTTGGCTCAATTCCCCCTGACACTCGGGTCAATTTATCATAGCCAATCAACCTAACTCACGCACTTTTGGAACATGGGAAGAAATCGGGGCACCTGGAGGAAAGAAACGCAGACACAGGGAGAATGTGAAAACTCCACACAGTCAGTGACCCGAGGCTGGAATCGAACCCAGGCCCTTGACGCTGTGACACAGCAGTGCGAACCACAGTGCCACCGATTCCGATCAATTTCAACTGCAGCTTTTTTAACAATGGTCCACCTTTGCAGCATCACAATATCAGGGGAGTATTAGCATAGATGTATCCTAGCCTTAAGTCCATAGTCTCAGTGGGAGGAGACTTGGTACTCACCCACGAGCCAGGTTATCCTTTTCAGTTGGTTGGTTGAACCTGTGATGGCACCTTCGACAGTCTGTCTTTGTTTGTGTTGAAAGCAACTTTGTGAAACAGATAAGGGGTACTTCCCCTTGTCTCATATTTGTACTGACTGACAAGTGGGGAGCACGATCCTCAACATGGAAACACCCAAAGTGGATGTGACGAATATTGGATAGCCATATCCTATTGAATAGCAGAGCAGGTTCGAGGGGCCGATTGGCCTCCTCCTCTCCCTATTTCTTTTGGCCAACACGTACCCTACACAGGAAGACAATCATAGGATTAACCACCTCCAAATCCTATCAATGGAAGCTAAATCTTAGCACAAAAACATGGACCATTCAGAAAACATGGAATTCAGTGGAATCACTGAAACAATCCAACCGTAATGTCCCAGAACAGGACAACTTGCACCATTCTCTAAAGCTGCGCCCAGCAGGACATTGGAGAGCAATGTTTATCATTACGCAATGTAATTTAGTGACACTGTTCTCCCAGGTCTACTTCTGTCCACGTGTATTCAGCTCCAAGTCTTTTTAAAAACAAACCTAGCAATGTGAAAAGCAGCTCGAGGTAATGCACACACACGCATAAACACCAGCATCCAAAGGCTTTCCTCAGGATAATTTGGCCACAAACAATGTCAGCTTTCAACTGAATTCCCTACTCACTTTTAGGCACAGTGGTTAGCACAGCGCCAGGAACTTGGGTTCAATTCCTGGCTTGGGTCACTGTGCAGAGTCTGCACCTTCTCCCTGTGTCTGTGTGGGTTCCCTTTGGGTGCTCTGGTTTCCTCCCAGGGTCTGAACGATGTGCAGGTTAGGTGGGTTGGCCGTGCTAAATTGACCCTTAGTGTCCCAAAGATGTGTAGGTTGTGGGGGGGTAATAAGCGGGATAAATACGTGGAATTGTGGAGATTGGGTCTGGAGGGATGCTCCATTGGAGAATTGGTGTGGACTCAATGGGCTGAATGGCGGCACCGTGGCACAGTGTTTAGCAATGCTGTTTCACAGTGCCAGGGACCCAGGTTCAATTCCGGTCTTGGGTCACCGTCTGTGTGGAGTTTGCACATTCTCCCCGTGTCTGCGTGCAGGTGCTCCGGTTTCCTCCCACAGTCCTAAGATGAGCAGGTTAGCCGTGGCTAAATGTCCCTTAGTGTCAGAGGGTTTAGAGAGGTAAATATGTGGGGTTATGGGGATAGGACCTGGGTGGGTCGGTGCAGGCTTGATGGGCCGAATGGCACTGTGGGAATTCTATATTTCGAAGGTGTCTCAGGATTTTGAGCACTCTCCACTGAACTGGTTCCAGGGAAAGGCATTAGCCTCACAGCACACACTAGCCTTCAAGGGGAACTGGCCACAGAAAGAAAAAGTTGGAATTATTTACTGAAGAGTTTTGAGAATCAAAACTTGATGGTGCTTTTAAAATAAACCAAGTTTGCACCTGAATGGAAACTAAAACACCAAGTAAAAATAACTTGTCTTCAATCATGAGCTGACTTTGGAGGTCGTCAGCTGGCAAATTCCCGTTAATTTCACACATTTTTTCACTCAATAAAACCCCGCAAGAAAAAATGCACCACAGTGAGAAACCGGATAAACAGTGAAAGGAAAGGCACCGTTAAAAGGGCTCACACCCACAGAACTAACACCTTATGTCAACAGACCCATTCAAACGACCTGAATAACTCAAGGAAATCTTAAAAGGCAACTTTGTGGACATTGCAAATCCATTTGCAAGTCTGATTTGATTCTGTTAAGTTGCACCCCCGAGTGTTACTCTCATCTGCCGCCTTCTATCTATCCAGAGACCAAGTATTATGTATGAAAATTAGCTTGCCCATAACGTGAAGGGTTTTATCTGAGGATGGTGACTCCTACCTTGCGCTTCATAATCGGAGTGTCTGTCCCGCTGCGCCAAGCTCACCCCCAACACCGACTGCAGGTGAGTCACATTCAGCTGGGCTGCCTGCTCCCCATTCCGATCACCGATCTGCAACACAGAGAAAGAGAGAGAGAGAGAGAGATGGAGAGAGAGATCCCCGAGGCTGAACACTCTCACAACACCCAACCAGGTTAAAGGAAGCAGTGTGAACTGGGGAGGGGTCTGGCTGGGAAGGTGGGAAGATAGGATAGGGGAGGGAGGAGGGGGCTACAGGGGACGGTGGGGGGGGGAAACGGGGAGCTACAGGGGAGGGGGGGAAGGGAGCCACAGGGGACGGGGGGAGGGGAGCCACAGGGGACGGGGGGAGGGAGTTGTAGAGTAGGGGGAGGGAGTTATAGAGTAGGGGGAGGGAGTTACAGACTAGGGGGAGGGAGTTATAGACTAGGGGGAGGGAGTTATAGACTAGGGGGAGGGAGTTATAGACTAGGGTGAGGGGGACTACAGAGTAGGGGAGGGCAGATAGGAATGGGGGAGGGGGGATGGGGAAGGGGATTGGATATGGGAGGGATAGAGATAGTGGGGAAAGGGGGATTGGATAGGGGAGGGGGAGGAAAGGGGGTGGAGATGGGGGAGAGGGTAGGGGGTGGGGAGAGGGTAGGGGGTGGGGAGAGGGTAGGGGGTGGGGAGGGGGGGGAGGATAGGGGGTGGGGAATTGAGGGGTTCTCTCGCACCTCCATTGAATACATTAAGGACCTGTCCTGTAGTGATGTTTAATTGAGCTGTCCCAGTGCAGGCCACACCGCCTCCTGTTTGTGACTGTTTAATGGACCATCGATTCCTCTCGCTGCTGCACTAAAAGGAGTCCACCACATTTCAGACACATGATACATCCCCCCCCCCACCCCACCCCCTCCCTCAACTGAAGCAACTAAAAAGGGTTACAACACTTTCTTACAGAATGGGCACACACATTCCACATTGTCAGGTCGGTGCTGTGCTGGAGACACAGGCAGCTCATTCAAAAGCAGCGTTCGAATCTATCAATCACCACGTTTGAAAGGCAAAAGCAAATTGCTGGCAATGCTGGAAACCCTCAGCTGGTCTGGCAGCACGTGTGGAGAGAGAAAAACAGCTGGGTGACCCTTCGTCCGGAGCACTGAGTTTAAAAGGCGTTCCGCTGTTCTTGGCAGCGGGTTCCGCTTTGTTACACAGCGTCACTTGGAAGGTTTAAATAAAAATAAGATATGGCAGATCTGAAATAAAAAAGAGAAAGTGTTGGAAAATCTCAGCAGGGTGGCAAAGTGGTTAACACTGCTGCCTCACAGCGCCAGGGACCCATGTTCAATTCTGGTTTTGTCTGCACATTCTCCCCGTGGCTGTGTGGGTTTCCTCCGGGTGCTCCGGTTTCTTCCCACAGTCCAAAGATGTGCGGTTTAAGTTGATTGGCCATGCTAAATTGACCCTTAGTGTCAGGGGGACTAGCAGGGCAATTCCTGGGGTTACGTGCTGCATAGGGTTGTGGTCAGTGAAGATTTGATGGGCCAAATGGCCTCCTTCTGCACTGTAGGGATTCTACGAACATGGCCCAGCACAACACACACAGGAATCCTTTAGACATCAGACAGAACAGGCTCCTGACCCTGTCAGGCTCATCAAACCCAACTAAATGGCCCAGTGATGAAAGGCAGAGTCTTATTCTGCCACACCCAAGGCAATAACTTAAAGAAAAAGACTGAATCAAGTAAGTCAGGGAAGAGAAAAACATGTATGAGAGCTACCGCTGCTTACATTACACACAGAGACACAAACACAGACACACACACAGACACACACACACACAGACAATGATCAGTGTGTTACAAAGATACAATGCCAACATTCTTCAAGTAGATTCATTAGGTCTGAATGTAACGCTCGAATGCTTTATGCAATTCACTGCTCTCCAGAGGATCAAGCTGTGTAACACAGTCAAGTTAATCTATACTCTTTAAAATAACTTTGTTTTTCTGTTCCGTTTTGTTTTTGTTCACTAACAGTGGGATGCCTGGAAATATTAGTGTGCGAGAGCGGAGGTGGAGAGAGCTGGCTTTGAAGATGGGTACCTTACTGTTTGGCTCTACCTGCAGAGGTGCAGAATCCCAGCTGCGGCAGAGGAGTGTTTTATTTTGGGTTCCAGGATCTTCACCACTATTCGTGCTGCATCCCACACACAACAGCAGCTGCTCAACAGGCAAGAAACTTTACTTCCACCAACCAAACCCCCACCTCCCCTCCTTCAGCAAACACTGCACTTATCAAAAGCCAGCGTGGAACACCTTGGGAGCTGATGTAAACAGGCTAACCTGGCCCTCCCAGCTGGCTTGCTTCAACTGATAAGATGCTGTAAAAGAAAACTGCCCCATTGAACTGTATCGCAGCACTGAGAGGTAACTGCAAATTATTTATGAAACACTTAGATTTGCCATTAGGGCAAGGCTCACGGCGCCAGGGACCCAGGTTCGATTCCTGGCTTGAGTCACTGACCGTGTGGAGTTAGCACATTCTCTCCGTGTCTGCGTGGGTTTCCTCTGGGTGCTCTGGTTTCATCCCACAGTCTTAAAGGCGTGCTGGTTACGTGCATTCGCCATGCTAGATTCTCCCTCAGTGTACCCGAACAGTGTGGCAACTAAGGGATTTTCACTGTAACTTCATTGCAGTGTTAACGTAAGCAGACTTGTGACTAATAAATAAACTTAGGCCTCAGCTTTTGTATCGCTTTGCCTCCCCACAACAATTGTGTTAACACTGAATTCTTTATTCTGTTGAAGGGACAAAGGCACTTCACTGGGTCATTATGAAGCAAGGTTTGACACAGAGCCACAGCAGGCAACATTAGAACAGAAAGCCAAGTGCTTTGTCAAAGTGGGCACAGTGAGAAATCTCACAACGCCAGGTTAAAGTCCTGCAGGTTTATTTGGAATCACAAGCTTTCAGAGCGTTGCTCCTTCATCAGGTAATGAAGGCTCGGCACCACACTGCGGCAGCCCCCTCTGCACTGCCCCGCGACACAGCCCCCCCTCCCCCTCCACTGGCACCACCCTGCGGCAGTCCCCTCGGCACCGTGCCACAGCAGGCCCCTCGGCGCCGCACTGTGGCATGTCGAGACTGTGTGCTCAAGTCTCTGATGTGGGTCCAGAACTCTCAATCATGCTTCTCAAGACTTGATTTGATTTATTATTTTCACTGTATACAGATACATGTGATAAGTATTGTTTCTTGCACGATACAGACAGAACATAGGAAAGGAGAGAGTGCAGGATGTTGTGTTACAATCATAGCTAGGGTGTAGAGAAAGAACAATTTAATGCAAAGCAAGTCTACTCAAAAGTCTGACAGCAGCAGGGAAAAAGCTGTTCTTGAGTCAGTTGCTACATGATCTCAGACTTTTGTATCTTTTTCCCTAGGGAAGAAGGTGAAAGAGAGAATGTCTGGGATGCGTGGGGTCCTTAATTATGCTGGCTATTTTGCTGAGGCAGCGGGAAGTGTAGACAGAGTCTACACTTCGGAGACTGGTTTGCATGATGGATTGGGCTACATTCACGACCTTTTGTAGTTCCTTGTGGTCTTGGGCAGAGCAGGAGCCACACCAAGCTGTGATATAACCAGGAAGAGTGCTTTCTTTCTAGAGCGCATCTGTTGAAGTTGGTGAGAGTTGTAGCTGACAGGCCAAATTTCCTTAGTCTTCTGAGAAATTCAAAGCGTTGGTGAGCTTTCTTAACTATAGTGTTGGCATGGGGGTACCAGGACAGGTTGTTGGGGGAGGCAAGTATGCCACAGTAGAGTCCACGAGGTATGAGGCATGAAGTGAAAAATGAATTAATGCCAATTCCGAAAATGAAACAAAAACAGAAAACGACGGAGGTGCAAGGCAACATCGGAACACAGGAGCAGACCATGTGGCCCCTCGGGCCTGCTCTCCTACTGAATTAAATCATGGCTGATCTTCCACCCCAACTCCATGTTCATGTCCCTCAATATCTTTGACATCAAGTTTATCGATCTCTCTCTTGAACACTCGGGGGCTGATCCTCCACAATCAGGCGGAGAGAACTGAAGATTCACCAGCCTCTGAGTGAAGAAATCCCTCATTGTCTCAGTTCCACATGGCCTACCTCTTCTTCTGAGGCTGTCTCCTCTGGTTCCAGACCCCTAAACAGGAGAAACAAGCCCCTGCATCTCTAGTGTTGGAATTTTGCAAGTTCCTCCCTCTCTGTCGGAAAAAACGTTTGCTGTTGTGGATGCTTCTATTGAAGATGGTTCTGCACCCAAGTTGTTTACTTGTCTGTTACCTTCATGAGGCTTCTGGCTGTTGAGATTTAGACACAGCCTTGGTGAGGGTGCCTGATAATTCTCTTAGCATTATGGGCGTTAATTACATTCTCTGCAACTCCTATAAAACCTTAATTGTTCTCAATATTTACATTACACGCACTGCCATAAATTATCTGCAAATAATAGTGCGATCACACCCACCCAGTGAATCTTGCTTTTCACAACATCACATCTCAAAATCACTTTCGTGCAGAAGGCGGCCATTCGGCACATCGAGCTTACACCACAACCCCCCCCACCCTCTCCCCTACCCCTGACAGAGCATTGTACCCAGGTCCTATCCCTGTAACCCCACATATTTACCCTGCTAATTCCCCAGACCCACACATCTTTGGACACTTGAGCATGGCTGATCCACCCTAACCTGCACATCTTTGAACTGTGCAAGGATAGCAGAGCACCTGGAGGAAACCTACGCAGACATGGGGAGAAGGTGCAGACTCCGCACAGACGGTGACCCAAGCCAGGAATTGAACCCGGGTCCCTGGCGCTGTAAGGCAGCAGTGCTAACCACTGTGCTGCTCTAAAATCAAAGGGAGAGCGCGGGCATCTGCTGTGTTTCTTACAACAGTGACTACACTTCAAAAACAAAATACAGTAAGAAGTCTCACAACACCAGGTTAAAGCCCAACAGGTTTATGTGGAATCACGAGCTTTTGAAGCACTGCTCCTTCATCAAGTGAGCTGATTGAGACAATTCATGCCTACCAACAAGAAGTCTCACAACACCAGGTTAAAGTCCAACAGGTTTATTTGGTCGTAAACGCCACTAGCTTTCGGGGCTTTGCCCCTTCATCAAGTGAGTGGGGAGTTCTGATCACAAACAGAGCATATAAAGGCACACATTCTGTAAACTGAAAGGAGAATGTGCAGACTCCACACAGAGAGTGATCCAAGCCCAGGTCCCTGGAGCTGTGAAGCAGCAGTGCTAACCACTGTGCTACTGTGCCACCCACCTTGAAGTGCCTGCTCCTTCATCAGGTGAGTGCCACCTGATGATGGAGCGACACTCCGAAAGCTAGTGCTACCAAATAAACCTGTGTTGTGAGATTTCTTACTGTGTTTACCCCAATTCCATCACCGGCATCTCCACAACATGAATTATCTCAAGCAAGGACAATTCGTAGAATTTTGCAAGCCCGGGCAAAATGGTAGGGGTTACATGTAGTGTGACGTGAACCCAAGATCCCGGTTAAGGCTGCCCTCGTGCACGCGAAACTCAGCTATCAGTTTCTGCGCGGCGATTCTGCGTTGTCGTGTATCTTGAAGGAGCAGCGCTCCGAAAGCTCGTGATTCCAAATAAAGCTGTTGGGCTCCAACCTGGCGTTGAGAGACTTCCGACTGTGCTCACCCCAGTCCAACGGCTGCATCTCCACATCAAATGAAATACCTCATTGGCTGTAAAGCGCTTTTGAGGCCTCAGGTGTTCTTGGAAAAACTCGATATAAATGTGCGTCTGTTTTTCTGCCTCAGGTAGGCGATAGTCAATCAGGGATTATTCTCCTTGTCTGCAGCAGAGCTAAACAACTGATGTTGCTGTGCGTGAGTGGCTCAATGGGAGATTTGAATTTTAATGCAGCCAAAAATAATTCATTTTATGCATTTGAACATCCTGGATCCTGGGGGAAAAAAAGTTTAAAAACTCCCCACTATAATTAAGTATCTGCTGATGTTTCTAAAACTACTCAAGCTTTTCTCATGCAGTTTATGGCACTGTAAGGATCAGTCAGTTGAATTATAGGTTAGAAACCTTTTTTAAGCATCTATTCTTTCATACATCTGATAAATTTTAATTACCCTCCAAGAAATGCCTGGTTGCTCACTGGACTCTCCAGGTTTCTCCTCACAACAAATGACCATCATTTTTTTTCTGCCTATTTAAAATAATTCAGGTCCAACTGAAATGAATCAGAGAATCATTGCAGCGCAGGAGGCTATTCAGTCCATCGTGTCTCCAAACGAGCACCATAACTCAGTTACATTCCCCCTGTCTTTTCCCCTGCGCATTGTTTCTATTCAAAGCACCATCTAATGCCCTGTTGAACAGTGGAGGTGGCACAGTGGTTAGCATTGCTGCCTCACAGCGCCAGGGACCCGGGGTTCGATTCCTGGCTTGGGTCTTTTCCTGTGTGGAGTTTGCACATTCGCCCTGTGTCTGCTCCTCCGGGTGCTCAGGTTTCCTCCCACAATCTGAAAGGCGCGCCGGTTAGGTGCATTGACCCGAACAGGTGCTGTCGTGTGGCAACTAGGGGAATTTCGCAGTTACTACATTGCAAGGTTAATAATAAGCCTCACTTGTGACTAGTAAATAAAGTTTATTTGCCTCCACCACACTTCCAGGCAGTGCATTCCAGACCACTCGCTGTGTGAAGACGTTTTTTCTCACATGATAGTTCCTTCTTCTTCTAATTACAACGTGCCCTCTCGTTCCTTATCCTTTCACGAGTGGGATCAGTTTCTCCCCGTCTACTAGCTCCAGCCCCCTCATGATTTTGACCAACTCTATCAAATCTCCTCTCAGCCCTCCTCGTCAAGGAGAACACTCCCAACTTCTCCAATCTATCCTGAAATTTCTCCTCCCTGGGACCATTCTTGCAAACCTCTTCTGCACACTTCCTCCAATGCTTTCACATTCTTTCTACAGGGTAGCACACAGAACCGTACATAATATTCCAGCTGAGCTCTAACTAGCTTCTTATACAAGTTTAGCAAAATCCCCTTGCTCTAGTACTCCACACCCCTATTAATAAAGCCCAGGATACTCTACATGCTTATTAACTGCTCTCTCCACCTGTCCTGCAACCTTCAAATCCAAGTCTGACTGTCCTGCACCCCTAGAAAGGGCTTGGATTTGTATAGTATCAAACCACATCTCTCGTATTTCTCAAGAGTTTTGCATAGAAATAACTTGCACATTTCACAACCTGGTAACATGCCAAAGTACTTAACAGACAATAAGTAATAATGCCGGAAAATGATGCAGCCAATTTGCACACAGCAACAGGAATGAGATAGTGACCAGATAGTGTTAGCTGAGTGATAATTACTGGTCAGGATGCAGAGACTTTGTTCAAAACAGCTGCACAGGATCTCCGACATTCATTTAAGTGGGTAGGCAGGATCCTGGTCAAAAGTGAAAGATAGCACTTCAACAGCACGGCACTCCTTCAGTACTGCAGTGACGTATCAGTCCAGGTTACACACTGCAGTGCCACACATGAAGCTTGAACTCATGACTCCTGAGGTGAGAACGTCATCACTTTAATATCTGGAATTTCGAATCTACTGATAAAACCATTGTCGATCGTCATAAAAACTCATCTGGTTCACTAATGTCCTTCAGGGAAGGGAATCTGATGTCCTTACCGAGTCTGGCCTACATTGATTCCAGAACCACAGCAATGGGGTTGACCATCAGCTGCCCTCTGAACAAGGGCGACTCAGTTTGGGCAATAAATGCTAGCCAGTCAGAGATGCCTGTGTCCCACGAATGAATTAAAAAACACATTCTTTCTAATAATGTTTGTGTGCTGATTCACCTCAACATAGACAGCAGGTATGCAAAGTAGCTTCTACTCCCAGGCTCGCATGGTCTTCCCTAGCTTAAAAGGTTTTCCTGGGCCATCTCCAATTCCTCATTCATCCTAAATTCAGCCGCCAACATCCAATCTTAAGCTAATTACCACCCGGTTTCCAGCACCATCTAAACAGAACTCCATGTACCCCACAGCCCATGAACCATTGGTTTCAACATCCGCCATTCTAGTTCATTGATCTCAATTGATCTTAGTCTGCCTTACCTTTTGCAATCCCCTTCATCCGACAAACTAGCCTCCAACCTCCACTATTCTTATTCCTTGACCCCATCCTGGAAGTCTGCACAACAGCCCCTGCACTGCCCCTTCCAAATCTCACCACACTTTCAGAAGACCATTCCAAAATCTTCCTCCACCAATGTACATTCACTCTCCTTCTCCACTCCTGCTTGGCATCAGTTCCCACCCTCTGAAGCCCTTGGAGATATTTCATTACATTCAAGGCACTTCCTAAATGCAACTTGTTATTGTTGCTTCTCTTGAGTATGATTAGCAGTTGAAATTGGGCTGAACAGTTTCCCCGCATGCACTGTAAATTAACTGACAAATTGGAAGTTTATTTTGATAACACAGATGCGACCATAATCCTCCAAGGATTGAGGATTTGTCCTGATATCAGCCCTGCCATAATCCCAAATCCAGCCAATACATCATTCACAACATCTCATTTCGTTTTAAAAAAAATTTCATTTTTGAACATCTGTACACTTGGGAAGGTTTCATCCAGCATAATTGAAAACGCTGTGATAAATGACAAAGCAACGTTAACTTGATTGAAAATTAGTACCACAAATGAACCAGATTTCCTCTCGTGGGATAACGGTATGGGCAATTAAGGATGTAATGAGGCCCCTGAGAGAATTCAGCAGTGATAAATTGATTCCTGCATAGCCTGTCACTGTCCCACCCTGCATTTCTGAACCAAGTGCAGCTCTTCCCAGTTGCACCAGACACTATCCCAAAGATATTGGCCTAAGGCAAGCATTTTTAAGGCAAGTTATTTTTCTCCCGTGGCCAGGAACTACCCATAACCCAACCATGCACGCACGGCCTTGGAGGCTGCTCCAAAGCTGGACCTCAACAAGTGAGGTAGAGCCAACAGAGAAATAAATGACTCCATTAACGAAAAGGGGTTCCACTCCTTGAACATACAATTTGTACGTGACCATAACATGAACATTATACATGTCTGCGCAAGACATCCAGTTAGTGTGCACGACAGCTTCATTGTCAGGAGCTCAGACATCCCGGAGGCATTTGAGGAGCCCAGGCTGCGTGCCTACCTTGTGGGTGATATGGATTACCCGTTTCGGACATGGCTGGTGATGCCTGTGTTTAAGGTGGAGACCTGCGATAATGGGGTGGCACGGTAGCACAGTCTTTAGCACTGCTGCGTCACAGCACCAGGAACCTGGGTTCGATTCGTGGCTTGGGGTCACTGTCTGTGTGGAGTTTGCACATTCTCCCCGTGTCTGCATGGATTTCCTCTGGGTGCTCCAAGTTTCCTCCCACAGTCCGAAGATATGTGGGTTAGGTGGATTGGGCATGCTAAATTGCCACTTTAGCCAAGCTAGTTCCCTGACAGTAAGGGACAATATAGCATGGCCAATCAATCTGACCAGCACCTCTTTGGGCCTTGGGAGGAAACTGGCGACCCGGAGAAAGCCCAGGCAGACACGGGGAGAAAATGCAAACTCCACACAGGCAGTCACCCAAGCTGGGAATTGAACCTGGATATGTGGTGCTGAGAGGCAGCAGTGCTAACCACTGTGCCACCATGCCGTCTCTCTCTCATTCTCATATCACAACTACATGCTAACCTTTACTACTCTCATTCTTTTCCAAATGGAAGGAGCTAATATTTACTGGGGTGGGGGGGAGCGACAGGGCAGAGTTAAACACTTACATGCGGGGGCACAATGGCACCGTAGTTAGCACTGCTGCCTCTCAGTGCCAGGGACCCGGGTTCAAGTCCCAGCTTGGGTCACTGTCTGTGTAGGGTTTGCACCTTCCCCCCATGTCTGTGTGGGTTTCTTCTGGGTGCTCCAGTTTCCTCTCTCAGTCCAAAGATGTGTAAGTTAGGTGGATTGGCCACGCTAAATTGCCCTTAGTGTCAGGGGAACTAGCTAGGGTAAATGCATGGGGTTATGGTGATAGGGCCTGGGTGGGATTGTAGTCAGTGCAGGCTTGATGGGCTGAATGGCCTCCTTCTGTACTGTAAGATTCTATGAGTCTATGAAATGAAGTCTTCTGGAGAGACATCATTGCAATAATGACAAAAGGAATCTCTTTCTATTTACTAAACCTTACCATATGGAGCACCTTCCAAACCCATGACCACTACTATTTAAAAGGACAAGACCAGCAGATACCTTGGAATACCACCACCTGCAAGTCACTCAGCATTCCGACTTGGAAATACGTCACCATTCTTTCACTGTCACTGGGTCAAAAACCTGGAACAGCACTGTGAGCGTACATACACTTCAGCAGATCAAGAAGGCAGCTCACCACCACTTTCTCAGAGGCAACCTGGGAGGGGCATTAAATGCTGGCCTAAGCAGCAAAGCCCACATCCCATAAATGAATTACAAACAAAACTGAAATAGTTATGACAGTTATGGCAGTTTTAAAATCTACTTTTATCACTTTGCTGACCTGCATCGTTTCCCTGCCAGCAATGTCTAGATATTCACACTTTCATCATTGTATCCAAGCTTCTTTATGGACTAGGCCCTCCTCCTCCTCTCTGCAACTTCATCTACAGCCCTCTTGATATCTCTGCTCCTCCTACTCTGGTCTGGTGTGCGTTCTTTATTCTGACCACCAGAGGCACTCCAGCCTTGAACAGATTGGATCCTATGCTCTGGAGTTCTCTTCCTGAACCTTTTCAACTCTCCCCCATTCTCTTTCATCTCCTCCTTAAAACCTTATCTTTTTAACCAAACATTTTGTCCTCTGTCCAAATAACTCATAGAAACTAGAAGCAGGAATAGGCCATTTGGCCCTTCGAGCCAGCGCCACCATTCATTATGCTGATGGCTGATCATCAAATTCAATATCCTGATCCCTCCTTCTCCCCATATCCTTATGTGATTCGTTGTCACATTTTGCTTGATACCACTCCTGTGATACCATAGAAAGCCCACCAATCCCTCTACTTTTTCAGAAGATTAAGGAAATCTGGCACGTCAGCTCTCATCAACTTTTACAGATGCACCGTTGAAAGGTCGTGAATATAGACCAGTCCATCGTGCAAACCAGCCTCCCATCCATTGACTCCGTCTACACTTCCCCACTGCCTTGAAAAAGCAGCCAGCGTAATCAAAGACCCTCTGCTCCCCGGACATTCTCTCTTCTGTCTTCTTTGGTCAGGAAAAAGACACATACCAACTCAAGAACAGCTTCTTCCCTGCTGCCATCAGACTTTTGAAGGGACTCACCTTGCATTAAGTTGATCTTTCTCTACACCCTAACTATGACTGTAACACTACATTCTGCACTCTCTCCTTTCCTTCTCTATCTGCGATATGAATAGTGCTCTGTATACTAATACATGTGACACTAATCAAATCAAATCGTGAAGCATCCTGGAATGTTTTGTTACATCATAGATGCTAGATAAATTCAAGTTGTTGTTTACAGGTGCTGACTCGAGCGTAACAATAGTGTAATCAGAACATGCAAGGAGTGAAGGATTTACACAGGAACAGAATGTCTTTATCATTCTGGCCTGCATTTCATTCCCTTGTGGCAGAACCCGTGTTGTTTGCCACCTGCAACTGTGACCCCTGCATAACTTGTCTGATGATCTGAGTCCAAAGTTAAAGGCGGGGCTTTCTGCCTGGTGGGCAAAATGACACTGGTACAATGAGCCTGTGGCCAACAGCTAAATTCAGCTCCAATTAGAGAGTCCAAGTTATTCCTTATAACCATTACATCCTCAACATTACAGAGAGTGGCTTGGTTCGTCAGCAACTGAATCAGTTCCTAATTAACCCAATTCTGCACATGTAATTTAAATGTAATTACCGTGATTAATTAATGTGTTACCACTAATAGCAGAACAATTATGCATCCTACAGTTCGTTCATAGCCACAGGATCGGAGTTACTAATTTAAACATACGAAAAGTTGACTGCGTTGAACACTTCATTCTCCCCCTGTACTTTTGCAGGAAAGATACAGAAGAGCAGATAACCAGAGTCTATTTGTGTTTGCGGTTAAATCTACGGAGAAGTAAATTTACAAAGCAGTTGCCAGCATAGAAAACTCCTTTTAGTGAGCACCTTTCATTCCTCAGTCAATAAATAATTATGTAAATATACATGTTCAGCTCTATTCGGGCGACACAGTGGAACAGTGGTTAGCACTGCTACCTTACAGCACGAGGCACCAGGGTTCAATTCCTAGCTTGGGTCACTATGCGGAATCTGCACGTTCTCCCTGTGTCTGCATGGGTTTCCTCCAGGCGCTCCGGATTCTCCCACAGTCCAAAGATGTGCAGGTTCGGTGGATTCATGTCAGGGGGAATAGTTAGAATAAATGCATGGGGTTATGGGGATAGGGCCTGGATGGGATTGCAGTGCAACTGCCCTCTGAAATGGCCTAGCATGCCACTCAATTGTATCAATCGCTCAAGAAGGCAGCTCACCACCACCTTCTTGAGGGCAGCTATAGATGGACAATAAATGCTGGCCAGCCAGTGACAACTATGCCCCACAAATGAATTTTAAAAATTCCACCTGGTGATAGTTTTATTGAATGTCGCAGTGTATTTCACTTGGAATGTTGAGTTTAGCTCTGACTTGGCGCTGAAGCACAAAATCTTTGATTTGATTTATTATTGTCACATGGATTAATATAGTGAAAAGTATTGTCTGTATAGCACGCAAGAAACAAAGCATACCGTTCATAGAGAAGGAAAGGAGAGAGAGTGCAGAATGTCGTGTTACAGTCATAGCTAGGGTGTAGAGAAAGATCAACTGAATGCACGATAAGTCCATTCAAAAGCCTGAAGCAGCAGGGAAGAAACTGTTTTTGAGTTGGTTGGTACGGGACCTCAGACTTTTGTGTCTTTTTCCCGATGGAAGAAAGTGGAAGAGAGAATGTCTGGGAAATCTGTGGGAACATTAATTAATGTCATTGATCTAGTTTGAAGCTTATAAAATGGCAGGCTGACTCTCATTTTTCTTTCGCACTGTTATTGCTTGCATGATTTATTCAGGACTAAAGCTTCTAGTTTCTCAACTCAGAACTCACCTCAATAACACTCCAAAAACAAGAACAACCCAATATATATGAACTTGTTCTAGAACTGTTTATCCAAATCATTTTTAAATTTCGTTCATTGAATGTCAGTCTTACTGGCAAGGCCAACATTTGTTACCCATCCCTAACTGCACTTAAGGAGGTGTTAGTGAGCTGCCGCCTTGAACTGTTGCGGTCCATGTCGTGTAGATGCGCTCGGTGCTGTAAGGAGGGACTTTTCAGCAAATTGACCCAGTGATTTTGAAGGAAAGATGATACAATTCCAAGTCATGTTTGCAGTGGGGTAGTATTCTTATGCATCTGCAACCCACGTCCTTCTAGGAGGTAGATGTCATGCAGTTGGAAGGTGCTCTTGATGAAGGCTTTGCAAGTTGCTGCAGTGCATCTTGTACATGGTACAGACTGGTGTCACTGTGTGTCAGTGGTGGAGGGAGTGTACGTGTAACTTGGTGATTGGCGTGCTGATCAAAGGGGGCTGCTTTGTTCTGGATGGTGCCAAGCCTCTAGTGTTGTCGAAGCTGACTCACAGGCCTGACTTGTGCCTTGTAGATCATAGAAAATAAAATATGTTTTGGCTTTAACTTATTAATTCTCTCCTTTTGGCATCTTAATTCCTCTGTCCAATGAAGAGTTGCAGAATTCAAGCGAAGAACACTTCAGTTTTGTCCTATCAGTAACTGCAGTGTCATTGAGCAAGACCTTTTAAACAGCACAGATAAGCATTAAGCACTGGTACAGGAATGCTCATTCCTTCCTTGTTAATTTTCAACTTCACCCCTAATTTTCCAGCAAAACATCAATGGAGAAAGAAGCCACGTACAGAGTAACAAGCAGCATTAAACAATCATCCCTGCTTTTGGTGCCACTAAAGTTAAATAAAAAGCCATTCTGCAGGATGTTTATTAATAAAATATTTAATTGCATGCTTGTGGTTTTAAAGTTTATTCATTAGTGTCACTGCAATGAACTTACCCCTAGTCGCCACAGCCCGGCGCCTTGTACATCTCCTTTAAACCTTGCCCCTCGCACCTTAAACCTAGTAATTGTCTCTTCCACCTTGGGAAAAAGCTTCTGGCTATCCACTCTGTCCATGCCCCTTCATAATCTTGTAGACTTCTATCAGGATGTCCTCCGTTGTTCCAGTGAGAACAAACCAAGCTTCTCCAATCTCTCCTCATAGCTAATGTCCTTTTGGCCCATTGAGCCTGCACTGACAACAATCCCACTCGGGCCTTAACGCTGTAACCCCACTGCATTCCAATATATGTGACAATAATAAATCAAATCAAAATCAAATATTGAACCTTCCATCTATTCCAGGGAAAATAATTGCAGTTTCTCTGGACCCTCCTCATCCCTAATAACACTCTGGTACTTCTCCATTGTTTCTGGCTCAGGATTTTGCTGTTCGTGTAGAGGTGAGATAGAAATGTATGCCGTGGGTTCACATGGTTAGGCGGCAGGACCTAGTCCTGGATTTTAAGTGCTGCAGCCAAGTACGTGGGCCACCATTAAATGGCCTTCAATGGGACCTTTAATGATGGAAATTGGCTGCCCGCCTGTCCCTTCTGGACATGCTGTCGGTAGAATGTCCCGACCTGAGGACTCATCAGGGAGACAGTCCAATGCTCTGCTCTGGGATTTTAGCAGACACCCCCTCTTTACCTTCCATCCCTCCTTCTGGAGCTGGTCTTGATGCCCAGCAGTTTTGAATTCAGCATTCACCATGTGACGTCTCTCCGGAAGGCTTCATTTCAGAGGGCAGTTGAAAGTCAACCACATTGTTGTGACTCTGGAATCACATATTAGGCAGATTTCCTTCCCTAAAGGACATTAGTGAACCAGATGGGTTTTTCTGACAATGATTTCATGATCAGTAGATTCTTAATTCTAGATTTTTTTAATTCAAATTGATCTACCTTAATTTGAACTCTCTCTACACCCTAGCTATGACAAACACTGTATTCTGTACTCTACGAACGGTATGTTTTGTCTGTACAGCGTGCACGAAATAATACATTTCACTGTATCGAAGTAAGTAACATTCACGCCACACAAATGCTAGGCAATGACCATCACCAATAAAGAGACAATCCAACCATCACCCCTTAACATTCAAATGGTATAACAGTCACTGAGTCCCCCACTGTCAACATCCTTGGGGTTACCATTGACCAGAAACTCAACTGGGCTAACCACATAAACACAGTAGCCACAAGAGCAGGACAGAGACTAGGAATACTGCAGTGAGTAATTTACTCTACATCCCCAAAGCCTATCCACCATCTACAAGATACAAGTCCGGAGTGTGATGGAATACTCCTGACTTGCCTGGATGGGTGCAGCTCCAACAACACCCAAGAAGCTTGACACCATCCAGGATATAGCAGCCCACTTGATCCACAAACATTTATTCCCTCCACCACCGACACTCAGTAGCAGCAGTGTGTACTATCTACAAGGTGCACCGTAGCAATTCACTAAAGATCCTTAGACAGCACCTTCCAAATCCATCTAGAAGGGCAAAAGCAGCAGCTAAGTGCGAACATCACCACCTGCAAGTCCCCCTCCAACACACTCACCATTGCCGTTCCTTCACAGTCATTGGGTCAAAATCCTGGAACTCCCTCCCTAACAGGTCAACCGATAGAACATGGACTGCAGTGATTCAAGGCAGCAGCTCACCAGCATATTCTCAAGGGCAACTAGGGATGGGCAATAAACTCTGGCCAGCCAGCGAATGAATTTAAAAAAATTTTAACACACGTATCTTTAATAAATCAAATCAAAAATTCTGCATTTGAACCTGGGTCTTCGGAACATTAGCTGAGTTTCTGGATTAATAACCAAAAGAGAAAATGCTGGAAAATCTCAGCAGACCTGGCAGCATCTGTAAGGAGAGAAAAGAGCTGACATTTCGAGTCCAGATAACTCTTTGTCAAAGCTTTGACGAAGGGTCAAGATTTTCCAGCATTTTCTCTTTTGGTTTCAGATTCCAGCATCTGTAGTAATTTGCTTTTATCTTTCTTGATTAATAGTCTAACAAAAATACCCACCAGGCCATCGCCTCCCCATATTCTTTGCAGACTTCCCTTGCTTCCTTTGCCAAACCAAATGACCAACGTTGGCTTTGGGGAAGCTTGCTGTGTGCAAATTGGCAGCCATGTTGCCTATTAACAACGACGACTACATTTCAAGGGAGCATTTCATTCGTTGCAAAGTACCATGGAAGCTCCCAAGGTCACGAAAAGGAAAGCTTTTGAACAATGAGATGGTCCTAAACCTCCATAAGGACTTGTGCAATAGCAACTTCCCACCTTGGGCTGGCCAGGCAGATGGCATTTTTCTTTCTTTGATCTGGATCATTGTCGCCCATTCACATTAAACACTTCAGTGCGTGTTAATACCCATCTGCCAGCCAATTTGCTCATCACTAATGATTGTGCCGAGTTAGTGTCTATCGAACTTGTTTATCTTGGCAGCTTTAAGCCAACCAAGTGGTGTGAATGTAATCAATTCTCCACATGACTGATCACAGCTCTTTGACTATGGAATGGGATTTATGTAGCCTAAATGGCTTGGAAATGGGTCTTGCCCCAATTAAGGTTACTGTTGGTCATGCCACCTTAGTTGATATTAAGATTGTCCCACTGCTCCAGGCTAGAATTTTGTTTTCCAATGTTGAATTTCCAACATTTTTCTTGCTGAGTGAAGCTTGAATCAAGGTTATTTCAGGACACTCTGAACGCAGCTCCAACCACATTCAGTCCACGCACCACGCTAGACAAGGGTTTTTCTCATTTACCCGTTTTTCATTTCTCCTGCACAATATTGAGAATTCTAAATTTATTGTTTGCTTTACAAGTAGAATGGCTAATTCTCCTCTTAGTCGTGGGTTGCCTTTGTCTAAAAGCATTGATTTTATCCAAATTCCAAATTGTTCAGTACATGGCTGATGCAAATTGGCACATGGCACAAGAATTGTGTGCAGTGTGCCAACCTAAGCACATTGCAAAGAACCAAACCCTTGGTGCGAACACATTCAAAACCTTTTCAATACAGTGGGAAAGAAAGTCTTGGCTCCGGCTCAGTTGGCAGTATTTCTCCTGCAGACCTTGTGGGTTCAAGATCCACTTCAGGAACTGAGCACATCACTTCAGTTAACATCTCAGTGCTGTACTTAGCAAGTGCTGCATTGTCAGAGGCTCCTTTGGGAAAAGCACTAAAAACCCAGATCTCACTGCCCATCAACAGGACATAAACGAGTGCATGGCACTGGCTGCTCCCACTACATGACAAGCAAATAGCCCCGTGTATTGTAGCTACATCAGGTTGCCATCTCATTTTTAGATATGCCTGGCATGCCCTCCTGCACTCTTCATTGAAGCAGTGTCGTGGAGTTGCCAGCACTGGACTGGGGTAGGCACAGTAAGTCGTCTCACAACATCAGGTTAAAGTCCAACAGGTTTATTTGGTAGCACAAGCTTTAGGAGTGTTGCCCCTTCACCAGGTGAAGCAGGCTGATCTCCTGGCTTGATGGTAATAAAGAACAAAAAAAGTACAGGACAGGAACAGGCCCTTCTGCCCTCCAAGCCCATCCCGATCATGATGCCCTAACTGAACAAAACAAAAACCTCCTGCCCTTACTCGATCCTTTCAGGGATCTATGCATATGTACACCGAGATCTCTCTGCTCGTCGACACTACCAAGAATCCTTCCATTAGCTCTATATTCTGTACTCCTGTTACTCTTACCAAAGTGAATCACCTCACACTTTTCCACATTAAACTCCAGTTGCCACCTCTTGGCCCAGCTCTGCAGCTTACCTATGTCCCTCTGCAAACTGTAACATCCACCCTCACTGTCGACAACTCCTCCAACTTTGGTGTCGTCAGCAAACTTACTAACCCATCCTTCTACACCCTCGTCTAGGTCATTTATAAAAATAACAAACAGCGGTGGCCCCAAAACAGATCCTTGAGGTACACCACTTGTAACTGATCTCCAGGTTGAATATTTCCCATCAACTACCAGCCTCTGTCTTCTATCAGCTAGCCAATGCCTGATCCAAACTGCTAAATCACCCTCAATCCCATACATCTGCATTTTCTGCAGTAGCCTACCATGGGGAACCGTATCAAATGCTTTGCTAAAATCCATATACACCACGTCAACTGCCTTACCCTTATCTACCTTTTTGGTCACCTTTTCAAAAAACTTGATAAGGTTTGTGAGCCCTTTACAAAACCGTGTTGACTATCCCTAATCAATTTATTTCTCTCTAGATGATTATAAATCCTATCTCTTATAATTCTTTCCAAAACTTTGCCCACAACAGAAGTAAGGCTCACCGGTCTATAATTCCCAGAATGGTCTCTACTCCCCTTCTTGAACAAGGGGACAACATTTGCTATCCTCCAGTCTTCCAGCACTATACCTGTAGCCAATGACAACATGAAGAACAAAGCCAAAAGCTCTGCAATCTCCTCCCTATCCTCCCAGAGAATCCTAGGGTAAATCCCATCCGGCCCAGGGGACTTATCTATTTTCATACTCTCAAGAATTGCTAACACCTCCTCCTTATGTACCTCAATCCCATCTAGTCTAAAAGCCTGTATCTCAGTATTCTCCTCAACTACATTGACTTTTTCCTGTGTGAATACTGACGAAAAATATTCATTTAGTGCCTCTCCTATCTCTTCAGGCTCCACGCACAATTTCCCACTACTGTCTCTGACTGGCCCTAATCTTGCCCTAACCAATCTTTTATTCTTGACATACCTATAGAAAGCTTTAGGGTTCTCCTTGATCCTATGCGCCAAAGTCTTCTCATACCCTCTTCTAGCTCTTCTTAACACTCTCTTTAGTTCCTTCCTGGCTAATTTGTAACTCTACCCTTCAAACCTGCTCAATCATTCATTTTGATCGTGGCTGATCATCAAATTCAGTATCCTGATCCCCCTTCTCTCCTTTTCCCTTGATCCCTTTAGCCCCAAGAGCTATATATAATTTCTTGAAATCAGACAATGTTTTGGCCTCAACAACTTTCTGTGGGAGTGAATTCCACACATTCACCACCCTCTGGGTGAAGAAATTTCTCCTCACCCCAGTTCTAAAAGGTTTACCCCTTATCCTCAGACTATGACCCCGAGTTCTGGACTCCGCCATCATTGGGAACATTAAGGAAAGGTTTGCAAAGAAAAGATGGATAGCACTCTCAAAAGAGCCCACACAAGGGAAAAGGGAAAATTGACATCCTTCTGTGCTCTATGACGCTATGAAGCAGCTCTGAAGATTTCTTACCTCTCTGGAGATTTCTAGATGTCGCAAAGCGAAGTGCAGTCCTTGCTCGTGGCTCCCAAGTGACACATATGCGTTTCCCAGACTCCAGCAGGCTCTCCCTTCTCCAACCCTGTCCAAACCACCAAAAATAACACTTTAGCCCCCATGTTCATGGCAATGGACCCTACTGTGCAGTCTGAGACAAATTAAACAATGTCCTCCTGTCACTGCACCGAGAACATTCCAGTCATCTCACCCTGGTTTTATTTCATGTAGAGAAAAACTCATTTTAGTGCTTATTTTTCACACACAGCTTTTTGCATCAAATGTCACGTGAGTGTATCTTTAAGGAAGGTTATTTTGTTAAAAAAAACATCAGGCAGCTTAAAGCTTCAGTGATATCATTGGGAGCGGAGTTAAGAACATAAGAACATAAGAAATAGGAGCAGGAGTAGGCCATCTTGCCCTTCGAGCCTGCCCCGCCATTCAATAAGATCATGGCTGATCTGTCGTGGCTCAGTTCCACATTCCCGCCCTCTCCCCATAACCCTTAATCCCCTCTCTTATCAAAAACCCATCAACCCGCGTCTTAAAAATATTTAGCGAGGCAGCCTCCACCACTTCAGTTAAGCTGTGGCACTCAAGTGATATAGCTTTCAGTTTTGTTTGTGGCAGTCAGGTGATCGGGGTTCTTTTTCCTTTGGGCTTTTGGTTTTGTTTTGGGGAGTGTGTTGGAAGCAGTTTAGCAGCAAGCTAAGAAGCAGTCTCTCTCTCTCTCTCTTTCTCCCTGTTCTTCTCTTTGTTTGGTTCTGAAACTACGATCAGTTAGCTGAAGGAAAGGCTTATTGCCATCCTGCCTTTAAGAGGCTGTGTTTTGGGAAACAGATTTAATTACAACCTCTTCTGAGTTTCTTTACAAGGGACTCTCAGCATTCAACCCAGGATTCCAATAACAAGTGGGCATTAACTTAAGGTATATTGTGCTTATTTGGAGGATTTTGTGCATTGGATGTTGGCTTTGGCTGGAGCTCATTTGAGATATTCCGTAAGTTATCACGGTCATTGTCTTTTTTGTCTGTAATTGTTAAAACTTCTTGCTAATTGTCTTACTTTGCACTTCAACAATATTCTTAATTAAACTTTGTTTTTGATAAAAGCTCCTTGTGGGTCAGTTCAATCACACCTGGAGTGAAACATCTCATGCTCATCCCAGCCAAATTCAACGTAAAACGTTATCGGTTAGGCGAGCTTCGTAGAACACTGTGAAGTATCCGACCTGACTTGTAACACAAAGTTTTGCACAATTAGAAACTGAACAGTACCCCTGTCTTTTCCTGCATGAAGGAAGAAAACCATCTGTAAATTCAATTGGGTCTCAATGAGAACAGAGGAACAAGTATAGGCAACTCAGCCCTTCGAGACCACTCTGCGTCAGGGCTGTTTTTATAATTTTAGCGCTTTGTTGCTGGGAGATGTTTTATAGGATGGCAGATGAATTTCAAAATTCAGGACAGCGTTGGAAGTTACAAGGATCTCAAGTCAAATGTTACACGGGACATGAGATGTCAGCGCCTTGAAAACGCCAACTCAAGGTGAACTGCTGGTTGTTAATGGTCTGCTCATGATACTGTTAGGATACACAAGGCATTGTTTGGTTAAGTACTTGGAGCGCTTGTAAATAAGGGACCTCCCCTGGTTAGTCCACAGAATATAAATAGGGGACTGGGCAGCCTTTCAGTAATGGTTATCACTTTGACCTTTCACAGCCTACAGCTTGAAACTGGACAGAAATATCATAAATAGGGGATGAGGCTGTCAATCTGCTTATTTTTATTGGTACTCAGAAGCATATAAATAAGGGATAGCTGGGTCACTGGATGTGTCACTGGGAGAGCAGGCAGACTAAACAAAGTCAATAATCTGTCTTTTATAAAGAAACACTCAGTGTTTTAGTTTTGACTTCACCTTTGACTGGCCATGCTAAATTGACCCTTAGTGTCCTAAGATGTGTAGCTGCAATGGATTAGGCCAGGGCAAATGCATAGGGTTACAATGATAGGGCAGGGCAAGAGGTAAGATGCTCTGTTGGAAAGTTGGTACAGACTCAATGGGCTGAATGGTCTCTTCTGCACTGTAAGGATTCTATGATGAAATGGATGAGAGTTAATTGAATCACATTACTCAGCAACCCGTGACTTGGAACAAAAATCACGCCAGAGGACCAGTGGGCATGTTGCAAGAATGACAAAGTTTGTAAGGATTGCTTCGTGGGGGGAAAATCAAACTTCTTCATGTTGCAGAAAACTTTCAAAAGTGCCCCAGAAGGAAACGGCAAAAGATTGAGCACAGGTTCTGTCCTGTGAAACTCACATTGTCTGACAAGGTGATTCCACTATTCATGGTCAAAGGGAAGTCTGCTCTTCTGAACTGAAGCCAAAGGCACAGATAAGGCACCAACCCAATTGTCAAACTCTGCTGCCACTTGCCAACTGATTTATTACAGAAAGCTGAGTGCGTAATTCCTAAGAAAAAATTACAAACCTTTGAGCCCTTGATCACCAATAATGATTCATAAAAGGGATCAGACAGTTTGCAACATAAATACACAGATACTTTTGCTTCAATTCATCAGGTGTTCCAGTTGGATGATGAATTTTAAGCTGCTCTGAATGTCAAAGGAGCAATGCAACATTTCATTCTAAACTATCAAAGTTAATTGTTTGTACCTGACAAATGTAATTTACTCCAATCTGACACAATAATGAACTCTTGAGTTGGAAAATTACTGCATCTCCGTGGAATAAGTTCAATGACATGGTGGCACAGTAGCACAGTGGTTAGCACTGCTGGCTCACAGTGCAGAGGACCCAGGGTCAATTCCTGGCTTGGGTCACTTTCTGTGTGGAGTTTGCACATTCTCCCAATGCCTGCATGGGTTTCCTCCAGGTTCCTCCCACAGTCCGAAACACATGCTGGTTAGGTGCATTAGCCATGCTAAATTCTCCTTCAGTGCACCCAAACAGATGCCGGAGAGCGGCAACTAGGGAAGTTTCACAGTAACTTCATTGCAGTGTTAATGTAAGCCTTACTTGTGACACTGATAAATAAGCTTTAACTTAATTTTATGTGTGTGCTGCACCCCAAGAAGTCGCATGTGCTCAAATGATAAAAAACGTTTCGAGGTAAGTCACAAAAAGGTTCCTTCAGTAAAGAGCCAGCACATCGAAATTAATAGTATCTATTTCACGCTGGCGTGATCTACAACACCAGCACAATAGTAACAAGTTTATTTTCACACTGCTTAGAACGAAGAAGCAATGTCATCCTAGAATCCCTACAGTGCAGAAGGAGGCTATTCGGCTAACCGACACTGCACTGACCACAATCCCATCCAGGCCCTATTCCCGTAACTCTTCATATTTACCCTGCTAATCCCAATGACACTAGAGTTATTTTAGCATAGCTAATCCACCTAACCCGCACATCTTTGGGAAGAAACCGGAGCACCCGGAGGAAACCCATGCAGACACGGGGAGAATGTGCAAACTCCACACAGACAGTGACCAGAGGCCGGAATTGAACCTGGCTCCCTGGCACCGTAAGGCAGCAGTGCTAATTCACTGCCACCTCAAATTGGATACGGGAAGATGAAAAAATGTCAGGGCTACCTGCAAAATTCCAGAAATATCCCAAATTTCAGAGTCGATAGACAGATTGATAATACTAAAATACAAAGCATTTTTTAAAAATTCTAACTTTTCCAATTTGGTCACTATGATACCATGTACATATTATCTGCACCCCAAACCAACATATTATTAATCTAGATTTGTGCTGTAATTTTACTGCAATTCTCAGACAGAGGAAATCTTGAAGAAAAAGTAGCATTTACTTTATGAATGGCAGATAACATACAAGATGTTCTTTGGTTGAAGTTTGTTATATTTTTCTGTTTTTAATTACTGTTATGTATTAGATTTCGAATCAGAATCCCTGTCCTTTAACGGGGATTCACATGGAAGCAGCTGAACACAAACGTTAAAGTTGGAGACGATTTTAAAATGGAACAAAAAAAAATCATGGGTAGAAAAGAAGCAAGTCTTGTATTTGATAAAGGGACTGGTTACCAAACCAAACTTCCACCTTCTTCAGTCAGGAAAGAGACACATAATTCTGAGAACGCATACCAACCCACTCAAGAACAGCTTCTTCCCTGCTGTCACCAACCTTTTGAATGGATCTTCCTTAGATTAAGCTGATCTTTAGAAAAGATAGAAACATGGAAAATAGGTGCAGGAGTAGGCCATTTGGTCCTTCGAGCCTGTGTACCACCATTCAATATGATCATGCACTTTCAGTATCCCACTCCCACTTTCTCTCCATTCCCCTTGATCCCTTTAGCCACAAAGATCATGTCCAGCTCCCTCTTGAACATATCTAATGAACTGGCCCCAAAGTCTTTCTGCGGTAGAGAATTCCACAGGTTCACAACTCTCTAAGTGAAGAAGTTCTTCCTCATCTCAGTCCTGAATGGCTTACCCCTTATTTTTTAAACTGTACTCTTCTTATTCTCTACACCCTAGCTATGAATGTAACACTATATTCTGCACCTTCCCCTTTTTTGCTATCCATGTATTCTATGAACAGTATGTTATGTCTGTATAACGCGCAAGAAACAATACTTTTCATAGTATCCCAATAAATGTGACAAGAATAAATCAAATCAAATCAAAACCCTGCTATCAATCCCATTTGTGGTTAAGTTTGAATAGATACCACAATTAGGTTTCACTTAATTTCCTCACAGCTACTTAAAATGTTAAGTGAAATATTTCCTCAAATCATAGTCCATGTGTCTGCTTCAGTTTCCTCCCACACTCAAGGCATGCAGGTTAGGTGGATTGGCCATGCTAAATTGCCCCTTAGTGTCCCAGGATGTGGAGGTTAGGTGGATTGCCCATGGTAAATGTTTTGTATCATGGGGTTAGGATGGGTTGGGTGCGGATGGGGCAGGCTCGTTGACTTGATGGGCCGAATGGCTTCCTTCTGCATTCTACAGTTCGACAGATAAAGTTTATTCATTAGTGTCACAAGGAGGCTTACATTAACACTGTAATGAAGTTACTGTGAAAGTCCCCCAGTCACTACACTCCAGCGCCTGTTCTGGTACACTGAGGGAGAGTTTAGCATGACCAATGCACCTAACCAGCACGTCTTTCAGACTGTGGGAGGAAATCGGAGCACCTGGAGGAAACCCACACAGGCACAGGGAGAATGTGCAGACTCCACACAGACAGTGACCCAAGCCAGGAATGGAACCCAGATCCCTGGCGCTGAGAGTCAGCAGTGCTAACCACTGTGCCACCAATATTGTACATAATTGCCAACAGCAACTCAATCTCACACAAATAAAAAAAAATCTCCTGAAAGCCTCTACCTGTCCTTGAGTTCCTGGGCAATGGATAGATGCTTGGTGTGGTATTCAATAGCTTTCTCGTAGTCCTGCAGCAGGGTGTAAGTGTTACCGAGACTGTAACACGCTTGAGCTTCTACCGCTTGGTCCTTTAGCTGTCTGGATATCTGAAGGGTTTTCCTGCAGAAACAGAAAAAAAATTTCAGCTGACGAAATAATGTAGAAGAGCCCCAAACATGGGCACATCAAGATGAACTGCGATTCAAGAAAACGTGTTACCACCAATTTCCCAAGGGCAACGAGAGATAGGCAACAAATGCTGCCCTTACCAGCATTATTTGGAATACTATGTACAATTCTGGTCGCCCTATTATAGAAAGCATAGCAAAGATTTACTAGGATGCTACTGGAACTTGATGTTACAAGGAGGTGCTGCGTAGTTTAGGAATTTTTTTCCCCCAGGAGCATAGGAGGCTTAGGGGTGACCTTGTAGAGGTCGAAAAGATAATGAGGGGCATAGATATGTTAGATAGTCAACATCTTTTCCCAAAGGTAGGGGAGTCTAAAACTAGAGGGCATAGATTTAAAATGAGAGCAGAGATATACAAAAGGGTCCACAGGAGCAATCTTTTGCACACAGAGGGTGGCAAGTGTCTGGAACAAACTCCAGGAGGATACAATTTTGTTTTTTTAAAAAACATTTAGACAGTTACATGGGTAAGTTGAATATAGAGGAATATGGGCCAAACGCAGGCAGTTGGGACAAGCTTAGTAGTTTAAAAAAAAGGGCGGCATAGATAAGTTGGGCCAAAGGGCCTGTTTCCATGCTATAAACCTCTATGACCTACATCATCTGAAAATAAAGGCAAGAAAACTAGCCATAGTTTTTTAATTTACTTCTTTTCAAATGGTTGCCAAACTCAGAATTGAACAACTAACCATTGTCCCAAAACATTAACTCTGTTTCTCTCTCCACAAATGCTGCCACATCTTCTGACTTCCTTATGTGTTTTCATCTCAGACTTCCAGCATACGCAGCAATTTCCTTTTTAGTTGAAGCAGTTTTAATCATTCTTCTTTATTTGTTCTTTATTCTTTCATGTAATGTAGGTGTCACCGACAAGGCCAGCACTTGGGTTGGCACGGTGGCGCACTGATTAGCACCGCTGCCTCACTGCGCCAGAGACCCAGGTTTGATTCCTGGTTTGGATCACTGTCTGTGCAGAGTCTGCACGTTCTCCCCGTGTCTGCATGGGTTTCCACCGGGAGCTCTGACTTTCTCCCGCAGTCTGAAAGACATGCAGGTTAGGTGCATTGGCCATGCTAAATTCTCCCTCAGTGTACCTGAACAGGCAATGGAGTGCGGCGACTAGGGGGTTTTCACAGTAACTTCACTGCAGTGTAAATGTAAGCCTATTTGTGACACTAATAGATAAGCTTAAGCTTTGCCCGTCCCTAATTGCCTTTGAACGGTGTGGCTTCCTGGGCAATTTCAGAGAGCAGTTAAGCGTCAAACGCGATGACAGTGACATGCCGATTCCCTTCCTTAGGAGGACATTTGTGAACCAGATGGGTTGTTAGAACAATCAATGAGACTTGTCAAAGTCACTATTGATTAGAGTAGCTTTATGTTCCAGATTTATTCATTAAATTTAAATTCCACCAGCTGCCATGATGGGATTTAACCCAGGCATTAGCCTAGCTCCCCTGAATTACTAGCCAGGTGTCAATGTCATCGAATCCCTACAGTGCAGGAGGCGGCCAATCGGCCCACTGAGTCTGCACTGATAGCAATCCAATCCAATTTATTCCTGTAACACTGAATTTTTACCCTGCTTATTTCCGTGACACTAAGAGACAGTTTACCGTGGCCAATAAACCTAACCTGCACATTTTTGGGAGCGTGGGAGGGAACCGGAGCACCCAGGGGAAACTCACACAGGCATGGGGAGAATGTGCAGACTCTGCTGAAACAGTGACCCAAATCAAGAATCGAACCGGGGTCCCTGGAGCTGTGAGGCAGCAGTGCTAAGCACTATGCCACCGTGTAATTTGGGCAGATGCAACAGGCAAGTCCTGCTCAAAGCATTGCACTATTATCTAAGGTGAACGTGTGGCGTCAAATTAAAAAAAAACACAAGCCATCACTGCAATGTAATTTTGACTAGACCAGCTTTCTGGCCAGCTCTAACCTTCAGCTTAAAAATAACTTACTGTTTGGAATTAAGTCCAAGTGTGTATACAAGTTAAACGGAATTCGACAGAAAGCTACCAACAACTGCATTCTTGACAGCGATATCAGAAATTAGGACTTTTCTCAGAATTCACAAACAAGCCATATGATTCTCCCAATCACGAGTGGATGGGTCATGTTTGAATGCAACTATCCCAATCCCTTTGATGAGAACACTGATGTGTTTATCATTCCTGTAAAGTCCATGTCTTGGTCTGAATATCACTGCCTAGGCTTGGCTGTCTTTAAAAAGATGATCTTCCTACAATGGAACTCGAATTTGCTCAGTACACAAAGCACCCAAGTTATCCCTTAGTGGTTCAATCAAGAGGAAATATCCCATGATGTGAGACTCTGAAATGCCGTGAATGTGTAATTACAGACAACAGTTTTGAAGGCGCATTTTCTGTTCTCAAACCTTTACACTGAGTTTAAAAAAATTCACTGTTCAAATCAGATGTGTGAATAGACAATATAACACTTATTTCAATTTTCGACAGGCTCCTATTTCCAGAGCTGGCTAGAAAGAGTCACGGAAAAAAATGCAAAGACCCCTCCAGGGATGTCCATTAGAAACACAGAAAATAGAATCAGGAGTAGGCCATTTGGCCCTTCAAGCCTACCCCACCATTAATCTTGATCATGGCTGATCATCAAATTCAATAGCCTTATCCCTTTTACTTTGGGCAGAACAGGAAGGACTTCAAAAGACTACAATTTAATTTTCTTTGCTTTGTGGAACAATGACTTATCTAAATTAGCAGAGCAGCGATTTTGTGTTTTTAATTATTAAAAGGGGTGCGGGAAGCCATTTTGGTGTGTGATAGTTTTGAGAGAAAATCCCCCCTTCAGACAGCTACCATGGGATGACAGCGCTGGGGTTCCCTGCCATCTATAGCTATAGTGGAAGATATTCGGAAGGGAAGAAAGAAAACTGGAAATTTTCCAGGGTCCTATTGGCAGAAGCAGTAAAGGAAAAGGGATCTGCTGAATCTGCTGTCCTGCTGGGCCTACCTGTGCAGGTAACTTCCAGATAGTTGAACAGGTCTATTGGGTAGCATGAGCTTTCAGAGCGCTGCTCCTTCATCAGGTGAGTGGGGTTCACACACAGGGCATATACAGACATAGACTCAATCAGACATAGACTCAATTACAAGATAATGGTTGGAATGTGAGTCTTAACAGGTAATCAAGTCTTTACAGGTACAGACAATGCGAGTGGAGAGTGTGTTAATCACAAGTTAAAGAGGTGTGAAATGTCTCATGCCTGGACAGTTAGTAGGATTTTCCAAGTCCAGGCCAAATGATGGGGTTCACAGGTAGTATGACACAAATGCAAGATCCCAGTTGAGGCCGTCCTCACGTGTGCGGAGTTTGGCTATCAGTTTTGGCGATTCTGCGCTGTCGTGAAGGCCGCCTTGGACAATGCTTACCACCACCCCCCACCGCCCCCCCCGCCCCGAAGATCAGAGTCTGAATCCCCTTAACTGCTGAGGTCAACGGCAACAACAATGCAAAATCGCCAAGCTGAAACTGATAGCCAAGTTCCGCATACGAGGATGACCTCAGCTGGGATCTTGGGTTCATGTCACACTATCTGGACCCTCACCATTCAGCCTGGGCTTGCAAAATCCTACTAACTGTCCTGGCTTGAGACAATTCACACCTCTTTAACTTGTGATTAACACTCTCTCCACTCGCATTGTCTGTACCTGTAAAGACTTGATCACCTGTTAAGTCTCACATTCCAACCTTTATCTTTAATTGAGTCTGTCTCTATCCATGTCCTGTTTGTGAAACAAATCCTGCACTCACCTGAAGGAACACTGCTCCAAACGCTCACGCTACCAAATAACTCGTTGGACTTTAATCTGGTGTTGTGAGACTTCTTTCTGTGCCCACCCTAATCCAATGCCAGCATCTCCACATCCAGATAGTTGACTATAGAAGCCATCACAGCTGCTGAATATGACTTAAGTTTCAAACCTTTCATGTTGGGGACAAAGGGATTCAAAGCAACAGGCCCACGAGATATTCCGCAGAGAATGAGTTGAATTCTCATCTGAGAGTACCTTTTTGTCTTTCTGCTTTTAATCTTTGAATCTGCAATTTAGTTAATGACTTCCCGCATTAGTCTTTTCAATAAGCTCAACTTGATCTTGTTAAACATTGAAGGATGTCCGCTGGGTTATTTGTAATCAAATCATTCAAATTACGCAGACACGCACACACGTTATGTGGTTGTGACATGAAATATCATAAAACAGCCAGTGCTCAAGTCTAAGTGGGTGGCACTGCTGCCTCACAGCGCCAGAGATGCGGGTTCGATACCCGGCTTGGGTCACTGTATGTGTGGAGTCTGTACCTTCTCCCCATGTCTGCATGGGTTTCCTCCGGGTGTTCTGGTTTCCTCTCTCAGTCCAAAAGACATGCTGGTTAGGTGCACTGGCAGCGCTAAATTCTCCCTCAGCGCACCCGAACAGGCGCTGGAGTGTGGCAACTGGGGGATTTTCACAATAACTTCATTGCAGTGTTAATGTAAACCTGCTTGCGACACTAAAAGAAACTTTAACCTTGAATCTGGTTTGCAGAGATGGACCTGAATTTTCCACGCCAGCACCAAATCCTTAGTTCTACCACATCTCCCATTCACAGACAGATAATTTATACATAAATCAATTTCTTCTCATCTTAAGGTTCTCTTTTCCTGTGGTTACAGTTAAAACAGCCATCTGGTCTGTATTTCATATCTAAATGATTGCTAATTTCATAAATTCTATTTTGGTCGTTGGATTTATTGCTGCTTTTGGAACACAGCCGTGTGCAAATTGCCTAAAAACGAACAGGAGGGTGATTCACTGGTTGTGAGGACAGAAAAATTGCATTAAAAATACTTAATTTGCCCATCTTCAAGAAGAACTATCACATTTAGTCGATAACAACTTCTTAATTTGACATCTATGTTTGCACCATCTTATGAGGTGTGACTTTCCCCAAAATAACACTGCGGAAACACGACTTGGTAAACATACTTTTTCCTAACCAAACAGCAGCAGCTCTGCATCACATCAAAGAGGTAAGATAGGAAAGCAGAGTTCAGGGAGAAGATCTTCCCTGATCTTAATGAACAGCAGAGCAAAATTGTGAGGCTATGCTGCCTACTCCTGTTCTTATTTCTTACTGCAAGTATTTACAGTTTGGAAACTCATCATTCAGCCCTATGCCAGTGTATAGACTCTACACAACCTCCCTTCTATTCCCCTTCATCTAACACAATCAATATATCCTTCTGTCCATTTCTCCCTCATGTGCTTAGCTTCCCCTTAAACGCATCTTCAAACTATTTGCCTTTGGTGGCATGTTCCAGATTCTAACTAACTATTCCTTACATTAAAAAAGTTTCTCCTGAATTCCTTATTGAATTTGTGTTATTCATTCGTGGGGCATGGGCATCGCTGGCTGGCCAGCATTTATTGATGTGGAGATGCCAGCATTGGACTGGGGTAAACACAGTAAGAAGTCTCACAACACCAGGTTAAAGTCCAACAGGTTTATTTGGTAACAAACTCCAAAAGCTTTTGCTACCAAATAAACCTGTTGGACTTTAACCTGTGTTGCAAAATTTCTTACTTATTGCCCATAGCTAGTTGCCCTTGAGAAGGTGGCTGCCTTTCTGAACAATTGAATGGCTTGCAAGACAACTTCCAAGAGCAGTCGAGAATCAATCACATTGCTGTGGCTCTGGGGTCACATGTAGGCCAGAACAGGTAAGGATGGCAGATTTCCTTCCCTGGAGGACATTAGTAAATCAGATGTTTTTTTCTGACCATCAACAACGGTTTCATGGTCATCAGTAAATTCTTCATTCCATATCTTTTCATCAAATTCAAATTCCACTGGGTTCCCAGAACATTAGCCGAGTTTCTGGGTGAACGTGCTGCCGGGGAGGGTGGTGGAGACAAGTTGTCTCACATCCTTTAAGAGACCTCGGGGTCCTTGTGCATGAGTCGCAAAAACCCAGCTTGCAGGTGCAGCAGGTGGTCAGGAAGGCGAATGGGATGCTGGCCTTCATAGCGAGGGGGATTGAATATAAAAGTAGGGAGGTCTTGCTGCAGCTGTATAGGGCATTGGTGAGGCCGCAGCTGGAGTACTGTGTGCAGTTTTGGGTGCCGCACCTGCACAAGGATATTTTGGCCCTGGAGGGAGTGCAGAGGAGGTTTACTAGGCTGATGCCGGAGTTGAGGGGATTGAGCTATGAGGAGAGGCTGAATAAACTAGGCTTGTACTCGTTAGAGTTTAGAAGAATGAGGGGAGATCTCATTGAGACGTATAAGATGATGAATGGGATGGATAGGATAGAGGTGGAGAGACTCTTCCCACTCAAAAAAGACAGTAGGACTAGGGGGCACAGCCTCAAGATAAAGGGGAGGCGGTTTAGAACGGAGTTGAGGAGGAACTTCTTCACTCAAAGGGTGGTGAATCTCTGGAATTCTCTGCCCGTTGAAGTGGTGGAGGCTGCCTCGCTAAATATTTTTAAGAAGCGGGTTGATGGGTTTTTGATAAGAGAGGGGATTAAGGGTTATGGGGAGAGGGCGGGAAAGTGGAACTGAGCCACAACAGATCAGCCATGATCTTATTGAATGGCGGGGCAGGCTCGAAGGGCTAGATGGCCTACTCCTGCTCCTATTTCTTATGTTCTTATGTTCTTATGTTCTTATCTGATTCAGCACTTGGCACAACATAACATTCAGGGCCATGGACCAAGTGCTGGCAAATGGGATTAGGTGGGAGTTCAGTTGTTTCTAATGTGTCAGTGCAGACTCAATGGGCTGATGGGCCTCTTCTGCACTGTATGATTCTATAAATAGTCTTGCGATAATACTACTCGGTTAGTGCCTCCCCGTGACTGTTATATTTATAGCCCCTAGTTTGAAGCTCATGTGCGAGTGGAAACATATTCATTACATATATCCTGTCAAACCCTTTCATAATCCTGAAGACCTTGATTAGATCATTCCTCATTTCAAGAGGAAAATGGCCCAATCTTTCCCGGGAGGCATTGGGTCCCCTCACTCTTCCTCATCACAGAATCACATCTGGCGTACATCATATCACTGAGAATTATGTTTTACGAGCAAAGTATTGAAGACTGACTGGTTTAGAAATCGGACCACGTTCCTGATTAAAAGGCTAGTCAGTTGCAATCACTGCCAAGAGAGGCTCAAAGGGAGTGAGCACCAACTTGGAAATCAAGTTGGCAGGATTCAAATCTGGGTCTGCACAACATCAGCTGAGTTTCTGGATGAACGCACTGTTGGTAGCGTCGGCTTGCCTCACATCCTTTAAGAAGTGTCCTTTAAATCCGGAAAAGACTCGAAGAGTTCCGCTGCATTTACAACATAGAATTGGGTTAGTGTGGGGACAGCGAATTGCACGAACTGAGCATCGCTCCACCACATCTGAAAGTTGGCTGGAGGGATTGGGTTGACGTGCGAGAACCAGGACAATTTGAAAACAAATATCAATAACCTTGGTGGTTGGAGGGTGGATTTTAATGCGGCTTTTTAAAAAGAAATGTTTTTTGAAAAGTCTAGGAGATTAAGCACACAATCTGACAGGAGTTACAGACCATATCTCTTTCCAAGATAAAAAAGGGGAAATTAACTTAAGCCTCTACCTGAGGCTTTAAGGTAAAGCTTGGTAAAGGTTCCTAGTTTACAGCCACCAACTCTCAATATCAGTGGTCCAGGCAGGTGTTACTTGCAGACAACATAATTCCAAGAGCTGTAATTTAAAGTATGAGGTGTACTCGTCTCAGAACACTGCGTACCCATTGATCAATCCCAAAATAGAAGAAAGCTACTTCAACAAGGACATGGCCTTTTTTCACAATTACCAAACCAGCTCATTGCCGGATTCTGCACTGCATAATTTGAACAAAGGATCCAACCCCAGCCAAAGTCGTTGAACTGCAAGAACAGAGTGCAACGACTGTACGGCGGAAATCGGAAGAAGTACATGGTCACCGTCATTCCCATTATGCAAGGAACTTGGTAATATTTGCAGGTAAAGTCTCACTTCAGATGCTCGTGTACATAAATATAATTGGGGGCTCTTTCAAGGAGGTGGCTGTATTAACACATCGATTGACCTCCTGGTGCACTTCAGGATTCTATAATTCCAAGGTGACCAGGAATCTAAAGTTGGGATTCTCTTAGCATTGAATTGCTAGAGTGCAGAAAAAGGCCATTAGGCTCATCGAGCCTGCACCAACAACAATCACACCCAAGCCCTGACCTGCTAATCCTCCTGACACTAGGTTTATTTTAAGTTTATTTATTAGTGTCACAATCAATGTTTAGGCTTACATTAACACTGCGATCAAATTACTGTGAAAAACCCTCAGTCACCAGACTACAGCGCGTTTTTGAGTACACAGAGAGACGTTGGCGTGACCAGAGCACCTAACCAGCACATCTTTCGCTGTGAGGGAGGTGACACAGTGGTTAGTATTGCTGCCTCACAGCACCAGGGTCCCAGGTTCAAATCCGGCCTTGGGTCACTGTCCGTGTGGAGTTTGCACATTCTTCTCATGTCTGCATGGGTTTTCTCCAGGTGCTGCGGTTTCCTCCCACAGTCCAATGATGTGCAGGTTTCGGTTGATTGGCTATGCAAAATTGACCCTAGTGTCAGGGGGATTAGCAGGGTACATTAGCATGGGGTTACGGGAATAGGCTAGGATGAGATTGCGGTCAGTACAGATTTGGTGGGCCAAATGGTCTCCTTTCTACTGTGGGAATTCTACTATTCTATGATTCTATGAAACCAGACCACCTGGAGGAAACCCATGCAGACACAGGAAGAATGCGAAGACTCTGCACAGACAGTGACCTGAGACTGGAATTGTCCCTGGTGCTGTGCTAATCCATGTGGAGCAGTACACATACGTACACGATTAAGGGAGTTCACTTCCATGGTGTAGAGAAAGAATTCTCATCAACGAAGAAAAGATGCAGTTCTTTAGAAACTGTACAGTGGGAATAAAGGAAATTGATTTTGTTACACTGGAATTCTGTACAATGGGAATGAATTCTAATTCTGAGTACATGATGGATGTGTGTTCTCCTAAAGTTGATCACGTGTCACCAAGGCTAACACATGGCTTAACGTCTGCTGCAGATCACTATCTATTCCAACACAGTGACTGCGTTGCCAAGTACAGAGCCAGGAGCCTGTTTAATAATCTTACTCATTGTTATGCAGTTATTAACCCCCAGGACGACCTTCTGGATAGCAGCTGCTGTTTTACGTCTTGTGGGAAATTGGGAATTGTGGCAAGAGCCCACAACTAAGCAGCAACTTTTTTTTTAAAAGCTTGACACTAATAAATGTTTCTAAATTTGAAAAAAAAATACTTGGCAATCCAACAACATCTTTTTCAGGCCAACTGCCTTCGAAATGTGTTAGGGGAGTTGGTCCGGGATGGAGAAAGGAGACTCGCTAAAAAAATCCTCGATGAAACTACAACGACAAATGCATTACAGGCAACTTATGTGAAAAATTAGAATTGTGTGAATAGACAGAGGAACAAACTGAAGCTTGAAATCTATCTGCAATGATGCAACAAGACACTCTGCTGTTTGTAATATAGAAGAAAATAAATGATTTGGAGGAAAATATAACTGGTTTGATTAGTAAGTTCACAGACAACATAAAGGATGGTGGAATTGCAGATAGCGATGAGGACCATCAGAGGATACTGCAGGATATAGATCAGTTGGAGACTTGGGCAGAGAGATGGCAGATGGAGTTTAATCTGGACAAATACGAGGTAGTGTATTTTGGAAGGTCTAACAAAGATGGGAAACGTACAGTAAATGGCAGAACCCTTAGGTTCCCCGAGGCAGAGGGATCTGGATGTACAGATACACAAGTCACTGAAAGTGGCAACGCAGGTGGAGAAGGTCATCAAGAAGGCATACGGGCATGCTTGTCTTCATTGACCAGGCCATGGAGTTTAGAAATTAGCAAGTCATCTTGTAGCTTTATAGAACCTTAGTTAGGCCGCACTTGGAATATAGTGTTCAATTCTGGTAGCCACACTACTAGAAGGGTGTGGAGGCTTTGCAGAGGGTACAGAAAAGATTTACCAGGATGTTGCCCGGTATGGAGGGCATTAGCTATGAGAGGTTGGAGAAACTTTGTTGTTCTCAGTGGAACGACGGAGGTTGAGGGGGCAACCTGATAGATTATGAGGGGCATGGACAGAGTGGATAGTCAGAAGCCTTTTCCTCGGGTGGAGGAGTCAGTTACTGGGGGCATAGGTTTAAAGTACGAGGGGCAAGCTTTAAATGAGATGTACGAGGCAAGTTTTTTTTACAAGAGGGTGGTGGGTGCCTGGAAAGATAGTGTAAGCAGATACGATAATAACTTTTAAGGGGCGTTTTGACAAATACATGAATAGGATGGGAATAGAGAGATGTGGTTCCTGGAAGGGTTGGGGTTTTAGTTTAGAAGGGCAGCTTGGTCGGTGCAGGCTTGGAGGGCCGAAGGGCCTGTTCCCTGTGCTGTAATTTTCTTTGTCCTTTGAAAAGGACAGATGATTGTCCAATTGTAATTTCTGAACTCGAATGTTTATGCACGAAACTCATTCTGCTCCATCAAGCAAACCATCATGTGCAAGTTTCATAACAGCATTGGCTGCAGCTCAACAACTGAGCTTTTGAGTCAGAAGGTTGAGGGTTCAAGTCCCACCCCAGGACTTGACCATAAAAACCCCAGGCTGACCATTCGGGTGACACTCCCTCACTGCAACTCAGCTCAGAGATGCCGCCTTTCAGATATGGCTTCCCACCATCTCCACCTTTGAGGAGAGATGCAGAATATTTCATGACGCAGTTTCAAAGAAGAGCTGGGAAGTTGTCACCCTCATCCAGTCCAATATTGATTCTGATTATCTGGTCACTTTCACACTGCTGTTTGTGGGAGCTTGCTGTGCACAAACTGGTGGCACACGACCACATTCTACGTGACCACATTTCAAAAATACTTCATTGACAGTAGAGCAATTTGAGATGTTTGGTGGTCAAAAAAGACACTGTATTAAACGCCCTATCTTTTATTATTAAAGGGGCTTAACTGTATGCAGTGTTCACAAAACTAAACTTGACTCATTTGACCAAGCCAATAAAACAGAATACACAATGGTCCACACAAAAGGATTCCATTTGATTTGACCACTGACCCTACCAATGTTGCCAAGCTGCCTGTCTCCATGCCCCTCTGTCTAATTTTTGGATTACCCTACAGTTCAACAGCCCAACATCCTTGGAAGTTACTTCCTCTAGAGATGATATGCACTCTCACTGATCCAATCTCATATCCCACCTTCGGTTGCCCATTCAGACCAAGCCCCATTGTACTGCAACCTCTAGATCTTGTCTGACCTCAAGGTGCACTTCAAACTCCACATCCACTCTGTAATGACTTCACCAAGGCCCATGAGGTTAACCTCTTGGAGTATGAGTGCCCTGATTGAGGTAATGAGTGCTTGTGGCGACCGAGGGGGCTGTCCAACCCAACTATCTGCCCCTTTACCGCGTCTATGGTCGTGTTCTGGAGAGGGAGCATGCAATGTCCAAGGGTACCCTTAACGCCTTCCATGCTCACTGAGCACTGCACAGACTGGGATACATTATTGACCCTTTTAACCACATTTTGATTTGATGATTTAAGTTTCCTTTCCACTTTGTCTTTTGCTTCGGGCAGTTTCCTTCCTTTTGGGAGCCGCCTTTTCTAATTTATCCCCTCATCAACTTGTGTCAATTCAGTTTGCCAAAAAGATTGGTAACGATTGCCTGCCCATTCAGGGAGCTTCACCTGTACGTAAATACAGGAGTATCAGAGTGACTGACACTCTGGATTCTGACTGTGTACCTGAAGCACTCTGAGAAGTGGAGATAGGTTTGTAAATGAAGGGAATCTGGTGAAGGGACATTGGCCTCTGAGGAGTTACTTCAGACTCCATCAACAACATTCCATACCTTCAAGTTCAGAACACAGCTGCACTCCACCCCTTCCTAAATCCTACTGTTGATCCATCCATTCCTTGTCACCTCCAGACCTGACTTTACCCTTCTTTTGAAATAACAATTGCTATGTTTGCAAATCTTTGAAAGTGGCTGGACAAGTTAAGCCGGTTATTAAAAAAAACACGTGGGAACCTTGGCATTGAGTACAAAAACAAAGTTATGCCAAACCTTCAAAACATACTGACCATGCCCCAATTGGAGTCATATGATCAATCCCGGGCACAGAGGAGATTTGCAAGCATTGTACCAGGATTTCAATTACATGGAGAAGCGAGAAAAACTGAGGTTATTCTCCTTAAAGCAGAGGAGATTTAATAAATACGTGCAATATCATGAGAGGTTTTTGATAGATTAAAATGAGCGGGGATGGGGTGGGGGGGAGGTGGGGAATGGTGTGAAATAGAAACAGTTTCCAATGACCAGGCAAAGGTTGGCTACAGGGCCTGAGATGTCAAAGTGAGGGCACGGTTGTGATCTGGAAGGTGCTGTGTTAAAGAATGGTGGATCGCAGATTCAACGGCAACTTTCAAAAGAAAATTGGATCAATGCTCGAAGGGGAAAATTTACATGACTTGGGAAAGGAGGAGATGGTGGGGCTAATGGGATGGTGCCAAAGAGCTGCACAGCATGGTAGGCTAAACAGCCTCGTTCAGCGATGTATGATCCTGCCCCATCATCCTAGTGCAATGAGTTTCCATTCCCCATGGTCCCAGGCGATAAATATCCTCATTCCCCATGTAAGCATTGTCTCACTTTCCGAATGATGTAATCGCCTGCAACTGTGCTTTCCTGAACCCTGCAATATCCAGTTGTACTAAACACTGACCTCCACCCACCACCATTCTACTCTCAAGGGTGAGTTTTCAGCCGTTTTGCACTCCAAAACTGTTAACAAAGGTTAAAGCAACTATGTCTGGATTCGCGAACTTCTTTTTAGGTGCGTGGTGTTTAAGTCTATGAGAAAAATATTGCTTAATTGGAGCTGAACGGTGATAAGTTGGAAGTTAAGAGTTGCTTCTTTTCATTTTGACATTTAAAGATTGTTCAATGGTTACGAGTTAATCTGTTTTCATTTTGTTAGAGTTATACTTAAACTGTATTACGAACAAAGCTTGTTTTGTTTTTAGAAGTCCTTACTCTATCAGTGGAATTGCTCCTGGAGTAAAGCATCTTCACATTTATGCCAAAAAAGAAAAATTGTTGGGGTCTAATCTAGTTTCATACTATATCTTGGAATTTCTGATCTGGTACCCTAACATCGTCCACTCCCAAACAATCTACAAAATTGCCACATGAACTGTTCTTCTCAAAAAATAACCCCATGTAATTCAAAACTAGGTCACTATTGAACCACATTAGAATGGTTAAATTATGAGAACAGGTTGTATAGACCAGATTTGTATTCTCTTGAATGTAGACGATGAAGAGAGATCAAACTGAGATGCATGTGATAAGGAACTGATGGTGACTCCCCCCATCTCCTCTGGTGATGGTGATAATTGGGGTGGAGGGACGGTGGGAACAGAGTAAGGAGCATAGCCTTAAAATGAACCTGGGCTTCATTTGAATATTGGCCAAGATTTTAAGACCCTGCCATGGTGTAACATTCTCCCCCCAACCTCTGCCACAAAACCAGCAGATGGAACCACAGAATCCCTGCACTGAGCCATTCAGCCCATTGAGTCTGCTACATTGCACAGATTCAGTACCAGAGTATCTTACCCAGGCCTGCTTCTTACCTCATTCTATGCCTGTAACCCCACACATTTACCACGGCAAATCCACCTACCCTACACATCTTCACTTCTTCACCCAGAGCCTGATGAATGTGTGGAACTCATTACCATCAAATGTAGTTGAGGCCAAAACATTATCTGATTTCAAGAAGAAATTAGATATCGCTCTTGAGGCTAAAGGGATCAAGGAATATGGCAGGAATGGGGGGGATCAGGATATTGAATTTGATAATCAGCCATGATCAAGTTGAATGGCAGAGCAGGATCAAAGGGCTGAATGGCCTATTCCTGCTTCTAGTTTCTATGTTTCTATCTTGGGACACAAAGGGGCAATTTAGCATGGTCAATCCACCTAAGCTGCACATCTTCAGAGTGGGAGAGGAAACCGGAGTGCCCTGAGGAAACCCATGCAGGCATGGGGAGAACGTGCAAACTCCACACAGATAGTGACCCAAGGCCGGAATTGAACCTGGATCCCCGGCACTGTGAAGCAGCAGTGGTAACCACTGTGCCACCTACATTCGATGCAGCAAGCCATTTAAACTCCCATTCAGTTTGGTGGGTCAGTAATATCCCACTGGGCTGGAGGGTCTGTAAAATCCTGGCCGCTGACAGGGAGATGAATGGATTATTGTTCGGTTATCACGGGTCAGGAAAGGGAGGAGGATTGATGAAGATACAAATCTAGTGGCATGACTGAGCAGGACCACGGGCTGAGTGACCTCCTCCTGTCTCTGCGTACAAAGCAAAAGAAATCTTACTTGTAATAATCAGCAGCCAAGTCAAACTTTCCCAGGAATATGTGCGCATTTCCAAGGTTGCTGTAGGCTCTCCGCTCAGCTGCTTTATCCCCGTATTCTTTTGCTATTGAAAGACGCTGAAAAGAACATTTTTAAAAGTTAAGTCACATCTCCTGGGTGTCTCAATCACTCAAAACCAACGTATGAGGTATTGCAGGATCTCTACATTATTCACAGCTTTACTGACGACGAAGTATTTTTCATCATCCACTAATTATTCTTTCAAATTGAGCATTTGCACATGAGTTGTCTAATGGGCGAAGGCATTCATTTTACTGATTGACTCTGATTACTTTTTAAATAAACCAGGTTAAAATTCCTATTTGACACCAGCGCCCCCTGGAGAAAACAGTCTCCAATAACCATGACCATCAAAGCAATTTTCACCTGCCAGAGTCTGCTGTTGTGTTACCTTGCTAAAGGATTGTGAAATAGGCTTATAGCTGTAAACACATGAACAGCAGATATTAGGTGGCACGGCGGCACAGTGGTTAGCACCGCTGCCTCGCAGCGCCAGGGACCTGGGTTCAATTCCTGGCTTGGGTTACCACCTGTGTGGAGTCTGCACGTTCTCCCTGTGTCTGTGTGGGATTCCTTCGGGAGCTCTGCTTTCCTCCCACAGTCCGTAAGACATGTTGGTTAGGTGCATTGGCACCTAACCTAAATTCTAAATTCTAAATCCTAAATTCTCCCTCAGTGTACCCGAATGGGGGCCAGAGTTTTAAATTCAAGTTTATTTATGAGCATCACAAGCAAGCTTACATTAATACTACAATGACATTACTGTGAAAATCCCCTAGTAGCCACACTCCGGCACCTGTTTGGGTACACGGCGGGAGAACTTAGCAAGACCAATGCACCTAGCCAGCAGACTGTGAAAGGAAACTGGAGCACCTGGAGGAAACCCACGCAGACATGGGGAGAACGTGCAGACTCCATACAGACAGTGATCCAAGCTGGGAATCCAACCTGGGTCTCTGGCACAGTAGTGCTAGCCACTGTGTAGTGACGAGGGGATTTTCACAGTAATTTCATTGCAATTTTTATGTAAGCCTACTTGTGACACTAATAAATAAACTTAATTTTAGACATAGCCATACGTTTTAGCTGCCCACTATTCACCCCTCATTACTACACAGAATATACAGCATAGAATATACACCATTCGGCCCAATCACTCCACATGGTGGGGTGGTGATCACTCCACTGGAGGACATTGAAAACACTGAAAATACCCATTCATTGATAACTTGCCATTTTCATTCATTTTGTGCTCTCAAACTAAAAATATGTTTAATTTGCTTGGCCTCAAGGCTAAGCATTCTCCTAGGAAATATCTGAAATACAGTGGAACAAATATGTGTAACGTTCCTGTGAATTTTATTGCAGCAACAATATAGAAGAATGAAATGAGGATCTTGTCTGACGATTCTCCAGATGTGGACGTCAGTTGTGTCCCTCAAATGGAAGGAATGGGAAAGGAGAAAGTTCACCAGTGCTGAACCCACTCTTGGGCATCTTTGGGGCAGCACGGTGGCCCAATGGTTAGCACTGCTGCCTCACAGCACTAGGGAACTGGGTTCAATTCCCAGCTTGGCTGAATCTCTGTGCGGAGTCTGCACGTTCTCCCCGTGTCTGTATGGGTTTCCTCCCGCACTCCCAAGATGTGCAGGTTAGGTGGATTGGCCATGCTAAATTGCCCCTTAGTGTCAAAGGGCTTAAGCAGGGTAAACGTGTGTGGTTATGGGGATAAGGCCTGGGTGGGATTGTTGTTGGTGCAGTCTCGATGGGCTGAATAGTCTTCTTCTGCACTATCGAGATTCTACAATTCTATGAATCTTCCACAAAGTGGTTGAAAATCCGTGACAGCATAAGTCTGATATCAGGCTTCCATGTAATAGTACTGTGAGGCAGTCAGAGAGGGTGATGGGCAAAAACCCATCGGGGCAACATAGTGGCACAGTGGTTAGCACTGCTGCCCCACTGCGCCAGGGACCCAGGTTCAGTTCTGGCCTTCGGTGGCTGTCTGTGTGAAGTTTGTACGTTTTTCCCAAGTCTGCATGGGTTTCCTCCCATACTCCAAAAACATGTTGCCCATGCTAAACTGGCCCGTAGTGTCACGGGGAACAGAAGGGTAAATATGAGAGTTACTGGGATGGGGATTGTTCTTGATGCAGGCTTAATGGACCAAATGGCCTCCGTCTGCACTGTAAGGATTCTATGATTCTGTTCTAATGCTGTATACAACATCCACTGAAGGCTTCAAAATTATCCACGGAACAAACTAGAGTGCAACGTCAAAGGAGAATATTGCCCAGAATGTATGAAACAGTGAAGGCAAAAAGGGAGAAAAGGCAAGAATTTCATTTTGGGAAAGTCCCGTACAAAATCACAGTATCAGAATCCCTACAGTGCAGAAGGAGGCCATTTGGCCCATCTGCACTGACCATAATCCCACCAGGCCCTATCCCCATGGATTTACCCTAGCTAGATCTCCTGGCACTAAGGGGGAATTTAGCACGGCCAATCCATGTTTGGGCAGTGGGAGGAAACCGGAGCACCCGGAGGAAACCCATGCAGACAAGGGGAGAACGTGCAGACTCCACACAGTGACCCAAGCCAGGAATCAAACCTAGTCCCTGGTGCTGTGAGGCAGCAAATGATAACCACTGTGCCACTGCGCTGCCTAATGACAATCATGACACGCTCAATCACAAACTTCACCTTGCAAATGCCTGAACACAATGAGCTGAGAACATTAGTGCAAGCACTGAACCAGTCCCCACTGATTTTGCCAACTCAGCACAGGGAAAGCAAGTAGTTCCCTTTACCCTCCTTCAGGTCCATGTTGCTGCAATTGTCATTCCCAAGGTAGTGAATGGGTGACTTTTTCCCCAACCTCTCTTCCCAGTCTTCCACCATTCACAGAATTTCATTGCACAGATGGAGACCATTGGGCCCATCTTTCTTGTTCCAGCTCTTTGAAGCCACCCTATTTAGTCCCACATCCCATGTTTAAATCATAAGACCATAAGACATAGGAGCAGAATTAGGCCACTCGGCCCATCAAGTCTGCTCCGCCATTCAATCATGTCTGATATTTTTCTCATCCCTATTCTCCTTCCTGCCTTTTCACCATAACCCCTGATCCCCTTATTAACCAAGGACCGATCTACCTCCATTTCTTCCCAAAAACCTGCAAATTAGCCTTCTTCGAGTATATGTCCAATTGCCTTTTGAAAGCTCTGATGGAATCTGCTTCCCCTATTATTCCAGGCAGTGTGTTCAAGGTGTCGTGCAACAAAACTGCTTCTCAGTTGCCATCCACTATTTTAAATCGATGACATCTGGTTACTCTCCCACATAGTAAACGAAACAATTGGTGCCCGCTTGTCCCATCAAAATCCAATACAATTTTAACTACTTTGGTTTGCTTTTTCCTTCATCTTCTTGCTCAAAGAAATACTATAGTTTCTCTTGATTCTCCACATAACTACCAACTTATTTCTCAACAGCTATGAGACAAGGGTTGATCCATTTTTTCACTTGATTACCCCTCCACTGAATGTCAGTTGGGTTTTAGAGTTCACCTTTTCCCCTTTATTCTTTAATAGGATATGGGAGTCACATATCCCACTTGTTCTTCAATGGAGTGTAGCTTGCGCGGCCATGGCCAAGAGTATTAAGAGTCAACCACATTGTTGTGGGTCTTTAGACACACGTAGGCCAGGCTGGCTGAAGAGGGAAGATTTCTTCGCAGACAGTGGACCTGATAGGTTTTTTTTACAACAATTAATGATAGTTCTCATAGCTTTATATTCCAGATTTATCAATTGAAGTTAAATTCCACCAGCTGCCAAGGTAGGATTTGAACCCATGTCCTCTGAGCATTGGTCTGGACCTCTGGATTACTATCCACGATGTTCTCTTGCACTTGGAACTGAGATCCATCCCCTCCATAACATAACCAACCACCTGGTATTAAATGATTGACAAGATTTGTAATTTAGCATTGAATTTATTTTTTATTCATTTGTGGGACATGGGTGTTGCTGGCTGGTCAGCATTTATTGCCCATCTCTAGTTGCCCTTTGGAGGGCAGTTGAGAGTCAACCACATTGCTGTGGCTCTGGAGTCACATGTAGGCCAGACCAGGTAAGGATGGCAGATTTCCTTTCCTAAAAGACATTAGTAAACCAGATGGGTTTTTCTGACAATGGTTTCATGGTCACCAGGAGATCCTTAATTTCAGACATTTTTTTAGGGAATTCAAATTCCACCACTCTGCTGTGGCGGGATTCGAACCCGGTTCTCTGGGGGAATTAGCCGAGTTTCCGGAATAATAGTCTAGCAATAATACCACTAGGCCATTGCCTCCATCTTTATGCCCTTGAGCTTACTCTTCCACTTCTCTAACCACAAGAGGGATGAAAAATTAATTAGTTATCCAGTGATTCTATTAAAAATCTATTATTAATATTTATGTGCTGGTTTACTTTCTGAACATTTGTGGCTCATCTAATGAATTTTCCACTGAGAATCAATAGCATACAGACATCCCATCTCTAACCTGCAGCGTTATAAATACGAAGGCTCTGCAATCGGATTTCACCATTGAACAATTCGCCCTGCATTAGTCAGTACTCAACACTAACCATACAGAGGCTCGGAGCTTTCATACGTTACTCAAATGATTCTGTCACCTGGCCAGTAGCGCCCATTTATTGACAATGGCAGGTTCTCAATCCCAATAGTAGAGCTGCCTTAAGACTAGCTGCAGAAAGTGGTGCCACCCTCCTGGGACATTTGGAGATGATCACATAATTTTCCTGTCAATCACACACAATAAGAGACTGATTTTGCGCACACTTTCCATTCTGCAACTGTCCTCAACTCACTGCGTTTTGTTGAATAATTATCAGGAGATGTTAAAGTCACAAGCAGGCTTACATTAACACTGCAATGAAGTTACTGTGAAAATTCCCTAGTCGCCACAGTCCAGTGCCTTTTTGGGTACACTGAGGGACAATTTAGCATGGCCAATGCACCTAACCAGCATGTCTTTCTGACAATGGGAGAAAACCAGAGCACCCGGAGGAAACCCATGCAGACACAGGGAGAATGTGCAGGCTCCACACAGACATCGAACCTGGGTCCCAGGTGCTGTGAGGCAGCAATGCTAACCACGGTGCAGCCCCAATGTTGTTGTGGTTCCAGTCTGAATAAAGAACAAAGAAAATTACAGCACAGGAACAGGTCCTTCAGCCCTCCAAGGCTGCACCAACCATGCTGCCCGGCTGAACTAAAACCCCCCACCCTGCCAGGGACCATATCTCTCCACTCCCATCTTTGTCAAGACGCCTCTTAAAAGTCACCATTGTATCTGTTTCCAATACCTCCGCCAACAGCGAGCTGAAGGCACACACTACCCTCTGTGTAAAAAAGTCAATAGTTCTGTAGCCCTTGGAGACTCTTAAATAGACTCTGTAGACTGTTTGCTGTGGTGCGCTGATTAAAATAGACTCTGCTTGCTGGGTTAGTAGAGATTCTTCATTATAAAACTAGACTGTTTACTTTCCACTGCAAGTCCTTATCTCCCATTCCTAACTCAGTATCTGACAGAGTGGCATCCTAGTAAGGGTGAGAATTCAGATTCTTATCACGTGTAATGCTATCTCCTGGGTCTTAACCTCCAATGAATCTTACCATTAGCAATAGAAACGCACGGTTCTTAGAAATAGAAAATAGCAGGACTGGGCCATTCGGCCCTTCGAGCCTGCAGTTGACTTTGATTATGGCTGATCATCAAATTCAACATACTGATTCACAAGTAGGCTCACATTAAATGCAATGAAGTTATAATGAAAATTCCTGAGTTGCCACACTCCGGCACCTGTTCAGGTACACTGAGGGAGAATTCAGCATGGTCAATGCAGCTAACCAGCACATCTTTTGAACTGCGGGAGGAAACCGGAGCACTCGGAGGAAGCCTACGCAGAATATGGGGAGAACGTACAGACTCCGCATAGACAGTGACCCAAGCCCCAGACACACTTTCAGAATAAGACATCACATCAAGTTACGGCAGTGTCAGAGACAAAGACTGATCTGTTGTACCTCTTTGTGAAATGCAATCGCGTTGTCGTAGTTTCCCAACAGATAATGCGTGTTGCCTAGGTTACCATACGCTCGACCTTGAGCTGCTCGATCACTTAATTCTTTAACAATTTTAAGATTCATCCTGAAATGAGAAACAGAAAAAAAACAAATGGAAGTGTCACAAACAATTGAAAACCCAAAGCAAACTCACTTGTCCTCGTCATGCAGGCTGAATACAGCACAATATTCATCAGTGAACGACTATGCATTATGTAGTCAGGTTGTGGGACTCTTGCTCTCCAGTGTGAAGTTCAAGTGGTTTATAACTATCGTCCAAATGTGGACAGATTACACCCTTGAAATTGCTTCCAAACATACTTATATTTATAATAAGCAGCTTTCAGGTTTATAAATAGGGCCGCACAGAATCCACGTAAGCACCGTCTAAACTGATGGTTCAAATTATGTCTAGAATACAAGCCTTTAAATATTTTGAATGTTAAAAACAATTTGATGTTCGTCAGACTGAACTGGGCCAGCTACATAAATACTGAGATACGACGTCAACTCCAAGGGCAGGTCAAGAGGCTGGAATTTTTATGGCAAGTCATTCCCCTCCTGACTCTTCAAAGCTTCTCCATCATTTACTCGGCACAAGGGTGCGGCGGAATACTCTCCACTTGCCTGGATGAGTGCAGCGCCAACAACACTCAAGAAGATCGACACCATCTGGGACAAAGGAGCAGGCTTGACTGGGCATTTTACAGCCTTTTTGACTGAACACTGAATTCAATAACTTCAGAGCGTGAACTCCCCCCTCCACCTTCACCCCATCTCCATTCATTTTATTTCATTTCGTCAGACCGCCTTCATCCATTTTATCATCCTTCTTTCTCACTTACATTTTTCCACTTCTCCATTCCAGCTCTCCTTCTTGCTCCTTCCCCTCTCTGTGCAACTCCCACCGCCAATCCCCCTTTCCAAATCCCATGAACACTTAAATTAAACAAATACTGATGATTGAAACTGTGCCAGATCTTCCTTTTCAAGTATTTTGTATGAATTTCTCTGTCATCAGTGCACGTGCGTTACAGAATGTTTGCAGAAGATGGTGTAAAACAGGATCACTGATATATTTTGTTAGATGGACCAACTACTCATGGTGATCTGGTCTGGACTGATTTTCAAAGTTGCCAGTAATAAACCCTCTGATTGTGTGGACTCGGGGGACTGCAGGTGAGACTGGAGAATGCAAGCAAAGGCAAGATTGAAGGCAAAGAAAGGAAGGAGAAAAGGAAAGAGGGAAAGAAAGAAAGAAAGGAAAAGGAAAAGAGAGCAAGAATACACGCGAGGAGGAAAAAATCCAGCAGACAGCAACACAGCTTTGTTTTCTGCTAGCTTGGTCTTTGTAACCATCAACTACAAAGGGCTGTGAACGTAGCCCACTCTATCACGCAAACCAGCCTCCCGTCCGTTGACTCTGTCTCCAATTCTCACTGCCTCGGCGAAGCAGCCAGCATAATTAAGGACCCCACGCACCTCGGACATTCTCTCTTCCACTTTCTTCCATCAGGAAAAAGATACAGAACTCTGAGGACACGTACTAACTGACTCAAGAACAGCTTCTTCCCTGCTGTCATCAGACATTTGAATGGATTTACCTTATATTAAGCAGATCTTTCCCATCTCCCTATCTGTAACTGCAATACTACTTTGTGCAGTGGCACAGTGGTTAGCACTGCTGCCTCACAGTGCCAGGGACCCCGGTTTGATTCCCGGCTTGGGTCACTGTCTGCGTGGGTTTCCTCCAGGTGATCCAGTTTCCTCCCACAGTTCGAAAGATGTGCTGGTTAGATGCATTGGCCATGCTAACTTCTCCCTCAGTGTACCCGAATAAGTGCCAGAGTGTGGCGACTGGAGGATTTTCACAGTAACTTCATTGCAGTATTAACCTAAGCCTACTTGTGACTAATAAATAAACTTTAAACTTCTGCATCCTCTCCTTTCCTTCTCCCCTATGTATTCCATGAATGTTTTGTCTGCACAGTACGCAACATATCCCAATACATCTGTCAATAATAAATCAAATCAAATCTCAGAAATACTACTATGACTTATTATAGAAAAAGACACATACCGCCAGGCTTCAGTAACAAAGTCAATTCTGAGGAAGCAAATTCAAATAGCCCATGTCGTACCGTGGGCCCCAACGTTTTTATAATTAATTTAATAATTTTCAGGCCTCACCAATTCCTGCACAACCTGATAAATTTGTCTTCCCGAAATGTGAAAAATTTGATTTACAGTTCACAGCTAAGTTCATGCCGCTGGGGTCTTGTGCATGGGTACACTGAACCCTGGGTGGCTGTTTTCAATGACAGGCTGATAGGGTGCTGCTGAGGGTCTGCAAGACCCATACGTTTGTCATTGTGAAGGAGGAGGGCCAAAAAACCTACATCGCAAGAGTTGGAAAAACTGGAGGGAAGACAAGGTAAATCAAGAAGTAATGATGAAGCCTTGAGAATTAAAAGCCATTGGAATGTAGGAGAAAGGGTAGATTAAAAGGTGGCAGAGAATGCCAGAACACCAAGATTGGCAACCGCAAAAAACAAGATTAAATTCAGAATATCACTGTTCCAGTTGGTTCAAAAGGGATAGGGTGGCATGATAGCACAGCAGTTATCACTGCTGCCTCGCATTGCCAGGGGCCTGGGTTCAATTCCCAGCTTGGGTTACTGTCCATGTGCATGTTCTCCCCATATTTGCATGGGTTTCCTCTGGGTGCTGTGGTTTCCTCCCACAGCTTGATTTGATTTATTGTCACATGTATCAGCATACAGTGAGAAGCATTGTTTCTTGCGGACAAAGCATACCATTCATAGAGAAGGAAAAGAGAGAGTGCAGAATGTAGTGTTACAGTTATTGTTAGGGTGTAAGGAAAGATCAACTTAATGCAAAGTAGGTCCATTCAGAAGTCTGACGGCATCAGGGAAGAAGCTGTTCTTGAGTCGGTTGGTACGTGACCTCAGACTTTTGTATGTTTTTCCTGACGGAAGAAATCCGAAAGATGTGCTGGTTAGGTGCATTGATCTGAACAGGCGCTGGAGTGTGGCGACTTGGGGATTTTCACCGTAACTTCATTGCAGTGTAAGTCTACTTGTGACACTAATAAACAAACTTAAAGAAATGAAACAAACGCAGCATAGTTGCACCCAGCCCCACGACTGTGTGAACTGCAGATGTCATAGTTCTATTCTCCTGCAGCACACATTGTATTCCCATTTTCTGGCCTGCTCCCAAGTCAAACACAACAGAAAGACTCCTGAGAATTAAGATTTATGATTCCAGAGTGGTTCAACCAGAAAGAATCTTGAACAAGAGAGTCTCTTGGAAAATTTAGAATGGCCACCTGCAAGATTGGGGAAGGTAGGGTAGGTTAGAATAACAGATGGCTGCAGGAACTGTATAGTTAAGTATTTTTTCAGTTATACCTGCATTAGCCTGGATAAAAAAAAACAGAGGTCGCAAGGGAGGAGGAGGTTCACATTTTAAATATTGGCCAAACTTTGGGTGAGAACTTTGGCATTCTTGCTAAAGCAGAAACATCTTACATTTACATTAATTAAATGCATGCTGGAATAGACAATGGGAAGCAGATAAACTTCAAGCAAGATCAATGACCTCTGAGCGCCAAGGTTTGTTACTTTCTCCACACAGCACATGAGTTAACTGCACAATGTGATAGATATGCTCTGGCCTAATTTGGGATTACACTGTCAACATTCTAGTAGTCTTGCTCTTTGGCAGAAAGTGAACAGGGCAACTGAAAGTTTCAAATGATAGTCCACGACAGAAGATGTTAAACAGCATCAAAATCTTTCCTGGTCTGCTGGAAACGACCATGTTAAGGGATCCTGGAGACGTAACCTTTGATTACAAACCAGCAAACAGTTGGAGGAATTTATTTCTAAGAATGTTTGAAGGCACCATCAATGGGCTTGAAGGTAACCACAGCCAGAAGTTAGGGAATGGAGTACAAAAGTTAACTGGCATCCTCTGAGGATGCCGTAATACAAAACGACAAGGGCAATGATGTTCACACTGAACCTCAAAACGTACTTTAGGCTTGTGGATCAAGGGATAAATCTCATTTAAGGAAAAAAAGCTGCAACATTTGAAAACATGAATGAAAGCAAACAAAAATTAAATTTGGCAATGGTACAGTGTTGGGTTTCCAGAGAGGTCAGTCCCGATGTCTCCGGCAACAACAACCATGAAAAATAACATTTTCCAAACATTCCGAATCGTTCAGTAAATTTCAACTCCTCTTCTTGGAGGGAATCAAAACTCAGCAGTTGCAAAGTAACCATTTAATATAAATCAACCTGGAGTAATGTAATTAATATAAACAGCAGCAAGTACGAAGACTGCTATAAAACAAGGATACTGACTTTGCAAAGGGTGCAAAGCAAGAATCTAGGTGTGCTATTTGTAGTGGCTTTGAATCACCTTGCACAGAACAAGACAATAACTAGCAAAGTTAACGGAACGATTCTCCACCTCAATCAGTGGATTTAGAAAGCGAGATTATTCTCAGGACACAAATGGTTGAGTAAATGAGACCTGGTTTGGGTATTAAAAATAGATGGGCATGTATAAAGCAGAAGCTGACATTTGATTACACCCAATCAGGAACTACTGGACATTTAAGGCAAAGCTACTTAATCACAGGTGGGAGAAAGCATTGAAAAGGTATGCTGATCGAATGAGATGAAGATGGATGGGAGGAGGGTCATGTGGAATGTCAATATTGAACGGGCTTTTCCTGTGTTGTACATTTTGTAATGCAAGTCAAGGTGTAAAGAGCAATTCTCACAAATTACAAATTTATACAATAGACATGCCACTCAGTAAAGCAAACTTTTTTTGCCATAAAAATGCTAACAAATCAGAAGTAATCAGGTTAGGATACAAGTTCTTAAATAGATTGAAAAGGAATAGATGCTTAGAATAAAGCTGAGATTATTGTCTCCTTCTCCACTATAAAAGATGGTCTAATGGGTCTCCTTTCATCTCCTTGTTTTATGTTAACTGTGGCAGATTAAGAAACATGTCTCACATACTGAGACACAGAAACACTGTAGCACAGTGGTTAGCACTACAGCCTCTCAGCGCCAGGGACCGGGTTCAATTCTCGGCTTGGGTCACTGTCTGTGCACAGTCTGCATGCTCTCCCCATATCTACAATGGTTTCCTCCGGGTGCTCCATTTCATCCCACAATACTGGTTAGGTGCACTGGCCACGCTAAATTCTCCCTCAGCGTAGCCAAACAGGCGCTGGAGTGTGGTGACTACGGGATTTTCACTGTAACTTCACTGCAGTGTTAATGTAAGCCTACTTGTGACACTAACAAATAGACTTTAAACTGTTCCCACTATCTATTAGCATTTCTGGAATAATCCCTTCCCTAAACTCTTCTCTCTCCAAACTGAAGGACATTCTGGGATTAGGATTTTCACTCAACAGTAAGCAAGAAGAGTGAAAAGGATGTGAGAAAGGAGAAAAGGAAAAAGGCAATGAGTTAATAAACCTTCATTCATGTTGGGCCTTTCACATCGTTGGTATGCCTCAATCCACGTATCAACAAATCAATCAATCCATCAATAAATATTTCTGAATTGCAATTCTACAAGAAGTGCAGCAAGCCATTGCAATTTGGTTGTTTACTGTAACTTTGAAACACAAAGTGATGATACTGTGTCTTTAAGAAATGTTCATGATGTTTCTTTTAAGAGGTATGTTTAATATTCAGCTCTGTTTTACACAGTGCCAATTTGTCTGGAAAACATGCAGTTCCAGGTTAAGAATCCAGAATAATAAATGATTTTAAGCTTATAGAGTGTTTAAACAGGGTTAATGCGTTTTTGTTTACTTAGGTTTCCCTTGGGGTTTCAGGATAGGGCTTTGATTGGGTTGACTGACAGAGTCATGTGCTTGATGGGAGGAGCTGAACTTGCAAAGAAAGAAAAACAAGTTCTTCTTCATTTTAAAACAATCAGTTTCTGCCTGGTCCCTAAAGAAGCAAGAGGTTTCTTTCTGCCTCTCTCTCTCTGGAAGCTGCAGTTTGGGGCTGTTAGAAGACAGGTGTCTCTCTCTCTCTCTCTCCAAAGGTATTTGAAAAGATCTAAAACTAGTAACAAATACAAGCAAATATGCTGGAATTCTACCACCCAACGTGCAATGGACTCAGAGCAGATGAGGGGTGGGTATTGGAAATGTCCTTGGAAGTTGGTGGGATTTTCCGGTTTTGGGTCAAGTGAGGCAGTAAAATATTGCCCAATAGTTTGTGAGTTGATAACTAACTTCGAACAGGGGTTTTAAGTTTGTTGGGAAATATTGCTTGAATAGGATTTAAGAACTCTACCTAGTTATGTGTAAGTATTATTCAATTATTAAAAGTTAAGCTGATCCATTTGTTATAGTTACACTGCATTGTTAAATGAAGTTTGTTTTGATAGAAGCTTCACAGTTTTCTGCAGAATCATGCCTGAAGTGAAATATCATATCGTTACCTTATTGCCAAAATAATAAATCATTGGGGTCGAGCCTAGTTTCATAATCTGACCTCATATCCTGATCAACAGCAAAGTCAATTTGCATTTTTATAGTGTCTTTAATTTCTAAGAACATTCCAAAATATTTCATTGGAGGGTTCTCAAACAAGATCTGACATGGAACTACATAATGAGATACTGGGAGTGGTGCAAATAACCATGTTTTAATGAGTGCATTAAACTGGAAGTCACAGGTAGACAGCAGGGAGATTTGGCAAAGATATTCCCAAACTTGGGGGCGATTTTTCCCATTCTGCCCACCATGGGAATTGGAGCGGGCGAGGGGTGGAGCATGGATAGGTCAATCAATCTCAGGTGGAATTTTTTTCAGTTTTGGAATGAGTGTGGACGTAAAATCCCACCTGAGGTCCCAGGCAGCTAAAAACAAGACAGCCAATTATGGGACAATAAAAACGGGGGTTGGAAACCAGAATTGGAGAATCTCAGAGAAGGCTACAGAGATATGGAGGAGGGAACGGTCATCAGGGTACTTAAAAACATAAATAAGAATTTTAAAATGAGGTGTTGCGAGACCAGGAGATGGTTTAGGTCAAAGGACACATGCATGATGGGTGAATAGGACCTGGTATGAGTTATTGGACGTGGTCAATGTTATGGAGTACAGAGAAATACACAGCATGCACATACGCCTGATAACACAAGTTACAAAAGTGAGCTCAATTTAATCAGCGACCTCCAAGGAAAGGAACACTGGACACACTGCACATTTCAAGAATAGACTCCAATGAGTCCAATGTTCTTGGTTTATATTAGAAAGCTAGGAGGGTGTTATCGTCACTGCATGGTCTTCTTTCTTAAACTGCCTTTTTATCATTTCCAACGGAGTAGGCTGCCAACTGAAAACAAGCGGGGGGGTATTTGCAGACATCTTCAATCTCTCTTTACAACAATCCGAGGCCTCTATCTGTTTCAAGAGGATCAACGTCATCCCGCTACCTAAGAAAAGCCAGGAAGCGTGCCTTAATGACTAACGTCCTGTAGCTCTGACATCCATCAATTTGAAGTGCTTCAAACTGTTAGTCATAGCATGAATCAATTCTAGCCTCCCAGACTGCCCGGATTCACTACAGTTCGCCTACTGCCACAACAGAGCCACAGCAGACACCATCTCCCTGGCCCGACACTCAACCCTGGAACACCTAGATAACAAAGATACCTATGTCAGACTGTTATTTATTGACTATAGTTTAGCCCTTAATACCATTATTCCTATGAAACTCATCTCCAAACTCCGTGGCCTCGGCCTCAGCTCCTCCCTCTGCAACTGGATCCTGAACTTCCTAATCCACAGATCACAATCAGTTAGGATAGGAAATAACACCTCTTCCATGATCATCCTCAACACCAGTGTCTCACAAGGCTGTGACCTCAGCTCCTTACTCTACTCCTTATATACCTACGACTAAGTGACCAAATTCCCCTCCAACTCAATTTTCAAGTTTGCTGATGATACCACCATAGTGGGTCGGATCTCAAACAATGACGAGACAGAGTACAGAAAAGAGATACAGAATCTGGTGAACTGGTTTGATGACAATAATCTCTCCCCCAATGTTAACAAAACGAAGGAGATTGTCATCAACTTCAGCAATCATTGTGGAGGATACACTCCTGTCTATGGGGACCAAGTAGAAATGGTTGAGAGCTTCAGAGTTTGAGGTGTCCGCATCACCAACAACCTACCCTGGTCCCTCCATATCAACGCTATTTTTAAGAAAGCCCACCAATTAGGAAATTTGGCATGTCTGCTATGATTCTCACCAACTTTTATAGATGCACCATAGAACCATTCTTTCTGGTTGTATCACAGCTTGGTATGGCTCCTGCTCTAAGACCACAAGAAAACTACAAGGGGTCAAGAACGAAGCCCAGTCCATCGCTCAAACCAACCTCCCATCCATTGACTTGGTCTACACTTCCCGTTGCCTCAAAAAAACAGGCAACATAATCAAGGACCTCACCACCCTGGACATACTCTCTTCCATCTTCTTCCATTGGGAAAAAGAAACAAAAGTCTGAGATCATGTACCAACCGACTCAAGAACAGCTTCTTCCCTGCTGCCATCAGACTTTTGAATGGATCTACCTTGCATTAAGTTGATCTTTTTCTGGACCCTAGTCATGACTGTGGTATTACATTCTGCACTTTCTCCTTTCCTTCTCTGTGTATGTAATGCTTTGTCTGTATAGCACGGAAGAAACAATACTTTTTACTGTATACTAGTACATGTGACAATAATAAATAAAATCAAAGAAACTTGCATTTTCTTTTCATTCAGTCCAGTATTTTCTCGTTCATCCCGAATCGCCTGATCTGTTGGTAACATGATCTTGAGAAGGTGACCCTTCTCAAACTGCTTCCGCTGCATGGTTCGGTACAACTGAGCAACTTACTCGGTCATTAATGAGGATAGTTAAGAATCAACATTATTGCTGAGTAATCTAATCCTCTGTGAAAATGACAACCTGAGTGGAAAACCCACAAACTGGTATACCTTGACTTATAGAAGGCTTTTCACCAAGTTCTACATGAAAGACTTTCAGTTAAAACTCAAAGCACTCAGGGTAAACCTTGGGAATTGATTAGGAACAGACTTAGGAAGTGATTGGTTAGGGTACTAAGCGAACTGCTTCATGGTATCATTTTGAGAGCAGTTATTATCTCTATTTAACTTTTCTTTTTAGTTTCATATTGCACAGAGGGCTTCTGCCTATTGTGCTGTCAGGGCTCAAGGTTGCATTTAAGAGCTCAAGGTGTCATGTTTGGGGCACATGAAGATATTTTGACGGGATGTGGAGTCGTTGCACATAACGTGTTATTTTCCTGGAGTCAAGCATTTTTAATGGTGGTATTCTCACTAGATTAATAATCCAGGGTAATGTTCTGGGAACCTGGGATCAAATCCCACCATGGATGATGATGAAATTTGAATTCAATAAAAATCTGGAACTAAAAGTCGAATGATGACCATGAAACCATTTTCTATTGTTGTAAGAACCTATTTGGTTCACTTATGTCCTTTGAAGTGAAGGAAATCTGCCATCCTTACCTGGTCTGGCCTACAGGAGGCAACGGCTTAGTCGTACTATTGCTAGATTATTAATCCAGAAACTCAGCTAATTTTCTGGGGACCTGGGGTCAAATTCTGCCATGGCGGATGATGGAATTTGAATTCAATAAAAAAAAATCTGGAATTAAAAATCCACTGATGACAAAGTCAATTGTTGGAAAACCCCATCTGGTTCACTAATGTCTTTTTAGGCATAGTTAGTAGTCTCACAACACCAGGTTAAAGTCCAACAGGTTTATTTGGTAGCGTGAGCTTTCGGAGCATTGCCCTTAATCAGGTACACTCACTGATGAAGAAGCAACACTCCAGAAGATCATGCTACCAAATAAACCTGTTGGACTTTAACCTGGTGTTGATAGACTACTTATTTCCCCAACCCAGTCCAACGTTGGCAACGCCATATAATATGTCCTTTAGGGAAGGAAATCTGCTGTCCTTACCTGGTCTGGCCTACATGTGACTCCAGCTCAGCCACAGCAATGTGGCTGACTCTCAACTGCCCTCCAAAGGCAATGAAGGATAGGCAATAAATGCTGGCCAGCCAGCAATGCCTGTACCCCACAATGAGTATAAAAAAAACCAGTATGGTTGACCCCTGAATGCTCTCGGGATAGGCAACAAATTCTAACCAGCCAATGACACCCACATCCCATGAATGAAATAACAAAAAGTAGAAAATTAAACCCAACAATGTGCCCTTTGGTTCTGGGCTGTATGACCAAGAGGAGTGCCGGGCTGTGCATTGTGTGTTTTCCTCGCGGGTAACCAGAACACATCTTGAACATCTGTTCTGATTGCCGTTCCTTCCTCCCAAGTGTTTAATTTGTGAGCTGGTGGTGCAGATGCTGCTTTACTCACTCGTAGTATTCGGTGGCCTTCTCCAAAGTTTCCCTTACTTCATCGGGCAAGTCTCCAGAGTCGTGGGCCATCAGCCAGGACAGCTGTTTCCCTTTGGCGTGGAAAACATTCCCAATGTTGTATTGTGCTCGCGCTTCACCCACCTGGATAGGAGAGAGAGGAAGGACACGTTTCACGGGATGAACAATTTGCTTTTGAAGATCATGATTAATAATTGAGGTAAAACGTGAAGGTTTTCCAGGGCAGGCTCGAGGGGCTAAAATGCCTACTCCTGCTCCGAGTTCTAATGATTTATGTGTCTTATAATTTCTTCAGTGTGCAGATGTGATGCTAAGTTTGGGGTTGCAAGAAAATGAAACCTCTGCATTGTTAGACCCAGAGCTTTTAATTACAGAACTAAAATCAAGTAATAAACACTGGGAATACAGGATGAAAGGGTTGGTGTAGGAGGAGGGCTTATACTCGCTGAAGCTTACAAGGATGAGGGGGGATCTGATTGAGGTATGTAAAATTTTTAAAAGGGATTAATAGAGTAAATCTTTCCTCTTGTGGAGCAATCTAGAACAAGGGGTCACAGGTCTAAGTTGAGAGGAGGTAGATTTAGAATTGAGATGAGGAGGAACAACGTCTCACAGAGGGTGGTGAACTTTGTGGAACTCGTTGCCCCCTAGCACGGTGGAATCTGAATCACTGAACGGCTTCAAGGAGTTAGATACATTTCTAATTTACAAAACGGGACGAGGGGAACAGGTGGAGAGGTGGATTGGAGATCAGGGAGAGATCAGCCATTTTATTTTACATTCAATTCAATCCAATCAAAGTCCAATTCGAAGTCTCAGCAAGTCAGACATTCCAGATCCAAGCTGACAAGACAGGGCTCTCACCTCCTGTCTTGGGCTTGATCTACACGATCCAAGCCGATTGGAGCAGGCATTGCACCTTCTCCAAGGCTTGGGAGAGATCAGCCACGATCTGATCGAGTCTGCTCCACCATTCAAAGGGCTGAATTTGCCGGTTTCTGTTCCTATGTTCCCAAGTTCGACACACACATTACAAATGAACTGAATGGATATCCACAAGCAGCACAAAGCAGTGAATCAAAATTAGCATGCAAAAAACCCCCCAAAAATGCTGCAAGTTCTCAGCAGGTCAGGCAACAGCTGAGGAGAGAAACAGGGTTAACAAACCAGGACTAAGAGTTGCTGTCAAAACCGGAAAAAAGCTTCAGAAATGTAACAGGTTTTAAGCCGTAGAGAAGCAGGGAGAGAAAAAGAACAAAAGAGAAGTCAATGATATGGTGGAAGATGAAGGTGATTTAAATGTCAAAAGGGATGATAGCGTCAGTCTAAAAAGGGGTAATGGCGAGACAAATAAAGCATCAAAGTGTGGGTCTCGAGTTGCAGTAAATGGCAAGAGCAGAATCAGTACTAGCAGCTGCTGTCTAAAAACATGCAGGCGCTGGCTAGAATGCAAAACTTTGAATTTGATGTTGAACCGGATACTCAGACTTCAGAAATTTTCAATGCAAGGCTAGAAACTTAAAACATCAAGTTGATTTCTCTTTCTGACCTGCTGAGTATTTCCAGGATTTTAGGTTGATGTTTCAAATTTCCAGCACCCACATTATTTTTGCCTTTCCAATTTATAGCATTAGGTGGTGTATTAATACAAGATTGGCACTTAATAGCAATCATAGAATCCTGATAGTGCAGAGTGAGGCCCTTCGGTCCATCGAGTCTGCACCGACAACAATCCTATCCAGGCCCGATTCCCATAACGCCACATATTTATCCCCCTACCCTCTGTAACCTACGCATCGCAGGACACTAAAGGGACAACTTTAGAATGGCCAATCAACCTATCCCGCACATCTTTGGACTATGGGAGAAAACTGGAGCACCCAAAGGAAACACCACGCAAATACAGGGAGAATGTGCAAACTCCACACCGACAGTGATCCAAGCGGGGAATTGAACCCAGGTCTCTGGGGCTGTGAGGCAGCAGTGTGTCACTGTGCCGCTCTTAATAACCTTAATCTGGTTATCAGTCTTGCCTTTGTGTTAAATGCTCTTCAAATCTTCTGTTGTAATATGCTTCTAAGGGGTATCAGCATGACATTACTAAAAGGGAAGTGTGTCATGCAATCCAGTTTCAGTTTCATTTTTGTCTTGAACAGAACACAACACAGCTCTGATAGCTTCAAGCTTTATATTAATGTGCATCTGTTCTCATGTACCATGTCTAAATAAATTAACCCACAACATGTTTACACAGTCCCTTACGAATGATTGGTGATAGTGGCACAATGGTTAGCACTACTGCCTCCCAGCACCAAGGATCCAGGTTCAATTCCCGGCTTGGGTCACTGCCTGTGTGGAGTCTGCACATCTTCCCCCATCTGCGTGGCTTTCCTCCGGATGCTCCGGTTTCTTCCCACACACCAACGATTTGCAGGTAAGGTGGATTGGCCATGCTAAAATTTCCTCTCAGTGTCAGGGGGGCTAGCATGGTAAATACATGGGATTACGGGGATAGGACCTGGGTGGGATTGTTGCTGGTGCAGGCTCAATGGGCTGAATGGCCTGCTTCTAGGGATTCTATGATATCCACGTAAAAATATGATCCTTCCACATTGGTAATTACAATAGAGCTTGAATACACATGGGAATAACCCCAGCCATTCATGCACACCCCTCCCAACAAAGTTACCAGAACATAAGCAGCAAAAATGTTTTGTTAAAAAAAGTTTGGATTGGGTTAGCAATGAGAGGACTAAAGTGGTCAACGCACAGATCGGGAATCTGTAATATTTAAAGCACAAATATTGTCAACAATGCTGAAGACACTGCAATGGAATCTCTTTATCATTCATTTGTAGAAATGGACACAAACAAGTCTCCCCAGTGATTTTATGACAAGCATCGGTCAACTAAATTATACACGTCACCAAGCCATAGAAAGAAAGAGGTTTATCACACTCATGCCTACAAATTTCATCATTAATTAATTGCTATGAATGTGTTGTCTCTGGACTCATAATCCAGAGAGACAGGATAATGCTCTGGGGACCTGGGTTTGGCAGATGGTGGAACCTGAAATCAATAAAAATTTGGAATTGGAAGACCATGAAGCCACTGTCAATTGTTGTAAAAACTCAAATGGTTCACTTAAATGGGGTGGCATGGTGGCACAGTGGTTAGCACTGTTACTTCTCAGTGCCAAGGATCAGGTTCGATTCCCAGATTGGGTCATTCTCCGCCTGCATGCATTTCCTCCAGGTGCTCTGGTTTCCTCCCACAGTCCAAAAGACATGTTGGTTAGGTGCATTAGCCATGTTAAATTCTCCCTGAGCGTACCTGAACAGGTGCTGGGCTGTGGCGACTAGGGGATTTTCACAGTAACTTCATTGCAGTGACACCAGTAAATAAACTTTAAAACTTTAAGCTCAATTCCCCAAATTCCTCCTTACACATTTCTACATCTCTTAATAAAACATTTCCAAATTGATCATTTCAACTCAGCTCCCATGTCATGCCTCTTGCTTCTTCTTTTACACTTTGTAACTGCCCCCCTCACCTATCTATACGACATGCTTGCCTTCATCGGCCGGGTCATTGAATTTAAAAATTGGCAAGTCGTGTTGCAGCTTTAAAGAACCTGAGTTAGGCCGCGCTTGGAATAGTGTTCAGTTCTGGTCGTCACACTACTAGAAGGACGTGGAGGCTTTGGCGAGGATAGAAAGAGGATTGACCAGAATGTTGCCGGGTATGGAGGACATCAGGTATGAGAAGAGGTTGGAGAAACGTGGTTTGTTCTCACTGGAACGATGGAGGTTGAGGGGGCGACCTGAAAGTCGTCTACAAGATTATGAGGGGCACGGATAGTGTGGATGGTCAGAAGCTCTTCCCCAGGGTGGAAGAGTCAATTACAAGGGGGCATAGGTTTAAGGTGTGAGGGGCAAGGTTTAACAGAGATGTAAGAAACAAGTTTTTTTTTTACACAGAGGGTGGTGGGTGCCTGGAACTCGGGGATGTTAGTGGAAGACGGATACAATAGTGACTTTTAAGGGGCATCGTGACAAATACATGAATAGGATGGGAATAGAAGGATATAGTCCCTAGAAGGGTAGGGGGTTTTAGTTGAGTCAGGCAGCATGGTCAGTGAGAGCTTGGAGAGTCAAAGGGCCTGCTCTTGTACTATAATTTTCTTGTTCGATCTCCATCCTGTGCCTATCCAATGTGCTATTTAAATACAACTAGTTATTGTATTCAGAATGCAGCAGCTGCCATCTGAAAGCTCAATATCTCTCCCACAGATGCTGACTAATGTCAAGTCCCTGCATTACGCTGGTAGCTAAATTTGCCACTAATGGCTGATGATTGTAAGTAACATTTGTTTGACTGCTCTCATTATCTGTGTTCATTAAAATGCAGTTGAACGAAATAAAGTCTAAACCGACCCAAGTGCTTGATGAACACAATTCCCACTCACGTTCCCCTCCACTGCCAACTTACACTTCCGTACCGCTACCCGTTTCCATCTCTGCCTCCGCTGATTGAACAGTTAAGTTATTGACGGATCATTCAGTACACCTTGGTAACTAAAGGGATCTCGCACTTTGTTTCGCGAGACTGACACATTCCTTCAATTAAACCACGCTGTAACTAAAAAAAAAATTCTATTATTCCTTGTGACCAGAAAGCCACAAGGGTTTGTGTGATGGCGGCGTTCCAGTGATCTGGTAACTGATTCACAAGTGTGCACTCATCCATGGTACACTCATCAGATTGAGACTAAACACTGGCAAATTTCTAGACAATAAGAAGTCCGACATCATCCGCCTCTTGGGCTTAGCCGTGAAAAGAGAGTGGTAGTCATCGGGTTGTGGCTCTGAATTAAGCCTTCTGTGATAAATCAAAGGAGGATTCCACCTTCTGGAAGCAACCAAATTAAAATGTGACAGTACAATATCGCCACTGATTAGGAAAGTATACAACAGACTTTGCTGTATAACTTAACCAACTGTAAGGAACTGCAGATAAGATCACGTTTAATTTGAACGCAATGTCACTCAGTGGTAATAAATCTTGTACATAATAAGTCCAAAAATGTGCTGGTTAGATGGGTTGACCATTCTAAATTCATAGAATCTCTACAGTGCAGGAGAGGTCATTCAGCTCACTGAGTCTGCACCAATTCTTTGACAGAGTATCTTATCCAGGCCCCAGATGTTTTGCAATGAATCAAGCATGTTTTAAAGAGTAATCACTTTTGTAATGCTTTTGCCAATTTGCACATAGCAGACTCTCTCAGGTCTCAATGTGGTCATGACCAGATGATATGTTTATAGTGTTGTGGTAGAGAGATAAACATTCTGAAGTTAAATTATTAGTCACAAGTAAGGCTTACGTTAACATTGCAATGAAGTTACTGTGAAATTCCCCTAGTCGCGAAATCCGATGCCTTTTTGGATCAATGCATTGAACCATCAGGTCTTTCAGAATGTGGGTGGAAACTGGAGCACGTGCAAACTCCACACAGAGTGACCCAAGCCTGGAATCGAACCCAGGTCCCTGGGCGCTGTGAGGCATCAGTGCTAGCCACTCTGACATTGTGCCGCCCCAGGACACTGGGCAGAACTCCCTTCCAAATAGCATCATGGGATATTTCACAAATCCAAGCAGGAAGATGGAGCTTTGGGTTAATATCTTACTTGACCGTGCAGCATTTCTACAGTACTGCACTGGAGTGTTTGTCTTGAGTTTTATGCTCAAGTGGTTGGTATGGGACTTTTTATTTATTTGATCGTGGGACATGGGCATCGCTGGCCAGGTCAGCATTTAGTGCTCATCCCTAGCTGCCTTCTTGAATTGCTGCAGTCTACGTGCTGTGGGTTGACCCACGGTGCCGTCTGAACCCAGAATCTCGTGAATCAGAGGTTGGAGTTCTACTCAGTGAGCCATAGCTGACACAACTTGTTAAATTAAAGACACGTTCAAACTAACAACAAAAGTTCACGCTGAAAATTAACTGCTGAGCTCCTGTTGGCACGAACCACAACGCTTGTTGTGGGAGGCTGCAGTGCACAAATTAGCTGCTGCATTTCCTGTAACCCGTGAAGGATTTCATTGCCAATGATGCATTTGAGACGTGTAGTTGTCCTGCAAAGCATAATAGAAAAGCAGTTTGCATCAAATCTTAAGTTACAGGAGCAGAAATAGGCTATTTGGCCCATCAAGTCCGCTCTGCCATTCAATTATACCTGATGTGCTCCTCATCCCCATTTTTCTGCCTTCTCTCCATAAACCTTCAACCCGTTACCAATTAAAAATCTGTCTAACTCCTCCTTAAATTTACTCACTGTCCCAGCATCCACCGCACTTTGGGGTAGCAAGTTCCACAAATTCACAACCCTTTCAGAGAAGTAGTTTCTCCTCAACTCTGTTTTAAATTTGCTCCCCTTTATCCTAAGACTATGACCTCTTGCCCTAGAATGCCCCACAAGAGGAAGCATCCGCTCCACGTCTACTTTATCCGTACCTTTTATCATCTTGTGTACTTGAATTTGATCCCCCCTCATTCTTCAAAATTCCACAGAGTATAGGATTAAACTCTCTTCATACGACAAACCCCTCATCTCTGGAAATCAGTCTAGTGAACCTCAAACTCTTGTTTGATAATCACTCGAGTGAAGCATCTTGTGCCACTTTACAACATTAAAGGTGCTATATAAATGCAAATAGTCAATGCAAGACTATCAAATAGTTGCAGGCAACAAACAACGTCTAGTATGGTATCTCATGAAGTGAGGAGCAAACAGTCATCAATTATTTTTAAGACTAAAATTCATTGTAGGCGGAACTCGTATCTAACCTGAAGTGCACCTCAGAGCCTGGATGTTACACGATCATAAGAAATTTAGCCTTCAGTCAAACCTGCTTTACATGGTGTTCAATGTGACCTCAATGTGTTGGAGGAATTAAATCATGTCGCTTTTTTAAAAAAAAATCAGTCGGTTGGAGGCACGAGAAATTTACCGCCGTGTTTTAACAGCCTTAGAACTAATGAGAAACATCCGAAGTGCCCTCTGGAGACTCTGTCCAAAGATGTGCGGGTTAGATTGATTGGTCATGCCAAAATTGCCCTGAGATACGTAGGTTAGACAGATTAGTGGGTAAATATGTAGGGATATGGGAACAGGGCCTGAGTGGGATTGTGGTCATTGTAGACTCGATGGGCTGAATGGCCTCTTTCTGTGCTGTAGGGATTCTATGATTCTGAGACCAGCTGGGAGATTGGATGTAAAATGGTGAAAGGCTGCAAGAGGGAAGCTTGACTTCTTCCCACAACCGATCCTCCCTAAGGCGAGAACACCTGTAGATGAACACAGGCAGCCAATTCATTCAATCTGGTCAGTTAGCTGCAGGTCCCCACCAATTGGTATTCTACCAGCACTGGGACATGTTCATGCCACATGGGGAGACTGCCAAATAAATCATGGCGACCTCCCAGCAGGTTCAAGTCATAGAATTCCTGCAATGCAGAATAGGCCATTCAGCCCCTCAAGTCTGCACTGTCTCTCTGACAGGGTATCTTACCCAGGCCCTCTGCCCCACCCTATCCCTGCACACCCAAAATGACCTAACCTACACATTAGATTAAATTGCCCCGTAGTGTCACAGGATGTGAAGTTTAGGGAGATTAACGGGGTAAATATGTGGGCTTACAGGGCTAGAACCTGGCTAGGATTATTGTCAGTGCAGACTCAATGGGCCGAATGGCCTCCTTCTGCACTGTAGGGATTCTATGATTCTTTGAACTGTGGGAGGAAACGCATCCAGATACGGGGAGAATGTGCAGACTCCACACAGACAGTGACCCAAGGCTGGAATTGAACTCAGATCCTTGGAGCTGTGAGGCAGCAGTGCTGACCGCTGTGCCAGGGGGTTGTCACTCCTTCGGTTGTGGAAACGCTACACGCCTATGGCTCCTACATTGCTGCCAGAGGGTTCACAGCTCTGATCGCTGAGGCCTGCCTCAGCACAAAGATGCTCTGACCTTCTCCGTATGGCCTCGGCTGTGACATTGTTGAGGCTGCCCAGCTGCCAGCACTCTGATTGGGCTGGAGACACAAAGGCTGGCTGTCCTTAATTGCAGTAAGAAGTCTCACCACACCAGGTTAAAGTCCAACAGGTTTATTTAGTAGCAAAAGCCACAAGCTTTCAGAGCTTTATATGTCCTGTTTGTGAATAGAATTGCCACTCACCTGATGAAGGAGCAGCACTCTGAAAACTTGTGGCTTATGCTCCCAGATAGAATTGTTGGACTTTAACCTGGTGTTGTGAGACTTTTTACTGTACTTACTCCAGTCCAACGCCGGCATCTCCACATCATGTCCTTAATTAGGCAGAGTTCCTGCTGGCAGCCTCTCAATTGTTTGCTGCTAGTTAAATTGCTGGTGGGGTCTCACTGTCCCCCAAACAGGTGGCACAGTGGTTAGCACTGCTGCCTCAGCGTCAGGGGCCCAGGTTCGATTTCTGGCTTGGGTCACTGTCTGTGTGGAGTTTGTACATTCTCCCTGTGTCTGCGTGGATTTCCTCCGGATGCTCTGGTTTTCTCCCACAGGCCAAAGGTGTGTGGGTTAGGCTGATTGGCAGTGCTAAGATCACCCCTTAGTGTCCCAGGATGCGTAGTTAGAAGGATTAGCGGGTAAATATGTAGGGATACGGGGATAGCGTTGGGTGGGATAGTTGTCGGTGCAGACTCGATGCCCCGAATGGCCTGCTTCAGCACTTTATGATGATTATACGATTCCTCAAATTCTAGGCCCGTTTCAGCCTTGAAAGTTGAAAACATGAAGTGCTCTCATAACAGGACACGAGGTAAACACCTTCCAGCTTTACCACCACAATGTCATTTTTTTAGCATGGTGGAAAACAGCTCAACATTATTCTGGCCATCAAACGTATGATTCAAATCTGCAGTTCCAGATTACGCGGTGAACGCATACCCAATACAGACTGGGTAAATTCTTAAAGAGGAAAAGCTTACCATGTGGAACAAACCATGAGTGGTACAGCAGCAGTGGTTAGCACTGCTGCCTCACAGCGCCAGGGACCTGGGTTCAATTCCTGGCTTGGGTCACTGTGTGGAGGTTGCACGTTCTCCTGGTGTCTGCGTGGGTTTCCTCTGGGTGCTCTGGTTTCCTCCCACAGTCCAAAGATATGCAGGATAGGTTGATTGGCCATGCTAAATTGTCTTAGGGGTAGAGGGATTAGTAGGGTAAATGCGTGGGGTTATGGGAATAGGGCCTGGGTGAGACTGTGGTTAGTACAGACTTGATGGGCCAAATGGCCTCCATCTGTACTGCGGTGACTCTATGATGGTGGTCTGAGAGAGTTTGACAAGGGCCTCCTTCTGCTCCCATCACTAGGGAAACCGAGATCAGTAATTGGGAATGATGAGCTTATGAGCGTTAAATGCAGAGGAAATAGAATGAATAACGCCATAGCAACCCACAGAACATCCTCCGTACCAGCGAGATGAACAATTCACTGTGTTAGCAAGATCAAACAGGATGGTCGAAACCTCCAGCTTTGTTCAACAGAAGGAACTTCAATGCTTCAGTTAGTTGTCTCTTCCTCTGCCAATCGCTTCACCACAATGTTTTAATGTTTACCTTAGCTATCAGGAAAGTCTGATCTTTAAACATTTCCAAGCCATGTTTGTTTGAAGTAATTTAAAACATTATGAAGATTTTATTGCATTATCGCCTCGAGTTTTTTTCTGACGATGCTGGTTAGCTGGAGCAAAACAAAATGACAAGTGATTGAGGGAAGTAACTCACCTGTTTCATTTTGAATTGATAAATATCCATTCTCCTCATCTGACTGGAATAAAAACTGAAGATTTATATACTCCAGTACATTTACGAACATGAGGACTTGTCCATGAAGTCTCTCATAGAATCAGAGAAACCCTACAGTGCAGGAGGCGGCCATTCAGCCCCTCGAGTCTGCACTGACTACAATCCCCGTAACTCCACATACTTACCCCACGTCCTGGGACACTAAGGGGCAATTTAGCATGGCTAATGCACCTAACCTGCACATCTTTGGACTGTGGGAGGAAACCGGAGCACCCGGAGGGAACCCACGCAGACACAGGGAGAATGTGCAAGCTTCACACCGATAGTAACCCAAGCTGGGAATCGAACCCAGGTCCCTGCAGCTGTGAGGCAGCAGTGCTAACCAGTGTGTGTCCGTGCCACCCATGGTAGGCTCATCCAGAAGATTAAGATGCATGGGATCCACGGTGACTTGGCTGCTTGGATTCAGAATTGGTTTGTCCATAGAAGTCAGACAGTAGTGGTAGAAGGGTGGTTTTCTGGCTGGAAATCCGTGACCAGTGGTGCTTCGCAGGGATCGATGCATAGAAACAGAAAATGTACTGGGACTTCTGATGTTTGTAATATATGTAAAAGACTTGGATGAAAATGTAGATGAGTGGGTTAGCAAGTTTGCAGATGACACAAACATAGATAGACTTGTAGATAGTGCAGAAGGTTGTGAAAGAATACAGCGGGATATAGATAAGTTGCAGATACGTGGGGAGAAATGGCAGATGGAGTTTAAGCTGGGCAAGCGTGAGGTGCTGTACTTAGAGAGATCAAAAGTTAAGGCTAAGTATGTAGTTAATGACAGGACCCTGAACAGCATTGATATACAGAAGCCTGAACTGAACCTGGGTCCCTGGCGCTGAGGTTGCAGTGCTAACCACAGTGCGACTCTATGTATTTAAGTGAAACCTTAGTTAATATCCTCCATCTGCACATAATTCAATACAATTGATGTACAATTTACCAAAGACACTTAGTTAAATTGTAGGTCTATGTATCCACAAGGTGCATTGCACATAGCCTATCCAATGCTGCGGCAATTTTGAAATAAACAAGATTCAATTCCCGGCCTTGCACAACAATATCATCCAATGTTAGAAACTGAAAACTCGCAAGTCTTTCAAACTAATTCTGGATTACTCATTTCACCTTTACTGTTGGCTAACAAGCCAAGTCATTTACAATAAACAGAATATTATTTCTGACCCTGCAAATGTTTTTGGACATGCTAATCTCTGAAGGTGTCATACTTGGCTCAGTTAATCATAACCTTGCCTTGGAGTCAGAAGGTTTTTGGTTCAAATCCCACTCCAGAGACTTTAATTCATAAGCCCAGGCCAACATTTGAATGAGGGCTGCACTGTTTGATGAGACATTAAAACAGAGACCCCCCATCTGTCCTCTCAAGATGGCTTGAAGGATCCCAGGGCAGTGGAAGCTTTTCTAACGTACTGGCCAACACCTATCCCTCAATTAGTTTCACCCAAACAGATTTTCTGGCCATTGATTTTACAGCTCATTGTGATACCTTGCTGTGCAAAAACTGGCCACACATGTCCCTACATTAGAACAGCAACAACACTTCAATTTTACTTCAATGGTTGTAGAATGCACTGGGACATCTGGAGATCCATGAAAGGTGGAACAGAAATTTAAGTCATTTATTTCAAAGTTGAAAACCAAACTTCCTCTCTGCAGATTTTGCCCGATTTCCTCACCACTTTTTCAGGATTAATGCTCTTGCTGCTCACTCTTCAACCAGTTGATTCTGTCCAGACCAACATCAACGATACTTGCAGGAATCCTCCTCTTCCCCCAGAAGGAATGCAGTTTTTCAACTTAACTGGAGGCCATTGGGCTACTCCAAAAATAAAACCGGATTTCTTGGGAACTCAGGAGCTGGAATAAGCCATTTTTACGCGGCAATGGGTATTAAGAGTTACGGAACACGAGTAGACATGGATGAGCCACCAATTTATTGGATGATGGATCAGATTAGAGGCGCTGAATGGTACGGCCTGCTTTTCTTGCCAATGGCAATCAAATTGTGAAACACACTCTGCTTTACTTGACAAGCACACACAGAAAGACACTGTGGCCACCATTGGTCACCTTGTGAAGGCAGTCAGATTCCTTGCGATAAGGAGAGTACAGTGGGAACAGCAGCTAGAGCTAACACTTATTTGTATGGCCGGGAAGGCGAATTATTCCTGGACCATATTGCAAAGTTGCTACCAATGAAGAGGATTGCAACATGCTGAGCATGTGGAACACATGACCCAAAACTGCATTAAACCATATATTTACCCATGACAATCAAGGCGTTTAAGTCAATCTGATGAGTCAACCATTAAGAGGAGGCAAGTTAACTTCAGGAAAAAGACAAAGCCTGTTTGCTCCATTTCAATATCAAGTTTACCTTATCGTTCTGTTCTCTCGAGATGTCCAAGTGCCTTTGACAGCAAGCAATTGCTTCGTCATAGCTTCCGAGTACCTTCAATGTATTTCCTAGGTTGCCACTGGCTTTTGCCTCACCAATCCGATCCCCAATCGTTCTTTAAAGAGAGAAAGATCAATTCTTGATGGCTTTCTTATTGAACTTAAACACGTGCACTGAATCTTTTACAAATTAGACAGCATATATCTACATGCACTGCAAAAATCTACCATCAGTAGCCTGGACTCCAATGGTTTGCTATCCTGAGGTTAGATGCTATGAAATGGCAGCACAAAATATTCCTCCAAAGCTTGCCATGAATCTATGCAGTGACCTGTATATGACTGACACCTTGAGTTGTCTTTTGTTTTTGCAAAATGATCATTTTACAAGTTGTAAAAACTTTCAGAGGGAAAGGGACATCTTTGACCGGCATTCACAGTGGCAGAGACATCGCTCTGTCGCTGAGATGGAATCATCGAACAGCGCAGCACAGAATGAGGCCATTCAGCCCATCAAGTCTGCTCTGCCTCTATTGAATACCAATTTAGTTAGTCGCTGTCCCCATCCTTGTCTCGTATCAATGAAATATTTCAAGTATTTACCTAATTCTCTTGAAGGTTACAAATGAATATGTTTTCATCATCCAACTAAACCGTGCATTCCAAATGCTAACCACATATGACGCAAATATGTTTTTGTCATGTCACATCTGGCTCTTTGGTCAGTCACTCTAAACCACTACCCTTCGGTTATCCACCCATCAGCCACTGGAAACAATTAGTCTTTATTTACTCTTTCTAAATCCTTCATTTTTTAAAAAATAAAAACACCTCTGGAATCTGGAACGCATTGCCTAGGAAGGTAGTCAGGGCCAGAAACCTTACAATGATTAACAAAACATTTGGATGAACATTTGAAATATCATAATATTCAAGGATATGGGACAAGTGCAGGAAAATGGGATTAGCACACCTTTAGTGGTTGTTATTGTTGGTGCAGACTTGATGGGCTGAAGGGCCTTTTCTGCGATGGCTCTATGACAATGACTGTCTGTGTGGAGTTTGCACATTCTCCCTGTGTCTGTGTGGATTTCTTCCAGGTGCTCCAGCTCCCTCCCACAGTCCAAAGATGCGCGGTTTAGGTAGATTGGCTATACTTGCCCCTTAGTGTCCCAAGATGTGTAGGTTAGGAGATTAGCGGGGCAAATACTTGCAGTACGGGGAACAGCTCTGGGTGAGATTGCTCCTCAGTGTCGGGGGATTACGTGGGGTTATAAGGATAGGGCCTGGGTGGGAACGTTGTCAGTGCAGACTTGATGGGCTGAATGGCCACCTTCTGCACTGTAGGGATTCTATGACTATCAAATCTCCTCTTGGTCTTCTCTGCTCTAAGGAGAAGAGCTCCAACTTCTCCAGCTTATCTAGGCAAATATAATCATCATCATCCCTGGAGTGATTCTTGCAAATCTCTTCTGCACCCTGGCTAATAACCTTCATGTCATTGCTAAAATGGGGCACACTGAATGGCACACAATATTCTCTGGGACTGAACTAGTACGTTATGTGCGTCTATCCTGATTTCCTGGTTTCTGAACTCAATGCCTCTCTCTGTAAGGCCCTTCTCAACAGCAATTAGGGATGGGCAATAATTGCTGACCTGGTCAACATTGCTCACTTTCCAACAACGAATTGGAGGAAAAAAACCCTTTTTTTCAAACTGCTTTCAAAGGTCTGTGCACAAATACCTCCAGGTCTCTCTCTTCTGGCTGCCACTTTGAACGACTTAGCTTGCATCAATCGCTCTTCTCATTCTCCTAACCAAAATGTACCATTGCACTTTTTCCTGTGTTGAATTCCACCTGCCTCATGTTCACCCATCTCATCTACTTGTCCACAATCTCTTGAGCAATTATAGCCCCAACAGCATTCAATTTCCGAGAGAGAGCGTGGTCTCTCTGCTGCGGTGCCTGCGAGGTTAAGGGCTCCTCATCTCACCAAACCCAATGGTGCCTCGCACTGGCCAGGGTACACTGGACGTGGGGATGGAGAAGAAGCATCAGTGATCTCAACTCGGTTCAAGTTCCAGAGGGAGCAGGTTACCAACAGGCCTATTCTGTGCTTAAATTTGTAAAAGGAACTCGCTATAGAAATTGCATGTGTTTCTCCTTCCAGAGTACCACATGTGAATTTTACCACAAGTTATTTAAGTCTCTCATTAAGTGTCCTTTTTTTTGGGTGTGACGTGGGTGGCATGGTCGCACAGTGGTTAGCACCACTGCCTCACAGCGCCAGGGACCCAGTTTGATTCCTGGCTCGGATCACTGTCTGTGTAGAGTTTGCACGTTCTCCTCGCGTCTGCATGGGTTTCCTCCGGGTGCTCTGGTTTCCTCCTACCCTCCAAAGGTGTGTGGGTTAGGTGGATTGGCCACGCTAAATTGTCCTTAGTATCAGGGGGATTAGTGAGGGTAAAGGCATTGGGTTACGAGGAGAGGGCCTGGGTGGGGTTGTGGTCGGTGCAGACTCAATGGGCTGAATGGCCTCCTTCTGCACTGAAGGATTCGATAACCAATGATCATTCATACGTGTTTTACTGTAATCACTAAACTCGGTGCCCAGATTGTGTGTGTGTGCAATATTTACATCAATGCAACATAATTTTTCCCAACAGGAAAAAAACATATGGATCTACAAAATAGGTTTTACATTATTGTTACTGCACCCTTGCTGTAACTGTCCTGTTCGGCTTGTGCATGAGTCCCTAATTAGGGAAATGAAGGAATAGACAGCATAAATCAACAATGTGCCTTAACCCTAACTTCAAATGACTACACACCCTTGAGATGTCACAGAGTCAGGTTACACTTCTTTGGTGTTTGAGATTTAGCTTGCACTCAGCTCACCTGGCCAGAGTGAGATCATGTCGATGGTATTCCAGAGCTTTGGAAAACTCCTTCAGGTAAAAGTAGGCATTGCCCAGCTGACTGTAGATGGCGCTCAAAGTCTTCAAGTCCTCCGTCCCAACCTGCACAGCTGCCTCGAAGAATGCCACTCCGGCCTTGAAATCTCCGGCTTTGCACAGTCGCTCCCCTTCGAGGGCCAGCTCAAGGCACGATGCCTCCATCCTATTCATCAAAAAAAGATATACGTATGTGTTACAAACTCATTCCTTACACATGGATTTCTATCAAGTTGGTCACAGGGCTAAAAGTCACTCTGCCCCTCTCCTTGGAAACTGTCCACAGCTGAACCAGACTTTTGCATCTACACTCTGAAAGCTAGACTCAAGAGCTGAAGGCAATCAAGTTTGACGTCTTAAGATGTTAGCTCAAATAAAGGAAGACTGAATAGGGAAAACTGTACATTAGGAGATATACAATACCGAGGTGGTCAATTTGTCGCCAAGATGAATTTCTAATCACATATCTGCTCCATCTTTAAGGTTACCTACTCCCACCTCTATAACATGGAACAGCACGATGGCACAGGGCTTCGCATTGTTGCCTCATAGTGCCAGGGCCTGGGTTTGATTCTGGCCTTGGACCACTGCCTGTGTGGAGTTTGCACATTCTCCCTGTTTCTGCGTGGGGTTTCCTCCAGGTGGTCCGGTTTCCTCCCACACTCCAAAGATGTGTGGGTTAAGTCGATTGGCTAGGCTAAATTGCCCCTTAGTATCAGGGGCACCAGCAGATAAATAGGTGGGGTTGAGGGGGGGTGTGGCCTGGGTGGGATGGTGATTGGTGGAGACCAAATGGGCTAAATGACCTTCTCCACACTGTAGGGATTGTCTGGACATATCTATCTCTGCCTCAGCTCACCTGCTCCCAAGACCCTCACCCATGCCTTTATCTTGAGACTTGACTATTCCAACATTCGCCTGGCCTGCCTCCCATTTTCCACATTCCCCAAATGTGAACTCATCCAAAGCTCTGCTGCCCAAATACTATTTCAGGCAATTTTTGTACAGTAGCGAGCTCTTGTATATGCAAAGCAACACAATAAAAACGCAGCAAGCTGCTTCATAGGAGCATTGAACACGGAGCCACATAAGGAAATAGCAAGATAAATGTACGAGGAGATTCCACAACACTGCTATAGAAATGCACAGGTATATTTTAATTGCAGCTTTAATTAAGGGACTTCAGTCAAAACATTTATAACTAGTATTAGGTCTTTAAACAAGCTCTGGGTAGCTCTATAGTTGCCGTTTGGAACAACACCATAAAAAGGTCGCCAGTTTTTACGCCAGGCACGGTGGCACAGTGGTTGGCACTGCTGCCTCACAGCACCAGGGACCCAGGTTCAATTCCTGGCTTGGGTCACTGTCTGCGTGGAGTTTGCATGTTCTCCTCATGACTGCGTTGATTTTCTCCGGATGGTCTGGTTTTCTCCCACAGTCTGAAAGACGTGCTGTAAGGTGTATTGACCCGAACAGGCACCGGGCTGTGGTGACTAGGGGAATTTCACAGTAACTTCATTGCAGTGTTAATGTAAGCCACACTTGCGACTAATAAATAAACTTTTAAAAAAAACTTTTTATTTCACAATAACAAGAATCCTGAAGGAATTGTTACATTCAATTAATCACAGCTGGGAGGCACTGCAATTGACCTTAGAACCCTTCAATTAAAGGATCATGGAGTCTGGCTGGTGGGTGAGTCGGTGGGAGAGAAGAGCCGGAGTGGGGTCTGGGTGGCAGGGCTGATATCTCATGACTGTTCAATGCCAGTAAATGAATCCAAGTATCTGAGTTAGATTGAGGTTCGAATCAAAGCTGCAAGTCACCGAAACCTAACATGCAGGTACAGCAAGCAGTTAAGGTGGCAAAATGTATTGTTAAGAACACAGCTGGTGGTAAACGCTGAATTATTGTGGATCCCAGGACAGAAGCTTGAAGCAACTGCCCTCAACTGCGTTTTGAGATTTAATGTATCAGGAAAGGTTTGAAATCCCAATAATTATGTTCCCAATGTTTTTGTGATGATTTTTAAAATAAATGCTTCTTGAGCAATGAAGTAAACAGCAATAGAATACATTAAAAGGACACTTTACGAAGACAATGGCTACACACAATGTCACTAACTTTACCTAGTTCCAAACAATCTTTATTTCACTCCTTCCAGAGCCAATTCTCCTGAACGTTCTGCGACATCTTATAAAAAAACCTAAAAATCCAGTAATCGCTACCACACAAAGTAGTTATATCCCTTTAAGATTTATTTCTGACAGTCCAAAGATGCGTAGGTTAGGGACATTGGCCATGCTAAATTGCCCCTTAGTGTCCCAAAGTATGTAGGTTAGATGGATTAGCAGGATAAATATTTGCACTGTTTTCTCTAAGAATCCCCACGAAATGAACAAGAGAAAGTTGTGGTAAAAGTAATGCCTGCGTTAGGGTAATTGTACCATATACTCTTGTTTGAAGAGCTCCAATATGTTGCTAAAATATTTCACATAGACAGGATCACAAAATATTAAAAGCTTAACTGACTAATGACCAATATGCTCCTTTAGTGTAATAAACCATGTCATAGTTTTACAAACACAAAGTCGCCATTTGGCCCATCATGTCTATACTGGCCATCAAGCACCTATCTTTACGAATCCCATTTTCCAGCCCTTGATCCGTAGCTTTGTGTGTTATGGTGTTTCAGGCGCTCATCTAAATGCTTATTAAGTATTGTGAAAGTCCTTGACTCTAGTATCCTTTCAAGCAGAGAGTCCAGATTCCCACCACCCTCTGGATGAAAAATCTTTTTCTCAAGTCCCCTCTGAATCTCCTGCCCCTTACCTTAAGTCTGTGCCCGCCTGGTTAATGACCCCTCTACAATGGTCTGGGGCACTTCACAGGTGCATTATGAAACAAAGTACAACGCTGAGTCACAATAGGAAGTATTAGGCCAAATGACCAAAAGCTTGGTCAAAGAAGTAGGGTTTGAGGAGCATCTTAAAGGAGGATAGCGAGGCAGGGGGTCAGAGAAGTGCAGAGGGGATGTAATTTCGAGCCCAAATAACTGAAGGTGTGGTGGACCAGTTGAAAGCAGGGGTGCTCAAGAGGCCAGATGAGTGCAGAAAAGAGGCAAAGTCACTATTACTCTTTGAAAATAAAATAAACCTTAGGAAATCATGCGTCCTGTTAACTTACTCTGCCCGAAAACATCCAAGCACAACTATTGGCCAAAACCTCACTCTACATGGTGTCAGTACAATACTCCCAATAATGAAAGACTAATCATCTGGTGATGATGATCCATTCCTTTTTTTGTTTACAGACACCATCTCACAGTCAGTCAACTGGTCCGATTTCAATCGGTGTAACACCAACTCCTGTTGTCAGCCATGACTTGGTAGGCTTACCCAGGCACAAGATTCAAACCCCACGCTCAGAAACTGGAACGCAGGAGTCTAGGCTAATGCTCAAGAGCTCAGGACCGAGGAAGAGTTGCCTTGTTGCAGCACTCATCTTTCAGATGAGTCTTTTAGGGGCCAGTCTGTTCTCTCAGGTGAGCATGCAGCATCCAAGGCACTATTTCATACAAGCGCATACGAGCTCTCCACACTGTCCTAACCAAGATTTATCCCTCAATCAATATCACACAAAAACAGGATATCTGATCATGGCCATTTCAGATGCTCTTATTAGACCATAAGATACAGAAGCAGAGTTAGACCATTCAGCCCATCAAGTCTGCTCCACCATTCGATCATGGCTAATATGATTCTCAACCGCATTCTCCTGCCTTTTCCCAGTAACCTTTGATCCCCTTCCCAATCAAGAACCTGTGTATCTCTGTCTTAAATTCACTCAATGACCCAGTCTCCACAACATTCTGAGGCAATGAATTCCACAAATTCTTTATCCTCTGGCTGAAGATACTCCTCCTCATCTCCGTTCTAAAGGGCCCTTTACTCTGAGGATATGCCCTCGGATTCCAGTTTCTACTATTAATGATTTGATTGATTGTCACGTATTAATATGCCATATAATAATATATACTATATTAGTATTAGAGAAAGAGGAGAGTGTGTGTGAGTGAGAGAGAGAGAAGCAGGCATTAACAGGGGCATGTATGTGAGAGAGCGAGTGCGCGCAGGCGAGAGAGAGGGAATGAGAGAGTGAGAGAGAGGGGGTGAGGCAGGCGTGTGTGAGAGAGATATCAGAAACAAGCTCTGTAGCAACACCCCTCATTTTGAAAAATCTGTGAGCAAAAGTAGCAGCAATGCTCCTCCCATTAAAAATGACAAAAAGGCACGTGTGAAGTATTTGTTGAATAAGAGAACTTTCAAGGATAATTGATGTATGGTTAAAACATGGAAACGCTCTTTAACTGTGGTTTTTAACGTTGGTACCTACTTGTGCAAATATAATCAATTTTCTGTGACCTGACTCTGTTTCTCAGGGGTTCAGACAGTCAGCACTCTGGGCAGGGGGAGGGGGGGGAACAGTCCAGAGCTGGAAAAGTTTGGGAAATCCTGAATTAACATGTGAGAAATTCCCAGAAGCAGCCTTCAATAGAACCAGATGGATGCTGCGATGATGAATTATTGATGCATATTGTATTACATCGAACTGACTGCACATTAACAAGTCAGTCAGCCCAGGGGCACCCCACACCAGCTTTGATAGTCCAATCAAATCTGTTCCCACCTCTCCAGCTAACCTCATCAACATATTTCTATCTCACTCGAGCACTTTGTGGTTTCCCCTTCTGCTGTTTATGTTAAGTCTTCCATGTCGTGATGAATCACCCATTCCGGATAAAGAAGTTCCTCTAGAATTCTTTCCCAATCCACCAATGACTCTTCGCTGACGAGTTTTGGAATCGACCACAATTTCTGAGGTTCTTCCACAGAATCCCTTCGATTTGATTTATTGCTGCCTGTATTAACATGCAGTGAAAAGTATTGCTTCTTGTGCGCTATACAGGCAAAGCATACTGTTCATAGAGGAGGAGAGTCAAGCCCTAGGCCACGGAGTTTCGTAGGAATAATGGTGTTGAGATGAACTCCCTGCAAAGCAGAAAGAGGCCATTTGGCCCATTTGCACCAGCTCTCCAAAAAGAGCATCTTACCTTGGCCCACATTCCCATTGTAACCTTATTCGTGTAACCCCACACATTACCGTGGCTAATCCTCACACACCTCTGTCATGCCTGCCTCTTTCTCTCTCTCACATGCAGACATGCACTCCTACCTCTTTCGCACACTCTTTCTTTCTCACACACACACACTCCCACCTCTGTCTCTCACACACATGCTCACCTTATTTTCTTGCACATACACACTCTCACCTCTCTCTCTCTCGATATTAAGTTGCAATTTAGCATGGTCAATCCACCTAATCTACACATCATTGAACTGAGGGGGAAACCGGAGCACCCAGAGGAAACCCACACAAACACGGGGAGAACATGCAAACTCCACACAGTCACCCAAGGCCAAAGTCGAACCTAAGTCGCTGGCGCTGTGAGGTGGCAGTGCTGACCACTGTGCCACCACGCTGCCCAATAGGATATGTCTTTCCATTGTAGTTTCTCTTCAAACCAAAGTTAATGGCCCATATTTCGGAGAAATCGGATCCTTTTCTGGTCAGGAACATCCAAAGTAGACAGGCAGCAAAAAAACCATCAGGTCCACCCGGGATCTGTGAATCATTTGCCTCATCAGGACCAGGAGCAGAGTCACGAGAAGGTCTTCCAACTTCTTCCCCCTGCCCCAACCGCTGGGTACCAAATGGCCAAATTCACACTAAACTCCACACTAAATCCCAGGAGCTTTTGGGGTGGTTATTGAACTGCACAGTGCAAGCTGCAGGGGTCATAACACAAGATGATAAGGGGTCATGAACGTCGCAGAGTTGTTTTTCCCTGATACAGTTGCCACAAGTCCATTGACATCAAAGAAAACTAACACATAGCATTGCAAATGTCACTTCCTCGAATTCATAAACGTATACGCGAACGTCCAGTTGTCTAGGGAAGTCCTAATTCCACTGAATTAAGGCTGCTTGCTCTCAGCTATGGCTAAACGCATTCTATTGGTTTCAGTGCTCACTGTATATGTTCTACAGTGCAATCATACAGAATAATTGGGTATGTGGCTGAAAACAAGACATGACCTGGAGGAACACTGAGATGTATGAGTGCAGATCAGATGGTTGCACTGAACTTCTATTTCTCTGCGGGAAGAAATCATTAATTGGCTTTCTCCGTTAGACACATCTTGTAATCTAAAACATAGAAACAAAGAGAAGGGCCAGGCCACTCGGCCCTTCGATCCTGCTCCACCATTCATTTTGGTCATGGCTGATCATCAAATTCAATATCCTGATCCCACCTCCCCTCCCCATATCCCTTGATCCCTTTAGCCCAAACAGCTATATCCAAATTCTCCTTAAAAATAAGGAAACTACTTTCTGTGGTAGCGAATCCCACAGATTCACCACACTCTGGTGAAGAAATTTCTCCGCATCTCAGTCCTAAAAGATTCCCTCAAACTATGACCCCTCGTTCTGGACTCCCCACCATTAGATATATTCTTTCTGAATCTACCCCGTCTAACCCTGTTAGAATTTTATAACTTTCTAAGAAATCCCCTCTCGCTCTTCTAAACTCTAGTGAATATAATCCTAACCAATTTAGTCTCTCATGTGACAGACCTGCCATCCCAGGAATCAGCCTGGTAAACGTTTGTTGCACTCCCTCTATAGCAAGGGCATCCTTCCTCAGACAAGGACACCAAAACTGCACACAATACTCCAGATGTGGCCTTACCAACACCTTATACAATTGCAGTAAAACATCTCTATTCCTATACTCAAATCTTCTTGTTAAGAAGGGCATAATATCATTTGCCTTTTTGACTGCCTGCTATACCTGCGCACTTACTTTGAGTGACTGATGCACAAGGACCGCAAGATCTCGCTGAGTAGCCACCTCTCTCAATTTACACCCATTCAAATAATAATCTGCCTCCCTGTTTTTGCCACATAAGTGGATAACCTCACATTTACCCACATTATACTGCATCTGCCATGCATACACCCACACACTCAGCCTGTCAAAATCACACTGAAGCATCTCTGCATCCTCCTCACAGCTCACCCTCCCACCCAACTCTGTATCATCTGCAAATTTGGAGATATTACATTTAATTCCCTCTTCCAAATCATTAAATATATAATGTGAACTGTTGGGGGTCCTTGCACAGATCCCTGCAGTATCTCATTAGTCACTGACTGCCGATTGGAAAAAGACCCGTTTATATCAACTCTTGCCTTCCTATTTCCTAACCAGCAAGTAAATAATATTAATGGAAAATGAGATGTCAGCTGGTCCCCAAAGTGCTTCAAAAAGCAAAAATTAACCTGCAAGATGGGCCCAAATTGAAATCCATCGAACTCAACCCAAACAAAAACTTCATAGGATTAAATTAAAAATTTGAAGGGGAATACTATAGTGCAAGTACCTTCTTTACAGGATGTGGCACGGTGGCACAATGGTTAGCACTGAGGCATCACAGCAAGAGGGATCCAGGTTCAATTCCGGCCTTAGAAGACTGTCCGTGTGAAGTTTGCACATTCTCCCCTGTTTGCGCGAGTTTCCTCCAGGTGCTCCGGTTTCCTCCCACACTCCAAAGATATATAGATTAGGTGGATTGGCCACACTGTATTACCCCATCGTGTCCAAATGTGTAGGTCAGGGGGATTAGCCATGATAAATGCGTGGGGTTACAGGGATAGGGTGGGGGAAAGGACCTGGGTAAGATGCTCTAACGGAGAGTCAATGTAGAATCCTTGTGCACTGTTGGGATTCTATGGACTGACAATTAACGCCCATCCCTAGTTGCCCTTGTTCAGAGGTTAGTTGAGAGTCAACCACACTGCTGTGGCTCTGGAGTCACACATAGGCCAGACCAGGTAAGGACAACAGATTTCCTTCCCTAAAAGACATTCGTGAACCAGATGGGTTTTTCCAACAATAGTTCCATGGTCATCAGTAGATTCTTAATTCCAGATATTTTCTGTTGAATTCAAATCCCACCATCTGATATGGTGGGATTCGAACCAGGGTCCTCAGAACATTAGCTGGAGTTTCTAGATTAATAGTCTAGCAATAATACCAGTAGGCCGTCACCAACCCCCCCGCCCCAAAGTAATCTTGGAGCCGACTCCTCCCACCCCCATCTCAGCTGATCCCTCCCAACCCTCATCTGAACTGACCCCTCCCAACCCCCATCTCAGCCAACACCCCCCCCATCCCATGTCAGCTGACTCCACACACCCACATCCTCTGAAGAAAGTACTTCAATTCACACAACACCTTAGGATGTCTCCATGTCCCAGTAAATGTGAACGTGGTTACTGCATTAGCAGGCAGCTGCACATTGCACACAGCAAAAACCTAGACACAACAGCATGAGGAGTGACCAAGTACAAACACAGGAATCAGGATTTAAGATGATTGATGGAAGTATTAAAGACAACACAAAAAAAAATCCAGGGAGTGGCCAAGATCAGGGATGCACTGCCTGAGTGTGGGATGCAGGCAGATTCAACACCAGCATTCATAGGAGATTGAACAATCAACCGGAATAACAAAATACTGCAGGTCTGCTGGGAAAAGAGAGGCATGTGGAACTAGCCAAGTTGCTCTTGCTGAAAGACAGCACATACGTGGCAGGCCGAATGGTCTCCTTGTGTGGTGTAACAATTTTATATTTCTGTATGAGGAGACCTAGGTGTCCTCGTGCACCAGCTGCTAAAGCTAAGTATGCAGGTGCAACAGGCAGTAAAGGAGGAAAATGGTATGTTGGTCTTCATGGCGAGAGGATTTCAGTACAGGAGTAGGGATATCTTGCTGCAGTTATATTGGTGAAACCACACGAGGAGTATTGTGCACAGTTTTGGTCTCCTGATCTGAGGAAGGATTTTCTTGCTATAGAGAGGAATGTGGAGAAGGTTTACCAGACTGATTCCTGAGATGGCAGGACTGATGTATGAAGACAGATTGAATCAGTTAGGGTTAGGATGAGGGGAGATCTCATAAAATGCTATAAAATTATAACAAATTAGATGCAGGAATGATGCGCCCGATGGTGGGGGTTAGGATGCTCATTTGGAGTCAGTGCAGACTCGATGAGCCAATTGGCTTCCTTCTGCACTATCAGGATTCTACGGTCCTAGTCATTTTACGGGCCATTTGCCCTTAAAAGGTGGAACAGCTCATCAAAGCAAGGTTGGTAACACACATGATGTGTCAATTGCCCGAGAGACAACCGGCCCCTCTTAATTCAAACTTGCTCCTTGCATAACAAGCAAAATCAAATTAAAATGGCACACAATGCAACAGCATTGAAATAAAACCCTCAGGCTGACTTCAAATGTTGGAATGGAGTCTTATGAAAGAAAAACGCAGACGATCAAATGAAGCAATGTCAAATTATGAGTTAAAAACTGGAGAGGGGGGAGAAAAAACACAGAACAATTGACAAAGGCAGTCTCAAGTCAAGTGAAAAATAGTAAAAAGGGAATGAAATAAATGTAGAAGGGTTTGAAATAATTCTCTAAAAATCCAAATGAGAAAAAGGGGCCGAAAATAATTAGCAAACCAACAAGTGTCCATCAGATTTGGGGGAGGGACGGGTCTGTTCCATAATTTAAGACCGAGATAATGCTTAAGGCAGTTGTCTAGATGAGAGCTCCAAAAGAAAACTAGCTGCCCCGAGTCCTCGAGCCAATAGATGCAATCTTCTTTAATATATAAAACTGTGCTCCATATTTTCCCTTTAAAACAGATTACTAAAGCTGTGCCGAGTGACACTGTAATCAGCGTGCTAAGTATGAAAAGTGGTTATGTTACTCACAGAAAACTGCCCAAGTGCACACAATCAGGGCATACAGGCCCCGTATCGCATTCGTTCTTTTTGTAGATACCACTGGTGAGAACCTCTCAAAATAAAACCCTGAGGCTTACTCCGAACGTCATGCAAACATACCACACAACCATCGTGTGTTTCCATAGCAACTCTGCAGATGCTGCGTTAGTTACCCAAGTACCTGTAAATCCATTGGAGTTTAGTTTTGATGTGAGGTTTTACGGAAATGTTCATGGCTGGCTAAGTATTAAGGGAGGGAAGATGCAGGCAACATTCATCTTCTTCTGCTTCACATAAATGGAGAGATTGGAACAATGATTTCTTTTCAGTCTGTGCTGTTGCTGGGGACTCGAGCAGCAGCGAAACAGACTGTGCCCACTGCAATGTGAAATCAAATTTGCAGCCGCTGTCACTACTCACTTTGTATTATCAATTACAGAATATGAATGCTGGTAAAACTATCTTACAAACCTTAGTCAGAAATAACATGGGACAAAGTGTCCACAACTCAATTGGGCTTGTGGTTCTGTATCTTTGATTTTACACACTGTATTATCCTTGGCGCCAAAAATATTTAACCCTTAAAGTTGCTTCGCATGAGCTTAAATTGCACTAAATTACAACCTCGCATTTTTAAATTTGATTTGATTTTTTAAGCCGTGTGTCACAAAAATCAATTAGCCCTCATCACGTGACTTCACAAGATGCAAACATCCTAAGAACCCAATGGCATAATATTGGGGAAAAATAACAATTTAGAAAGAATATTCAACGCCACAGACAATTATCAGGAAGAGTGACGCGAGCTGAGATGTTTAGACAACAATCAGCTTGGTTTGACGTAGTTTCCTTTGTCTGAACCTTCATCAATTTTTGCCCAGTCAGTCACCTAGACATGAGCATCATTCTCTGACACAGGAGAAACTCAATTTCAATGGAAACATCAGTGAGAATGCCCTGATTGTTAATTCTCTGACATATCAATAAAAATAAGGAAGGCTGAGATGGGAATAGGGTTAGAAAGAATAATACAACAGGTATTGGTAGAGATAGGAAAAAAAATTAATTATTTCACTTAGGTTTTTACCTGAAGACAGACATGGCACAGTGGTTAACACTGCTGCCTTACAGTGCCAGGGAACTGGGTTCAATGGTGCCTTTGGGTGAATGTGCGGAGTTTGCACATCCTCCCCGTATCTGCGTGGATTTCCTCCAGCACGCCAAAGTTTTACAGATTAGCTGGATTGGCCATGTTAAATTGTTCCTTAGTGTCCCAAATTGTGTAGGTTAGGGAGATTAGCAGGGTAAATACCTGGGATGACAGGGATAGGGCCTGGAAGGGATGCTCTTTGGAGAATTGATGGGCCAAATGGTCTCCATATGGCATTGTAAGGATTTTATGATTCTATAACAAAGGATGCTGAAATTAGTAATGAGATAAGTGTATTTAAAATAAAACAAGGGGATTTATTAAATCAACTAATCAAATTCCAGGAGAATAAAACCCCACGTCTGGGTGAAATGCATCGAAGCATTTTAAAAGAATCGAAGGAAGAGATAGCAAAGGCATTACTTCACATATTTAATAATTCATTAGAAAAATGAGTTTTGTTAATGAGTGCTGGCAGTTAGCTAGTGTAATAACTTTATTTGAAAGAGGATAGGATATTTCCAAGGAATTATAATCAGCTTAACATCAGTGTTAGCAAAAATAATGGAATCTCAGAATCCCTACAGTGCAGAAAGGAGGCCATTCAGCCCATCAAGCCTGCACTGACAACAATCCCATCCTATCCCCATAACTCCACATTTTTACCCGGCAAGTCCCCCTGATGCCAAGGGGCAATTTAGCATTGCCTATAAACTAACCTGCACACATTTGGACTGTGGATGGAAACCAGAGCACCCAGAGGAAACCCACGCAGGCACGGGGACAACATGCAAACTCCACACAGACAGTGACCTGAGGCCAGAATTGAATCCAGGTCCCTGGTGCTGTAAGGCAGCAGTGCTAACCACTGTGTCACCCAATCTCTAACGAATATAAGAATATCTGGAAATTTAAGAATATCTGGAAATTTAAAAAAGACAATAATAAGCCAGCAAAGATTTTAAAGGGAAAATTCTTATTTGACCAAACTTAGAACTTTTTGAGGAGATGACAGAGAGAGTTCTGTAAAAGGGTCATTTAGATCCAAAATGTTAACTCTCTTTCTCTCCACAGATGCTGTCAGTTCTGCTGAGTTCATCCAGCATTTTCTGTTTCTATTACAGAGAGGGTAGACAAGAGTAATGCAGTAAATGTAATTTATCTGAATTCTCAAAAGATGAGACAAGCCACTTGTTGTCAAAGATTTTCATCTTGAACTCATCAGGACAATTCACAAGAACACCAAACGTAAAGGACACAACAACGTCCTCATCTCTTCTCATGAAGTATAAATAGGTGTCCCCTTTTGCATGTGACATTCTTGCGAATTGTTCTGATGAGTGCAAGTTGAGAAGCTTTGACAAATGTGTCCATTTTCAAGAATAGACAAAATCTTTGACATGATGTCTAAACCCATCATTGGGGTGGCACAGTGGTTAGCACTGCCGCCTCTCAGTGCCAGGGACCTGGGTTCAATTCCCAGCTTGGGTTACTGTCTCTGTGGAGTCTGCACATTCTCCCCGTGTCTGCATGGGTTTCCTCCCATGGTCCAATGATGTGCAGGTTAGGTGGATTGGCCATACTAAATTGTCCCTTAGTGTTTTGAGGGGGGGGGGGGGTGTAAATGCATGGGGTTATGAGGTCGGGGCCTGGGTGGGATTGTGGCCGGTGCAGACGTGATGGGCTGAATGGCCTCCTTCTGCACTGTAGGGATTCTATGATTCTATAGACCAAAACCAGGGGTGGTAGTACTCGCTTCCAAGATAGCAGCCTCACTTGTGAGGCTGCAAGTCTAGAAATATAATCACTGGGAAGTAGACGCCAATACGAGCTTTCAAGCAATATTCAAGTGCAAATACGCTTAGCACTGGGACTGCAGTGCTTTCATTCGACTCGAATATTAAGCCAACAAAGCGAGACCATGGGAATCAACTGGATAACAATTCATATGTTTACGTTGTGTTGACGTGTTGGCAGAGTGAGATGGCACAAGGGGCAGAGGAGGCTCATGAAGAGCATAAAACCTCAGCATCGAACCTGTTTCCAGATTGTGGAAATGGATGTAATTCTATGAACACAAAGCAGAGATGAGGATAGGAAGGGTAAGGAAGACAGAGGGAGGCCAAGAGCAAACGTGTGGAGAAAGAAAAGGTGAACACAAAAAAATACATAGGTAGCACAAAAAGAATTAGGAAGGCAAGTTCAATTATACAAGACATTTGGGGAAAAAAAACACCATGGACAGGGAGAATGTGTGGGTTCTGTTTGTCAGACACCTCATTTCCTAAACAAACGAACATGAGGCTACAAAAAGCAGTTTATAAAATCAAGTTGTTTCTTTTGTCAACAGGTTTATACAACACCTCAATTGTGTTCACCATTTTCATATCATTACTTTTGCTATTGACGTTCCAAACCTGAATGGTTTACTGCTACTGACCTCAAATGTCATATTTGCACATCAGCTGCCCAGGAAAATTGCACAGAGATGTTTGATACATGGGGAAAACACATACATTAACCACAGAACTAATTTAAATGAATGGATCTTGCTGTAGTAGCTAGAATTGTTATTGTCTTCCCACAAATTGGTAGTGCTGTTGTATCTTTCATTAGCCATAGAACATCTACGATGCAGGAAGAGGCCATCCAGCCCATCGAGTCTGTACCCAATCTCAGGAAGAACATCCCACTCAGGCCCTACCCTCTGCCCAAATCCAGTAACCCTGCACATTGACCGACACATCTTTGGACACTAAGGGGCAATTTAGCATGGCAAGTTTTGGGCAACATAGTGGCAGTGGTTCACACTGCTGCCTCACAGCAGCAGGGTCCCAGGTTCAATTCCAGCCTTGGGTCACTGTCTGCGTGGAGTTTGCACATTCTCCCCATGTCAGTGTGGGTTTCCTCTGGGTGTTTTGTTTTCCTCCCATACGCCAAAGATGTGTGGGTTAGTTTGATTGGCCATGCTAAATTGCCCCTAGTGTCAGGGGAATTGGTGGGATAAATGTGTGGGGTTATGGGAATAGGGCCTGGGTGGGATTGAGATTGTTACAGATTCGAGGGGCTGAATAGTCTCCTACTGTGCTGTAGGGATTCCATAATCTAAAAGAAAACACAACTCTCGTAACCAAAACCAAGGGTAGGGGAACACCACCACCTGCAAGCTGCCTTCCAAGTCACACACCATCTCAACATTGCTGTTCCTTCACTATCACTGGGTTACAAATCTGGGACTCACTGTCTAACAGCACTGTGGGTGTACCTACACCACACGGAGTGCAGCAGTTAAGGAAGGCACTCACTCACCGGCAATTAGGAATGTGTAACAAATGCTGGCCAAGACAGTATGTTACAATGATCCATGAAAATTTTTAAAAGTCAATCCTTTTCCCACCTTTTGTTAAGTTTTTTTCAGTTATCTTACAATTATACAGTCCAGAACAGATCATTCGGCCCATCTAGTCTGCACTGACACACAAGAAACCCCTGACCTCCAACCTACTCCCATGCCCATAGCCTTATAAGAAGTTTATTTATTAGTCACAAGTAGAATTACATTCACACTGTAATGAAGTTACTGTGAAAATCCCCTAGTCGCCACCTGTTCAGGTACACTGAGGGAGAATTTAGCATGGCCAATGCATCCTACCATCACGTCTTTGAACTGTGGGAGGAAACCGGAATACCTACAGGAAACCCACGCAGATACGGGGAGAACATGCAGACTCCACACAGACAGTGACCCAAGCCAGAAATCGAATCTGAGTCCCTGGCGCTGTGAGGCAGCAGTGCTAACCACTGTGCCAATCTATATCCTTGGCAACCCACCCTCAACCACCTCCCCAAGCAGTGCATTCCAGAGATCAACACCCTGTGGGTAAAAAGGTTTTTCCTCACGTCCCCTCTAAACCTCCTGCCCCTCAGCTTGAACCAACATCCCCTTGTGACTGACCCTTCAAGTAAGGGGAACAGCTGCACCCTATCCCTCTGTCCATACCCCTCAATCTTGGGCCCCTCAATCAGGTCACCCCCTGGTCTTCTCTGCTCCAATGAAAACAACCCATGTCTATCTAACCTTCCCTCATAAGTTAAATGTTCCATCCCAGGCAGCATCCTGGTGAATCTCCTCCGCACCCCTTCCACTGCAATCACACCCTTGTCCAGAGCAAATGTATGATATGACACCAGAGTCCATTATGGGGTTTAGTAGCAAAGACATAAGGGAAATAAAGCTGAAATTTGAGCTTTCATCAGTAAAGGCGACAACAAAATATGGCAAAATAAAGAAGTATGATGCATGCACCCATTCTATTCAGATTCCAGGTGAACTGCCTGTGGCAATCTAGAGGACACACTCATAATGAAGAAAGATGCTGTAGAAATACGGAACACAACTGCATAACCAAATATTTACCATTTTGCAATGTTTAGTCCCGTAAATCATCTACCTTTGTTTCTGCACAAGTCACATTCTAAAATCTTAAAGAACAAAGAACAGTACAGCACAGGAACAGATTCTTCAGCCCGGCAAACCTGCACCAATCATGATGTCCTACCTAGAGCAACCGCCTGTATCCCTCTATTCCCCGCCTGTTCACGTTCCTATCCAGTTCAATCTTAAATGTGGCTTACATATTTGCCTCAACCACCTCACTTGGCAGTGCATCCCAGGTCCCCACCACACTTGGATAAAAAATTTACCCCACACATCTCGACTGAACCTTTCCCCTTTTACATTGAATTCTCTCTCGGCATACTCCAACAGGTGCTGGAGTGTGATGATTAGGGAATTTCACAGTAACTTCATTGCAGTGTTAATGTAAGCCTACTTGTGATACTGATAATATAAACTTTTAAACTATTCCCCGTCCATTTGTGCGTCTATCCAGATAAGTCTCAAGTGTCACTCGTGTCTGTCTACCTCACTTGGCAGTGCATTCCAGGCCCCCACTACCTTGTGCGTAAAAAACCTCCCTCACACATGTCCATTGAACCTTTCCCCCCTTACTTTGAACTTATGCCCCCTTGTATTTGTCATTTCTGCCCTAGAACATAGAACGTTACAACGCAGTACAGGCCCTTCGGCCCTCGATGTTGCGCCGACCAGCGGAACCAACCTAATGACTTTCTAACCTAAACGATTCCAATGTTATCCATATGCCTATCCACTGACCATTTGAACCTTCCAATTGTTCAACCTATCTATGCCCCTTATAATTTTATGAGCTTCTATCAGGTCACCCCTCAGCCTCCGTCTTTCCAGGGAAAACAATCCCAGTTTATTCAATCTGTCCTCATAGCTAATACTCTTCCATATCAGGCAACATCCTAGTAAACCTTTCCTGTATTCTCTCCAAAGCCTCCACGCCCTTCTGGCTATGTGGCAGCCAGAATTGGACAGTGTTGCAAATGTGGCCTAACTAGCGTTTTATACAACTGTAACATAATTTGCCAACTTTTATACTCATTGCCCTGGCCGATGAAGGCAGGCATGCCATGTGCTTTCTTCACCACCTTCTCCACCTGTGCTCTCACTTAATCTGTGGACCTGTACTCCCAGATCCCTCTGGGTGTCTAAATGTTTGCATGAAAAATTTCAACACAAATCAAGATTTCTGAATTAATTTGCTAACCTGTGCTCAAATAACTGAGGACAGAAACACAACTTATTTTGTAGCCTAACCCAAGAGATGTTTCAATGACTGCACTGAAACATTTGTGAGCTAGACAGATGATGACATTTTGGAAACTGCATGTACTGCTTAAATTAATGTGGAATAACATCAACTTTAAGGACCATCTTTTAGCCAGACAAAAGAAATGAATGTATCTTTGTTATTTTTGGGTTGTCTTCTCCTTAGGCTGTTTCCCACCTTGTTTTTTTACTGTTTCTCTGTGCTTCTAGAAACTGCTGTCACCATCTGTTATTACTGGATTGTCCTGGAAGCCTTTGCATGTCTTACCCTTAGTAACAGATCTAGCTGGAGGCAAAGATGCTTTCTACAAAGTTTTTTTATGTATATGATTGACTATAGGCAAAACTAAAAGAGACCTGGGAATAATACCATCACCTGGAGGTTCCCCTCCAAGTCACTCACCATCCTGCCCTGGAAATATATCGCTTGTTCCAATAACCCATGAAAACATTTTTGTAAAAAAAAAATCAACATTCTTCTTATTTTTTGCGACTTTTTTTTCAATTATCAGAGAATTAAACAGTGCAGAAAAGGTCATTCAGCCCATCTAGTCTGCACCGATACATGAGTAACACCTGACCTCCCACTTAATCCCATTTACCAGCACTTTGGCCCATAGCCGTGATGTACCAAGTGCTCATCCATGTAATTTTTCAAGGATGTGAGGCAACCCACCCTCAACCCCTTCCCAAGCAGCACATTCCAGTCTGTCAACACCCTCTGGGTAAAAAGGTTTTTCTTCACATCCCCCCCAACCTCCTGCTGCTCACCTTGAACCTATGTCCCCTTGTGACTGGGTCAAAATCCTGAATTCTCCCCCTAACAGCACTGTGGGTCTACCTACACTTCAGGAACTGCAGCAGTCCAAGAAGGCAGCTCACCCCCAACCCTCTCAAGGGCAATTGGGGATGGGCAATGAATTCTAGCCTAGAATGCCCACATCTCATAAGTTAATAAAAAGCTACTTCTCTTAAGTTCTGCTCATTCACCTCTCTCTGAGTAACATCATGACACAGCTCCTTATGCACATGCTCAGTAGCTATTATTAAAGAAGAACTAGAGTTAACCCTTTAATGTCAAGGCTGGTAACACTCTCAATCTCAAAGTCAGAAGTAGACTCCAAGTCCCATTCCAGAGATTTCAGCACAACATCTAGGCTGACACTTCAAGGCAACACCAAAAGAGTGCTGCACTGTCAGACAAGTCATCTTTCAAATGAAACATTAAACCGACGTCTTATTTATCATCTCAGTTGGACACAAGGATTCTACACCATTGCCCTGAAGCAACACCACTAAGAAGAAAACTATTGTCAGTGTGGTTTGTAGAAGCAGGTTATGAGGAAATGAGCTGTCTTCATTACTATTGTGACTAAATTTTAAACAGTATTTTGGTTGCTGTAAAGCACTTTGGAACAATGAGGTTGTGAAAGTTGCTGTGTAAGGGCAAGTGTGTCCTTCACAACAAAGCTGAATATATGGGCAAGCTTTCTTAACGTTACTAGGAAATGAGCAACTGCTTAAATGGTTTTGTATCAGAAACGTTACTTTGAGCCTGAAGGAGATGGAGAAAATGGTAGAAAGTAACATTTTCTGAGCTGTACAATTGGTTTGATTCTCTTTTCTTGCCATCTCCTTTGCATTTTAAAAATGAGGGGTTGCCCGTTTGAGATAGAGGAGGAGAAATTCTCTCTCTGAGGGTTGAGTGCCTCTAGAACTCTCTTCCTCAAAAGTTCAGTTCAAGCAGAATCTTTGAATGTTTTTAAGGCTGAGCTGGTTAGATTCTTGCTTAACCAGGGGAGTGAAAGGTTACTGGGGAGAGGCAGGAATCTGCGGTTGAGGTTACAATCAGGTCAGACAAGAGCTTATTGAATGGCGGAGCAGACTCAAGCAGCCGAGTGGCCTACTCCTGGTCCTAATTTGTATGTTCGTAAGCTTCTGCCCCCTGAATGGTGAGTGATTACTCAGAGCTGCTTATTCCCATAAACTCAGCAGGGTAAACTTAAGCCACTACTCTTAACTTTGAATCCAACATTCCTTACCTCTTCTAGTTTTTGTTAACGTGGTGCCCACTGATTCAGGATAAGTAAAACTACCAAGACAAGAAGCACACATATAATTGGGAAGGATATAATTGGGGTGGCACCTAGTTAGCACTGTTGCCTCACAGTGCCAGGGACCTGGGTTCGATTCCTGGCTTGGGTCACCGTCTGTGCGGAGTCTGCACGTTCTCCCTGCATCTGCATGGGTTTCCTCCCGCAGTCCGAAAGACGTACTGGTTAGGTGCATTGGCCATGCTAAATTCTCCCTCAGTGTCCTCGAACAGGCACCGGAGTGTGGTGACTAGGGGATTTTCACAGTAACTTCATTGCAGTGTTGATGTCACTCTACTTGTGAAAATTATCAGAACTGAAGGGAGGGAGAATACATTAGAGACATTCAGCATGTTGTAGACCTTGGGACTCAACATTGAGTTTGCCAACTTTAGATTGTGACCTTTCTCCTCCATCTTACACCCCTTGTTAAAAAATATCACACAGCGTGGCATATCAGCACAATGGCACAGTAGTTAGTACTGCTGCCTTACAGCGCCAGGGGCCCAGGTTCGATTCCTAGCTTGGGTCACTGTGCAGACTCCACACAGACGTTCTCCCCGTGTCTGCGTGCATTTCCTCTGGGTTCTCCGGTTTCCTCCCACAGTCCAAAGATGTGCAGGTTAGGTGATTTGGCAATGCTAAACAGCCCCTTAGTGTCAGGGGGGACAGGCTAAGGTAAATGCATGGGGTTATGGGGATAGGGCCGAGGTGGGATTGTGGTCGGTGCTAACTCGATGGGCCAAATGGCCTCCTTCTACACCGTAGGAATCTATGATTCTATGTCATGTATTTCCTCAATGCAACTCCCCACTCTTCTCCCACGCCAGGCCTTCTGTCTTTTGTTCTTAAAAGCTAGTACCTCTTGGTGCAATCTCTTACAGCTCTAACACATTCTCCCTCCCCTCAGTTCTGACAAAGAGTCTAAGGACTCGAAGTGTTAGCTCTGTTCTCCTAATAGATGCTGCCAGATCTGCTGAGATTCTCTGGCATCTTCTGCTCTTGTTTCAATATTTAAGGCTTTGATTCCCTGTCACACAAGATTGGAGAACTAATGCTCGACCTTTCAGGAAAGCAATACGAATACTTACAAAGTTTATGTGAAAGAATTAAAACTGGCTGCGAACAAGTTGAAACAAAAAAAAGATCGTTAAATTACACCTAGTTAAAGAGCACAGAGAGAAAATCACATCACCACAGCAACTTGCAGAGCCTGGCTCAAGATTGGCCTGGGATTTATTTAACTTGGCTACATGATAAAAGAGAAAGAAAACAAATTGGAGTGCCAGTGAATTCTGAGATGTACTTGGAAGAAGCCAGTGGTTGGCAGGCAGCGACTGCAGGAGGTTTGATTTAAAACTGAAAGCACTAAAAAACAGAACTTTGTGGAAGGCGTTGGGTACACTGTGTTCGCTGCTTACATTGCGTTCTTCTCCATGTTCTTACAGGCGCTTCTGTTCAATCTGCAAGAGTAATCCTGAGCCTTCGATGCCTTGATGTTTTAATTCGTCCCGTCACTCCCACTCAGATCTGGGCCTCCTACACCATTCCAGTGCATTTTAACATAAGCTCATGGAGCAGCATCTCTTCTTTTGATCAGGCACTTTACAACCTTTCCATCCTCAGCACTTAGAGTCATAAGGTTTACAGCATGGAAACAGGCCCTCCGGCCTAACTTGTCCATGTCGCCTTTTTTTTTAAAGCCCTGAAGCGAGTCCCAATTGCCCACATCTGGCCCATATCCCTCTACACCCAATTAGTCATGCAACTGTCTAAAAGCATTTTAGAAGACAAAATTGTACCCGCCTCTATTACTATCTCTGGTAGAATACAGAATCATGGAATCTGCAGTACAGAAGGAGGTCGTTTGGCCCATCAAGCTTGCAGCGGTAACAATCCAGGCCCTATCTCTGTAATCCCAGGTATTTACCCTCTTAGTCTCCTGACACTAAGAGGCAATTTAGCATTGCCAATCAACCCAACCTGCACATCTTTCAGCTATGGGAGGAAACTGGAGCACCCGCAGGAAACCCATGCTGTTATGGGGAGAATATGCAAACTCCACACAGTCACTTGAGGCTGGAATTGAACTCAGGTCCCTGGCACTGTGAGGCAGCAGGGCTAACCACTGTGCCACCCCAAACTTGAGTTCTGAACTTTAGTTCAATAACTTTGGATCACAACTACTGCTCCTGATGTCCTTTTAAAAGGTTTGTAAAGGTTTTGCCACTTGCAGCTCCCGCCAAACGCATTTCTCGACTTGTCACACACCACCTTGTTTTGCCTCTCACCATCATTACCACTGCCACATAATTAATCCTGCCTGCTTTCCTATCACGTACCTTTCCTCTTGTTCTTTCCTCCCTTCCATCCCCATTTTCCTGGTCTCTGTAATGGTCTGTTAACTATAAAACAGACAGCAGGAATTTTCTCCAATGAAGTACTGGGAGAACTGAAGCCATTGTCTTCAGTTCCCAGCTTGAAACTCCATTCCTTAGCTACCCCTCCCATCCCTCTCCCTGGCAACAGTCAGAGATTAAGCCAGTCTGTTGGCAAACTTTTCATGTTTGATCTCGAGCTCAACACTGCTGACATTTTCCACTTCTTTAACATTGTTACCTGTCTTCACTAGTCATTGGTTAATGAAGCTCTTATTTACACATTCGTCACCTTTACATTCGACTGTTCCAACGCAATCCCGGCAGGTCTCTCACGTCCTAAACTCAGTAAACATATGGTTATTGATAAACTCTGCACTCTGTGTTTTAACTTTCACCAAGAACCATTCCCTATCTCCTCTGCACTTGCTTACCAACACTGGCTCCTAGTCAAGCAATGTCTTGATTTTAAAATCCTCATCCTGTAATTTCTTCCAAACTTTCAACTCTGTACACTCCTCCAATTCTGCTCTCTTGTGCTTTCCCCAATTATAATTGCTCCGCCTTTGGTTGGGAATACTCTCGCTCAGTCCCCCTACCTCAATTGCCTCCTTTAAGACGCTCCTTAAAACCCATCTCTTGGAACAAATATTTCCTTCATGTGGCTCATGTCACACTATGCCTTACATTGCTCCTGTGAAGCTTGGGACTTTACATCCTGCTAATGGTGCTATGTAAACATCAAGTTGTTGTAAATCTCTCCTTATTCTAGGCTGCGTTTTTCTCTCTTCACAGATGTCGCCTGACCTTTTGAGGAGAGGTAGGAAGGGCAGAAAAATGGAGAAGTGAAAAACCTGTCACGGTTTTATTGACTAGCAGAGTCAGAGCATGGGGCCAACTGGCCAAACCCTTCCCCCTCCCTGTATCTCAGCTGTCGAGGAGGGTTTCCAGCAAGTTTTTATTTCAGATTTTCAGCCGTTCTTTTGCTTTGCCGCACGCAAAGGGAAGGTTCACATCCTCAATGTTCTTATCATTGAATCCCTACAGCGCAGGAGGAGGCCACTCAGCCCATCGAGTCTACACCAACAACAACCCCACCCAGGCCCAGTCCTTATAAATCTAACATATTTACTCTACTAATCGCTCTAACCTATGTGTCCCCTGACACGAAGGGGCCATTTGGCATGGTCAATGCACCTAACCCACACATCTCTGGATTGTGGGAGGAAACCCACACAGACCCGGGAAGAGCATGCAAACTCCATACGGATAGTGACCCAACCCGAGAATCGAACCTGGGTCCCCTGGAGCTGTTAGGTAGCAATGCTAACCTCTGTGCCGCCCCACCAACCTGTACCTGGATGCAAGTTTGCAGGCTGCTTCTGGAATGGATGTCAAAGCTACGTCAGGACTCATATCCATCAGGACTTTTGATGACCCTCATCAAGCCTTTGCAAAACAAGGACTATAAAACTTCAATTTGGGGATTTGTCTCCTGGACTTTTGGATTCCAAACGGTACGCACCTTGGAGGGGTGTTATTGTGTTGTTGTTGTTTGAAATCAATTTTTTCTTAATTAAAGAAGTTGTTTAATCCTAATGTTGATTTGCTGGTTGATAAGTGACCATTTCTTTACAAAACCATGGCTTATGGCTGCAGTAACTTCAGGGACAGAAAACCCATTACGATAAATAAAAATAGAAAACTATGCAGAAATTAAACAGCATTTCCTCAAACAAAACGTAGTCTGTGAGTTAAATAATGCTCACTTGAAATTTCTGGTTGTATTACTGATATGTGCACAACATGGCATTTTTGTATAAAATCAAAAAACTGCTGGAATCTGAAACAAAAACAGAAAATGCTGGAAAATGACAAAGGGTCATCCAGACTCGAATCATTGGTTCTATTCTCTCTCCACAGATGCTGTCAGACCTGCTGAGATTTTCCAGCAGTTTCTGTTCTTGTATGGTGTTTTATTTCCATGCTTGAGTGACATTTCATTGATCTATGCATCTTTATAATCAGGACCTGGAATTCATATCACAGTAGAAAATGCCAAAGATCCCAAAATTAAACCAAATGTAACAGCTCACCACCTGTTATTACAAGAGATAGTATTCCCATTTAAAGCCAGTTGGTCATTGTTTCGCCTGGCCCCTTGGATCTGTGAACTTTTTTGTTTAATTCATTCGTGGGACATGGGTGTCGCTGACTGGGCCAGCATTTATTGCTCATCTCGAGTTGCCTGATGGCAGTTGAAGAGTCAACCACATTGCGGTGACTCTGGGAGTCACATGTAGGCCAGACCAGATAAGGATGGCAGATTTCCTCCCCCAGTTGACAATGGCTTCATGGTCATCAGTCGATTTTTAATTCCAGATCTTTTTTATTGAATTCTAATTCCACCATCTGCCACGGTGGGATTCGAACCCAGGTTCTCTTGACATGGTCCTTGGGTGATTGGAGAGGTGGTACTCCAACTCTGGCACTTGCTCAACGCTTGTTTCTTAGTTCTACGTTTGAAGGGGTTACAGGGTAAGGATACTGTGTTCCAATCTCTCAAAAGTCTAACAACTGACTGATGTAGATGATGTGTCACTGATATAGTACATTAACATATCCATTCTGTTAACTCAAATGACAGTCAGAACTTAGTTGCAATCTTAGGGAAGGGAATTTTGGACAGATGCATTAAGTGTGTGCATGGAACTTACCTCAAGCATAATTTCAATTCCTTAATTTTCATCTGACCTCTGGATGACCCAGCGAGTTGTGTACTTATTTGAAATAGAGACACTTCTCAGAATACAGCAGCCAATTTGCACATATCAAACTCCCACACACAGCAAAGTGAAAATGCATAACCATTGCCTAGGATACCCAAGGAGAACTTAGCCGCCTCCTCAGGGTCGTCAACCCTCCGTTTAACACATCCTGTGAAAGTGGGCACCTCTGACAATGCCGCATTTCATCAGTATCCCACCTGGAGGGTCAGCATGTGCTCAAGTCCACGAAACGGGGCTTGAACACAAAAGGAGCTTCAACTGCAACAAATAAACCTTCCCCCAAGATACAAAAGCGCAACAGGAAAGATAAATCAACTGTGAGGAATAAAAGGTTAAAGGTTGCATTATAATCAAAGGAAGTCGGCTTATAAGATTGCAGAACCATTGGTAAGCCTGAGGACTGGGTGCAATTTGGAACCCAGTAAAGGAGGACCAAGAAACTGAGAAAGAGTGGGAAAAGAGAATAGGAATACATACAAACAAGAAACACAAAAAGGCGAACCGTAATCATTTCTTTAAGTATGCAAAGCAAAGAATAGCCTGGACAAATTTGGGTCCGTTACAGGCAGAGTGGGAAAATTCATAATGGGGAATGGGATAATGGCAGAGAAACTGAACTATTACATGCTGTCTTCACAGAAAGAAAAACCAAAATAAATTAGCATTAATCTAGAGGAAGTGTTCAAAAAATTAACCAGATTGAAACTGATACATTTACTGGATCAGAAGAGCTACATCCCAGAAAAGAGGGAGAATTGAGAAATACAATGCTGTTAGTTTAACATTATTAGGGAAAACGTAAGATTGTTATAAATCATTTGATAACTGGACACTTGAAAAATAGTGATCTGATGGAGCAGAGTCAACATGGGTTTATGAAAGGGAAATCATGTTGATAAATGTTTTGGGAGTTTTTTTTTGTGTGTGTGACCTGTAGCATAGATAAAGGAGAACTGGTGAAGGTAATGCATTTAGATTGTCAGAAGGCTTTTGACAGGGTCCCACACAGGAGATTAATAAATAAAATTAGAGCGCATGGCACAGGGGGTATTATACTGGTATAGATTTGGGAATTGGGAACCAAACGCAAATTTCCAAATTTGCTGATGACACAGAATTATGTGGGAACGTAAGTTGTGAGGAAGATGCAAGGAGGCTGCAAGTGGACTTGGACAGACTAACTCAGTGGACAAGAACATGGCAGATGGAATATAAAGTAAGTGTGAAGTTACCCACTTTGGTAGAAAGAAAGAAAATACTCTGTTTTTCTCAAGTGGCTAGAGGTTTGGAAGTGCTGGTGTCCAAAAGGACCTGGATGTCCTTGTTTGAGTCAACAGCATGTAGGGGCAGTCAGGAATTAGGAAGGCAGATGGTATGTTGACCTTCATCTCAAGGGGATACGAACACAGGAGTAAAGATGTCTTACTATAACGAGCATTGGTAAGACCATGCTGGAAATGCATCAGGTACTCTTTGGTCTTCTGATGTATATGTGTATAGATCAATTGTATGCTGGGATTTGGGGTGCAGACTGCCCCTTTAAGAGTATGGGTCAGGTGACCCTTGGACTCTGCGCAGAGTGGGACCCTGTTGGGCAGTCTTAGACCCGACTGTGAACGAGTGTACACCTCAAATAAAAAGCTCCCAGTATTGAAGTATTCAAGGGTCAGCTTGTGCTCAAGTCAGTGGAATGGGGCTTGAACCCACAACAAACTTCAACTGCAACAAATAAACTTTCCCCTAGGATACAAAAGCCCAACAGGAAAGATAAATCAACTGTGAGGAATAAAAGGTTAAAGGTTGCATTATAATCGAAGGAAGTTGGTTTATAAGATTGCAAAACCATTGGTAAGCCTGAGGACTGGGTGCAATTTGGAACCCAGTAAAGGAGGACCAAGAAACTGAGAAAGAGTGGGAAAAGAGAATAGGAATACATACAAACAAGAAACACAAAAAGGCGAACTATCGAAGTATTGTGATTCTTTATTTCCCTTAGTCCACAGGGGATATACATAATAGGTGTCCTGACCTAAGCCAAGATATACTTGCCATAGAGGGATGGCAATGGCAATTCTCCAGCCTAATACCTGGGATGGCAGGATTGGCTTGTCAGGAGAGAATAAGAAAACTGGGTTCGCACTTTGAGGTTCCAAGGAATTGGGAGGTGATCTCACTGAAACTTACAAAATTCTTACCGAGTGTGACAGGGTAGCTAAATGGGTTTCACAACAGAACATACATACGGGGGGGGGGGGAACATAATCTTCTTCGAGTTACTCATGGCTCTTGACTTTTGACTTTAGCATAACAAAATCATTGCTAAGGTTTTAAAAACCCTTACAATATGCAAAACCTTATTTAATCTGCCAAAAATGGATGCTGTACATAGTGACAAATAAAGTAACAGCTTTCCATCACTGGTAAATGCCAGTACATACTAACTTGATAAAACACAAAATTCTTCGAATCTGAAGACACAGAAAAACGCTGGAAAATCTCAGCAGGTCTGACAAAGGGTCATCTGGATTCAAAACGTTGGCTCTACTATCTCTCCACATACCAATAAGGAGCAAAAAACAAAACTGCACAGGAACGGGCCTTTTGGCCTTCCAAACTGTGCCAATCATGGAATGGACAGCACAGAAACAGGCCATTAGGACCAACAAGTCTGTGTTGGTGTTTGTACTCTACACAACGCTGCTTCTTTATAAGCATAGCCCTCTACTTCTATCTCCCACACACGTACATATCTGATTTCCCCTTCCAAGTACCTATATTCACCTCAAATAATACTTGTGGTAATGAGTTTCACATTTTCACGACTAAGAACAAAGAACAGTACAGCACAGGAACAGGCCCTTCAGCCCTCCAAGCCTGCACAATCACGATGCCTGCCTAAACTAAAACTGTATGCACTTAAGAGTCCATATCCCTCCATTCTCGTCCTATTCATGTATCACTCTAGTCGCCCTTAAATGCTGTAATCGTGCCCACCACCTCCCCGGGCAGCGTGTACCAGACATTCACCACCCTCTGTGTAAAAACTTGCCACGCACATCTAGTTCGGACAAAAAAAAAATTTACCTTTTCTTTTGCATGTTTTTAATCTTTTGAACATAGAACCACAACTCCAGGCTCACCGGTAGCAGGACAGCACGAGGTCTCGCTCCGGGATGGACAAGTCTGCACACGGCCATCTCCGCCATATTGAACCCCAAAGGCTGGGTCTTTCGTTGTAATATCGGCATAATGGCAGGGTCAATTTCTCAAGACAAGCCTGGGAACAAGATCCAGATCGTCGTAAATCGAAGAGACGTATGCTGTACTCTTTGAATTCCGAAGTAGGGTTCCCTGCTACCGCTCCGACCTCCGAGTCTCTTCCTGAGCATTAAGCCAACTTAACCTTCACCAAATTGACACTTTCACAGTCGTCGCCCGATATACCTGTGACAAGCAGGCAAGCCTCCGGAATACCATAACCCACGCTGTAACCGCACTGCCGGCTGAGATGCTCAAACGAGAGAACGCACACGCTCAATGTGACGGAGGACGCACTGGCAGCTGTCATTGTCCGGATAATGCTGTCAAAGAAATCCTCTTGTGATTCAGCAAAGTGCCAGCATCAGCTTTTGTGTCCTTTAACCCACAGATTACCAACACAGCATTTGCATGCAGGCATAAGCTGCACGCAACAAGATTACTCCCAAAAAAAGAATTACACTAATGAAATGTTATGTATTGCCAAGGCAAAATCTGCATAAACCATCTGTGAGATTGTCAGCAATGTATGTGCTGAGGGATCAGCGATGGGTAACCTCAGCTAGTGAGTGGGCCGCTCGATGGCCCCCCCCTTCATCCGAGTGGGCTGCAAGGTTGAAATCGGGCTTGTTCGTTAACATGGCCCCGTGAATAAGATTAAATGCGTTTCAATTATTTCATAACAAGTTCAAGAAAACGCTTAATTATTTATATTTCAATAGAACTATTAACTTCAAACGGTAGAAACAAAACAAACATTGACTCTTTGCACTCAGAGGGAGCGCGCAGCTCTCACAGTCAATGTTGGCAGCAATCAGCAAGCGCCTCACTTCACTCGCCACAGCTTTACGTGAGAATCACTTCAGTCAAGTGGGTAGGGAAAAGAGAAACGACAGACAGAAACCAGCAGAACGCGGCAACCGTGCTCACGGGCAACGGTCAACAAAATATCTCGCAGGCCGCACTCAGAACCCAGCTGGGCCTCAGGTTGCTCATCACTGGTATACATTGGCAGATCAATGGGGCAGGGGGTGTGTGGGTGTGTGTGTCTGTGTTGGGTCGGGGCGGGGGGGGGGGGTGATGTAACCTTCAAATTTAGTGGGGCCTCAATTAAAATGACGCTGATAAATTTGTCACCCATTATAAACCACACGACAATTTAATGAGCAAATTCCACCTCACAACAGTAAGTTAAAGGTTAAATACCGCGGACGCTGGAATCTGAAACAAAAACGGAAAAAAGCTGGAAAATCTCAACATGTCTTGACAGGATCTGTGGACAGAGAATAGAGCTAACATTTCAAGCCTGGATGACCCTTCGTCAGCTCTGACGAAGGATTATCCAGACTCGCAACGTTGGCTTTACTCTCTCTCCACAGATGCTGTCAGAGCTGCTGAGATTTTCCAACATTTTTCTGTTTTAGTCACAAACAGTTTTGCATAACGACGTGTGGGCAAGTTATGAACTTGCCTGAAAAACACGATGGATTACTTTCTTAAAGCAATGGTGCCAGAGCAAGATTCTTTTGCTTTCTGGTAATGATGAGGACTGAGAAATGGGACTACGCAGGACACAGAAATGGTGAGGAAATGTTTTTGTGAGCGTTTGCGTTGCAGTGCCAGAATCTTCCACAAGCTGCCGCAAGGCCACACAAGGTGTTGTATTTTACATAATACTAAACAGCTGGACAAATTGAAGTACATTACAACCTCTTTGATGTTTTGTTGCCTTGAACCATACCTACAAGATTGATGTATCCAATAAAAACTGAGTTCAAGAGCTTTGGCAAGCCTCCATGTGTGCTGTATCCACCCTCTCCGACTTGATTCTGCTTAGACACATCTGCTGCACGCACACACAAGTTCATCCTGAAGAGATTTACCATGTTCTGCACAGCATCCGACCACATAAAATGCAATTAAAATGGTGCATCTGACACGCAGTTCCTGGCAAACACCTTATTGAGAAACACCTCAAAATAAACTATTCAGAAGGTCAGTGAGGGGTCACAATGCCCAACTTCGAAGTAACTATATCCAGCTCCTCACAGGTTGATAGAATCACAGAATCCTACAGTGCAGGAGGTGACCATCTGGCCCATCGAGTCTGCACTGACCAGAATCCCACCCAGGCCCTATCCCCACACGTGCACCCTCACTAGTCCCCCTGACACCAAGGGGCAATTTAGCATGGCCAATCCACCTACCCACACATCATTGGACTGTGGGAGGAAACCGAAGCACCCGGAGGAAACCCACGCAGGCGCAGGGGGAAATGTGCAAACTCCACACAGACAGTGACCCAAGCCGGGAATCGAACCCGGGTCCTTGGCACTGAGAGGGGGCAGTGCCAACCACTGTGCCACCCCAAAAGTATATAGGTTTGAAGAGCACTTAAATTCTAACCTCACAAATTATGTTGGATTAGCGCATTGGGAGGGCCAGGGCATGAGTTTAAGCAATGTAAACCAAATGCTCGGAGGTCCTGTTCCCCAGAGAGGAGCAAGGCTCTGGAACTCATTGCCAACTGAAGTAGTGGGTACTGGCTCTCAGAGCACCTTCCAAAGGGAGCTGAATGAGTTCCTGACTGGGGGGGGGCGCGGGCGGGAAGGGCGGTGGATGTGCCTCTCCCAGGACACCCAGGAGTTGAGGGTTGACGTGTCTAGTCAGGATGGGTCAAGCATCATGGGGCTATGGGGTTTGTTCTATGAACAGAGATTGAAGAGTTTAGGCCGAGATTCTAGATTCTAGAATCTAGAAGAATGAGGGAAGATCATATTGAGGTATACAAGATGATAAAAGGTATAAGTAAAGTAGACGTGGAGCAGATGCTCTCTTTTAATGGGCACTCTAGGATGAGAGGTTATAGTCTTGAGAAGGGGTAGCAAATTTAAAACAAAGTTGAGGAGAAACTACTTCTCCCGAAGGGTTGTGAATCTGTGGAATTCGCTTTCCCAAAGTGTGGTGGATGCTGGGACAGTGAATAAATTTAAAAGGGGGGTGAGACGGATTTCTTAATTGGTAATGAGTTGAAGGGTTATGGGTAAAATGGGGATGAAGAGCACATCAGTCATGATCGAATGGTAGAGCAGACTCAATGGACCGAATGGCCTGAATCTGTTCCTACATCTTATGAACTTATTCTGATGGACCAGTTGGTCTTTTTTCCCGTGTTTTACAGTCTTACTGGAGCACATCCACAGCAGCAGAATAATGCATCCAGCTGTCCATAATAGAACATCGATCTTAAAATATGTGACTGATCTCATTTAATGCAAACAGCACAACTAGGGGCACACATGAACATCATGAGCAATATAGAGACCAAATGTTGATAAAATAAAGGACTCGAAATCACAGCTCTGAAGACTCACAAAAGTGATCCAAAGAGCATGCTGACTAAATGTCAGCAACATAGCAACACCGAACATTCTATCATCTTAGCAACAGACTTCACCACAATCTGGCATCATCTCAACTAGGTTCATTTGGATATTCAACGGAAGAGATTTCTATCTTTATTCTGACTTGCAATCAGCTGCTTGTTGCTGGTTTCCCCTTCCAAAGTTCCTATTTTCAGGAGGCAAGTGAAATGGATAGCTTTCAGATTGGAAACCACCATCATCCAAGTTCAATTCTTTTCAGATCAATCCTTATTGCGTGATATTTACAGCATAGAAACAGGCCACTCTGCCCAACAAGTCCATGCTGGGAATTACAGTCCTCCCAGTCATTATTGAATATCGATATTGAGCATGTCCTTCAACTCCTTTCTCTACACTGCCCTTATCTATTTTCCACTTAAATGCGTCTGTAAACATTCCTTATCGTAGCAAATTTCAACTCAGCTAATGATTGACTTCCCATTTCTCCCTCTGTTCAGACTTTCTTTGGTTATTGTTAATCAAGATTGTTGACTTATACGGCTAGGGTTTTTTTTTCAATTTAAATCTAGACTCTGTAGTTCACTACCCTGTACGAAAATTGCAGTTATCTTCCACAATGGCTTGAAATTCTTTTCTTTAAATTAAATATAATTATTTCACACTCTTTCTCAACCAGCTCATTCCCGGAAGAACAATCATCATTTATCACAGAAGCCATGGTGTACGCACAGGATTACAGGGACAGGGCGGCATGGATGAACCTGGGTAAAATGCTCTTTCGGAAAGTCGGTGATGACTCGATGGGCCGAACGGTTTCCCTCTGCACCGTAGGGATTAGAATCATAGAATCCCATAGTGCAGAAGGCCCATCTAGTCTGCACCAACAACAATCCCGCCCTATTCCCGTAACCCCACATATTTACCCTGCTAATCCCCCTTGACACTCAGGGACAATTTAGCATGGCCAATCCACCTAACCCACACATCTTTGGACTGTGAGAGGAAACTGGAGCAGCTGGAGGAAACCCATGCAGACACGGGAAAAAAGGTGCAAACTCCACACAGACAGTGCCCCCCCCCCCCCGCCCCCGAGGCTGGAATTGAACTCAGGTCCCTGGTGCCGTGAGGCAGCAGTTCTAACTACTGTGCCACTGTGGTTAGCATTGCAGTCTGTGGTTCCAAGTCAATCCATAAAATGAGGTATCTTTGTAGAATGATAGAGCAGAGAAGAATGCCATTCGGCATCGGTCATTCAATGTTGTAGGGCAAACAAAGACATTTTGTCTACACTTAACCCGTGCTATCAAAGTTCTTCCAGTCAAATACATAGCAACCAGTAATAAAATAATCTCAGCCTAAAGTGCCAGAAACCGCACTGATAATAATAGTAAAATAAAACTCTCGCACTCCGGCCGTTTATGATGCAATGTCAGGTCTGCTGTGACATCTTAGCAAATGTTGCTGCCACTGGTATGATGTGTATTAGTCGCTGCACACAGACCCAAGGTACTGCAACATATTGTGAGAGAGAGCATAATTAGCCCCATCAGGGTTGCCATCTGTGTGTGCAGAACCTCGGAGGTGCTAATTACTGCATGCCGTCTGATTTCACTGGGATTGTTCCTGACAAGAGAGTTTCCAAATCAGCGATCCAAAAATCATCGCTTAAATTACTTGGAGATGAAATGCAACTTGCCAGGAGTTTCTCTCGGTGTTTTGCGGTTGCTGGGAAAACCTCATAAGGGTATTTTACAATTCTCATCCTCAGTTTCAAATCTTTTCATAGCCTCACCCCTTCCCATTGCGAGAACCTCCTCCAGGAACGTAACACTCAAGATTCCTGACTCACTACAATTCTGTCCCTTTAATTTGCACATTGCTCCCTTTATCGCGACAGAGGCTTCGGCTGCCTAGACGCTAAATCCAAGAATTACCTTCGCCTCCCTGCCCCTCTCTCCTTTTTTAAGTCAGTCCTTAAAACTCACCTCTGGGATCAAGCTTTTGGTCAACTATCCTAATTGTTGTAACTCGCTGCTCATGCACTTAGTAAAGGAGGAATCTGGAGCCAGTCTTTCCTTAACATAGGCTTATTCACAAAACTCAGAACATGGGCACACACTCCCTTTACCTTCACCTCACACAGGTGAGGACCAGTTCTTATACTGCAGCTTTGTTACAGTGCAGAAGAAGCCATTTGGACCATTGTGTCTGCACTGTCTGTCCAAACGAGCATTGTGGCTTAGTGACATTACTTTGCCTTTCCCTGTACACCCTTTGAATGCCTCGATTGAACCTGCCTCCACCACACTTCCAGACAGTGCATTCGAGACCTGAGCCAGTCTTGTCAAAAAAAAGTTCTCCAACCAAATTTGCTTCTTTTTCAAATTGTGATGACACAGTGCCTTTGAGAAATTTATTCGTATTATGGAAGGAGTATGTTTGGAATTCAGCTGTTTAGTTTAGATCATAGAACCCTACAATGCAGAAGGAGGCCCTTCGGCCCATCGAGTCTGCAGTGACCACAATCCCACCCAGGCCCTATCCTCATATCCCTACACATTTTACCCACTAATCCCTCTAACCGAAGCATCTCAGGACATTAAGGGGCAGTTTTAGCATGGCCAATCAACTAACCCGCACATCTTTGGACTGTGGGAGGAAACCGGAGCACCAGGAGGAAACCCATGCAGACACGAGGAGAATGTGCAAACTCCACACAGACAGTGACCTGAGCCAGGAATCGAACCCAGGTCCCTGAAGCCGTGAAGCAGCAGTGCTAACCACTGTGCTACTGTACTGTACCCAGATTTGTCTGCACCAGGCAACTTACATGCTGAGAATGCAGGTCAATGATTGATTTTAGCGAGGGACGTGTTTGTTTTAATTTGAATTCATGCATTTTTGTTTATTTGATTTTACCCCTGGGGTTTCAGAGTAAGGATGATTGACAGAGTCATGTGCTGAAGGGGAGGAGATAAGCTTACAGGGAACAAACAATTCCCTGCCAGGTTCTGAAAGCAGCAAGAAGTCTCTCTCTCTTTCGCTCTCTAGAGGCTGTTGTTTGGGACTTGCTGGGAGTAATAGGTCTCTCTCTCTCTCACTCTGGAGTTGTTCTGGGGATTCGAGGACTGGCAGCCCAATAAAGCATATAAGCCTGCATGTTGCTAATGGGTTTTGAAGGGGAGTTTAAGTCTATAAGATGAACATTCTTTGAATTAGCACTAATAGAGATAGGATAGCAATTAAGAATTGTATCTTGTCACATTTAATTCTTTCAATTAATAAAAGTTAAGCTAATTAATTCATTATAATTAAACTGTGTGGTTAAATAAAGTTTGTTTTGTTAAAGTTTCCTAATGTGTCAATAAAATCATACTCAGAGTGAAGTCCCTTATCCTCACACGAATGTCAAAAATCAAAAAAACTGTTAGGGTCCAGTCAGGCTTCTTTCTGATCTGTACTTCCCAACAAAATCACTTTCAATCTGTGCCATCTTGCTCTTGATCCTTTTTATGAATTGGAACAACTTGTCCCTATTTATTGTCCAGCCCCCTTATGATCTATAATGCCTCTATCAAATCTCATCTTAGCCATCTACTCTCAAAGGAGGGCAGTCCAACATCTCCAATATAGACTCATTGCTGAACTGTCTCAGCCCTAGAACCATTCTTGTAAACCTCTTCTGCCCTCTCTCCAATGCAATACTTAAGAATAATGCCCTAACCTTATTCCCCCATTTAGTAACAGCTATTCTTACTTACAACTAGAGAACGTGATTGAGAAAAATATCAGCCATGATTGAATAGTGGAGCCGACTCGAGGAGCCGAGTGGCCTAATTCTGCTCCTCTGTCTTATGGTCTTATAGGATTATTTGCACTAATATTTCCTTCCACCATTTAGTGTCAAATTTTGTTTAATAAATGTTCTGGTGAAGCTAACTTTGAGTTGTTCTATACAATCCCCTCCACACGAAAGACTGGGGGGGAGTGGTGGGATCTTATCGGTTCGTCACACCAGTCATCAATTTGCACCAGGTTTCTCACCTCTCGCGATCTTACCAGCCCTGGATTGTCAGTGTGATCAAACCTGGAGGCTGATTTTAATATTTAATATTTTTTGATACACTTGTGAAGGTCCTCACTGGCAAGGGTCAAGCAATGGACCTGTTGTGATGACCCTGCCGGTCACTGTGATAAGATTTGCATTTACATAGCGCCTTTCCTGCATATTTGAAAAAAATATGTTATAGCCAATGAAGTATTTTTGAATTACAGTCACTGTTGTATTGTCGGAACTGCTTCAGTCAATTTGCACATAGCAAGCTCCCTCAACCAGTAATATGATAATGACCATTGACGTGACATAGTTGGAATGGTGAACGTTGGCCTGGACACCATCCCTGCCCTTCATCACAATAGTGGCCGTGCTTTCCTTCACATCCACCTGACGTGGCCTTGGTTTAACATCGCAACTGAAAGACAGCACCTTCGATAGTGCAGCACTCCCTCAGTACCGCACCGTCAATCCTAATTTTTGTGCTCAGGTCCTGGAGGGGTATTTGACCTCTCAATCTCCTGACTCAAGAGGGGAGAATGCTCATAACTGAGCCACAGCTGACAAGACATAAAGGGAGTTGGCATCACACACACACACGCACACACACACAGACGAGAGATGAAAGAGAGAGAAACACAAAAGAGGGAGAGAGGCAAAAGAGAGCTAAGTTATGCAAGAGCATGTTATATTTGCACTGACTGTGATAGAAGTGGTAATATGTTATTGTTCTTTGACCGACGTGAGCAGATTTTCAAGTTGTACACTTCAAAAGACCAGTCTTTGAATCCAATGTTCATCATCACATCAAATGAAATTCTAACAAGCAGGGAGTGGTGGGAGGCTGAAGGAAGATAGAAAAGGATCACGTCCAACCTTATGCAAACACCTCAAATTTGGCCATTTTGAAAAATCACAGTCTGCTGACTAAAGACAAAAGGCCATAAGACATAGAAGCAGAATTAGGCCACTCAGCCCATCGAGTCTGCTCCCCGCCATTCAATCAAAGCTGTTATTTTTCTCATCCCCATTCTCCTGCCTTTTCTCCATAACCTCTCATCCCCTTATTAATCCAGATCCTATTTATCTTTGTCTTAAAGACACTCAATGATCTGGCCTCCACAGCCTTCTGCGGTAAAGAGTTACACAGATTCACCACTCTCTGGCTGAAGAAATTCCTCCTCATCTCTGTTTTGAGCTCCCTTGAGCCTGAGGTTGTGCTCTCTGGTTCTAGTTTTTCCTACCAGTGGAAACATCCTCTCCACGTCCACGCTATCCAGGCCTCACAGTATCTTCTAAGTTTCAATAAGATCCCTCCTCATCCTTATAAACTCCAATGAGTACAGACCCAGAGTCCTCAACCATTCCTCATATGACAAGTTAGCCCAGTGCCAACAGTGATTTGGAAGGGGAAGAAATACATCGACATACAACTAGAGTCACGACGGTGCAGAAAGAGACCATTCAGCCCATTGAGTCTGCACTGATTCTCTGACAAAGTATCCCAACCAGGCCCTCCCCTCCCCTCTGCACTATCCCCGTAATCCCATGCATTTGCCACGGCTAATCCACCCAACCTGCACATTTTTGGACTGTGGGAGGAAACAAGAGCACCTGGAGAAAACCCACGCAGACACGGGGGAGAACATGTTAACTTCACACAGACAGTCGATCAAGACCAGATTCGAAAGCGGGTACCTGACACTGGGAGATAGCAGTGCTAACTACTGCGCCTATACAACAGAAGAGGGTCACCTTCTTTTGGTAAAACAACTGAACTAAATTAAACAAACGCAGGGCCAAAGCAAGAAGGGTAAGGGGGAGAACTGCCCAAAACAAAAACAAAGAGCCAAAGAGATTGAGCTTGTTTATTTGGATACAGCAACTGCATATTGAATGCTCTTGGCCAACAGCACTGGAGTGAACCTCAAATCCCTTGTGGGAATGGAGATTATTTGACCATCAAAAAAAACACATTTTTGTTTACCAGTTTATAAATAAGTCCAATTAAAATCATTTTGCAAACCAATGTAAAGGAAAGGGTTTAGCTAACTGGGAATTAAGGACAGACCACAGCATTTTCCTCAACCTCAGAGGCCTACTCACTGATCTATTTTCGCCCGGTATCCAAGACTGAAGTTTCAAAGCCAAAGAGAAAAACTTGCTCTCTTCTGATATCAGCACTTGGATAGATATACATTCAACAGGAAACTTGAGGCTTGAAACAAAACAATGTTTCAGTCCAACGCTCAAGGCAGGAAGTCACATTGGCTCTTAAGCAAGTTTTTAAAAGATTTATTCACTGGTAGGGCCAACATTTATTGCCCATTCCTAAATGCCCTTGATCCAAGTGGTTTGCTAGGTTATTTCAGAAGGCATTTGAGAGCCAACCACATCACTATTCTATCAGATTGTGGTTAATCAGTAAATTAATTCCATCCAGCAGTATCAGTTCTATAACACCTCGCAAGGTTGTCCAACAAAAATCCATCAGTCTCCAGTTCAGAAATTTTCAACAAACCTCAAGCCATAACAGCAATTTTTGGAATGATTTCCTCATCCTTTGTGTAAGAAACTGCATCTCAACATCAACCCAAATGGTCTCGCTCTAACTTGACATGATTTATACCTTCCCCACTTCCATCCTGTTAGCTCAAACTATTCTTTGAATTGATTTATTATTGTCACATGCATACAGTACAATGAAAATATTGTTTCTTGTGTGCTATACAGACAAAGCATACCATTCGTAGAGAAGGAAAGAAGAGGGTGCAGAAAGTAGTGTTCCAGTCATAGCCAGGGCGTAGAATAAGATCAACTCAATGTGAAGTAGGTCCATTCAAAAGTCTGAAGGCAGCAGGGAAGAAGCTGTTCTTGAGTCGGTTAGTACGTGACCCCAGACTTCTGTATCTTTTTCCCAAGAGAAGAAGATGGGAGGGAGAATGCCCGGGGAGCGTGGCATACTTGATTATGCTAGTTGATTTGCCGAGGCAACGGGAAGTGTAGGGAGTCAACAAATAGGAGCCTGGTTGCGTAATGGACTGGGCTTCATTCACAACCGTTTGTCGTTTCTTGCGGTCTTGGGCAGAGCAGGAGCCATACCAAGCTGTGATACATCTGGAAAGGATGCTTTTTATGGTGCATCTGTAAACGTTGGTGAGAGTCTTAAGAACATAAGAAATAGGAGCAGGAGTAGGTCATCTAGCCCTTCAAGCCTGCCCTGCCATTCAATAAGATCATGGCTGATCTGAAGTGGCTCAGTTCCACTTTCCCGCTTTCTCCCCATAACCCTTAATTCCCTTGTCTGTCAAAGACCTATCTACCTGTGACTTAAATACATTTAGCAAGATAGCCTCCACCACTTCAACGGGCAGAGAATTCCAGAGATTTACCACCCTTTGAGTGAAGAAGTTCCTCCTCAACTCCGATCTAAACTGCCCCCACCCCCTTATCTTGAGGCTATGCCCTCTAGTCCTGCTATCCTTTCTAAGCGGGAAGAATCTCTCTACCTCTACCCTATCCATCCCCTTCATTATGTTATACGTCTCTATAAGATCCCCCCTCATCTTCTCAACTCCAACGAGTACAGACCCAGTCTATTCAGTCTCTCTTCATAGTCCAACCCCCTCATCTCCAGTATCAGCCTAGTGAACCTCCTCTGCACTCCCTCCAAGGCCAAAATATCCTTGCGCAAGTGCGGCGACTATAGCGGACACGCTAAATTTCCTTAGTCTTCTGAGAAAGTAGAGGCATTGGACGGGCTTTCTTAATGACAGTGTCAGCATGGGGGGACCAGGACATGTTGTTGGTGATCTGGACACCTAAAGAAATTGAAGCTCTCCACCATTTCTAATTCGTCCCCATTGATGAATGACAAAGTAGTAATGGGGATATATTTATGATCATCACTGTGCTTAAGTGGTAAAAGCAGAGAGATCTTGTAGCACAGTGGGCAGCATCCCAACTTCTGGATCAGAAATTCAAGGTTCAGGTTCAAAACCAGAACTTGTGGTTCATGGATGGAGGTTCAGAACGTGGGTCAATGGGCTGAAAAGCTCAAGAATCTTTACACCACTTTTCCACGATTCCCCAAAAGGGAAAGTTTGCATGTGAAGATTTGCTATAAAAATAATTAAAGCAAATTCCAAACCAGTGAGTCGTTTCCTGAAATGCAGTGTCTTGAGGTCAGAGTCATGTTGGCCTTTTACTGAGGCCACCACAACCTCCAATTGCTGCTGGAGATAAATCTCTCTCCAAAGAGAAGTCTCAGCTCCATCTGGTTTTGCAGACAAAGTCAAACAGAAGTTCAAAGTCCCACTTCTTATTTCTAATTGCGAAGTGGGCAAAAGATCAGCACACCAATTCTCTGAGGAGCTTTGGCCTCACTGATTCAACTTAATTACGGAGTTAGTTTACAGCTCAGCCATGGTCTCAATGGATGGCAGAATGGCTTGAAAGACTGTGAGGCCTTCACAGTTCCAACTGTACTACGTCTTAATTGAACTGATATTGCCAACCACTGTCACACGTTCATTGACAGGCTACTCACTCACGCCAAGGATCCCTCCCCTGTCAATGAGTTGGCGTTGATGTTGAGCAATGGTGTCGCAAGCAGGAATCCTTGGGAGATGGTTAAGAGAGCAGCACTGTGGTGCCTACCTGCAAACAAATACAAGGCAAAGAGAGAGGTGGAGCTAGTTTGGCCATGAGGCTTGATGTTCCATTGCAGACAGCATGCATCCAGTGTAAGGTCAGATGAAGGGCACTTCAAGATGCTTACTTCATCCATCTCTGTGTTAAGCCATATTAGTAGTAAGAAGTCTAACAATGCCAGGTTAAAGTCCAACAGTCTCAAGCTCCTTCTTTGGAGTCTGAGACTCCAAAAGCTTATACTGCCAAATAGACCTGTTGGACTTTTAACCTAGCATTGTCAGAATTCTTACTGTGCTTACCCCAGTCCAACGCCGGTGTCTTCACATCATTTAAGCCATATTGTACATGGATAGACATTGGAGCGCAATACTGGATACATTATCATTGGGCAGTACGGTGGCACAATGATTAGCACTGCTAACTCACAGCGCCAGGGACCTGGGTTCAATTCTGGCCTCAGGTCACTGTCCGTGTAGGGTTTGCACATTCTCCCAGTGCATGCATGGGTTTCCTCCGGATGCTCCTATTTCCTCCCACAGTCCAAAGATGTGTGGGTTAGGTTGATGGCCACGCTAAATTGGGGATTAGCAGGCTAAATATGTGGATTACGGAAATAGAGCCTGGGTGGGATTGTGGTCGGTACAGATTTGATGGGCCGAATGGCCTCCTTCTGTACTGTAGGGATTCTATGGTATTCTATGGCACACAAGTGAAGGTGTAACAGTTTTATCAAATCAAGCACGGGGACACTTTTTTTACTCAAATAACGAAAATAAAAGCTCACACGCAAGATTTACAACACCAAAACCAGCCATTGAACCAAAGAAGTCCAACTAGTTCCTACAGGCATTTCAGGCAAAAAAAAAATTTCAAATCTTCCCTCATTGAAAACGTTGAAACATCCCTTCACCCTCATATGTTTATCTAGGTTCCCCTTCGAGTGCTTAAATATCCTTAACTATGCCTTGTGGGAGGGCAGCACAGTGGTTAGCATTGCGGGCTCATAGCGCCAGGGACCCGGGTTGGATTCCTGGCTTGGGTCACTGTCTGTGCAGAGTCTGCACGTTCTCCCCGTGTCTACGTGGGTTTCCTCCAGGTGCTCTGGTTTCCTCCCACCATCTGAAAGACGTGCTGGTTAGGCGCATTGACCCGAACAAGCGGAGTGTGGCGACTAAGGGAATTTCACAGGAACTTCATTTTAGTGTTCATGTAATCCTTACTTCTGACTAATAAATAAACTTTACTAACTTTTACTTTACTTTGATAGGGTGTTCCACACCTTCACCACACTAAAGGCAAAGGTGTTTGCTCCCAATTCCTTTCTGGACTTGGAGCGACTCTCGTGTATTTAAAAGGCCTTTTGTCTTGGGGTGCTGCCCACTGTGCTACAAGATCTCACTTCGAGAATAAGTGAAAACATCTTCCTTGCACCCAAACTATCAACCCTTGCACAGTATTAAAGACCAAACAGGTAATCATCTCTCAGTTACTCTGTTCCAAAAATCAGACAGAATTGCATTTAGTCAGCACCTTTCTTGAATACAGGATATCCCAAAGTGCTTTGTAGCCAAGTGTGATTACCGTTTGTAATATCGGAAAGTGCAGTAGCCAGTGGGCACACAGCAAGCTCCCACACACAGCAGTGTGATAATGATCAGATTATCTGTTTTCAATGATGCAGATTGAAAGATAAATGTCAGCCAAGGCACCAGAGATACCTCATTCTTGTTCAAAATAGCCAGAGAGAAAAGTGTGACCTTGGGTGAAGGTGCTGTTCCAAAGAGATGGTACCTTTGACAGTGTGACAGTTCCTCAGTCCTGCACTTCAGTGTCAGCCTGGACTTTGAATCAGAAGGGTTCATATTCAACTCCAGAAGCTTTAGTAGAGAAGCAATGTCAACAGCTAAGTTAAGGCGAAAACTTTTCCCCATTGGCTGCCATTTTGCCTACCTAGCCACAGTGATGAGATTTCAAAAGAGCTTGAGGTCTTGAACGGCACTGGGTGACGCAACCATTTCTTGTTTTTCTTTCAGCCCCTATTCACATGAGTCCAATCCCAGGTTTTATGGTTGATGCACAACACCACAGACATTCAGGGAGAAAACCAAAATCTGACATTCTTTATTCATTCGTGGGACATGGGGCGTCGCTCTCTGGGCCAGCATTTATTGACCATCCCTCGTTGCCCTTGGAGGGGAGTTGAGAGTCAACGTAGGCCAGGCCAGGTAAGGACAGCAGATTTCCTTCCCTAACAGACATGAATGAACAAGATGGATCTTTCTGACAATGGTTTCATGGTCATCAGCAGATACTGAATTCCAGATATTTTTCATTGAATTCAAATTTCACCATCTACCATGCTGGGATTCGAACCAACGTCCCCAGGACATTAGCTGAGTTTCTGGATTAATAGTCTAGCGATAACGCCACTTGGCATTGCCTCACCAGACATGACTCTGAGACAAAGGTTATATTTAACTGACTTTTAAGAGGCGTCTTGACAAATGCATGAAATAGGATGGGAGTAGAGGGATATGGTCCCTAGAAAGGTAGGGGGTTTTAGTTCAGTTGGGCAGCATGGTCGGTGCAGGCTTGAGGCGGGGGGGCTGCCAAAGAGCCTGTTCCTGTGCTGTAATTTTCTTTGTTAAATGCTCATTGGATAGCAGATAAAGAATTATGTAATTATCCTGAAAATGAATGCTTATTATGTTTTTTTCTCTAAAAAAAGAGATCTGTTAAGTACAGGAGGAATATAAGCCAGTTCTGCTGTTTGGTAAGGTCAAGCTGGTTTTATACCTCAATTCGATTTTCTCATCTTATCCCCATAATGCTCCATTTATTGACTACATATTCACAATGCTCTGGGGTTGAGAGACCCAAAGATTCACAAAACCTCTGGGTGAAAACATTTCTGCTCAACTCAGGACTATATGGCCAAATCCCTTTCCAGAGACCACAACTCTCGAGCCCTGGACTTTACGGTCAGGGAAATTAGCCTCTCGGCATCTACCCTGTCGAGGCAGCTGGCAGTTGTATATAATTCCTTCCATTCTTCTAAACTCCAGGTTAGAACAAAAAGAACAGTGAGTTTTATTAAGTACAATTTTGCACGAATGGGGGTTGGCGAGGGGTGAATATGGGTAGTCCAAGCACTGCTGTCTTCTTGCTCGTAAGAACGTAAGAACTAGAGCAGGAGTAGGGCATCTGGCTCCTTGAGCCTGCCCCCGCCATTCAATGAGATCACGGCTGATCTCTTCGTGGACTCAGCCCCACTTATCCACACACTCACCATAGCCCTTAATTCCTTTACTGTTCAAACATTTGTCTATCCTTACCTTAAGAGCATTCAATGAGGTAGCCTCAACAGCTTCACTGGGCAGGGAATTCCACAGATTCACAACCCTTTGTGTGAAGAAGTTCCTTCTCAACTCAGTCCTAAATCTGCTTCCCCTTAATGAGGCCTTCCCCCCAAGTTCTAGTTTCACCCACCAGTGGAAACAACCTCTCTGCTTCTATCTTACCTATTCCATTCATGATCTTATATGTTTCTATCACTCAGCAGTCCTCTATTCAATCACAATACACAGTCTATGTCTGCAGTGGCAGACTGACTATTAACGTCAGGAGGGAGAAGGAAGGAAACTGAAATTCCTACTCTAAGGGTAAATAATCACTTGTACATCACCTTATCAAACCACACAAGGACGCAAGACGCAGGAACACAAGCAATCCACACAGCCTCTCGAGATTGCTCCGCCATTCAAAATGATCACGGCTGATCTTGGGCCGATCTAGTCCCTTTTCCTATCCATTCCCCATATCCCTTCATTCCACAAGGAAATATGTCTATCCCAACTTTGGGTTCAGTTAACAACGGAGTAATCCTCAGGAACAGACAACTCCACAAACCCTCGTGAGTGAAGTAATTTTTCCTCACTCCAGTCCCAGAATATGGGACCCTTATCCCGAGACCCTATGTTGTGGGCCCCTCAGCCAGGAGAAATGACCCCTCAGCGTTCATCCTGTCAAGTCCTTCAGGATCCTGTACATTTCAATGGCTGCATGGTGGCACAGTGGTTAGCACTGCTGCCTCACAGTGCCAGGGAGCCGGGTTCAATACCCAGCTCGGGCCACTGTCTGTGCGGAAACTGCACATTCACCCCGTGTCTGCATGGACGCCCTCCAGACGCTCCGGCTTCCTCCCACAGTCTGTAAGACGTGCAGGTTAGGTGGATTGGTCATGCTAAATTGCTCCTTAGTGTCAGGGAGACTAGCAAGGTAAATGGGGTTATGGAGATAGGACCTGGGTGGGATTGTGGTCGGTGCAGAGTCGATGGGTCAAATGGCCTCCTTCTGCAATGGAAGGATTCTACGAGATCACCTCTCATTCTTATGAACCTCAGAGAGCAGAGACCCAATTTACTCATTCTCTTGTCACTGACATCCCTCTCAACTCATGGGCCAATTTAGTGAACCGTTGCTGTACTGCTGCCAATGGAAACATATCCTTGCTGAAATGCGGAGACTAAAACTGCACACTCCAGGAACAGCTTCGCAGACACAAAATTGTTTCCATGTGCAGCGTTTGATTTTGTAGGCGATATTTGCATCTATTTGCAAGCAGAGCGGTCCCACAACAGTGATGACGTATTTGTCAAGTTGACCTGTTTTTCTGGTGCTGCTGAATGATAAATGGCATCTCACATACCAAGAGAACCTGGAGCTCCTTCTTATTCTCAGGAGGTGGGAGTCACCTGCAAGGACTGACATTGGCTGTCCTCAGTCCCGAGGTCCACACAAACGGTTACGGCCGACTCCATTTTAAGCCACTGCAGTCTGTGCAATATCGATGCTTCCACTGTACTCTTTAGTCAACGTTCCAAGACTTTGACCCAGCCACCATGAAGGGGCTGCGATGTGACTTGAAGGGGAACATAGAGGTGATGGTGTTCCCCTGCACCTGCTCATTTTGTTCTTGAAACGGCTGAGGTCACAAATTGCAGAGTTTATTTATTAGTGTTGCAATTAGGCTCACAGTAACACTGCAATAAAGTTACTGTGACAATCACCCAGTCACCACACTCCGGCATCTGCTCAAGTAAACTGAGGGAGAATTTAGCACGACCAATTTAGCACCTAACTAGCATGTCTTTTGGACTGTGGGAGGAAACCCACGCAGACATAGGGAGGACGTGCAGACTCTGCACAGTGACCCAAACTGGGAATTGAACCCGGTTCCCTGGTGCAGTGAGGCAGCAGTGCCAACCAGTGCACCACCCCACCTTTGGAGCATTGCCGCAGTAGATGGCAAACACTGCAGCAATGGTGCACCGGTTATGGGGGGGGTGGGTAGGGTTCACCTGCTGCTGAAGTATCAGTATAGAATTTGGGCTCATACCTTGCAGGAAACCTTCCAATTCCAAGGCAACTAACCAGTTGGTGAGCAGAGACTGGAAAAGCCTTAGACCACAAGAAGCATATGGTGTCCGTCCGTCCCCCACCCCCATGAGAAAATAATGTTCAATCTTGACATACCTTCTCTGAAAGCAACGAGTCACATTATTAGATGTTCCAAGGTAGAGTTTCCACAACGACACAGGGTGGGGGGTTAGCAAAGCCATGCTGTACTCAGGAGGTTTGTTACAGGCTGTCTCAGCTACTTGCTACACGTTGAAGCCACAGCCAGAGTCTTCTGCAATATCATGCTGCTTTAAATAACTGCTTTGCCTATTGCTGTAGCTCCACACAAACTGCTACTGGGATTTGATTGGCAAATTTATGCTTTCAAATTAGGTCATGTGATCCAAGTTATAATTTATCACTTATGCGGAGAATGTTTCCGTTCTGGGCAGAGTTTGGCTCCCAGCAGAAGCAGCGCAGGCATCGTTGTAATAAGCTGAATTTTTACTGCACTTTCCCCAGCCTCAATATCCAACAGCACCTTGTGGTACTTTCTGGAAATGTAATCACAGTCATGACACGGCAGGCAACAGGGGCACACTGAGGTCCCAGAAACAGCAATCTCAATACTGTTTTTAGTGCTGTTAATTGAGGTGGAATTATCAGCCAGGGCAGGGGGGGTAATTCATCACCACGTCTTCAAAATAATGCCATGGGATCTTTTACATTGGACTGATGGAGCAGATAGGGCCTTAGTTTAATGTCTCACCCACAGACAGCACCTCCAACAAAGCAGCACTAATTCAGCAATACTCTGGTGACGTCATCCCAGATTCGTCTCCTCAAGTCCAGAGGTGGAACCTTCTGACTCAGAGGCTTGCACGTCACAGCTGTCTGACAGTGACCGACACACACATTTTCCCCACCAAACACACTCTTATCCCTCCCTGCTCCCCCAAAGCAGCTCGTTCCCTCTCCCCAAAACATGCACGCGCGTCCTCCCTCCTCCCTCCGAAAACACATGCTCCCCCCTCACAAAGCACGTGCTCCCCCTAAAACACGCTCTCCCTCCCCCTCCCCACCACTGCCAAAACACGCTCACCGCACTCCCCCCGTCAAAACACACACTCTCCACCTCACCATAAAACATGGTCTCCCTCCCCCCCCACCCCCCGAAACCCACAACACTTTTGTCCCCCACACAGGTGGGTGAGGAGAGCAGTAGGGGTGGGAGCCTGCTGCTTGTGAGTGGGATGGAAGATGAATGATTTCAGTAGGAAATTGGATGGGTCTTGAGGGAAAGAAACTTAAAGAGTTAGAGTTATGGTGATGGAGCGTGATAAAAAATCTTCGAAACAGAGCTGGCACGCACTCAAACGGACCAAAGTTTGGGCAGAATACAGCTTTAGTAATTAATTAATTTTGTGAAAATAATTTTCTGCCTTGTTCATATTGAATTGCCCTATGGTTAGAAAACCCATGGCTCTAAGAGCAAGAGTGCACAAGGTTTAGCTATTTTTAAGTCAAGAGACTGCAGAAATCTTATTTCAACCTGAATTTAGTTTCAGGCAGAACGTATCTGGGCAAACTTAATTACATGTTTATCAGGATGTGACTACATCACGAAGAGAATGCGAAATCATGAGGAAAAACCATCTTCAATGAAACGCAGCCAGACGAGGGATGAGCAATCAGCTGAAGACAAAGCTGAATTCAACACAACTCCATTACAAAACTCCCTTATCGGGTTCAACAGACACAGCACTGCAGCCTGACCTCTGTCCACGATGCAAGGCGACAGATTTCAACCACAAATTGTGGCTGAAAACAAAGAACGTTTCCAAGAATGTTTTAAATTTAAAATTGAGACAGATATAAATACTGTGCTGCTTTGCTGTGAAGGTGTGAAGGCACAGCCTTTTGAACTGCCAGGGACTGGCCAATACGTACTGAGTAATTTTTCTGACGAGACATTAAACCAAGGCCTTCATAATTGAATTCACAGCCCTGTCCTCTTTGGTATCCTGACCAATATTTATTCCCCCTTTTCCTCAATTTTACCTCTCTCCACCCACTTCCCCCCCACATCTTCATCTGTCACAGCTCACCCTCAGAAGATTTCAGCTTCTCTGCCATTTGGCTGAAGTTTATTTATTTATTAGTCACAAGTAAGGCTTACACCAACATTGCAATGAAGTTTGACTGTGAAATTCCCCTAGTTGCCATGCTCTGGTGCCTGTTCGGGTCAATGCACCTAACCAGCATGTCTTTCAGAATGTGGGAGGCAACTGGAGCACCCGGAGGAAATCAATGCAGAACCCGGGGACAATGTGCGAACTCCACACAGACAATGACCCAAACCTGCGTCCCTGGCGCTGTGAAGCAGCAGTGCTAACCACTGTGCCACTTGTTCGTAACTTCTCTTTTCTCTATGAACTGACTTTCCCCTTGTTCTTGTGGCTATGACTCATCTTTCATTCCTTTACCCTACAGTGTAAATATCTCCCACTTTGTATGCCTTTTAGCTTCAACAAAGTGTCATCTGGACTCAAAACGTCAGCTCTTTTCTCTCCTTATAGATGCTGCCAGATCTGCTGAGATTTTCCAGCATTTTCTCTTTTTTACTTTTTTTGTTTTTTTTTTACTTTTATTCCTCAATGCACATTACCAGATTACGTGGTCATCGTTCCATTGTTTCTGAGAGCTTGCTGTGTGTAAACTGACTGCCCCATTTCCGACACTGTGATTATAGGTAGTGAGGTGACAGTGACTGCCCTTGACATCAAGGCCACACTTGATCATATGGCATTAAGCAGTCCTCGCAAAATTGGAGTCAACGGGAATCAGGGGGAAACTCTTCACTGGTTGGAGTCATGCTTGGCACAAGGGAAGATGATTGTAGTTGTTGGATGTCAATCATCTCAGTCCAGGACATCATTGCAGGAGTTCCTCAGGGTTAGTATTCGAGGCCCATGCATAGGCAATTGTTTCAATGACCTTCCTTCCATCATCAGGTCAAAATTGGGGATGTTCGCTGATGACTGCACAATGTTTAGCATCATTTGCGTCTCCTCAAATACTGAAGGGAGACATGTCCCAAATGTAGCAAGACCTGGACAATATCCCAGCTTGGGTCAACATGTGGCTAATAACATTCGTGCCACACAAGTGCCAGGCAATGACGACCTCCAACGAGAGGTAATCTAACTATGACATTCGCCTTCCCTCATGTGCACATGACAAAGTAGTCCGCTTGATTGGCACCCATTCCCCAACCTTTCATTCCATCCACCATCAACGCACAGTGGCAATAGTGTGTCACATCTCCAAGATACACTGCAGAAACTCACCAAGGTTCCTTAGGCAGCACCGTCGAAACCCAGAAGCATTACCATCTAGAAGGACAAGATCGCAAGTTCCCCTCCAAGCCACGCACCATTCTAATTTGGAAATATTTCGGCTGTTCCTTCATTGTCACCGTGTCGAAATCCTTGAATTCCCTCCCTAATGGCACTGTGGATGTATCTACACCACAGGGACTGCAGTGGCGGCTCACCACCATCTTCGAGGGCAATTAGGGAAGGACAATATGCTGGCCTAGCCCACATCCCAGAGACAACTAAAAAGATGTGACACGCATCAGAAGACGTTTCATGGGCAGTAAAGCACTTGGCAACGTCCTGAGGTCACTATATGAGTGCAAGTTACCTTTAAGAATGTCAGGACAACTTCATTGCTCAAAGGAATTACTTTCTTCTTTGCTCCAATTCCAAATTGGTGAAATTAGGGGGGAGGGGGGGAAAAAAAAAATCAGATGAAGTACATTGCTGTGACAGAGAAGCAGCAGCATGAATAAAAAAGGACAATTGGTGTCCAAGTCAGGTCTTGACATCAATAACAAGTTTCAGCAAGTTGTGTCATTACACCAAGCTTTTTTTGGCAACAAAAGCAGACAATGTACAAGGAGATAGCAACTGGAACTGTTAACGTAATAATGTGATATGGGAGGTCTGCAAATGGCCAGGGGCATACTTGATGGCCGTAAATGGTGTTAATCAGTAAGTGTGAGCCATTGCATGTGTCCCTGGGCAGCAGTGCTTGGCTCTGCAGTTGGCCAGCACTTCGAACAAAAACCCCCACCAGCTTTCAGAGCAGTCGATGTTAAAATCAACAGTTGGAGGCCACGCAGCTGACTCATCAACTGTTTAAACTGACTACGAACTCAGAGAGCAGCAGTGGTTCATTGTTAAACAACACTTGCTGCGTCAGGGGAGGGGGTGGCCACAGAAATAAAGGTTCCAACTTCATCAGACCAGCAAAGTCCATCAAACGCACAGAACTTCAAAGCCGAGTTGTGGTCATCACAAAAAAAACCCAGACTGTTCATTGTTGCTTTAAGGATTACATTCTCCACCTATGAATAGAATGCTATCCACAGGGATTATGATTCACTAATTATTCCCCTGACGTCTATCCCCTATGATATAAAACAAATCCTCGGTGTCTCAAGTTCCAAGCACGGTGACACAAGCAAACTCCTCTTCACTTTCTGAAGAGTAGGCTGTAGACCACATTTTTAACTCTTAAGCTAGCAGCAACATTTGAGAAGTGTTGCACCCACTTCAGTAACCAAAAGAGAAAATGCTGGAAAAATCTCAGCAGGTCTGGCAGCACCTGGAAAGGGAGAAAAGAGCTGACATTTCAAGTCCAGATGACTCTTTGTCAAAGCTAAAAAGCATAGCAAGTGGGAGATATTTATACTGTGGGGTGAGGGAATGAAAAATGAGTCACAGCCACAAAAACAAGGAGAAAGGCTGCTAATGGCAGCCCATAGAGAGAATAGAAGGTGTGAATGGCCAAACAGCAGAGACGAGCATCCGTAAGGAGAGAAAAGAGCTAATGTTTTGAGTCCAGATGACCCTTTGTCAAAGCTAAAAGGTTCCAGCATCCGTAGCAATTTGCCTTATTTTGCGTCCACTTCAGTGCTGCATTGCTCAATGTTGTTTGTGTGTGAGATGACAGGCCAAGTATCGTCAGCTTGGATGGCTAGAGGGAGGCAGCAAGTGTTGCTAGTGAGGAAACTGGATCACATGCAGTACGAACCCTGGATTCAGACCCTTGTCCCGAGCAGGGAGGCGGTGATTGGACTTGGAAGTGAAACTAGATTAGGAGGTCCAACTTGAAATGAGGGCACTCTGACACCACTGGACTCACGCCTAACTGCAGCGCCAGAGTGTTGGCATGAGTAGCAGCACAAACTCAAGGAAGTGATTTCCTTCAAACTGGCAACAAAATAAAGCAGTGAATTACACAGCAGCTGGTACATCAGATCAGAAGGGTAAAGTTACATGCATGAATGGAAATGGTTCTGGTCTACTTTTATCATAATCTTTATGTCAATCTTGCTAAGGAGTGCTATTAACAGACACAAAGCAGCTCAACTTAACTGGCTACATGTCACTGGGGAGCATATTTTCTGCTCCAAACAATCACTTTGTGTTTAAAGGCCTACAATTCATTCATTCCCAGACTAATACTTATTCTTCATTCAACAACAGTACGTGGTCTTTATCACGTTGCTGTTTGTGAGAGCTTGCTGTGCACGAATTGGCTGCCGCGTTTCTTGCGCTACAATAGTGACTGCACCTCAAAGGATTACATCCTTGGCTGTAAGCACTTTTGGATGTTCAGTGGTGATGAAAAGTGTTAAGTTCATGAATTTCTTATACACCTCTGAGTCTCACTAGGGTGGTCTTCAAAGCTTCTGCTTCTTCAAGGATCTTCTCCATCACTTACTGTCCACAACCTCGCTCTTAGAATAGAATCAAAAGAATTTGGCTAGGGTGAGCATGAGATGTTTCACTGCAGGCATGATTCAACTGACCCACTGGGGAGCTTTTATCAAACAACGGTTATTTAAGAACACAGTTAACAGGTATAGAAAGAAAATTAGCAATAACTTTTACCAATTATAAACAAGAAAGAAAAGCTATGATATTGTACAACCCTTAATGAATATGAAATGTTCCAATCAAATAAACTTCCCTATACAAAATCCTTGCCACAGGTTTAGCACAGAAAATATGAATGCTCACGTGATGCTGGAACTTAGTCCCTTAGTTGGATGCTGCAACCCTCTTGATGCACACTCAGACAAGCTTGGAGTCAGAACAGCTTCACAAAACACCAGGGAGATAGAAAGAGAGAGACTCTCGATACTCGTTAGCAAAAACACCAACAGCAGAATTTTCACTCCAGGAAAACAAGAAGCCTTGCTTCCAGCTAGCGAGCTGGATTTCCAATACCAGAGAGAGAGAGAGAGAAAAACACTGCTTCTCAGTCTGATGTTCATACCCCTTCTAAACTAAAACTGCACCAGTAGCCAAACTGAAAATTAAACCTTGAATTCTTCTCAGGAGGAACCACTCAACTTTGATTTCATAGAATCTACGGTGAAGAAGCAGGCCAGTTGGCCCATAGAGCCTGCGCCATCAACAATCCCACCCAAGTCCTATTCCCATATATTTGCCCCAGCACTGAGAGACAATTTTCTTCTATCATGGGCCAATCAACCTAACTTGCACATCTTTGGATGGTGGGAGGAAACCAGAACATACAGAGGAAACCCACACAGACACAGGGAGAACATGCAAACTCCACACAGACAGTGACCCAAGGCCAGAATTAAACCCGGGTCCCGAGCGCTGTGAGGCAGAAGTGCTTAACACAGTGCCATCAATGGAAGATTGTCATAGAATCTTCCCCCTCACAGGGTAGGGTCATTCAAGATCCCAGAAAGCACTCGAGGCCCAGAGTAAAAATAAACAAACCCCCATTTAAGCCATTGAAGCAGCAATGAAAGGACTTTTAACTAGATTGCCGATGCCGCAATTAAAACAAAAGGCCGGCTTACAAGTTGCAGAGAACACGATTTGATAAAAAGCACATTTCTTAAAGGTAGACTAGCGCCACACAAGAACTGAGATTGCACTTTCCACAGATGCTATCAGACCTACTGAGATTTTCCACCTTTTTCTGTTTTTGTTGGAGATTATACTTTTTTGCCACCAAACTTCCAATGAGAGCTGAATTCTCAACTTCCAATTTTCCGTCAAATCTGCTCTGATGTCACCTTTAATACAAAAGCCTCTTGTCTAAAATGTTCTTTTTACCCTCAGGCGAGGATAATCCTCCAGCCAGCTTGGTTAGCAGAACACTGGATAGGGGTTGTCCCATTGCCACTTTACTGCCTTTGTCCCCTTCACCCCCCCCTTCTTTTGCTGAACAGCGGTACAATCTATCGGTGCCAGTTCTGCACGCCAGCAGCCTCCCCATTTGACTTTTTTTAATCATTCACGGGACATGGGTGTTGCTGGCTGGCCAGCATTTATTACTCACCCCTGGTTGCCTGAGGGCAGTTCAGAGTCAACAACATTGTTGTGGCTCTGGAGTCACATGTAGGCTAGATCACGTAAGGACATTCGTGGACTCGATGGTTTTTCTGATAAATCGACAATGGTTTCATGGTCATGAGTAGATCCTTAAATCCAGATTTTTTTTAATAGAATTCAAATTTCACTATCCACCATGGCAGGATTTGAAGCTAGGTCCCCGGAATATTAATTGAGTTTCTGGATGAATAGTCCAGCAATAATGCAATTGGACCATCACCTCTCCAATTAAAACCCCATTGCCATACACTTCCCTTCCTTCTCCCCTCATGTCCTTATCCCTTGATGCTGAGATGCTGTTGCCCCAGAGAGTATGGAAACAAGGTTCACTGTCCCAGGACAAAGGGTAGTCCATTTAGGGCTAAGGTAAGCAGGAATTCCTACATTCACAGGCTTGCAAATCATTGGAGTCCTCCACTCCAAAGGGCTGCTCAAATGCTGGATATATTCAAGACTGAATATATTTACTAAGAGCATCAAATGTTGGAATAGGCTGGAAAAGTAGAACTGAGTTTGGAATTTGGCCTTGGTGTTATTGAATGGTTGAGCAAGCTCAAGGGACTGCATGGCCTAACGTTGCAACTAATACTTATATTCCCATTAAATGCATCTTTATAAACAGCACATTGGTTATCACAGCTGCCTCTCAACGCCAGGGACCCGGGTTCAATTCCAGCCTCGTTTGTGTGTTCTCTCCATGTATGTTTTTTTCCTCTGGGTGCTCCTGTTTCCTCTCACAGTCCAAAGATGTGCAGGTTAGATGAATTAGCCAAGCTAAATTCCCCCTTGGTGCCCCAAAAAATGTATGTTCAGGGTGTTTGTGGGGTAAATGTATGGGGGAAAACAGGCGTGGGAAAGATGGTTTGTCAGAAAGTCAGTGTAGACTTGATGGGTTAAATAGCTTCATCGGCACGGTGCGGATTCTATGAGATCTTTGCTATTTGCCTCAACACCTCCTGGTGGTAACAAGTTTCACATTCTAACTAATCTTTAAGTGAAGATAATCTGAAATCCTGACTGGAAACTATCATATTCATGATCTTATTTTTGGACTTCCCGCAGAATTTGCATGTTCTCCCCGTGTCTGCGTGGGCTTCCTCTGGATGCTCCAGTTTCCTCCCAGAGTCCAAAAGACCTGTGATTGGGTGCACTGGCCATGCTAAATTCTCCCTCAGTGTACCCGAACAGGCACCAGGGTGTGGCAACTAGAGGATTTTCACAGTAACTTCATTGCAGTATGGGTGCAAGTCTACTTGTGACTAATAGATGACTTAAGTTAAAGTTAATTTATGTCCACCAATCCTGGGAAAAGGCTGTGTGTCTGTAGTGTTGACCCTTGCCCACTTCACGGGATCTCTCTGACCCGCATATTTTGAACTTTTTGTATGTTTTTGTTAGTCTTTGGGGAATGTATATTGTTTTGCAATTTTCCAACACTGGCATTGTAATGGAATAGCAGCTATTAATCTCATCACTACGGTAACAGTACGGTGAATACAGTTCAAGGAAAAATACCATGATTACTACAAAACAAACAAACGAGGCTAGTTCCTTGTATTTGACACTATGTAATTGCAAACCTGCCTACATTTAACTACATAGGAAACTCAAAGAATTAAATTACGATTTGGGTAAATCTCCCAGCAGTTCTCTAGGGCATTTATCCATAAGGTCATTGACACGTGGCAGCTATTTACGCAAAGGCTCAACAAGTGCTACAGAAAAATAAGAATAGTTCAGGACAGGACATGACCAAACCATCAAAAAACTATGGAACAGAAACCAAGAGCTCTGCACATAATACACTACAATACTTAATTTATCAGAATAGAAAAGGACATAAGTCAACTGTGGTTATCGCTTGATTCAAATCAATAATCTTCTTTAAATGTGTTGCAAATCTTTCTTTTGGGCGAGATGTTAAATCAAAGCCCTGTCTGGTCTCTGACGTGAGCATAAAAGAACCCATGGCAACATTGCACAGAACAGCAAGAGATCGACTTATCCCTATTGTCCCACTCAACGTCTAAAGTCAGAACTGCTGTTCGTGGGAGCTTGCTCTGCGCAAATTGGCTGTCACATTTTCTGCATTACCACATTGACTACACTTCAAAAACACATAACTGGTTGTCAAGTAGTTGGAAACATAGAGGTTGTGTAAGAGGCTATAATACATGTCATTCTTTTACAGCACATTCTGTTTGACATTCACAGCTGACAAGGCCAGAGGCAAACTTCTTCCCAAGGAAGAATATAGTGCACATTATTTCCTTTACAAAACAGTCACACAGACACAGGCTCAAGGGGTCAAATGGTCTACACCTGCTCCTATTTTCTCAGAAGCTAAGTTTTTACTCTTTACATCACTCAAGGCCCGAACTTAAAAGGATCAGCAATCACTTTGGCGTTGGTCAAAAAAAAGTCTTAAAAATGAACTCCAAATAGATCACCTGAAAATTTTACGGTATTTGGAAACACCAATTATGGTTGGCACAGTGGTTAACACTGCTGCCTCAGCACCAGAGGCGTTGGTTCGATTCCCGGCTTGGGCTACTGTCTGTGTGGAGTCTGCACGTTCTCCGTGTCTGCGTCAATGGCGTAGCCAGGTTCGAAGGTTAGGGGGAGCGAGCACATAAAAAAGACGACACAAAATAAAAAATGATTGCCCCCTCATTACTATTCTGCCAATCCCTGCCCCACGCTGATGTCACCATGGTCTGGCGTCATCACGTTGCACGCAAAACAGCCGTTCTTTTCTCAGTAATTTATTTCCTTTCCTTTAAAAGGACATTTATTTTTGAAAAGGCGCCACTTCTGAAAAATGACTACTGCTGAATCCCAGTGTTCATCCGTAGACTGGGCAGTCCCACTGATGGAGCAGGGCTGAGGAGACATGTCCGCATTGACAGAGCTTGTAGAGGCACCGTGCTGTGATTGGTAAACTCAGCCATCAGTCAGCACTAAGTGAGGCCCCATGTACCAGATTGGTGGAGCGGGGGTTATCTGTTGTCCTAGGACTGGCTTATCGAGCTGTCAGTCAAGAGGTTGGGTGGGGGTGGGAGTTATTGAGTAAGGAGCTGTGCTCCAGATTGGTTTATCAAGCTGTCGGTCAGGGGGTTGGGTGTGGGCAGGAGTTAGTGAGTATAAAAGGCACCACGTCTGAAAAATGTGCTCAGGGGGAGCAGCCGCTCCTCCTGCACCCAGCCCTACTACGCCACTGGTCTGCGTGGGTTTCCTCCAGGTGCATTGGTTATGCTAAATTCTCTCTGTGCACCTGAACAGGTGCTGGAATGTGGCAACTAAGGGATTTTCACAGTAACTTCATTGCAGTGTTAATGTAAGCCTACTTGTGACACTAAATAAACAAACTGTCTAAACAATGCATGAGACCAAGGATTTGTAACATGTGTAACTTTCCTCAACTAACTAGTTGTGTGTTTGAACCTTCTTTTCCTCCTAAAGACAGTAACTCGTGAGGGGATCTGCGCTGACCCCTACCATTACCTCCTCCAGGAGCTCACTCTTTTAGCAGGACTCGGCAGTCATTTTGGACACCTGCACACTAGTTGCCCTCATAACCAGCTAGACACTAATCTTCATCAATTTTGCAAAGTTACACTAGCAAAGGCAAGAGCTCTAAAGGTTGGAACAAAGAACATGCCCTTGGGCCCTCCAAGCCTGCGCGAATCATGTTGTCCCATCTAGACCAGGTGCTTATATCCTTCTGTTCCCCCCTGTTCACATGTCTAATCAGGGAAAACTGGGGAAAAATGTACACCAGTCCTATCAGCATTGCATCAGAAAGGCAAGCGAACACTTTGTCCTGACCCTCCCTTATAAGGGTTGACATGGGAGAGATGATAGCGTAGTGGTAATGTCTCTGGACTAGTAAGCCAGATGCCCAGGCTATGCTCTGGGGGCATGGGTACAAACCCCACCATGGCAGCTGATGGAATTTAAATTCAATTAGTAAAACTGGAATTGAAAGCTAGTCTCAGTAATGGTGATCATGAAACTATCACTGATTGTCATTAAAAATCATTCAGTGACTTTTTCTAAGGAAGGAAATCTGTCGTCCTTACCTGGTTTGGATTACCTGTGACTCCAGACCTACAGCAGTGTGGTTGACTCGCAACTCACTCCAACAAGCTATGCAATTCAAGGGCAATTGGGGATGGGCAATAAATACTGACCTTGTCAGCAGTACCCACATCCCAAGAAAGAATAAAAAAAACTAACTGAAGTTCCTTAAATCCTGAAATACTCTACCTAATAGGACTGTGTGTGTTCCTGCACCACACTGGACCTCATCAGCTCCAGAGCAATTAAGGATAGGCAATAAATGATGGCTTTGCCTTTGGCATTCACATCCCATTAACATTAAACAAAAAGCATGCTTTCCCCAATCTAGCCCAAGCACGTAAATGCAAGTAGTCCAATGCACTGCCAGTGAAGCCCAGGTAAGGAGGCACAACTGGTGAGGTCCTTTCTGTTGTGTCATTTCTGCATCATTCAACCAGAGGAGAAACTCAAGGCCAAAAAAATGACAGAGAAACTATTTGGATTTATAATTTTTGAATGAATGTTGAACTTTATTGAACAGCTGCGTTATTGCAATACTCGATGTGTGCTGATGAAACACATTTTCTAATTTGCGAAGTAGGTTCGGTATCTGTTAACTGTAAATAGAAATCAATTAAAATAGGGAAGTCCGGACAAGTTTACGTACTAAAGTGATCAGAATGTGAAATTTGCTACCAGAGGGAGTAGCTGAAGCAAAAATAGTCGAAGGTGACTCTTGATAAGCACATCAAAGGGAAAGAAGGGAGGATATTTTGATATGATCTACAGCAATGTGGATGTCTCTTAACTGACACCCAACACGCCATGCAATTCAAGGGCAATTAGGGATGGGCAATAAATGCTGGCCTCATCAGCAATGCCCACATCCCAAGAAAGAATTTTGAAAAACTAAGCGATGTTCCTTAAATCCTGAAACACTCCACCTAACAAGACTGTGCGTGTGTTCCTGCGACCACATTGGACTGCATCAGCTCCAGAGACCTTTTAATAGAGATAGGTGGTGCTTCAAGTCGAGTGTAAGCACTAACACAGATGAGCATCTCTGTGCTGTAAAATTCAACACAACTTGTTGGCAAAATTGTATCACATCTCTCAAAAAGAAACAGGAAGCACTGAACAAAAATTAAACATGTTACTTTTGTTTAAAAAAAAAAGTTCTCACTTTACTCCTTTCCTCTTTCCTCAAAGGCTCTGTGTGTTATGGATCCACTTGCATTTTTGAAAAAAAAATGTATATATCTATATGCATATATGATTTTCTGCCGGTAATGAACGGAGAATGAGTCTTCGATTTCTGGAGTCTCCAGAACAATCTGGAGGTTTGCAACCTTCAATCTCCTCCACTATGGTTTACTGCAGGCTTTTTGAGGGCAGCACAGTGGTTAGCAATGCTACCTCACAGCGTCAGATTGGGTTCCTGTCAGTGAGGAGTTTACACGTTCCCCCCATGGGTTTCCTCCCACAATCCAAAGATGTGTGGATTAGGTGCATTGGCCATGCTAAATTGCCCTTAGTGTCCCTAGATGCATAGGTTAGAAGGATTAGTGGGGGTAAATATATGGGGATTACAAGAATAGGGCCTGGGTGGATTTGTTGTTGGTATGGACATGATGGACCGAATGGCCTCCTTCTGCACTACAGGGATTCTATCATTTTCAAAACAGGGGTCGCAGCCCATGGGTGGGTTGCAGGCAGGTGTATAAAAGGGTCATGATGCTCCCCAAAGATTGCCTGACACAAACTCAAAGAATCACAGTGCAAAAGAGGCCCTTTGGCCCATTGAGTCTGCACTGACACACGAGAAACACCTCTCTCCCACATGGCCCACAGTCTTGAATGTTATGACGTGCCAGGTGTTCATCCATGTACTTTTTAAAGGATGTGAGTTAACCTGCCCTCTACTACCCTCCCGGGTAGTGCATTCCAGACCGAAACCACCCTCTGGGTAAAAATATTTTTCCTTACATTCCCCCCAAACCTCCTGCCCCTCACCTTGAGCCTGTGTCCCCTCCTGGCTGACCCTTCAACTAAGGGGAACGCTGCTTCCCATTCACCCTATCCATATCCTTTATAACCCTGTACACCTCAATCAGATCGCTCCTCAGTCTTCTCTGCTCCAACGAAAACAATCCAAGCCTATCCAATCTCTCTTCATAACTTAAATGTTCCACCCAAGGCAGCATCCAGGTGAATCTCCTCTGCACTCCCTCCTGTACAATCACATCCTTCCTGTAATGTGGCAACCAGAACTGCACACAGTACTGCACAGGCTATTCTAAATGTTGCCAAACCTCTGCCACAATTTATACTCCTTTGGAACAGTAGTCTCTGGCCATAAGAGGCAACAGTGAGCAGGTGAGCATACCCTGCACATCTGCTGGGCACCAAACACGCTGTACATAAGTGCTTTTGACAGAAATTCACTTGGAGTTGAGCTTTGTTCTTTTCTTTTATTCATTCATAGGACATGGGCGTCACTGGCTGGCCAGCATTTATTACCCATCTCTAGATGGCCTTGAGATGGTGGTAGTGAGCTGCCTTCTTGAATTGCTGCAGTCCATGTTCTGTGGGTTGACCCACAATGCCGTTAGGGAGGGAATTCCAGGAATTTGACCAATGACTGTGAAGGAACAGCAATATATTTCCAAGCCCGGATGGTGAAGTGGCTTGGAGAGGAACTTGCAAACGGTGGTGTTCTCATGTACCTGGTGCCCTTGTCCTTCAAGATGGAAGTGGTTGTGGGTTTGGAAGGTGCTATCTAAGGATCCTTGGTGAATTGTTGCAGTGCATCTTCTAGATAATACACACTTCGGCGTCAGTCGAGCTGGCTGCTATGTTCTGGATGGTGTCAAACTTCTTGGGTGTTGTTAGATCTGCACCTTTCCAGGCAAGTGGGGAGTACTTGCCCTCTGGATTTCCAGAAGGCATTTGACAAGGTGCCACACCAAAGACTGCTACATAAGATAAAGGTGCACAGTGTTACGGGTAATGTATTAGCATGGATAGAGGATTGGTTAACTAACAGAAAGCAAAGAGTGAGGGTAAATGGGTGTTTTTCTGGTTGGCGATCAGTGACCAGTGGTGTGCCTCAGGGATCAGAGTTGGGACTGCAACTGTTTACGATTTACACAGATGATTTGGAGTTAGGGACCAAGCGTAGTGTGTCAAAATTTGCAGATGACAGTGAGATGAGTGGAAGAGCCAAGTGTGCAGAGGATGTTGAAAGTCTGCAAAGGGATATAGATAGTCTAAGTGAGTCAGCACGGGTCTGACAGATGGAGTAGTGTTGGTAAATGTGAGGTGATCCATTTGGTAGGAATAACAGCAAAATGAACTATTACTTAAATGGTAAAAACTTGCAGTATGTTGCTGCGCAGAGGGAACTGGGTGTCTTTGTGTAAGAATCACAAGGAATTGGTTTGTAGGTGCAACAGGTAATTAAGAAGGCAAATGGAATTTTGTCCTTCATTGGTCGAGGGATGGAGTTTAAAAACAGCAAGGTTATGTTGCAGTTGTATAAGGTGCTGGTGAGGCCACGCCTGCAGTACTGTGTACAGTTTTGGTCTCCTTACTTGAGAAAGGATATACCGGCACTGAAGGAGTGCAGAGGAGATTCACTAGGTTGATTCTGGAATTGAGAGGATAGGCTTATGAGGAGAGATAAGTAGACTGGGGCTATGCTCACTGGAATTCAGAAGAATGGGATCTTATAGAAACATACAAGATTATGAAGGGAATAGATAAGATAGAAGCAGGGAAGTTGTTTCCACTGGCGGTGAAACGAGAACTAGGGGGCATAGCCTCAAAATAAGGGGAAGCAGATTTAGGACTGAGTTGAGGAGGAACTTCTTCATCCAAAGGATTGTGAATCTGTGGAATTCACTGCCCAGTGAACCTGCTTTTAAAGGCAAGAATAGATAAATTTTTGAACAGTAAAGGAATTAAGGGTTATGGTGACCGGGCAGGTAAGTGGAGCTGAGTCCACTGAAAGATCAGCCATGATCTTACTGAATGGCAAAGCATGCTCGAGGGGCCAGATGGCCTACTCCTGCTCATAGTTCTTACGAGTATTCCATCACACTCCTGACCTGTGCGTTGTAGATGGCGGATAGGCTTTCGGGAGTCAGGAGGTGAGTTACTCACCGCAGTATTCCGAGCCTGTAACCTGCTCTCGTAGCCACTGAGTTCACTTGTGAGCAAGACAAGAGGGCTGTGGACCATGGATCATTACAAGAGCCGGCCAGAGACATTAATAGGCAGTGAACCTACTGGCCAGATCACACATTGGAATCTGCTTGAAAGCTGCTCTGTGGAGTCTACGACAGGGCAGAGCAGTGCTACTGTTAGCTCTGCAGAGCACGCCATAAACTCCAGTGAACAGCCTACAAAGAAGAAACTAAAATCAGGGACAAAGCAGCATAAAGGTGATTTTGTGAGGCACGGATTTTGCTAATTGTGCCAACGCAACTCAGGATGCAAAGCCCACGTGTGTGATACGCGGGGAAATACTGGCAAATGAGCAAACATGGCTTAGCTCCCGAAGCTTGGCCTGTTGGCAAAAGTGAGTCTTGGGGGAGAAAAAGAACTGTAAAACTCTGCTTCACTGCAGCAGTCATGATAAGTTGCAGAAACGCTTTCAACTCTTAAGGCCCTAAAATTTAGAATTTCCTCTCCAAACTTCTCTGCCTCTCTCTACTCCTTAAAAATACCCCTCAAATCTTGGGGAGGCAGTGGTATTGCCACTGAACCACTAGCCCACAGACCTGGGGTAATGCTCTGGGGGACCCGAGTTCGAATCCCACCATGGCAGATGGTGAAATTTGAATTCAATGAAAGTCTGGAATTCAAAATATAATGATGACCATTGTCGGAAGAACCCATCTGGTTCACTAATGTCCTAAGGAAATCTGCCGTTCTTATCTGGTCTGGCCTACATGTGACTCCAAATGAGTTGACTCTCAAACACTCTGAAAGAGGAGTTATGGATGGGCAATAAATGCTCGCCCAACCAGCGACGCCCACTTCATGTAAGACAAATTTTAAAAAACTAAGCTTTAGATCACTTGTCCTAATGTCTCCTTTGGTTTTTTTTTGGTTCTGACTTTGCTTTTGAGAATAGTGGGATGTTTCTTGATGTTAAATTTGCTACATAAATGCAGACTATTGTTGTAAATCTTAAAGAACGTGATGATCAGTGTGGCTGTTAAGCTATGATGTGGAGATGCCAGCGTTGGACTGGGGTGAACGCAATAAGAAGTCTGACAACACCAGGTTTAAGTCCGTCTGACTTATTCGATAGTAAAACTCACAAGCTTTCGAGGTTTACCTCTTCCTCAGGTGAATGGAGAGTTGTCTGAGGCCAGAACTCTCCATTCACCAGACGAAGAGGTAAACCTTGAAAGCATGTGAGTTTACTATCAAATAAATCGGTTGGACTGAAACCTGGTGTTGTCAGACTTCTTACGCCGTTAAGCTACCCAGCTTTAAGGCAGTAGCTGGAATGTACTGTCCAGGCTTTGCTCTATGGTACTCTTGTACAAGGCTTTTGCGGAAAAATTCAACAAAACCTTCACGTGCATGACAAGGGAGCGTGGACGGTGATCGTGGGCAGCCCAAAACGCGGGCTGGTTGTTTCAAACACAACTCCCAAAAGATTTGGATTACACGTACGAAAGCAAGCGTTACTGGTCACACGTGCTTCCCGGTTTAAAACAGAACCGCGTGGGGCCAACAAATGACAACATCAGCCTCATGCACAAGCTACACTCCAGGTACAAAGTCAGAAATTGTGTAACTGCAGCAGTCGAGTTTCCTGCCAATCCCTCGCCTTTAACGTTTTGCAATGTTGCTTCTCTTTATTGTAGCTGGACTCAACAGTCCAAAACCAAAGGCAGCTATTCACATGAAAAGTAGTTAGAGTGCTGCCTAAAAGCAACTGATTTGTTTCCTGTCCCCCGTACCCCCCCCGGAATATCAGCTGCACAGTAATGGGCAGCAGCGAAGCATAGTGCTTAGTACCGTTGCTTCACAGTACCAGGGACCCAGGTTTCCCTAGATCTCGATTTCTTCATTTCCAGCCTTGGGTCGCTGTCTGTGTGGAGTTTTAAGTTTTATTTATTTATTTATTTGTCAGTCACACCTAAGGCTTACATTAACACTGCAATGAAGTTACTGTGAAAATCCCCTAGTTGCCAAAGTCCGGCGCCTGTTCGGGTCAATGCACCTGACCAGCACGCCTTTCAGACTGTGGGTGGAAACAAGAGCACTCGGAGGAAACCCATGCAGACACGGGGAGAACGTGCGCACTCCACACAGACAGTGACCCAAGCTGGGAATTGAACTCAGGCCCCTGACGCTGTGAGGCAGCAGTGCTAACCACTGTGCCACCGTGTCTGCATGTTCTCCCCTGTGGCTGTGTGGGTTTCCTCCCACACTCTGAAAGACCTGCTGGTTAGGTGCATTTGTAAGCTTTACTTGTGACTAATAAATAAACTTTAACTTTTATCCAATGCAAGTTCAGTTTATTTGACCAACGCTGGGAATATTGACCACTACAGAGGAATCAATACCGACAGCGACGTGCTGTGTTTTTATTAAGGCCGTCCACTGAATCGGTCTCTTGGGCATTATCCCGAACATTAATGCAATGATAACCAATAATAATTAGCATCAATTGCTTACAACTGCGCAAGTGACACCAAATAACCAAGGTCTGGAAATGCATTCATTTTGTACCGACTGCTAAAAACAAAATGAGGGGTGGGGGGGGTGAGACAGCACGCAAAGTGAGGAATGTGGTGCTGAATATTAATGTTTCACACATCCAAACCTTGCAGTCATTTTGTGCAAGGTGAAGCAGAACTTAAAATGGCCGGAAAATAAAAAGGGATTCCTCTCCGATGGGCTTCTCTCCGCCGGGTAAACCACTCACGGCGTACAGGTGAAGCTCATCAGAACACCTGGCTCAGATTAAACTTAACAGAGAGACACACATTCAACATTACGGGGCAATGTCAATACACCTCGATTCAACTGGTGTCCGGCAGAGGAATAAAGGTCTTATGAAATCAGAATACCCTAACTTAACACCTCATGCATATTAACAGCTTACATTTCTAGCAAAACCACAACACCACTTTTCAAAATAATGCTTGGTAAATCAATGCAGAACTTGGAAATCATAAAGACCTCATTTGATGCTACAAGGAACAGCAGTCATGGACCAGAGTAAAATCCATGCAATAAGACAGCACTGATAATGGAGCCAAGATCTCTGAGAAAAGGTGTCCATACACCGCAGCTGGGTGCCTTCTTACCTTGAGGGTATCTTCCTTGTCATTAGTCCCGGACTCTCATCGCTAGGAAACAGAGCCATGGAGCCATCAGCCTGTCTACCTTGTACCACAGAAAGGCAGCAGCGGTCAGTGCAATATGTCACCTGCCCCACGCCACCCCCCCCACCCCCTCCAAACAGCTGTTAGCACTCCCTGTTCAGGATGCACGGTCGCACACACCAAAGCAAGAGGCAGTAGGTAACAAACAGAGAAAGCCACACCCTACTGTTTCCTGACATCATCTGGAACAAAGCTCCCCCCCCTCCCCGCAAATCCACCCACCTCGGGAGGTCAGTGGGAGAGAAAACTAACCGTTCAGGCAAAAAAAAATACAACCTCCTGCCGCTTGGTTTCGAGAGATCTATGAGCTTTGTCGATCTCTTCCCTCGCAGCCCTTGGCAGCTCAGTCAGCCGGACACAATTTATTAATTAGCCGTTTATCAGCCTTTGTGGTTCCGCACGTGCGTTTCACCTAAACAAAAGCAGTAGCAGGGAGACGGCTGCAGGCAGCAAACCTCCCCCCGCGCCCCCCCACCTCCAGCTACAGGTTTCTCGCCGACAAACTCACTCAAGTCCACGACCCCACATCATACACACTTCAGGAGCCCCGTTCCTATCACAGGCTCCAGAGTCGGGAACTAAAGCTCCTGTCTAACAATCATTACTGCCGGGAGTGACTGTGGCAAATAGCACACAGCTGCATAACAAGGGTTAGCCAGATAAATTTACGCAAGGGAGAAAGAAATAGATGTCCGTGCTAATAAGATGAAACGAAGGAGGCTGGGAAGAGGCTTGCCTGAAGCATTAACCCAGTATAGGTTAATGGGGTTGAATGGCCTTTCTCTGCACTGTAAATTAGAGGATTATAGAACCCCGACAGTACAGAAGGCGGCCATTCAGCCCATTAACATAAGAAATAGGAGCAGGAGTAGGCCGTCTAGCCCTTTGAGCCTGCCCCGCCATTCAGTAAGATCATGGCTGATCTGAAGTGGATCAGTTCCACTTTCCTGCTTTCTCCCCATAACCCTCAATTCCCCTGTCTATCAGAAACCTATCTACCCGTGATTTAAATATATTCAACAAGGTAGCCTCCACCACTTCATCGAGTCTGTCCCAACCATAATCCCACCCAGGACCTATTCTGTAACCCTCATTTATCCTGCTAATTCCTGACACCAAGGTCAATTTGGCACGGCCAATCAGCCTCACCCATAAATTTTTGGACTGTGGGAGGAAACCCACGCAGACACAAGGAGAACATGCAAACTGCACACAGATAGTGACCAGAAGCTGGAACTGAACCTGAGTCCCTGGTGCTGTGAGGCAGCAGTGCAAAACCACTGCATCATTGGCTGCCATGATCAACAGCACGTAAACAGGCCATTCTGCCCAACCAGTCCATGTCAGTATCTGTGCTTCACTCGAACCCCCTCCCCCATCTTTTCTCATCTAAATTTATTATAACCTGTACCCTTGTCCCTCATATTCATGGAATCATTGAATCCCTACAGTGCAGAATGAGGCTATTCAGCCCATTGAGCCTGCACCAACAACAATTCCACTCAGGCCCCATCCCCATCTCCCCACGTATTTACCCTGCTAACACCCCCCCCTTGACATGCAGAGTCAATTTAGCATGGCCAATCAGCCTAACCCACACATATGTGGACTGCAGGAGGAAACCCATGCAGACATGGGGAGAACATGCAAACTCCACACAGACAGGCCAGCATTGAGCCCGGGTCCCTGGCACTGTAAGGCAGCTGTGCCAACCCATGTGCCACCATGCCTCCAATATTCTTATCTAGTTTCCCCTTAATGGCTATTTGTTTTTAATCACTCCTTGAGGCAGCGAGTTCCACATTCTCACTCCTCTCTGGGTGACAAAGTTTCTCCTGGAATTCCGTATCAGACGTTAGAAAAATGGCTGGAGGGAGATGTGGACCCTGATATCAAAACACTGATGAACCAAAGCCAAGTCAGAAGTGGAATTACATATTAAATCACAACAGTTAAATAATGGACACAAGAAATAAGAAATAAAAGATGATTTAAATAGCTGGAAAAGTGGAGGCCTTGGACATTGGAACACCACACCCACCCTCCAAAAACAAAAAGGAGGCCATTCAATCATGCAAATCAATTCATCCATTATGGCTCAGCTATATCTGAACTCCGTTTACCCGCCTTTGCTCCATATTTTCCAATACTCTTCCCTGGCGAAAGTCCAGCAGTCTCAATCTTACAAGCTCCATCACTCTCCAGGATTCACAGACCCAAGGGAAGAGATAGCAGTGACCATTTAGATCCTCAAACCTACACCACCCAATGCGATGATGCCTGATCTGTGATCTAACTCCAAATACCCACCTTTAACTCCATAACCCTCAACACCTTTGGATAACAAAATCAACTTTAAAGCAAACACTTTAAACACCATTAAATCTTCTAAATGAAAGAAATTGGAGAATAGGAGAATCCTGGGGAACATGTCAGAATACCTCACTCGACCTCTACCTCACCACCCACCTCTCTAAAGTCCTCCACTATCTCAAAATTGTTTGATTTCTTGCCCGACAATCCAATAGGGCGGCACGGTGGTTAGCACTGCTGCCTCACAGCTCCAGAGACCTGGGTTCAATTCCAGCCTCGGGTCACTGTGTGGAGTTTACACGTTCTCCCCAGGTCCACGTGGGTTTCCTCAGGGTGCTCCAGTTTCCTCCCATAGTCCAAAAGATGTGCTGGTTAGGTGCATTGGCCATGCTAAATTGCCCCTTGGTGTCCAGGAATGTGTAGGTTAGAGGGATTCGTGGGGTAAATGTTGCAGGGATTGGGCCTGGGTAGGATTGTTGTCAGTGCAGACTCGATGGGCCGAATGGCTTCCTTCTGCTCTGTAGGTATTCTATTCTGTGAGAATACTGACTCTACCCTGGCCCCTGCTCAAATGCTATCCAAATATATATCCATGCCTTCTTTATCTTGAGACTTTATTTCAACATTTCTAGCTGGTCTCACATCTCCCATGAACTCAAGCACATCCTAAGGCCTGCTGGCCATATCCTAACTCAAATCGGTCCTGTTAACCTCCCTCCTTGCTGACCTACATTAGCTCCCTATTATTTTCAAAGTTCTCATCCCTGTTTTCAAACCTTCAAAATCTTGCTCCTCCCACCGCTCTAACCTGCTCCAGCCAGGCTACCGTTCAGAGGAGTACACAGCACAGAAACAGACCATTCGGCCCAACCAGCCCATACCAACGTTGATGCTCCACTCAAGCCTCCTCCCATCTTTCCTTGTCTAAATCTATTCTTGCAACCACCTGTGCCCTTCCCCCTGAAATACGTGTCCAGCTTCCCCTTAAATGCATCCATTCCATTCGCTTTTTAAGTTTATTTATTAGTCATAAGTAAGGCTTACATTAACACTGCAATGAAGTTCATTTCAAGGCAGTGAAATTCCCCTAGTCACCACAGTCCAGCGCCTGTTTGGGTCAATGCACCCTAACCAGCACATCGATCAGATTGTGGGAGGAAACTGGAGCTCCCAGAGGAAACCCACACAGACACAGGGAGAATGTGCAGACTCTGCAGAGGCAGTGACTTAAGCCAGGAACCAAACCCAGGTCCCTGGCGCTGTGAGGCAGCAGTGCAAACCACTGTACTGCCGTGCCAATTCACTTTAGTCATTTCTGTGGTGAAAGATTCTGCATTCTCACCACTCTCTAGGTAAAGTGTCTCCTGAGATACCACTGGATTTCTTGGTGACCATTGATGGCCTCTAGTTATTATTGTATACATTGTACGTGTGAGGATAAAAGCAAATGGAGTCACAGAACATGGATCGGTCACAGTCAACAAGGCAAGTTTATGGGAAAGTTATTTACACAGAAAGGCTTGGGTTCAATCAACTGAAAGACTGTGAAGTGGCTGATCAAATTGTTTGATTTATTGTCACACGTATTGGATACAGTGAAAAGTATTGTTTCTTGCGTACTACAAAGACAAAGCATACCATTCATAGGGTACAGAGGGGAGAAGGAAAAGAGAGGGTGCAGAATGTCGTGTTACAGTCATAGCTAAGGTGTAGAGAAAGATCAACTTCATATATGGTACATCCATTCAAAGATCTGGTGGCAGCAGGAAGTAGCTGTTCTCAAGTCGTTTGGTACGTGATCTCAGACTTTTGTATCTTTTTCCTGATGGAAGAAGGTGGAAAAGGGAATGTCCAGGGTGTGTGGGGTCTCGGATTATGCTGGCTGCTTTTCCGAGGCAGTGAGAAGTGCAGACAGAGTCAACGGATGGGAGGCTGGCTTGTGTGATGGATTGGGCTACATTCACAATCCTTTGGAGTTTATTGTGATCTTGGGCAGAGCAGGAGCCAAACCAAGCTGTGATACAACCAGAAAGGATGCTTTCTATAAGAACATAAGAACATAAGAAATAGGAGCAGGAGTAGGCCATCTAGCCCTTCGAGCCTGCCCCGCCATTCAATAAGATCATGGCTGATCTGTCGTGGCTCAGTTCCACATTCCCGCCCTCTCCCCATAACCCTTAATCCCCTCTCTTATCAAAAACCCATCAACCCGCTTCTTAAAAATATTTAGCGAGGCAGCCTCCACCACTTCAACGGGCAGAGAATTCCAGAGATTCACCACCCTTTGAGTGAAGAAGTTCCTCCTCAACTCCGTTCTGAACCGCCCCCCCTTTATCTTGAGGCTGTGCCCCCTAGTCCTACTGTCTTTTTTGAGCGGGAAGAGTCTTTCCACCTCTATCCTATCCATCCCATTCATCATCTTATACGTCTCAATGAGATCTCCCCTCATTCTTCTAAACTCTAACGAGTACAAGCCTAGTTTATTCAGCCTCTCCTCATGATGCATCCGTAAAATTTGCTGAGAGTTGGAGCAGACATACCAAATTTCTTTAGCTTACTGAGAAAATAGAGGTGTTGGTGGGCTTTCCTAACTATAGCGTCAGTGTGGAGAGACCAGGACAGCTTGTTGGTGATATGGACACCTAGAATCTTGAAGCTCTTGACCATTTCCACTTCATCCCCATTAACATAAACAGGGGCACTACCTGCACTACACTTCCTGAAATTGATGACTATCTCCTTCATTTTACTGACATTGAGGGAGAGATTATTGTCGTTGCACCAGTTCACCAGGTTCTCTACCTTTAAGATTCCTCTGGGAGCACCTTCCCACCAGATATTCATGACAATATGATGCACGGTACTACTATCAACATCTTGAAAGTTACCATTGATAAGAACCTGAACTGGACAAGCCAAATAAATACTGTGGCTCCAGAGCAGGTTAACGTTGTGAATCATGTGGCAAGTAAATCACCACTGGATTCCCCAAAGCCTGCCCACCATCCTCAACACACAAGGTAAGGAAATGCCAGCGTTGGACTGGGATGGGAAAAGAAAGTTGTCTCACAACACCAATCATGAGCTTTCGGAGCATTGACTCACCTGATGGAAGAGCAGTGTTCTGAAAACTTCTGATTCCAAACAAACCTGTTGGTCTTTAACCTGGAGTTGTGAGACTTCTTACTGTACAATGCACAAGTCAGTAGTTTAATGGAATACTCTCCCTGCCTGGATGAGTGCAGCTCCAGCAACACTCAAGAATCTCAACACCAACCAGGGCAAAGCCGTCCGCTTGATTGCTACTAGTCCCAAAAATATATTCAATCCTTCCACCACTGACGAACAGTGGAATCCTCGTGTACCATCTAAAAGACGCACTGCAGGAACCCACCAAGATTCCTTCGGCAGCACCTTCCAACTGGGCTTTAATGACAATACGAAGCACAGAGAAATTATAGGCCAATAACCCATTGCTTCATAACATTGAATTGTAATGGAAAATATGCACAATAGTGTATAGCGCCCAAAGCTGGGAATCCAAAATAAGCAGCAGGTAGTAGGATGAATATTATTCTTAAGTTTGTGGTTGATTCCACATCATGGTTCACAAAAAGCACTAGAACATAATCTGGCCAGTGCGTGAATAATCCAGTGTGGGAGGGAAAGAGGGACAGAGAGTGTATGAAATGCAGAACACAATGTGCCTCATGAGGAGCTACAGTAAACTCACACAACCATTCAAACTGACATGTTCACCGAGCAGCACAACACGAATACTGATTTCTTAAATCCCATTGAGCCGTGCACAATGTCACACAAACAGTGTGTTTCCAAAACATTTCATTCGACAAACCATCCAACTGAATTTGTCCCCAACCAAAAGAACCTCGTGTTTATTTACATTACATTAGCCACAGAACTGAAATAGCATACTGGTGTTTTAACATTGCTCTTGTAAGGTCAGCATGCTTTCATACCCACTTTAAAGTTTCAATCACTTCACTGCACAAATTCACGGAGACAATTAAAATACTGATTGTAGAAAAGTGACAGATTGATAGTAACTGATCATTTATCATCATAAACATCAACTTCTCGGTTGACCAGGGACTATGACTGGTGGAATGAAGTCATCAAGTTGCCCAAAGACAAAGAGGATATTGTAGCTCAGGGGAGGGGGTTAATCAGTGATCAATTTGTTCGCATTCCTGAACAAGCACATTGCAAGCACAACTGTGCCAAGCATATAGAAAGCAAGGCATTCCCCACACATTAAAATGCATTAAGCACAAGGTAGGAAGAGTACCTCAATGGGTAACTGTGAATCTCAACGGATAAATAACCATTAAGTTTCTCAATCATAGCGGAGGAGAAAAAACAAAGCATTTCTCAGGCTGAATAACATGAAGTGGGCCATGTTGCATTTTTTGACATGAAAAGATTTAAATCTGGTGTCAGCAGCTCATAAGGGCTCCTGAGACAGCACCTTCCAAAACCGTGACTGTTACCATCTGGAAGGAAAGAGCAGCAGATGCATGGGAACACCACCAGCTCCAGGTCATTCACCGTCCTGATTTGGAAATATATTCCTTCACTGTCACTGAGTCAAAATTCTTGAACTGTCTCTTTATAAGCCCTTTTGGTGCATTTACAGCACATGGGCTGCAGCAGTTCAAGAATACAGCTCACCAACATCATCTCAAGAGCAGTTAAGACACAGGCAATAATTGCTGGCAAAGCCAGCAATGCTTACATCCAATAAAAGAATTTTAAAAATGGGTCATAAGACGTCCAGTAAATTTAAGCCAAGAACAAAATATGGTGAGCAATTTGGCAAATTACTTCCATCATTATTTGACAAACTATCGGCTGACCAGCCTTCCTGACTGAGGAGACATTTAACAGTCCTTTACCAATGCACCATTAAGAATGATTAAAATAAGCCAATTACAATTTGCCACATCAAATTCTGATGAGTCATTTCAGAGAATAAGCTGATTTTACGGAAAAAAAAATGAAACTTATATTGAATTAAAAAGAAACAGAATTTTGAAATCACACACCTTCCAGTTTCTTGGTTTACCAGAATCATCCTATTTTATGGAAACATTGTGTTACTCGGGTACAAGGTTATGGTGATAAAACAGACAAGTTATTTTTGATGCCAGATTAGTGTTCCTGAAACATTGAAGTCATGATGCAGAATTTTCTTTCAAAAGGGAACGCAGCATACTGTTCACGCTACAGAATTATAAAAGCATACTACACGGATGAGGCCATTCGGCCAATCATGCCCATGATGGCTTTTGTAATGCTATCCAATTAACCCCAATAATCCCTCCCTCTTTCCCTACAACTCTAAATTTCACCAGGCTGCACAGTGGTTGGCACTGCCGCCGCTCAGCACCAGAATCTGGGCTCGATTCCTGGCTTGGGTCACTGTCTGTGTGGAGTCTGCATGTTCTCCCCATGTCTGTATGGGTTTCGTCCGGGTGCTCCGGTTTCTTCCCACAGTCCGAAAGACATGTTGGTTAGGTGGATTGGCCGTGCTAAATTCTCCCTCAGTGCACCCGAACAGGAACTGCAGGGTGGCGACTCGAGGATTTCCGCAGTAACTTAATTGCAGTGTTAATGTAAGTCTACTCGCGACATTAATAAATAAATTTAAAGTTTCCAAGTCTTTATCCAATTCACCTATTGACGCTACTTTTATCTTGCTTTCAGCTAGATTATAAAAGTACGCTACATAAAAATTCTCATTTCCCATCTGCTTCTTTTGCCAATTACCTTAAGTGCATGACCTCGATTTGCCAACATTCAACCACTAGAAATAATTCCTTCCGATTTGTTCTATGACAACACACCATAATTTTGAACATCGCTGTCACATCTCCTTTTAAACATCTCTGCTGCAAGGAGAATAATCCCAGGTTCCTTAGTCTCTCCGCTCGTCCAGCATAGTTATTTGAAGGTCTACAAGGAGTTTCAAGGTTCTTGCCAATTAAACACAAGTAGGACTTGGGGGGAAGCAAACAGGATTTTTGCTTCCTTGTGGATTAGGTGTCTGTGCTGACTTCAGACAAGAACAGACTTGAGTCTGTTGTGCCTTTCCACTCACCCACCATTGTGAAATGGCTCATCAGAATTTGATGCCTAGGCTTACACAAAGAATTACCAGTCAGTTGGGATATCAGATGGAACATTGTAACCACAGAAGTAAAAATAAATGAGTCAATACCTTCAGGAGATTTAGGGAGGGGAGAGGGAGAGAATGGGTGGTGGGTGTTTGGATAGAAACGATCTGAGCCGAATTCAACTGTGAACATTTATGACATAATACAGCACATGGAGGAAACGAAGCAATCCCTTAGCTTCACAGTCCCTCATCTATCAGGGTATGTGGTTCCAATACACCCACGCAACAAAAGGTCCACACTTACCGATTACGAGGTGAACACCCTCTCTCCCAGTTCGCCATGTCAGCTTCAAACAAGACCGGTCCATTCATCACTGGCCCATTAGCATGTGCTGCAGAGAAAACAGGACCTATTAATGAAAATCTCTGTTCGCATTATGGACAAGTAACTCCCAACGTCACTGTATCAGCCAATCAGTTAGAAGCAGGCAGAACATTTAAGTTTAAGCTTACTTTATTAGTGTCATAAGTAGACTTATATTAACACTTCAATGAAACTATTGTGAAAATCCCCTCGTCACCACACTCTGGCACCTGTTCGGGTACACTGAGGGAGAATTTAGCACAGCCAATGCACCCAACCAGCACATCTTTCAGACTGTGGGAGGAAACCGGGGCACCTGGAGGAAACCCACGCTGACACAGGGAGAACATGCAGACTCTGCATAGACAGTAACCCAAGCCAGGAATCGAACTCAGGTCCCTGGCACTGTGAGGTAGCAGTGCTGGCCACTGTGCCACATATGCAGGACTCACGACAAACATTGTTTGGTGTGAAATAGACTAAGTCTACTTAAAAAAAAAGAGTATTTCAGAACTACAGCAAACAGAGCTCGTGGTTCAAACTACAGCAATGTCTTTTGATAAAAGCAAGGTTAATTCTCCAGAAAACACTGATTGGAGAACAGTTACACAACCACACGTTCCACATGTAAAGTCGATCCCAGTCACGTATTGCAGTGCAATCTGCAGACGTGACTGATGGGGTGGGAGGGGGGGCGCGGGGGAAGTTACCTAGCCACCTCCGTTCTGGGCGGACATGGTGGTGTCACTATCGGCAGCTGTTTATGGGTCCCCCAGGAGCGTTACACATTGAAGAGAAACAGTGGTGAATTGTTAAGGAGCACTTACTCTCTTACCAGAAGCTGTCTGAATGCAGTGCTTAATGGATCAGTGCCAGGTTCAGCAAGTCACTGCAATCTATTTTGGCAACTGATCAGCTTTCAGTTGCGTAGGTTCTACTACCCATCCAAGCGACTGATCGTTTCAAAGTTAAAAAAAAAGAATGATTCCACAGTCTGGCATGGTGTCAATGTCACCACCTGACCCACCCAAAAGAAAATTGCATCACCAATTTTTCTGGGAACATTCCCCACCCACTTCAGTGAGATTCTTGCACCAAACCTTCACTCATGAGGATAGCTGCAACTTTGCTATCCCTTGATGTGCAGATGCCGCCGTTGGACTGGGGTGGGGTGGGCACAGTAAGAAGTCTCACAACACCAGGTTAAAGACCAACATGTTTATTTTGTATCACGAGCTTTCGGAGCACTGCTCCTTCATCAGGTGATTGGTGGGCGGCCTATCTCTCCACTTACCTGATGAAGGAGCAGCACACCAAAAGCTCGTGATTCCAAATAAACTGGTTGAACTTTAACCTGGTGTTGCTGTCTCTTAATCCTTGTGGAACCCAATGGCACAAATGGTGGCTAGTTAGCTCAGTGTGCTCATGTCAATTCTCTGAACAAACCATCCAAATTAGCCCCAACACCCCGCTCTTATCCCCCCAACAACCGCGCAATTTTATTCCCAACATGGATTTAACCAACACACCTCTGAAAATTCCTACTGAATCTGTTTCCACAGATATCTGCAGACCACACTATAGCATGCGAGTGGGATCGATTTATTTCTACAGCCCATTCAACTATAGGAGAGTTTTACAGCACAGAAAGAGGCCCTTTGGCTCATCACACCTGTGCCAGCCATCAAGCACCTACGTATTCTAATGTCACTTTCCAGCACTTGGTCTGTTGCCTTGGCATTTTGGGCTGTACCAAATTGCTGCATTAAAAATCTCTTCCTCGCTTCACCTCTGGCATTTTTCCCCAGGTGAGTACAAGGTGAAGGATAACTTTGAAACTCTCAGCTGCCTTTGAACCAAGTGAGCAGAAATCCTTGCACTTGGACCAAAGAAATGCATTATAATTTTGGGGCTTTTAAATTAAATATTCTACTTGGGTTCTCAGTATCACCATTCACATATTTAACGGGTTTCCCCCAAGTAGGCTGGAGTGTACCTTTACCTGCTCAATATCTGGGTACATTGGCATGCCATTCAGTGAGTGAATTAAATTTATAACTCCATTACTGTCATAATTCTGAAGAAATAGACATTTATATAACAACAGGCAGGCAAAAGTGCTTAAAAAAAAACAGAATTGTTCAATCAATAGAGACTTTATTTTCAATTTATTAAAAGAGCAAAGGAGCTTCTCTCTGAGCCATTTATTAACACACAGGCATGGTTGTTCGCTTCTTAGATGGCAAAACTTAATTGCAATGACACTTTCTTTAAGCAGGTCCTATGCTTGCTTTAGACTACCTACTGATCTTATTGCCCAGAGCTCTAGATGAGACTCAGTCTCCAACCATGGAGACGTCCGTCAAAGTCGTACCCACAGCCTTGGGCACTTCAGAGTCAAAGCAAACCAAGATTACTCGGCATCAGAGTAATCCAGCAGCGATGCATATTCAACCACACATGGTTTTTTTATACGTGTTCATTCTAGTGGTGTGAGCACTGGCAGCAAGGCCAGAATTTATTACCCATCCCTGATTACCCTTGGTGATCCCACCTTACAATCACAGAATCCGTATAGTGCAGAAGGAGGCTATTCGGCCCACTGAGTCTGCACTGACCACAATCCTACCCAGGCCCTATCCACGTAACCCCACGTTCACCCTGCTAATCCCCTGATATGAAGGTCCATTTAGCACGGCCAATCCACCTAACCTGGACTGTGGGAGGAAACTGGGGCACCTGGAGGAAATCCATGCAGAGACATCGAATCCAGGTTCCTGGCGCTGTGAGGCAGCAATGCTAACTACTGTGTCGCCTAAGTATCGAGAATATAACGAGGGGGCCGTTAACATATAGGGTCCTTTTCAAGATGGCACTGGAACGAGGAGACTTCTTGCAAGCTGAGCCCAGCATACCTTCTAATTCTATCTTTTACTCTCGTTCTATGCTTCTAAAACTTAATTCCAACTCTTTTACACTTTCTGACACTGCTCTAATTCAATTTCTTCTTTCTCTACACGCTAGTTATGACTGTAATATTCTGCATTCTCTCCTTTCCTTCTCTATGGATGGTATGCTTTGTCTGTACAGCACACAAAAAACAATACTTTTCACAATATGCTAATACATTTGACAATAATAAATCAAATCAATCAAATCCTTGGTCTTATTAAGTGCTATATACAGATCAACTGTGAGAAGTTGCCTTCATAAAGCAATTCAAAGATTCTTAGTCAGCACCTTCCAAACCCACGACCACTTCTGCCTAGGAGAACATGGGCAGCACGTACATGGGAACACTACCATCTGCAAGTTCCCCTCCAAGCCACTCACCAACCTGACACAGAAATATATTCATGATGTAGAGATGCTGGTGTTGATTTGGGGTAAACACAGTAAGAAATCTCACAACACCAGGTTACAGTCCAACAGGTTTATTTGGTAGCAAAAGCCACTTTGAGCACTTGTTGCTCGTTCGTCAGGTGAATGGGAGTTCTGTTCACAAACAGGGCACATAAAGACACAAACTCAATTTACAAAATAATGGTTGGAATGCGAGTCTTTACAGGTAATCAAGTCTCAAAGGTACAGACAATGTGAGTGGAGAGAGCACTAAGCACAGGTTAAAGAGGTGTGTATTGTCTTCAGACAGGACAGTTAGTGAGATTTTGCAAACCCAGGCAAGTCATGGGGGTTCTAGATGGTGTGACATTAACCCAAGATCTTGGGTTCTTACTAAGCAGAGACTGATAGCCAAGTTCTGCACATTAGGACAGCCTCAACTTGGATCACGTCGCACCATCTATAACCCCCATGACTTGCCTTGGCTTGCAAAATCTCACTAATTGTCCTGGCTGGAGACGTAAAACATCTCTTTAACCTGTGCTTAACGCTCTCTCTGCTCACACTGTCTGTACCTTTGAGACTTGATTACCTGTAAAGACTTGCATTCCAACCATTATTTTGTAAATTGAGTTTGTGTCGTTATACGCCATTTGTGAATAGAACTCCCACTCACCTGATAAAGGAGCAGCGAGCGCTCCAAAAGCTACTGGCTTTTGCTACCAAATAAACCTATTGGACTTTAACCTGGTGTTGTGACACTTCTTACTCGGAAATATATTGCCATTCCTTCACAATCACTAGGTCAAAATTATGGAATTCCCTCCATAACGTCATTATGGGTCAACCTACAGCACGTGGACTGCAGTGATTCAGGAAGGCAGCTGACCACCACTTTAAGAGCAACTACGGACGGGCAATAAATTAAATGCTGGCCAGCCAGCAACACCCATGCCTCACGAATGAATAAAAATAACTAAATCTCTGGTTCGCGGTCAGCTGGCGTTGTGTTCTGTGCAGGGCATCACATTTCAGGAAGAATTTCGGGGCCTTGGAGAAGGTGCAGAGGAGCTTTCCCAGATTGGAGCAGAGGTTGAGTGACTTCAATCGTAAGGAGAGCTGGGATTGCCCTCCTCTAAGGCAATAACATTTAGGGGTGGTTCAGTGAATTAGATGGGGAGAAATTGTTTCTACTTGCTGTATCCAGAGAACACATTTCATTTATGTTATGTTTAAGCATTGTAATCTGGAACGCACTGCGCTACCACTCCCTACACCACCAGCCCCCATCCCCCCAAAAAAAGGTTATAGAAGCTGTGTCAAAGGTAATCTTCAAAACAGAATTACATAAATACGTATAAGGAAATAGTTGCAGGGATATGGCGTAAGAGTGAAAAGGACTGGAACTAATTGTACAGCACTTCAAAAAAGTCACAATGACCTGAATGGTCTCCTGTTGTACTGTGCAACTCCATTAGCTTTGAGGTGCCTACCGAAAACAGGAGTAGGCCATTCAGCCCTTTGAACATGCCTACTCCACCGTTCAATTAGATTATCTACCTACCTCAATGCCATTTCCCCACACCAATCCCATTAGCCCTTTATGTCTTCACTAATTAGAAATCTATCCATCTCAGCCTTGAACATATTCAGTGACAGTCTCGCCACAAGCTCTGGGGCAGACAATTCCAACAATTCATAGAATCCCTACAGCCATTTGGCCCATCGAGTCTGCACCGACCACATTCCACCCAAGCCCTATTCCCGTACCCCCGCATATTATTTGCTAATTCCCTGATAGAGGCCAATCAACCTAATCTGCACATCTTTGGACTGAGGGGGAAACCAGAGCACGCAGAGGAAACTCACGCAGACATGGGGAAAGCATGCGTCTCCACACAAGAAATGACCCAGGTCCCTGGCGCTGTGAAGCAGCAATGCTAACCACTGTGCCATCCATCCTCTAAATGAAGAAATTCCATCCAATTCCAGACCTCCCTGCCAAACCGCCAATCCAGGGGGAAACATCTTCTTGCAACTACCTGTAACCCTGTAAGAATTCTGTATATTCCAATGAGACCACCTCTCACACTTCTAAACTCTACAGAACACATGCCTATGCTGGAAGTTCCTTGTCTGAACCATTCAGAATTTGGCACCTCAACTTAACTCCAGGCATCAAAACACTAATCCAAGCCAATTACATGGCCAAATGTTGGATTTGATCATTTAGCATTGATGGTCCTGTTGGTTTCCCAGCTGCATGCATCTCACTTTTCATCTGCACAAAGTCAAGCCAATTCATGGCAATCACTCTCAGACCTATGTAAATCTTTCAAGCAGAAAACAAGAATCATCTCATATAAAGCAAGCCTAGGCACACAACTGGTAGCATTTCGTTGAACAGCCAGGAGTGCTGTGTATCAATGCAAAAGACAGCTGCAGGCCCTGGTTGGGTGTATTGGCTGTGCTAAATTCTCCCTTGGTGTACCCAAACAGGTGCCAGAGCATGGTGGTGAAGAGATTTTCACAGTAACTTCATTGCAGTGCGAAAGAAGGCCATTTGGCCCGTCTAATCTGCACCAACAATCCCACTCAGGCATTATTCCTGTAACACCACATATTAACCTTGCTAATCCCTCGAACCTACCCATCCCAGGACATTGAGGAGCAATTGGGCGTGGCCAATCCACCTAACTTGCACATCTTTGAACTGTGGGAGGAAACCAGAGCACCCAGAGGAAGCCCACACAGACACGGGGAGAGCGTGCAAACTCCACACAGACAGTGACCCAAGCTGGGCATCGAACCCTGGAGCTGTGAGGCAGCAACGTTATCCACTATGCCACCGTTCCTACTTGTAACACGAATACACAAATTTAAACAGGACAGCAATGACAACTCTTCAAAAGTTTTTCATTGCTTGCAAAGCACTTTGGGACATGCCAAGGTCATGAAGGGAATGAGGACTGGGTGGGATTGTGGTCACTACAGATTCAATGAGCCAAATGGCCTCCTGCAACACGGTGACACAGTGGTTAGCATTGCTGCCTCACAGCACCAGGGACCCGGGTTCGAGTCCTAGCTTGGGTCACTGTCTGTGTGGAGTTTGTACATTCTTCCCATGTCTGCGTGGGGTTTCCTCCGGGTGCTCTGGTTTCCTCCACAGTACAAAAGATGTGCGGGTTAGGTGCATTGACCCAAACAGGCGCCGAAGTGTGGGAACGAAGGCAATTTCACAGTAACTTCATTGCAGTGTTAATGTAAGCCTTACTTGTGACACTAATAAATAAAAACTAAGTTTAAAATTTGTACAATTCTAGAAAAGGAGCTACAGAAATGCAAATCTTTACTCAAATACATTTGACTTCGGAATACCAGTGAATTACCAACTATTGTGCGTTCTTCAACTTTAAATCTCACGAGTCAAAACACAAACTACAACAGCAAACTCAAAAAAAAATCAATGAACTTGAAGCAATGTGGCTCGGTGCCCAATGCGGAGGGTTAATTACATTCAAAGGCAATTAAGTAGATGGAATAAATGCTGACAGATGGATTTGTACATGAACAAATGTAGGCAATACAAGAAACACAGGGAGATAATGAATTTTTTAGTGAAGTTAGGAAGGAAGGAAGGAAAGAAATTGTGGCACAACTATCGACTAGACACTCAATGATTACCAATGCATTTAATTAAGACTAGAATGTATTTTAATTCACTGCTCATGGTTTTTAAATGGAGCAGCACATGGAGGGTCAAAATCCAGGCAAAGCCAGGTTAGAAAGCATGGGATTATTGCCCCTGGGTATGCAGATGTAAAGTCATTTTAAAGACCAACATAGATAATGGGTGAAATAACTCCTCAGGGGCTGGTATCACTTCACCAGATTCCCTTTATTTACAAACTTATTTCCACTCCGAAGAGTGCTTCATGTACAGAGTCAGAATCTGGAGTGACACCCGTTTGAGCAGGCAATCATTACCTCAAATCAAGGAACTCATACTGTTGAGGTCATTACAACAGGAGCAGGAATTAACCATTCAGCTCCTCAAGCTTGCTCCGCCATTTAATTAGATCATGGGTAATCATCCACATCAATACCATTCTGCTGCATTATCTCCATAAACCTTGTTATCTTTAATAGCTAGAAATCTATCAATCTCTGTTTTATTGCCTTCCCTGCATGACGACGAGGTGGCACAGTGCCAGGAACCTGGGTTCAATTTTGGCCTCGGGTCACTGTGTGGAGTTTGCATGTGCTTCCCATATCTGCGTGGGTTTCCTCCCACAGTCCAAAAATGTGCAGGTTAGGTTGATTGGCCTTGGTGGGGTAAACGTGTGGGGTTATGGGAATAGGTAGGATTGTGGTTGGTGCGGACTCAATGGGCTGAATGGCCTCCTTCGGCACTGGAGGGATTCTGTGATGTGGGAGCTGGTGGACCCCATCATGGTTCCTCATGAACACATCTGCACTAAATGTTGGTTGCCCAAGGAACTGCAGCTCAGAGATGAGGAACTGGAGTCTGAGTTTCAGACACTGTGACACATAAACAGAGCAGGAGAGGAATCTGGACATTGTGTTCCAGGAGGCAGTCACATCCCTTGGATTTGACAAAGTACCTCATAAGAGGTTATTGCAGAAGGTCAGGGGACTTGGAGTTGGGGGTAGGGTGTTAGCGTGGATAGAGGATTGGTTGTCAAATAGGAGGCAGAGAGTGGGGGTCAACGGGTGCTATTCGGATTGGCGGACGGTGACTAGTGGAGTGCCCCAGGGGTCGGTGCTGGGGCCTCAGCTTTTTACCATTTATATAGATGATCTGGAGGAGGGAACCGAGTGTAGGGTGTCGAAATTTGCGAATGACACCAAGATTGGGGGAACGGCAAATTGTGCGGAGGGTGTGGAGAGTCTGCAGAAGGATCTAGATAGGCTGGGCGAATGGGCCAGGAAATGGCAAATGGAATTTAATGTTGGCAAGTGTGAGGTGGTCCACTTTGGTAGGAAGAATGGTAGGAAGGACTATTACTTACGTGGCGAAAAACTGCAGCAGGCGAAGGTGCAGAGGGACCTCGGGGTCCTTGTGCATGAGTCGCAAAAACCCAGCTTGCAGGTGCAGCAGGTGGTCAGGAAGGCAAATGGGATGCTGGCCTTCATAGCGAAGGGGATTGAATATAAAAGTAGGGAGGTCTTGCTGCAGCTGTATAGGGCATTGGTGAGGCCGCAGCTGGAGTACTGTGTGCAGTTTTGGGCGCCGCACCTGCGCAAAGATATTTTGGCCTTGGAGGGAGTGCAGAGGAGGTTTACTAGGCTGATACCGGAGTTGAGCTATGAGGAGAGGCTGAATAAACTAGGCTTGTACTCGTCGGAGTTTAGAAGAATGAGGGGAGATCTCATTGAGACGTATAAGATGATGAATGGAATGGATAGGATAGAGGTGGAGAGACTCTTTCCGCTCAAAAAAGACACTAGGACTAGGGGGCACAGCCTCAAGATAAAGGGGGGGCGGTTTAGAACGGAGTTGAGGAGGAACTTCTTCACTCAAAGGGTGGTGAATCTCTGGAATTCTCTGCCCGTTGAAGTGGTGGAGGCTGCCTCGCTAAATATTTTCAAGAAGCGGGTTGATGGGTTTTTGATAAGAGAGGGGATTAAGGGTTATGGGGAGAGGGCCGGAAAGTGGAACTGAGCCACGACAGATCAGCCATGATCTTATTGAATGGCGGGGCAGGCTCGAAGGGCCAGATGGCCTACTCCTGCTCCTATTTCTTATGTTCTTATTAACTACCTTCAATTTGACCAGTGGTCAGGGACAGGAGGGTTTGACTGTGAGAGAAGCAGATAGAGGGATCTTTCAGTGACTCATGAATAAGAATATGCAAATCCCTTTGGGCACCAACACTTCCCAATATTTCACCACTTAAGAAATGCTCTGCATTTCTGGATTTCCCACAAAAGTGGATGACTTCACATTTTTCCAAATTTATACCATGTGCTTTGAGCGGCACAGTGGCACAGTGGTTAGCACTGCTGCCTCAGTGCCAGGGAACTGGTTTTAATTCCAGCCTTGGGTGGCTGTGTGGAGTTTGCAGTTTCTTTATGTCTATGTGAGTTTCCTCTGGATGCTCCGGTTTCCTCCCACAGTCCAAAGATGTGTGTGTTAGGTGGATTGGCCATGCTAAACTGCCTCTTATTGTCAAGGTGATTAGTTAGGGTAAATCCATGGGGTTATGAGGATCAGGCCTGGGTGGGATTGTGGTTGGTACTTGATGGGCCAAATGGCCTTCTTCTGTACTGTAGGGTCTCTATGCTACATTCTTGCCCACTTAGTCTGTCTACATCCCCCTGAAGCCTCTTGGCATTCTCCTCACAACTCATATTCCCACCTACCTTTGTGCCATCAGCAATCTTGGAAATATTATAATTTATCCATAAATCCAAACCATTGATATGGAAAGTGAACAGTTGGGCCTTTTGCACCAATCCTTCCAGTACCCCACCACCACAGCCTACCAGCCTGAGAATGATTTGTTTATTCCTGCTCTCCATTTTGCATCCATTACCAATCTTCACCCATGCCAGTACATTACCCCCAATCCCATGTGCTCTAATATTGCACACAAAATTCCTATGTGGGACCTTAGCCATGGATTGATACTGCTCCTGCTGGGTTTTTGCATCTGTTGTCATATATATTCATTTTTTAAATGCTAGCCATTGTCTGCCTATCACTGTACCTTTTAATGTAGTTTCTCAGTCTACCACAGCTAATTTGATTCGATTTGTCAGATGTATTACAATACAGTGAGAAATATTGTTTCTTGCATGCTATACAGACAAAGCATACTGTTCATAGAGAAGGCAGAATGTAGTGTTGCAGCCAAAGCTAGGGTGTGGAGAAAGATCAACTTAATGCGAGATAGGTTCATTCAGAAGTCTGACGGCAGCAGGAAAGAAGCTGTTTTTGAGTCAGTTCATACATGACTTCAGACTTTTGTGCCTGTTTCCCGACGGAAGGTGTTGGAAGAGACAATGTCCGGGGTACATGGAGTCCTTAATTACACTGGCTGCTTTTCTGAGGCAGCGGGAACTGTAGATGCAGTCAGTGGATGGGAGGCTGGTTTGCGTGATGGGCTTGGCTATGTTCACAACCCTTTATAGTTTCTTGCGTTCTTGGGCGGAGCAGGAGGCATACCAAGCTGTGATACATCGGGAAAGGATGTTTTCTATGGCGCATCTGTAAAAATTGGTGAGAATTCCTCTCGTACAGAGTTTCCTTTGTTTAGATTCTAGATGCTGGTTACAGAATGGAGATCATCACTTCCAAACACAAATGTAAAATTCTATCATATTGTGTCTGTCATTCTGTCCATATTTTTATTCCCTTTATAAGCCTCATAGATGCATTTAAGGGGCAGCTGGATAAATGCAAAAGAGAAAGAAATAGAGGGTTACATTGATCAGGTTAAATAGAGAGATTTTGGAAAAGTTTGCTTTGAAGCATCATCGCTGTTGTGGACCAACCCAAGCCCCATCCCCACATCTGCATACATTTACTCTTGCTAGTTCCCCTGACACTAAGGGGCAATTTAGCATGGCCAATCCACCTAACCTGCGCGTCTTTAGACTGTGGGAGGAAACCCATGCAGATGCAAGGAGAACGTGAGACTCCACACAGACAGTGACCCAAGCCGGGAATCAAACCCAGGTCTCTGGTACTGTCACAGCAGTGCTAACCAGTGTGCTACAATGCGGCCCACACATTCATCTTGTTTTACAAGTTACCATTTTCTCCTCTTCCACAGGTATTGACTCTTTACTGAGATATAACCAGGTCTTTATTCATCTACAACCTTGGGCACTCGGGAGGGTATTGATCAGGGAGGTCTGAAAGATGTGCTGGTTAGGTGCACTTGCCATGCTAAACTCTCCCTCAGTGCACCCGAACAAGCACCAGAGTGTGGGACTAGGGGATTTTCACAGTAATTTCATTGCGGTGTTAATGCAAGCATACTTGTGATACTAATAAATAAAGTAAAAAAGAAAAATAACACAGTTAAGCCAGATTCTATCATCCTTCCAGCAAGGGTCACTGGATAGCAATAACAAATGGCAGCGGGGGCTGAATTTCATTTGCTTGGCCCGAGGCTGCCAGCAGTAAAGATGGTTGAATTCAGAACCAATTAGACATCTAACTTTAGACCTGACTGTCACGCGTTGCCGAGTTTCTCACTTGCAGCCTCAGGAAGCTTCCATCCGAGCAGTTTGATCGCAGACCAGCTGCGTGTGGCAATTACACATTAAAAAAAAGTTAATTAGTGATGATTCCCAGGCACTTAAAAAGAAAGCCCAGGAGAATTGCCACAGAGAATGCTGGCTGACAGTGACAGACAGAGTGATTATTCATTTCCAGCATCGGAAAAGCAAAAGGAAAAATTGACTTGGAACGCAAAATCAATTTGTGGACGGGTCTGTAGTTTAGTGTGAAGGCAATATATAGATTGTATGCAAGTCTGAGCAGAAGGAAGATAACAATACAGCTTTGTAGTCAACGCATCATAAACTCTCGCACTGAATGCTGTCTAAACAGTTAAGTTTTGACACAAACATATTAATGAGTAGGCCACTTGGGCAAGATGCTCTGTCAGAGAGTTGGCACAGGCTTGATGGGCCAAATGGCCTCCTTCTGCACTGTAAGGATTCTATGTTTCCATGAATGTGATGGGTAGGAAGTTATGATGGTAGATTTAGATGAGGAAAGATGGGAGGAGGCTCGAATGAACCACAGACACTGACATGGACTGGTTGGGCAGGATGGCCTGTTTGTGTGCCATAGACCGTGGCAGCATGGTGGCTTAGAGGTTAGCACTGCTGCCTCACAGCGCCAGGGACGCAGGTTCAATTCCAGCCTCGGGTCACTCTCTGAGCGGAGTCTGCACGTTCTCCCTGTGTCTTGGCTGGGTTTCCTCCAGGTGCTCCAGCTCCGTCCATAGTCTGAAAGATGTGCTGGTTAGATGCATTGGCTGTGCTAAATTCTCCCTCAGTGTACCCAAACAGGCATCAGAATTTGGCGAGTAGGGGATTTTCACAGTAAGTTCTTTGCAGTGTTAATGTATGCTAACTTGAGATACAAGTAAACAAACTTTAAAAAAAAACTTTACCTTGAACATTTGTTGGTTTGGAAAATGTTGGCTCTCAGGAAACAGACTGCCCCATGAAGGTGGAGATTGGATCTTCCTGACCCACTAAAATGCAGTTCAATACAACTGAATGACTTACAAGGCCATGTCAGACAGCAGTTAAAAGTCAACCACACTGATATCTATTTGGGGTTGCCAATAGACTGGACGGTGTAAGACTAGTCACCTTTCCAAAAAGATCATTCGTGAACCTTTGTGTTTCTACAACAATCTGACATGTTTTTCTTTCAATCACATTTACTTCAATTTAGACCAAGTTCAAATTCTCAAACTGACAGGGTTTGATGACATGGGGAAAAATCTATTTTTTTTTTAATTGTAGCGAATGGTTTGGATCTACAATGCACCAAGAGTGTGGTGGCAGCAGATTTAACTATGCCTTTCAAAAAAGGATTAGTTATTTGAAAACGAACAATTTGCTCAGCTACAGGGAAAAAGGCTGAGGAGTGAGACTCGACAAGTTACTCTTGTAGAGAGCTGACACGGACACATGGGGACAAATAGGCTTCCTTCTATGTAGTGACCATTCTATGATCTCACATTATTAGCCCATGCCTCTGCATTACAAGTCTCACACTGTGAACACTACATCACTTTACCAAAGAACTGTATCCAATTGGAGAACTTTACATATCACAGGTGAAGAGCAGCGCAGTGGTTAGCACTGTTGTCTCTCAGTACCAGGGGCCTGGGTTCAATTCCGGCCTCGGGTGACTGTGTGGAGTTTGCATGTTCTCCCCGTGTCTGTATGGGTTTCCTCTGGGTACTCTGGTTTCCTCCCACAGTCCAAACATGTGTGGGCCATGCTAAATTGCCCCTGTGTGTCAGGGGGATTCGCAAGGTAAGTCCATAGGGTTCCAGGATAGAGTCCGGGTGAGATTGTCATCGGTGCAGGCTTGATGGGCCAAATGGCCTCCTTTGCACTGTCAGGATTCTATAATTCTAAAGAGAAATTCAAAATTCTATTTTAATCAGCAGTCTAAGGCACAAGGAAAGACAACAGTGTGCTGGTGAGAGTGCAGTTGAAGAATTAGTGGCAGATTCTTTCATTCTGCCTCTGGAGTTCCAGGGTGATTTTGGAGTTTGATCTGAATCCAGGACAAAATGGAACAAGATTTCCTTGGCGTAACTCTCATTCCTCTTCCCACAGAGCAAGCCAGGACCTACCCTCAATTTTGCTCTGCCACAGCTGAATCCATGTAAAGCCACGTCCACTTACTTCCCATTATAACTACTGTCCAGAAACAGACAAAAGAACTAAGAGGAAAACATATCTGTGGAGTGTACATCAGGCAGTGAGGGAATATTGGCAAATGATGGATCCAAGAGCATTAAAAACATGTTTTGAAAAGTCCCAATATGAGAGAAGGAAAAGCAGATTGAACGTCTATCCAAAAACAAAGCAAGGAGTGGTGAGGAGCAGAATGATGGAAGAAAACACCAAACTGCCTTCGAGTAACCAAGTTTTAGTGGCCATTATGTATACCCAACATAACCAATAGCTGAGATTTGAGAGCTGGTACATGTCAGACTGAAGTCGTCAAAAAATTGAAAAAGATTTCAGTGTATGCCACACTAGAGTTTTTTTTAACTCTTTCATAAGTCTATAAGACATAGGAGCAGAATTAGGCCACTCAGCCCACTGACTCTGCTTTGCCATTCAATCATGGCTGATATCTTTTTCATCCCCATTCATGGGTTGTGCATACCACTGGCAAGACCTGCATTTGTTGCCCATCCTGAATTGATGTGGAGATGCTGGCATTGGACAGGGTGGGTACAGTAAGAAGTCTCACAACACCACATTAAAGTCCAACAGGTTTATTTGGAATTAGAAGTTTTCAAACTACTCACCTGACGAAGGAGCAGCACTCCGAAAGCTTGTGATGCCAAATAAACTGTTGGACTTTAACCTGGTGTTTTGAGACTTGTTACTGTGCCCATCCTGAATTCTCCTTGAGAAGGTTTCTTCTTGTTTACAGGATGTGGGTGCAGTGGCTCGGCTGACATTTATTGCCCAGTCTTAGTTGCTCTTGAAGTGGTGGTGGTGAGCTGCTTTCTTGAACTGCTGCAGTGTCTGTGATGTTGATACACCTACAGTGCTGTTAGGGAGAGTTTCAGGGTTTTGATCCAGTGACCCATGAAGGAAAGAAAGATAGTTCCAAGTCAGGAGTGTGCAACTTGGAAGGGACCTTGCAGTTGGTGGTATCCCAAGTGTCTGCCGTCCTTATCCTTCTAGGTGAAAGAGATTGCAGGTTTGGAAGAGATGTTGAAGGAGCCATGGTGATTTGCTGCGTCTGTAGACAGTACACACTGCTGCCACTGTGTGTCATTAGTGGAGGGTATGAATGTTGAAGATGGTGTTTCAGGTATCAATTATATGAACTGCTTCCTCCTGGAAGGTGTGGGCTTCTTGAATGTTGTTGGAGCTTCACTCATCCATGCAAATGCAGAGTATTCCAGCACACTCCTGACTAGAGTTGTAGGTGGTGGACAGGCTTTGGGGAGTCAAGATGTGAATTACTCTCTGCAAAATACCCAGCCTCTAACCTGTTCTTGTTGCCACAGCATTTATACTGTTGGTCCAGTTCTGTTTCTGGTCAATGGTAACCCCAGGCTGTTGACACTGGGGGATTTAGTGATGGTAATGCCATTGAATCTTAAGAGGCAATGGTTAGATTCTCGTATTTGAGGTGATCATTGCCTAGCATTGGTGTGGCACGAGTGTCATTTGCCACTTATCAGCCAAGCCTGAATATTGTCCAGGTCTTGCTACATTCGGGCATGGACCGCTTCAGTATCTGAGTCATCGCAAATAGTGCTGAACATGTGCAATCATCAACGAACGTCCCCACTCTGACCTTATGATGGAGGGAAGGTAATTGATGAAGCAGTTAAAGTGGGCCCAAAGCATCACCCAGAGGAACTCCTGCAGTGATGATTGACCTCCAACCACCACAATCATCTTCCTTTATAGTTATGTCCAACCAATGGAGAACTCCCCGATTCCCACGAACTCCAGTTTTGCTCAGGCTCACACTTGGTCAAATGCTACCTTGATGTCAAGGGCAGTCATTCTCGCCTCAAGGTTGTACTGAGGCCAGAGGTTGAGTGTCTCTGGCAGAACTCAAACTGAGCGTCAGTGGGCAGGTTATTGTTGAGGGAGTCCAGCTTCTTAGCACTGTTGACAACACCTTCCATCATGTTGCGATCAAACATTTACAATTCATCTCTCACTTCATTGGATGGATCCCTGAGATCTAGTAATTGTCCTACGAGGTGAATATTGAGTGAACAAAACCCATATTCCCTGGAGTTTAGAAGAATGAGATGATCTAACTGAAACACATTATTTTTAAGGGCCTTAACAGAGTAGAGGCCGGGAGGATGTGTTACATTGTTAGGGAATCTAGAACACGAGGGCACAGTCTCAGCATAAGTAGTCGGCCATTTAGGACTGAGAGGAAAATGGATTTCTTCTCTGACACAGTCGCTAATCTTTGGCATTCTCTTCCCCAGAGAGCTGTGGGTGTTCAATTAGTGAATATCGTTAAAACAGAGACTGGAGGATTTTTGAATACGAGGGGAATTAAGAAATATGGGGGTAGTACAAGAAAGCGCAATTCAGGTAGAAGATTCAGCATGATTTTCTTGAATGGCAAAGCAGGTTCAAGGGGCCAAATAGCTTACTCCTGATCCTTTTTTAATGCTATGGCTTATTTGGAATCAAATCATTATTTTTTGTCCCTGGCAACTTTTGATACTGGCCAGATGAAGATATGCGCATTGAGGGGCATAGTGGGGCTTCTATACCACTCCAAACTATAGGTCTTCACGCCAACCACAAACAACTGCATCCTGCATCAACCATCTTCAACTCCCCTTTATCCATGATTGCCAATTTGTGTTCCATCCAAATTGCATTGGGATCTGTTCCAAATGCCATGCATTTCTATTTCCCACCGTGGTTAGCACTGCCGCCTCACAGCACCAGGGACTCGGATTCAATTCCCGGCTTGGGTCACCATCTGTGTAGAGTCTGCGCATTCTCCCCACGTCTGTGTGGGTTCCTCCCACAGTCTGAAAAACATGCTGGTTAGGCGCACTGGCCATGCTAAATTCTCCCTCAGTGTAACCGAACAGGCGACAGAGTGTGGTGGCTAGGGAAATTTCACAGTAACTTCATTGCAGTGTTACATAAGGCTATTTGTGACACTAATAAATAAACTGTAGCTGACAGATTTAAGGCAAAGACTTAGATGTTGATATTTGCTCATCCAGTGTATCAAGCAAACATGTTCTTCATTTACTCTGACCACAGTGCCTCGCTGCCTTTACTCTATTTTAAGACGTTGGAATCACATGCCTATTGCTTCAACAGACAGATAAACACTTCATAACTGTACCAGTTACAACACATGTTGGCTGTCTGCACTTATCGTCGTAACTGAGTATTAACCTTGGCGGAGTTGTGGAGCTCTCACTTCTGAGTTGTGGGCTTAGGGCCCACTTCAGAGACTTGGCCAAACAACCTAGGATGAGACTTCAGTGCAGTACAGAGGGAAAGCTACACTACCGAGTGCTCTGCATTTTGGAAGCAGCCCATACACCCTCTCAGGTGACTGTAAAACATAGAATCCCTACAGTACAGAAGGAGGCCATTTGGCCCACTGAGTCTGCACTGACAACAATCATTCGCACACTCAGCTTTTCATTATTTTACCAACAAATGCACAAACAAGTTGAATGCATAAATGAGTAGTAAGACGACATGCCCAGAGCCTGCCAAATGTTTATCACTTTCTTGTCAGGTATGCAATTAACCACACACAGTTTCAAAGTATTCAAAGTATTGAGCAACACTGATCTGGATTGGACACTTCAGTGTCACACTGTCAAATGTGCCACCTTTCCCATAAAATGTGATTTGATTTATTATTGTCAGATGTATTAACATACAGTGAAAAGTATTGTTTCTTGCACGCTATACAAAGTATACTATTCATAGAGAAGGAAAGGAGAGAGTGCAGAATGTAGTGTTACAGTCATAGCTAGGGGCAGAGAAAGATCAACTTAATATAAGGTAGGTCCATTCAAACATTTGGTGGCAGCAGGGCAGCATGGTGACATTGTGGTTAGCACTGCTGCCTGGGACCAGGGTTCGATTCCAGCCTCAGATCAGTGTCTGTGTGGAGTCTGTACATTCTCCCCGTGTCTACGTGGGTTTCCTCCCACAGTCCAAAAATGTGTGGGTAAGGTGGATTAGCTATGCTAAATTGACCCTAGTGTCAGGGGAATAGCAGGAAAAATATGTGACGTTATGGGAATATGGCCTGGGTGGGATTGCAGTTGGTGCAGACTCAGTTGAGCCAAATGGCCTCCTTCTGCACTGTAGGGATTTTAAGAAGTTGTTCTTGAGTCGGTTGGTATTTTGTATCTCTTTCCCAATGGAACAAGGTGGGAGAGAGAATGTCTGGGGTGCATGGGGTCTTTAATTATGCTGGCTGCTTTGCTAAGGTAGCAGGAAGTGCAGATAGAGTCAATGGATAGGAGGCTGATTTGCGCGATGGATTAGGCTACATGTCAAACAATGTTGGCTCTCAGGCGAATGTGAAAGATCCTGCGACACTATTTGAAGAAAAGCAGGGGGAGTTCCACCAGTTTCTTGATTATAATTTATCTATCAATCACCAATATTATATGCTCATTTAGAAGACTGCTGCTAGTGTGACCTTGCTGTGTACAAAATTAACTTTACGTTTCTTTACATTACATTGCGACTGCACTTCAGGTGTACTTTATTGACTGAAGGGCCAACAGCTTTCAACTGCTTCATTCCATTTACCTTCAGCTCAACACCAGAGATTTTTCTTGCTTCCTTCAGCTTATAAAGTGGCTTAAAATGTCCATCAGTACAGAAGTGAGAGTGTTTGATTGTTGCTGTGCTTCTTGTGTAGAATCCAAAGTGAAAGTGGCATTTAAATGCTCAGCAGAACCTGTGCTTCCTGCTGTCAGAATGCAGGGTGCTAAATCCAGATTAACGTAGCTGCTGCAGGTATCAAAAACCACATAGCAACTACAAAGCAGATACAGGCAAGTTAACAGATTTATCCCCCTCTGCCTATCCTACCCTCCAATACCACAAACATCAGGACGTGCTGCAGTCAGCATCCGCACACAACCGATCTTAACAACATGCGTCTGCCCCATCTTTGCTGAAGAAACTACTTACGTTTATATTACAATAAGTAGTCTCATAACACCAGCTTAGAACATAGAACATAGAACATAGAACACTACAGCACAAACAGGCCCTTCGGCCCACAAGTTGCGCCGACCACATCACCTACCAACCTACAGACCTATCTATAACCCTCAATCTCATTAAACCCCATATACTCATCCAGAAGTCTTTTAAAAGACCCCAGCGAGTTCGCCTCCACCACCACTGACGGCAGCCGATTCCATTCACTCACCACCCTCTGAGTGAAAAACTTACCCCTAACATCACTTCTGAACCTCCCTCCCCGCACCTTAAATCTGTGTCCTCTCGTAGCGACCATTTCAAACCGGGGAAATAGCCTCTGAGAGTCCACCCTATCTATTCCTCTCAACATTTTGTAAACTTCTATCAGGTCGCCTCTCAACCTTCGTCTCTCCAGGGAAAAGAGTCCCAGCTCCCTCAACCTAACTTCATAAGGCATGCCTCCCAGTCCAGGCAACATCCTTGTAAATCTCCTCTGCACCCTTTCAATAGCTTCTACATCTTTCCTATAGTGAGGCGACCAGAACTGCGCACAATACTCCAAATGAGGCCTGACAAGGGTCTTATAAAGTTCCAGCATTACCTCCCGACTCCTAAACTCAATCCCTCGATTAATGAAGGCCAGTACACCATACGCCTTCTTGACCACCTCCTCCACCTGCGAGGCCGATTTAAGAGTCCTGTGGACCCGGACCCCAAGATCCTTCTGCTCCTCAACACTACTCAGACTTCTGCCCTTAATAGTGTACTCATTCATCCCGTTGGTTCTGCCAAAATGGACGACAACACATTTATCCGCGTTGAAGTCCATCTGCCACTTCTCCGCCCAGTCCTGCATCCTATCTATGTCCTGCTGCAACTTTTGCCATCCTTCCAGATCATCCACAACACCACCGACCTTCGTGTCATCAGCGAACTTACTTACCCATCCCTCCACTTCCTCATCCAGGTCATTTATGAAAATGACAAACAACAAGGGTCCCAGAACAGATCCTTGAGGCACTCCGCTGGTGACTGACCTCCATTCAGAAAAAGCCCCATCCACAACCACTCTCTGCCTTCTGCAGGCAAGCCAGTTCTGGATCCACAAGGCCAAAGGCCCTTGGATCCCATGCCCTCTCACCTTCTCAAGAAGTCTTGCATGGGGGACCTTATCAAACGCCTTGCTGAAGTCCATGTACACTACGTCCACGGCACTTCCTTCGTCAATGTGTTCAGTCACATTATCGAAGAACTCAACTAGGCTTGTAAGGCACGACCTGCCCTTGACAAATCCATGCTGACTATTCCTGATCATGTCAAACTTCTCCAAATGTTCGTAAATCTTGTCCCTCAGAAGCCTCTCCATCAGCTTACCAACCACTGAGGTCAGACTCACCGGTCGGTAATTTCCCGGGCTATCTCTGTTCCCTTTCTTAAAAATAGGAACTACATCCGCAATCCTCCAATCCTCTGGAACCTCTCCCGTCTCCATTGACGACGCAAAGATCATCGCCAGGGGTTCTGCAATCTCTTCCCTCGCCTCCCACAGTATCCTGGGGTACATCCCATCTGGTCCCGGCGACTTATCTACCTTGATAGAATTCAAAAGTTCCAACACATCCTCCTCCTTAATATTCACGTACTCAATCCTTTCCATCTGCTGCAAATCCATAACAAAATCTCCCAGATCGGCTTCCACCGTGAATACTGAGGCGAAGTACTCGTTAAGCACCTCCGCCATTTCTTCTGGTTCCACACAAACCTTTCCCCCCTCACCTTTTATCGGTCCTATCCCTTCTCTTCTTATCCTTTTACCTTTCACATATTTATAGAAGGCCTTGGGATTCTCCTTAATCTTACTCGCCAAGGTCTTCTCATGACCCCTTCTGGCTCTCCTAATTTCCCTTTTAAGTTCCCTCCTACAGTCCTTATACTCCTCAAGATCTTTAACATCTCCTAATTCCCTGAACCTCTTGTACACCTTCCTTTTCTTCCTGACTAGGTTCAACACATCCTTTGTGCACCACGGTTCCCTCGACCCACCAAAACCCCCTCGTCTCATCGGAACGTTGTCATTCAGAGCTCCAGACACACATTCCTTGAATATCTGCCACCTTCCTTCGGTACTTTTCCCTAAGAACGCCTCCTTCCAGTTTATTTGCCCAAGTAACTTCCTGGTTTGGGCACTGTAAGTAGTCTCACAATACCAGCTTAAAGTCCAACAGGTTTATTTTCTTCCTGATGAAGGAAGGAAGCAGTGCTCGGAAAGCTTGTGCTACCAAATGAACCTGTTGGACTTTAAGCTGGTATTGTGAGACTACTTACAGTGCCCAAACCAGTCCAACGCCAACAACTCCCCGTCATTATTTTTATACAGTACCTTTTAACATAATAAAATGTTCCCAAGATGCTTTACTGGAGCGATGATGAAACAAAATATGACCCAAGCCACTTAGAATCATAGAATCCTACATTGGAGGATTGGAGAATGGAGGCGGCCATTCAGCCCATTGAGCTGCACCAACTGCAGTCCAACCCAGGCTCTATCACCATAACGCCATGCATTTACCCTAGCTAGTCTCCCTGACATTGGGAGCAATTTAGCATGGCCAATCCAACTAACCCGCAGGTCTTTGGACTGTGGGAGAAAACCAGAACACAGGCAGAAAACCCATGCAGACACGGGGAGAACATGTAAACTCCACACAGACAGCGACCCAAGTCGGGAATTGAATCCACGTCAATGGCACTGTGAGGCAGCGGTGCTAGCCACTGTTCCACGATGCCACCCTTATGCAAGCTTTGTCAAAAAAGCAGGTTTTAAAGAGTTTTTTTTAAAAGGAGGAAAATCAGGCAGAGTGGCAGAGGAAGGACATTCCAGAGCTTGGGCCTTTGGCAACTGAATGCACACAATCACTGATGGTGGTGGGTGTAAAATTGGAGATGCTTTAGAGTCTAGGACTTGAAGAGGGTTTAACGGCTAGAGAGGAGGAGATTAGAAGTAAGGAGGGGTGAGGCCGTGGATGGATTAGAAACAAGGGTGGGAACTTCAAAATCAAGGATACAGTAAAACTTGTGTAACGCAATCAAATAAGAGATGAATGATGTGATCCTACCTGTTCTGAAAATCATTTAGCTCTACAAAGTATCTGCATTCTCTTAGATTAGGAGATGACACACAATTATAATGGCAAAATAAAGGTGTCATAAGGATGCATTTTTTCAGTTGTTGCGATTATGATTAGGCTTGAAAGATTGCTATGGTTTGGGATTCTTTTTGAAATGTATTTATTAATGTCACAAGTAGGCTTACAATAACACTGCAATGAAGTCAGTGTGAAAATCTCCTAGTCGCCACACTGGTGCCTGTTCGGGTACACTGAGGGAAAATTTGGCACGGCCAATGCAACCAACAAGCAGGTCTTTCAGACTGTGGGAGGAAACCAGAGCACCTGGAAAAAAAACCCACACAGGCATGGGGAGAATGTGCAGATTCCACACAGGCAGTGACCCAATCTAGGAATCAAACCCTGGTGCTGTGAGGTAGCACAGCTAACCACTGTGCCATCGTGCCACAGAAGTCTGAACTCTGCCTGATGGCAGGATTGGGTGATGTGGTTGCTAAAGATGAAAGGGAGGTTTGGGTTGTTTTGCTGGGAAGAAGGGCAAGTTATTCACATTTAGAGACACTGGCAGCAGCATCTGTGCTTCCAGCGGTTAAACTGGTAGTCTCCAAAGTCCCAGGAAGATGTTGAGAATGTCAAGTTGTAAATGGTTATGCTTGAAACTATCCATTTGCTTCTGAGGTAAAAGTGAATTGGGGTCTCAAGATTAGTTAATCAGCACATCCACCTGGACACAAGGCCAACATGATCACAATTACAATGAAATGGCAATTGGAGAGGTAATGGCCGAGTGGTATTGTTACTGGACTCAGTAATCCAAAGATCCAGGGGAATGTTCTGAGGACCACTGTAGATGCTGAAATTTAAATTCAATAAAAGTCTGGAATTAAAAAGTTTAATGGTGACCAAAAATTATTGCCAAAACACACCTCATTCACTGATGTCCTTTAGGGGAGAAAATTTGCCGTCCTTACCTGGTCTGGCCTACATGTGACTTCAGAGCCACAGAAACATGATCAACTCTCAAGTGCCATCTGAAATGGTCTAGCAAGCCATTCGGTCCAAGGGCAATTATGGATGGACATTAAATGCTGACCTAGTCAGCGATGCCCACATCCCATGAATGAATGAAAAAAGATGAGGTGAAAGGAAAGGATTTCTATGATGTGCTTGAAACTCCCCGACAGTTAGTCTGCCAGCAAGATTGAACAAGAGAGTATTTTTGTTGAGAAAAGCACGGATGTTAGGGGACCTGGGGAAATAAATAATGATGTCTTGAGGAGTGTACATATTACGAAGAAGGTGGTGCTGGAAGTCTTAAAGCGCATCAAGGTAGATAAATCCCCAGGACCTGATGAAGTGTATCCCAGGACATTGTGGGAGGCTAAGGAGGAAATTGCAGGTCCCCTAGCAGAGATATTTGAATCATCAATAATCACGGGTGAGGTGCCTGAAGATTGGAGAGTAGCAAATGTTGTGCCTTAACGGTAGAGCGTTAGAGAGAGTTATAAAACAAAGAGATCTAGGGGTACATGTTCATAGCTCCTTGAAAGTGGAATCACAGGTGGATAGAGTGGTGAAGAAGGCATTCGGCATGCTTGGTTTCATTGGTCAGAACGTTGAATACAGGAGTTGGGACGTCTTGTTGAAGTTGTACGAGACATTGGTAAGGCCACACTTGGAATACTGTGTGCAATTCTGGTCACCCTACTATAAAAGGATATTATTAAACTGGAAAGAGTGCAGAAAAGATTTACTAGGATGTGACCAGGACTTGATGGATTGAGTCATAAGGAGAGGTTGGATAGACTGGGGCTTTTTTCTCTGGAGCATAGGAGGCTGAGGGGTGATCTTATAGAGGTCTATAAAATAATGAGGGCCACAGATCAGCCAGATAGTCAATAACTTTTCCCAAAGGTAGGAGAGTCTAAAACTAGAGGGCATAGGTTTAAGGTGAGAGGGGAGAGATACAAAAGTGTCCAGAGGGGCAATTTTTTCCACACAGAGGGTGGTGAGTGTATGGAACAAGCTGCCAGAGATGGTAGTAGAGGCCAGTACAATTTTGACTTTTAAAAAGCATTTAGATATTTACATGGGTTACACTGGGATTAGTTTAGGGGTTTTAAAAAAGAAAGGGCGGCATGGCCAAGTTGGGCTGAAGGGCCTATCTCCATGCTATAAACCTCTATGACTCTAAGAGAGATCATCATACAGGAACAAAATGAGAACTTGTACTCAGACCGGAATGTTCAAATTGTGAGGATCAGAAACAAGGCTGGACTGTTCACCCAGTTTGCAGTAGAGGAAGAATCTCCAGAGAAAACTCTCACCTTCACAGACAGTTCTGGGGTTAAACGTTGCCAGATTGCAAAAGGGAAAGATCATAAGCAAATCCTCAAGAGCTAATAATCACTTTGGAGTGGGTCCAGGAAAATCAAATGACTACTTAGAGGACTGTTAAAGTGTCAATTATATAGAGGGATATTTAGTTGTGCTAAAAAGAGAAAGTTCTGTTCAAAAGCTTGAAGTACAAATTGCCCACACAAACTGTTTTCGTCAATGCTGTTGCTAGTTTGTTGCACTAAAACATGAAATCTTGTCGCATTATCCTTTCAGCTATTGACTGAAAGTTCAAATTTCATTTTTAATAGTTATAGGTCCCTACAGGGATCGTAAAACAGTGGCTGATGAGAATATGGAATTTGGTCTCATGAATTGCTGTGGAAGCAGAGCTCAACAAAAATACAAAAGAAAATTAACACCTGCAAAAAAAGAATATGTTTGTATCAGGAGATTGAGCAGGAATGAGGCTCACTGACCTATGGAAATATACCTTGGTACAGACTTAGAAACAAGTACAGGTTTTAATTATATTTAGTTATTAAATGTGGATGGCATTAATTGGTGTTTCACTTGCACACATACGAAGAGCCACTTACTGAATGGCGACGTTTTCCACTTACCAACCAACCCCCCCCAAAAAAAAAACATTCTAACCCAAAAGACCCCCCCCCAAAAAAAACATTCTAATTTAAATCTGACAAGTTTCCATTAAAGCTTTTGTTTTTAGTTAGTGTCCCTTTAAGGGCCTGTCAATTGGTTAATGAATTTGTTTAACTGGTATACTCAGTTAGTTACTGAAAGTGTAATGTGGTTGCATTAGGAGGTGTATGCTTGCAAAAGTTTCAGTCTGTAAATTTAAGTCCAGGTTAAGATTGGCTCCAGTACAATCCCTTCACCTTTCAGCACTTAACTATGACTATGAAAAACAACATTTCAATAAGAAGCAATTTTGTTATGACTAATAACTCTGTTTCCATTATTATCTTTTACAATTTTGCAGTTGATTTTACTGTATTTTTGGCTCTGCAAAAAATTGGATTAAAAGTATCTATTTTTATGAACATATTTGAAAAAAAGCAGCAATTCAGAGGAAGTCCCAGCACAGTTTCTGAGGGTTAGTTGGACAGGCTCTGCACTTGAAGTAAAAAGATCTGCACACATTAGCTTCACCTGACTGCAACAGAACACCAAGCTGGGATGGAACCCAAGGACAAAGTTTCTCCCCCCACAATATGCTAGCCCTGTTATCAACTCCAAGGATGAATTGACACAATTGATAATCGTCATAAGGGCACTTAGCTCAGTGTACTGGTCCATTAACAAAGATTTCAAAACTTAAAATCGGGGAGAGAGAGAAATCAGTTTTAAGTTGAAAAACAAACTGTTAATCTCTACCACTGCAAGATCAGGAGTTATCAGGATAGAATCACAGAATACTGCAGTGTAGAAGAGGCGCTTCAGCCCATCGAGTCTGCACATACACATGAAAGGCCCTGACCTGCCAACCTAATTCCACTTGCCAGCTCTTGGTCCAAGACCTTGAATGTTATGGCATGCCAAGTCCTCATCCAGGTACTTTTTAAAGATTTTTGATTTATTATTTTAACATGTATTAGCATACTGTAAAGAGTATTATTGTTTCTTGCGTGCTATACAAAGCAAGCTGTACATAGATAGGGGAAGGAGAGAGTGCAGAATGTAGTGTTACAGTGCTGTAATGTAGGGCATAGAGAAAGATCAACTTAATGCAAGGTAGGTCCATTTAAAAGTCTGATAGCAGCAGGGAAGAAGCTGTTCTTGAGTCAGTTGGTACATGTCCTCCAACTTTTTTATCTTTTTCCCAATGGAAGAGGGTCGAAGAAAGTATGTCCAGGGTGTGTAGGTTCCTTGATTATGCTGGCTGCTTTTCCAAGGCAGCAGGAAGTGTAGACAGAGTTAATGGATGTATAAAGGATGTGAAGCAACCCGCCTCCAACACTCTCCCAGGCAATGCATTCTAGACCTTCACCATCTCTGGGTAAAAAGGTTTTTCCTCAAATCCCCCCTAAAACTTCCACCCCTCACTTTTAACTTGTGTCCCCTTGTAACTAATCCTTCAACTAAGGGGAACAACTACTCTGTGTCTACCCTGAATATTTTGCAATAATGGTGGACATCTCGTCCAGTCAGAGGAAATTGAGGGGATAATTTTAAAGTTAAATTTGAAACTTTATTTATTAGTCACAAGTAAGGTTTACATTAACACTGCAATGAAGTTACAGTGAAATTCTCTCAGCAGCCAGTCCAGTCCCTGTTCAAGTCAATGCACCGAACCAGCACATCTCAGATTGTGGGAGGAAACCGGAGTACCTGGAGGAAACCCTTGCAGACACGAGGAGAATGTGCAAACTCCATACAGACAGTAACCCAAGTTGGGGATCGAACCCAGATCCCTGGCACTGTGAATCAGCAGTGCTAACCACCTGTGCTATCATACTGAGAATCAGTCCTGCAAGTGAAAAGTTTATGCTGGAGTGATCTATTTGTATTCCATAGCTGGAGTATTGCGACCAATTTTGGGAACCGCACTTTAGGAAGGATGTTTTGTCCTTGGAGAGAGGCCCACAAGATTTACTAGAAATGATATCACAGATGAAAGCCTACGGTTACGTGATGAGATTAGAGAAAGTAGGATTGCTATAATTAGAGCAGTAAAGGGAGATGTAAAAGAAGCAATCAAAATCATTAAGGCGTTTGATGAGTTAATAAGATGAAACCATTTCCACAAGCATAAGAATCAGTGCGCAAAGGACACAGATTGAAGGTGATTGGCATAAAAGCAAGGGCTGAGATTTTTTTTAAAAACATGGCAGGTTACAATGATCTGGAATGCACTGTCTGAAAGGGTAGTATACAGCTTACAGGACAGACACAGATCATTTCGTTCAATTGGTCTATGGCATCACGGACACCTCTGCCCAGCCTTCTTCATCGAATGTTTGAAAGAAGATTGGATATTTACTTGAAGGGGTTACCTTTGGAGTCTCAAGAATCTGTCCCCAGTCCCATCATTAAAGCAAATAAAGTTAAGAGGGTTATTCATGGACAGTGGCAGCCACTCCCAATGTCCCTGCAAAGTGCTGTAAACACAGTCAGTCAGGACAACTTGGAAAATCTCATCTTATGATGAAAGTTTGGGCATGCTGGGCCTGCATCCATTTGAGTTTAGAAGAATTAGAGACGATCTTATTGAAAAATACAAGATCCCAGGGAGGTCCTGACTGAGTGTTTCTCCCTGTGGGAGACCAGAGCTAGGGCACATAGTTTAAACATAAAGGGCGCGATCCTCCCAAGAAGATTCGAAGTATTGAGTTTGCGTGAAAACTGGAGTAAATCAAACTGTTTTTATTCCAATGGAGGTTCAGAGAAGAATCTCCCACACTGTATACTGCAGACAGCACCAGCATGATTTACTCCAAAGAGCTGGGAGTGGGGCCTCTTCCTGCTGTAGAGGCTGGTAGCAGAGCGCTGAGTAGGCCAGTGCACATATGTCGATCCGTCAGTGCCGAAATCGGCATATGCACACTGGCCCATCTCCAAGCCTCCCAATTGCTGGCCAGTTTCGACCTCCCCCTTCCCACATCTCCCCCCCTCCACAGGCCTGATCCCTCTCCCCCGACCAATCCTCTCTGCAGAGTGACAGTGGGACACCCCTCATCCCTACAGATCACGCCCTATTGGCCTATCTCCCAATTAGGCCCAACTACTTTCTGGTCAGGAAATGCAGAACTCTTCAATATACACACAGAACCTGGCCCATTCATGCCCCAATGCCACAGAAAAGAGTTCAATAATGAGCAGCAACTTGCGCCGAACTGCAATAAGTTTTACCATAAGACTGTGGGACATAGGACCAAAAATAGGCAATTGGGTCTGCTCCACCATTCAGTGAGATCATTACTAATCTGATATAATCCTCCGCTCCACTTTCTTACCATATCCCCAAAAGTCTTGATTCCCATCATGATTTTCAAAAATTCATTTGCAGGACATGGGTGCCACTGACTGGGCCAGCATTTATTGCCCATTCCTATTTGAGAGCAGCTAAGAGTCAACCATGTTGCTGTAGCTCTGAAGTCACATGTAGGCCAGGCCAGGTAAGGATGGCAGATTTCCATCTCTAAAGGATATTACTGACACCAGATAGGTTTTTCTGTCAATTGACAATGATTTTAAAGCCATCAGTAGATTCTTAATTCTAGATACTTTTTACTGAATTCAAATTCCACCATCTGCCAAGGCAGGGTTCGAACCCGGGTCCTCCGAACATGAGCTGAGTTTCTGGATTAATAGTCCAGCGATAATACCACAGAATCCTAAGGTACAGGAGGAAATGATTTGGCCCATCACGTCTGCACCGACCACAACCAAGGCTCTATCCCCATAACCCCATGTATCTACCCTAGCTTGTCCCCCTGACACCAAGGGGCAATTTAGCATCACCGATTCACCTAACCCACACATCTTTGGAGTGTGGGAAAAAAACTGAAGCACTCAGAGGAAACCCACATAGACACAAGGAGAACATGCAAACTCCACACAGACAGTGACCCTGAAACTGGGAGTTGAACCTGGGTCCCTGGCACCGTGACATAAGAACATAAGAAATAGGAGCAGGAGTAGGCCATCCAGCCCTTCGAGCCTGCCCCGCCATTCAATAAGATCATGGCTGATCTGTCGCTGCTCAGTTCCACTTTCCCGCCCTCTCCCCATAACCCTTAATCCCCTCTCTTATCAAAAACTCATCAACCCGCGTCTTAAAAATATTTAGCGAGGCAGCCTCCACCACTTCAACGGGCAGAGAATTCCAGAGATTCACCACCCTTTGAGTGAAGAAGTTCCTCCTCAACTCCGTTCTAAACCGCCCCCCTTTTATCTTGAGGCTGTGCCCCCTAGTCCTACTGTCTTTTTTGAGCGGGAAGAGTCTTTCCACCTCTATCCTATCCATCCCATTCATCATCTTATACGTCTCAATGAGATCTCCCCTCATTCTTCTAAACTCTAACGAGTACAAGCCCAGTTTATTCAGCCTCTCCTCATAGCTCAACCCCCTCAACTCCGGTATCAGCCTAGTAAACCTCCTCTGCACTCCCTCCAAGGCCAAAATATCTTTGCGCAAGTGCGGCGCCCAAAACTGCACACAGTACTCCAGCTGCGGCCTCACCAATGCCCTATACAGCTGCAGCAAGACCTCCCTACTTTTATATTCAATCCCCCTCGCTATGAAGGCCAGCATCCCATTCGCCTTCCTGACCACCTGCTGCACCTGCAAGCTGGGTATTTGCGACTCATGCACAAGGACCCCGAGGTCCCTCTGCACCGTCGCCTGCTGCAGTTTTTCGCCCCGTAAGTAATAGTCCTTCCTACCATTCTTCCTACCAAAGTGGACCACCTCACACTTGCCAACATTAAATTCCATTTGCCATTTCCTGGCCCATTCGCCCAGCCTATCTAGATCCTTCTGCAGACTCTCCACACCCTCCACACAATTTGCCGTTCCCCCAGTCTTGGTGTCATCAGCAAATTTCGACACTCTACACTCGGTTCCCTCCTCCAGATCATCTATATAAATGGTAAAAAGCTGAGGCCCCAGCACCGACCCCTGGGGCACTCCACTAGTCACCATCCGCCAATCCGAATAGCAAAATATTTGACGCAGCAGTGCTAACCACTGTGCCGCTCGAAAACTTACCATGGTTTCATGGTCATTGGTAGATTCTTAATTCCAGATTTTTAAAGTTGAATTCAAATTCCACCATCTGCCATGGCGGGATTCGAAACTGAATCCCTGGAATATTAGCTGAATTTCTGTATTAATAGTCTAGCGATAATACCACGAGGCCATCGCCTCCCTGATTAAAGAGCGAAATACTGCTGATGCTGGGAATATTAAAGAAGAACAGAAAATGCCAAATAAACACAGGTCTGGCAGCAGCTAGAGGGAGAGAAACAGCGTTAACATTGCAAGTTTACGCCCCTTCTACTGAACTGAGTTTTGAAGTGGACCAACAGGCTGATCAGCTATGTTTTTTTTAAACTGTATGAAGATTAAAGCTTTTAAGTTTGGTGTTCAGTTGACACTGAACCACAAGAGACAACTCAAGTAAACAATGACTCCCTGGGGTCTATTATCCATGTAAACAAATACGAAACAATTTGCCAATTCAAATAGGGCATTTAAATACAACACAGGGAAGATTTGAAAAGCAGAGGCAGTACTTGCTGTTGGAACACTGTTTCGAATTTAAATCTTTAAAACGTTAACAGCTTTTAGGAGTTAATGGAGTGCTGCTTATTTCCTACTGTCAAGCAAGTCAGGGGTGAAGAACACTCAGCCGACATAGGAATTTCGATTATATTTATATTCCAGCGATCTGTGTTAAAGCCCAGTGTCGGAAAAGAAAACACACCGAACTCCCCTCACACTTGCACTGCTCCGTTAAGCCTCACCCAGCCAAATCTTTCCTCAAGGGCGCCAATCTGAAAGGGCTGCCCGCCGCTCCCCTTCCCTCCCGCCGCCCGGGCCTCCTACTGGGGTCCGAGGTCTGACCCGGGGCCTCGGCATCCAAAAAGTAGAGGGAACCAAAACAAAAAGAACATGTTACACATAATCCCAAATAGAACAAGTTAAAGCAGCAACTAAAGAACACAAATGGAACAAAAATTAACAACAATATTTTAAATTGAACATTCCCACACTGTCGGGGAGGGGGAGTAAATATAAAATATTTTGGTCATTGGAAATAAACTTGTTTTTGTTTCTTTTGGAAGTTTTGAGGAAACTTTTCTACTCACAGTACATATGCTCAGGTAACTCCGAATCTTCCCCAAAACTTTCTGCAACAATGTTTCCAAACAGACAATTAATCGGATACAATGTTTCTCTCTCTCTCTCTGAACTTGTCCAATGTCCAAATTCTCCGCGATTTCTCAACCAAAGAGGGAGAAGTGACTGGGAAGAGGGGCAGCTCCCGCTCACAGAACACCCCCCACTCTCCGGTCCCTCCCTGTACCCGGGGAAGCCGCAGCTCCTTTGTCTGGTTCCTGCTTTGAATGGGACTGAGAGAGATAACACGCACCCTGATGCTATCTACCAATTGTAACCTCACTCTGCATCTCCTTCACTCTTATTACTTCCCACTGTCGTTTCTCTTTTTTTCTGGTCACAAACTTGTCACTCATCATTTTTTTTACGAAGAGAAACTTTTTGTTTGAAACTTTTCTTTCTGGAGCAACCATGCCACCTGCAGTCCACAATGCTCCACTGAGCAAAATGATTGTGAGCATTGAGAACTGTCCCTGCCACTGGGGACACTAGCCTAGTTATTCTTTTTACTTGACAAAAGGACGACTCTGTTTTTAGGAGGAGAGTGTTTGTTTGTTCATTGTTCAGTCCCTTACCACATCTGGCAAAATCCAGGGGTTGAAGTCTTTTTCCGTCACTTTTTTTTCACTGTAGGCATTGGACAGATGCAGAGTTGTGGTGATGGTTCTTGGGTTGGGACCGTAAGACGTTGGTGCGTTCTGCCCATCGATTCTGCTCTGCCATTCAATAAGATCATGACTGAACTGATGTGATAATCTTCAACTCCACTTTATCACCTAATCCGTTAAGGGTGGCATGATAGCACAGTGGTCAGCACTGCTGCTTCACAACGCCAAGGACGAGGGTTTGATTCCCGGCTTGGGTCTTTGTCTGTGTGGAGTTTGCATGTTCTCCCTGTGTCTGTGTGGGTTTCCTCCGAGTGCTCTAGTCTCTTCCCACATTCTGAAAGACGTGATTGTTAGATGTACTGACTTGAACAGGTGCCTGACTGTTGCCACTAGGGGAATTTCACAGTAACTTCATTGCAGTGTTAATGTAAGCCTTATTTGTGATGAATAAATAAACTACTTAAAGGGCAGCACGGTGGGGCAGTGGTAATCATAGAAACCCTACAGTGCAGAAGGAGGCTATTCGGCCCATCGAGTCTGCACTGATAACAATCCCACCTAAACCCAATCCCTGTAACCCCTCTAACCTACTCATCCCTGGACACTAAGGGGCAATTTAGCATGGCCAGTGCACCTAACCCACACATCTTTGGACTCATCACCGCTGCCACATTGCACCAAGAACCCAGGTTTGATTCCTGGCTTGGGTCATTGCCTGTGTGGATTCTGCATGTTCTCCCTGTGTCTGAATGGGTTTCCTCCAGGTGTTATAGTTCCCTTCCACAATCCAAAAATGTGCAGGTTAGGTGCATTAGTCATGCTAAATTCTCCCTTAGTGTACCCAAACAGGCACCAGAGTGTGGTGACTGGGGGATTTTCACATTCATTACCATATGAATGTAAGCCTACTTGTAAGTAATAAATAAATCTCTAAATGCATGAACCTTTACTCTGAGATTATGGCCTCTGCTCCTAGACTCTCCTGCAAGGGGAAACAACCTCTCAGCATTTGCCCTGTAATGCCCTCCGAGAATCTGATATGTCTTAATCAGGTTGCCTCTCGCTCTTCTGAACTCCAGTGAGCTCAAGTCCACCTACTCAACCTCAAGGAACATGTTCTCTTTTATGCTTCCTGAAGTCGGTGACAATCTCCTTCATTTTGTTGACATAGAGGGAGAGATTATTCTTGCTGCACCAGTTCACCAGATTCTCTATCTCATTCCTGTACTCTGTCTTGTCATTGTTTGAGATCTGTCCCGCTACGATGGTGTCATCAGCAAACTTGAAAATGGAATTGGAGGGGAATTTGGTCACACAGTCATACGTGGAAAAGGGGTACAGTAAGGGGCTGAGAACACAGGCTTGTGAGGCACCAGTGTTGAGGATGACAACATATCTACATGTGTTGTCACAGGTGAACCTCAGCATTACTTTTTAACTAAACAACTACTTTGCAATGGACTACCTCAATACAGTCTTACCACTGCTGTGCCACTGATAGGCAGTGATACATACACATTCAGTGTAGTATATTAGTTAATAAAGTCCTGCAACTTTTACTTCTTTGGCTTGGTTGTAAAACTATGCACTTACCTCTTGCTTAAATCTTCCTGATGACAATACACAATATATTGATTTAATTTGTGTTAATTTGTTGGTGTTTAGAACTGTGACTCTGAATAAAGGTGTCACTGTTTCACTTTCAATCCCCTTGTTGTGCACACTGTGATGGGAAATCATTCCACAGGCAAAATTCCAGACTTCCTGGTCACCCATTTAATTTTATTTTAAACACAGCTATCTCCAGAGTGTCTGGAATAATGTTGGTTTGATTTCCTGGTGAGAAGGTTAGCAGTATCCAATTTTTGAACAGACCCTGGCTGTGCCCAAAAAACCCATTCATTGCTCTGAGGACATAAGGATAAGAAGAATGATTGGATAATCAAGGCCAATTTGTCAGAAAATAAAACCCCTTTTTGACTTTGGAGCTCAAAAGAACAAAATAAAATTGATAAAGTTCTGAACCATTCACTCCGTAGAGTATCTTCCTTGGGGAGGCATCCTGATGAGCATCGGTAACCTACCTATCTTTCTGGTACCAAACACTGGAAATGTCTAGGAGAGCGAATTTTTAAAAGCTTCTCTCAACAGGTGTGTCAACTTCACTGGTTAGGCCAACATTTATTGCCCATATCTGAACTCTCTTGAGAAGGTGGTGGTGAGCTGCCTTCTTGAACCGCTGCTGTCCATGTGGTGTAGGTACACCCACAGTGCTGTCAGGGAGGGAGTTCCAGGAGATTGACCGAAGAGATAGTGAAGGATGCTGCGTTATAAGGGTGGCACAGTGGCACAGTGGTTAGCGCTGCTGCCTCACAGCGCCAGGGATCCGGATTCGATTCCTGGCTTGGGCATTGTCTGTGTGGAGTCGGTATGGTCTCCTCGTGTCTGTGTGGGTTTCCTCCAGGTGCTCCAGTTTCCTCCCACAGTCCAAAGATGTGAGAGTTAGATTGATTGGCCACGCTAAATTGACGCTTAGTGTGAGGGGAGACTAGCAGGGTCAACACGTGGGGCTACAGGGATATAGGCTAGGTGGGATTATGGTCAGTGCAGACTCAATGGGCTGAATGGCCTCCTTCTGCACTGCAGGGATTCTATGATAAGAGGAGATCTCCCACAGCTTAGTAAAAAGTCTCCATGCTTGCTGTTTTGCTGCTAATGTGATTAGTTGCAGAAAAGTAATAGTGGGTGGCACGGTGGCACACTGGTTAGCATTGCTGCCACACAGCGCCAGAGACCTGGGTTTATTCCCGGCTTGGGTCACTATCTATACGAAGTCTGCATGTTCTCTCTGTATCTGTATGGGTTTCCTCCGAGTGCTCTGGTTTCCTCCCACAGTCTGAAAAACGTGCTGGTTAGGTACATAGGCCATGCTAAATTCTTTCTTAGTGTACCCAAACAGGTGCCAGAATGTGGTGACTAGGGCAATTTCTCAGTAATTTCATTGCACTGTTAATGTAAGCCTACTTGTGACACTAATAAATAAACTTTTCTTTTAAAGTTTAATGGAGTGAATTTTCCCATTCTGTCCACCACCAGTGGGCGAGGGGTGGACCATGGAAAGATCCATGGACCTCGAGCGGGATTGTCCAGTTTCAAGGCAAGAGCAGCCAGAAAACCCTGCCCAGTGTAAGAGCATAAGAACATAAGAAACAGGAGGAGGAATAGGCCATCTAGCCCTTCGAGCCTACCCCGCCATTCAATAAGATCATGGCTGATCTGAAGTGGATCAGTTCCACTTTCCCACTTTCTCCCCATAACCCTTAATTCCCTTGTCTATCAGAAACCTATCTACCCATGACTTAAATATATTTAGCGAGGTAGCCTCCACCACTTCAACGGGCAGAGAATTCTAGAGATTCACCACCCTTTGAGTGAAGAAGTTCCTCCTCAACTCTGATCTAAACTGCCCCCCTACTTATCTTGAGGCTGTTTCCATAATACGTTTCCATCCATTCCCAATGTTTTTTTAAAAGGCAGAAATAGATTTGTTTCTCCACTGCCTGCTGAACGGCTACTGAACCGAACATTGAAAGAGCTACTGTTACTATTTTCATAGGAAGGAAAGATTTCTTTCAGCTCCTTCCCTCTTTCCTAGTCCTTCTGAAGCTGGTCACCCAGAGAGCCTCTCCCCAGTCTTTGCAACGGTGTTGTTCAGAGCTGACCACAGGGGGATGGATGCTCAAGATCAGCAACTTGCATCCAGCAGCAAAAGTTCACAAGAAGCCCAGGGCTGAGTCTAAATATGGACAGTGAAGCATAAGAGGAGATATTTTTGCAGGATGGGTGGCAGGGGTTGGTGCCAGAGTTAAATTATTAGTCACAATTTAGGCTGACATTAACATTGCAATGAAGTTACTATGAAATTCCCTGAGTCGCCACAGTCCAGTGCCTGTTTGGGCCAATGCACCAAACCAGCACAACTTTCAGGCTGTGGGGGAAAACCCAAGCAGACACGGGGAGAACATGTATTCTCAGCACAGACAGTGACTCAAGTTGGGAATCAAACCCAGGTTCCTGGCACTATGAAGCAGCAGTGCGAACCACTGTGCTATCATGCCACCCCTCAAAAAAAACCTTGCTCAAAAAAAGTAGACCTAAAAAAGGATGGTGAAGTGGAGGAGTGTGGGGAGGGCAAGACCATCGATAGCAGGGTAAAGAGACATAGACACAGAGGAGGCCAGAATCAGGAATGGAGAGTTGTGGGGGGGTGGATATGGGTGTGATGGCTTTGTATAACGGAAGAGGTAGGGGAGAAGGTGGCTCAGTGGTATTGTCACTGGACTACCAGGCTGGAGAGCCAGGCCAATGCTCTGGGACATGGGTTGAAATCCCAACCCACAGCTAGTGGAATTTGAATTCAGCTGATAAATCTGGAATTAAAAGCTCATCACCAGTGACGGTCACCATGTGACCATCATCAGTTATTGTATAAAAGCCCATCGGGGTCACTAATAGGGCAGCAGGGTGGCACAGCACCAGGCAGCCAGGGTCTCCTCATGTCTGCATGGGTTTCCTCCAGGTGCCTCAGTTTCCTCCCACAGTCCAAGATGTGTAGGATATGTTGATTGACCATGCTAAATTGCCTCTTAGTGTCAAGGGGATTAGCAGGGTAAATATGTGGGTTTACAGAGATAGAATCAGAGGATCATAGAATCCTTACAGTACAGAATGGGGCCATTCAGCCCATAGAGTCTGTACCGACTACAATCCCATCCAGGCCCTATTCCTGTAACGCTACACATTTACCCTGCTCATCCCCTTGGCACGAGGATCAATTTAGCATGGCCAATCCATCTAACCCGCACATCTTTGGACTGTAGGAGGAAACCAGAGCACCCAGAGGAAACCCACGCAGGCACAGGGAGAAAGTAGATTGTCGTCTGTACAGGCTCGATGGACCGAGATGTCTCCTTCTGCATTGTAGGATTTCTATAATTCTATCAGACAGGGAGAGGGGAATGTCTTCTCTCTCATTCCGCCCATCTCCATCCTGCTCAGTCACCCCTTCCTACGATTGATCTCAATGATACCATCCACACTCACATACATAGAGTCATAGAGATTTACAGCATGGAAACAGGCCCTTCGGCCCAACTTGGCCATAGCGCCTTTTTTTTTAAACCCCTACACTAGTCCCAATTGCCTGCATTTGGCCCATATCCCTCCAAACCCAACATACCCATGTAACTCTCTAAATGCTTTTTAAAAGACAAAATTGTGCCTGCCTCTACAACTACCTCTGGCAGCTTGTTCTAGACATTCACCACCGTCTGTGTGAACAAATTGCCCCTCTGGACACTTTTATATCTCTCCCCTCTCACGTTAAACCTATGCCCTCTCGTTTTAGACTTCCCTATCTTTGGGAAAAGTTATTGACTATCTAGCTGATCTGTATCACTCATTATTTTTTAGACCTCTATAAAGTCACCCCTCAGCATCCTACGCTCTGGAAAAAAAAGTCCCAGTCTATACAGCCTCTCCATATAGCTCAATCCATCAAGTCCAGGTAGCATCCTAGTAAATCTTTTCTGCACTCTTTCTCGTTTAATAATATCCTTTCTATAATAGGGTGACCAGAAGTGCATGCAGTGTTCCAAGTGTGGCCTTACCAATGTCTTGTACAATTTCAACAAGATGTTCCAATTCCTGTATTCAATGTTCTGACCGATGAAACCAATCATGCCGAATGCCTTCTTCATCATTATGTCCACCTGTGACTCCACTTTCAAAGAGCTATTAACTTGTACCGCTAGATCTCTTTGTTCTGTAACTCTCCCCAATACCCTACCATTAACTGAGTAAGTCCTACCCTGGTCAACCTATCAAAATGCATCACCTTACATTTGTCTAAATTAAACCCCATCTGCCAATCATCAGCTCACTGGCCCAATTGATCAAGATCCCATTGCAATTGGTGATAACTTTCTTCACTGTCCACTATGTCACCAATCTCACTAACAATGCCTCCTGTATTCTCATTCAAATCATTAATATAAAGGACAAATAACAGTGGATCCAGCACTGATCCCTGAAGCACACCGCTGGTCACAGGCCTCCAGTTTGAAAAACAATTCTCTGCAACCACCCTCTGGCTTCTGTCAAGAAGCCAATTTTGTATCCATATAGATACCTCACCCTGGGTCCTATGAGATCTAACCTTATGCAACAATATACCATAAAGGTACCTTTGTCAAAGACCTTGCTAAAATCCATGTAGACAACATCAACTGCACTGGCCTCATCTACCTTCTTGGTTACCCCTTCAAAAAACGCAATCAAATTTGTGAGACGTGATTTTCCACTCTCAAAGCCATGCTGACTGTCCCTCAATGTTCGTGTAGAAAATAAGCAGGGCCTTGGGTGATCCACTGATAGTTTAGAAAAAGTCAGGAGGATAAGCATGAAGAAAACGGCATGAAACTTAACATGTGCATGTGCATGTTTGAACTTAGAAGGACATTGATGGTATGGCTCTCCATAGTATAATGTGGTATCATAGAATCAGGGTGGCACGGTGGCACAGTGTTTAGCACTGCTGTCTCAGAGTGCCAGGGACCTGTGTTCGATTCCCGGCTTGGGTCACTGTCTGTGTGGAGTCTACATGTTCTTCCCGTGACTGCATGGGTTTCCTCCGGGTGATCTGGTTTCCTTCCACACTCCAAAGATGTGCAGGTTAGGTTGATTGGCTGTAGTAAACTGACCCTAGTGTCAGGGGAACTAGCAGGGTAAATACATGATGTTACAGGGAGCCTGTGTGGGATTGTTGTCAGTACAGGTGCAATGGGCCAAATGGTCTCTTTCTGCACAGCAGGGATTCTGTGTGATGGATATAATCACTTTGTTGTCTGGTTAACACGTGACAGCACAACAGTGAAGGGGTTTTATTTTAGCAGGCACTTTCTCTCTCCTTTTGCCAGACACAGTTAATCACATTAAATACATTGGAAGCATCTGTTACTTTGGGCTGGAAATTTCCACTCACTGAATACTGAGGGCTGAGTTACAATTCAGCCTTGGCAAGGCGGAACAAACCGATCAGTTTGTTTACCTCGTCCTCACTAATCCCTTATTGCGGTTCCTTTGGCCCCTTCGCAGATCATTGCAACTTCTCCTTAATCCACTGACCAGCTACACTGCAAAAAGACCCTGACGGAGATTACTTAGGATGGTTTCCACATTAAAGTCAGCTGCCAAGCAGGAAATACTCAATGATTTGACTAAAAAGAACCAAGGGGGTGAAAAGAAGGTATGCTAAAGAAAGATCCTCACCAACAGAACATTAGAAATGATTTAGGGGCAGCAAAACAGAGGAGTTGATGGGTCAGCCAATTGCAAGGTGAACTCCTGTGTCTGAAGATGTCTTCAAAACATCAGTCCAGGATGACTAAGGTTGCCAGTGAAGATCTCTCATTGTCTAGGGGCCATGTTTAAATCTTTCAATGTAAAGCTACAAACCATTGAATTGGGATTGCAACAGTTCCCAGGTTACTCTGGAATCATAGCATTCTTACAGTGCAGAAGGAGGCCATTCAGCCCATTGGGTCTATACCGAATTTCTGATAGACTATCTTACCCAGGCCCATTCCCCCACGCTATTCCCATTATCCCACACATTTTCGCTGGCTAATCCATCTAACCGACACACCTTTGGATGCTAAGAGGCAATCTAGCATGGGCAATCCATCTAACCCGCACACCTTTGGAGTGTGGGAGGAAACCAGAGCACCCAGAGGAAACTCATGCAGACATGGGGAGAATGTGCAAACTGCACATAGATACTGACCCAAGGCCGGTATTGAACCTAGATCTCTGGGACTGTGAGGCAGCAGAGCCAACCACTGTGACACCATGACCATCGGTTTATCTGAAGCTTTCTGTGAGCACTGTGTCGGACTCCAAATTTCATTAACTCCAACGCAGAGTTATTGTTTGAAAAATTTACTAATTGGAGGTTCCACACTGCCATCAGAGATCCATGTCCCTCTGGGAGAGCTCCAGTTTTGTGTTCTAACTAATACAATTTTGATTTGAGTTAGACTGAAGTTGACACATTTGGCCTGAGCAACATTATCAAGCAAAGTGGGTTAATTGAGTTTTTATTCAGCCATGGGACATGGGAGTCGCTGGCTGGCCAGCATTTATTGCCCATCCCGAGTTGCCCTTGAGAAGGTGGTGGTGAGCTGCCTTCTTGAAACACTGCAGTCCACCCATGGTTGGTTGGCCCATAATGTCGTTAGGGAGGGAATTCCAGGGTTTTGACGCAGCGACTGTGAAGGAATGGCTATATATTTCCAAGACAGGATGGTGGGTGGCTTGGAGGGGAACTTGCACGTGGTGGTGTTCCCATATATCTGCTGCCCTTGTCCTTCGAGATGGAAACAGTCATGGATTAGGAAGGTGCTGTCTAAGGATCTTTGGTGAATTTAGGCATCTTATAGATAGTACACTTTGCTGCTACTGAGCGGTGGTGGTGGAGGGATTGATTGTTTGTGGATGAGATGCCATTCAAGGGGGTTGCTTTGTCCTGGATAGAGTTGAGCTTGAGTGTTGGAGCTGCACCATCCAAGCAAGTGGGGAGTATTCCAACACACTCCTGACTTGTGCCTTGTAGATGGTGAACAGGCTTTGGGGAGTCAGGAGGTGAATTACTCGCCACTGTGATCCTAGCCACTGACCTGATCTTGTAGCCACTCTGTTTATATGGCGAATCCAGTTGAGTTTCTGGTCAATGGTGACCCCAAGGATGTTGACAGTGGGGGATTCAGTGATGGCAACCACACTGAATGTCAAGGGGTGGTGGTTAGACTGTGTCTTATGGGTGATGATCGTTGTCTGGCATTTGTGTGGGATGAATGCTACTTGCCAGTTGTCAGCCCAAGCCTCGATATTGTCCAGATCTTGTTGCTTTTGAACATGAACTGTTTCAGTATCTGAGACGAAGCTGAACATTGTGCAATCATCAGTGAATATCCACACTTCTGACTTTATGATGGAGGGAAGGCCACTGATGAAGCAGCTGAAGATGGTTGCAACACTCATCAGACATAACCAAATTAAATGGCTGAATAGACTGTGACATTCAATGGATGACTCCTGCTCCTACGTTCATGAACAAAATGCAAAATTTCGCACAATTCCTTCTAATATCCACTCCTAATTTTATTAACATTTGGAGAGTGAATATTGGTGAGGTTACTAGGAAGAAGAATCTAGCTAGTTGTAACTGGTGACAACTTTGTATTGGTTGTAATGTGACCAGTGGGAACAAAATCTAAGGGTCAGCTGACCCAGTAAACCATGGAACCAATTACGGAATGATGTACTAGTCAGCTGACCAGCTGGTTCACTATTTAGAATTGTGGGGAGCTTGGAGTGGCCCAGGACAAGGCCTCACATTTGGAGTAATGATGTTTCCTTATTAAACCCTTTTTTATATTTATAAGTTGGAGTAAGTTTTGTTGTATTTTCTTATCTGCATTTTTGAAGAGTTCCTTCTGAAGAGACACAATTGAGTCCAATGAAGAAAAAGTAACCAAGTTAACTTGTGTGTAACTGATGCAGAAGTGCCCAGATTAGTGGTGATACAAGATCACATCAGTTAACCATCCCCTGTAATCAGAATAAGATAGTGCTCTCCATAATGATGCAATGTGCACTCCACAGAAACACTGATAATTGTATCAAGCAGCAGAAATGGACAGCAAGCAAAATTCTAATAGTTTTTTTTTGGAAATGGTAAGGACCAGATCATAAACTTTGAGGTATTTTATGAAGTTAGCCAAGATCCTAACATTTACATTCGATTTTGGCATTAGGGTGAGCAGAAACTGTTTCACTCCAGGTATAATTCAAGTGACCCACTAGGAAGCTTTTATTAAAACAAACTTTAAGAACGCAGAATATAATAAAAATAATTAGCATAACTTTTATCAATTAAAATACTTAAACATGAAAGTATAATTCTTAGCAGCTGGCTATCTCTGTTGTTCCGATTTCACTGTATCCCCCACAGACATGAATCACTTCTTTAGAACCAGTTAACGCAAAAACCCAAATATGATTATGTGGTGCTAGACTTCCAGCATTTTGCCATTTCTGGAGTGTGGTTCAGACAAACACCTGTCTTCTAATTTTTATCAGCAACTTCCAGAGAAAGCTCCATCCCCAAAACAGTAGAACCTCAAAGAAAGATATTAAATTCTTGGCAGATTCAGTCTCCACTTTAAACCCAGCAAGAGATACAGAGAAAGCAGCCTGTTTCTTAAGGTCCCAAAAATCAGACTGTCTTGAGTTTTCTGTGAAAGCCTAGCTTCACCCAGTCACATGAATTTACCAGTCAATCAACCTAATCAAGCCCTACTCTAATATCCCAGGGGAAAACACAAAATAACAGAACCCTGCATTAGTTCAGATTAAAGCACTGCAGCAGTTAAAACCAATTATGCTGCCGCAGTAACATTACAGTGCTGCTAAATCCAGGCAAAATGGCTTTGAATGCGTGGAATAGATCCTGCACAAGAAACATGATTAAATTTCCGAGAGACACAACATCTTCACAAAAATTAAGCTGGTATTTATTACTTATCCCAAGTTTCTCTGAGAAGCTATTGGTGGGTCTCCTTTACGAACCACTGTGAGTTTTGATACAACTGAATGGCTTGTATGGCCACTTCAGGGGATGGTTAAAAGTCAATCTCATTGATATAGGCCCAGGGCCACATTAGCCCAGATTGGGTAATGATTGCAGGTTTCCTTCCCTTCCAATTATCTGTGATCCAGTCAGCTTTCCATAACAGACCAACCGCAAAAAATTACAAAGAGTGTGAATGAAGCCCAGTCCATCACTCAAAGCAGCCTCCCATCCATTGACTCTGTCTACTCTTCCTGCTAACTCGGAAAAGCAACCAGCATAATCAAGGACCCAGGCACCGTGGACATTCTCTCTTCCACCTTCTTCCATTGGGAAAATGATACAAAAATCTGAGATCACAACCAACCGACTCAAAAACAGCTTCTTCCCTGCTGCCATCAGACTTTTGAATGGAACTACCTCATGCTAAGTTGATATTTCTCTACATCCTATCTATGATTGTAACACTACATTCCGTACTCTCTCCTCTCCTTCTCTGTGAACGGTATGCTTTGTCTGTATAGCGCGCAAGAAACAATACTTTTCACTGTATACTAATACATGTGACAATAATAAATCAAATCAAAACAAATGAAAAATCAAATCAAGGTTCGTGGTCACTTTCTTGATAACAACTTTTAATTTCCAGATTTTATTTTTAAATAAAACACATATTCAAGTTATTCAGAATTTTTTTTGAGGAATGGTTTAAGTTTAAGTGATGATATGTCTTTGTTTAAATGTTAGTGATACATAGGTTGTGCAAATGTGCTACAGTGGCACTGCTGCACTGATGCACAACTTCTTAACTTTGGTCTTTCAGATAACATGATAACAGCATAAAGAGAGGGCGCCAGCAGCACCTACAGGCAAAGCTTTATTACTGCACAGAACATTATTTTTGTTTTTGCTTCAATTTTCTCCATAAATAACACAACGTTAGCAGTTGTTAAAAGCACAGGACAAAAAACATCAAATGACAAGTTTTTAAAAGCACTGCTTTGGATTTTAGAACAAAGAACAAAGAACAAAGAACAACCCAGCACGGGAAACAGGCCCTTCGGCCCAATGAGCCTGCGCCGCAACTAACAGCAGATTTATTTAGCAATAAAAGAAATAACATGCATTTCTATAGAATTTGACAGTGCAGAATGAGGCCATTTGGCCCATCAAGTCTGCACCGACCACAATCCCACCCAGGTCCGATCCCCATTACCTCTCAGCTAGTCCCCATGACACAAAGGGGCAACTTGGCCTGGTCAATCAACCTAACTTGCACATCTTTAGACTGTGGGAGGAAACTGAAGCACCCAGAGGAAACCCATGCAGACATGGGGAGAACGTGCAAACTCCACACAGACAGTGATCCAAGCTGGGAATCGAACCTGGGTCCCTGATACTGTAAAGCAGCATTTTCATTGTATAAATTTGTGATTTGTGGCCCTCTGTACTCTCATTTGTTCAACCTAGTGATTCCAAATAAACCTGTTGGACTTTAAGCTGGTGTTGTGAGATTTCTTACTGAGCTTACCCAGTCCAACGTCAGCATCGCCACATCAACCTAATTGTGGAAACAGTAACATCTGAAAAAAGAATAAAGGCATTTTGTTTGCTATGATTCAGTTCAGTTATAATAATTATGCTCAGTAGCAATGATCATAAAATACAACAGCTGGTAAAAACAGAATATCATATTGGAGCATTCAATTTTCCCAACGTAGTCTGTTATTCAAAATCATCTTGCAAAGGCAGGCTCATGCATGGGAATACCTCAATCAGGTACTGACAGAATTTTCAAGTTATGGCTGCGAGACTTCACCATCAAATAACAACAATACTTGAATTGGTGTAACATGGCATGGTAGTGCACTGGTTGGCATTGCTGCTTCACAGCGCCAGGGACCCAGGTTCGATTCCCGGCTTGAGTCACTATCTGTTTGCATGTTCTCCCTGTGTCTGCGTGGGATTCCTCCGGGCACTCCGGTTTCCTTCCACAGTCTGAAAGTCGTGCTGGTTAGGTGCATTGGCCATGCTAAGTTCTCCCTCAGTGCCAGAGTATGGGGACTAGGGGATTTTCATAGTAACTTCATTGTGGTGTTAATCTAAGTCTGCTTGTGACATTAGTAATAAACTGTATTAAAAAAATCCTTAATTTAGATAAACGGCCCATGGTGTTTCACTGAGGAGTGAGGAAAATGGGTGTCAAGTGAAGGGAGGAATGGTTAGATGGGGAGTCCAGGAGGCTCGTTTAAAGAGGGTGAGGACCTTAAAAGTTAAAATTGTAAATAGTGAAGATAGGTGGGTTTAGGGAGGGTCAAACTATTGAACTGAGGCAGCTGCAGAAACTGCCATCAAGCAATGAGCGTGAGGGATGTCGCATAGTGCTAATGTTAATCGATGAGTGATTCAGAGAATCATAGAATCTCTACAGTGCAGAAGCAGCCATTCAGCCCATTGAGTTTGAACTGACTCTCTGACATACTATCCTACCTAAGCCATGTCTCCTGCCCTATCCCTGTAACCCCACAAATTTATCATGGATAATCCATCTAAATTACATATCTTGGGAAAGTAAGGAGCAATTTAGCACGGCCAATCCACCTAACATGTCTTGGGATGGTGGGAGGAAACTGGAGCACCTGGAAGAAACCAACGCAGACAATGGGAGAATGTGCAAACTCCATACAGACAGTCACCCAAGGCCAGAATGGAACCCAGGTTCCTGGGGCTGTGAGGTTGCTGTGCTAACCACTGTGCAGGCATTCCACTCCTGTCCAAAGGCCTGGACAAATGTTCTGCAGTTATGATCACTGGGGGGGAAATATAAATTTGAATTAATGTGTCTGTTAGTCTCATTAATGATCATCATGAAACTACTGAATTGTTGTAACAACTCATCCGGTTCAGCAATGTTCTTTGACAGGACCTAGGGGAGGGAGAGACATCTGCTGTCAAGTCCTTCACTGGTCTGACCTACATGTGACTCCAGACCCACAGCAATTTAATTGATTCTTACCTGTCCTCTGAAGTGGCCTAACAAGCTACTCAGCTATAGGTAGTTCACTACCTGCTCAAGGTTAAAGAGGGATGGGCAACATTTTCTGATGTTGCCTGTGACACTCACATCCCAAAAACCAATATAAGAAAGAGGTTGGAATTGGAGAAATGGAATGTTTGTGAGACCAGTCAGTATAGCATTTGGGAAAATTACAGATGGAGCCAGAGGTGATGTTTTTGATTTGATTTATTACTGTCACACGTATTGGTATACAGTGAAAATTATTGTTTCTTGAGCGCTATACAGAAAAAGCATACCATTCATAGAGAAGGAAAGGAGAGTGCAGAATGTAGTGTTACAGTTATAGTGAGGGTGTAGAGAAAAGATCAACTTAATGCAAGGTAGGTCCATTCAAAAGTCTAACAGCAGCAGGGAAGAAGCTGCTCTTGAGTCAGTTGGTACATGGCCTCAGATTTTCGTTTTTCCTGATGGAATAAGGTGGAAGAGAAAATGTCCAGGGTGCATGGGGTCCTCAATTATGCTGGCTGCTTTGCAGAGGCAGCGGCAAGTGTGGACAGAGTCAATGGATGAGAGGATGGTTGATGTTACTGTCTACATAAATCTCCCAAATCAGCACTTGTGAGTTCTACAGATACCACCTCATTATTTACTGGGGGAGGCAGTGACATAGTGATATTATCACTGGACTAGTAATCCAGGGACCCAGAGTAATGCTTTGGGGACCCATGGTTTACGGCAGGTTATGAAATCGAATTCAATAAAAATCTAAAATTCAAAGTCTAATGATAACCATTGTCGACTGTTGTAAAAAACTCATCTGGGTCACTAATGTCCTTTAGGGAAGGGAAATCTGTCATTATCTTTAGCTGGTCAGTGCCTGTATGTAACTCTAGATCTCCAATGTGGTTGACTCTTCAATGCCCACAGGGTTGGGCAATGAATGCTGGCCCAGTCAGCGACACCCTCATCCCATGGATTTACGAAAAAATTTTACTGTTTTCCATTTTTACTAGAACAAAGATCAAAGGAAATTACACCACAGGAACAGGCCCTTCAATCCTCCAAGCCTGCACCGACCATGCTGCCCGTCTGAACTAAAATCCCCTTCTGGGGACCATATCCCTCTATTCCCGTCCTATTCATGTATTTGTCAAGAGGCCCCTTAAAAGTCACTATCATATCTGCTTCCACTACTTCCCATGGCAGCGTGTTCCAGGCACCCACCACCCTCTGTGTAAACTTGCCTCGTACGTCTCCTTTAAACATTGCCCCTCACACCTTAAATCTATGCGCCCTAGTAAATGACTCTTTCACCGTGAGAAAAAGCTTCTGACTATCCACTCTGTCCATGCCCCTCATTATCTTGTAGACTTCGATCAGGTTGTGTCTCAACCTCTGTTGTTCCAATGAGAACATTGCAAGTTTCTCCAACTTCTCCTCAAAGCTAATGCCCTCCACATAAGGCAACATCCTGGTAAATCTTTTCTCTACCTCCAAAGCCTCCACATCCTTCTGGCAGTGTGGCGACCAGAAATGAACACTATATTCCAAGTGTGGCTAACTAAGGTTCTATAAAACTGCAATATGACTTGCCAATTTTTAAACTGAATGCCCTGGCCGATGAAGGCAAGCATTCTGTACGCTTTCTTGACTATCTTCTCCATTTGCATTGCCGCTTTCAGTGACCTTTGTACCTGCACGACCAGATCCCTCTGCCTATCAATATACTTAAGAGTTCTGCCATTTCCTGTATATTTCCTAACTGTATTCGACTTTCCAAAATTCATAAGAACATAAGAAATAGGAGCAACAGTAGGCCATCTAGCCCTTCGAGCCTGCCCCACCATTCAATAAGATCATGGCTGATCTGAAGTGGATCAGTGACACTTTCCCGCTTTCTCCCCATAACCCTTAATCCCCTTGTCTGTCCAAAATCTATCTATCCTATCTATATATTTAGCGAGGTAGCCTCCACCACTTCAACGGGCAGAGAATTCCAGAGATTCACCACCCTTTGAGTGAAGAAGTTCCTCCTCAACTCCGATCTAAACTCCCCTCCCCCTTATCTTGAGGCTGTGCCCTCGAGTCCTGCTGTCCTTTGAGTGGGAAGAATCTCTCTACCTCTAGCCTATCCATCCCCTTCATTATCTTACACGTCTCTAGAAGATCCCCCCTCATCCTTCTAAACTCCAACATTACCTCACGTTTGTCCAGATTAAGCTCAATCTGCCATCTCTCCGCCCAAGTCTCCAACCGATCTATATCCTGTTGTGTCTCTGATGGTCTTCATTGCTAACTGCAAATCCACCAATCTTTGTGTCATCGGCAAACTTTCTAATCAAACCTTCTCCTCCAAATCATTTATAGATATATTACAAATAGCAAAAGTCCCAGCACTGATCCTGGAGGAACGCCACTTGTCACAGCCCTCCATTCAGAAACTGTATTATTCGACTTTACATTGTATTAACTTCCTATATTCCTATTCGCCTGATCGTTGCTGCTTGTGGTGGGGGGAGGATCCAAATATATGAAAGTAGGATGAGAGGGGAAGCCGAAACTGTTTTAATGCGAATTATTTTCCTTTAAGCACAGGAGGGGAGGGGAAGAGAAGTCGCTGACCAAAAAAACAGCCACTAACAAACTCGCTCCTTTGAAAGGCACACACGGGAGGGTTGATTGGGCTGCTTTTGCCGCCACTTGTGGCGCCCCGAAGGAGAGGCGAGGGTGGAACGTAAACATCTCCTTGCAGCATTTCCCAGTCCGGGTACAGAGCAAAGAGGCAAGGCAGCAGGTGGAGACACAGCAGACCAAGCGCAGCGCTGAGAGAGCCGGGCAGTGACTGCTTCCCAAGGTAAGCAAACAAGTCTTGATCTGCAAACCGTCCCGTTTAATGACTAACTCTGCACGTTTAAAACTGCCTTCTTTCAGATCTTTCCCCAAGTGATCGCGTTAATCATTATAGAACCGGAAACTTTTTCAATTGACAGATAAGTGATTACTTACCCGCTGTGCATATCCACTTTAAAATTGGGGAATCGTCTGTTTATTTCGGGGGGTTGGCATAAACTGTCATTGTTATAATTTTCACCCTGTCAACTGTACAAAGTTGGTTGCCTTTAACTTGCCAGGCAAGTTCTGTGTGCAGGGCGGGTTAATCTACTGTTTTATCTCCCGGAAAGATTAAGTTATTTGTTTAGGAATTCAAAATGAGCCCTTTTTACAAGTGAAGCGAGAAGGATATTTGTGTCTGTGGTTCTGTTTTTCTCCCACAGTGTGTCTGCTCCAGTAATTATTACAAAACAGCTGCAGGAGAAAATGGGCCATTCACTCTGAGTATCAGGTTCATATCAACTTATACGTGTCCTTTTCAAAAACTTACAAAGTGAATTTGTGGCTTTTGAATGTTGAATGTTTTCTCTGGGTGCTCCGGTTTCCTCCCACAGTCCAAAGGTGTGCAGGTTAGGTGGACTGGCCATGCTAAATTGCCCCTTACTATCAGGGGGACCCGCTCAGGTAAATGCATGGGATTGTGGGGATAGGACCTGGGTGGGATTGTGGTCGGTGCAGACTCGATGGGCTGAATGGCCTCCTTCTGCACTGTAGGATTCTATGATTCTAAGTGACTTGGCATCATATTTTGTTTCATAACCACTTCTGTAATGCACCTTGGGACATTTTATTATGTTAAAAGATGCTATATAAATGTACATTGTTGTTTCTGATGGTCACAGTGGCACAGTGGTTTGCACTGCTAGCTCGCAATGCCCAGGAATCTGGATTCGATTCAGGTGACTGTCTGTGTGGAGTTTGCACGTTCTCCCTGTGTCTACATGGGTTTCCTCTGGGTGCTCCGATTTACTCCCAAACTCCAAAGACATGCAGGTCAGGCGGACTGGCCATGCTAAATTGATCTTTAGTATCAGGGGAACTGGCTCGGGTAAATGCATGGGATAGGGACTGGGAAGGATTGTGGTCCATGCACATTTAATGGGCCGAATGGCCTCCTTCTGCACTGTAGGATTCTATGAGTTCAAGAAATTCAGTGAAGGCAATCAACGTGAAACTGGGGAGGGGGAGAATTTTTAAAACAATTCGGTGGAACCAGGTGTTGAAAATTAACAGTTGTGTGGGCTTGTTTGTCTTAAAACTTTTAAATTTCAGAACCATAACCTCAAGAGAGTTGAGAGTTTGCTTTGCAGCTTGCATCTGCCCTGTCCCCTCAGTTGCCATCAATAATAGTAGGAACTACTTCTTGCTTTAAATCATAATGTGCATTATCTTTCTTGTTTCCTTCCAATTCACTTTCTAAAAATAGCCTGCTTGTGAAGCGGATTGGATGATCGTGCATCTTCATTTTATTAAGAACAGCAACATCAAAGGAGCTGGTGACCATAAATATAGTTTGAAAGGAGTTCATCTTTTACTTCCTCTGTCCTCCTACACATTATTGTCCGATGGTGAATTGATTCCAAGCTTCGGGTTTCAGATGTTTCACTCTAAACTTCTCAAACTTCTTAAAATCTGCTTTTTAGTTTTCACAACTTGATGGTGACCTTGCAATCGACAACTGCTCTGTACAGTATTCAGTGTCTATTCCAAGAGGTATCCAGTATTAATCCATGTTGTTTAAGGTAACTCTTATTAGTCCTTTTGGTAATATTCCAGTAACCATTATGGTACAACTCTTAGGAGCATTGACAGGCAATTTCCTTATTGGGTGTCCATGTCCACTGATCACTGAGAGTGGCAACGCAGGTGGATAAGGTAGTCAAGAAGGCAGACGGCATGCTTGCCTTCATCTGTCAGGGCGTTGAGTGTAAAAATTGGTAGGTCACGCTGCACCTGTACATAACCATAGTTAGGCCTCATTTAGAATATTGTGTACAATTCTGGTCACCACACTACCAGAAGGATGTGGATGCTTTGGAGAGGGTACAGGAGAGATTTACCAGAATGTTGCCTGGTCCGGAGAATATTAGCTATGAGGAGAGGTTGGATAAACTCAGTTTGTTCTCAGTGGAACGACAGAGCTTGAGGGGCGACCTGATAGAGACTGACAAGATTATGAGTGGCATGGACAGAGTGGATAGTTAGATGCTTTTTCTTAGGGCAGAAAAGTCAAGTACTAGGGAACATAGGTTTAAGGTGCATGGGGAAACGTTTAGAGGAGAAGTGCGAGGCAAGTTTTTTTATTCAGAGGGTGGTGAGTATCTGGAACGGGCTGCCCGGGGGTTGGGGTGGGGGGGGGGGGGGGGGGGGGCGGGGGGGGTTGGTGGTGTTGGGAGCAGGAGTGACATTTAAGGGTCAACTAGACCAATACATGAATAGGATGGGAATGGATGGATGTGGATTCCACAAGTACGTATGGTTTTAGTTTAGGCAGGCACATGATTGGAGCAGGCTTGGAGGGCCGAAGGGCCTGTTCCTGTGCTGTACTTCTCTTTGTTCTTTGTGTCCGGCATTGCTGTGTGTGGTGTCATCAATCCATCTGGAAGCTGGTATTAGTCATAGAATTCCCACAGTGCAGAAGGAGGCCATTTGGCCCATCAAGTCTGCACCAACCACAATTCCCTCGAGGCCCTAACCATGCAATGCCACGTATTTACCCTGCTAGTATATAGCCTGACAGTAAGGGACAATTTAACCTGGCCAATTCACCTAACCAGCGCATCTTTGAATGTGGGAGGAAACCAGAGCACCTGGGGGAAACCCACGCAGGCACAGGGAGAATGTGCAATCTCCACACAGACAGTCATCTGAAGTTGGCATTGAGCCCAGGTCCCTGGCGCTGTGAGGCAGCAGTGCTAACCACTGTGCCACCGTGCCTCCTTTAATCTACTGCATCACTTGACAGAAAATCTCACTCCATTTGGTAACTGCTAACACTCAATTTATTTCAAAGAACGGAGTTGAATTCATGAAGCATACTTTTCATGACGTCTTTATTAACTTTAAGTACTTTTGAGCTGTAGGGACTGCCATAACGTAGGAAATTTGCAACAGCTAATTTAGGCACAGATCCTCCAGTCAGTGAGTGATAATGAACAGATAATTGGTTGTAGTATTGTTGATTTGAGAGCAAAATATTGGCCAAGAACTGTGAATTTGTCTGTTCTTCTGCAAAATAGTTCCATGGGATTTTTTACAGTTCATTCAAAGGACGGCACTTCTAACAGTGCAGCAATCCCTCAGTGTTGCATATCACACTGAAATATCAGACTAGACCTGTGATGGGTAACCTGTGGCCTGGGGGCTACATACAACCCATAGTGTTCCGAGTGCGGCCTATGAGGCATCATATTGACCAGTTCCCTTGTGCAGGGTTGCCACATTCTGCTGATTTTGATCTGTGTAGTTTTTATCTACAGTGTGACTGAATGATTCGCATGTAAAGGAAGGGCTGATTGCTCACAATGTTGACTGTGAGAGCGGTGTGCTCCCTCTGTGCCCAAATATTTCTTTTGTTTTTAACCACTTTATTGTTCTTTTAATATATAAATGTTTAAACATTTTCTATAACTCACTATGAAATATTCCACATGTATCAAATCTCCTTCATGGGGTCACGGTTAGTGAACAAACCCGATTTCAATCTTGCGACTCACTGACATGAAGGAGGGCCACTCATGCGGCCAAGTCACGAACCCACACTGCCCACCACTGGCCTGAGTTACGTGTTTAAGTTTATGAATTGGGACTTAAATACTCAAGAGCATGCTTTGTCTTTCATATATTTAGTGTGGGGCTCTACAGCAATTGGATAATTTTTTAAAATATCCCTGGTGTGTGATGAATGGTTTGTGGATGACCCTGAAGCTCCTCAACTGTTGCGTTTCTTCCCATAGTAAAAACTGGAAATACTCAGCAATTCTCTCAGTATCCATGCATCACGAGGAGAAATTGTTTTTCTTGATTTCTAAAGAGCAGACGTAAGACCATAAGTCATAGGAGCAGAATTAGACCACTCAGCCCATCGAGTCTGTCCCGCCATTCAATCATGGCTGGTATTTTTCTCATCCCCATTCTCCTGCCTTTTCCTCATAACCCCTGATCCCCTTATTAATCAAGAACCTATCTATCTCTGTCTTAAAGACACTCAATGACCTGTCCTCCACAGTCTTCTGCGGCAAAGAGTTCCACAGATTCACCACTGTCTGCCTGACGAAATTCCTCCTCATCTCTGTTGTAAAGAATTGTCCCTTTAGCCTGAAGTTGTGCCCTCTGGTTCTAGTTTTTCCTAATGGAAACATCCTCTCCACATCCACTCTACCCAGGCCTCACAGTATCCTGTAAGTTTCAATAGGATCCCCCCCCCCATCCTTCTAAAGTCCAACAAGTACAGACCCAAGTCCTCAAACGTTCCTCATATGACAAGTTCTTCATTCCAGGGGTCATTCTTGTGAAATTCCTTTGGACCTTTTCCAAGGCCAGCACATCCTTCCTTAGATATGGGGCCCAAAACTGTTCACAATAATCCAAATGAGGTTTGACCAGAGCCTTATACAGCCTCAGAAGTACATCCCTGCTTCTTGTATTCTAGCCCTCTCGACATGAATGCTACCATTGCATTTGCCTCCCTAACTGCCGACTGAACCTGCACGTTAACCTGAAGAAAATTTTGAACAATGACTCCCAAGTCCCTTTGTGTTTCTGATTTCCTAAGCATTTCCCCATTTAGAAAATAGTCTATGCCTCCATTCCTCTTTCCAAAATTCATAACCTCACACTTTTCCACATGTATTCCATCTGCCACTTCTTTGCCCACTCTCCTACCTGTCCAAGTCCTTCTGCAGCCCCCCTGCTTCCTCAATACTATCTGTCCCTCTACATTTCTTTGTATCATCTGCAAACTTAGCAACAGTTCCTTCTTCCAAATCATTAATGTATATTGTGAAAAGCTGTGGTCCGAACACCAACCCCTGAGGCACACCACTTGTCACCGGCTGCTATCCTGAAAAAGGCTCCTTTGTCCACACTCTCTGCCTTCTGCCAGTCAACCAATCCTCTATCCACGTCAGGATCCCACCCTCAATCCTTGGGCACTTAACTTATTTAACAGTCTCCAATGCAGCTCCTTGTCAAAGGCCTTCTGGAAATCTAAATAAATCACGTCCACCAGTTCTCCTTTATCTAATTTCTTTGCTGTCTCCTCAAAGAACATATTCAACTTGCAACGGGAACTGCTTTTCTCTCCATAGATGCTGCCAGACCTGCTGAGCATTTCCAGCATTTTCTGTTTTTATCTCCGATCTCCCGCATGCTCCGAGGCAAATGTGAACAGGTAGACCTGGGCAGAAAGTTTGAAGACATCAGCAGCAGGGTGTGCGCTTGTCTACATGCACGTATCGTGTTCTGTTCCGGATGTGAAACTAAAATTGGATTCCATAACACACCTCCCTTAAAAGTGATGGTATGCTGCTATCCCTTAAAGGCATATGACAACAATAATCAGCTCAGAACACGGTGTAACACTAATTCTGGCCTCTGGTACACCCCATTTTGTGTTATCCATTTTGGTGGGCATACCTTCAACAATACAGACTCTAAGCTCTGAAATTCCTTCATAAACCTCTCTGTGTCTTTCTATCTTGTTCTTTACGACCCTCTGTCAATGCCGAGGGTATTGTCACTTGTCCTAACAGATCCTTCGTTTACTCAGTCTCAAGACTCCAGAACGACTCGAGAACAGCTTCTTCCCTGCTACCATCAGACTTTTCAATGGTCCTGTCACATAATAAGCTGAACTTTTTCTTCGCCCCATCAGTAATTGCAACACTATATTGTGCACCCTCTCCTTCTCTCCTATGTACTCTGTGAACTGTATGTTTTGTCTGCAGCAGCACGCAAGAAGCAATATTTTCATTGTATCCCAATACATGTGACAATAATAATTCAATTCAATTCAATATTCCTGTGAAAACCTGTGCTGTTCTGTGATATTTTGAGGTACTACAGAAATGCAAGACGTTGTTGTAAGGCAAAGAATATTGCCATAATGAAATACTTCCTCATTCCATATGTAAGACTTTATACCTGGGGTGTGTTCCAGGTTGCTCCCAGAATTAATGCTGTACTTTTAAAGTTTAAGCATTCAATAGACCTTTTAAAATTTATTTATTAGTCACGACTAGGCTTATATTAATACTGCAATGAAGTTACTGTGAAACTCCTCTAGTCACCACACTCTTGTTCGGGTACACTGAGGGAGAATTTAGCACAGCCAATGCAACCTCACCAGCACATCTTTCAGACTGAGGGAGGAAGCTGGAACACCCGGAGAAAACCCATACAGACACGGGGAAAATACACAGACTCCACACAGACAATGACCCAAGCTGGGAATTGAACCCAGGTCCCCGGAACTGTGAGGCAACAGTGCAAACCATTGTGCCACCGTGCCATTCATTGGAGCACAGGAAGCTCAATGTACTGGAGGACCGTTGTACGGAGTGGCAGTAATGGAGGATGAGGATTCACTTTCCCACCTATTCCTTTTGAGGAGGTGATGTGCATCAAAGATGGGTGATTGTTCCCAATTTGCTTTGTCTACCTTCTAATGTCTTAACTGAGCAGGATCTTTGGAGAACACCCTACAATTCTCTCGTACGCTTTGGTGGAAGGTAAGAGGGCTGTTAGTGAGCTGGGTTTTTGAAGTAGAGATTGTTGTTCCCTTAGTGGGCCACTGGTTTAGAGGATTCTCTCTGCCAAGGAAAACCCAGCCGTTCGATCAAATGTGAGAAGTCTCAGACCCATAATTTATATTTGCAGTTAGCATTATGGACCCTTTAAAAGGAGCTATTAATGAAATGGCATTTTCAGAATGTTTAAGACTTAATAATGCCTCCAAGGACATTATTACTGCAATTACCAACTTGGTGGCCGGAATCCTCCCATTCCGCCTGTCACCAGAATTTTAGTGGGCGGTTTGGGGATAATGTGAAGTCCCATTGACAGCCGAATGGGAATTTTCGGTTTTAGACCAGCTTGCCTGGAGAATTCCTCACGGTGGCATAGTGGTTAGCACTGCTGCCTCACAGCACCAGGGACCTGGGTTTGATTCCTGGCTTGGGTCACTGTTTGTGTGGAGTCTGCATGTTCTCCCCATATCTGCGTGGGTTTCCTGTGTGTGCTCCGGTTTCCTCCCGCAGTCCAAAAATGTGCGCATTAGGTGGATTGGCCATGCTAAATTGCCTCTTAGTGTCAGGGGATCTAGCTAGGCTAAATGTATGGAGTTATGGGGATAGAGCCTGGGTGGGATTGTAGTTGGTGCAGATTCGATGGGCTGAATTTGACACTGGGCTCCAACAGAAAATTTTAGGACTGATGACATAAGTGGGATTTTAAGGAGTCAAAGGAACATAGGAACAGGAGTAGACCATTCAGTCCCTTTAGCCCATTCCGCCATTCAATAAGATCATGGCTGATCTGTGGCCTAACTCCATGTACCTGTCCTAGGCCCACATCCCTTGATATCTCGGCTCAGTAAATATTTGCTTACCTCAGCTTAAACCTAATGGTTGTATCTGTCCACTGCCGTTTGAGGAAGCGAGTTCCAAACCTCCCCCACCCTCTCCATGTAGAAGTGTTTTTTAGGGAGGGGAGAGAGGCGGAGAGTCTATAGAAGGGACGTCCAGAGTTTGGAGTTAGAAGGCTGAGTGCATGGCTGCCAATGGTGGAATGTGGGAAAATAGGTATGCGCAAAAGGCCAGCTCTGGAGGAGCACAGAGATCTTGGAAGCTTGTGTGGACACCAGCGCTCATGATGGGGTGACAAGCCAATGGGAGCATTCATTGTTGGATAAGCTGTTTAACTGTGGCCCCATTTGTTGGCTCAGGATAGTGCGTGTTAAAATCCCATGGCTCTAGTTGAAGAAAAATTGGGTGTCTCTGCCAACATTCCTCCAAAAGAATGAAACAGATTAATTTTTGCTTGTTGTGCACAAAATAATTTCCCCAGTCACCACACTTCATTGTTTGTGGAGCATTGCCTGCTTCTGATGAGTTACGATGAGTTGACCTATTAATGCAAGTCTTCCGATCTTCTTTCTTTAGACCATGAACGGGATGTAGATATGGTGCAGGAATGAGCAAGTTGTAATTTCATTAAACATTCCAGTATTTAGGATGGAGAAATCAAACAGACTTGACGGTGAGTTACTCGAATCTTATGACACATGAAGATAATAAAGGTTTCAGTACAACATAAATGCCGTGTCCTCTGTATAAGATACACCGAAGATAATTAATGCAGAGCATCATGGTCTTGTCTAAGTGTTGCAAATGCTATTTTAAGTTAAACGCTTTTGTGTATCCAGGTTATTATCTCCATCATCACTGGATTAAAAAGAACCTGTGCAAATATATAGCACTGTAGGTTAAAGGTGAACAAAATTCTATATTTCTGAGTTCCATGCTGTTTACCTCAAATCCAACATTGCATCATATAAGCATACAGAAGTTGATGGCCATGAAATGACCATCTGCCCCATTAAGCCTGTCCCACACTCATGAAGGATTAACCTCATGACGAAGCATTTCCCCCACCACCGCCCCTCTCCTTACCATTTTGTTACCTGGGATGGGGAGGGAGAAATACTGGAAAATTGTTCTTCAACCTCACTCATTAACCAAAACCAGTTCTTGGGTATCCACTGTTAGGGTGCCATATCAAAACCCGAAGGAATATTGTGAAGGCAGACAAGACCCCAGTAGTTTTTTTCTATTTTGACATTAGTGTGAGGAAAGGATGTTTCATTACAGGTGTGATTCTACTGACAGACCAGGAAACTTATCAAAACAAACTTTATTTAACATAGTTTAACTATAACAAATGAATTGGTTTAACCTTTAACAGTTGTGAACAATACTTAAAATGAAAGGAAACATTATAAGTTTGAATTTATCACCATATCAGTTCCAATCAACCAAAATTTCTCTGAGACTTAAAACACACTTTAAACACAGTTAGCATAAGACAAGTATATTTGGTTTAACCTTTGTTAATAGTCTCAGAGCTTTGAGAGAGAGAGGGAATGAGTTTGAGTAGCTTGCAGAAGACTTCAACCAGCTGCAGTCAGCAACTGCTCTTTGTTTTAAATTGAAATTGAGTCTCTGCTGCCAACCTAGCTCCTCCCGTTAACCGAATATCACCATGACTCTGTCCCTGTCTACCTAACTTACCTTCCATTACCTTAATCAAAACAACACCTCATTAAGTCTTCCACTAAATAAACACTTACATGGCTAAAATGAACAATTAGCCTGCTTTCTTGGCATGTGCTGCATTACTCCAGGCAATCTGTCTGCAGAAAAACACTACGTCTTAAAAAATTCCCCCATCAGCATAAAATATATTGATACAGCACAGCATCAGCACAATCAGATGGGCCAATTGTGAACAACAATGCCATGACACCATCCCTGCCCCAGTAAAGACCAGCCCAGATCTTTCTCCAAGTGTAATATAAGGGTGCTTATAGAGATAATCACCTAGGTTCCCAGTTCTTATGCCATTACTCCCAATATCATAGATTGTTAGTGACTGGAACTTTAGTTGTTACTTTCCAAAGTGTTGTCATGTAGTGTTTTTTAAATGTTTATCTGGTTATGCTTTTGTATCTTTCAGAAGTGGACTTGGCTTTGGACAACCTTCAAGAAGCCAAATCAGTGGTGAGTCTGCAGTCCTCAGCACATGACATGCAGCATTTTTGAAAGAAATAGTTATTTCTACTCCCATCTAGGAGACTAAAGGGGTTGAATTGGGTGGCACGGTAGTTAGCACTGCTGCCTCACAGCGCTGGGGAGCCAGGTTCGATTCCCCACTCGGGTCACTGCTCGTGCGGAGTCTGCACATTCTCCCATGTCAGTGTGGGTTTCTGTGCTCCAGTTTCCTCCGACTCTCCAAAGACGTGTGGGTTAGGTGGATTGGCCATGGTAAATGGCCAATATAATGGCCTTACAGGGAGTGGTTCTGGTAAGATGCTCTTTCGAAGAGTCAGTGCAGATTTGATAAGCCAGGAATTCAATGGGATTCATTCCACGTAACAGAAAGGGAAAGAACAAGGTAATGGGATTAATTAGATAACTTTTTAAAAAAAAGAAATGATGTGTTGAATGGTCACCTGTGCTCTATGATTTGATGATTTTGCAGAGCTTTCCAGATCATATCGTGTGAGATGAGGGTGAAAAGTATTAAAGAAAACTCTCTCTTTTTCCCATTATGTCTCTGTGTCCCTTGTAAATTTGAGGATTAGGCGTTTTAATAACCCAGTGAAGAATTATGTGGTCTTGTGGCACAGGAGGAAGTGTCCCTGCCTCTGAACCACAAACTTTGGGTTCACGTCGTATCCCAGCACTTGATGGCCAAGGAAGATGCGTCCATAACACAGTCAAACAGGTTGTGTGTCAACCTGCAAAATCCTTCCAACGTACGAATGGCTGGTAGTAAGAGTGGGAGAAACTCCTGGTCAGCCACACTTGATGTGGATTGGTGCCCCTCGAGTGATGGACTAGCGATCTGTTCCGGAAGTAACAAGGGAAGGAAACAGACAAAAGTCTGCCTTAGTGCGCCACTCGGTGTGGGAAGAGAATTGGAATTGGGACATACTTGTATTCAAAAGGATAACATACGTCCTGAGCAATGTTTGGCTTTATTGAGCTCAAGGAGAGACTAGAAAACCCTGTGACATATCGTCAACAGACTCCCTCAGAAGCTTCTGACAAATTCCACACTAAAATCTCCTTGTTAATTTCAAGGATGTGGGGAATTCCTGGTCAGTTCGAAAATGCATGAGAAATTCACTGGAGGGGAGAGAGCCATGGGCATCAGTTAGTGGAGTTATTTCAGGGTTGGCAAAGCCTTGGGGCATCTGGAAAAACCATCGTCAGGAGCATGACTGAGTGTTAATCAGGGGGTCATTTCATTTTGTGGACCCCCCCCCCCTCCCCCACACAACATGTTGGCTGACCTGCACAGGATCCCAATCCAGCAATTTAAAAAAAATCATCTTCCTTGTTGACCAACCCTTCCATTGCCTTACCCCTCAATATTTCTGCAATCTCTCCAGCTCAACAACCCTCTCAGATGTCTGCACTCCTCCAATCCTGGCCTCTTGCACAACATTGAATTTAATTCCCTTGGCTGCTTTTAGCTTGCTGGGCCCTAAGCCCTGAGATTCTCTCACTAAACCCGTCCACTCTTCTATCAGACACTCCTTGAAAACCTTTTTGACCAAATGTTCGATCAGCTTGCCCTTTATGTGGCTTGGCGTCAATTTTGTTTTTGAATAATAGAATTGTAGAATCCCTATAGTGCAGAAGGAGGCCATTTGGCCCATTGAGTCTGCACCAACCACAATCCCACCCACGCCCTATCCCATTACCCCAAGTATTTACCCTTGCTAGACCTTCTAACACTAAGGGACAATTTAGCGAGGCCAGTCCACCTAACCTGCGCATCTTTGGACTGTGGGAGGCAACTGGAGCACCCGGAGGAAACCCACACAGACACAAGGAGAATGTGCAGACTCCGCACAGACAGTAACCCAAGCTGGGAATCAAACCCGTGTCCCTGGTGATGTGAGGCAGCAGTGCTAACCAGTGTTCCACTGTACCAACTCCCTCTGAGGTTGAGGATGATTTATGCTCATTAAACATGCCAAGTAAATGCAAGTTGTTGTTGGCTCCAGAACCTTGGATACTTTTGCTTAACATAAGTGTTTCAGTCTCTGTTTTGACATTTAAAATGGACCACAGCGTCAACAGAATTGTTTTGGGGGACACAGTTCCTGATTCCATGATACTCCATGTGACAAAATGTTCCCCGATATTTCCCATGACTAACCTGGCTCTCATTTTAATGTTATGCCCATTTGTTCTGTAGCATGGGAGGAAACCGGAGCACCTGGAGGAAACCCATGCAGACATGGGGAGAATGTGCAAACTCCAAACAGACAGTGATCCGAGGCCAGAATTGAACCCAGATCCCTGGCACTGAGAGGCAACAGTGCTAATGACTGTGCTGCTTAGGCATACCACTCGAGGATGAACAAAACCCAATCTGTACAACATTTAGGTTCCGGTATCAATTTAAATCCTACATGGCCAATATAATCCTGAGGTGTGGCACCAGAACTGAATATAATAATCCAGATGTGGCCCAAGCAGAGTTTCTAAAAGTTTTGCATAACATGGGTGGCACAGTGGTTAGCATTGCTGCCTCACAGTGCCAGGGATCTGGGTTCAATTCCAGCCCTGGGTGACTGTGTGGAGTTTGCATGTTCTCCCCATGTCTGCTTCCTCTGGGTGCTCCTGTTTCCTCACACAGTCCAAAGATGTGCAGATTAGGTGCACGTGGCTATGCTAAATTGCCCCTTAGTGTCAGCGGGATTAGCAGGTTAAATACATGGGGTTACGGGAACAGGGTTTGAGTGGGATTGTGGTTGGTGGTGGCTCAATGGACTGAATGGCCTCCTTTTGCACTGTTGGGATTCTATGATTCTAACTTTGTCCTCTTTGTTTTCTGGCCCCCAGTCCTGAAGTGGAGAGAATAAGATGGTTTATCCAACCTGTTAATTTTGTCAGGAGTTGGCAAGTATTTTGACTTGTTTCAAGTATTTGATGATTTCCTTCAGCTTATGAAGCGATTTTTATGTATTAAATGTAATTGGGTCAGACTAACACTGCCTTGCAATCTAAGCGAACAAATGAATCAAAATGCTAAGCTACGAAAAGCAGTGTTACTGTTGCAAACAATCTGTCAGGCACCTTAATCTATGATGAAGCATGTATTGTGTAAAGCAGTGATATAGTCAAAGGCTCTGTCTTGTCTAAATTGTACTCCCACAGCGGGTCAATAGCTGCTGTATGTTAATCTGAATATTAACAAGACTGGTCTTGCTCACTATTCTGGACTTTGATTTCTTGGCACAATTTGCACTCATTGCTTGCCAGAATCAATGTGATTCGATTGCTGTATAGTTGATGAGCCTGTGAGGTTTCTGTTTCATTCTGAGGCTGAGACCACTCAGATTGATTTTTGATCTTGATTTGATCTCTTTGATTCTCACCCCCGCCCCCAATATCACAGTGCCAGGGACGTGGGTTCCAATCTGGCCTCGGGCGACTGTCTGTGTGGAGCTTGCACGTTTCCCTGTGCCTGCATGGGATTTCCTCCGGTGCTCCGGTTTCCTCCCACAGTCCAAAGATGTGCAGGTTAGGTGGATTGGCCAAGCTAAATTGGCCCTTGGTGTCCAAAGATGTGTCGGTTAGGTGGATTGGCCATGCTAAATTGGCCCTTGGTGTCCAAAGATGTGTCGGTTAGGTGGATTGGCCATGCTAAATTGGCCCTTGGTGTCCAAAGATGTGTCGGTTAGGTGGATTGGCCATGCTAAATTGGCCCTTGGTGTCCAAAGATGTGTCGGTTAGGTGGATTGGCCATGCTAAATTGGCCCTTGGTGTCCAAAGATGTGTCGGTTAGGTGGATTGGCCATGCTAAATTGGCCCTTGGTGTCCAAAGATGTGTCGGTTAGGTGGATTGGCCATGCTAAATTGGCCCTTGGTGTCCAAAGATGTGTCAGTTAGGTGGATTGGCCATGCTAAATTGGCCCTTGGTGTCCAAAGATGTGCAGGTTAGGTGGATTAGCCAAGCTAAATTGGCCCTTGGTGTCCAAAGATGTGTTGGTTAGGTGGATTGGCCATGCTAAATAGGGTCATGGAATCTGAATCCTCCTACTCCCTGTCAAAAGACTGAATGCTGGGAGGGCGCAGGGAGGGGTGTCAATTTTGTTTGGTACAATCATCAAGGGGTATGAAGTAAAGATGGGTAATTGGAATCACGGAGCAGCCATGAATGCATAACAGACTAGAGGAACTGCTGACGATGATGAAAATCTCTGTACTTTGGATTCTGAGTGTTTGAGCAAGCAGTATCAACTTTTTTCATCCACGTGTGAGGCATGGGCGTCTCTGGCCAGCCAGCATTTATTGCCCATCCCCAGTTGCCCTTGAATTGGGTGGCTTGCTCAGCCATTTCAGAGGGCAATTGCAAGTGAATCACATTGCTGTATCCCTGGAGTCACATGTAGTCCAGACAAGGTAAGGACGGCACTAAAGGACTTCCTTAAAGGACATTAGTGAACCAGATGGGATTTTCCAACAATCGACAATGGTTTCATGGTCATCAGTAGAATCTTAATTGCTGATATTTTTATTGAATTCAAATTCCACCATCTATTGTGGCGGGATTCGAAATCAGGTCCCCAGAACATTAGCTGAGTTTCTCGATTAATAATCCAGCGATAATACCACGAGGCCATCACTAACCACCACCCCCGCCCAGCCCCCTCGCCCCAGTCCATTGTTGTAAAAGAACAAAGAAAAGTACAGCACAGGAACAGACCCTTCCGCCCTCCAAACCTGTGCCAATCATAAATGTTACTAATGTACCTACTTCTACCACCTCTTCTGGCAGCGTTTTCCATGCATCCGTCACCTTCTGTGGAAAAACTTCCCTCACACAGCTCTTAAACTTTCCCCTCTCACCTTGAACCTGTGCGCCCTTGTAATTGACACTTCCATCCTGGGAAAAAAGCCACTGACTATCCACCCTCTCTGTGCCTCTCATCATTTTGTAGACTTCTATTGGGTCTCACCTCAACTGCTATCTTTCCAGTGAAAACAATCCTAGTTTATTCAATCTCTCTTCGTCGCCAACATCCTCAAGACCAGGTAACATCCCCATGAAACATCTTTGCCCTTTCTCTAAAGCTTCCACGTGCTTCTGGTAGTATGGTGACCAGAACTGCATGCAATACTCCAAATGCAGCCTAACCAAGGTTTTGTGTAGTTGCAACATGATTTCCCAACTCTTGTACTCAGTCTCTGGCTGACGAAGGCAAGCATGCCACATGCCTCCTTCATCACCTTGGCCACCTGCATTGCCACTTTTAGGAGACTGTGGACCTGTACGCCCAGATCCCTCTGTATATTAACGCCAAGTCCTTGTCTCCCATCAAAATTACAGGGGAAGCACCAACTGCTGAAAAGTAGGACAAATGGCATTACAGCCCAATTTTCCCAATCTTTGTGCCACTCATCATTGGTGGATCAGCATAGGTTCTCCTTCCCCAACCACATTGACCATAGATCCAGCATGAGAAACGCAGGTTCAGAGCTAACTACTTCAGTAACTGAGTCTATCTGGAAGCTCTCCAATACTGCTTTTGAACCTGGTGCATCACATGGATGTGCCCCTGGGGGAACCCAGTTTATTTTGTTAGACCAGACAAGGCTTTCTTGTTCCTGGCAATTCTCACACCAGTCGATACACTTGAGTTGAATTAGTTTCGAACATGCAAACAGGAGGCACTGCACTGTTGGTTCTTGTTGCTGATAATAGAAATATTTGATCAACCCAATACCTGCCCACTCTGCCATCTGTTCTCTGATTTCGCCTCAAAGGGAAGCCATTTCTTAACTGTAACATTTTAATTCTCGTTTTCCAATTCCCTCTGTGGCTTTGCCCATCTCTAGTAACTTCCAAAAGGTCTGTGCACTCCTAGTTTTGATCACGTCACTATTGTAAAATATACTTATTCATCGCAAGTAAGGCTTACATTAATACTGCAATGAAGTTACTGTGAAATTCCACTAATCGCTACACTCTGGTGCTCGCTCAGGTCATTGCACTTAAGCAGCACGTCTTTCAGATTGTGGGAGGAAACCAGAGCACTTCGAGGAAACCCATGCAGACATGGGGAGAATGTGCAAACTCCACACAGACAGTGATCCAAACTGAACCCGGGTCCCTGGTGCTGTGAGGCAACAATGCCACCATGCCGCTCACACACTGACCATGCTTTCAGTTGCCTAGACCATAAATCCCGATGCCATCTTTCTCAGCTGCTCTGCTTCTCTCTCTCTCTCTCTCTCTCTCTCTCTCTTTCTTCTCCCCCCACTCCCCCCCTCTGCCCCGGCCACCACTGCCCCACTTTAAGATGTCCCTTAAAACATGCCTCTTTTATCTCCTGGTATTATCACACTAAAGTGTCAAATTTTGTTGGCTAGTGCTGTTGTGAAAGCTTTACCCTGTCAAGGTGCTATGTAAATTCAAGTTGTTATTTAACCTGGATTTCTGAAATTCCATCTCATTCCGCAGGAACTTTCTAACAGTGATAGTCCTTGGATTTGAAGCACAGAAAATAGAGCAGGGTTGGGCCATTCAACTCTTTGAGCCTGGTCCGTCATTCATTTTGATTATGGTTAATCATCAAATCCTATATCCTGATCCAGCTTTCCCTCCATATCCCTTGATTCCTTTTGCCCCAAGCACTATATCTAATTTCTTCTTGAAATCGCACAAAATTTTGGCCTCGACTACTTTCTGTGGTAGAGAATTTCACAGATTCACCACTCTCAGGGTGAAGAAATTTCTCCTCATCTCCATTCTAAAAGGTTTACCCTTTATCCTCAAACTATGACCCCTAGTTCTGGATTCCTCCACCATAAGGAACATTCTTTCTGAATCTACCCTGTTAGAATTTTATAAATTTCTATGAGGATCCCCCTCTCTTCTCTGAACTCCAGTGAATATAATCCTAACCGACTTAGCCTCTCCTCATATGACAGACCTGCCATCCCAGGAATCAGCCTGGTAAACCCTCCCTGTACTCCTTCTACAGCAAGGACATCCTTCCTCAGATAAGGATTTTTGATTTGATTTGATTTGATTTATTATTGTCACATGTATTAGAATGCAGTGAAAATTGTCCCTTGTGCACTCTACAGACAAAGCATACCATTTATAGAGAAGGAAAGGACAGAATGCAGAATGTAGTGTTACAATCATAGCTGGGGTGTAGCATTGTTTAAAAGAGTTAGAATGAAGTTTTTGAAGCATAGAACAAGAGGAAAAGATCAAATTAGAAGTTGTGCTGGGTACAGCTTGCAAGAACTCACCTCGTTCTGGTGCCATCTGCAAAAATAGAAGTGCACATAATAGTCCAGGTGTGGCCTCACCAATGTCCTGTTGCACTTACAATAATCACTCTACATCTGCCCCTAAAGGCAGCACGGTAGCACAGTGGTTAGCACTACTGCTTCACAGCTCCAAGGATCTGGGTTCGATTCCCAGCTTGGATCACTGTCTGTGTGGAGTTTGCACATTCTCCTCGTGTCTGTGTGGGCTTCCTCCGGGTGCTCCGGTTTCCCCCCACAGTCCAAAGATGTGCGGGTTAGGTTGATTGGCCGTGTTAAAATTGCCCCTTAGTGTCCTGAGATGCTTTGGTTAGAGGGATTAGTGGGTAAAATATGTGGGGATATTGGGGTAGGGCCTGGATGGGATTGTGGTCGGTGCAGACTCGAAGGGCCTCTTTCTGCATTGTAGGTTTCTATGTGCTATCATGCCTGGATGGACCAACTGGCCTTTTGCCGTGCCGTACATTCAATGTAACTTTGCTAGAGTGCGTCATTTAAAACAAATCACATTGGGTGCTGACCTGAAATGTCAGCCTTTTGTTTCCTCTTTTTATCCACTGCCTCAGTGTTTACAGCATTCCTCTAAGGCTTTTCTCTTCTGTCTCTGGCTGTTGTTCTCTCTCACGGTTCCTGCGCTGTGCTAATTATCTGTAGTTCTACCTGTCAGCTGGTGAGCGCTATCCTAGCTGGAGGTGTTGACTCAGCTTCACAAAGCAATAGAAATGAAATACAAACAATCATTAAAGCCAAGCCTCACTGGATTGAATGGATTGTATTTACTTTCTTCATTTAGAATCACAACATCATCTCTCTCTGTGTGCAATAATTGTTCAGTAATTCAGCCTTCCAACTGCAAGCACCACTTTTTCATGTCACTTAATTTTATTTACCTGTTTCTCTCACTTAATTATTGTCTGCCAGTTTTCCATTCTGATTTCCAACTTTTCCAAAATCTGCATTCCCAATGTTAGGCACCCTCGTGTTTCAATCATAGGATCCTGCAGTGCAGAAGGAGGCCATTTGGCCCATCGAGTCTGCACCGACCACTATCCCACCCGCCCAGGCCCTATCCCCATATCCCAATGCATTTACCCTAGCGAGTCCCCCTGATACTACAAGACAATTTAGCATGGCCAATCCACCTAACCGCACATCTTTCGACTGTAGGAGGAAACCAGTGCACCCAGAGGAAGCCCACACAGACACAATGAGAATGTGCAAACTCCACACGGACAGTGTCCCAACCTGGGAATCGAACCCAGGGTCCCTGGTGCTGTGAGGCAGCAGTGCCAGGGGCCTGGGTTCCAGTGGAGGGGAGAAGGGAGTTGGGCAGCAGCAATGAATATTAATTTTCCTTTGATTAATTTCCCTTTGAATTTATCTTCATCTTCAACTTCCTGCATTACAGCAATGAATGCACTTCATTAACAGAGTACTTAGTTGACCGTAAGGCACATCAAGACTGTGTGATATAAATGTCAGTCTGTCTTGTTGCTTTCATTTCTTCTCTATGTCTACAAACCCTGCCCCCCACTGGCAAGTGAGTGCAAATACAATAAGAAGTCTCACGACACCAGGTTAAAGTCCAACAGGTTTATTTGGGAGGACAATCTTTCGGAATGCTGCTCCTTCATCAGATGAACAGGAGTTGGGTTCACAAAAAGGGCATTTATAGACACAAACTCAATTACAAGATGATGGTTGGAATGCGAATCTTAACAGGTAATCAAGTCGTTACAGGTAGACAAAAATGAGAGAGGGTTAATCACAGGTTAAAGAGATGTGAATTGTCTCAAGCCAGGACAGTTAGTGAGATCTTGCAAGCCCAGGTAAGTTGTGGGGGTTACAGATAGTGTGACATGAACCCAAGATCCTGGTTGAGGCCATCCTCATGTGTGGAACTTGGCTATCAGTCTCTGCTCAGCAATTCTGTGTTGTCATGTGTCTTGAAGGCCACCTGAGAGAACGCTGACCTGAAGATCAGAGGCTGAATTCCTGTGACCACTCAAGTGTTACCCGACAGGAAGGGAACACTCCTGACAGGTGATTGTCAAGCAATGTCAGGAGAGGCTGAATAAACTAGGCTTGTACTCGTTAGAGTTTAGAAGAATGAGGGGAGATCTCATTGAGACATATAAGATGATGAATGGGATGGATAGGATAGAGGTGGAGAGACTCTTCCCGCTCAGAAAGGACAGTAGGACTAGGGGACACAGCCTCAAGATAAAGGGGGGGCGGTTTAGAACGGAGTTGAGGAAGAACTTCTTCACTCAAAGGGTGGTGAATCTCTGGAATTCTCTGCCCGTTGAAGTGGTGGAGGCTGCCTCGCTAAATATTTTTAAGACGCGGGTTGATGGGTTTTTGATAACGAGGGGATTAAGGGTTATGGGGAGAGGGCGGGAAAGTGGAACTGAGCCACGACAGATCAGCCATGATCTTATTGAATGGCGGGGCAGGCTCGAAGGGCTAGATGGCCTACTCCTGCTCCTATTTCTTATGTTCTTATGTCCATCCCTCTGTTGTCATAGCGTCTGCATGGTCTCACCAATGCACAATGCCTTGGGATATCATTTCCTGTAATGTATCAGGTAGACAACATTGGCCAAATCACATGAGTATGTACCGTGTACCTGGTGGATGGTGTTCACACATGAGATGATGGCGTGTCGATGATCCGGCTTATCTTGCAGAGGTTGCTGTGGTAGGGTTGTGTGATGTTATGGTCAGTGTTTACCTGAAAGTTCAATTTGACAGGTTCAGACAATCTTATACATACTTACATTGCAGAAGAAGTCCATTTGATCCATCAAACCTGCACCAACAACAAACCCACCTAGCCCCTATCCTCATAACTCCCTGTATTTACGCTGCTAATCGCCCTGTTACAATGGGGAAATTTAGGATGGCCAATCAGCCTAACTTGCATACCTTTGGACTGTGGGAGGAAACCCATGCAGATACAAGATAATCGAAAACTCTGAACAGGCAGTGACCCAAGACCGGAATTGAACCCAGGCCCCTGATACTGTGAGGCAGCAGTGCTAACCACTGTGTTCATAAATTCAACATAAAAATACTCGTATTATGAAATAACTCCTCAGATGCTGTTGCACCTTTACCAGATTCCCTTTATTTACAAACTCAATTCTTCTCCGAAGAGTGCGTCAGATACAAAGTCAGAATCCGGAATGTCAGTAGCCCTGACACTCCTCAATATATACACAGGCAATCATCATCTGAATCAGGGAGCTCATACTCCAAGAGGCCAAACTTATGGGCCTTGTTGAGGTTATTCTACAGCACTTTTTTACAACCTCATGATGCTTGAAAACACATTGCAACCAATGAAGTATTTCTGAAGCAAAAACTCAGCAGGTCTGTGGAGAGAGAACAGAGCCAACGTTTGGAGTCTGGATAACCCTTCTTCAGAGCTGAAGAGAAGGAAATTCGGACAACATTGGTTGGGGGTGCTGTAATTGGACAAAGGGAATGTAACTGGAGATGATAAGAGCTGAGAAAGGTGCTAAAAGCTTTATTAAGTGATCGGAATGTGTGAATGGCAAAACAATGGTACAGATTATTCGGGGACTACCTGAGGAATGTGGCAGTTGGCCGTGGCTTTGGGGGTGGGGGGAGAGAGGGGGTGGTGGATGTTGGTTGGAGACAAGATGGAAAGCAAGATTTCAAAAGTGGAAAAATGAAAATAAGAACAAAAAGCGATTTAAAAAAAAAGGATCCATGAGATGAAAATTAGAAATGAAATGAAATCAATGGAAATGGGTGAAGCTGGAGGGGAGAGTCCGTGCTCTGAAGTTGTTGAACTCAGCGTTCAGTCAGAAGATGAGGTGTCATTCCTCCAGTTTGTGTTGGGGTTCACTAGAGCATTGCAAACAGCCAAGGACAGACATGTGGAAAGGAGAGCAGGACAATGTGTTGAAACAGCTTGCGGACGGATTGAAGGTGTTCAACAAAATGGTCACCCAGTCTGCGCTTGGTCTCTCCGATGTGGAGTAGACTGCACTGGAGGCAGTGAATTTGCACATGGATGGGTTCCACACACTGAAATGTAATAATTGATCGGATAATTTGTGTTTTTATGATGTTGATTGAGGGGTAAGTATTGTCCAGAACTCTCCAGACCAAGCGAGGTATCCCATTTGAAGAAATGCCATTGGCATTTTATGCCCACTTGAAATGCCAAGCAGGACCTTTAGTTAATGTTTCCATTGCAAGGAAATTTCAGAAGACCAATTGTGTCTTAAACCCAAACAATTCAAAACTTGGAAGGCAGATATCTCTGTGCAAAGACATATCAAAATTTATTTAACGTAAAAGAAACAACAAAACAATACAAATGTACAGCTGACTGGAGTCTTGCAAAAGGTTAAATAGCTCTGGGATAGAGCAACAGAATCTTTCCAAAATATCTGAAAGACACAGTCAAATTCAGATCAATTACACTTTTTCCTAATCAATAATCCTGCCTTTCATTAGATTAGAATCAGTTCCATTTAGTAGTTACACATCAACACAAATCTCTGTCAAATACCTCAGCCAATCATATGATACTTAATAGCATGCTGATATCTCATTTGTCCAACTGACTCTGGACATATTCTCCCCTACTGGCAGTAACTACATCGCTGTTGCCTGATAACAACAGAAGTTATCACAAGGTCAAAATGGACGTTCCCATTGGCTCACTGCCAAGTTGGATAGCCATGCATTCCTGCGTCCAGCTTCATATCTATCCTTGTGCCTGGACAATGAATGATCTATTCATTAATGTTGCATAATACGTACCCTCATAAGAATTCACCTGATAAGACTTGCTAACCTACTGGTTCCCAGACCTTTGGCTTCAAGCGATTAACTTGTACCACCATACCTTTCGGTGACCTTTCTTGACCAAAGTGAACAATACATTAACATACATTTAAAATATCAGTATATATTGAAAGACGTGCTGGTTGGGTGCATTGACCAGGCTAAATTCTCCCTCCGTGCACCCGAACAGGCGCTGAGTGTGGCAGCTCAGGGATTTTTATATTTGCACCGTTAATGTAAGCCAACTTGTGACAAATAAACTTTTAAAAAAGCTTTAAACTTCAAAGCGATTTATTTTATTATTTTGTTCATTCTCAGTTACAACAGATTGAAAACAAGCTGCATTTTGAAGAGGAGGAAAACCTTCTGGAACCAAGTGTCCGCAAATGCTTGCGGTCTGAGGCATTCGGTAAGGCCAAAGCCAAGATGGTTTCATGGAATGATATAACATAAACAAGGCCATTTGGCCTCAAGTGCCAGAACTTTGAAGTTGTTCACTTGCTTTTCTTCCTCCCAAAATATAAACTCTGTTGTATTTTTTCTCTCCCAAGTATTCATCCATTCAAGTACATGTTGAATGTTACCATTGAATCTGTTCCCAAATCCCTTTAAGTCAGTTCATTCCAGGTCACAGCTTGTTGTGTAAGAAGAAAGGTTCTTCACACCACCATGGGTTCATGTCACAGTTATCTTAGATTTATGTCCTCCGGCTACCAATCCTTCTGCCAGCGATTATTGACTCAATTTTGGGATGGTACAGTGGCATAGTATTTAGCACTGCCCCAGGGACCTGGGTTCAATTCCAGCCTTGGCTCACTGGAATTGTGTGTGGAGTTTGCACATTCTCTCCGTGTCTGTGTGGGTTTCCTCCGGGTGCTCCGGTTTCCTCTCGTAGTCCAAAGATGTGCAGGTTAGATGGATTGGCCGTGCTAAATTGTCCCTTAGTGTCAGGGGGACTAACTCGGGTAAATGTATGGGGTCATGGGGACAGGGCCTGGGTGGGATTGTTGTTCGTACAGACTCGATGGGCTGAATGGCTTTCGTCTGTACTGTAGGGATTCTATGATTCTCTGAATCCCTACAGTGCAGAAGAAGGCCATTCGGCCCAGCGAGTCTGCACCAACAATAATCCCACCCAACTCCCTCCCCGTCACCCCCCCATGCTAATCCCTCTAACCTATGCATCCTGGGACATTAAGGGGCAATTTAGCATGGCCAATCAACCTAACCTGCACATCTTTGGACTGTGGGAGGAAACCGGAGCACCCAGAGGAAACCCACGCAGACATGGGGAGAGTATGCAAATTCCACATAGACAATGACCCAAGCTGGGAATCGAACCCATGTCCCTGGAGCTGTGAGGCAGCAGCGCTAACCACTGTGCTACTACGATTCTATGAAACCCTTCATGATTCCTGTCTATCAAATCTCATCTTAACAAGTTTGACAAGGTACCTCACAAGAGGTTATTGCAGAAGGTCAGGGGGCATGGAGTTGGGGGTAGGGTGTTAGCGTGGATAGAGGACTGGTTGTCAAATAGGAGGCAGAGAGTGGGGGTCAATGGGTGCTATTCGGATTGGCGGATGGTGACTAGTGGAGTGCCCCAGGGGTCGGTGCTGGGGACTCAGCTATTTGCCATTTATATAGATGATCTGGAGGAGGGAACCGAGTGTAGGGTGTCGAAATTTGCTGATGACACCAAAATTGGTGGAAAGGCAAATTGTGCGGAGGGTGGTGAGAGTCTACAGAAGGATCTAGGTAGGCTGGGTGAATGGGCCAGAAAATGGCAAATGGAATTTAATGTTGGCAAGTGCGAGGTGGTCCACTTTGGTAGGAATAATGGCAGGAAGGACTATTACTTACGTGGAGAAAAGCTGCAGCAGGCGACGGTGCAGAGGGACCTCGGGGTCCTTGTGCATAAGTCGCAAAAACCCAGCTTGCAGGTGCAGCAGGTGGTCAGGAAGGCAAATGGGATGCTGGCCTTCATAGCGAGGGGGATTGAATATAAAAGTAGGGAGGTCTTGCTGCAGCTGTATAGGGCATTGGTGAGGCCGCAGCTGGAGTACTGTGTGCAGTTTTGGGCACCGTACTTACGCTAGGATATTTTGGCCTTGGAGGGAGTGCAGAGGAGGTTTACTAGGCTGATGCCGGAGTTGAGGGGGTTGAGCTATGAGGAGAGGCTGAATAAATTAGGCTTGTACTCGTTAGAGTTTAGAAGAATGAGGGGAGATCTCATTGAGATGTATAAGATGATGAATGGGATGGATAGGATAGAGGTGGAGAGACTCTTCCCGCTCAGAAAGGATAGTAGGACTAGGGGGCACAGCCTCAAGATAAAAGGGGGGCGGTTTAGAACGGAGTTGAGGAGGAACTTCTTCACTCAAAGGGTGGTGAATCTCTGCCCATTGAAGTGGTGGAGGCTGCCTTGCTAAATATTTTTAAGACGCGGGTTGATGGGTTTTTGATAAGAGAGGGGATTAAGGGTTATGGGGAGAGGGCGGGAATGTGGAACTGAGCCACGACAGATCAGCCATGATCTTATTGAATGGCGGGGCAGGCTCGAAGGGCTAGTTGGCCTACTCCTGCTCCTATTTCTTATGTTCTTATGTTCTTAAGCTTCTGTGTTCTGAGGAGGACAGCTCCAGCTTTCCAGGATTCTGGCAAACTATTTTGATTGATAAAGGCAAAATACTGTGGATGCTGAAATCTGAAATAAAAACAGATAATGCTGGGGAAACTCAGCATGTCTGACGGCATCTCTGTTCAGAGAATGGAGTTCTATTCTCTCTCTGCAGATGCTATCACATCTTCTGAATTCCTCCAGCATTTCCTGTATTTGTATTCTATGATTGAGCTGGTTTACTTCACAGCTGGACACAGCTGCAGGGTGTATAGCAATAATGTAATAGCTTCACTGCTTCCAAACTTTAGAATCCATCTGGAACACAGCAAGAAGCTGCCACAATGTCAGTAAGTTTGGGGCGGCCCAGTGGCTAGCACTGCTGCTTCATGGCGCCAGGGACCTGAGTTCGATTCCGGCCTTGGTTTGCTGTGTGGAGTCAGCATGTTCTCCCCGTGTCTGCGTGTGTTTCCTCTGGGTGCTCTGGTTTCCTCCCACAGTCCAAAGACCTGCAGGTTAGGTGGATTGGCCATGCTAAATTGCCCTATTAGAGTTAGCTGTCTAGCTAGGGTAAATGTATGGGGTTATGGATATAGGGCCTGCGTGGGATTGTATTCGGTGCAGACACAATGATGAAATGGCCTCCATCTGCACTGTGGGATTCTAAGTGGAGGTGGCACAGTGGTTAGCACTGCTGCCTCACGACACAAGAGACCTGGGTTCAATTCCAGCTTTGGGTTACTGTGTGGAGTTTGCATGTTCTCACTGTGTGTGCTTTTCTCCCATAATCCAAGACCTGCAGGTCAGGTGGATTGGCTACGCTAACTTGCCCCTTTGTGTCCAAAGGTGTGTAGATTAGGTGGATTAGACACGGTGAATATGTGAGGTTACGGAATAGGGTGGTAAGATGCTCCTTGGGAGAGTCATTGCATGTACGATGGGCTGAATGGCCTCCTTCTGTTTGGATCCTATGGTAAAAGGGCTGCGATGCTCATGGTGTACCAAATAGATGTACCAAATAGGGCGGCACGGCAGCACAGTGGTTAGCACTGCTGCTTCACAGCTCCAGGGTCCTGGGTTCGATTCCTGGCTCGGGTCACTGTCTGTGTAGAGTTTGCACATTCTCCTCGTGTCTGTGCGGGTTTCCTCCGGGTGCTCCGGTTTCCTCCCACAGTCCAAAGATGTGCGGGTTAGGTTGATTGGCCATGATAAAATTGCCCCTTAGTGTCCCACGATACTTAGGTTAGAGGGATTAGCGGGTAATAATGGGTAGGGCCTGGGTGGGATTGTGGTTGGTGCAGACTCGATGGGCCGAAGGGCCTCTTTCTGCACTGTAGGGTTCTATGTGTCACTTCGGAAAGTGGAGAATAGTGTGGCGGTTTTCTAATGGAGCTGGTGATTGCTTTGTGGCTGGGTAAAGGTGTGTTTCATTGGCTGTTCAGTGTAAAATGAAGGATTGTCCCTGGCACCAATGGGTGGTGGGATGGGCTACAAATAATCAACAGGTCCAGGAACTTAATGGGCTGGGACATGTCAGGACTTGTTCTTGAGTGAACTATTCTTCAGAGCAGCTGACCTGCAGAGAGAGAGAGAGAAAAAATATTTCAATACATTCTCCTCAAAGCTCACAAGCCTTGAAGTGAAAGTTTCGAAAAGGTCAACCATTAACTTACCCTGATTGCAGCTGAAGGCCTGGTCGAGTTGAATTGTAACAGAAGGCTTTTGAAATGGTTGCCATGCCGATAAATCACGCCGTTGGTGTGTTGTTGTAGGATGTGGTGTGACGGGCAACCTTTCAAAGCAAGGTGATTCTCCACAACAACCGGCGTCCCCGGGACACTGTGGATGGGACGGGCGCAGTGCCACGAGTGCCAAATGGACTCCTTCCTCAAGCAGGTGAGTACATTTTATATCGAGGCCCCTCCGTACAAGAGCGAGGAAGAAAAAGTTTAAAAGGCAGGGCCCTTCAAATCTGATGAATGGATTATCAAGTCATATGGAAAGGAAGAAGGCCATTCAGCCCTGTGTGCCTGTGCCAACTCTTTGGAAGAAGTATCTAATTAAACACTCCCTCCACCTGCCCTATCTTGTGGTCCTGCAGTTTGATCCCTGTAAGTGTAGGGTTCAGGTGTGTTATTATGACCTTGTTACGGAAGAGCGTGGGGCGGGATTAAGCCACACAAGCGACCATAGTCTCTGAGTCGTAGGGTCATACAGCCTAGAAAAGGCCCTCCGGCCTATTTGAGTCTGCATTGGCAATATCTACCACTAAAGATGCACGAATCCCATTTTCCTGCACTTGTCCCATATCTTTGAATGTTATAATAATTCAAGTGCCCATCCAAATATTGTTTAGAGGTTGTAAGGTTTCCAGCACCCACTACTTCCCAGGTTTTGCATTCCAGATTCCCTCCCTCATGACTGACCCCTCAACCAAGGGGAACAGCTGCTCCCCACTCACACCCACGTACCCCTCACAATCTTATAGACCTCAATCATGTCCTCCCCTTCTCTGCACTAAAGAAAACAATCCAAGTCTATCTAGTCCCTCCTTTATAGCTCAAATGCTCCATCCCAGGCGACATCCTGGGGGACCTCCTCTGTATCCCCTCTAATGTAATCACATCCTTCCCATAGTGACGTGACCAGAATTGGTTTTATCCATATTCTTTGCTCAGTTCACAGATAGAACGTTTATTTATTTACTAGTCACAAGTAGGCTTACATTCACACTGCAATAAGTTATGTGAAAGTTCCCTGGTCGCCACACTCCGGCGCCTGTTCCTACACTGAGGGAGAATTTAGCACGGCCATGTCTGCATGGGTTTCCTTCAGGTGCTCCGGTTTCCTCCCCACAGTCCAAAGATGTTCAGGTTAGGTGGATTGACCATGCTAAATTGCCCCTTAGTGTCAGGGGGACTGGCTGGGGTGGATGTGTGGGGTTGTGGGGGTAGCATTGTGAAAGACGTGGTCTCAATGGGCCGAATGGCCTCCGTCTGCACTGTAGGATTCTTTGATTCAGTGCACCTAACCTGCACGTCTTTGGACAGTGGAGGAAACCAGAGCACCCGGAGGAAACCCATGCAGACACAGAGAGAATGTGCAGACTCTGCACAGACAGTGACCCAAGCCGGGAATTGAACCCGGATCCCTGGCGCTGTGAGGCAGCAGGGAGCTCACCATGCTGATTCCCGCCCCCACCCCCCACTCCCCGCTCCCTGATAAGTTCCCAAGGTCAAGTGGCCCTTACTCTGCAGATGGGTCCTTAGAAGGACAATCACCGCACTCTTAAGCATTTGACATGGTCTCTCTACACCAGTCTGTATCTCCAGTCAGAGAAAAGCCTCTCCCTCCATTCAGTTAGGTCGTGGCTAATGAGTATTACAACTCCATTTACCCACCATGTTTATATGTCTCTTTAACCTAATGTCGTTCCATCCACCAATCCTTCCATTCCTCCCTCCATCCGTCCATTCATCCATCGATTGTTTGATACGTGCAATTGATCCCATGCCCAGTATCAATGGGGAAACAATATCCCATCTTTTCATGACACTTGTGTGTGAAGAAGTGCTTCTGATATCCATCCCAGATGACCATGGGTCTAAATGTAAGTTTCTGCTCTTGTTCCAGACTTTCCCACCTAGTTTACCTGCACTCAAAGCTTTTAGCAGTATTTTGGAGGTAGTGTTCTACAACTCTTCCCATTTTTCTGTGAAAGCGACAAGTGGGGAACTTGTACTGACAGAGTGTGTGATCAATGGATTGCACCAATGTAGCAACAATAGTGACATAGGGCGGAATCTTCTGCTCTTTCCCAGTGGTTTCTATGAAGGCAGGAAGGATATTTAATTGGGCAGGAGGGGGCAAACTCCTCCCTGTCCCCACTCCCCCCTCCTTCCCCCAACCACTGCTCCCGCGTCCACTCAGATGAAGTCAGGGCAGGAAAGTCCATGGCTGACCTGCCAACTCAGGCCCTGAGGTGAACAATTTATGAGCACTGAATTGCCCTGTGACTTGAGAGAGGGAACGCAGGCAATTGGGATTCGCTGGGAGGGCACCATGATCAGCATGGACCGGTTGGGCCAAAGGGCCTGTTTCCATGCTGCATTGCCCTTTGACTGTATGACTCAGCTTTTTACCATTTATATAGATGATCTGGAGGAGGGAACCGAGTGTAGGGTGTCGAAATTTGCTGATGACACCAAGATTGGTGGAACGGCAAATTGCGCGGAGGGTGTGGAGAGTCTGCAGAAGGATCTAGATAGGCTGGGCGAATGGGCCAGGAACTGGTAAATGAAATTTAATGTTGGCAAGTGTGAGGTGGTCCACTTTGGTAGGAATAATGGTAGGAAGGACTATTACTTACGTGGCGAAAAACTGCAGCAGGCGACGGTGCAGAGGGACCTCGGGGTCCTTGTGCATGAGTCGCAAAAACCCAGCCTGCAGGTGCAGCAGGTGGTCAGGAAGGCTAATGGGATGCTGGCCTTCATAGCGAGGGGGATTGAATATAAAAGTAGGGAGGTCTTGCTGCAGCTGTATAGGGCATTGGTGAGGCCGCAGCTGGAGTACTGTGTGCAGTTTTGGTCACCGCACTTACGCTAGGATATTTTGACCTTGGAGGGAGTGCAGAGGAGGCTTACTAGGCTGATACCGGAGTTGAGGGGGTTGAGCTATGAGGAGAGGCTGAATAAATTAGGCTTGTACTCATTAGAGTTTAGAAGAATGAGGGGAGATCTCATTGAGACGTATAAGATGATGAATGGGATGGATAGGATAGAGGTGGAGAGGCTCTTCCCGCTCAGAAAGGACAGTAGGACTAGGGGGCACAGCCTCAAGATAAAGGGGGGGCGGTTTAGAATGGAGTTGAGGAGGAACTTCTTCACTCAAAGGGTGGTGAATCTCTGGAATTCTCTGCCTGTTGAAGTGGTGGAGGCTGCCTCGCTAAATATTTTTAAGACGCGGGTTGATGGGTTTTTGATGAGAGAGGGGATTAAGGGTTATGGGGAGAGGGCGGGAATGTGGAACTGAGCCACGACAGATCAGCCATGATCTTATTGAATGGCGGGGCAGGCTCGAAGGGCTAGATGGCCTACTCCTGCTCCTATTTCTTATGTTCTTATGACTCTATGAAGGGCCTCGTTCTGCTGCTGTTGGTATTGACCCAGCTGCAGGCGGATCTGTTATCGTGTGCCAGGTAGAATCTTGTAGCTTGCTTGTAGTCTCGGGTAGTGTTGGGGCGGGGAGTGGGGGGGGGGGGGGGGGGGGGGGTGTACGGTGTGGCAGTGTGGGCAGCTTGCCCTGCCTTCAAACACACTCAATGCTCGATCAAGAGATCTGACTATAGGAGTTGGGCTGAGGGCCGCCCCTTTCCACTAATGCTGCCACCGGCCCCTGCACTGACCTACCCTGTGACCCCCGCCCTGTGAAACCTCCCCCAGCATTCCTCACCTGTAGCTTGGGTCACTCTGTGGGATCCTGGGCCTCTGGTTGGTGACGTGCCAACACCTCCCCTGTCCAGCCACTGGCCTCCTGAGGGTCAGCGTGACTCCAGTCTTTCCCCAGAATCAGTAGCCTGGAGGCAAATTTCTCTTCTCTCCATTGTCTGCTTGGCCTGTGGGCCTCCCCCCTCCCCAGAGGGGGCCACATGGGTCTCTCACTGGATCTATAGCTGGCTGAGAAGACCCTCATTGCCTTCAAAAGATTCCACCCATGATGATGTATTTGCATTCTTGATATTAAGACCATAAAATAACGAAGCAGAATTAGGCCATTCGGCCCATCGAATCTGCTATGCCATTCAATCATGGCTGATAAGTTTCTCAATCCATTTACCCACTTTTTCCCTGTAACCTTTGACGCCCTTACCAATCAAGAACCTATCAATCTCTGTCTTAATGACCTGGCCTCCACAGTCTCGTGCGGCAATGAATTCCATAGCTTCACCACCCTCTGGCTGAAGAAATTCCTCCTCATCTCGATTCTAAAGGCTCGTCCCTTTACCCTGAGGCTGTGCCCTCAGATCCTAGTCTCTCCAACTAATGGAAACATCTTCCCCACGTCCGCTCTATCCAGGCCTTTCAGTATTCTGTAAACTTCAATGAGATCCGCCCCCCCTCATCCTTCTAAACTTCATCGAGTACAGATCCAGAGTCCTCAGACACTTCTCATATGTGAAACTTTTCGTTCCTGGGATCATACCAGTAAATGTTGCAGCCTGGCTATGGGGATATGGTCTCAAATGCACTCCTTATGATCTTAAGGATGGGACTCTAATTATTTCCAATTGCTTTGGCATGGGACGCACTAAACTAGTAAGCCCTGTGAGGCATAGGTTGCCATGATGTGGAGATGCCAGCGTTGGACTGGGGTAAGGACAGAAAGAAGTCTCACAACACCAGGTTAAAGTCCGACAGGTTCATTTGGTAGCACAAGCCACCAGCTTTCAGAGCGCTGCTCCTTCATCAGGTTACGTCAGGAATGGGTTAACAGACCTTCCAATTAAGTTCTAACTAGATGCCAACTATTCAATAGAAGTCACTGATATATAAATGGGCCACAGGTGGCACTGGGTTGTTGGAGAATTGCGTGTGGAGTTGGATCAAAGAAATAAAGATAGTCTATGACGAAGCAGAACTTGTGTCTCCTTTATTGCAACCGAGAGGCTCAAACAAGCCCAGGCTAATGTTCTGGGGGCATAGGTTCAAATCCCACGCAGGCAGCTGGTGGAATTTAATAAATCTGGAATTGAAAGCTCACGATGATCATGAAACCACCACCAATTGTCGTAAAGACCTATCTGGTTCACTGATACCCTGTAGGGAAGGAAAGATGCCACCCTTACCCCGTCTGGCCTACATGTGACACCAGATCCACACCAATGTGCTTGAGTTTTACCCGTCCTCAGAAATATTCATCTTAAGGGCAGTTAGGGATATGCAGTGCTGATTTTGTCAGTGACAAAAGACATTTTGCTGATTTACTTTTGGTCGAAGGTTGTTTAAAATATATCTATTTAAGCAAATATCCTCAACCGTTCAAGAAATTAATCTTGAATCGTTCTTCAAATTCCTGAACAGGGCAACTGACAGCGGGAAATTAAATTCTGCGTCAGAGAATTTTCATTCTTTAAGAAAAATGTTCTGGAACGAGAGAACGCACCCCTTGTACAATGATGTTATTCACCAAGATGGTCCACTGACTCCACTTAATCAGACCACAGTAACTAGCAACCAAGGTCCAAACTCTAACCTGTCAGCTGCAGCCAACACCACATGTGCGCATGCACTGGATGATATAGATATGCTGGAGAGTGATTGGTTCATGGCAGATAAACAGGAGGGTTTCGGTGGTCTAACATCATCCTGCCAGTGTCATCTCGAAGGAAGTCTCCGAGGTGGAAATGACAGTAACGCGGCACTTGACTGTTCTATCAAACGGCAGATCTTACAGGCGAGGAAACGGTCTCCAGCACCGTCAGTTTGTGCCTTCCCCCCTTCGCCACCTGGAAGCCCATTACCTCAGCGACAGACGGGACTGCGGAATAAATCTCCAGTAAACAAATTGGAGAGGCTTAAAGAGCGGATAAGGAACCAGCGGAAACTGGAGACGGCTCGGGTAGTAGAGGGAGTTTGTTCAGACCAACCACACGAAGAACACCCTGTGCCAGCACTTGGGCAGAACATCAAAGACTCTTTCAAAAATGAGCCAAAGAAGTGTTTGATCAGGAAGGTGACCTTTGCCCCACCAGCACCAGCCTACAAAGGTAAAAAACCATCGATTTGATTCATTGATGATCTACCTGTGAATGTTTTGTTTGGATAAAGTTGCTTTATTTGGAGTGAGATCACTGAGTGGACTGAAATCTGACTTTTGGGACCAGTGTATAACCAATATTCATTTCCCTTTCCTTCACTCTCATTAATTCTCTTTTACTCCAACAACTTGCATAGCTGTCTATTGAGACCATGTGCTCTTTCCTGGTCCCAAGACGTGGTGGCCTAGTAGAGTAGACTATTAATCCAGAAACTCAGCTAACGCTCTGGGGACCTGGGTTTGAATTGGCAGATGGTGGAATTCAAATTCAATAAAAAAAATCTGGAATTAAGAATCTACTAATGACAATGAAACTGTTGTCAGTTGTCAGAAAAAACCCATCTGGTTCACAAATGTCCTTTAAGGAAGGGAATCTGCTGTTCTTACCTGGTCTGGCCTAGATGTGACTCCAGAGCCCCAGCAATGTGGTTGGCTCTCAACTGCCCTCAGGCATCAAGGGATGGGCAATAAATGCAGGTACAGCAAATAATAAAGAAAGCGAATGGGATAGTGGCATTTATAGCTAAAGGAATAGAATATAAAGGTAAGGAAGTATTGTTGCAATTATATAAGGCTTTGGTGAGGCTGCACCTGGAGTATTATGCACAGTTCTAGTCCCCTTACTTGAGGAAAGATATAGTGGCATTGGAGGCAGTTCAGAGGAGGTTCACTAGATTGATTCCAGAGATGAGGGGTTTGTCGTATGAAGAGAGATTGAACAGTTTAGGCTGATACGCTCTGGAATTAAGAAGAATGAGGGGAGATCAAATTGAGGTATACAAGATGATAAAAGGTACGGATAAAATAGACATGGAGCGGATGCTCCCTCTTGTGGAGCAGAGGTTATAGTCTTAGAATGAGGGGTAGCAAATTTAAAACAGAGTTGAGGAGAAACTACTTCTCCCAAAGGGTTGTGAATCTGTGGTGGATACTGGGACAGCGAGTAAATTTAAGGAGGAGTGAGACAGGTTTTTAATTGGTAATGGGCTGAAGGGTTATGGGGAGAAGGCAGGAAAATGAGACTGAGGACCGTATCTACCATGACCGAATGGCAGAGCAGATGTGATGGGCTGAATGGCCTAATTCTTCTATATCTTATGAACTTATCAAATGCTAGCCAGTCAGTGGCATCCATGTCCAATGAATTAACAAAAGAAAGGTAACCTGTGTTTAATTCTGGCCTCTTTCACATCCCTGATTGTAATCACACCAATATTGGTGGACATGGGTTTAGTTACCACATTAAACTTGTCGGCCTGTCTCTCTCCCTCCTTTAAGACACCTCGTAAAACCTGCTCTTTGACCAAAGGGTCACCTAATATCTCCTTATGTGATTCAGTCTCAAATTTTATTTGGTAACATTGCTGTGAAGCCCCTAGGGAGGTTCTATGATGTTAAAGTGCAAATAAATGCAAGTATCCCCTTGTGTAGAAGTCAAATTGTTAAAATTATAGTTCCATAAATCTCTGACAAGTAATGGAAAATGCTTATCAGCATACAGGCCTTCAGAGGGGTCAGTGCTTGTATATTTAACAGGAACAGCTAATCTTCACCTCCATAAGTCCCGTAAGCGTTCTGTTCTTCGGTCTTTATCAGAGGATAAGAAAAATCAGAATTTTCTGTAACAGAATACCAAAGGCGAGGTATGGGGACATGCTATGCAAATGAAGGATGGGCAGGAGACAGATTTTCATCAAATAAGAAAGGGCGATAAGCTGGGCAATGACTGGTGAATATGTATGCAATAAATGATTAGAAAAATTGAATCATAGAATCCCTACAGTACAGAAGGAGGCCATTCAGCCCATCAAGTCTGCACCTACCACAATCCCATCCAGGCCCTATTCCCATAACCTCATGCATTTGCCCTGTTAATCCCCCTGACCCTGAGGGGCAATTTAGCACGGCCAATCCACCTAACCCGCACACCTTTGCCCTGTGGGATGAAACCGAAGCACCTGGAGGAAACCTACGCAGACACAGGGAGAACATGCAAAATTTACATAAAAGAGACCCAAGCCAGTAATTGAATCCGGGTCCCTGGCACAGTGTGGCAGCAGTGCGAACTACCGAGCCATCGTGCTGCCAAAAAATAAATGAACAATTTGATGGCCTTGTTTCTCATTTGGTGTAATGAACTATAATTGCCAAGTTGTTTGTAACTTCAGAAGCAGTCTGCAGAGGGGTGCAAGTCTGTTTCTCCTTGTGCACAAGTAATTAAAGCTCGTAAGATCAAGTACTTGTAGTGTCTAGTGCTGTTTGTACCCAAGTAGACTGTAGTACCTAATAGTGCCGGAAGTTGCTGGTACCCCAGATATCCCACAATTGTGTCAGTAACTCTGCCTTATTCAGTCCCTATATCCTGTTCTTAAATTTCCAGTTTTCAGAGATTACAATTCTGTGCACGATTTTTCAGGACTGACCATATCACATCCGGGTTCTTCGATCAGATATCATTGATTTTAAATTTCGACCGAATGTGTGTGTGTGTCTCACTCTCTCCCCACAGATGGTTCCAGTCCTGCTGTGTATTTCCAGTATCTTCTGTTTTTATTCCAGATTTCCAGCATCCGCAGTGTTTGGCTTTGTATCAATTCCTCTTCTCCTCTCTTTACTGATGGGGAAAAAACAAAACAACTACCAAAGTTAAATTTATCTTTTAAGATCTTGGAGTCAGTTTTCCTGTCCTGTCCACCATGGGAATGGTAGCAGGCAGGAGCACGGACCATGCAAAGGCCCGTTAACCTTGGATGGGATTGGGATTGTCCGGTTTTGGGGCGAGTGTGGCCAGAGAGCCCTGTCCCTTGTTTCATTGCTACGCATCTGAGGATATAAATGGTGCAATTCTGCTGTTCGTTATTCATGAAATATGAAATAACATTGGTCATAAGGGTGGCACAGTGGTTAGCATTGCTGTCTCACAGTGCTGGGGACCTGGGTTAGATTCCCGGCTTGGGTCACTCTTTTTAAAAGAAAATTATTTATTAGTGACAAGTAGGCTTACATTAACACTGTAATGAAATTACTGTGGAATTCTGCTAGTCATCACACATTGTTAGGGTCAACGCACCTAACCCACACATCCTTCACATTGTGGGAGGAAACTGGAGTACCCGGAGAAAACCCAGGGAGACATGGGGAGAATGTGCACACACAGACAGTGACCCAAGTCGGGAATCGAACTCGGGTCCCTGGCGCTGTGAAGCAGCGGTGCTAACAACTGTGTTACTGTGCTATGCCAGTGTAGAGTTTGCACGCTCTCCCCATGTTAACATGGGTTTCCTCCGGGTGCTCTGGTTTGCTCCCACAATCCAAAGATGGGTTAGGGTGATTGGCCATGCGAAATTGACCCAAGTTTTGGGGGGATCAGCAGGGTAAATATGTGGAGTTACGGGGATAGGGTAAGATTGTTGTCGGTGCAGACTTGGTGGGCCAAATGGCCTTCTTCAATACTGGAGGGATTCTATAAACAAAAATTACCCAAGGCCAAATTAGACCAAGTCCTGTGACTGAGATCATGACCAGAATTTCCATTATTGACAATCAATTTTCATCACCAGAATCATATTTCTCTGCCTTGTTGCTCACAGCCATTTATTTCAAAGTTGCAACATCTGTTAAATGAATTAACATTTCCTGGACCTAAAACAGATCAGAAAGTTTGATCAACATGGGTGGGTCTGGCTTGACCCTGCTGGCAGGCCTTGTTCCAACTGCTGATTTAACCGGATAATGAGCTCCCCACCAGAGGAAAATAGAGAAAAGTGGAAAAATAAATTGGTGATCATCAGGAACTGGATTCTCGTAGAATCCCACAGTGCAGAAGGAGGCCATTCGGCCCATCAAGCCTGCACCGACCACAATCCCATCCAGGCCCTATCCCCATAACAATATGGATTTACTCTAGCTAGTCCCCCTGACACTAAGGGGCAATTTATCATGGCCGATCGACCTAACCTGCACATCTTTGGGCTGTGGGAAGAAACTGGAGCACCCAGAGGAGACCCACGCAGACATGGGGAGAACATGCAAATTCCACACAGACAGTGACCCAAGCCGGGAATCGAACCTGGGTTCCTGGCACTGAGAGGCAGCAGTGCTAACCACTGTGCCACCGTGCTGCCCCCACGTAAGTAAATGGATCTGTCTGTTCATTGTGTTCTGTCATATGAACACAATCTTTTTTGTGTTGGTCTTCGGAATTCCACCTCTTGGGTCCCCTATCTCACAGCAGAGTTTGACTCTTGTAGACGTAAATGACTCAGAGGGTGGTGGGTGAATTCACTCAGAGGGTGGTGGGTGAGTGGAATCGGCTGCCGTTGGTGGTGGTGGAGGCAAATTCGTTAGGGTCTTTCAAGAGACTTCTGGATGAGTACATGGGACTTAATAGGATTGAGGGTTATAGGTAAGCCAGTAGGTAGGGATATGATCGGTGCAACTTGTGGGCCAAAGGGCTTGTTTGTGCTGTAGTTTTTCTATGTTCTAAATGTGCAAAGTCTCTGTTAAACTTCACTTTTTGATTAGCCTATCCAGAGATAAATCACAGTTCAGAAGATGCAGGGGATAGTGATAAGTAAGTTGCTAAGCAGGTTCGGGCACTTGCCCCAGGGTAACTGGGGAATGGGTGTCCTCAGTCTGGTCGATGCTCTGTACACCATAAAGACTTTACAAATCTGTCAAGAAGCCACAATCACAAGAAGACAGCGAGGAAATTATCAGTGATTAAGCAGCAAATTTGCACAGAAATTTGCTGCCAAGAATCAATGGTCTGAAATCCAGTGACAAATATAAAGTCATTTGGCAGTGTAGAATTTGAATATTCTGAAAAAAAAGGAGACTTGCTGTTGAAACTTTTTGTCTTGCATTCATCAGGACAAACTTTCAAGAATCCCAAATTCTGATGGGAAGAACAATTTGAACCGCGTGAGAAGACAGTGCTGATTTGTGGGCAAGTGGGCTCCGATTGATGGAGGTGCTGCCAAGGAGAATGCACCAGGGTACAGTTAACTGCCAATCTTTTCTTTAAATTCAAACCAGGCAGCCTGACTGGTCAAGGTGTTGCCATGGAGACTAAAGTCAGGAACTACTGTTCCCCCCCAGCTTTTCAACCAACCAACAATCTCTTTTCATGCAGTATAAATTGCCGTTTGCCTTTGGAAATGGTATTCTTGTGAATCTGTCCTGCTGAGTACAAGGCAAAAAGATTTGACTGCATTCCTTTTTTGTTTCAGCAACGTAGCCTAATGAAAGCATTGAAACCATTCTTCTTTCTTTTGTCAGTAACCCAAGCCCTAAAACAAAAGTTCTGACATAGTAAAGACATGTCAAACATCAGGAGGAGTCCATTTAATACCTTGAGCCTATTACGCCATTCATTCAGGCCCTGGGTGATATGTGCTTCAGCTTAATTTACCCACCTTTGGACCACATCCTTGCAGTTGTTAGTGGTGTTGAGGGCTGATATCTGTAACATTTGAGGTAAAATCACATAAAAGACTTAAGGTGGGGAGCACATCCCACGCCCAACCCTCTCCTCCCATATCATTTGCTGAAATTCTGAACATCGCTCCTTTTACAAGCGGTACAGAGGGAGGCCATTAAGCCCATTGAGTCTTTGCCAGCTCTTTGGTAGAGCAATTCAATTAGTGATGAGTAACCAAATTTAATTGAATAGACTTTTGCAGCAGTTTGCTTTAAATGAGCAGGTATCAGGATTTCCCCTTTGAGACTTTGGCATGAAGTTGAAGCAGAGGAGGCTCACTGTTGTAGTGGAGAGAATAAGTTGCCTTGGAACAAGCCCGACTCACGAAGAATCCTTATAATGTGCACTGTCTCCTTGCCTCTCCCCGACCTTTGGCCCCTGGGGTGAAGCTCTCCTTACTGAATGTTGCAGAGTTTCTCAAATTGCTGCTGTCCCTATGGTTGCAATACCAGGTGTATGTAGTGGAGATGGCAGGCCATAGAAACATGAAGTTGGGAATAAGAGGGAGCCTGCCCTGCCATTCATTACGATCATGGCTGATCATCCAACTCAATAGGCTAATCCTGCTTTCTCCCCATAACCTTTGAACCCATCCACCCCAAGTGCTATATCCAGCCACCTCTTGAACACATTAAATGTTTTGGCATCAACTACTTCCTGTGGTAATGAATTCCACAGGCTTACTACTTCTTGTTTGAAGAAATGTCTCCTTATCTCCATCCTAAATGGCCTACCCTGGATCCTCAGACTATGACCCCTGGTTCTGGACTCTCCCACCATCAGGAACATCCTCCCTGTCAAGTCCTGTTAGGATTTTATAAGTCTCTATAAGATTCCCCTCCTCATTCATCTGAATTTTGTTTTATTCATTGTGGGACATGGGCATCTCTGGCTGGCAGCGTTTATTGTCCATCCCCAGTTGCCCTTGGAGGGCAGTTAAGAGTCAACCACATTGTAGGCCAGGCTGGGTAAGGACGGCAGATTTCCTTCCTTAAAGGACATTAGTGAGCTAGGGTTTTTCCGACAATGGTTTCACAGTCATCAGTAGATTCATACTTCCAGATATTTTGTATTGAATTCAAATTCCACCATCTGCCGTGGTGAGATTCGAAACTGGGTCCTCAGAACATGAGTTGAGTCCCTGGATTCATAGTCTAGCAATAATATCACTAGGCCATCCTTGACCTTCAGCGAAAGCAATCCTAACCTAGACAATCTGTCAAAAAGGGTTATGCAGTTACCGCATTAAAGATTCTTTTCTAAAGGCAATGATGAAGTAATTATCCAGTTATTGACCTGGACTCTGTCATTACTACTTAACTGTTTGATTCTTATTTTATTCTACCAATGACCATGATTTACAACCATTGATTGTTCAGTCTGATGAATGGCTGATTGAGGTGATTGTTCGTTTCTCGTGTGTGCGTGTCTGTCTGTGTGTGCCCCCACTCTGGACCCTATAGAAAAAGGGCCCAGAGGGGCAATTGTTTCACGCAGAGGGTGGTGAGTGCCTGGAACAAGCTGCCGGAGGTAGTATTAGAGGTGGGTATAATTTTGTCTTTTAAAAAGCATTTAGACAGTTACATGGGTAAGATGGGTATAGAGGGATATGGGGCAAATGCAGGCAATTGAGGCTAGCTTAGGGGTGTAAAAAAAAAGGGCAGCACAGACAAGTTGGGCTGAAGGGCCTGTTTCCATGTTGTAAATCTCTATGACTCTATAATGTCCTTCAGGGAAGGAAATCTGTCGTCCTTATGTGATCTGGCCTATGTGTGACTCCAGACTGGCAGCAATGCTCTCTGAAATGGCCTAGCAAGCCACTGAGTTGCTACAATTGCTACAAACTCAAGGGCAAATAGTGATGGGCAATAAATGCTGGCTAGCTAACAATGCCCATGTCCCACCAACGAATAAAAAAAAGTTGGAATATTCGAAGTCCAGACCCAGCTATTGGAGGCTGGGACTATGGCTCAAAATTCCAGTTGATGTTCACTGTGGGGGAGGTGAACGGACTCATTGTTTAAGTTGCTTGGGGATGTGGAGCCCAGCCAGTGGCCGGTGTAAGGATACTTAGAGCTGGCCTGTCCATTTGACTTTCCAAAGTTTCTGTGAAGACAGAGCTGGTGATTTGGCTGGACAATGCTTCTGGTTAGATAGATTGTGACTCCAAATAGTTTGAAGCAGCTATGGTCACTGTGGACCTGGAAGCCAGATTCAGATTGAGCTTATTGCTCATGCCTAGTTCCTCTGGAGGTGGATGTGGTGTAGCTGAGTGATTTGCTAGATGATTACAGAGAATAGTTAACCGTCAGCCACATAGGACAGGAGTCGCATATCACTCAGACTGAGTAAGACAGCGTAAGGCCACAAGAAACAGGAACAGCAGTAGGCCATTCGGCCTCTTGATCCTGCTCTATCATTCAATAGGATCATGGCTGATCTGACATTCCTCACATCCACTCTCCTGCCTTTTCCCCATAACCTTTGATTCCCTTACTGATCAAAAATCTATCCATCTCAACCTTAAATAGACGCAAGGATGCTCTGCTTTCTGTGGCAAGGAGTTCCAAAGACTTTCAACCCTTTGAGAGAAGAAATTAAAGTTTAAAAGTTTATTTATTTGTCTCAAGTAGGCTTACATTAACACTGCAATGAAGTTTCTGTGAAAATCGTCTAGTCGCCACATTCTGGTGCTTGTTTGGGTACACTGAGGCCAATGCACCTAACCAGCACGTTTTTTGCACCATGGGATGAAACCGGAGCACCCGGAGGAAACCCACGCTGACACGGGGAGAATGTGTAAACTCTGCACAGACAGTGACCCGAGGCTGGAATTGAACCCGGGTCCCTGGTGCTGTGAGGTAGCAGTGCTAGCTACTGTGCCACTGGTGCTGCCCCCTCATTTCTCCTCACTTCAATCTTAAATTGGCATCCTTTACTCTGGCCCTAGGCCCTACCATGAGGGGAAACATCCTGTCAGTATTTACCCTGTCAGTCCTGTAAGAACCCAATATATTTCAGTGGTATCACCTCTCATTCTGCTAAATTCCAATGAATAGAGTCCCAACCTGTTTAACTTTTCCTCATAAGACAATCCCTTCATACCAGTGGTCATCCTAGTGAACCTTCTCTGAACTGCTCTCTTAATGGACGTTGATGGATTTTAACAACAATCTGACAATTCCAGGATCATTTTTATTGAAGCTATTTAAAAAATGGATTCAAATTCTCAAGCTGACATGGTGCGAATGAAACTTGCATCCTGGCACAGTGGTGAGCACTGCTGCCTAACAGCTCCAGGGACCCCCGGTTCAATTCCGGCCCTGGGTCACTGTCTGTGTGGAGTTTGCATGTTCTCCCCATGTCTACGTGGGTTTCCTCCGGGTGCTCCGGTTTCCTCCCACAGTCCGAAAGAGGTGCTGGTTCAGGTGCGTTGGCTGTGCTAAATTCTCCCTCAGTGTACCCGAACAGGCGCTGGCATGTGGCAACTAGGGGAATTTCACCGTGACTGCATTGCAGTGTTAATGTAAGCCTACTTGTGACATAAATAAATAAACTTTAAAACTCTGTCCCTGCTCCTGATATTTGGGTCACAGCTATCCCTGATTGTGGGCTTTCTGCTCCTGTTGTAATATCTCATTATTATACATTACTGCACTGGACGTTTTAAAAAGTATATTTCAAACGGCAGAACAAGTGATAGCTGACACCATTAGTCAGACACCTGTGAAAGGATGAAGATAGCCTCAGACTCAGACTTGTGACTGTCTCTAGTATCAATGCACACCCCCATGAAAGAGAGTGCCAGTAGACTGGCTTGAGATGCGTCATAATAACACAGATGTCACACACCTCAGTGATGTGACTGCATTAAAGCTGAAATGTTAACCCCCAGAGACCTATTTGGTTCATAATTACTGTACAAGGGCAACTCCACACAGCCTAAAGCTCCCTTTTCTGCTTGCTTTAGGTTCCTTCACACTGGTATATTTCCTGTACGTTTGTGGAAAGTGTACAAGAGGAATATACCATCAGTTCAAGAACTGCATGCTGACTATACCCATTTTGTATCATTCCTCCAGTTTGATGTCTCGCCCAATGTTTATCACTTAATCCTTTTCTTTCAGTGGTGTTGATTATCTTGCTACCATCAAGAGTAATTGAGGTGCACGTTACTGCCCTGAATTGGGGTGGCACGGTGACACAGTGGTTAGAACTGCCACCTCACAGCATCAGCGATCCGGGTTCGATGCCTGGTTTGGGTCACCGCCTGTGTGGGGTTTACACATTCTCCCCGTGGGTTTCCTCCAGTTTCCTTCCACAATCCAAAGATGTGGGGGTGAGGTGAATTGGCCATGCTAAATTGCCCTTCAATGTTAGAAGGTTAGCAATGGTAAATGCCTGGGGTTGTATGGATAAGGCCTGAGTGGGATTGTGGTCGGTGCGAACTGGATGGGCCAAATGGCCTCTTTCTGCACTGCAGGGTTCTATGTTACGGATATATCTATTTCAGGAAGTTAGATAATGGCACCAGGGAGAAAGGAATAGAGGATTATATTGATATGGTTGTATTGAAGAGAAATGGGACGAGGTTCAACCGTTGCATGGATTAGTCCTTTTTGGGATCTTGCGATCCCCAGATTACCCGCCTTGTTTCTTACATTATAACAGTGACTACATTTCAGAAAGCGCTTCTTTGGTTGTAAAGCACCGTGGGACATCCTGTGGACATGAAAAGTGTTATGGAAATGCATCTAGCTCTTCCTTTTCTTTCTTAGCACTGACTCCTACATCAGTAGAACTGCATGTCCGGTACAGGATCATTGCTTTTCCTCCTCCCCATTCTCCTCCTTCCCCAAGGTTACTCCTGTGGAGAATTCAGAATGATAGCTTTCAGTGGCTAGGTTATTGCCCTGAATTGTAATCTTTAACCATCAAATTGAATTTTGTGACAACCTTTCTTTGATGTATTCAGATGGGAAATTGTCATTGGAAGTTTTTCTCCTCCAGTGATCTATAATCCTCTCCTTCCTGTGCTTCCCCATCACTGCCCTGGAAACCAATATATCCAGACCTTTTGGTCTGCACTCACAGAGGCGTCACAGAGGTTTACAGCATGGAAACAGGCCCTTCAGCTCAACTTGTCCATACCATGCATAGCCCCACTAAGCTGATCCCAATTGCCCGTGTTTGGCCTATATCCCTCTATACCCATCTTACCCATGTCTATATGTTTGTTAAAAGACAAAATTGTACTGGCCTCTACTACTACCTCAGGCAGCTCATTTCAGACACTCACCACCCTCTGTGTGAAACAACTGTCCCTCTGGACCATTTTGTATCTCTCCCCTCCCACCTTAAACCTGTGCCCTCTAGTTTTAGACTCCCCTGCGCTTGGGTAAAGATATTGACTATCAAGCTGATCTATGCCCCTCATTATTTTATAGATCTCTATAAGATCACCCCTCAGCCTCCTATGCTCCAGAGGTAAAAAAGTCCCAGTCTATCCAGCCTTGCCTTATAACTCAAACCATCAAGCCCTGGTAGCATCCTAGTAAATGTTCCAGGGTACAGATGCTATAGGAAAGATAGAACAGGAGGTGAGAGAGGAGAGGGAATTGTACTTTTGATTAGAGAAAGCATTACATCCATACTGAGAGGCAATATACCCGAGGGTTCGGCCACTGAGTCTATCTGGGTAGAACTGAGAAATAAGAAGGTGGAAATCACTTTAATAGGATTGTACTATAGGCCCCCAAATAGTTAGCAGAAAATTGAAGAGCAAATATGTAAGGAGATTACAGATAGCTCCAAAAAAAAGGGGGCAATAGTTGGAGATTTTAATTTTCCCAACATTGATTGGGACAGCCATCGTATTAGAGGGTTGGATGGAGAGAAATTTGTTGAGTGTATTCAGGAGGAATTTCTCATTCAGTATGTGGATGGCCCGACTAGAAAGGGGACAAAACTTGGCCAGTAGTGACAGAAGTGTTAGTGATGGATCACTTTGGGACCAGTGACCATAATTCTATTAGTTTTAAGATAGCTATGGAGAACAACAGGACTGTCCCAAAAGTAAAAATTCTAAATTGGGACAAGGCCAACTTGAATGGTAACAGGCAGGAACTTTCAATAGTTAATTGGGGGAGTCTGTGGAAAGGCAAAGGGACGTCTGGTAAGTGGCACGCTTTCAAAAGTGTGTAAACACATTCCTCTTAGAGTGAAGGGCAAGGCTGGTAGAAGTAGGGAACCCTGGATGACTCGGGATATTGAGGCCCTGGTCAAGAAGAAGAAAGAGGCACATGACATGCATAGGCAGCTGGGATCAAGTGAATCTCTTGAAGAGTATAGAGGGTGTAGGAGTACAGTTGAGAGAGAAATCAGGAATGCAAAAAGGGGACACAAAATTCTTTTGGCAGTAAGGCAAAGGAGAATCCAAAGAGCTTCTACAAATACATACAGGGCAAAAGAGTAACAAGGGCGAGAGTAGGGCCTCTTAAGGATCAACAAGGTCATCTATGTGTGGATCCACAAGAGATGGGTGAGGTCCTAAATGAATATTTCTCATCAGTATTTACTGCTGAGAAAACATGGATGTTAGAGAACTTGGGGAAATAAATAGTGATGTCTTGAGGACTGTACATATTACAGAAAAGGTGGTGCTGGAAGTCTTGAAGCGCATCAAGGTAGATAAATCCCCGGGACCTGGTGAAGTGTATCCCAAGACGTTGTGGGAGGCTAGGGAGGAAATTGCAGGTCTCCTAGCTGAGATATTCGAATCATCGATAGTCACAGGTGAGGTGCCTGAAGATTGGAGAGTGGCAAATGTTGTGCCTTTGTTTAAAAAGAGCTGCAGGGAAAAGCCTGGGAACTACAGGCCGGTGAGCCTCAGATCTGTGGTGGGTAAATTGTTGGAAGGTATTTTGAGAGGCAGGATCTACAGGCATTTAGAGATGCAAGGACTGATTAGGGACAGTCAGCATAGCTTTGTGAGTGAAAAATCATACCTTACAAATTTAATTGCGTTTTTTGAAGGGGTAACCAAGAAGGTAAATGAGGGCAGTGTAGTTGATGTTGTCTACATGGAATTTAGCAAGGCCTTTGACAAGAATTGCATGGTAGGTTGTTGCTTAAGGTTAAATCTATGGGATCCAGGGTGAGGTATCTAAATGGATACAAAATTGGCTCCTTGACAGAAGCCAGAGGGTGGTTGTAGAGACTTGTTTTTCAAACTGGAGGCCTGTGACCAGCGGTGTGCCTCAGGGATCAGTGCTGGGCCTACTGTTATTTGTCATTTATATTAATGATTTGGATCAGAATATAAGAGGCATGGTTAGTAAGTTTGCAGATGACACCAAGATTGGTGGCATAGTGGACAGTGAAGAAAGTTATCTCCAATTGCAATGGGATCTTAATCAATTGGGCCAGTGGGATGACAAATGGCAGATGGAGTTTAATTTAGACAAAGAACTCAGCAGGTCTGACAGTATCTGTGGACAGAGAATAGAGCCAACATTTTGAGTCTGGATCACTCATAGATTCATCGAGGTTTACAGCATGAAAACAGGCCCTTCAGCCCAACTTGTCCATGCTGCCCAGTTTCACCACTAAACTAGTCCCAATTGCCTGCGTTTGGCCCAGATCACTCCATACCCATCTTATCCATGTAACTGTCTAAATGCTTTTTAAAAGATAAAATTGTACCTGCCTCAACTCCTACCTCGCAGCTCGTTGCAGACACTCACCACCCTCTGTGTGACAAAATTGCCCCTCTGGACCCTTTAATATCTCCCCCCCTCACCTGAAATCTTTGCCTTCTAGTTTTAGACTCCCCGACTTTTGGGAAAAGATGTTGACTATTTAGCAGATCTATTTTATAGATCTCTATAAGATCATCCTTAATCCTCTATGCTCCAGGAAAAATGTCCCAGTATATCCAATCTCTCCTGAAAACTCAAACCATTAATTCCTGGTAACATCCTAGTAAACTTTTCTGCACCCTTTTCAGTTTAATACATCTTTTTATAATTGAGTGACCAGACCGGTACACGGTACTCCAAGTGCGGCCTTACCACTGCCTTGTCCAACTCTTTGTTTGACTTATTTATTTGATTTGATTTATTATTGTCACATGTATTAATATACAGTGAAATTTATTGTTTCTTGCATGCTGTACAGACAAAGCATACCAATCATAGAGAAGGAAAGGAGAGAATGCAGAATGTAGTGTTACAGTAATGGCTGGGGTGTAGAGAAAGATCAACTTAGTGCGAGGTGGGTCCATTCAAAATTCTGATGGCAGCAGGGAAGAAGCCGTTCTTGAGTCAGTTGGTACGTGACCTCAGACTTTTGTATCTTTTTCCCAACGGAATAAGGTGGAAGAGAGAATGTCCAGGGTGCGTGGGGTCCTTAATTATGCTGTCTGCTTTGCTGAGGCAGCGGGAAGTGTAGACAGAGTCAATGAATGGGAGGCTGGTTTGCGTGATAGACTGAGCTACATTCACGACCTTTTGTAGTTTCTTGCCGTCTTGGGCAGGGCAGGAGCTACACCAAGCTGCGATACATCCAGGCAGGATGCTTCCAGCAAAAAGATGTCCCACCTTCTGCATTCAATGTCCTGACCAATAAAACCAAGCATGCCGAAATCCTTCTTCACCTTTTGAACTGTAACTCTAATTTCAAGGAGTTAAGAACCTGTACACCCATGTTACAGTTCTGTCAGAGTACACACTTTGTCAGAGCTGAAGACAGCATTTTCTGTTTTTGTTTCTGAAGAGTCATCTCGGGCTCAGGATGCTAACGCTCTCCACGGATGCTGCCAGACCTGCTGAGTCTTTCCAGCACTTTCTGTTTTGATTTCTCCTTCACTCCTTTTTGGACCCTTTGGTGATTACGTTGAATCCGTGCCATCTGGATGTCGAGCTCAATGTAACCGTGTTCTGGATTATCAGATGTGGCTGAGCAGTGACAATTTCTTTCAGGTTTCAATATAGTTGACTTGATGTCTGACAAGAAACGTTCAGGAGGAGCGCAAGAGAGGAAGGAGGCCTTCGCCCTGAGCACTCGGACCAGCAGGCGAGAGCTGACAGGACATACAGACTGGGGACTACGAGAGGCAGGTTCGAAATAATCACATTGTCCTCATTGATCACAATTACACAATCTTTGATTTGATTTCTTATTGTCGCATATATTAGTATACAATGAGGAGTATTGTTTCTTGCGTGCTACTCAGAGAAAGCACACTGTTCATAGAGTACATAAAATCATACAATCCCTACAGTGCAGAGGGAGACCATTTGGCCCATCGAGTCTGTATCAACCACAATCCCATCCAGTCCCTATTCCCGTGACCCCACACATTTACCTACTAATCCCCCTGATGTTAGGGTCAATTTAGCATGGCCAATCAACCTAACATATACATGTTTGGACTGTGGGAGGAAACCAGTGCACCCGGAGGAAACCCATGCAGACATGGGGAGAACATGCAAACTCCACACAGACAGAGACCCAAGCCGGGAATCAAACCTGGGTCCCTGGTGCTGTGAGGCAACAGTGCTAACCACTATACCACCATGCCACCCCTATATATATATACTTTTGAATAATATGGACAGAGGCTGCAGTTCTATATCTATGTATCAGATGTAAAGGTTGGCCACACAGACGTCAGCTGTGGCTCAATGGGTAGTACTGTGCCAGTGAATCAGAAACCTGTGAGTTCAAATCCCACCCCATATATTTAAGTTACAGCAGTACTCCCAAGTGTTAACCACTGTCCCACTGTGCCACTCATTTAGCCCTTAACTCACAACCTCAGTCAGATGTCACCTTCCATTATTTTGTTGCATTTTGGAAGAGATTGCTATGTACAAATTGGCAAATGTGTTTCTTACACCACAAAGCGAGCACCCTGAAAAAAAAGTATCCAGTTTATTCTGAGGCACTGAGGGGTTACGGGGATAGGGTGTGGGGGTTTCTGATTTGGGAGGGCTGGGCTGGGGAAGGTGTTCTTTCGATGGGCCGTATGACCTCCTACTGCATTGTCGGGATTCTATGATTCTTTCCATGGGATTTTTGTTTCCATTTCCACAACCTACAATGTGAAGCTGATCTAATATTGCAAACAAGGAAGTATTGTCCACATCCCACCACTCTGTGGCACCAGACAGTGAGGATATACTTGTTTCCAGTATCCATATCAAGCTTTGTGTATAGAAGTGACCATCATGACAGACCAGTGGCTGGAAACTCCTTAAAACACTCCATTTATCACATGGGTGATGTTATATAGCTCCAAAGCTTTGACTGCATGGTAAAGGAATCTATTTGAGTAACTTGGTAACACTTGTGGTGTACTGGCCTCCAGGCAGGTCCCGATGCTCCCGCTCAGCATGTGTTTTTGGGGCAGATTCATAGCAGAGGGAGCAAAGAAATTTGCAGCACAAATGCATCAACTGGTTGCCTTCAATAGGATGTTATATCAAAATGGTGCACACTTGCAGAGGATCAATCCTTGGCAGCATGGTAGTATAATGGTTAGCACTGCTGCCTCACAGCACTAAGGATCTGGGTTCAATTCCCAGCCTCGGGTCACTGTCTGTGTAGAGTTTGCATGTTCTCCCCATATCTGTGTGGGTTTCCTCCGGGTGCTCCGGTTTCCTTCCAAACTCCAAAGATGTGCAGATTAGGTTTATTGGCCATGCTAAATTGACCCTGGTTTCAGGGGGATTAGTAGGGTAAATCTGTGAGGTCGTGGGGATAGGGTGGGATTGTCGTCAGTGCAGGCTCGATGCCCTCCTTCTGTACTATGGGGATTCTATGACATTTGGAACACAATGGGCTGTGGGACCATCGCTGCTGACCTGTTTCTGCCCTCTCTATTTTTCAGTTCCGAACCGTTGTTTCCATGGCTACCAGTTTTGTTGGGGGTGGGGTGAAGTCTGTTCCCAAGTCTGATCCAAAACCTGTCCCAGTGCATGCGTTTTCCACTAAGGAAAAGGGTCAGGAAGTGGGAACTTTGCCTGATATCCTGTAGTGCTGAGTATAATTGTACAATCTAGCTGACGGTGAATGGCAGCCAAGCTGGACTGGTTTGGGAATCGGGAATGATTTGCACACTCCACAACATGCTGGTAAGATGGCGGAGTAGCCAATGGCACACCTGGCTTTGGGGAAGGCCCCGCAGTGACGTTGATATGTCCTTCAGAAGTTTTGCATGTGAACAATTCACAGCTCTTTCAACTGTCCAGGACTCACGTTTGATTTCCCCTTTCTTTTTCTCTGTACGATGCTATCCATTTATTATGTAGAGACACCAAGAGTTTTTGAATCTCCAGAGCAGAGAAGAAACTCTCCCAAGAACTCCAGTAGAAAGCCAGAGACAAAAACTCGAAGCCTGTCCAAGTCACCCAGCCCGAAGAGAACAGCAAAAGTTGAAGGTAAGCGGCCAACAAAAACTCACTAAGTTGGCCATGGTAAAGTTGCCATGGTCCCAGATCATTGAAGGCCATTCTCTCCTTTAAGGCAGAGATTTAACCTAAGGATTACCACACCTCAGGGGGCAGCAGCAAGATTGAAAGGGGGGGGGGCCTTCATGAGTAACCTCAGCCGGTACTGGAATTGAACTCTCGTTGTTGGCATTGCTCTATATCATGAAGCAGTTGTCCAGCCAACTGAGCTATACAGACTCTTCAGTAGAGCCTACGTTGAATGCATATGGAATCATAGAATCCTACAGTGCAGAAGGAGGCCAGTCAGCCCATCGAGTTTGCACCAACCACCAAGGCCCTGTCTCCATAACCCCGCACATTTGCCTTAGTTAGTCCCCCTGATGCTAAGGGGCAATTTAGCGTGGCCAATCCACCTAATCCGCACATCTCTGGACTGTGGGAGGAAACCGGAGCACCCAGAGGAAACCCACACAGACACAGGGAGAATGTGCAAACTCCACACAGACAGTGACCCGAGGCCGAAATTGAACCCGGGTCCCTGGTGCTGTGAGGCAGCAGTGCTAACCACTGTGCCACCGTGCCATCCCTATATATATTTGAATAATGTGGACAGAGGCTGCAGTTTTATATCTTTGTATCAGATATAAAGCTCAGCCACACAGGCATAAGCTGTGGCTCAGTGGGCAGCACACTTGCCATTGAGTCAAAAATTTGTGGATTTAAATCCCACCCCAAATATTTAAATTATTTCAGTACTCCCAAGTGAGGGCACGTTAAACTGAAGCACATTTCCTGCTCCATTTTCCTGAGGACGTATAAGGGTCCAATTGAGATGAGTAGGGGAGGTCTCCTCTTTAACTACCATCATTAAAAGTGCAGACAATCTGGTTGTTGTAAATTGCTGTGTGTGGGAGCTTGCTCTGCACAAGTTGGCTCCCACATATATGTCAAAATTTAGATCAACATGCGTGGAGATCATTTAAAGTGCTATGTAAATGCACTTTCTTATTAGAAGATCTCCCAAACAACAAACTATCGAAATGTTGTCTCTATTCTCTCCCCGTGGATGCTGTCAGGCCTGCTGGGATTTTTCAGCATTTTCTGCTCTTGTTTCAGAATCCAGCATCCGCAGAACTTTTGTTTTAACGAACTATCAAGGACTATTTTATCCACACACAGGAGATGTTGGGGATATTCAGTGGGCCAACCGTTCCTTTCCTGCCAGCTAATGTTGTGTCTGCTTCCTTGTTTTGAAATGGTAAAAGTCCCACATCTGCAATCCCTTTTTAAGTCTTGGCAGCCAAACTGCCTTGAGCTTTGAAGAAGACTCTGGCTAACGACCAGGGCGCTGCCTTGGGATTATCTGCAGTGTGGTTTTGTCATTAGCAACCTACACCTGCAAAGTCTGGAGAGCTAAGCGTCCAACTATTATGTAAGTGGTCATTAAGTAAAGAAGATTTGTGTAAGATAGTTCAATATGTCTGACCTTTCTAACAATGCAATGTACCTCATCAGGGAGGCAAACAGGATTTGATTTAACATGAGATTTGTCTCTGACAATATGATACCGTGGGAGCTCGGGTTTAACATTTACATAGAAACATAGAAGATAGGAGCAGGAGGAGGCCATTTGGCCCTTCGAACCTGCTCCACCATTCATCACAATCATAGTTAGCCATCTAACTCAATAGCCTAATCCTGCTTTCTCCCCATAGCCTTTGACCCCATTTGTCCCAAGTGCTACATCTAGCCATCTCTCGAATACATTCGATATTTGGGCATCAACTCCTTCCTGTGGTAATTTGACAGCAAAATATATATTTTTTAAAGAGCTAAATAAGTTTTGATCAAATCAAATGTAACATGATTTTAGGAGCCAGTGTGGTCTTGAAGTGATTGGATAGCCTGCGCAGACCAGAAATCCCCAGGTCCTGCCTCCAGTCTGCACTGAATCCCACTGTCTGAACTGTGCTGGGATCAGGAGAGGGGAAAATTGGCCGTGGTTCCTGTTCCCAATTGCGATCCAGCAACATCCAACTGGGAGTAAATCTCAAACGAGGAAAGACTGGGGTTTCCCATGAACTTCATGCGGCCCAATAGCAACGAATAAAAACAAAATATTTCAGCCTCTTGAGTCTGTTCTGTCATTTACTGAGATGGCTGATCTGTGACCTAACTCTACCTACCTACTGTTCCCCTATATCCCGTAATCCTCTGATTAACAGAAATCCATCCATCTCGGACTTAAAATTAACAATTGACCCAGTATCAGCTGCAATTTGCAGAGGACACAGATGAGGCTGACTTATTAATGATTGATTCCTGGGTGACCTGCTATTATAGTACCCCAGGCCAGGCTGGTATATCAGCCATGACTGGGATTTTAACCCTCCCTTAGTTCAGCCAAACTGCCTGACTTGCATAAGAACATAACAACTAGGAGCAGGAGTCGGCCATCTGGCTCCTCGAGCCTGTTCCGCCATTCATTAAGATCATGGCTGATCTTCTCATGGACTCAGCTCCACTTACCCACCTGCTCACCATAACCCTTAATTCCTTTGCTGTTCAAAAATGTATCTATCCTTGCCTTAAAAACATTCAATGAGGTAGCCTCAATTGTTTCACTGGGCAGGGAATTCCACAGATTCACAACCCTTTGGGTGAAGAAGTTCCTCCTCAACTCAGTCCTAAATCTGCTCCCCCTTATTTTGAGGCCATGCCTCCAAGTTCTAGTTTCACCCACCAGTGGAAACAATCTCCCTGTTTCTGTCTTATCTAATCCCTTCATAATCTTATATGTTTTTATAAGATCTCCCCTCAGTCCACACTGGAGCATCCCTGGGGAAGGAGCGAGTGAGTACACACCAGGCCTTCCATTGCTGGTGGACGCCGGAGAGGCTGGAGAACATCGCAGACACCAAGAACTATAGAAACCTAGAAACTAGAAGCAGGAGGAGGCCATTTGGCCCTTCAAGTCTGCTCTGCCATTCATTATGATCATGGATGATCATCAAACTTAATAGCCTCATCCTGCCTCACCCCCCCAAATACCCTTTGACCTAATTCTTTTGTCATTTAATATTTTACTGTAATCTGATGAGCAATTAATAATTTGTCGCTTATGGTCACTGTCCCTTTAAAAAGTGGGCACCTCTTGTCTCTTTCTTTTAGTGATATCTGTCATCCCAGTTGACATTTTATTATGCTTAGTTCCCTTTTTTCCTCAAGTGGCATGCACCCCCTCCCTAACTCCCAGCAGTCAGGTTCGAATCCCACCATGGCAGATGGTGAAATTTGAATTCAGTAAAAATGTGGAATTAAAAATTTTGCTGATGGCAATGAAACCATTATCGGTTGTTGAAAAAGCCCATCTGGTTCACTAATGTCCTTTAGGGAAGGGAACCTGCCTTCCTTACCTGGTCTGGCCTGCATATGACTCCTGAACCACAGCAATGTGGTTGGCTCTCAACTGCCCTCTGAAATGGAGGGCAATTAGGGAAGGGCAACAAATGCAGAGCCCAGCCAGCCACGCCCACGTCCTATAAAATTAATTTAAAAAAAACCTACCTTTGAAATTTGAAGTTGTGTCTCAGAGGTGTTTGAATATTGAGGCAGAATCTAGAAATGTTATTTCAAAGTGCCATGCGTCTGATCTTGTCCCCCCCCGCACCTCTCCCCACTCCCCCCGCCCCCGCCCCACCCTCATCTCCACTGATTTTTGAGATGCTAACCCAGGGTGTCCAAATCCTTACAACCCTTCCTTCCTCTGTCATTTTCTCCAGCCCTCCCAAATCTCGGTGTTCCTTCAGTTTTGGTCCTCTTGTGAAGCGTGCTTCCTTCGCCCTCGATCACCGCCTCCCCACCCCCAACTAAATATTGGTGTCCGTGCTTTCAGCAGCCAAGGCCCCGGTTCTGGAATACGTTCCCTAAGCCTCTCTGTCTCTCCAGCTCACTTTCTTCCTCTAAGGCATTCCTTACAGCTCATCCCTTTGGTTCAAACCTTTAGCCAATCTGTTCTTATATCCCCTAATGGGGTTCGGGGGTCCAGTGTTTATCGGCTTGCACTTCTGTGAAGCTCCTTGGGATGTTGAGCCCCACTGAAGGCGCTATATAAATACAACTAGTTTTTGTTGGCTACCCCATTACGTCTCTAGGTATTGATGCAAAGCTTGGTGTACAAATCTGCTGCTGGATCTGGGTCTCACAAAGGAGTCTTTTGGAAAGCCTAATACAGATGGGAAATACATAGTCAATGGCAGAACCATTAAGAGTATTGATAAGCAGAGGGATCTGGGTGTACAAGTACGCAGGTCACTGAAAGGAGAAGATAGTCAAGAAGGCATATGGCATACTTAACTTCATCAGTCGTGTCATTGAGTTTAAAAATTGGTGAGTCGTGTTGCAGCTTTATAGAACCTTAATCAGGTCACACTTGGAATATAGTGTTCAATTCTGGTCACCACACTACCAGAAGGATGTGGAGGCTTTGAAGAAGGTACAGATAAGGTCTATCAGGATTTTGCCTGGTATGGAGGGCATTAGTTGTGAGGAGAGATTGGAGAAATGTGGTTTGTTCTCACTGGAATGATCGAGGTTGAGGTGCAACCTGATAGAAGTCTACAAGATTATGAGTAGCAAGGGCAGAGTGGATAGTCAGAAGCTTTTTCCCAGGGTGGAAGAGTCAATTACTAGGGGACACAGACTTAAGGTGCGAGGGACAAGGTTTATAAGAGATGTATGAGGCAAGCTTTTTAACACAGAGGGTGGTGGGTGCCTGGAACTTGCTGCTGGGGGAAGTAGTGGAAACAGATACGATAGTGACTTTTGATAGGTGATGACAAATACATGAATAGGATGGGAATAGAAGGATATGGTTCTCAGAAGAGCGGGGGGTTTTAGTTCAGTCAGGCAGCATGGTCAGTGCAGGCTTGGAGGGCCGAAGGGCCTGTTCCTGGGCCGTAATTTTCTTTGTTCTTTGAAGCAAGGGAGACAGTCAGAGGGAGGAAAATGTTCAAATGTAATTACTTTCTTCCCCTTGAGCATGTCAACATGCAGGATGACAGCCCTTGATATAGTGTTAGTGTTTATTCCCTGTGAACTACAGTGGAATATATCGGCAGGTCTGCACAGAAATGCAGTTGCTGACTGCGACTCAGTACAGTTACAGTATTGTCTGGATGACTGCATTTCCCCAGAGGGGTCAAACCAGCGAGAATGGGGAAGGTTAAATCTCTGAATATAATGTATTGATTGGCAGCGCAGAGCGTTATAACCCCCTTTTTGTGTATTCCGGCCTTACTGTGCTGCTTTGAAATGCATTAAAATTATTTCTTCTAACAGATTGCTGCGAGGGAGAAAAAAAAGAGATTGCCTGGCTTTTCCTTGGAGAGTAAACGGCGAGGCGATGACACAAGGTGGCATTTATCATTGTAACTGCCACTGTCAGAGGGTTTTTATTGGCCATTTGTTTCTGTCAGGCGTGATGTCAGAGCAGTGTTACTCACAGATGGATTGCAGTTCAAAGGTCACGTTGCCAGGGGCCACGGACTTTAATGGGAATAATCATAGAATTTTTTTAACGAGTTATTTTTGCAGTCACCTACCCAGAGTTGTTGGTGTTTCCGCCGTCTGAACTTGCCCATTTATTTTATTTTATTTTGAGGTTTTATTGGCGCACTGCTTGATGAGGGTACCTCAAAGTCACCTTTTCCTCTCTCCGCTCTCGTTCGTCCTGTGGAGGTTGAGGCAATATTAATGTCGCCCACCAACATCCACCCCAGCCCTCCCGTCCTTTTCCATTTCCAGCTGTGTGCCTCCAACTTCATCAGTTCTTTTCTCCTCGACGTTCTGTTGCTTCCTGAGAACCAGCTTCTCATTGGATGAATGGGATTTTCCTGGCTACTGTCACCTAAAGGCTGGAAAGTCCTGCCTGAGGTAAACAGACCTCTGCACAGTCCGTGTCTCGCCCACTACGATTCCCATGGCAGGTGGGATGTAAAAATCCCGCCCAATGACTAAGACCATCCGTTGTCATTGAAACATAGGAACCAGGAGCAGGAGGAGGCCATTTGGCCCTTCGAGCCTGCTCCGCCATTCATTTTGATCATGGCTGATTATCAAATTCAATATCCTTTGATCCCTTTAGTCCCAAGAGCTATATCTAGTTTCTTCTTGAAATCACACAACGTTTTGGCCTTGGAAATTGATGGAGGATTTGTTGGAGGTTCATTAAATTATGATGGATCGAGGAACAGTTGACGAAAGCTGTTTCCATTAACTAACTTTTGTAGTACCTGAGGACACAGATGCTTTGGGTAAGGGACACAGGGAGGATGGGAGGAAGAACTATTCTGTGCAATGACTGGTGATGGTTTTCAGTTCGCTGCCCACATGGGCAATGCAAGCGGAGACTATAGCTCATTTCAAAGGAAAATTGGGATGAGCATTTGAAGGAAATAAATTTGGAGGATTACAGGGACAGAGCAAGGGAATGGGTCTGACTGAATTGCTCTGCAGAGAACCCACATGGACTCAATGGGCTGAATGGCCTCCTCCTATAGCTCTGACTTAAATTGGGAGAGGAAGACAAGAGTTCAGTTCATCAAACTGGCAGAAACATTTAAACCTAATTGACACAGTGGAATGATGCCATCCTCATTAGTTTTATGATATATTTCACTTCCATTAGTTGCCATTTCAAGTGCTTCCTTTTGCTGTGTGTTAGTAAAGTTTAAAGTTATAAAGTTTATTTATTAGTGTATTATGGTTCAGGTCAGAAACTCCAAAGTGTTTTATGAAGCCCATCTGGATCATAAATTTTGCGTTTTGAGTTTGGCTCGGAAGAGCACAAAATGTCTTACTTCAGGCATGATTCAAGTGATCCACTAGGGAGCTTTTAGCAAACAAAGTTTATTTAAGAATATAGTTAACGTGAATCGTAAGAAAATTTAGCAAGAGCTTTTATCAATTACAAACAGGAAAAAAAACACTATAATGTATAACAGCAGATATTCCAATCAAAACCAATGCCCAATAACCAGATTTACCACTGAACAGGCTAAAGCTCACATGATATTGAAATTCAGTTCCCTTGGCTGAATGCTGATTTCAAATGATCTTGAAAACTCAGAGCAGTTTGTAGTCAGATCAGCTCCCCAAAACACAGATTCTATACTGACAAGCCTTCCTTTCAGCTAACTGATAAAATTTTCAAAGCAAAACAGAGAGAGGCAAAGAGATTTATTTTCCAGCTTGCTTCTAAGACTGCCTCTAAACTTGCAGTGAAAATGAAACTGAAAGCTGAAAAACTTTGGTCACCTGATCTAGCCATGGTTTTTTTTTCCTGCTTCCAACAATGATGTCACCCAAGGCTGTGACCATGATTAATAGAAACCTCTTAAAGGTACACTAAATCACAAGTGTCGCAGGTAGGCTAACATTAACATTGCAATGAAATTGTGTGTGACCATTATTTCACCAGAATGATGCCTGGGAGGGAGCTATGAAAAGAGGCTTAATACACTGGGGTTGTTTTCTTTCGAGAAGACTGAACAAGGACCTCAGAAAGGTGTTTCAGATTATGATGGGTACAGACAGGATGGATAGGAAGCAGCTACTCCCCTGAGGTGAAGAGTCAATAACTAAGTGGTATATTATTAAAGTGAGGGGCAAGAGGTTTAGAGAGGACTTGAAGAAAAATGTTTTCACCCAGCAGGTGATGGTAGTCAGGAATGCACTGCCTGGGAGAATAGTTGGGGCAGGAAACCTCACAACCTTTAAAAAGTATGTGGATGAACATTAGAAATGTCATAAAATTCAAGGCAATGATCCAAGTGCTGGCAAGTGGGATTAGAGTAGATTTAGTGTAGATTTGTTGATGCAGACTTGATGAGCCGAAGAGCCTATTTTATACTATACGACTCTGTGTGACTCTGTGTTAAATACCATCGTAAGAAGTCTCACAATACCAGGTTAAAGACCAACAGGTTTATTTGTTAGCACAAGCTTTCAGAGCACTGCTCCTTCTTCAGGTGGCTCACCTGAAGAAGGAGTGACACTCCAAAAGCTTATGCTACAAAATTAACCTGTTGGACTTTAACCTGGTATTGTGAGACTCCTTACTGTGCTTACCCCAGTCCGACGCCAGCATCTCCACATCATCTTAAATACCACTGGCAGATTCATAGAATCCCTACAGTGCAGACGGAGGTCATTCAGCCCATTGAGTCTCTACCAGGCCCTATTCCCATAACCCTACACATTTCCCTGTTAATCCCCTGACACTAGGGTCAAATTAGCACAGCCAATCAATCTAACCCACACATCTTTGCACTGTGGGATGAAACCAGAGCACCTGGAGGAAACCCACACAGACACAGGTAGAATATGCAAACTCCACACAGTCAGTCACCCAAGGCTGGAATTGAACCAGGGTCCTTGGCACTATGAGGCAGCAGCGCTAAACACTGTATCACCGTGCTGTCCAGATTGCTCCAACCGAGGTAATTGCTGACCCATAAAGCACACCTCCGTATGGAAAGCTTATAGACAAGAATGTTTTATCTGTGAGTAGGTAAGTTCAACTTATCGGAACAGCTATTCGATCATTGAAAAGGAGATGACACTAAATAAAACAGCATCCTGAAACTTTTCCACTCCTGAAGGGCTCAACTTGTCAAAAACAAATTGTTGCAAACTAATCCCAGCCGCTTGTCTTTCTACCAGAATCCAACTCTTCTGACATTTTTGCATGGAGAGAAGGTCAGAAATTGGTCAGGATGTTGCTTGGCCCACCTCCAAAACTTCCCGACTTCCTGGCGAAGACTCTAGATCCAGAAGACAGGAATGACTGTGACTCATCAGGTAATTTTCAAAATTGTGCTGACTAAATAAATAAATGGCTTTGTCTGCTCATGTCCTCTTTGTGCTTTTCTCTGAGAAAATGATGAGTGGCAGCTTCTATATTTCACTCAACTGCACACCCTTTCCTATTGTTAGGGACCAGGCCAAAAACGCCAAGGTATTTTACAAAGTTAGCCTAGATCCTAACTTTTATATTTGATTTGGCATTAAGGTGAGCTGAAGATGTTTCATTCCATGTATGATTCCAGTGACCCACTGGGAAGCTTTTATCAAAGTTTATTTAAGAATGCAATTAGATTACAACAAAAAGAAGTAGCATAACTTTTACCAATTAAAATATTTAAACATGACAAAATATAATTCTTAACAGCTAACTATCTCCAGTGTTCCAGTTTAGCAGTATCACCCATAAACGTAAATCCCTTCTTTAGGTTTAGTTAGCACTGAAACAAAGGATGTACTATATTTCCAGTCTTTTGACACTTCTGGAGAGTAATCCAGACAAACCCCCATCTTCTAATTCTCATGCAGCAACTTCCAGAAAAATCTCCATCCCCAAACAGTAAAATCTCATAGAGAAAGGCTTGTTTCTTGGCAGATTCATGCCTCCACTTCGGACAGAGCAAGAGATGCAGAGAAAGCGGCCTGTCTCTAAAAAAAAACCCAAAGAACAGACTGCCTTCAGCTCTCTGTCAAGCCAAACTGCACTTGGTCATATGATCTTACCTGTCAATCAATCAAATGAAGCCCCACTCTGTAATGGCCCAGGGAAAAACACAAAACAACAGAACCCTCCATTAATTCAGATCAAAACAAACACTGCATCAATTAAGATCAATTATGCTATCGCAGAAACAGTAAAGCGACGCTAGATTGTGACAAAATAGCTCCGATAAAGTGGAAGGGGCTAGTAAACACTACAGCACAGTAACAGACGAGAATACATTTCTCAAAGGCCCAGTATCGTCACACTGTTAATTTCCTTTTCTTGGTGACCATGACTGTTCCTTGTTTCTTTTATTATAACCGTTTCCATGCGAGTGTCTGGGGCATAGATGCATCAAATTGGCACTCCACCTATTGTGTCGCGTCTATTAAATTGGATGTTTGAGGTTCCATTGTAATCAGTTTTTCAATTCATTCTCTGGATGTGTGCATTGCTGACGAGTCCAGCATTTGTTGCTGATCCTTTATTTCTGCCTTGTTGAACAGATGCAGTCCATGCAGTTTACATCAGAACATAAAAATAGGAATGGACACAGGCCATGCATTCTTCTGTCTGCTTCACCCTTCAATCAGGACATGACTGAATAAATTGAGGCCTTAACTCTATCTTCTTACCCTGCCCTTCTCCATAACTCCTGACTCCCTGTGGATCAAAAATGGGTCCAACTCAACCTTGAATCTATTCAATGACCCAGCCTTCACTACTCACTGGGAATTAGACCTCTAAAGAACAATGATCCTCAGAGAAGAAATTCCTTCCCATCTTGTATCTTATTTTGAACCTCTGCCTTCTAGATCTACATTTCTCCTCTCAACATCTACCCTGTCAAACTCCCTCAGAATCTTATCATTTTCAATTAGATCACCTTCCATTCTTCTAAAGTCCAATGTGTATAGATAAAAGCAAAATACTGCAGATGCTGGAATCTGAAACAGAAAATGCTGGAAAATCTCAGCAGGTCTGACAGCGTCTGTGGAGAGTGAATAGAGCCAAAGTCCCACATCTGGATGACCCTTTCTAACTTGAAACATTGGCTCTATTCTCTCTCCACAAATGCTGTTAGACATGCTGAGATTTTCCAGCGTTTTCTGTCCAATGTGTGTAGGCCTGACCTGCTCAACTTTTCAAGTTCGATTCCCTGCTGGGTCACTCTCTGTGTGGAGTTTGCATGTTCTTCCCGTATCTGCCTGGGTTTCCTCTGGATGCTCTGGTTTCCTCCCGCAGTCACGCTGGTTAGGTGGATTGGCCACGCTAAATTGCCTTAGTGCCCAGTGGGGACTAGCTAGAGAAATGCATGGGGTTATGGGGCTAGGGTGTGGATGGGATTGTGGCTGGTGCAGGCTCGATGGGCCGAATGGCCTCTTTCTGCACGGCAGGATTCTATAAGAAGTGTTTGTTTTCAAATCTACAATTGTTAACAGGAGTCTGATAAATCTTCCATTAGTAGAAATATCAAAACACAAGGATACCCTCTTCCTGGACTGTCCTGTGTCTATCGAAATTGGTATGCTGGACACTTTCTAACTTCAACTTATTATCCATTGTCTGAGTGTAATTTCCAGCAATTGTTCATTAGTTTTTTGTTCAATAAAACAGGACAGAAAGTAAAAGACCCAACGGAACTTGAACGATCCAGTTCACTCACAAAGAGCCCAAAAGGAAGACTTTGCTTTACACCAGAGGGTAATCAAGATTGTACTCCTATTCAAAATCATCCATTAGACTCTAACCAGCCTGGGCTGGAGACTGGATGGGTAACCAGAAATATAGATGGCTCCCAATCTGAGAACAATGTTGGAGGAAATCAAAACTCTTGGAAAATGGGAAGCGGCAGCTCAAACCTGGAAAGAGGACATGATGACGATGACCAGAGGGGACATGGAAGTCCGACAGGACATAACTACTTTGTATCTCATAAAGGCAAGCCAGGAAATCCAAATCCGACTGACACCAATCCAAGATTGGGACCATGTCCTGCTCATAAGAGGAGCCTTACGCCTCAAAAAGGCCGAGCATCTTCCTCCAGCCCATTTCTGAAAAATCCTGGTACAGAGAGCCAGGCGGAGAGAGGGGCAGGGACAGGAGAATGTCCGGCATCTCCACCAACCCGCAGTTACAACGGGGACGTGGTGCGCGACTACATGAACAAGCAGCTGGTCGAGCGCAAGAAGAAGGAGAGGGAAGAGAAACGCTTTGTGAAGCAAGCCATGGAGATGAGGAAAAAGAGGCTGCAGGAAGTCTACAAGAAACAAAAAGAGGCTTTCTCGAAGAAAACGAGAGGGACGAAGAGGCCGGCCGGAGCACAAGAATCTGCAAAGGGAGTGAGTTCCTGACTTTTCAAAAAAAACCTCACCATTTTACAATGATCAATTTAATCTGAGTCAGAGTAAGGAACAGAGTGGGAGCTGGTGCTAGTATAAGTGACCGTGAGGTTGTTGCATTGTCCTAAAAACCGAAACTAGATCACTAATGTCCCCTTGGGAAGGAAATCTGCCCTCTTTACCCAGCCTGGTCTTTGTCTGATTCAATTCCCCCACCCTTCAGAATGACTCTCTGAGGATGGCAGGCCATTCCTCTGGGTAACCAGGACAGGCCTTGCTGGTAGCACCCACATTATGCTGGCTGCTCTTCCGAGGCAGCAGGAAGTGTGGACAGAGAGTAACCGTAATGGGAAACTCATACTCTAACCTTTGTCGTAGCTTGGCTGGGACGGTTATATAGAAAGTAATAGTTGGGTTTCCCGTTCTCCTGATGCTGAAACCAAATCTCAGATTGACTTTCTCATTTCCCTCTGATAGGGCAATAGAGCAGGTGAAACTGGAGCAATGAATGGTGGGATACCAGTGCAAAACAACATGGAGTCTGGAGACTTGAAGGAAAGGTACTCTTCATCAAAATCAAGTCACAATTGTTGATGAGAAGTTGTTGACCTGAAATGTTAACTCTGTTCTTTCTCCTGCTACAGACGCTGCTGAGTATTTCCGGAATTTTCTGTTGTTATTTCCAAAGTGCTTTGCAGCCAGTATAGTACATTTTGAGTGTAGTCACTGTGGTGATGTGGGTAACACAGCAGTCAATTTATGCACAGCAAGGATCATAGAGTCCCTACGGTGCAGAAGGAGGAGGCCATTTGGCCCATCGAGTCTGCACCGATCCTACCCAGGCCCTATTCCCATAGCCCCACACATTTACGTGGCTAATCCCCCTGACACTCAGGACAATTTTAGCATGGCCAATCAACCTAACCAAGCAATCTACCACAATTCGCATTATATAATGACCAAATCATATATCACTGATGTGAGTTGAGTGATTAAATGTTGGCCAGGACACTGGGGAACACTCCTCTGTTCTTCTCCAAAACAGTCCCATGGATCTTTATGCCCACCTGAGAGTGCAAACAACATAAGAATATAAGAACTAGGAGCAAGAGTAGTCCATCTGGCCCCTCGAGCCTGCTCTGCCATTCCATAAGATCATGGCTGATCTTTTCATGGACTCAGCTCCACTTACCCGCCCGCTCATCGTAACCCTTAATTCCTTTACTGTTCAAAAATTTATCTATCCTTGCTTTAAAATCATTCAATGAGGTAGTCTGAACGACTTCGCTGGGCAGGGAATTCCACAGATTCACAACCCTTTGGGTGAAAATGTTCTTCCACAACTCAGTCCTAAATCTGTTCCCGTTACTTTGAGGCCATGCCCCCTAGTTCGATTGAGTGTACATAGGGATGGGGGTGGGTGGGACTAACACAAACCTGTACAGTGAGAGGGGAAGGTATAAGTATAGTGCCTAGCCCAGTTTTAATAAAAGCAGCTTGCGATTGTATTCTCAGGGAAGGTCTGAGACGTCCAGGTTGCCAATCCCTTCTACCTGAGGACTACTATAATGTCTGATATAATCCACTTAACCTGCCTTTTGAACTGCTAAACTGCAGCCCGTCAAATGCCAATTACAGACTATGGATGAATTTACTGGGTAATAAATTGGGTCGTCCAGTTTCATTCTGTGATAATTGAGGTCTCTGTTCGCTGCTGTGAGGCACAGTGCTTGTGGAAACCATTCAAAGGTGGTTACTGATTGCTTCAGACTGTGGTGAAGCCCGTAGCATTGAACAGATCAAAACACAAGACAGCAAATGGGGTAAAAGGGAGGAGCATTTTCTGGTAGACCCGTGAGAACCAACTCTGTTTGAGATTAATTTGCATCATCCACTTTTTCCACTTCACCCACCCGCAAATAATTAATTGTATCATCCTTTCCACCCCTCACCCCTCTTATCTCACCACCTCTATACCATTCCTCCTCCTCCCCTTCTCGCTCACTTGTGCCCTCACTCTTCCTGCTCCTATCCCCACCACGTCATGTTTTGCCAATCTCAACCATTCCTCTCACTACCCCGTCCTAACCCTGTTCCCTCCCACTCCGCTCTCCCTCTTATCAGTCATCCTCTCCCATCTTTCCTTCACCTTTCCCCCCCTGCCTTCTCGCCAGCCCACCTTCCCAGCACCCACCCGTTGTTATCCAAACTCATGCTGGGGTTTGGTAGGCGTCTCTGCACTCCAGTATCTTCCCAAAGATAATGTTTCTCGATGTCAGTCTCTGGTGTTGAGTTTCCTCAGGCCCCCTCACTATGGGGACAGCACACTGAGATCAGTTTAACTGTTAAGGTTCCCCGTAACCCCACTATTTACCCTGTTAGCGATCCCACCCCGCCGACACTAAGGAGCTATTTTGCATGATCAATCTTTGGACTGTGGGAGGAAACCGGACCATCCGGAGAAAACCCACACAGACACGGGGAGAACATGCAGACTCCACACAGTCAGTGACCCGAGGCCAGAATTGAACCCGGGTGTGACGATGCCACCCTTCAAAGGGTTAATGGAAGCAGTGCAGGAGTGAAATGCAGTCATGATCAAATTAAGGGGCTGAATGGCCTCCTTCTGTTCTAACCAGGGTCACTGGGTGAAGATCAGTGTGTATTCCTAGTCACAACTCCCCCTTCCAGGTCATCACCACTCACTGGTGGTGGGGGACGGGGAACAGAGAGTTATTCCCCAACGTCCCCCTATTCTCTGATGAACCCCTGACTAAAATTGAATTCTGTCCAGCATCCTCCTACAATAAGAAGTCTCAAAACACCGGGTTAAAGTCCAACAGGTTTATTTGGAATCGCGAGCTTTCGGAGCGCTGCACCTTCATCAGGTGAGTGGAGAGGTAGGTTCCACAAACATGGCACATAGAGACACAATTGCAAGATTATCTTGCAATTATGTCTCCGTCTATATATCTGTTTTTGTGACAACTACCTCTCCACTCATCTGATGAAGGAGCAGTGCTCTGAAAGCTCGCGATTCCAAACAAACCTGTTGGACTTTAACCTGGTGCTGTGAGACTTCTTATTGTGCCCACCCCAGTCCATCGCCAGTATCTCCACATCATGGTTCTCCTATAATACGGCAGTGCTTATTGTAAAACGTAACGATATATCTTTTGTTACACAGTCAGTCACGCCAGTGGGAGCTGACTTATTCCCTGGGGTCATTCCATGAAGATCTGTCTGGCAAAGGTAGCCCGCTGAGGATGAAAGATCTCGAGCCACATCATCGGTCCTCTCCGCCATCTCTCTCGCAGCCCATCAATCAACCCACGCTGTTACCACTGACAAACCGTGAGGGACAAGCGAGCCATAAAGGCGTTGGCTACAGGAGTAAGCAGCAGCGTATCGAGGCCCTCTGCTCCATGGCGATGGCCCTCAGCGGTCGTATCGAGAACGAAGCCCGGAGGCTGGGAGTGAGGGCGGAGCTTCGGGAAAACCCTGGAAACCAAGGGTGGAAGCCAATGGATTTGGGTGGCTTCGCCCATGCAGATCCTGCTGCCACGTGGGCCGACAGCTGTGGCCTGAGGTGGCGGAACAGCCCAGACACTGACCCAGTCCCGACACCAAGGGAGATGAATGACTTCAAGATCTCACCCAGCCTCCTCCAGAAGAGGGAGGAGCAGCAGGAGGCTGTTCCACCCAAGGACAAAATGGTGGACAATCGACTTGAGCTGGAGGTCAAGGAACGAAGGGATGAGTTGCAGTGCAGTTCCTCCTCACCTAGTGAGAGCTTCCTGTGGAGCGACTCTGAACCTTTGGCAGAACATGGACTGCACAGCAAACCCAGAGAGCCTGACCACCCCCAGCCAGGTGAACACAACAGTAGGACGATGCAGTCTGTATTCGAACCCACCTTCCCCACTTCTGTTTGAGACCTTCCTACCCTCACTTCTCAACTGACTCATTCCCTCTCTCTTCTTAAATTTTCGGAATATGGGTATCGCAGATGAGACCATCACAAATTGCCCATCCGCTGCTTTCCTTGAGGAAGTAGAGATGTTTTCCAGCAATTGGTTTTACAACTGGTTACTTCTGAGTCCAAAGGGGTGCGGTTAGGTGGATTGGCCATGTTACATTGTCCCTTAGTGTTAGGGGGATTAGCAGGGTAAATACGTGGGGTTACGAGGATATGACCTGGGTGGGATTGTTGTCAGTGCAGGCTCAATGGGCTGGATGGTCACCTTCTGCACTGTCGGGATTCTATTCTATTCTGTGAGGGTACTGAGCCAGTCATGCAGTGTGAGCCTGGAGTCCTGTGGAGGGCAATGTGCTTTGGGAGGACAGAGAAGGGATGATGGGGTAAAGGCAGGGGGGAAGGGGCATCTCTGCTGTAATGGATACTAATGTAGCAGTTGGGTTGCCATGGCCTTTCACTTTGTCCCAGAGGTCATAGCAAACGTCTCTAACTTCCGTGAACCGTTTCACAACTTAACATGATAGGATGGGGGTTGGAATCTGGGTTAATAGTTGAGTTGTAGAACCACTTCACAATTGTACATGATTTTTGTCTGAGTTGGTTTGCTCAGTTGGCTGGAATATGGTGCCAAATGATGCCACCAGTGCAAAATAGAATCCCTGTGCAGGTTATGGTAATCCATGGAGACTAGCTTCCTTGCCTTATCACGATTTGAGGTTTGGTTTCCACATCAATCTCTCTGGCAACTTGTCCCTCTCTACTCATGAGTGACTTTGCTCTAACTTGGGTAGATTTCTTCAAAAATGGCTTTATTTATACTAAATACGTAATAAGCTTCTAGGTACATGCGTCTCTTTCATCTACAGTTTATTCCAGCTTTCAAATGAGTCACTATTGCATCATGATGCACATTGTAATCTATTATATATTTAAGTGGTTGGATGATTGCTTTAAGGGCTCATCAATGACTTGATCATGAGGTCATTGGAGTGTTTCACAGTCTTTGTTTCATTTTCTGTTCTGTGCAGAGGACATCATCTCTTTCCTGCAGCGTGGTGACAGAGTGGTTAGCACTGCTGCCTCACAGCGCCATGGACCCGGGTTCAATTCCAGCCTCAGATGACTGTCTCTGTGGAATTTGTACATCATCTCCATGTCCGCGTGGTTTCTTCCGGGTGCTCCAGTCTCCTCCCAACATCCAAAGATGTGCAGGTTAGGTGGATTGGCCATGCTAAATTGCCCCTTAGTGTCCAAAGATGTGTAGGTTAGGGGGATTTAGTGGGATAAATACTTTGGGTTATGGGGAACAGCCTGGGTGGGATTGCCCCTTAATGTCAGAGGGGGTGATGAGGATAGGACCTGGGTAGGATTGTTGCAGGGCCAAATGGCCTCCTTCTGTAAGGATTCTATGAATAAACTTGTTGTATGTTACTTTAAATCTTCATGTGCAACCCACAAATTTTCTTTTTGTATAAAACCCACAACCCCTAATATAGTTAGGACTTTATCTCATTACCATAACTAAGAACCAGTCATGCTACATAAGCCATGCTCGCACTTTAGAATCACTTCACCTTGTTCCTTGAGGCAAATTTATGTTCAGCCTCACTAGCTTTGTGTTTTAATTTCTGAAATCCAACAGATGAACACTTAGAAGATTGGACCTCTTTCTAAAGACATTGTGGTAGGGTAAAAGAACCAAGGCCCTTGACATGCTGTATCTCTGATATTCAAGGAATATGTACAGAGGGGTGGAGCAGATTGTGTTTAACTGGGCCAAGTGTGATTCTTTATTATTTATAAACTCACTCTCTAAGCTTGACATCATCCAAAACTTTGCCATCCATGTCTTAACTTGTACCAAGCCCCATTCCTCCATTAACTTTGTGTTCATTATAATATTATGATGGGGATTGTCTTATGAGGAAAGGCTAAGCGGTTTTTAAAGTTTATTTATTAGTATCACAAGTAGGTTTACATTAACATTGCAATGAAGTTACTGTGAAAATTCCCTTGTCGCCACACTCCGGCACCTGTTCGGGTACACAAAGGGAGAATTTGGCATGGCCAATGCATCTAATTTGGCACATCTTTCGGACTGTGGGAGTAAAACAGGAGCACCCGGAGGAAATGCACGCAGACCTCGCACGGACAGTGACCAAATCTGTGAATTGAACCCAGGTCCCTGGTGCCGTGAGGCAACAACGCTGACCATTGCGCCACCGTGCTGCCCTAAACAGGTTGGAACTCCACTCATTTAGAAGATTGAGAGGTGATACCATTGAGACATTTCGGATTTTTAAGGAGCTGGTAGGGTAAATGCTGACAGGATGTTTCTCCTCATGGGAGAGTGAAGGACCAGAGGGCCTAGCCTCAGAAATAAAGCAGCACCAATTTAAGACTCAGAGGAGGAGGAATTTCTTCTCTGAGGGGTTGTGAGTCTGTGGAACTCCTTGCCACAGGGAGCTATGGGGGCAGTGTCCTTGTGTATATTTAAGGCTGAGATAGATAGATTCTTGATCAGGAAGGGAATCAAGGGTTACAGGGAAAGGGCAGGAAAGTGGACACGAGGATTGTCGGATCAGCCATGATCCTATTGAAGGGTGGAGCAGACTCTAGGGGCTGAATGTCCCTGTTCCTAATTCTTATGGGCTTATATGTTGGATCCCAGTTACACAACATATTGATTTGAAAAATTCTGATCCTTGTTTTCAAATCCCTCCATGGCATTGCCCTCCCCTTCTCTGTCATTTCCTCATCACCCTCCAAGAGTCTGGTCCCTTGTGCATTCCCCATTTCAATCACTCCATCACTTGTGGCTTTGCCTTCTGCAACTGAGGCCCTAAGTTCTGGATTACCCTCCCTACACCACACTGCCTCACTACCTTTCTGTCCTCCTTCAACACACTTCTTAATACCTACCTCCCCAGCCAAGCTTTTGGTCATCTGACTTAACATTGTACCTGGTTCTGTGTCTTACTTTGTTCTATAATACTGTTGTGAAATGCCTTGGAACGGTTTGTTACATCAAAAGATGTGACAAATATGCAGTTTTGTTGTTGACCTTTGCTGATATCGCTTAAGGTTTCTAAAGATTCCTCACCAGTTTCATAAAATCATAGAACGCCAACAGTGCAGAAGGAGGCCATTTGGCCCATCGAGCCTGCAGTGACAATGATCCCACCCAGGCTGTATTCCCATAACCTCATATATTTGCACTGATAATCTCCCTGACACTGAGGGTCAATTTAGCATGGCCAATCAACCTAAACCACACATCTTTGGAGTGTGGGGGGGAAACAGGAATATCCAGAGGAAGCCCATGCAGACATGGGGAGAACATGCAGACTCCACACAGACAGTGACCCCATGCTGGAATTGAACCCAGATCCCTGGCGCTGTGAGGCAGCAGTGCTAACCACTGTACTACTGTGCAGATGTTGCAATTCTCTGTTAAAGAGCCTGAATTGACAGCTTATTGGGTATCTCCTTATCTGACGATTTTTACTTATCGTTTTCTCAAGCTTTTATTTGCCATATATTTTGAAGACCATTTGCTTGGATGGTCCTGTGGCACAGTGGTTAGCACTGCTGCCTCACAGCGCCAGGGACCTGGGTTCAATTCCCAGTTTGGCTCACTGTCTGTGTGGAGTCTGCAAGTTCTCTCCGTGTTCCCTCTGTGGGTTTCCTCCAGGCACTCCGGTTTCTTCCTACAGTCCAAAGATGTGGGGGTTAGGCTGATTGGCCCATACTAAATTGACCCTAGTGTCAGGGGGATTAGCAGCGTAAATATGTCGGGAATAAGTGCTCTGGTTTCCTCCCACAGACCGAAAGATGTGCTGGTTAGGTGCATTGGCCATGCTAAATCCTCCCTCAGTGTACCTGAACAGGCACCAGAGTGTGGCGACTAAGGGATTTTCACAGTAACTTCATTGCAGTGTTAATATAAGCCTTTCTGTGACATTAATAAATAAACTTTAAAGTTATTGTATTCTTTGAAGAACCTCCAGTAATTTAATCCTTTTTTTCTTTTTGCTCAGCTTTAATCTCAGAGCCCGTGAATAAAGGTGCGGATGTCCAGAAAGAGTTCAGCAAAATAGACCCTCAAGTAACAAGGAAAGGCAGGACTAGCGAGCTCCCTTTCAATGGAGCATGGATGGAGGATAGGCCTTTGAATGGAAGGTAATCGAGAGAGTGTTGCTGAAGCTACCTGATACCTGAATCATCAAAATACTCACAAACCACAATGTCACACAGGGATGCTGAGAAATCAGAGAATCAGATAGCACAGAGTCCATGCTAGATCCTCCAGGCAACTTGTGCAGTTTTCCCTTATGTATATGATGTTGGGACAACCTATAGGTTTATTTGCTTAAGTGGAGTGGCCATGTTAAATTGCCTCCTCATGTCCAAAGATGTGTAGGTTAGGTGGATTCAATCATAGAATTGTAGGCTGGAATTCTCCTATTCTGCCCGCCACTGGAATTTTAGCGGGTAGGTTGTGGACAGTGCAATTGACAGTCAGGTAGAATTGCTGGCTTTTAGCCCAGCACGGCTGGAGAACTTGCCCATAGAATCTGTACAGTGCATTTGGCCCATTGTGTCTGCACCAACAACACTCCCACCCCGGCCCTATCCCCTAATCTGACACATTTACCCTGCTAGTCCCCTTGATAGTGAGTCGATTCAGCACGGCCAATCAACCTAATCTACACAGCTTTGGACTGTGGGAGGAAACCAGAGCACCTGCAGACATGGGAAAAACATGCAAACTTCACAGAGTCAGTAACTCGAGGCTGGAATTGAACCCGGGTCTCTGGCGCTGTGAAGCAGCAGTGTTAACCACTATGCCACCATGCTGTCCAATGGCCAGGGTAAATGTGTGAGGTTACAAGGAAAGGATGGGATGCTCTTTTGGAGAATTGGTGCACGTTCAATGGGCTGAATGCCTCATTTTGCACAGTAGGGATTCTGTGTATGTATTAAAAATGGGAACGTTATCCAAACCCAGCTATGAAAGCTGGGGTCATGTTGGAGGTGCGGCTGAGTTGCATACAGTATGCAAAGAGTTTTGTTTTTATTTATTCTTCAATTTCTTCCTGTCTGGGTTGTTCTGTCTGGAATTCTATGGATTGTCTTTGCGGAGTAATATCCTAAATCAAAACACTGAGATCTATAGCTTGTAAACTATTGACAGCATTGGTTTGGGGGTGTTGGGAGGCAGGGGGGGTGCGGGGGGCGGTGGGGGGAGGGGCTGGGAGTTGGTGGCGACACAGTGATTAGCGCTGCTGCCTCACAGTGTCGGGGACCCGGGTTCAGTTCCCAGCTTGGGTCACTGTCTGTGTCGAGTCTGCACATTCTCCCCGTGTCTGCGTGGGTTTCCTCCAGGTGCTCTGGCTTCCATCCCCAGTCCGAAAGACGTGCTGTTTAGGTGCATTCTCCCTCAGTGTATGCAAAGTGCCAGAGTGTGGCGACAAGAGGATCTTCACAGTAATTTTATTGCAGAGTTAATGTAAGCCTACTTGTGATACTAATAAATAAACTTAACTTTTAAATGTGACTCGCGAAAACCCCCAAGGAACTTGCACATGATTTCAGGCTGCAATTGTCTGGAATTTAAACTTGATTGATGTTCCCAGCCGCTCCTGCAAGTGAGAGGAAAATCCTTGGGGATTTTCTTCTCCTATTTCACTCCTTCCGGAGTTTCGATGAACATGTCCAAGAATACTGAGTGTACAGACATATCAACAGAACCACACGTTTGATAGAGTGGTTTCTGGAGAGCAGAGGATTGTGGGTATTGCATCCACCATTACTTGCCAGTTGCAGCCCAGGATTGACAGGATGTGGGAGCAGCAGGGGTGGGGTGAGGCTGTTGGAGATGAGGCCAGGTGTTGAAACCTCTGGGAAAATATGGTCCGACAGGTTATGGCATTTCAGAAGTTTGGGAGTTCAAGCCCCATTCTATACCCTCGAGCACGAAGTTTAGGCTGACAACCCTGTTGGGTACTGAGGGAGGTGCCACCTTTCTGACGAGATGGTAAACCAAGGCTCCATCTGCCTTCTCAGGTGGATATAGAAAATTCTGCGCCATTATTTGGAAGAAGAGCAGAGCGGTTTACCTCTGGTACCCTCACCAATATTTATTCCTCTATCAACTTCACAATTACAGATTACTGTGGTCACGTTATCTCACTTGTGGGATCCTGTTGTGCACAAATTGACTATTGTGCTTCATAGTAACAATGCCTACACTTCATTAGTATGTCATTGTGAAGTGAAAGATGTGAAAAAACCAACACAAGGGTTTCCTTTCTGTAATTTTTAAGGCTTGCAATATACACATTGTCCACTAGATGACACTGTAGCTCTGTTTTCTCTGTGCAATGTGGAAATACAATTGAGGAAACTTATTGTGTCTAACCTGGTGCATTTAATTGTTATTAGTTTGAGATTGTATCACTTGAACCTGTGCTCATTGTTTCCTGGCTTGGCAGCACATCAAAGTTAAAATTCTCATCTTTATTTTCAAATTCCCCTGTGGCCTCACCCCTCCCGATCTCTCTCATCTCCTCCACCTTCAAAACCCCACGGAAACCTCTGTGCTCCTTTGATTCTGGCCTCCAGAGCGTCCCCCATTTCAATGGCTCCACCCTTGGCGGCCGAGCCTTCAGCTGCCTGAGACCCAAACTCCAAAATGTCCTCCCCCCTTTGCCTCTTCTTTCTCATGATGCTTGTGTAAAACCTCTTCTGCCAAGCCTTCGATCACCAGTCTTTGTATCTGGCTGGCTGTCAAAGTTGTTTGTTAAATTTTGCTGTGAAATACCTCAGGACATTTCACTACATTATGGGTGCTATGTGAATGCAAGTTGTTGTGATGAGACACAGGCACAGTGGCAGCACACTGGTACTGTACTTGTGACTGTATCATTGAGTGCGTGTCGAGTGGGGTGTTGTGATCACCCAAAGGATCCTGAGGCGAGGTAAGGAGAAACCTCTCTTTGCAACACGCATTAGGATTTATAACTTTGTGGGATAATTAATACAGATTCAACAGGCACCATTAAAAGGGAATTGGATAAATAATTGCAGGAGAACATAGTGTAATGATGTGGGGAAAAAGCTACAGAGTGGCGTATAACTGGATTGTTTTTAAAAAGAGATTGTGCAGACCTGATGGGCTGAATGGCTTCCTTCTTTGCTGTACCATTCTGGGATGTTACAGGGTGGGTGTGTAGTGGGTAGTGCGGGGTGGATGTGTAGGTGGGTGTGTGATGGATGGTGAGTCTCTGATGTTAACTCTACTTATGATTTCTACGTAGAATCATAGAATCCCTACAGTGCAGAAGAATGGCATCAAGCCCGCACCAACAACAATCCCACCCAGCCCCTACCCCGGTAACCCCACATATTGATCCTGCTAATCCCCCTAACCTACACGTCTTGGGACGCTAAGGGGCAATTTAGCATGGCCAATCAATCTAATGTGGAGATCTTTGGATTCAGGAAGGAAACCGGAGCACTCAGAGGAAACCCGCGCAGACCCAGGGAGAATGTGCAGACTCCACACAGTCACCCGAGGCCAGGATTGAACCTGGGCCCCTGGTGCTGCGAGGCAGCATGCTAACCACTACTACCACAGTGGGGCTGCGTGGTGGTACAGTGGTTAGCACTGCTGCCTCACAATGCCAGGGACCCGGGTTCGATTCCTGGCTTGGGTCACTATCTGCGTGGAGTTTGCACCTTCTCCCCGTGTCTGCCTGGGTTTCCTCCAGGTGCTGCAGTTTCCTCCCACAGTCGGAAAGATGTGCTGGCTAGGTGCATTGGCCGTGCTAAATTCTCCCTCAGTGTACCCAAACAGGCGCCGGAGTGTGGCGACTAGGGAAATTTCACAGTAAGTTTATTGCAGTGTTAAGGTAAGCCTACTTTTGATATTAATAAATAAATTTTAAACTTTACTTAAAGGGACAAACTCTCAGTTAAGACAACATCAGTTCTCTGTGTCAGTGATACTTTGATCAGTAATTTGTCACAGTTAAAAGAATTGATTGTGAACTGAACATAACTGTCCCAGTCCAGTTTTATGTTAAATCCTAATGCACAGTGGTCATTATTTTGCTCCTTTTAATTCATTGATGGGATGTGGGCATCATTGGCTAGACTCGCATTTATTGCTCATCCCTAGTTGCCCTTCTTGATCCCCTGAAGTCCATCTGGTGAAGGTGTGTCAGTAGTGCTGTCAGGGACAGAGATCTAAGATTTTGACCCAGCGATGGTGAAGACACAAGGATATATTTCCAAATTAGGATGGTGTGTGGCTTGGGGAGAAACTTCCAGGTGGAGGTGTTCCCAGGTATCTGCTGCCCTTGTTCCAAGTACCACCCTTATACCACCTTGAGGTGGTCGTGGGTTGGGAAGGTGCTGTCAAAGGAACCTTGCTGAGTTGCTGTGGTGCATTTTGTAAATGGAACATACAACTGCCCCTGTGCATTGGTGGCAGTGGAAGTTTATAGATGGAATGCCAATCACGAGGGCTGTTTTGTCTTGGATGATATTGAGTTTCTTGAGTGTTGTTGGAGCTGCAATCACCCAGGCAAGTGGTGATCTGTGATTTTCTCCTCCTCTCCTCTGTGTAAGTATTGGCACTGTCCCATTCTACCTTCCTTGGAGACAGCAGTAATGTTTGAGTAACTCTGGGTCCTCCAGACCAGCTGAACATTGTCTGAAAGGATGTCGTACAGTCTCTGAGAGTAGTTCTAACCCAATGATGTGGGCACGGCTGCCACCTCCTACTGGGATACTGTTCCACCAGATAGGTGGGGAGCCAGCCAGGCAGGATGGGGAGGGGAGAGGAGGGTGGGGGTGCTCTCTTCTGCTTAGCGGACTGCCTGCATTACTTTCACCCACCTTCCTTCCTTACATTTCACCGTTAGCACCATCAGCTGTGGTCTGGCAGCCTGCGCTCTGGATTCTGAATCAGAAGGTTGTGGGTTCGATTCCCACTCCAAAGAATTAAGCCCGGAGCAGTACTGAGTGAGTGCTGCACTGTTGGAGGTGCCATCTTTGGGATAAAATGTGAAACCGATGCCCAGTCTGCCCCCTGGTGGACATAAAAGATTCCATGGCACACTTCTGTCAGCTTGACCAACCCAGTGGAGGGAATTAAAATCTCATGTTCCCGTTTGAAATCTGATTGGTATAAGTGCAATATGGAACTCAGGTTTATAACATGTCTCCCGCACTTGATAAAACCCGACTTCCCAAAGCACCGAGAGTTTGTCCTTGAAGACATTGCCACTGAGGAATCTGGAACACAGGAGACACAGTTTCAGGATATGGGGCCTGATCCCAGGAATGGAGGGTTTGTCATATGAGGAGCAGTTGAGGAGTCTGGGTCTATAATGGATGGGGTTTAGAAGGATAAGGAGGGATCTAATTGAAACTTACAGAATATTGAGAGGCCTGGATAGAATGGATGTGGAGATGATGTTTCCCCTTGTGGGAGGGAGAAGAACTTGAGGGCACAACCTCAGAGTGAAGGGACGCTCCATAAAAGCTGAGATGAGGAGGAATTTCTTCAGCCAGAGGGTGGTGAATCTGTGGAACTCTTTGCTGCTATGGAGGCCAGGTCATTGAGTGTCTTTGAGACGGTGATAGATAGGTTCTTGATCAATAATGGGATCAAGGATTATGGGGAGAAGACAGGAGAATGAGGATGAGAATCACATCAGCCATAATTGAATGGTGGAGCAGACTTGATGGGCCGAATGGCCTAATTTTGCTCCTATATCTTATGGACTGTGAAGAGAAGAAATATATTCACTGAAAAGGATTGTGATTCTTTTGGAATTTGTTACTCTGGAGGTCAGTGGGTGCACCATTGTTGAATATATTTTGAGGTGGGTTGGATGGGTTTTAGGGAATCGAGGGATTTAGGGAGCGAAGGAGAAAGTGGAATCGAGATCGAGGATCAGCCTTGTATTGAATGGTGGAGCAGGGTGAAGGGGCTGAATGGCTTATTCATGCCCCAATTTCTCATGTTGCTATCATAGAATCATACAGTGCAGAGAAGGCCCTTCAGCCCATCGAGTCCCCACCAACACATTAGAAACACCCGAACCCATCTAACCCCATCTGCCAGCACTTGGCCCGTAGCCCTGAATGTTATGATGTGCCAAAGTGCTCATCCAGATACTTTTTAAAGGATGTGAGGCATCCCACCTCCACCACCCTCCCAGGCAGCTCATTCACTTCTGTTGTGGGCAAGGTTTTAGAAAAAATTATTCGGGATAGGATTTATAGTTATTTGGAGAGTAAAGAATTGATTGGAGATAATCAGCATGGTTTTGTGGCGGGTAGGTCGTGCCTTACTAACCTTATTGGGTTTTTTGAGAAAGTGACCAAAGAGGTGGATGGGGGTAAGGCAGTGGACGTGGTGTATATGGATTTTAGTAAGGCGTTTGATAAGGTTCACCATGGTAGGCTTCTGCAGAAAATGCAGATGTATGGGATTGGGGGTGATCTAGGGAATTGGATCAGGAATTGGCTAGCGGATAGGAGACAGAGGGTGGTGGTTGATGGTAAATATTCATCATGGAGTTCGGTTTCGAGTGGTGTGCCTCAGGGATCTGTTTTGGGGCCACTGCTGTTTGTAATTTTTATTAATGATCTGGATGAGGGTATAGTTGGGTGGATTAGTAAGTTTGCTGATGACACCAAAGTCGGAGGTGTGGTAGATAGTGATGAAGGGTGTCATAGTTTGCAGGAAGACTTAGACAGGTTGCAGAGCTGGGCCGAGAGGTGGCGGATGGAGTTTAATGCGGAGAAGTGTGAGGTAATTCACTTTGGTAGGAATAACAGATGTGTTGAGTATAGGGCTAACGGGAGGACTTTGAATAGTGTGGATGAGCAGAGGGATCTAGGTGTATGTGTACATAGATCCCTGAAAGTTGGGAGTCAAGTAGATAAGGTTGTTAAGAAGGCATACGGTGTCTTGGCGTTTATTGGTAGGGGGATTGAATTTAGGAGTCGCAGCGTCATGTTGCAACTGTACACAACTCTGGTGCGGCCGCACTTGGAGTACTGTGTGCAGTTCTGGTCCCCACATTATAGGAAGGATGTGGAGGCTTTGGAGAGGGTGCAGAGGAGGTTTACCAGGATGTTGCCTGGTATGGAGGGGAGGTCCTATGAGGAGAGGCTGAGGGATTTGGGGTTGTTTTCGCTGGGAAGAAGGCGGCTAAGAGGGGATCTTATTGAAACATATAAGATGATTAGAGGTTTAGATAGGGTGGATAGTAATAGCCTTTTTCCTCTGATGGAGAAATCTAGCACGAGGGGGCATGGCTTTAAATTAAGGGGTGGTAGTTATAGGACGGATGTCAGGGGTAGGTTCTTTACCCAGAGGGTGGTGAGGGATTGGAATGCCCTGCCTGCTGCAGTTGTAAATGCGCCTAGTTTGGGGGCGTTTAAGAGATCCGTGGATAGGTTTATGGACGAGAAGGGATTGGTTTAGGTTAGTGGGTCATTGTTTTGTAACTGGTCGGCGCAACATCGTGGGCCGAAGGGCCTGTTCTGCGCTGTTATGTTCTATGTTCTATTCCAGTCTGTCACCGCTCTCTGGGTAAAAAAGCTTTTCCTCACATCCTCTCCTTAACTTCCTGTCCCTCACCCTGAACCTATGTCCCCTCATGACTGACCCTTCAACTAAGGGGAACAGCTGCTCCTTATCCACTCTGTCCATGTCCCTCATAATCTCGTACACCTTGATCAGGTCGCCCCTCAGTCTTCTCTGCTCCAGCGAAAACAACCCAAGCCTCTCCAACCTCTGCCTGTAAAATAAGTGTTCCATCCCAGGCAGCATCCTGGTGAATCTCCTCTGCACCCCCTCCAGTGCAATCACATCCTTCCTATAATGTGGCGACCAGAACAGCACACAGTACTCCAACTGTGGCCTCACCAATGTTCTATACAACTTCGCAGTCGCTGGGTCAAAATCCTGGAATTCTCTCCCTAACGTCCTTGTGGGTCAACCCACAGCACATGGACTGCAGCGATTCGAGAAGGCAGCTCACCACCACCTTCTCTAGGGATGGGCAATAAATGCTGGCCCAGCCAGCAATACCCATGTCACATGTGAATGAATAAAAAAAACTCCCAACATGACTTTTGTAATCTATGCCTCGATTGATAAAGGCAAATGTCCCAGATGCTTTTTTCACCATCCTACTGATGTCCTTGGCTAGAATTTTACCGGCACGCCTGCCCCGATTCCAGAGGCGGGTGAAGCTCGCAGGACAGCATTCTCCATTGGCCTCGGGCGGGATGGTACAAAACGCGGGCGGATGTGCTGGTAAAATTCCACCCCTTGTGTCAGGTCAATATTCCTCCTGGAGTCAGTAGCACCAAAGTCGAGTTGGGTGGTTGGCATTTTTGGACTCTTGCTGTGTACTAAATTTGGTTCCCTTGTATACACACAACAGGGAAACAAGTGATTACTTGTGTACAAAGCCCAGTGAGATAGGCAGAGAAATACGATACATGGTTATTGGAATATTTCTTGCTGTTGCAGCTCACAAAATAACACCAGCTCGCCTGCCTGTGGTTTTAGTTTAAACCTTGTCACAATTTGCGGGAGTATTGCGCCTTGAACAAGCGGACAGTCTCGACAGGATTAGCCAGTAGCTTAAGGTTAAGACTGCACAAATGAAACCCCGTTTGCATCTATTTAATGAAAAAGCCTTTTTCCATCTGGAGATTATCAAGCTGGATGCGATGATGTTGCGATCATTTTGTTCTTTAATATTATTATTATTTGAAAGTGCCCAATGAAACATGTCAGGTTTTAAGTTGTATTTTTATGACTCGCTCAGATATTTAAGTGAGTGATTGTGTGAATCCCATCCATTATTGGAAAAACATGCTGCTGTAAAATGGGTTACTCAGTTGCGTATCAGCCCCGTGGACGGAAAAGCAGATTGTGAAAACAAAGATAAAGTCGCCAGAGTCCCAGATGACCATAGGCTGACTGCTGGTGATGTAGCCTGAGGATCACCACACCCCAGGCAAAGGGCAAGTTCATTGTATTTATTAGTGTCATAAGTAGGCTTACATTAACACTGGGATAAAGTTACTGTGAAAATCCCCTAGTTGCTACACTCCTGCACCTGTTTGGGTACATTGAGGGAGAATTTAGAACGGTCAATGCACCTAACCAGCACGTCTTTCGGACTGTGGGAGGAAACCGGAGGAAACCCACGCAGACACGGGGAGAATGTGCAAACTCCGCACAGACAGTGACCCAAGCCGGGAATTGAACGCGGATCCCTGGCACTGTGAGGCAGTAGTGCTAACCACTGCGCCACCGTGCCAAGGCATGGTCTTCATGAATAACCTCAGCCAACACAGGAATTGAACCTGTGCAGTTGGTGTCGCTCTGCATCACAAACCAACCATCCAGCGAACTGAGCTAAACTGATCCCCAGCAGACTGTGCCATACCTTTGAACCGCTGTCTTGTTTTGGGTGCCAGTTGATTGAGGGCAGCTTTATTCAGCTGCATTGCCTGAAAGGTGATGTCTCTGGGTCTTTCTTGATGCTCATTAAAGTGCTGACATGATGGATCAGATTCCCGAGGGGTGGCCCAATGCTTAGCACTGCTGTCTCACAGTACCAGGGACCTGGGTTCAATTCCTGCCTTTGGTGACTGTGCGGAGTTTGCATGTTCTCCCTGTATCTGTGTGGGTTTCCTTCCCTGAACAACATTAGTGAGCCAGATGGGTTTTTTCCGACAATCTACAATAGTTGTCAATAGACTCTTAATTCCAGATTTTTATTGAATTCAGATTCCATCATCTGCCATGTTGGAATTTGAACTCAGAGCTTTACCCTGGGTCACTGGATTACTTGCCTAATGATATTACTGCCTCCCCAAATCTGGAGGGTGCTATCTGAAGGAGAGGTGGAAGCAGATTCAATAGCAACATAACAAATGACAAGTGGATACCTGAAGGAGAATCATTTACAGGGAAATGGGGAAAGAGTAAGGTGGCAGGATTAATTCAATAGCTGCATAGTCACAGATACAATGGGCTGACCCACCTCCTGCACTGCACCTTTCTATAGAATCCTTACAGTGCAGAAGGAGACCATTTGGCCCATCGAGCCTGCGCCGACCACAATTCTACCCAGGCCCTATTCCCCGTATGTTTATCCTGCTAATCCCCTGACACTAAAGTCAATTTAGCATGGCCAATCCACCTAATCCGCTCATCTTTGGACTGTGGGAGGGAACCGGAGCACCCGGAGGAAACCCATGCAGACACGGAGAGAATGCGCAAACTCCGTACAGACAGTGACCGGAGACCGGAATTGAACCCAGGATCTTGGCACTGTGAGGCAGCAGTGCTAACCACTATTACCAGCTATTCACTTTCATAATTGGAGCAGGAGGCTCACGTGGAGCATACTCACCAGCACAGACCTGCTGGGCCGAATGGCCTGTTTCCGTGTTGCACATTCTGCAGTTCAATTAACCTCGGTGATTTTACAGCCAAAGGGAGTGAACTGGAAGATGGAAACAATGAGCAAAAGCGTTGCCACAGTCTGAAATGGAAACGCGTTATATTCAACAATGTAATCTTTCTTTGGACCTACAGACTACTTAATGGCAGATGAATGAGGGTCGAGGATAGAGCTTAATAATCTTAGCATGACAAAATAGTTCTGCAGGCAGGCAGCAGTTTGCATCTCAAGGGCTTATATCAGCAAATTAATTTTGCTGAGACGCTGCAAAGTGAAAGGTTCTTTTCTGTTAATCTGCTGGTGTTTTAAACACTTGGAGCTGGTTTTTTTTTCCGACATGACAATAATTTCATGAAGATGATTTTTTTTTTGGTCCATTAATATATTTAATGCACATACTCCACACCCCTCAAACAATAGACGCTGCGATGCTTAATGCTGCAGAGATAAATTCTTTTAAGGAGATTGTTTGGTGCTTGACAATTGCAGATGGATTAGGCAGTGGAAAGACTTGTCCTGGATTTTAGCATTCCTGCTTTCCTCCTCCCAGATCAAGATCAGCTACATTGTCAGCTTTTTTTTAATGTAGATTTCAGCAGGCTTAACAAAATGTCCCTCGCGTCGAAAATGTGTGCTTGGGTTTGGAGCGGATTTGTCAGCTCAGAAAGGGAGGTTGATGGGGAGAAAGGTACAACGCAGAAAGAGTGGCACCATGGTCCAGTGGTTTTAACACTGATGCCTCACCGCATCAGGGATCCAGGTTCGAATCCGATCTCAGGTGATTGTCTGTGCGGAGTTTGCACATTTCTCCCCATGTTTTCACGTGTTTCCTTCTGTTTCCACCCGCAGTCCAAAGATGTGCAGGTGAGGTGGATTGGCCATGCTAAATTGTCCCTGAGTGTCCCAAGGTGTGTAGGTTAGGAGGACTAATCATGAGAAATTGCCCCTTAGTGTCCAAAAATGTGCAGGTTAGATGGACTGGCCACGCTAAATTGCCGCCTTGGTGTCCCAAGATGTGCAGGTTGAGGGGAGGGTAAGTGGGGGAAATATGTGAGTTTACAGGGATTGGGTCTGGGTGGTCCATGAAGGAGCAGTGCTCAGAAGGCTCGTGATTCCAAATTAACCTGTTGGAATTTAACCTGGTGTTGTGAGATTTTAATGGGTTTGAAGGATTATGGAGAAGGGGCAGGGAGATGGAGATAGCAACATAGAAGATAGGGGCAGGAGGAGGCCATTTGGCCCTTCGAACCTGCTCCTCCATTCATCACAATCATGGCTGATCATCCAACTCCACAGCCTAATCCTGCATTTTCCCCAAAACTTTTGATCCCATTCGCCCCAAGTGCGCCTCTTGAACACATTCAATGTTTTGGCATCAACTACTTCCTGTGGTAATGAATTCCACAGGCTCACCACTCTTTGGGTGAAGAAATGTCTCCTCATCTCCATCCTAAATGATCTATCTTGAATCCTCGGACTGTGACTCCTGGCTCTGGACTCCCCCTCCCCCATCGGGAACATTCTCCCTACATCTACCCTGTTTAGTTCAGTTAAAATTTTATAAGTCTCTCATTCGTCTGAGCTCCAGCGAAAACAATCCTAATCTTGATCAGATAACCAAGAAGGCATACGGCATGCTTGCTTTCATTGGCTGGGGCATTGAGTTTAAAAATTAACAGGTCATGTTGCAGTTTTATAGAACCTTAGTTAGGACGTACTTGGAATATAGTGTTCAATTCTGGTCGCCACACAATCAGAAAGATAGGGAGGCTTTGGAGAGAGTACAGAAGAGATTTACTAGGATGTTGCCTGATTTGGTGGACGTTAGCTATGAGGAGAGGTTGGAGAAACTTGGTTTGTTCTCACTGGAACGACAGAGGTTGAGGGGCGACCTGATAGTAGTCTGCAAGATTATGAGGGGCATGGACAGAGTGAATAGTCAGAAGCTTTTTCCCAGGGTGGAAGAATCAATTACTCGGGGGCACAGGGTTTAAAGGAGATATATGAGGCAAGTATTTTACACAGAGGGTGGTGGGTGCCTGGAACTCGCTGGCGGGGGAGATAGTGGAAGCAGATACGATAGTGACTTTTAAGGGATGTCTTGACAAATACATGAATCGGGTGGGAATAGAGGAATATGGTCCCCAGAAGGGTAGGGGGTTTTAATTCAGTTGGGCAGCATGGTCAGTGCAGGCTTGGAGGGCCGAAGGGCCTGTTCCTGTGCTGTAATTTTCTTTGTTCTAACCTCATCAACCTCTCCTCATACATCAGTCGCGCCATCCTCCGGAATCATGTGAGATCAGCCATGATCATATTAAGTGGTGGATGGAGGAGCTGAATTGCTGCCTTCTGCTCCTGGATCTAAAGATTCTTATGAAATGTATTCCAAAAATGAAGCTATTGGTACTTTAGAGTGGGGGTGGCACAGGTTTGTCTAGATACTGCCTGGTATGAGGTTAGACAAAGATGTGGAAGAATGGGGTCATCTTCAATTAAAAAAACAACATGGGTTATGTGGAGATGATGAAAAGTGTGTATGAAATGATGGAACGTGGTGAAAAGGAGCTGGCTGTTTCTAGTTGTTTAGGGGTCAGCGGCAGGGAGTCAAAGACAGAAGATTAAATGAGAGAGATTAATAACAGGCAGCAAGAGAATTTTCTTCGCACAGAGAGAGAGAGACAGAGAGTATTGTGAGGTGGAAGGATTCACTGAGCATCTGCCTCAGCCATTAACCCTATCCGAATGTTTTGAGATTAGATTGGATAGATGGATGAGAGAATTACAGTGGAACGGATTTATGGAGGCCAGGTCAATGTGATTAGGACTGTTTTGCTTGTGCGAGGGTTGGTGGGGGGCAGGGGCACTTAAAGACAACACTGGTTGGGCCTCCTTCTGTGTTACATCTCTCGGTATTTTCCTCTATTTGGGATAACACGCAGTCCGCTAAGCTCCTTTGGCTGTTTCTGTGGAGTTCCATGCCAGGAAAAGGGGATAGCTTATTACTGCAGAAATGCAATGAGATTTCCATAAGCCGATTGTGGCATAAAACACTTTGGCAGCTGTGTTTCCGTGCAAAAAAATAAGACATCTGTCACCATTACATGCCTGTAGCGTGAGCCAAGACAGCCGAGAGAAATTCTCCTCTGTCATAAAGAGTCTCCAAGTTGAGGATCATCGCTTCCTGCCTGGGAAAATTAATGAGCTTTTTTCAAAAGAAAAGTGCAGACCACGTGGCAGCTTTTTACACCACTGTTTCAAACATGCCAGTTTACACACAGGCTTTATGGGGTGGTACGGTGGTTAGCATTGCTGCCTCAAAGCGCCAGGTTCAATACCCAGTTTGGGTCACTGTATGGAGTTTGCAAGTTCTCCCCATGTCTGCATGGGTTTCCTCCGGGTGCTCTAGCTTCCTCCCACAGTCTGAAAGATGTGCTGGTTCGTTGCATTGGCCGTGCTAAATTCTCCCTTGGTGTACCCAGACAGGCACCAGAGTGTGGCGATGACAGGATTTTCACAGTAAATTCATTGCAGTATTAGAACATAGAACATTACAGCGCAGTACAAGCCCTTTGGCCCTCGATGTTGCGCCGACCAGTGGAACAATCTAATGACCCTCTAACCTAAACTATTCCAATGTTATCCATATGCCTATCTACTGACCATTTGAATGCCCTTAAAGTTGGCGAGTCCACAACTGCTGCAGGCAGGGCATTCCACGCCTTTACTACCCTCTGAATGAAGAACCTCCCTCTGACATCCGTCCTATAATTACCACCCCTTAATTTAAAGCTATGTCCCCTCATGTTAGCCATATTAATATAAATTAATATATTAATATAATGTTAATATAAGCCTATTTGTGACACTAATATATAAACTTTAAAACTGTGATATTGAGTATCCAGAACATACGAGATCTGACCTCCACTTCAACTTGTTAACACATGCTATTCAAATGACTGCCCTTATTGGTCATTAGTTACAAGTGAGTGAATCAGCATGAGGAATTCAAATAAAGTTTTGAAAGTTTATTTATTTGTCACAAGTAAGCTCACATTATCACTGAAATTGTTGCAAAAATCCTCTAGTTGCCACATTCCGGCACCTATTCGTATCACAAGTAGGCTTAAGTTAACACCGCAATGAAGTTACTGTGAAAATCCCCATACTGACCAGCATATATTACCCACCCCGATTGCCCTTGAACTGAGCGTCTCACTCAGCCATTTCAGAGGGCAGCTAAGAGTCAACCACATTGCTGTGGGTCTGGAGTCACATGTAGGTCAGACCAGGTAAGGACAACAGATTTCCTTCCCTAAAGGAACATTAGTGAACCAGGTGGGTCTTTACGAAAATAGACAACAGTTTCATGGTCAACATTAGACTTTTAGTTTTAGATTTTTTTATTGAATTCAAATTTCATCATCTGCAGTGGTGGGATTCTATTCTGAATCTCCAAAGCATGACCATGGGACTCTGGATTATAGTCCAGTGACAATACCATGAGGCCACTGTGTCTGGGGTTCAAAAGTCTGGAATCTCTTTCCCAAGCATCTCTCTCTCTCTCTCTCTCCCCTCCTCTTCTTCTCTCTCTCTCTATCTCTCTCTCTCTCTCTCTGCATAAAAGCAAATTACTCCAGATGCTGGAGTCTGAATCCAAAAGAGAAAACATTGGAAAATCTCAGCAGGTCTGAGTTTCAAGTCTAGATGACAAAGCTTTGACAAAGGGTCATCCGGACTCGAAACGTCAGCTGTTTTCTCTCCTTACAGATGCTGACAGACCTGCTGAGATTTTCCAGCATTTTCTCTTTTGCTTTCTCTTTCTCCTTTGTGCTGCTGCTAGTTTTTGATAGACTGATTATCTCCGATGTGATTCAGTGTCCGGATTTGCTTAACAACCTTCCAGTGAAGCGCTCTTGAAACATTTGTGACAATGATAAAGATGCTATAAAAATGCAGGTTTTGGTAGTGTAGGAATCTGACTGTCATCCCAATGCTTCGATCAGAATCTGGGACACAGTCAGGAACCAGCTGACCGATAAAAGGAAGATTTGCATTCATATAGCGCCTTTCCTGACCAAGGGATGTCCCAAAGCACTTTACACCCAGTCAAGTACTTTTGAAGTGTTGTCACTGGTGTGGTACACATTGCTGGCCTTTATTTTATGAAAAGGATGTGGCATTGGTGAAGGTACAAAAATGTACGTAGAGGGACGATACCAGAACTGAGAGATTATGGCTGTCAGCAATGGTTGAATAGCCTGGGGCTCTTTTCTCTAGGAAGGAGATTACTTGAGTGGTAACCTGATAGAGATCTTTAAGATTATGAAAGGGATTGACAGGATAGGCATGGAGCAAATGTTTCCACTTATGGGTGACAAGGGCCCACAAGTAAAGGATTGTCACTCATCAATCTAGAATTCAAGAGAAACATCTTTACTCAGAAAGTCATGGACAGAGTGGATAATCAGATGCTCTTTCTGAGGGTAGAAAAGCCAAGTGCTAGGGGACATCGGTTTAAGGTATGTGGGGAAAAGTTTAGAGGAGATGTACGAGGCACAGAGTGTGGTGAATGTCTGGAACTTGCTGCCCGGGGAGGTGATGGGAGCAGGTACAATAGCGATAGTTAAGGGGCAGCTGGACAAATACATGAATAGGATGGGAATGGAAGGATACGGACCCCGTAAGTGCATACGGTTTTAGTTTAGGCAGGCATCATGATCGGTGCAGGCTTGAGGGCCAAAGGGCCTCTTCCTGTGCTGTACTATTCTTTGTCCCATGTTCTTAGTTGTGAGAATGTGAAACTCATTACCACAAGTATTAGTTGAGGTGCAAGTTTAGGTACTTGGAAGGGGAAGCCAGATATGTACATGTGGAAGATAGAAATAGATCGATGTGCTGATAAAGTTAGAGGAAGCAGAGTTGTGTAGAGTACAAACACCAACACAGACTTGTTGGTCCCAATGGCCTGTTTCTGTGCTGTCCATTCTACATAAAGGAAAATAACTTCTGATGAAGAATATCTTTTAACAATTCCCTGTTCCCCAACATAGGACTTCTTGGGAAATGAATCGAGTGCAAGGTGGCAACAAGTCTTCCCTGCCCCAGGAAAGTAGGGGACCGGAATCACACTGGTCCCCATCCAGGGATAATTCCACCTCTCCTTCAGAAGCAAAGCAGACTGACCAAGGCAATGAGTCTGGTAAGTACAAATGGCATTGAAGCTCTTATGGGTGTTGCTGATTGAAGGGGTCATGACCAACCTGAGAATTGTAGAATCCCTACATTGCAGAGGAGGCCGTTCAGCCCGTCAAGCCTGCAGCAACAACAATCCCACCCTGGCCCTATTGCCATAACCCCACATATTTATACTGCTAATCCCACTGACATTAGGGAGTATTTTAGAATGACCGATTAAGCTAACCCATACACCTTTCTGAATTCAGACAACCTCAACGTGGTAAGGATGGGGTTCCTGCATAAAACACATGGAAAGTATAGACCAGAGGTTCATCAATCTTCATGTTAATCTCTAACCTTGCAATTATTTGAAGTGTGCCGTTGTTAGTAATGGGCACTTCCCCCCCCATATTGGATTCGAAGGGCTTCAGTGGCAAGTCACATTTCAAACAGAGCTGGACAATACTGAGCTGATAAAATTGCAAATGTTAATAACTGGCATTACCTCTCAGTCCATGCACTGCTGCCTCACAGCGTCAGGGATCTGGATTCAATTTCAATCTTGGGTCACTGTCTATGTGGAGTCTGCACGTTCTCCCATGTCTGCATCAGTTTCCTCCAGGTGCTCCGATTTCCTCCCACATTCTAAAGATTTTATTTTATTGTTGTCAATAGTAAGCTTACATTAACAATGCAATGAAGTTACTGTGAAAATCCCCTAGTCACCACATTCCGGTGCCTGTTCGGGTACACAGAGGGAGAATTTACCACGGCTAATGCACCTAACCAGCACGTCTTTCAGACTGTGGGGAGAAACCAGAGCACCCTGAGGAAATCCATGCAGACATGGGGAGAATGTGCAGACTCCACACAGACAATGGGAATCGATTATGGGTCCCTGTTGCTGTGAGGCAGCAGTGCTAACCACATGTGCCAACCCTATGTATAGGCTAGATGGATTGGCCATGCTAAATTGCCCCTTAGTGTCCCAAGATGTGTAGGTTAGGGGGATTAGCAGGTTAAGTATGTGGGTTTGTGGAATAGGATATGGGTGGAATGCTCTGTCAGAGAGAATCGGTGCAGATTTGATGGGTCAGGTGGCTTGCTTCTGCACTGTAGGGATTCTGTGATACTTGTGAATAATTATGTTCCTTGTTCTGTTTCTTACAGGTTACCTGTGTGGTGTAGGAAGGTGCCAGCCAATTGTAAGCAATTCCCTGGAGAAGCGGAACGGTTCCTCAATCACAGGGAAATCCCATTGGAAGAAACGACAGTCACATGATCCACAGAGTGTGCGTTCAGGTAGATGGAAGATTTTTGTTATTTTTTGGTGGACATCCATCCTGGAAAATCCAATCAGGGAAATATTGTTTTTTTATAACTTCACTTAATTTTCCTTCTGCTTTTTCTGAAGGTACAAACTAATTTTCAACAACAGATGACTATTGTGTGAGTCCACACCAGTTGCTGCAGCCAAAACTAAGACACATAGCTTTTCCTCATCCCTACCAATCTCCCAGCTATCACCTCTTTATACTCTTTTGAGCATTTGATTTGATTTATTATTGTCACATGTATTCACATACAGTGAAAAGTATTGCTTCTTGCATGCTATACAGACAAAGCATACCATTCATAGAGCAGGAAAGGAGAGAGTGCAGAATGTAGTGCTACAGTCATAGCAAAGGTGTGGAGAAAGATCAACTTAGTGCGAGATAAGTCCATTCAAAAGTCTGATGGCAGCAGACAAGAAGCTGTTCTTGAGTCAGTTAGTATGTGACCTCAGACTTTTGTATCTCTTTCCTGATGGATGAAGGTGGAAGAGAGAATGTCTGGGGTGCATGGGGTCCTTAATTATGCTGGCTGCATTGCCAAGGCAGCAGGAAGTGCAGACAGAGGGAGGTTGGTTTGCGTGATGGATTGGGCCACATTCACGACCTTTGGTAGTTTCTTGCAATCTTGGACAGAGTAGGAACCATACCAAGCTGTGATAGATCTGGAAAGGATGCTTTACATTTCTACTCTGGGAAAAAGACTCTGACTATCCATCCTATCCATTCTATCCATGCCCATCATAATTTTCTAAACTTTTATCAGGTTGATCCTCAGCCTTCCACTTCAAGTGAAAGCAAACAAAGTTTGTCCAATCTCTCCTCATAGCTAATACCCTCCAAACCAAACCTGATACACCTTTTCTCTACCATCTCCAAAGCCATTCCATCCTTCTGGTAGTGTGGTAACCAGAACTGTATGCAATATTCCAAATGTGGCCCAACTAAAGTTCTCTATAGCTGCAATATGACTTGCCAATTTTTATACGTAATGTCCTGACCAATGAAGGCAAGCATGCCACACCCCTTCTTGACTATCATTATCCACTTGTGTTGCACTTTAAGGGAACTGTGGATCTGTACGCCGCGACCCCTCTGTATGTTAATGCTTTGAAGGGTTTTGCCATTTCTTGTACACTTCCCTCCTGCATTAGACCTTCTGAAATGCATCATCTCTCATTTGTCTGGATTAAATTCCATCTGCCATTTCTCTGCACAAGTCTCCAGCCTATCTATATCCTGTTGTGACCTCTGGCAATCCTCCTCACTATCCACAGCTCCTCCAATATTTGTGTTCTGCAAACTTACTAACCAGACCATTCTCCTCCAAATCATTTATTTATATTACAGACAACAAGGGTCCCAGCACTGGTCCCTGGGAAACACCACTGGTCCAGTCAGAAAAACACCCTTTCACTACTACTTTCTGTCTTCCGTGACCAAGCCAATTCTGTATCGATCTTACCAATTCACCGCAGATCCCATGCGACTTCACCTTCCGTATCAGCTTGTCATGAGGAATCTTCTCAAAGGCCTTGCTACAGTCCATGTAGACAACATCCACCGCCCTGCCCTCATCAATCATCTTTGTCACTTCCTCAAAAAAATCAATCAAGTTTTTGAGACACATCGTCCCCCGCACAAAGCCATGCTGCCTGTCTCTAATAAGTCCATATTTTTCCAAATGTGAGTAAATCCTGCCCTTAAGAATCTTCTCCAATAGTTTCCATACCATTGACGTAATGCTTGCCAGCCAGTAATTATCCCTGTTGCCCTTATTAAACAAAGGAACAACATTGGCTATTCTCCAGTCCTCTGGGACCTCTCCTGTGACTAAAGAGGATACAAAGATTTCATTCAAGCAATTTGCTCCCTAACCTCCCTTAGTATTCCGAGATAGATCCCATCATGTCCTGAGCACTTGTCTACCTTAATGTTGTTCAAAACACCCAACACCTTTTTTATATTGACGTGCCCTAGGATATCAAGTTACACTAACACTGCAATGAAGTTACTGTGAAAATCCCCTTGTCGCCACACTCTGGCACCTGTTCAGGTACACTGAGGAAGAATTTAGCACGGCCAATGCACCTAACCAGCACGTCTTTTGGACTGTGGGAGGAAACTGGAGCGCTCAGAGGAAACCCACGCAGACACTGGGAGAATGTGTAGACTCCACACAGACAGTGACCCAAATTGAGAATCAAACTCAAGTCCCTGGCGCTGTGAGGCAGCAGCGCCAATCACTGTGCCACTGTGCTGCCCCTCAACATTACCCGTCTCAAGGCTACCACCATGTCCTTCTCCTTTATGAATATCGACGCAAAGTATTCATGAAGGAACTCACCACTTTCTCTGGTTCGACACATCAATTCCCTCCTTTGTCCTTGAATGGGCCTACTCTTTCCCTAGCTACCCTCTTGCTCCATATATATTTCTGTATAAAATGAATGAAAGTCTTTTTCCTCAGAAAATACTTTGCTTAATGTGTTTTAATTTTTTTATGATTTTACAGACAGCGCTAAAGAAAGTTATAATCATGTGAGTGCACAGTTTCCAGGAAGTTCTGGTCTCTCCTCAACTCTGAATGAAAAGGTAAGTACTTATGAAAGTTTTTGATCGTGTAACAATTGGGATAATGGGAGTGAATCTATTCTTTTTCTGTCTGCTCTTTGCCCATTGAGGGAATGACTAAAGGTTCTTTATTAACCCTCACATTCATTTCCTTCAGTTAAAATGTACCCATTTTTTCATTCTCCAATGCACTCTCCAGGGTGGCACGGTGGCACAGTGGTTAGCACTGCTGCCTCATGGCGCCAGGGACCTGGGGTTTGATTCCCGGCTTGGGTCACCGTCTGTGCGGAGTCTGTACGTCCTCCCCGTGTCTGCATGGGTTTCCCCCATGTGCGCTGATTTCTTCCACAGTCCAAAGATGTGTGGGTTAGGTGAATTGGCCATGCTAAGTTGCCCCTTAGTGACAGGGCGACTAGCTAGGTTAAATGCATAGGGTTATGGGGATAGGGCCTTGGCGGCATTGTGGTTGGTGCAGATTTGATGGGCTGAATGGCCTCGTTATGCACAGTAGGGATTCTATGATTCTATCATGGGATTCTCAAGTGTAGAAATTTGTTCATACCCACAATGCCAGCTCAAACTAGGCACAGCGATTCCCAATGACAAGTCTTTGCTTAGCTCATGACTTCCACACCCGCTAACCTGTTGTCTGCCACTTATCTGAACATGCTGGTGATTATCAGAGGAGGTGGTAATGTAGTGATGTTGTCACCAGGCTAGTCATCCAGAAACGCAGAGTAATGTTCTGAGGACCTGGATTCAAATCCCATCACAGCAGATGGGGGAGAGTTTAAACTCAGTAAAAAAAAACTGGAATTAAAATGACTATTAAACCATTGTCAGGCATGGTGGCACAGTGGTTCGCACTGGGGACCCAGGTTCAATTCCAGCCTTGGGTCACTGTCTGTGTGAAGTCTGCACGTTCTCCTTGTGGGTTTCCTCCGGGTGATCCGGTTTCATCCCACAGTCCAAATTAGTGCAGTGCAGATTAGGGGGATTAGTGGAGTAAAGGCGTGGGGTTACGGAGATAGGGTGGGGAAGGTGTGGGCCTGGGTAAGTTGCTCTGTCAGAGAGTGGGTGCAGCCTCGATGGGCCAAATGGCCTCTTTCTGCATTGTAATGATTGTTATAAAAGCCCATCTGATTCTCTAATGTCCTTGAGCAGATCAGAGGCTGAAAATCCTGTGGAGAGTAACTCACCTTCTGACTCCCCAAAGTTTGTCCATCATCTACAAGGCACAAGTCAGGAGTGTGATGGAATACACTCCACTGCCTGGATGGGTGTAGCTCCAACAACGCTCAACACCATCCAGGGCAAAGCAGCCCATCCACCATCTTCCAACATCCATTCCCTCCACCACTCAAACACGCTGGCAGGAGTGTGTTCCATCTGTGAGATGCAGTGTACCAAACCTCCTTCAACAGCATCTTCCAGGCTTGTGACCGCTGATCCTTAATTATGTTGGCTGCTTTTATGAGGCAGGAGAAAGTGTAGACAGCGTCAATGGATGGGAGGCTGGTTTGCGTGATAGATTTGGGCTACCTTTTGTAGTTTCTTGCGGTCTTGGACAGAGCAGGAGCCAAGCTATAACAAAACCTGCCTCAAAAACTACCTCCTCTGATCAAACTTTTAGCAACTGTTCCTAATGTCTCTGAGTGTGGCTTGCTGTTACATGCTTCCGTGAAGTATCTTGGGAGGGTTTTTGTTATGTTCAAGGTGCTATATGAATGCACTTGTTGGTTTAAATGCATTTCGTTGGAAGGTACTGAAAGTGAGGGTTTTCTCCCTTTCAGGATTTGGACAGTTCCAGAAGACCAAACAGCTCCAGGAATACTCCCACAGCAGAGTTGGGAAAGGAAGACCCGGTGAGCCAGCGACTGGCTGAGCTGATGAAGCAACTCGAGGAGGAGAAGGAACAGTTAAGGTGAGAGAAGGGTTCGTTCACTGTTTCACTTGTGTCACAATCTCCTATCTGAGCTGATGCCTCAGCGTCAGTGTGGCTGGATTTCAGAATGAGCAGGAGAAGCTCTTTGGGTGATTTGATGATGGATGGTAAGACTTGAGAGATGGACAGGTGCCAAGGCCCTGGGAAAAGGTGAATGAGTGACCGTGGGAGCAATTTTAACCCAAACTGCTTGTTGGGAAAATGAGGGGATGGGGCGCAATACTGGTTATACCACGACTAAACACCAGAAAACAGATGGTTCACCCAATATTGTCGGCCTCTCACCTGGTGAGTTCGGTACAAAAATGATCCCCAGTGCTGTGAGCACAGAGACTCTATTCCAAGGGTGAATGTATCTGGGGATTGGGGAAGCCATGCAGGATCTGAAACGTTGGCCGGAACTTTCCGCCCAGTCATGCCAGGGGGATTTTCAGGTCCCATTAACGGCGTACACTCCCCCTCTTCCCCAGTGGGTTTCACAGCAGCGAGGGGTGCAGTCAATGGGAAACCCCATTCGTAGAATCCCCACAGTGCAGAAGGAGGCCATTCAGCCCGTCAAGTCTGCGATGACTCTCTGACAGAATATCCCACCCAAGTCCTATTCCCATAGGCCCATATATTTATCCTGCTAATCCATCTAATCTACACATCTTGGGACACGAAGGGGCAATTTAGCAAGGCCATTTCCACCTAATGTGCACATCTTTGGAGTGTGGGAGGAAATCGGAGCTCCTGGAGGAAACCCACGTGGACATGGGAGAACATGCAGATTCCACACAGGCAGTCACCCGAGTCTGGAATCGAATCCGGGACCCTGGCGTTGTGAGGCAGCAGTGCTAACCACTGTGCTACCGTGACACCCTAGCGCGGGACCAGACGATCCCAATGGCAGACTGCCTCTGCTATCACAAAACACACAGCAGACTGCACGGAAATCCTGCCCAATACCCTTTGTTTATTACACCAGTCACTCGTGGTCAGCACAGTGGTTAGCACTGCTGCCTCACAGCGCCAGGGACCCGGGTTCAAATCCAGCCTCGGGTGACTATCTATGTGGAGTCTGCACGTTCTCTCCATGTCTGCGTGGTTTCCTCCAGGTGCTCCGGTTTCCTGCCATATTCTAAAGGTGTGCAGGTTAGGGGGATTGGCAATGCTAAATTGTCCCTCAGCGTCCAAAGATGTGTAGGTTTGGGTGAGCAATGGGGTAAATGTGTGGGGTTACAGGAATAGGGCCTGGGTAAGGTATTCTGTCAGAGAGTCTACAGGCTTGATGGGCCAAATGGCCTCCTTCTGCAGTGTAGGGCGTCAATGATGATGATGGTTGCTCGAAGCAGAAGAGAAGCCCTACTTTCTCCCATCATGTCCCGCTGCTATTTTCTTTACCCTGTTGCTCTCAGAAGAAAGCAAGTTCAATTATTAACTCTCCCTAGCCGGTATAGGTAGAGTGTAAGAAATAGATGCGGAAGGTAGGCTTATGTCCACTCGAGCCTGCATCACTTGCTTATTCGAGTCTGCACTGACCACAATCCCACCCAGGCCCTATCCCCATAACCCCATGTATTTACCTGAGCTAGTCCCCCTGATACTAAGGTGCAAATTAGCATGGCCAATCCACCTAACCCCCACATTTTGGACTGTGGGAGGAAACTGGAGCGCCCGGAGGAAACCCATGCAGACGTGGGGAGAACATGCAAACTCCACACAGACAGTGACCCAGGCTGGGAATTGAACCCGGGCCCCTGGCACTGTGCCACTGTGGTGGAAAGGAGTTGAGGACGAGTTGAAAAGGGCTGAGAATCTTCAGCCTCAGTGTGGCATTAATGAAATAAAATTTGTCTGAAATTTGTTCACTCTCCCTTCATCCTCTTTCCTCCAGCTCCCGCTCCAGGGTATACAGCTCCCTGAAAGAAGAATCATCAATGGAGTTGAAGGAATCTTTCACAATCCACCCAGTCACTAAGACCACCGACAATCTGAAGAGCAACACAAGGAGGAGAGCAAATGTGGAGATTTTTCCCGATGGCCGAGGTACAGGTCATGTTCGAGCAGCCTGCTGTGTGTTACTCCCTCACAGTGTCCTGTGCACCCAGTTCCCTGGCTGGTGAGGTTGGGTAGGGAGGGTGGCCATTTTTTCCAGGCCCTTGGTGCAATTGGTTGAAATTAAATGAATCATCCTCCTGATTCTTTTTCTCCAGCTCTCCCCCGGAGAAACCCTCAATCACCCTCAGTGTGGAAGTTGGAAGCCATTAACCTGTTCTAACCAATGTGTCCTTTCTGGAGTATATGGGTGACCGAGAGTGGTTTGACAGAACTGCCAGAGGCCTAGTTTCCCCAGGAATGCTACTTATCCCAACACTTGTTCCCTAATGTTACCAAACATTTTAAGGGAAGAATTCAAGCCCAGGATGGAAAAAGGCCATTTAGGCCATCAAACCTACCCCTTCCATGCTTCCAGCTTATCTATGTGTGCTCCTGTTTAATTTATCAGGGAAGGTTTTGAGGAATATTCCCTTCACAATAGAATTATCTGTCAAAATCCCATGCGTTCAGTCATCTCCACTGACCAATCCAACTGGTTGCTTTTGCACTAACAATCAATGCCTTAACTTGGGGAAATGCCCTTGTTATCTCCACAAGGTTTAATTTTGTATTCAGTTCAGTAGTATTTTCCCCCTGAAGAAATGTCAGGAATAAACCAGTGCTTTTTGGAAAGAAAAGTTGCTCAAAAAATTGGCTTTGGAATAAAACCACATCTCGGACAGGATTTGATGATGTCACTCATCCCAAAACTGTAAAATCCCGCCTGAGGTCAACGGACCTTTCCGTTGTCCGCCCCTCGCCCTCTCCGATTCCCCCGGTGACAAATGGGGAATTGCTTTAAACCACAATAAAACAACACCTTCTGAAATCACAAATGTTCCAGGCTAGGGCTGGGTACAGAAGGTGGGATTAGGAAGGACACCTGAGTATCCTCGGGCTGGCATGGACAAGATGGACCAAATGGCCTCCTTCTGTGCTGTAACTTAAAGTTTATGTACTAGAGTCACACATAGGGGCTTACATAAATATTGCGATGAAGTTACTGTGAAAATCCCTTAGTTGCCACATGCTGGCACCTGTTCGGATACACTGAGGGAGAATTTAGTGTGGCCAATGTGCCTAACCAGCATGTTTTTAGGACTGTGGGAAGAAATTGGAGCATCCGGAGGAAACCCATGCAGACAGGAGGAGAACGTGCAAATGCCACACAGACAGTGACCCAAGCCGGGAATTGAACTCAGATCCCTGGCGCTGTGAGGCAGCAGTGCTAACCACTACCACCATGCTGCCCATTTCCCGATGGTTTCTGTTCGATGGTTTCTATGGTTATTAACTTTTGGAAACAAGATGTAGTGTGAGACTAACCCATGATGTAAGTTGTGCTCATGATTCGCTGGAGCTTCCTTGAGACGGTTGCAAGTATTTGGATGGTGACTGTCATCACATCTTTCGGACGGCACAGTAGTCAGCACTGCTGCCTCACAGTGCCAGGGACCCGGGTTCGATTCCCGGCTTGAGTCACTGTCTGTGCAGAGTTTGCACATTCTCCCTGTGTCTGCGTGGGTTCCTCTGGTTTCCTCCCGCAGTCCGAAAGATTTGCCGGTTAGTTGCATTGACCTGAGCAGGTACCAGAGTGTGGCCATTAGGGGAATTTCACAGTAGCTTCATTGCAGTGTTAATGTAAGTCTTACTTGTGACTAATAAATTAACTTTTTAGCCAGATGGTTAACTTTGCAGGCAATCTAGAAAGCTGCATTGAGGCACAAGGTGGTAAGACAGACAGCGGTGATGTTAGTGAGTGAAAGAGAAGCAGTAACATTGGGGTTGTATCTGTCAACATGAACTTCAACTTATCTCAATTCTTTTTAAACATGTCTCTGATGCAGGGATCGTTTAAATTGATGAATAACCATTTACCGAATCAGGCCATAAGATATTCTGCTGGTTCACAACTGGTTTATTCTGATATAGTGGCTCAGTATGAAACATTGGTTTTGTATAAAACTGATTAAACTAATTCAGTAAAAAGTCTGACAACACCAGGTTTTAGTCCAACCTATTTATTTGATAATATACTCACAAGCTTTCGAGGGGACTGCCTCTTCGTCAGGTGAATGGAGAGTTCTGGCCTCAGACAGAGCATATAAAGCACAGACAGTTTAGAGATTACTGATTAGAATGCGAATCCTTACACCTAACCTGCTGTTCAAGACCTGAAGTGGCTGATAATGTGAGTGGAAGGAGCACTGATCACAGTTTAAAGAGATGTGTATTGTCTCCAGACAGTACAGTAAGTGAAGTTTTGCAAACCCAGGCAAGTCACGGGGGTTACAGATAGTGAGACATGAACCCAAGATCCCTGTTGAGACCGTCCTCATGTGTGCGGAACTTGGCTATCAGTCTCTGTTCAGCGACTCTGCGCTGTCGTGTGTCGTGAAGGCCGCCTTGGAGAATGCTTACCCGAAGGTCAGAGGCTGAATGCCCGTGACCACTGAAGTGTTCGCCAACAGGAAGGGAACAGTCTTGCCTGGTGACTGTAAACTAATTCAAACAGAGAGACAAAGTGCCTTCAACTAAAACAAATCACAAACTAAGATGTGATTAAGTGTGGTCAGTAAGACACCTGTAGTGCCCACTAAAGAAAACACTGGTTTCCACTCTCTCCTTCTGCATCTGTTCCATGGATACACTCTCCCTCACTGCGGGGAAACTCACTCTTAAGTACAGACTGCAGCGAGCCTCGCCTGCTCTAACTTCACTGTGAAGCTCATCCTGGTGTAGTCTTAAAGGGATCTGCATTTCTAAGGATATTATTAAACTAGAAAGATGCAGAAAAAAATTACTGGGATGATTATTATTATCATTGTTACTCTATGATGCTACCGGGACTCGATTGGTTTGAGTTATAAGGAGAGACTGGATAGTCTGGGGCTTTTTTTCTTGGAACACAGGAGACTTAGGGGTGAACTTATCGAGGTCTATAAAATAATGAGGGGCATAGATCAGGTAGATATTCAATATCTTTTCCCAAATGTAGGGAGTCTAAAACTAAAGGGCATAGGTTTAGGGTGAGAGGGGAGAGATACAAAAGGGTCCAGAGGGGTAGTTGTTTCACACAGAGGGTGGTGAGTGTCTGGAACGAGCTGCCAGAGGTAGCAGTAGTAGAGGCAGGTACAATTTTGTCTTTTAAAAATCAGTAAGATAGTTACACAGGTATGATAGGTATAGAGGGATATGGGCCAAATGCAGGCAATTGGGACTAGCTTAGTGGCTTAAAAAAGAGGGTGGCATGGACAAGTTGGGCAGAAGGGTCTGTTTTCATGTTGTAAACCTCTATCACTCTGTGATTCTGACATTGACAGGGACTTGTCAAGCATGGGTCCTTGTAAATTTGACCATCGATTGACGCATCACTTGTTTTCTCTCTGCCCCTGACACAGTCAAGTTTAGTCGGCAGGTGTTCAAAGCCTTCGCAGAATCATTCTTACTGCTGATCCATCCTCATATGTGCAGTCTTTTACAATGGGTTTATTAATTATCCTTCATGACAGGACTTTGACCTTTTATTCTTCAGTTGATCCAGTAACTCTGTCTCCACAAGATGGGTTCAAGCTCTTGAAGGACTTGCTGTGTCCTTGGGACTTTACAAGCCCCGGTGGTGGGCTGGGAGATGAGTGGGCTGGTAAGATACAGGAGATCTGCAGGGGCTGAATGGCCTCCTGCGCCATAATAATTCTGCCAGTTTCACCACATGGATTGCCCACTGTGGGAATTTTCCAACAGCCATCCAACTGCCCACATGGGAGGGTTGAGGCTGGGGAAGGGTGAGGGGGGTTAAATGCCTGATTTGAGGGTCAACTTTCCCTATGCCTGGGGGGAGCCTCCCAGCCATTTCCCAGGATAGAAGTAGGGAGGGACATCAAAGCCACAGGGCTCAAAGGTTCAAGAGGGACCCACCAATGGCAAAGGCAATCCTCCCACCACCCCCACCTTAGTCAAAGAATTTCTTATGGTGTTCTATCAAAAGGTCATTGACCTGAAACGTTATCTCTGCTTCTCTCTCCACAGATGCTCCCACCAAGATTTTCCAGCACTGTCTGTTTTTATTCCAGATTTCCAGCATCCGCAGTACTTCGCTCTGATTGCTTAATTGCCTGCCTCTCCGTCTGCTGCTTGTTAATTGGGCTTCCCTGTCATTCATAGATTATGTGTACCCCTTACTGCCCAGCATTTATTGCCTATCCCTAACTGCCCTTGAGATGGTGGCAATGAGCTGCTTTCTTGAACCACTGCAGTCCATGTAGTGTAGGTACCCGCAATGCTATTAGGGAGGGAGTTCCGGTATTTTAACCCAGCAACAGTGAAGGAATGGTGATATATTTCCATGTCAGGATGGTGAGTGGTTTAGACGAGAACCTGCAGATGGTGGTGTTCCCATGTATCTGCTGCCCTTGTCCTTCTAGATGGCAACAGTCATGGGTTTGGAAGGTGCTGTCTAAGGGACATTGATGAGTTGCTGTGGGGCATCTTGTAGATAGTACACACTGCTACCACTGGGCATCAGCGTTGGAAGGTATGACTGTTGTGGATGGGGTGCCAGTCAAAAGAGCTGCTTTGTCCTGGGTGATGTTGAGCTTCTTGAGCGTTGCTGGAGCTTCAGTCATCCAGAAAAGTGGGAGGTATTCCATCACACTCTTGACTTGTGCCTTGTTGATGGTGGACAGGCTGTGTGTGTGTGTGTGTGTGTGTGTGTGTGTGTGTGTGTGTGTGTGTGTGTGTGTGTGTGTGTGTGTGTGTGTGTGTGTGTGTGTGTGTGTGTGTGTGTGTGTGTGTGTGTGTGTGTGAGGGCAGCAGGTGAGTTACTCACCACAGGATTCCCAGTGCCTGACTTGCTCTTGTTCCCACAGTATTTATCTGGCTAATCCAGTTCAGTTTCTGGTCAGTGGTAACCCCAGGATGTTAATAGTGCAAAATTGACGGTAATGCCATTGAATGTCAAGGGGCAATGGTTAGATCCTCTCTTACTGGGAGGTGGTTTTTGCCTGGCACTATTGTCTGGTTCAAGTTTGACTTGACACTTACCAGCCCAAGCCTGAATGTAGTCCAGGTCTTCCTGCATTTGAACATAGACTACTCACTTCATTAAGTTCTGAGCAACATGCATCAAAGTCGTTTCTAGATGAGTAGAAAATCCTAATGGAAGGTTGTGTCTATATTCGATTCACTCAAATCATTCTTTCCAACTGTAGAATCGGTTGTGGAAACCACCCAGACTTCAGTCACTGATGGAACACCAGTGAAGGATCTATTAGTGGAACAATCCTTTTGGTCCCTATTGCCTTCTGAAAGTCATTGGAGATGCTCGATGGAGAGCAATATGAAGTTGCATTCGGGGGACAGCATTGTGCAGAGCACAACAAATGATCCTTTTAGAAAGGTAATTCCTGTATGAATAGAACTAACTCTTCTCAATTGTCAAATTCAAGGACCTTGAGAAATTTTACTACTTTACAGGAGCTATATAAATTCAAGTTGTTGTTGTTGTTCATTTAAAGATAATATCACCATCTCCTGGAATAAGGAAGAATATCAGGATAATAAAAGCAAAATACTGCAGATGCTGGAGGTCTGAAATAAACACAAAGTGCTGGGAAAGCTCAGCAGGTCTGGCAGCAACTGTGGAGGGAGAATTAAAGTTAATGTTTTGAGTTCAGAACTGGAGAGAGGTAGATATGGATGCAGCATGTAATTAAAAAAGGCAAATGGGATGTTGGCATTTATTGCAAAGGGACTGGGGTACAAAAGTAGAGAAGTGTTGTTGCAATTGTATCGGATTTGGTGAGACCACATCAAGGATATCGTGTCCCGTTTTGGTCTCCTTATTTGAAGAAGGATGTGGTGGTATTAGAGGCAGCTCAGAGGAGGTTCACCAGATGGATTCCGGGGGTGAAAGGATTGATGTATGAGGAGAGATTAAACAGTTTGGGTTTATACTCACTGGAGTTTAGAAGGATGAGGGGGATCTGATCGAGGTATATAAAATTTTAAAAGGAATTGATAGAGTGAATGTAGACTAAATGTTTCCTCTTATGGGGCAATCTCGAACAAATTCATACAGGTTCGTAGCTGTTGAAAGTGAAGTCACAGGTAGACAGAGTGGTGAAGAAGGCATTTGACACGCTTGGTTTCCTTGGTCAGAACATTGAATACAGGAGTTGGGACGTCTTGTTGAAGTTGTACAAGACACCGTAAGGCCACACTTGGAATATTGTGTCTACTTCCGGTCATCCTATTATAGAAAGGATACTATTAAACTAGAAAGAGTGCAGGTATAGGTTGCAAAGCTGTAGATTTAACATTGAGATGAGGAGGAGCTACTTCTTGCAGAGGGTGGTGAATTTGTGGGCTTGCTGCTCATAGCGTGGTGGAGTCTGAATCATTGAATGGTTTCAAGAGGGAGATACATTTCTAATGAAGAAAAGGGAAAAGGGGACATGGGAAACAGGTGGATTTGAGACCAGAGAGAGATCAGCCATGATCTGATTGAATGGCGGAGCAGCTCGAAGGGGTGAATTTGCCCATTAATTCCTATGTTCCTGTGGGTTTTATGGTGTAAATAGGGGGGAGGGTCAGGTGGATTGAAACGGAAGGTTAGAGGGCGGGAAGAAGAGATGTCATGAAACAAGAGACAAAGGAATTGTTAATAGTTGTAATAAAGAAACAAAGAAGAGGTCCAGAGTAGGTTTAAATAGCACAGTACAGCTCAACTCAGCCTGAAAGTAAAAACAAGATTAGACTGGAGCTTGGCAGAGGAAGAAAAATTGAAAATGATGCCGTTGAACTTTAAATCGAGAAGGCTTCAAATTGCCTCCTTGGAGTGAGGTGCTATTTCTCCAGCTTGCTTTGGGCTATACATTTTGTACCAGGCCAAGAACATGGGCATGAAAGCAAGATTTGAAATGGCAAGCGACCCAAAGGTCAGAGTCATGCTCGTGAGCTGAAGAGAGGTTTCCGCAAAACTGTCGCTCAGTCTGTGCTTGGTCCCCCCAACTGTGGCAGAGACCACATTGTGAGCAGCAAGTACCGTATTCCCAATCAAATGAAGCATAAATGAATCACTGCATCACCTAGAAGGAGTGTTTGGGACTTTGAACAGTGAGGAGGTAAAGGGGCAGGCGTCACACTTCCTGTGAGAGCATGGGAAAGTGCCCTTGGGGAGGAGTGAGATGCTGGGAGTGATGGAGAGGTGTTGCGGAGGGAATGGTTCACTCAAGAATCCTGCTGGGGGGAGGAGTTGTGTTCCGTTGTGGCGTCATGTTAAAGATGGAAGAAATGACGAGGATAATTGTTCGAATGTGGAAGTTGGTGGGATGGAAAGTGAGGACGAGAGCAAACCCTATGAGAGGGTAATTCATAGAAATATATAAATTCCTAATGGGACTGGACAGGCCAGATTCAGGAAGAATGTTCCCAATGTTGGGGAAATCCAGGACTAGTGGACATAGTCTAAGAATAAGGGGTAAACCTATCAGGACTGAGATGAGGAAAAACTTCTTCACTCAGAGAGTAGTGAACCTGAGGAATTGTCTACCACTGTTGGGCCAGATGTTCAAGTGGGAGCTGGACATGGCCCTTGTGGCTGAAAGGGATCAAAGGGTATGGAGAGAAAGCAGGAGTGGGAGACGAAAAGTGCGTGATCATCTATGATCATATTGAATGGTGCTACAGGCTCGATGGGCCAAATGGCCAACCCCAACACATATTTTCTATTTTTCAATGAATTCTAAGAGGGAGGGGAAGGAATGAGAGTTGAAGTTATGAGCTATAGTTATAGAATGAAGAGATCTATGGGTACAGGTTCATAGCTCTTGAAAGTGAAATCACAGGTAGACACAGTGGTGAAGAAGGTATTCGGCATTGGTTTCATTGGTCAGAACATTGAGTACAGGAGTTGGGACATCTTGTTGAAATTGTACAAGACATTGGTAAGGCCTCAGTTGGAATGTTGTGTATAGTTCCGGTCATCCTATCATAGAAAGGATATTATTAAACTAGAAAGAGTGCAGAAAAGATTTATGAGGATGCTACCAGGACTTGATGGTTTGAGTTATAAGGAGAGGCTGGATAGATTGGGACTTTTTTCTCTGGAACATAGGAGGCTTAAGGGTGATCTTATAGTGGTTTATAAAATAATGAGAGGCATAGATCAGCTACATCATCAACATCTTTTCCCAAAGGTAGGGGAGTCTAAAACTAGACAGCATAGGTTTAAGGTGAGAGTGGAGAAATACAAAAGGGTTCGAGGGACAATTGTTTCACACAGAGGGTGGTGAGTGTTTGGAACAAGCTGCCAGAGGTAGTAGTGGAGGCGGGTACAATTTTGTCTTTTAAAAAGTGTTTAGACAGCTACATGGGTAAGATGGGTATAGAGGGATATGGGCCAAATGCGGGCAATTGGGACTAGCTTAGTGGCTAAAAAAAAAGACCACATGGACAAGTTGGGCTGAAGGGCCTGTTTCCATGCTGTAAACCTCAATGACTCTGTGTAGGGAGTGGGTTGGATGGTTGAGTGCCCTGTTATCTCCTGCTGGGGATAAAGGAGGACATGCCAGAATTGTGTTTGCGGCGGTAGCATCATCAGAACAGACATGATGGAGATGAAGAAACTGGGAGAATGCAATGGAGTTCTTGCAGGAAGTAGAATATTGTGATGCCAATTGCTATAATGGTATTGACCTCAGTGGAGTGGGGCTGTGGGGAAGGCGAGGGTTTTCTGTGCATACTCACGCTAACGGTTGTGTTTATTTCCGGTGGCAGGAAGCAGGGACATCTATCTTTGGCAGCGTGGATGCTTTCACTCGTTTTACCCTCGAGATGGCTCAGCAGTATCTAAAGGAGGAAGAGCTCCGAGGCAGACACCAGGCCGCTCTGTTTCGCCTGAGAGAGAAAGCACTGAGGGAGAAAACGAAGGCCGAGCTGGCATGGCTGGAACATCAGAAAACGTGAGGCTCTGAAACTGATCACTTTTGTACATTGTGATGGACTCTTGTGTCTTGCAGGAACAGAGGAGGCCATTCAGCCCCTCAGACCTGTTCTGCCCTTTTATGAAATCATGGCTGACCTGAATTTTGAAATCCATTTACCGGCCTTTGAGAATCACAGGGTTGGTATAGTGCAGGGGAGGCCATTCGGCCCATCTCCAATGAAACAGTGCAACTAATGCCATTACTTGCTTTCTCCCCATAACTCCGCACATTCTTCCTTCTCAGATAATAATCCAACTCCCTCTCAAATGCCTCAGTTGACCCTGCGTCCAGGCAATGCATCCCAGATCTTAATCACTCATTGAATCCCTACATGCAGAAGGAGCCAATCCGGCCCATTGAGCCTTCACTGACACCAATCTCACCCCGATCCTATCTCTGTGACCCTAAGGGGAAATTTGGCAGCCTAGCCTGCACACACATATTTGGACTTTGGGAGGAAACCAGAGCACCCGGAGGAAATCCACACAGACACTGGAAGAACATGCAGACTCTGCACAGTCACCCAAGGACGGATTTGAATCCAGCTACCTAGCACAGAAGCATCAGCGCTAACCACTGTGCCATTGTGCCATGATAAAGTTTCTCCTTGTGTCTTCATTGCTTCTTTTTGCTGATTGCCTTAAATCTTGATCTCCCCATCAATGGGAACAGTTTCTCCCCATCTGCTCAGTCCCCAGCCCTCATGATTTTGAACACTTCCATCAAATCTCCTCTCAAACTTTTCTTCTCCAAGGAAAACAATTGCAGCTTCTCCAATTTAAGTAACTGGGCTGGCACAGTGGTTAGCACTGCTGCCTCACAGCGCCAGGGACTAGGTTTGATTCCCAGCCTTGGGTGACTGTACTCTTTGTAGAATCTGCACGTTCTCCCCATGTCTGCGTGGGTTTTCTCCGGGTGCTCTGGTTTCCTCCCACAGTCTGAAAGACGTGCTGGTGACGTGCAAGCAAATTTCTCCTTCAGTGTACCCGAACAGGTGACCCAGGGATTTTCACTGTAACTTCATTGCAGTATCAATGTAAGCCTACTCGTGACACTAATAAATAAACTTGAAACTGAAATCCCTCACCCTTAGAACCATGTTTCTGAATCTTTCTCCTTTTTCTCTAATGTCCTCACCTCTTTTGGAAAGCATGGAGCTCAGGACTGGACTTGATTCCTGACCTTTTCATATTGTTTTACAGAGTAAACATCTATCAATAAAAGCAAAAGCTACCAATGTTAGCTTTGATCATTTCAATCGATATCCTGTCCCACCCTCCCAAAACATGCAAAGGAGAAAGAGCAGTGATATATTTCCAGTAGTTTAATGGTAAAAACTGGATGGCATGGACAAGCTGGGCTGATGGACCTGTTTCCATGCTGTAAACCTCTGTGACTCTAAGTCAGCATGGTATGACAAACTTGGATCCATTCTATTTGATGAGTTGCAATATAAAGAACAGTATTAGTGTTTGCAGTGATCTATTAAGGTGCAGGTGGAGATTGTTGGCCCAGTGGCCAGAATGACACCAACAATGTGGGTTTAATCCCCATTCTGTCTTGTGATCTCTCAAGGTGAATTGCCTCCTTGCCTGACCCTGCACTTGATGTGGTGTTCCCCCAAGTTGCCTAACCAATTGTGTCTCTCTAACACCGGGAGATGCCAACAGTCTCCCATGGACTATGGCTAATTGCCTTCCTCCCTACTGAGGTGAAGGTTAGAATTTACAAGTTTTAAGTGATTTAATATTCAATTATTTGATTCTCCAGGCATCTCAGGGACAAGGGGCAGGATGACAAAATGCCAGCCCTCGTTCAGAAGCAGCAGGAGATTCTGAGGAAGCTACAGCAGGAGAAGGTGAGAAACATTGGAAAGCCCCACATTTGTCCATCCCTAATTCCCCATTCCAGCTGAATGACAGAGCCGGGAATAACCCAGTTCAGGGCTGGTGATACCGATTTATCCAGGATGTGAACATTTCGCAACTCCCGCATCCTCTGGCATTGTTGTATGTAATCAGAATAGAATGCTTGAACTTTATACCTGGAGCTGTGGGAGGAGGAGATGATGAGGAGTGGGTTAATGATTATGTTTATGAGACCATGACGATATTAATCATTTAAAGATGAAGTCAATAGTCATAGAAACATAGAGGATAGGAGCAGGAGGAGGCCATTTGGTCCTTTGAGCCTGCTCCGCCATTCATTATGATCATTGCTGATCATCCAACTCAAGCCTAATCCTGCTTTCTCCCCATAACCTTTGATCCTATTCACCCCAAGTGTTATATCCAGCTGCCTCTTGAATACATTCAATGTTTTGGCATCAACTACTTCCTGTGTCAGATGACTAAGAGATTCCAAGAGAGCTAGCCACAGAATGGACTGTGTCATGAATACCATGTGCTACGGTCATTAAAAATAGCTCTTTAATAAGCTGTTTTAAGTTAAACCCTCCCAGCTGCCTTAAGTCTGCAATAGGGAAGCAAAACCTCATCAAGGTCCAAAGATGTGCAGGGTAGGGGGGGTTGGCCATTCTGAACTGTTTCTTAGCTCGTGGGCGGCACGGTGACACAGTGGTTACCACTGCTGCTTCACTGTGTCAGGCACCCCGGTTCGATTTCTGGCTTGGGTCATTCTGTGTAGAGTTTGCACGTTCCCCTTGTGTCTGTGTGGGTTTCCTCCGGGTGCTCCAGTTTCCTCCCACAGTCTGAAAAACGTGCATTGGCCATGCTAAATTCTCCCTCAGTGTACCCAAACAGGTGCCGGAGTGTGGCAACTCGGGGATTTTCACAGTAACTTCATTGCAGTGTTAATGTAGGCCGACTCGTGATATTAGTAAATAAATTTCAAATTAGTATCCCAAAATGTACAGGTTAGGGGGAATTAATGGGGTAAACACGTGGGGTTACGAGGTAAGCCTGGATAACAGTTGGTGCAGACTTGATGGGCTGAATGGCCTCCTACTGCACTGTAGGGATTCTATGATTCTAAGATTTGGTATGACTAGGAAGCATGGTAACAGTAAAAGTTCACTGAAATTCAGCATGAACATTGAAACATTGTCCTGGCCAAGCTGCTAAAGCTCTGAGCTGTGTGTGTGTCACAGCAACCCAGCAGGGCACATCACTGGTCAGAAATAATCCAGAGAAAGGTGTAACTATCAACAAAATACTGCAAATACTCAGCAAGTCTGCGGGTGGGGATTGGGGGCAAGAGAGAGAGAAATAGTATTACTATTTCAGGTGAGTAGATCTTTCCTCAGAGCAAGTAATAGTTAAGAGATGTAGCAGATTTTAAACAAGAAGTCGGGAACAAAAGCAGAAAATGTTGGAAAATCTCAGCTGGTCTGACAGCATCTGTGGCGAGAGAATAGAGCCAACATTCTGGGTCGGGATGACCCCTCAAAAGGTCAACCAGACTCGAAACATTGGCTCCATTCTCTCTCCACAGATGCTGTCAGACCAGCTGAGATTGTCCAGCATTTTCTGTTTTCGTTTCAGATTCCAGCATCCACAGTATCTTGCCTTTATTGAAGTAGGGAAAACTTGCTGTTGAGAGTTAGGGAGTAGGAGTAAAGAACAGAAGAGGGATGGTCTGTGATAGGCGGAGGACTGGAGTGCTTGAAAGACAAAAGGGGTGACAGTGGAAAGGTGAGGGAGATGGTAACTGGGACAATCAAGGGAACCAAAGATAGATTTAGAGGAGGTGTGAATGGCAACAGCAGCACCACAACCAGCTAGAAATATCAAGCAGGTTCCACTTCTTTACAGATATGTGCAAATTAACATTTGGAACATGAGTTGACTGACATCATTCTAATCCACTGCTAAACTAAGCTGGTGACCAACATGTTAACTCCTGGTGAGTGGTGGAGTTATTCTTGTTATTAACCACGGCTCCATACTCTTGGTGATCCCTATGTACAGACTTTAGCACAGAATCTAGCCGGGCACTCCAGCGCTGCACTGAAGGAGTGCAGCATTGGCAGTCTGTCAGATGAGAAGTTGAACTGGGGCTTTGTTGCCACTCTCAGATGGGTGCAAAGGATCCCATGACACTACTCTGAACAAGCCCAGTGGCATTCTTCCCACTGCCCTAACCCATCATCACCCAAACAGATTGGTTTGTCGTTATGGGCAGCACGGTGGTACAGTGGTTAGCTGTGCTGCTTCACAACTCCAGGGACCTGGGTTCGATTCCCAGCTTAGGTCACTGTCTGTACGGAATTTGCACATTCTCCCCATGTCTGCGCAGGTTTCCTCTGGGTGCTCCAGTTTCCTCCTACAGATGTGCAGGTGCACTGGCCATGCTAAATTGTCACTTGCTGTCCCAGGATGCATAGGTTAGAGGGATTAGCAGGGTAGATATGTGGGGTTTCAGGGATAAAGCCGAGGTGAGATTGTTGTCAGTGCAGACTTGATGGGCCCACTCTGAATTAGACACTGAGCTGCAATGACCTTACTCTCCCATTCTTGTGTCCAGGCAGAGATCAGGCATCTCCAGAACATCTACAAAGCAGCTCATCAGGAGAGGAAACTCCTCCTGAGACAGCAGCAAGACATCTTCAGGATTCACCAGACAACCACACACCTCCAGAGTCAGTTGGACAGATCAGCAACGGGCCCTTGGGTAAGAGGCTGAAATACTTTGTTACCTCACAAATCCAAACATTCCCACACTCTCCTGATTGGGGCTTCCACACTCATAGAATCCCCACATTGCAGAAGGAGGCCATTCAGCCCATCGAGCCTTCACCGACAACAATCTCACCCAAGCCCCTTCCCCGCAACCCCACATAATCCCCCTGACACTAAGGGGAAATCCCACCCAGACCTGTTCTCCGTAACCCCAAGTATTTACCCCGCTAATCCCCCTAACCTACACATCTTTGGACACTAAGGGGCAATTTACCATGGCCAATCTGCCTACCCTGCACATTTTTGGACTGTGGGAGCAAATCGGAGCACCTGAAGGAAACCCATGCAGACACAGGAAGAATGTGCAAACTCCACACAGACAGTGTCCCGAGGCTGGAATTGAACCTGGGTCCCTGGTGCTGTGAGGCAGCAGTGCTAGCCACTGTGCCACTGCACCACCCCACATGTTTTTCCAACGCCATGAACTTAAGATCATTCGCAACTCTGTCGCCCATATCCTAACTTGTGCCAAGTACCATCCACCCATCACGCCTGTGCCCATTGACATAGGTTTCTGAATCTGTAACAACATCTCCATTTAAATATTCTCAACCTTGTTTTAGATCTCTCCATTGCCTCATCTCTCTCAGTCTCTGTAATCCCCTCCAGCCCAGCAGACTCTCTGAATTCCACCAATTCTGGACTCATGCCATGTCCAATTTTAATTGTTGCTCACCATTGGCGGCTGTGCCTTCAGCTGTTGAGGCTCTAAGCTCTGGAATTCCCCCTGATAAACTGCATCCTTGCGCAAGTCAGCATTTTCCCCGGAGTTATGGGTGGAGTGAGAGAAATGCAGCAATAGCCAATTCCTATCTTTTTATTCATTCATAGGACATGGGTATCGTTGGCTGGCCAGCATTTATTGCCCATCCCTAGTTGCCCGAGGGCAGTTGAGAGCCAACCACGTTGCTGTGGCTCTGGAATCATATGTAGGCCGGGTAAGGAAAGCGGATTTCCTTCCCTAAAGGGCATTAGTGAACCAGATGGGTTTTTCTGACAATCGACAATGGTTCCATGGTCATCAGCAAATTTTTAATTCTAGATTTTTTTATTGAATTCAAATTCCATCATCTGCTGTGCCGGGATTCGAACCCAGGTCCTCAGAACATCAGCTAAGTTGCTGGGTTAATTGTCCAGTGCTAATATCAAAAGGCCTCCCCAGAGGATGTAGAAATATGAACAAAGGTGTGATGGTAATATTTTTTAATTGATATAATGTAAGCAAGATTTCATACCAATCAGTTTCAGGAATAGGGAAATCTACTCACTCCAGCACGGGGTGGCAGCCCCTGACTTAGGGACTGGTTACCATTTCTAATAGCCTTGTTTATACCTCTCTTATGTTTAGGGATCAGGAATGAAGAACAGCTTGCTTGATACAGTGGCTGTCCATCAGTCCGATCACTCAGCAAGTCCAGAGCTCAGTCCCAGGTTTCCTGAGCAGGAGGCATGGAGCGGCTCTCTTCGATCAACCTTTGGGATTGAAGACAGCAACACCATGAAGCAACTGAAGAAGATGCACAGCAGGTTGGATGAAAGGTGAGTTAATGGGGGAAGGAAGCCAGGAACCAGAGTGATTTAAACGCCAATTACTTGGCTTGGGTAAAACCATAATCATGTGGCGGTGTTAGCATTGCTGCCTTAGAGCACCAGGGACCTGGGTTTGATTCCCAGCTTGGGTCACTACCTGTGCAGATTCTGCATGTTCTCCCTGTGTCTGTGTGGGCTTCCTCCGGGTGCTCCGGTTTCCTCCCGCAGTCCAAACGACGTGCTGGTTAGATGCATTGGCCATACCAAATCAGCTCTGTTTTTATGGTAATGTCTCCATGTCCTAACTCTGCCTTGTGTAGAAAAGGTCACACTTTATCTATCCAATCAATTCATTCCAAAATCCTAAAAAAAAATCTCCCATCATAACATTGTCAACCTTCCGTATTCCAGGGATTATAGGCCTATATGATTCCTCCTCGAAAGCTAAGCCTTGGCACCCTTTTACCACTCTGGAGCATCTCCACTGCATGCCGTCCAAGACCAATGTGCGGTGCCCTGAATGTACCAAGTGCTCCAGTTGTGGTCTTACTGGGGAGCACGACATCGAGCGTGAAATTATTGAAGATACTGAACAGTTGGAAGGCTTGGCAAGCTGTGAAGGTGACGGGAAAGGCACCAAAGTGAGGTGGTCCACTTTGGAAGGAAGAATGGTAGGAAGGACTATTACTTACGTGGCGAAAAACTGCAGCAGGTGACAGTGCAGAGGGACCTCGGGGTCCTTGTGCATGAGTCGCAAAAACCCAGCTTGCAGGTGCAGCAGGTGGTCAGGAAGGCGAATGGGATGCTGGCCTTCATAGCGAAGGGGATTGAATATAAAAGTAGGGAGGTCTTGCTGCAGCTGTATAGGGCATTGGTGAGGCCGCAGCTGGAGTACTGTGTGCAGTTTTGGGTGCCGCACCTGCGCAAAGATATTTTGGCCTTGGAGGGAGTGCAGAGGAGGTTTACTAGGCTGATACCAGAGTTGAGGGGGTTGAGCTATGAGGAGAGGCTGAATGAACTAGGCTTGTACTCGTTGGAGTTTAGAAGAATGAGGGGAGATCTCATTGAGACGTATAAGATGATGAATGGGATGGATAGGATAGAGGTGGAGAGACTCTTCCCGCTCAAAAAAGACAGTAGGACTAGGGGGCACAGCCTCAAGATAAAGGGGAGGCGGTTTAGAACGGAGTTGAGGAGGAACTTCTTCACTCAAAGGGTGGTGAATCTCTGGAATTCTCTGCCCGTTGAAGTGGTGGAGGCTGCCTCGCTAAATATTTTCAAGAAGCGGGTTGATGGGTTTTTGATAAGAGAGGGGATTAAGGGTTATGGGGAGAGGGCGGGAAAGTGGAACTGAGCCACGACAGATCAGCCATGATCTTATTGAATGGCGGGGCAGGCTCGAAGGGCCAGATGGCCTACTCCTGCTCCTATTTCTTATGTTCTTATGTTCTTATGTTCAGTGACGCATTCTGGGGTAGAATCAAGAAATCGGGTTAAAACATGACTTTGTTGGATAAGAGTTGCAAGGGGAGGTGAAGCAACGATGCCCACGAGTCCACAGATAGAAACACAGAAGCAGGAGGAAACCATTCAGTCCTTCGAGCCTGCTCCGCCATTCATTTCGATCATGGCTGATCAATGTCCCTGATCCCAGCTCCCCACCCGTCCCCATATCCCTCGATTACCTTAGCCCCAAGAATAAAAGATGTGCAGGTTATGGAGATCAGCTGTGCAAAATTGTCCTTTCCTATCCCAAGCTGTGTAAATTGGCCATGGGAAATGTGTAGGGTTATGGGGATAGGGCCAGGAGAGGACCTGGGTAAGATACTCTGTCAGAGAGTCGATGCATTTTTGATGGGCCGAATAGCCTCTTCTGCACTATAGGGATTCCATGATCGAAAAGGTGAGTTAATGGGATTGAGGGGCTCCTCACAACCTAATGGGATGATGCTGAACAGGCTGCAGGAAGGTCCTGCTTCCCTTCCTAACCATCTACCTTTCACTCCTTTACGGTAAATGTCTTCACAACATTTTTGAGTTGGCTGTGATTTTTCCAGTGAGAACTGAAGACAACATCTGCACATTTTGGAATTTTTAACCCAGCCGCAGATTGGAGTTCTAAGCTGACGTTAGTGATAAAAGTGGCACGTAGCATTGGTGGAAAGTGGGCGCCTGTCCGAGTGGGTGATGGTGATTGGTGAAACCACATCTGCTGGAGACCAAGGGCAAAGTGATTGAGGCTGAGGCCTGGAGATTGGACTGCTTACTCCTCTCGGCCTGGGAAGTAGCGGGAAGGAGGGGCAGTGGTTGTGTGAGGGGTTGTGGTGGCATGGGGGACAAATAAAGAAAGGGTCAATGGCACCTAATTGGTACCAATCTGTCTAGATGCCTCCACTTTCTCAGAGGACGAAGGCAATTTGGCATGTCAGCTACGACTCTCACCAATTGTTACAGATGCACCATAGAAAGCGTTCTTTCTGGTTGTATCACTGCTTAGTATGGCTCTTGCTGTGCCCAAAACTGCAAGAAACTACAAAGCACCATGAATATAACCTGGCCTATCAGGTAAACCAGCCTTCCATCCATTGCCTCTGCCTACACTTGCTGCTGCCTTGGAAAAGCAGCCAGCGTAATTAAGGATTCCAGGCACCCCGGACATCCTCTCTTCCACCTTCTTCTGTCGGGAAAAAGACACAAAAATCTGAGGTCACATACCAACCGACAAGAACAGCTTCTTCCCTGTTGTCATTAGATTTTTGAATGGACCTATCTTAAGTTAAGTTGATCTTTCTCTATACCCTAGCTATGACTGTATTCTGCATTCTGCATTATCCCCTTTCCTTCTCTATGAATGGTATGTGTTGTCTGTATACCACAGAAGAAACAATACTTTTCACTGTTTACTAGTACACGTGACAATAATAAATCAAGTCAAATAATAAATCAAATCAACTCAGATCAGTTGGTGCCGGCTATATTTTGTAGCTCTGTCGATTCCTGTTTAACTGTGGGACTGAGATTCCCCCTTTTGGATTTAACCAGGTTCTTGACTAAAAAGGAGAAGGAACTGATCAAACGTCGACGACAAGCTGAGGACTTGCTGGAGTGGAAGAAGCACTTAGATGCAGAGGCGCTGGTTATCCACAGGAGTGAGTCGGATGCTGCTTCACCCTGGAGTCCACAAGAGAATGGCCCCAGCCCGAGGGGTCCGTTAAAAGTGGACGGTAAGATTCAGCAGAAATACCTTGTCTTGTTTTTAATTTATTCTCTTGCACAGCACATCCAGACATGCCACATGAAGGCAGGCACCTCAGCATCTCCCCAGCCTCTGCTGTTACAACTCTGCAATTGGCCTGTAGGAGGTGCGTGAGAGCTGTGTACAATCTTTTAGCCTCTTCATTTTCTCGCTTTGAGCACATAAAGACGTCTGCTATTCATTCCCCCAACCCAAGAAGTAACTAAAACTCCCAAAAGGTAAGAAATCAGCATCGAGCCCCGTAACTTGAAGTGATAGCCAGATGTAAGAGTTTAGCTGCATTTTTAAAAAGTTTATTTATTAGTCACAAGTAAGGCTTACGTTAATGGTGCAATGAAGTTATTGTGAAATTCCCCTAGTCGCCACACTCTGGTGCCTGTTTGGGTCAATGCACCTATCCAGCACGTCTTTCAGCCCCCTCCTCCAGATCGTCTATGTATATGGTTGAAGCCCCAGCACCGATCCCTGCGGCACGCCACTAGTCACCAACTGCCAACCAGAAAAGCACCCATTGATTCCAACTCTCTGCTTCCTGTTAGATAACCAATCCTCAATCCACGCTAACACTTTACCCCCAACTCCATGTACCCTAACCTTCTGCAGCAACCTTTTGTGAGGCACCTTATCAAACGCCTTCTGGAAATCTAAAAACAGCACATCCACCGGTTCCCCTCTGTCGACTACACTAGTCACATCTTCATTAAAAATCCAGTAAATTCATTAAACACGACTTCCCCTTCACGAATCTGTGCTGCGTCTGTTTGATCGAACCGTTCTTTTCTAGGTGTCCTGCTATTTCTTCTTTGATGATGGATTCTAGCATTTTTCCAACTACGGATGTTAAGCTAACCGGCCTGTAGTTCCCTGCCTTTTGTCTGCTACGTTTTTTAAACAGCGGCATAACAGTAGCTGTTTTCCAATCCGCTGGCACTTCCCCAGAGTCCAGCGAATTTTAATAAATCATTACTAAGGCATCTGCTATTCCTTATGCCATTTCTTTCAGCGCCCTGGGATGCATTCCATCTGATCCCGGGGACTTGTCTACCTTCAGCCCTGTTAGTCTACCAAGCACTACCTCTCTAGTAACAGTAATTGTATTAAGGACCTCATCTCCTACCAACCCTCTATCTTTAATATTCGGTAAGCTATTTGTATCCTCCTCCATGAAGACAGACACAAAAAACTTAAAAGTCTCAGCCATTTCCTCGTTTCCCACCGTTAAATCCCCCCTTTTGTCCTCCAAGGGTCCAACATTCACTCTAGCCTGTCTTTTCTTCTTTATATATTTGTAAAAACTTTTACTATCATTTTTTATTTTTAGAGCTAGTTTGTTTTCATACTCTATCTTTCCTTTCTTTATCGCTTTCTTAGTCATTCCTTGTTGTTTTTTAAATCTTTCCCAATCTTCTAAGTCCACACTATTTTTAGCCACTCTGTACGCATCGGTTTTTAATTTAATACACTTAACAAGAAGGTTGTAGCATCTTTATGTATACACACTGATTTCCCAAATTATTACCTAAATGGAAAGCAGATCCAAGATGTGTCCAGGCAGAGGGGATCTGGGTGTCTATGTTTATGAATCACAGAAAGTCAGTCTCCAGGTACAGCATATAATAAAAAAGGCAAATGGAACGTTGGCATTTATTGCAAAGAGACTGGAGTATAAAAGTAGAGAAATGTTGCAATTGTATAGGGTGTTGGTGAGACCACATGTGGAGTATTGTATCCAGGTTTTGGTCTCCTTATTTGAGGAAGGATGTGGTGGCATTGGAGGCAGTTCAGAGGAGGTTCACCAGATTGATTCCAGGAATGAAAGGGTTGATGTATGAGGAGAGATTTTTGGGATTGTACTCGCTGGAGTTTAGAAGGATGAGAGGGGATCTGATCGAGGTATATAAAATTTTAAAAGGAATTGATAAAGTAAATGTAAACTAAATGTTTCCTCTTATGGGGCAATCTCGAACAAGAGGGCACAGGTATAGATTGAGAGGCGATTGATTTAAAACTGAGGTGAGGAGGAACTACTACTCGCAGAGGGTGGTGAATTTGTGGAATGTGAATCATTGAATTGTTTCAAAAAGGGGATAGGTATATTTCTAATAGAGAAAGGGATAAAGGGATTTGGGGAACAGGTGGGGAAGTAGATTTGAGACCAGGGAGAGATCAACCATGAATTGATTGAATGGTGGAGCCAGCTCGAAGGGCTGAATTTGCTACTCCTGCTCCTAATTCCAATATTCCTCATGTCCTTTAGGGAAGGAAATTTGCCACCCTTACCCGGTCTGGCCCACATATGACTCCAGACCCACAGCAACGTAGTTAACTCTTAAAATGCCCTCTGAAATGGCCCAGCAAGCTGCTCAGTTCAGAGGCAATTAGGGATGGGCAATAAATGATGCCCCAATCAGCGATGCTCAAATTCCCTGAACAAATTTTCAAAATCACCTTTCTTGAGCACAGGGCATCACAGGGCATTTTACAGCCAATGTCATTTTTTGAACCTCAGTCAGCAGAACAGTCAACCTCTGCACAGCAACTGCCCACACACAGCAATGAGACAAAGACCTTCCAGCACAAGAGGCAAGTGGGCTACTCAGTGGGCCACACGTACTACCAGAAACTCTTAAAAGTGTGGGAAGTATTTAGTTGGAGTACAGCTGTGATTGCCCCAGGTAAGGGGATTTGTAATGAAAACATTCCATCATTCATACCTCAAAGGAAGAGAGAGAAAAATAATACAAAATTAATGTGCAGAATTAATTAGCACAGCTTTCCATTACTCTCAATTAGCATTTAAGAAGATGAGGGTGACTTATGTTGCTTTTTAATACCCAGTACTCTGTGGCTTCAGTGTTGCTTACATAAGCCGGAACTAATTGCTATTGAGTTCTCTCTAAGGGGTTTGAGAGTGTGCCAATCCCTGCCAACCATTATGGGTTTAGTGGGCAATGATATTCTTTGGCAATGTTTCACATTGTGCATTAGGAGCCTCTTCAATGGCACTTTTCACTGCAATTCCCTTTACTTTCATTAAGGGAGATTATTTCAGGGGCTTTATTTGCCATTCAGAGTGCTGGGTTTGACACAGATACAAATTAATAGTGAGAATATGGGAGTAGGGATAGTTGATATCAGAACTCAAAGGTCACACCAAGCAGTAAAGATTGAACAGGCTGGGGCTCTTTAGAATAAAGGTACAAAAGTCTGAGGTCATGTACCAATCAACTCAAGAACAGCTTCTTCCCTGCTGCCATCAGACTTCTGAATGGACCGACCTTACCTTAAGTTGATCTTTCTCTCCATCTCAGCTATGACTGTGAAGTAAAATCTGTTTATTAGTTGCAAGTAGTCTTACATTAACACCGCAATGAAGTTAATGTGAAAATCCCCTAGTTGCCACACTCCAGTCCTGTTCAGGTACACTGAGGGAGAATTTGGCATGGCCTATTCACCTAACCAGCACTTCTTTGGACTCAGTGTATCATCAAGGGTGAAAAATGTAGTGACACTCCATGATTGGAGATGCTGGTGTTGGACTGAGGTAGGCAGAGTAAGAAGTCTCATAATATCAGGTTAAAGTCCAACAGGTTTATTTGGTATCACAAGCTTTCAGAGCGCTGTTACTTCATCAGGTGAGCAGCTCTCCAAAAGCTTGTGATACCAAATAAACCCACCAAGTGGCCTGGTGTTGTGAGACTTCTTACTGTTCTCTATGAACAGTATACTTTGTCTGTATAGTGAGCAAGAAACAGTACTTTTCACTGTATACCAATACACGTGACAATAATAAATCAAATCAAATAATAAAAGTAAAAGTTCTAATTCAGATCACATTACAGCCTTACTGTCTAATTTCCTTCACTGGGTGGTTTGAGTTGAAGAAATGGATTGTGACATTTGAAGGCACTTTTAACCTGGCCATTTCTCGCTGGGATTGATGATCCTGTCCTCAATGCTTGACAGGATCTAAAATCATTGGCCACCACCTGAGGGCACTGCTAGTGTCTTCTACAAAGTTGGGAGGGTGTCTACAGTTAGAAGTCAAATTATTTAACTTAGGAAGTTATGTGGAAGTTGAACATATTTGTCCTGGTTCTCTCTAGCCCAAAAAACACCTCAGTAATTCCACTTCAGAAAACGCAAAAGAAATGAAGTCAAAATGAGTATGACTGAGAAGGCTAAGCATCAAATTACTTATTCACAATTGCAATTTTCTGTCCAATTTTCCTCTAAGTGACCAACCCAAACTGGCATGGTGGCACAGTGGTTAGCACTGCTGTCTTGCAGTGCCAGAGCCCCAGGTTCAATTCCCAGCTTGGGTCACTGTCTGCTTGGAGTTTGTATGTTCTCCCAGTATCTGTGTGGGTTTCCTCCAGATGCTCTGGTTTCCTCCCACATTCTGAAAGACGTACTAGTTAGGTATTTTGATCCAAACCGGTGCTGGGGTGTAGTGACTAGGGGAATTTCACAATAATTTCATTGCAGTGTTAATGTAAGCCTTACTTATGACTAATAAATTAACTTTACAAAGATCAATTTTTGCCACTTGGTATCTTACCCTCGTTCCACATTCAATAAAATTTAAATCTATACCTTTAATTTTTCAAGCCTTCTTATTAAATAGAAATGTATTTTTTTGGGTTCATATAAAAACCCATTTCTGTTTTAAACTGGCAAGTCTTATGGTGGAATTTTCTGGCTGCAGTGGCCCCAAAACCAAAAAATCCCATCCGAGGTCAATGGATCTTTCCATGGTCTGCCTCTCACCCGTGATGTTTCTCGTGGCAGGTGGAAGAAGAAAATTTAGCCCTTAGAATTTGAAAACACTAATCAGGCAGTTGAGTGTACGTCAAAGAACTTTATGGTACATGGGATTTAATGGGATTGAGAGTTATAAATAGTTCTATGACCTGGTAGGTATGGATATGATCGACGCAACTTGTGGGTCGAAGGGCCTGTTTGTGCTGTAGTGTTCTATGTTCTATGGTACTTGGTGCCAGAATGTAGCGACTCAGGTTTTGCACAGTAACTTCATTGCAACGTTAAAGTAAGCCTACATGTGACAGTAATAAAAAACTTTAAACTTCAATTGGTCACAGTACTCTCAAGTGTGGCTGAACTCAGCTGCTCTGTATATCGAATATATCTGTTGAGAATGAACATTAGGTCCTTTGTTTGCATTTTTATGGCTTTGTTAACCTGTATTGCTACTTTTAATCATTTGTGATCTTCAATTCCTTTGCTCCTCTCCCCCATTTAGACCTTCGTATCCAAGAAAAATTGCCATTTTAGCCTTCCCCCAAATTGCAGCACCTTTGCACTAATTCATTGAAGTTAATTTGCCATCCGCTCATGCTGCCAATGCACATATCACTGAACTCATAGCTCCACCTGGGTTGAGTGGGTAGCACACTCATCTGTGAGGTAGAATATTAAAAGTTAAAATCCTGTTCCAATGATTTTAATGCATAATCCACAATGATACTCCCGTATCTGGGGGAGTTACGATCTTTGAGATCTAAATCATTGTCTCACCTACCTTCCTATAAAGGCAAAATACTGCGGATACTGGAATCTGAAACAAAAACAGAAAAATGCTGGAAAATCTTTGCAGGTCTGACAGCATCTGTGGAAAGAGCCAACATTTTGAGTCAGCTCTGAGTCACCCTGACTCAACATTGGCTCTCTTCTCTCTCCACAGCTGCTGTCAGACCTGCAGAGATTTTCCAGCATTTTTCTGTTTTAGTCCTGTCTACCTTCTCAGGTAAAAGTAAAAGATGCTGCATGGTCACTTTGAGGAAGAACAGGGACTGTTCCCTTGCCCAAATTATATCCTCTCACAAACGTCACCATGTAGATGATCAGAATATTATGACAAGCTGTTGGTGGGAGTTTGCTGTGTGTGACTGCTTTTCTTCTATGATATTACAACTACACAAAGTGCTTCATTGACTATAAAGAGCCATGGGACATCCTGAGGCTGTGAAAGGTGAGATATAAATATACGCCCTTTATTTACTGTAGGTCATAGAGTCATGGAGATTTACAGCATGGAAACAGGCCTTTTGGCCCAACTTGTCCATGCTACCCAGTTTATGCCACTAAGATAGTCCCAATTGCTCGCGTTTGGCCCATATCCCTCTATCCCTCATCTTATCCATGTAACTGTTCTAAAAGCTTTTTAAAAGACAAAATTGGACCCACTTCTACTGGTGCCTCTGGCAGCTCATTCCAGACACTCACCACCCTCTGTGTGAAAAAATTGCCTTTTTGGACCCTTTTGTATCTCTCCTCTCTCACTTTAAACCCCTGCCTTCTAGTTTTAGACTCGCCTACCTTTGGGAAAAGATGTTGACTATCTAACTGATCTATGCTCCTCATTATTTTATAGATCTCTATAAAATCACCCTTCAGCCTCCTACACTCCAGGGAAAAAAGTCCCAGTCTATCCAGCCTCTCCTTATAACTCAAATCATCAAGTCCTGATAGCATCCTAGGAAATCTTTTCTGCACTCTTCCCAGTTTAATAATATCCTTTCTATAATAGGGTGACCAGAACTGTACACAGTATTCCAAGTGTGGCCTTACCAATGTCTTGTAAATTATTGATGAGGATCCCAATTGGTGTGTCTCTTACTAACTCAGACGCAGCTAATAACTCTTCAGTCATACTCCTGTCTCTGATTAATGAGCTCAGCACAGAATGACAATTGAACTGGGGATATATCAACCGGCTGTATGTGTGACCTGAGGCATTCTCCCTCTCCTTGCATGTCTCTTCTGTGTTCTTCCCAAATTAGATAACTGGAATAACGAGGAATGTTTGCTCAAGTCAAACAAACCCTCTGGGACTCTCAAAGTGGTGGCCTTAGCTGCAGATGCCCCTTCGGATGAGCAGAGTGAAGGGCAACAGAACATGGTGAGCATAATGCAACTGGTGGTCTATATAATTGTCTTCAAAGAAAATTACATCTCAAGAACAGGTCCTTTGGCCCCTCCAAGCCTGCACCGACCATGCTGCCCAACTGAACTAAAACTCCCTCCTCTTCCAGGGACCGTATCTCTCTATTCCCAGCCTGTTCACGTATTTGTCAAGACGCCCCTTAAAAGGTACGATCGTACTTGCTTCCACGACCTCCCCCGGCAGCGAGCTCCAGGCAGCCACCACCCTCTGTGTAAACAACTTAGTTTTTTTGGAAGATGGTTGGCTTTCAGGGTCAGTTTGTGGATAGCCCTCTCACTGAGGCCGTTCAGACCAAGATAATGTTCTTGAACTCTCAGCCCAGAATGAGTCAGCTGACCGCATTTAGTGCGTTCAGACAGGTATACGGAAGACTTGAGAAAAGAAAAATATCTCCGTTTACACCCTTCCTCCTGACTGGCCTGTAATCACCTCTGCTGGAAAGTGCACGGTTCTTCCGCTCTGCCCACCCAACCTTTGCCCCGTCTGGGCCCAGTAGCTTACTGATGCTCATTTCCAGGCACATATCTGGGAAAAGGCAATGTCAATAAAGCTAAAACCCTGCAGGTGATTCAATCTCAAGAGGATGTGAATAAAAGGATGGCCAGGTGGCACTGTGGTTAGCACTGCAACATCACAGCTCCGGTGACCTGGATTCGATTCCCGGCTTAGGTCACTGCCTGTGTAGAGTTTGCACGTTCTCCCTGTGTCTGTGTGGGTTTTCTCTGGACTTTGGACTTTCCTCCCACAGTCCAAAGATGTGCAGGTAGGGTGGATTGGCCATGCTAAATTGCCCCTTAGTGTCCCAGGATGTGTAGGTTAGAGGGATAAGCGGGGTAAATATGTGGGGTATAGGGCCTAAATGGGATTGTTGTCGGGGCAGACTCAATGAGCCGAATGACCTCTTCCTGCACTGTAGAGATTCTATGATTCTATGAAAAGTGATGGGGAAAGAGGTCAAGTAGATACACCAAAGATTAATGGGCTGGAATTTTATCTGATAATTTCACAAACGGATCTGTTGTTTGAGTAAATACCCCACTACATGGGTTGAAAGGACATCCTGACATTCATTATGAATGAATCTATTAATATGCAATATGTTATATTGCAAATTAATATATATATTTATGTTTAAAGCATATATATATTATATATAGTATATATATGCTTTAAACAGAGTAAAATGTTCTCAAATTTGATAAAACAGAGTTGGTCAGTTCTCATACAATGTTGAAACATATGGACTTCCATTAATAAACAAGCCTTCAAGAGCAAAGATGTGCAGGTTAGGTGGATTGGCCATGCTAAACTGCCCCTTAGTGTCCAAAGATGTGCAGGTTAGGTGGATTGGCCATGCTAAATTACCCATTAGTTTCCAAAAGTATGTAGGTTAGGGGGATTAGTGAGGTAAATGTGTGGAGTCACAAGGATAGGACCTAGGTACGATGGTCTGTTGGACAGTCAGTACAGACCTGATGGGCTGAATGGTCTCCTTCTGCACTGTAGGGATCTATGATTATGTGATTCACTGCATAATATGTATACCCGGGTCAACCAAATTTGACTTATTACTATCAAATATATTGGGATACAATGAGAAGTATTGTTTCTTGTGCACTACACAGACAAAACATATTTTTCATAGAGTACATGGGGGAGAAGGAAAGGATAGGGTGCAAAACATAGTGTTGCTGTTACAGATAGGATGAAGAGAAGGATCAGCTTAACATATGATAGAACTATTAAAAAGTCTGATGGCAGCAGGGAAGAACCTGTTCTTGAATTGCTTGGTCCGTGGCTTTGGACTTTTGTAACTTTTTCCCAACGGAAGAAGGCAGAAGAGAGAATGTCTGGGATGCATGGGGTCCTTGATTATGCTGGCTGCTTTCCCAGGGCAGCTGGAAGTGTAGACAAAATTAATGGATGGGAGGCTGGTTTGTATGATTGACTAGGCTACGTTCACAACTCTTTATAGTTTCTTGCAGTCTTGGTCAAAGCAGAAGCCATACCAAACTGTGACACAACCAGAAAGAATGCTTTCTATGGTGTATCCAAAAGAATTGGTGAGAGTTGTAGTGGACATGCTGATTTTTTTTAGCCTTCTGAGAAAGTAATGGTGTGGTGGGCTTTCTTAACTATAGTATTGGCATGGAGGGACCAGAAGAGATTGGTGATCTGAGCACCTCGAAACTTGAAGCTCTCGACCATCTCCATTTCATCACCATTGATGTAGACAGGAACATGCCCTCCACTATGATTCCTGAAATCAATGATTATGTCCTTCGTTTTGTTGACATTGAGGGAGAGATTATTGTCATCGCACCAGTTCACCAAATTCTCAATCTCTTTCCTGGGCTCCGTCTTGTCATTATTTGTGATCTGACCCACTGCAATGGTGTCACCAGCAAACTTGAGAATGGAGTTGGCGTGGAATTTGGCCGCACATTGAGAAATGTCGGAGCATAGGAAGGGGCTGAAGACACAGCCTTGTGCGGCACCCGTGTGGCGGACAATTGTGGTGGAGATGTTGTTGCCTATCCTTACTGATTTTGGTGCCAAAATATGTTATGAATGGATCGAGATTTCTCCAGACTTCAGAATTATATAATGTGCAAAGTTTTGGACAATAGCCCACTCAATAATTCCTCAAGCAATCTGGTTGAAAGCAGTTACCAATTACAAACCGATGACTCAAGGGTGATTGCACAAAATCATGTTCTGCTTTTGGTTAAAGCTTACTTCTGGACAAAGTGTCTTCGACATTAAGACACAATGCTCAGGAACGCAGTGTGCTAAGATTCCACTGAAAACTGGAAGTGATCTGGCCCATTAAAATTCTAACAAAGTGTGACTGAATGGAAAGAGGTTAGAATTCCTTACTATGGGAAAGAACGAGAAGGAGTTGGTTCATTTGGATTCTGTACAGCTGGAATCAATAGAAAAGGAATTGTTGCGATTCCATTACGACGCAACAGCAGTTGAGTCCATTGGGATTCTGAACAGTGGGAGAGACACTGGCAAGGGGTTTGGTTTATTACAGGCCTAGGCAATAATGTTGACAAAGTATCTCGTAATTTTGGTACTATTTAGACAAGATATTTATGATCTTGTTCGTTTACAAGTACTTGAGGTCAAAGATTTACAGCATTGCTGAAAAGTAAACATATGTGTTACTGGGGTTTTTAAATTTTGGCAATAAGTGATGCCATGCAAATCTGATGTATTATACAAGCATCATAAAATAATTACATCTTGAATTTTTGAAAGTTTCATCAAATTCAAAATGTGTATTTCATAAGATGTATGAGCAGAATTAGGCCATTTGGCCCATTGATTCTGCTCCACTATTCAATCATAGAATCATCGAATCCTACTGTGCAGAAGAAGGCCACTCGGCCCATCAAGTCTGCACTGACCACAATCCCACCAGGCCCAATCCTGTGTGTTTGCACTCGCTAGTCCCCCGACACTAAGGGACAATTTAGCATAGCCAATCCACCTAACCAGCACATCTTCGGATTGTGAGAGGAAACTGGAGCACCCGGAGGAAACCCGCACAGGCACAGAGAGAATGTGCAAACTCCACACAGACAGTGACCCAAGCTGGAAATCGAACCCAGGTCCCCAGCACTGTGAGGCAGCAGTGCTAACCACTGCGCCACTGTATCGCCCCTTCAGCACATCACAGCTGATATGCTCCTTATTCCTATTTTCCTGCCTTCTCCCGATAACCCTTCAACCCATTCCCAATTAAAAATCTGACTAACTCCTCCTTAAATTTATTCACTATCCCAGCATCCATTGCACTTTGGAGTAGTGAATTCCACAGATTCACAACCCTTTGGGAGAAGCAGTCTCTCCTCAACTCTGGTTTAAACTTGCGACCCCTTATCCTAAGACTATGATCTTCATCCTAGAATGTCCCACAAGAGGAAGCATCCGCTCCACGTCTACTTTATCCATACCTTTTATCATCTTGTGTGCCTCAATTTGATCTCCCCTCATTCTTCTAAATTCCAGAGAGTATCAGTCTAAACTGTTCAATCTCCCTGCATATGACAAACCCCTCATCTCTGGAATCAATCCAGTGAACCTTCTCTGAACTGCCTCAAATGCCATTTGATTGGTTAGATTATCATTCGGAATAACCAGAAACAAATCACATTTTTAAAAAAAGTAATACAGAAAGCCCAGGTTTTGTGTAGAATTTTGCTGATATTGCTAATCCTCCTCTGAGAGATTTACAAGCATCTGCCAACCGAGAGAAACTTCTCCATTTCTCTTGGGATGAGTGAACTAAGTGGCTTGCTAGGCCATTTCAGAGGGCATTTAAGAGTCAATCATGTTACCGTGGCTCTGGAATCACTTGGAGGCCAGACCAGGTAAGGACGGCAGATTTCCTTCCTTAAAGGGCATTAGTGAACCAGATGGGTTTTTACGATAATGGTTTCATGAAAGCAAAATATTGCAGGTGCTGGAAATCTGAAATAAAAGCAGAAAATGCTGGAAAATTTGGCAGGCCTGGCATCATCTGTAAGGAGAGAAAAGAGCTGATTTTTCAAAGGGTCATCTGGACTCGAAACATCAGTTTTTTTCTCTTCTTAGAAAGATCTGATGAGATCTTTCAGCATTTTATCTTTTGGTTTCAGATTCCAGCAGTAATTTTGTTTTATCTGTGGGGAGAGAAATACAGTTAACACTTTGAATCTGGATGATACGTCTTCAATGGTTTCCTAGTCAAGGACTTTTAATTCCAGATTTTTTTGTGGAAATTAGTTTTTACCATTTGCCATGGTGGGATTCGAACCCAGGTTGCCAGACTATTACTCTGGGTCCTTGGATTGTTAGTCCATTGACCAAAGCACTGTGCCACTGCCTCTAATCATCTGTAGGGTGGGCACATTTACAATGGCAGGTATTTCTGAGCAGGACAATTCATGATAGTTTCTTCTCAAGCAAGTTAAATATTGCATCCATAGAGCAGAACCCAGAGCATCCCAGAGCCACACCACAGGGTGGCACGGTAATAGAGTGGTTAGCACTGCTGGTTCACAATGTCAGGGACCCGGCTTCGATTCCTGGCTTGGGTCACTGCCTGTGTGGAGACTGTACATTCTCCCTGTGTCTGTGTGGGTTTTTTCCCTCAGTCCGAAAGACGTGCTGGTTAGGCGTGTTGGCCGTGCTAAATTGTCCCTCAGTGTACCCCAACAGGCACTGGAGTGTGGTGACTCGGAGATTTTCACAGAAACTTTGTTGCACTGTTAATGAAAGCTTGCTTGTGACTAATAAATAAATTTTGCTTTACTTACCTACTTTTAGAAGTTTGTGCTGTAGTGTTCTATGTTCTATAACTCACCTTCATAATGATAAACAACTTCAGATTAGAGTTGTACCACACTGGCCAACTAATCTCAGCCTCTAGAATTCAACTTTGTGTTCCAGAGTTGGTGGTTAAAATGAGAATCTTTTTATTTCTGCTATAATGACTTTAACAAGGCCCACGGTGTAGACCTCTTAGAATACAAGCTCCCAGATTGAGGCAGCAATGGCTTGTCCAATCAGTGGGCACTGCATGTGTATAAATGTGGAGTGTCGGGGTTACAGGCACTGGGATTTTGGTTTTGTATGTGTTAATATCACGAATAGGCGTACATTAACACTGCAAGGAAGTTACTGTGAAAATCCCTTAGTCGCACACTCCAGCTCCTGTTTGGGTACACTGAGGGAAAATTTAACATGGCCAATGCACCTACTCAGCATGTCTTTCAGACTGTAGGAGGAAACTGGAGCACCCAGAGGAAGTCCATGCAGACACAGGGAGAATGTGAGACTCCGCACGGACGGTGACCCAAGTTGGAAATCAAACCCGGGTCCCTAGTTCTGTGAGGCAGCAATGGTAACTGCTGTGTTACCATGCTGCCCTAACCATTGTGCCACCATGTTGCCCTAACCAGTGTGCCACCATTGCCATCCTCTGTTTATGCTCTGTACGAGGAAGTACCTGTCTGAGTATTTCTTACTGTGTAAATCAGTCTAAATTTGGTGAACAGACACCAGCCTCAAAGTTATTTCATTTGAGTTTTCCCTTAATAGGAACCTCCCGCTGAAAATTTAGAGCAACTGGCTGCAAGAGTTCTGAAACCTGATGAAAACTCAGTAGCAGAGGTGGCTGAGATTCAATCGGAAAAATGTTCACTTCTGACTGGTAAGAAGGGGAAATAAGTTCCACATCCCAACTTCTTTTCTTTTTAAATTTCTCTTTCTCTAAGCTGCTAACCTTTCCCCCACTTCCCCTGAAGGTGTTTGATTGGGATACTATACCACAGATTATATTATATTAGCCCCAATCCCAGGTGCTTTGCACTCTTACCTCTTATGTCAGACTTTATCAAAGATTTTCTGAAGATCCAAATACACCACATCCAGTGGTTCACCCTTATCTATTCTGATAGGTAAGTCCTCAAAAAAACTTTCATAAACCCTTGTTGATTTTATCTAATCCTACTGATATTTTTAAGTTATCACATCCTTGATAATAGGCTGTAGAATTTTACTGCTACCGATATTAAGCTTAAGCAGTTTCTAATTCCCTGTTTCCTCCCTTTTTTTATAAATAGTGGGGTTACGTTTGCCCCCTTCCAAGCTGCTGGGACTGTTCCAGAATCTACACAATTTTAGACCATGACAACTAATGCATCCACTATTTCCATAGCTACTTCCTTTAAAACTCTGGCATGTAGATTATCAGGCCCTAGGGATTTATTGACTTTTAGCCCATTAGTTTCTCCAACACTATTTTATGGTACAGCTAATTTCCAACATCCTTGGTTCCATAACATTTCTGGGAAATTATTTGTGCCTTCCTCCATGAAGACAGAAATGAAATAGTTATTGATTTGCTTGGCCATTTCCTTATTCTCGATTATACGTTTGCCTGTTCTGGATTGTAAGGGACCTCCAATTGTCTTCATTAATCTTTTTCTTTGTACATTCTTATTGAAGCTTTTACAGTCACCTTGATGCTACTTGTGAGTTTACTCTCATAAATATAATTTTCTATATTCTTTCACTGGAATTAAAAATCATTGGCTAAGCCAGCATCTTTACAGCTAGCCCTAATTGTCTTGAATTGCTGCAGTCCATGCGGTACATCCACAGTGCTGTTAGGAAGGGAGTTCCAGGATTTTGACAGTGAAGGAATGGTGATATAGTTCCAAGTTAGGATGCTCCGTGGTTTGGAGGGGAAGTTCCCAGTCGCAGTTTTCCCATATATCTGCTGCCCTTGTCTTTCTAAATGATGGAGGTTGCTGGTTTGGAAGGTGCTATCAAAGGTGTCTTGTTAAGTTGATGTAGTACATCTTATACATATTACACACTGCTGCTATGTACGCCTCTGGTGGAGGGACTGAATGCTTGTCATAGAGTCATAAAGGTGTACAACATGGACAGGCTTTTCGGCCCAACTTGTCCATGCCGCCATTTTTTTAACCCTTAAGATAGTCCCAATTGCCTACATTTGGCCAATATCCCTCGATACCCATCTTACCCATGTAATCTAAATGCTTTTCAAAAGACAAAATTGTACCCACCTCTACTACTAATTCTGGTAGCTTGTTCCTGACACTCACCACCCTCTGTGTGAAAACAATTCCTCCGCTGGACCCTTTTGTATCGCCCCTCTTTCACCTGTATAAGATATTGAGATGTATAGATTGGGTGGATTCTCAGGGGCTTTTTCCCAGGGCTGAAATGGTTGCTACGAAAGGACACAGGTTTAAGGTGCTGGGGAGTAGGTACAGAGGAGATGTCAAGGGTAAGTTTTTCACTCGGTGGCTGAGTGGAATCGGCTGCCATCGGTGGTGGTGGAGGCAAATTCGATAGGGTCTTTTAAGAGACTTCTGGATGAGTACGTGGGACTTAATAGGATTGAGGGTTATAGGTACGCCGAGTAGGTAGGGATATGATTGGCACAACTTGTGGGCCGAAGGGCCTGTTTGTGCTGTAGTTTTTCTATGTTCTTAAGCTTCTGCCCTCTCATTTTAATTTCCCCTACCTTTGGGAAAAGATATTGACTATCTAGCTGATCTCTGCCCCTCATTATTTTATAGACCTCTATAAGATCACCCCTGTAGATGGGGGGGCAATCAAGAGGATATGTTGTCATAGATAGTGTCAGGCTTCTTGCGTGTTATTGGAGCAGAACTGATCCAGGCAAGTGGAGCGCATTCCATCACACATTTGCTATAGCCAAGAGTGTGCCATGTCATGGTGTCTGAAGGGCGAGCTCTCACTCCTAGTTCCACCCTATTGTTTTTGGTGGGTCTTTAAGTTAACCAAGCAGTGAACTGGGCAATGTTTTTTATTCCAGAGCCAGCCATGGAACCAGCTGCAGGGGAAAACCACAGCTCCCCACTGAGGCGGGAACTGGTGAACCGTAAAGCAATGATGCACAATCTACAGCGTGAGCAGAAGAGGAAACGGAGGGAAAAACTAAAGTTGGAGGAAGCTGAGCTGTGCAGGCAGCTAAAGGTTTGTCATATACATCAACAGGTGTATTATGTAGAGGGATGTTGGCGTAGTGGTAATGTCACGCATTTGTGATTCAGAGACCCAGGTTAGTGTTCTGGGGATGAGGGATCAAATCCCTTCATGGCGGCTGGTGAAATTTAAATTCAATTGATTATCGGGAAGTGAGTGACGACCATGAACATCTCATGATATTTGCAGTGTATAAGTATAATGAATGGATAATTCAGTTTTCAATGCAATGTCGCTGCATTGTGTGAGCACCAGCTCATTGGCTGTGAGACACTTTGGGACATCTTGAAGAAAGGTGCTATATAAATGCAAATTCTCTTTTTAATGGGTCTTGAGATGGTGAGCGAGATGGTGGCATCGTGGGAAAGTCACAGCATTTATATTTCACTGATCCAGGTTAGTGTTGTGGGGAGAAAGGTTCCAAATCCAGCGTGGCAGCTGGTGGAATTTAATCTGGAACTGAATGGGAACCATGACACCACATTTGTAAAAGCTTATGTCCTTTAGGGAAGAAAATCTGTCATCATTACCTGGTGGCACAGTGGGTTAGCACTGCTGCCTCACAGCCCCAGGGACCCGGGGTCGATTCCCGGCTTGGGTCACTGTCTGAGTAGACTCTGCACATTCTCCCCGTGTCTATGTGGGTTTCCTCCAGGGTGCTGCAGTCTCCTCCCACAGTCCGTGCTGGTTAGATGCATCGGCCATGCTAAAATTCTCCCTCAGTGTACCCGAAGTGCGGCGACTCGGGGATTTTCATAGTAACTTCATTGCAGTGTTAATGTAAGCCTACTTGTGACACTAATAACTAAGTGTTAAACTGGTGTGGCCTATACGTGACTCCAGCCCCAAAGCAATCAACTCTTCAGTGTCCCTGGAAATGGCTTGGCAAGCTAAAGGCAATTCAGGAATGGCAAGAAACCCTGGCTTGCCAGCAGCGCCCACATCACCTGAAATATAAATTTTCGACAAAAAGAGAATTAAAAAGAGAATTTGCATTTATGTAGCGCCTTTCTTTTCTTCAGGATGTCCCAAAAGTGCCTCACAGCCAATGAGCCACACAATGCAACAAAATCGCATTGAAAAATGTGAATTATCCATTTCCACACTGCAAGTATTCTGAAGTTTATGAAAGTGGCCATTGCATCATTTGAGTTATACAGCGTTGGGTTATTAATGGAGCTGGGAGCAGTTTTATCTAACTGTCAGAGCGCACTCAGACTGATAAACGTTCCAGCTGAACTCTGACTGATGCAGCCTCTCGATTCTTTGCATCTGTGTTTTGACTATTTTCCCAGCCTTTTGGGACGGGAGCATTTTTTTTGTCATTTCCGCCTTGTTTATTTCAGGAGTACGATGCCTTTATCAGTAAGACGCAGGCCGAATTGATTGCGGACGCTGACTTCGAGCTCATCCTCAAGCCACAAATAAAACATCCTGCTGCAGCCCAGCGCAAGCCACGAATAATTTCCCCTCGGCTGCAGAGGTACAGAGGTTACTGGGGTGGGGGGGATACTGCATCGTTACAAATAGATCTTTGTCATCCTTCAAAGTGCGGAGGACATTATGAATCGGCAGCTGTGGTTTGGTGTCCAATTGGGCCGATTAAATTGAAATCTGAGCTGCAAGAAGGAGAAATTATTGTCCCGCATTTAGAACGAGCAATAAAATTGGAAGTCACCGGGTTCACGGTTAGTGGTGATGGCAGCAGATGACGTCCTACTGTCTGACTCTGGGAAGAAAGAATGGGAAGAATAGCTCCTGATCCTGATTGATATCCGTAGATCGCTTACTCCAAAATGCACAGAGTGTGCTTGTTAAGCCAGACTCATAGAAAATGGAAGCAGGAGTAGGCCATTTGGCCCTTTGAGCCTGCTCCACCATTCATTATGATCATGGCTGATCATCAAATTCAATATCCTGATTCCCCGCTTCTCCCATATCCCTTGCCCCCTTTAGCCCCAAGAGCTATATCTAATTTCTTCTTGAAATCACACAACGTTTTGGCCTCAACTATTTTATGTGATAGTAAATTCTATACATTCACCACTCTCTAGGTGACTGGATCTCTTCACCTTAGTCCTAAAAGATTTATCTCTTTGATATCCTGAATGCTGACACTGACTTTGAGTCTGTTGTTGATAAAATTAGACAGAATGGACAGAGGCTTCCAGAAATGTGTTGCAAAACCTGTCTGCCTCAATGCATCTCTCTCTCTTTCTGTCCCCTGCACAAGTTTGTTTGCTCCGGTCCACCAGCTCCCAGCTCTAGCCCAAGAGCTTGCCCCTTGATGCCAAGGCTCTTCCAGCTCCCAACTTCCCTCTAGCAAGTGAAGGTCTGAGAATGAGAATGTCAATACCCACACACCGATTTCATTATACTAAGATTTTTCTATGGAGTGAACAATTTCTCCAGAATTGGCCTCTGAGGTTGCTGGCTCTTTCCCAGGTGGAAGGCATAAATCACTCGCTCTGAGCTGGTTTGACACGCTCCTGTCCTCCCTTTGAATATAATCCTTCTAGCGAAATGAGGCAGGAGAACAGGAGGAACCAAAAGGAGAAAGAGGAAGATGAGTGAAGAAGGCAGATGAACAGGACTGATGAGAAAGTAGACACAACACCTAAAAGCACAGGAAGAGTAGACCATCTGGTCCCTTGGGCCTCTTTCACCATTTAATAAGATCGTGTCTGGGCCTTTCTTCAATTCCACTTTCCTGCCTTCTGTCCAAATACCTTGCTCCCTTAGTATCCAAGAATCTATTGCTCCCAGTCTTAAATATTTTCATCCACTGAGTATCTACAGCTCTTAGAAGTTGAAAATTCCAAATTTCCACAATTTTCTAAGTGGAGAAATGTCTCCTTCTCAGCCAGTAATGACCGACCCCTTATCCTGAACTTATGACCATGAGTTCTCGACCCTTCAACTGGGCGAAGAGCCTTTTGGTATCCACCCTTAGAATTTTACGCTTCTCAATGAGATAAAAATGGAGAAGCAATTAGAAAGCAGGAAAAAAGGAGCAAGAAACATCCTATCAATTTACAGATACCCCAATCTTGAGTGTGAGGCAGAAGTGGTTCCCTTTGATTCCTCATCACTTCTGTCCATAGTGAAATTATCCCTCTTCCTCATTATATTCTCAGTTCAATTTTGAGAAGATTATTATCTTCAGCAAAGTCACCATGAGATGAAATCTAGTTGATACTGGGTTTTATTTCTGGTTTAAGGTATCTCAGAACAGTTTCTAATGTTATGATAGCAGTACAAGTGATATTTATATATATTGTCTGTTATCTTTATGGGGAATGTTTGAAAATTCAGCTTTATTCAACAGGTAGTCAGTATGTCTGGGAGAAATGCAACTCAGATACTGGGAGAGCAGATAATTACTTATTTTAGCCTTGCAAGTGGTTAGGTTAAATAGAGTTAATGGGCTTTTGTTTACTTAAATTCCCAGGGATTTCTGATTAGAGTGATTGACAGGGTCATGCAATGATTTGATTTGATTTATTATTGTCACATATATCGGGATATAGTGAAAAGTATTGTGTTATACAGACAAAACCTACCATTCATAGAGTATGTAGGGGAGAAGAAAAGGAGAGGGTGCAAAATATAGCATTATAGTCATGGCTAGTGGGTAAAGAAAACAATTCAGTTTCATATATGGTAAGTCTGATGCAGGGAAGAAGCTGTCCTTGAGTTGGTTGGCACATTACCTCAGACTTTTCTATCATTTTCCCAAAAGAAGGTAGAAGAGAGAATGTCCAGGGTGTGTGGAGTCTGTGATTATGCTGGCTGCTTTTCTGAGGCATTGGAAAGTGTAGACAGAGTCAATGGATGGGAGGCTGTGTGATGATGTGGTCAGCATGGACGGACCAGGGCAGATCGTTGGTTATGTGCAGACTTGGGTCTATAGCAGAAAGCAAAAAGTTTTGCAGAAAGCAGTCAGTTCTAGCTGGGAATTGTTTTGAAGGTAGAGGCTTCTGCAAGCTGCACTGAAACTTATTTTCTCTCTGAAAGCTTCAAGACTGTCTACATTCATTCTAGCAAGTAGAGTTATGGTTACTAACTGTATTTAGAGTGACAGTTGGAGTGGTAAGAGGAGTGTTCCTTATTTGGAACTGAAACAGTGATAACTTAGAAATTAAAATTGTTTCCTTTCCATTTTCAAATATTATTCAACCGTTAATAGTTAAGTTGCTTCATTTGTTAGAGTTCTATTTAAACTATTATTAAATAAAGTTCATTTTATTATAAAAGATCCCTGATTTGTCAGTGGAATTACTCCTGGAGTGAAACACCCTATCCTTGTACCAAAATAAAAAATAGTTGGGGTCTAGTCTGACTTCATAATATAACTTGGGGTTCTGTTCCGAGGCCCTAACAATAATGCAAGATTTCCTTTTCCATTTAGGTCCAATATTCTTAAGCAGCCAGCAAAACCAACTGCTGAGATCCTTCAGCCACAAAACATGCCTTCTTGGCAAGGTAGGAAGATGTACAGTGGCTCATATAATTCTAATTTTTAAGCATTTGCTCTCTTTTAATGGAAGCGCTGACATTCATACAGTGTCAAGTATTCTCGTATCTTGTTATTACTGTTATTAGGTGAAAAAGCTGTGGAAAAGATATTGAAGCCACAAATGATCATTGGATGTATGGATGTGACTTGTCCACCTGGTAGGCCTGAGATTGGTGACCAACCATCCCTTGATCCCACCTCCCAACCTCCTCCTTCCTCTGTGCCAGTCAATGAGAATCAGTGTGCGGGGAAGCAATTGGAAATTCCTACCCCTTGTGGCTCTCCAGGATCATCTGGAAATTCAGACATAGTTATTGAGTCTTCAGTCTCATCCTGGGACTGCATGGAAGAGATTCTCCATCATAGGGATCCTGACTATTCAGCTTGCAAAAGAAGTCAAAACAATGGTTCATCTGCTGACACTTTGACTGAAAATTCTACCATGGAGCTTGAAGAAAAAGGAAATGTAATAATATTGTCATCCAAACCAACAGAACCATTATTTGGAAGGAAGTCTCAGGTGCACCGAAATGATGACTGGGATGATTTTGTGGCCAAGTCAACAGATAATTCATCGCAAACCTCTGCTCACCACTTAGTGAATAGCAATACCAACCTGGAAGCAGAACAACGTATAGAACTTGAACATATTCAACCAAATAATGTTGTCAAGACATCAGAAGACACCAAAGAAAGCTGGTTTAGATTGCCTAATCGTCCTGAAAAAGTGTCTTGTTTCAATGCTTCATCTAACTATCCAGCATTGGCTGGGAGTGAGATGCTTAAATCTGAAAGAGTGATGGATTGTCAGGAAATGATGCCTGCTGGATTGCTCGAAAGCTCCTTTGAACCAACTGCAACTCCATTTTCCTTGAGAAGTATCCATGTCCCGAAAGTAACTGCGGCTTCAGCACATGTTCACCTGGCTCCAACCAGTGGCCCCAGGACTGCAGAGCTTACCTCACCAATGCTCCCTTTCTCAGGCATCAATGGCGTCACTGGCACTGAAGAAAATTCGCAAGGCCGAGACCAAACCTCTACGTGCAGTGAAGCGATGCAGTCACCTGTGAGAAATACTTGGTGGGCAAACCAAAATTTGCCGTCTTTGCTTGAACAAATAAATCCATTAAGAAGTGAAACTGTTCAAGAAATAGTGCTGTTTCAACCAAATAAGTCACTTGTGGCTGAAGGAATTGTGTCTAAAAGCCATGAATTGCCCTCTTTGGATGATAAACAGAACTCGTGCGGTAGCCAAACTTCATCTCCCGTCTTAAAGGAGTCCGCATGCAAAGGAATTGACTCATTATTTTCAGAGGAACAGCCATCTCTTGGAGAAGAAATCTCATCTATAAAAGAGGAGCTGCTATCTTTAGTTGAGGAAGATAGTATATTCAGTATAAAAGAGTTAAACTCTCCAGTTGATGAATTAATGTTTTATGAAAGTGAAGCATTTCCACTTCCAGATGAAGCTGATATATCTTATGCAACTGAAGGCTTTCCTCCGCCTCCTGAAGAAATCGATTTGTTAATGAACGAAGAGCTTCCATCTCCAATTGGAGGGAACACCTTCGTTAGAATTGAAGCTCCACCACCACTATCTATTGGTAACTCTTCAAAAAATGAAGGGTTACGATTTCCAGGTGAAAAGCGCAATCTGCTTCACGTTAATGATGATTTCACTCCTTTTCCTGCACCTCTTGTCCAAGAGGTGGATGAAGAAATGAAAAATGCTGAGGCAGAGAACGGCAGACGATTGCTCAGAGCAAGTGGAGAAGAGGGAACCAGTGCACAGTTGGAGGAAAATCATCTTTTGTCTGAATCCTTAAGAATCCAAATACCTCGAGCAGTACAACAAAAAGCAGATTCTCCAATGGATTTTGATGTTGGAGGTCGGGTGTTCGTAAGTCAAATTGAGACAGGTACCTTCAAGTATAAAGGACATCGAACGTTTGACCAGGGTTGTTGGCTTGGTGAAGAACTGAACCATCCAAAAGGAGGCCCCGGTGGAACCTTCTGTGAGATGAAATATTTTGAATCTATGAATAAAAATGACATCTTTATTACACCCGATACGATCCTGTGCCCATCAACTGATTGTGAATTTGATGCAGATCTCACAAACGATGAAGGCTTCTTCTCTGCTGGAGCACCTGGACAAAGCGACAGAAACCTGGACAATGAATTGAAAGAAACTCATTGCTTTGAAGAGGTGTCTGAGAGGCGCGGTATTGCGCCGCTGAGAGGCAAAAAGCCAACTTTGCGCCAACATAGCCAGGGAGAGCCACAGCCTGGCGGGGTGGATGAGCCTGAACTGGAACGGATAATTCTGGAATGTGCAAAGGCAGTAGAATTGTTTCTGGATCCTCAAGATTTGCTGGATGCTGAAGTGGAACCAGAATTGCGATTTGATGATCGTGCAAGTCCTGGAGGCTTAAACAGTGGACGGACTTTACAACATCCTCGGGGCCAGGAAGACGGACAGTTGGTGGATGACGTTGCAGTACATCTCTCAGAATACCTTGTAGGAGAAACTTTGGATGAACTGACCAGAATCAGAAAGCAGCAAAATCAAAGCACGGAAGGTTTGAAGGAACAGAGGCTCGATGGACATTGCATCGCTCAAGACTGTGCAAAATTTGCTCAGCGGAACAGTGGTCTGCTTCAAGGGCAGAGAGGCCATGATAAATCCTTCATCGACTCTTTAAGAATAAACTGTGCACAAGTCAAAGATAAAATTAGAATTTCAAAGGGCGGCCATCATAAAGAAGCCATAGAAAATGTCACTGAAAGTTTACTAACAAAATTCATAGAGGAAGCTGCAAAAGAATACGTACGAATCAAAAGAAAAAGCAATGGGAAATTAGAAGCAAATGGAATCCTGTGTCCCCCGACTGCAGTGGGTTGTTTGACTGTGAGTAAATACGCTATTGAACATAAACAAAATGGAATATTTCTTCCTGACTGGCAAAGGAACCAGAGAGACGAGGTGATTTTGCTTTTAAACAGGATAAGAACAGATGTGCTTGATATGATCTGGGAACACACTGACCAAAAGGGCAGTGAAATCAGATTCAATTGTACCATTCTAAATGAAATTGGATATGCACTTGAAAAGAATTAAAAATGCAGGGCTTCTTGTAAAGAATGGGGAAGGGTAAACAAAATGGATAAACCTTTCAAAGACTTTGATTTGATTCAATTTATTATTATCACATGTATTATCATTCTGTTGTTTCTTACACCCTATACAGACAAAACATAGAGATGGAAACGAGAGAGTGCAGAATATAGTGTTACAGTCATAGCTAGGTGTACAGGAAGATGAACTTAATGCAAGGTAGGTCCATTCAAAGTCTGACAGCAGCAGGGAAGAAGCTGTTCTTGAGTCAGTTCGTACGTGATCTCAGACTTTTGTATCTTACGGAAGAAGTTGGAAGAGAGAATGTTCGGGATGCATAATTATGCTGGCTGCTTTGCCGAGGCAGCAGGAAGTGTAGACAGAGTCAGTGGATGGGAGGCTGGTTGGCATGATGGATTGGGCTATGTTCACAATCTTTTGTAGTTCCTTGTGGTCTTGGGCAGAGCAGAAGCCCATACCAAGCTGTGATACAGCCAGGAAGAGTGCTTTCTATGGTGCATCTGTAAAAGTTGGTGAGAGTCGGCGTTGACATTCCAAATTTCCTTGGTCTTCTGAGAAAGTAAAGGTGTTGGTGGGCTTTCTTGACTATAGTACCAGCAGGGGGATGGGACCAGGACAGATCGTTGGTGATGTGGACACCCAGAAACTTGAAGATTTCAACCTTTAAGATAGGTGGGCCAGTTGTTGTTATGTGAGTTTATGAAGCTCCACTTTCTTGAGTATTCTTAACTCCTTCATCTCCTTGTGGACTGACAGGCGAGATCCTTTCTTTCTGTTCCAGTGATTGAAGTAGGTATTAAAGATCCCACAGAATGACGGGAAGGTGAGGATGTTTTCCAAGTTTTGAGGGCATCTGATTCCTCCCCGAATCTGATGTCCTCAGAACAGATTGGTCATTTGATTGTTTTTGGATGGCACAGTGATTAGCACTGCTGCCTCATAGTGCCAGGGACCCGGGTTCGATTCCCGGCTTGGGTCGCTGTCTATGTGGAGCCTCTTCATTGTCTGTGTGGTGCTCCCATAGTCCAAAAGATGTGCTAGTTAGGTGTGTTGTCCGTGTTAAATTTTCCACCAGTGTACCCAAACAGGCACTGGAGTGTGGCGATTAGGGGATTTTCATAGTAACTTCATTGCAGTGTTAATGTAAGCCTACTTATGACACCAACAAAATAAACTTTAAACTTTGGGATGTTGCTGGTTTACAAAGGTTGCCCCATCTGTCTTCAGGACAACTGTTACTGCCTTTCAAGGATATGAATTCATTCTATTAAGTATTTTGCCTTTTACATCAAAATATCTTCTGTTTAAGTTTATTAGTGTCACAAGTAGGCTTGCATTAACACTGCAATAAAGTTACTGTGAAAATCTCCGAGTCACCACACTCCGGTGCCTGTTCGGGTACACTGTGGGAGAATTTAGCATGGCCAATGCACCTGACCCACCCATCTTTTGAACTGTGGGAGGAAACTGGAGCACCCGGAGGAAACCCATGCAGACACGGGGAGAACATGCAGTCTCCACAGAGACAGTGACCCAAGCAGAGAATCGAACCCAGGTAAGGCAGCAGTGCTAACCACTGGGCCACCGTGCAACTGTTCTAAACATGCATAAATGGCTGTATTTGGGACATTCTTCAGGGCTACATAAATATATTATTTGTACCGTATTCTAAATTAATTCATGTTTACTGTTGGTTTGTTGTCTTCCTCTTGCAAGCCATACAATGAGGCATTCCACATGGGTGGTTTTAGAAGCAGTCAAGACGGCAGCAGTGAAAAATTCAAAGGATTCCAGCCTTTCCAGGACAGGAAAACCCCAAGGCAAAGGTTTGAGTTGGACCAGTGGTGCTCAGGAGCCTGGAGACAGTCAAAGGAAATAGTCCTTGCTGTTCCTTTTAACCTTGTGGATGTTCAACAATGGGTTGACGGTGCCATCAATGTCCTATGGAATCAGCGTGGTCAATGTCAAGGTAACGGTGAAACCAATGTGTTGGAGGTTCAGGAGTTTACCAGTGGAAAAGATGTGGATACAGAATCCAAGAGAGCGCACAAACAGGTGAATGTGACAGCTTAGGATTATCAGTACTTGGAGTTACGAGAACCTCTTGCGGTCAAATTAAACTAATGGTTTAGGAAAGTTCATAGAATCCCTACAATGGAGAAGAAGGCTATTCAGTCTATCATGTCTGCACCGACCACAATCCCACACAGACCCTTTCCCCACAACCCCATGCATTAACCCTGCTAGTGCCCCTGACACTAAGGGGCAGGTTAGCATGGCCAATCCACCTAACCCGCATGGAAGAAACTGGAGCATCAGGAGGAAACCCATGCAGACATGGGGAGAATGTGCAAATTCCACACAGGCAGTGGCCCAAGCCGGGAATCGAACCTGGGTCGCTAGAACTGTGAGGCAGCCGTGCTAACCACTGTGCCACCGCAAAAGTAATATAATCTTGTTAGAAATCAGAAATCAACACAGAAAATGCTGGAAAGAGGGAAACAAAATAATATTTTGTGACCTGTTCTGGTGAATGGTCTCAGACTCGAAGCATCAACTCTGTATCTCTCTCCACAGATGCTGCTTGACCTGTTGTGTATTCCTAGCACTTTCTCTTTGTAGGTAGGTGAATTACTGCCAATGCCGGAGTCTTGAGATAAAAGCAGAACCACATACCTCACCACCTCAGAAACTGCAGCACCAATAAACTCAGCAAAAAAAAATGGAGATCGAGTTCAGAACCATCTGGAAATACAAAGCAGGTCTGACGGCAACTGGGGAGAGAGAGCAGAGTGAACATACAGAGTTAAGAGTATGTAGGCTTTAGCTGACAAAGCCAATATATAACGCAAATAACTCCTCAGAGACCGATGTCTTTTCACCAGACTCCATTGATTTACAAACTGGGGTAACACAGTGGTTAGTACTGCTGTCTCACAGTGTCATGGATCTGGGTTTGATTCCCAGCTTGGGTCACAGTCTGTGCAGAGTTTGCACATTCTCCCCCTGGGTTTCCTCTGGGTGCTCCAGTTTCCTCCCATAGTCCAAAGACATGCTGGTTAGGTGCATTGACCAAGCTAAATTTCTCCTCTGGTGTCAGGAGGACGAGCTAGGGTAAATGCATGGGGTTATGGGGATAGGACCTGGGTGGAATTGTGGTCAGTGCCGACTCAATAGACCGAATGGCCTTCTTCTGCACTGTAGGATTCTATAATTCTATGACTCTGTACCTGAACAGGCGCTGGAGTGTGGCGACTGGGGGAGTTTCACAATAACTTCATTACTGTGACACTAATCAATAAATAAATAAAAATTCTATTCCACTCTGAGAGTGCTTCGTGTACAAAGTCAGAATCAGGAGTGTCAGAAAATCTCCCATTTTTATATACAGCTGAGGCTCCCTGACTGGGCAAGCAATCACTACCAATCTTTTTGGCCAACCACATAAACTAAATCAAATTAACGAGGGGACAAATTAAAATGGGCAGCTCTCAAAAGAAGGTGAACTGCCCAGAACAAAAGACTAAATGGAAAGGATACTTAAAACATCAAATGAAAATGTGATTAAGGGGGTCAGTCATGCATCCCAGTCCCTGCAGGGCCCAGTGGGCATGGAAGGTGTTGACTGCCAATCATTGCCTCAATCAAGGAGCTCATACTCCAAGAGGCCAACCACATGGGCCTCGTTAAAGTCTTCACAGTAGATGGGTTTAAAAGGAAGTTAGATATGGACATGAAGTAGAAAGGGATAGAAGAATATGCTAATAGAGTTAAATAGGGGATTTTCCCAGTAGCTTCACTGCAGTGTTTATGTAAGCCTACTTGTGACACTAACAAATAAAACTTTTAACTGAAGATAGATGGGAGCAAGAGGCTTTTGTGTGGAGGATAAACACTGGCAGAGACCTGTTGGGCCGAATGGCCTGTTTCTGTATTGTGCTTTCGATGCAGTTCAGCTCCACAGCCCAGCAGGTTCCAATAATATTAAAGCAGAATGTTGCGGACGCTGGAAATCGGAAATAAAAAGCAAATGTTGACAATGCTCAACAGATCTGGCAGCATCTGTGGAGAAACAGAGGTAGCGTTTCAAGTTGAATATGACTTCTTCAGAATAGGCTGAAGAAATGTTCTGAAGAAGAGTCATTTTTGGCTTGAAATATTCACACAATCCTAGGAACCCTACCGAGCAGAAAGAGGGCATTCAGCCCATTGAACATGCACTGACAACAATCCCACCCAAGCCCTATCCCTGTAACCCTGCATACTTACCCACTAATCCCACTAACCTAAGCATCCTGGGACACTAGGGTCAATTTAGCAAGTGTCAATCAACCTAACCCGCACATCATTGGACTGTGGGAGGAAACGGGAGCAACTGCAGGAAGCCCTCTGCAGCTGCTGCCAGGCCTGCTTTGTAGTTCCAGAAAGTTCCAAGTTTGAGCTCAGTGTTTTTGCTGAATTTATTGGTGCTGCAGTGTCTGCGGAGGTGAGGCATCTATGCTGTGGCTGCTGGGAGGCCTTTGATAAGATAATAAGTTCAGTGATGAGGACTCAGCTGTTGCTCAGTTGGTAACTGTCTCAATGCTCATTCATGTGGTTCGGGACCAAACAATGTATGTTGATATTCCACAGTACAAGTACTGAGGGAGTACTGCAGTGTTACAGGTGCTGTGTTTTGGAGGAGATATTAATGTCAGGCTCTGTCTGTCTTCCCCTTGTCATGATTTTGTCGAAAGTTTTACCTCCGTGTCCTGGCCATTAATTATCACTCAACTAAAAAGGTTTGCACCACACAAGTAACCAGACAATGACCATCACCAACAGGAGAGGATCTAACCATTGCTCCTTACATTCAATGGCATTTCCATCGCTGGGGGTAATGCTTGACCAGAAACTGAACTGGGCTAGGCTAAATACAGTGGCTACCAGGCAGGTCAAAGGCTAGGAATCCTATGGTGAGTAACTTGCCTCCTGATTCCCCGAAGCCTGTCCACCATCTGCAAGGCACAAGTCAGGAGTGTGATGGAATACTTTCCAGTTGTCTGGAGGAGTGCACCTCCAACAACACTCAAGAAGGTTGTCCCCCCCTCCAGGACAAAACGGCCAGCATGATTACTAATCCTTCCACAAACAGTCAGTCCATCCATCACTAACGCACAGTGGTAGCCATGTGTACCATCTACAAGATACACTGTAGGAATTCAGCAATGTTCCTTATGCAGCACCTTCCAAATCCATGACTGCTACCATATTGAAGGAGAAGAGCAGCAGATACATGGGAAACCACCACTCACCATCCTGGCTTGGAAATGTATTGTCATTCCTTCACTATGGCTGGATCAATTCTCTCCCTAACAGCACTGTGGGTGGACCTACACCCCTGGGACTGCAGTGATCTGAAGGACAATCCAAAGATGTGCGGGTTAGGTTGATTGGCTATGCTAAGAAATTGCCCCTTAGTGTCCAGGGATGTGTAGATTAGAGGGATTAGTGGGTGTAATATGTAGGGATATGGGGATAGGGCCTGGGTGGGATTGTGTTCGGTGCAGACTCGATGGGCCGAAGGGCCTCTTTCTGCACTGGAGGGTTCTATGATTCTATGAATTAGGAATGGACAATACATGCTAACCTAGCCAGCAATGCCCACATCCCATAAATGAATAAATAAAGAAAAATTACAAAACAATATCTTATTGCCATGTTTCTAACATTACAACAATATAGTATCGAGAAGCTCTTAACTGGCTTTCAAGTGCTTTCGGACTTCATGCTACATGGCCATGGAATAGTGACTGACTGAAGAGAAGGAAACAGCTTTTCACAAGAGGTGTTCAACCATTAGGGGAATTATTAGATGAGCGTATCCCAAAGGATCCTTGCCACATCCCCTTCATAGAATCCCTACAGTGCAGAAGGAGGCCATTTAGCCCATGAAGTCTGCACCGACCACAATCCCAGCCAGGCCCTATTCCTGTAACCCCATTTGTTTACCCTGCTAATCACCCTGACACTCGGGCCAATTTAGCAATCAACCTTTGGACTGTGGGAGGAAACTGGAGCATCCGGAGGAAACCCAAGCAGACATGGGGAGAATGTGCAAACTCCGCACAGACAGTTGACCCGAGGCTGGAACTGAACCCGCGTCCCTGGTGGTGTGAGGCCACAGTGCTAACCACTGTGCCACCCCATATCCCTTATATACTTGTAACCTAGAATCATCGTCTTGCTGAATAGTTTAATTCGTAAATATCACCAAAGTGGGAAGACCATATTCTAAGCAGCCAGGATATCATTCAAGGAGCTCTGATGGTTTTGACTCTTCCTAAATCATGCAATAATCAGAAAAATGCAGCATTTTAAGCCCTTTTGTTGACTACATCAAGTTTTCTTTCTTTCTCTGAATTACGTAGGCTATTTTTAATTTGACATCCGATATTTTTCAAAACCTCCGAATGAAGGAGCCAACACCAAAACATTACCCGTGGCTGAAACACAAGTCTTGGGTTGGGCTTCCATCTGACCAGGTTCCCAACACAGAGGACAAAAGGGAAGTGAAGGTATGACACCAGCTTAATTTCTGAACTTCAATGTTTTTTTGGTGATACATATCCAGTTGGCTATAAAATGACTTGTGACATCCTGAGGTCATGAAAGATTGTGAGTGAGGTTTTCACCCAGTTGGGTTGACTCGGGACCCTTTTAAAAATGGCGGGAAGGTCTCAATTCTGGGATTCCTGACTCTATTCGCAGGCTGACGGATTTTCAGGAATATCTTTAATTTAAAAGGTGCGGAATGCTTCCTGTCAGAAGCCTGTGCCCGACTTGCCCAATGTGGCTGATTCCATTGCAGAAAGAGGTATCTTCTACACCACCACAGTTCTCCAGGAAGTCGGGCTAGGTGTTTAAAGAGATGTGTTTCATGGTGAAGTGAAGTTCTGAACCCGAGTGTACAAGAGGGGACCTTTTTTAAAAGGCAAGTTTAAAAATTCCATCACACAGACTAGGGTTTTAGATATTGAAGCTTGGCTGAGAGTCCAGACATCTATTAGAATAGATGAAACATTGCTTGATTGATAGCTCAGGCTCTGATCTCTGCAATCAATTTCACAATGTTTGTTTGCATAAGTCAAGTGCTTTCAAGGGTTTGTGGTTTTTGAAACTTAAGAAGGCAGAGCTTGACATAAGGGTCATGAATGGACATGTGGGGTGAGTGGAAATGATGAGGTGGCATGGATGTAGATGCAGGCATGTTGAGCTGAGAATTTTCATAAACTATCCTAATCCATCTCCATGATGAAAATCAGCCTTCTATAATCCCATTTCTCTATTTCTTTCCTCCTTCCCCTGTTTTTCTTTGCTCCCTCTCCTTCCTCCCCCTCATTCCTTTGCTCTTTCAATAAAATACTAAATGTTACCTGCAAACCCTGCTGTTCTGGATTTCACGCCAGAAGTGATTTGAGGACAGGTGTATTGTATTGGGATGTTAGAGGCAGGAATTTGACCTGATGTATACATGGACATTCCCCCTTGAGCATTGAGTTGCCAGTTCATCTCCAGTTGCCAGTTGATCCCCAGTTCCCAGTTGATCCCCAGTGCCCAGCATTTAAATGTTCCAAAAGTGAATAAACAATCCCTTTAAAATATCAGACAATGTAAGTGGTGGAGTTTTTGTCAGCAAAGTTGAAGAGTCCGTTGGTTGAGCACCATCCATTGATAATGTGCTACAGCCAGCACGGAGAAGAGTGATGTTTGGGGTGCCTTCAAAAGGAACGCTACCTCAGAATGACTTAAATGTTATAGATATAGATAGAATGTTATACATAGATTGTGGATGGCATTGTGGCTCAGTAGTTAGCACTGCTGGCTCACAGCACTGAGGACCTGGGTTCGATTCTGGCCTTGGGTGACTATCTTTGTGGAGTTTGCATATTCTGCCTGGGTTTCTTCCCACACTCCAAAGATGTGCCGTTTAGGTGGATTGATCATGCTAAATTGCCCCTTAGTGATCGGGAGATTATCAAAGTAAATACATGGGGTTACGGGGATAGGGTCTGGGTGGGATTGTTGTCGGTACAGAGTCAGTGGCCCGAATGGCCTCCTTCAGCACTACGATTCTATTGAAAGAACCATTGTTTCTATTTTGTTTCAAGTCATTCATCCAAGGCAAAGTGGCCAATTTACTAAATCTGGACAAAAATGACCTGGAAATGAAAAGAAAGCTCCAGAAACTGACAAAGTATTGCAAGAGCAAAAGGGACCACGTTGACATCATCCTGGTAAGCATGTTGTTAATGCCAGTAATCTTAACTGAGTCACACTTCCAGTTGATGAAATGATACATGGTGAAATTTCAGACCTGTCCATCAAACCACACTGACTGTGCACCACATTATTGTCGAACTCTTAAAAGAGGAAATGTAGTCTGATTAAAAAGAGATAGAAAACACATGTGGTTTGACTTGACTTCATACTGGTCGCTATTTCATTGACAAGAACACAACAGAATCTGAGACGGTTACTGGCACAGAGAGCCGGTGGGGAGTTCCTAATTTCACTTGTAACAAGACATTAACCAGGAGGGAGGGAAGTGAGATTAATCCGAGGCTGGGGTACGGTGTGAACTTGAGTCACGCTTGCACGCCTGCCAAAGCCAGAGGCTGGCAATTGTTCGCGGGGTTAGTCTAAGCCAGGATATTGGGGTGTCGTTCAGGGCCATATGGTGTATTGAGAAACAGAAGAAAAGAACTTGTTTTATTCAAACCAGGGAAATGGGAGACTGAGTTAAGCATTGGGTTAACTCACTAAGAATAGTGTGTAGACATGCCATATTGACTTGACTACCCATTAAACATCTCCTTTCATTTTCATTTAAGTTCATTAAAGGGAAATTCTCAGAGGTGTCTAATGGGTGACCAAGCCAACCTCGCCAGCATAACATTGTCAGCCAAAGGCAAAACTGGTTCTCTTGCCACTCCCCACCAGAACCTGCCATTGAATATAGCCAAGAGCCATGTTTCCTAAACTGGGTTCCACAGAACACTGGGGTTCTCTGGGAGACATCAACGGTTCTGCAGTAGGTCCAGCCATTTTACATTTGAATAAAGCCCCTCCTTCCAGCTTGCCCAATCAGAAGTGGTTTTCACTCCACTTTGGCTACTGATAGGCATACTAGTCAGCCAATTGGCAACTGAGAAGCCTGCCTCTGATTGGATAAGCTGGCAATAGCAGCAAAGTCAGTATTCAACAAGGGTGAGAGTGTGCATGCGAGAGAGAAGTGAAAGTGTTTGTTTTTGGATGTTTGTACCTATTGCCCCAAGAACAATTCTTTTGTTGTTTTGCTCTGCTGCATAATATGGATGTTTCCTAAGGGTTCAGTCAGCACTCTTGGGAGGTTGAAAGGGTTCCGTGGCTGGAAAACTTTGAGATACCCTGGTCTACTGTATTGGTGTGCAAGCCTCTTCCATCTCTTAGCAGTAGAGATCCACATTCAAATAGTTTTGAGGCAGTCTCAGTTTTGATAACTTTTGGATAAAAGCAAATTACTGCAGATGCTGGAATCTGAAACCCAAAGAGAAAATGCTGGAAAATCTCAGCAGGTCTGGAAGCAGCTGGGAGGAGAGAAAAGACCTGACGTTTCGAGTCCAGATGACCCTTTGTCAAAGCTTTTCTCTCCTCACAGTGGCTGCCAGACCTGATGAGATTTTCCAGAATTTTCTCTTTGATAACTTTTGGGTTTAATTTGACATTAAATCACAGTTTCACTTTTTCCTCCAGTGGATTATTTATTAGGTACTTTCTTGCTGGGCCCAAACGCAGGGTTTAAGTAATGGGTTCTCAGACAGCAGAGGCTGCACATCTCAGACTGACTATATGTGCACCTCACAACACCGTCTCGATCTTTGTAAATTGATGGCCTTGCACTGAGATCTGATCTGACGACAGAATGATCCTGATTTTTGAACTGATTGATCAGTCAGACTCTTTCATCCAGTTCAAATTTCCAATGTAATTGAAATTCTGGGGATCTTTTTAAACTTGATTGATGGCTGCCCTTGTGCTGAAGGCTCCAGTCTGGCTGCTGAGACAGACAAGGCCATGCCAGTCCTCTGTTGCCAAGGAGCTACAGGTTGCAAGCTCCAATTGGACCTCCTGCCCCCAGTCGACCAAGCAGCCCAATCCTGAGCTACGCTGAGTCCGACGACTCCATGGTAACTGCATAAAAGGCGAATTATGTTATTTGTGAGTTTGTCTTACATCCAGGGTTAGCGGAGGAGCTGCCTATTTGTTATTTCTGACTCTTGACGGGATTAGTGAAAGCTTATTATTTCTAAGATGAAGTGGAAGAGTCATGGGAACAGTGTGGTAAATGTGATTAGGACTGTCTGCTTTTGTCGTGAGTAAACACAGTCATAGAAGAGTCAGGTCTATTCCCATGTTTTAACTTCTATTTATGTATGTAGCACTGTACTTAAGAATGTTCTATATTTAACAAATTTATCCAGTGGTTTAGAGCCCCAGTCTTGATTTGATGGAATGGTTTTCACCCTGGTGGGCAAATCACCGAGCGACCCTTGAACCCAGAACAAGAGAGCATGAACTTAAGCTATTCAGGGGTGACTTCAAGAAGCACAACATAATACGAAAGGTTAGCAAAAACCTGAATCTGCCCTCACCCTCCTGTCCCCCCCCCAGCCTCCTGCCCTGCCCACTCCCTCCAGCTCAAGAAGCTGTTGTGAGCGACCTCTTCCTGTTCTCTGTCTGTGACACATCCAGTTAATCAGGGATGGGAGAGGTTATAGTGAAGGAGACTTGTTGTTCAGCTGTTGAATGGGTCCCATAGAATCCCTCCAGTCCAGAAGCAGACCATTTGGCCCATCGAGTCTGTACTGACCACAATCCCACCCAGGCCTTATCAGCATAAACCCAAGCATATACCCTGCTAATCCCCCTGACACGAGGGTCAATTTAGCATGGTCAATCCACCAAACTCTCACATAGTACCCTTCATACCAGAATTATAGGGAGTGGGATAGCTTGATCTTGGGATTGGGCATAGCTCGGCACAACATTGAGGGCCGAAGGGCCTGTACTGTGCTGTTATGTTCTATGTAATCTCCTTGACATGGAGTTACCGGCATTGGACTGGGGTAGGCACATAAGTAGTCTCACAACACCAGGTTAAAATCCAAAGGTTTATTTGGTAGCACAAGCTTTTGGAGACGACTCCAAGTGAGCGCAGGATTTGTTTCACAAACAGGGCGTATATCGTCACAAATTCACTTACAAAATAATGGTTGGAATGCAAGTCTGAACAGGTAATCAAGTCTCAAAGGTCCAGGCAATGTGAGTGGAGAGAGGGTTAAGCACAGGTTAAAGAGGTGTGAATTGTCTCCAGACAGGACAGCTAGTGAGATTTTGCAAACCCAGACAAGATGTTATGGGGGGCTATAGATAGTGTGCCATATCTGTAACTCCCATAATGACTTTACTGGGCTTGCAAAATCTCACTAACTGTCCTGTCTGGAGACAATATACTCCCACTCACCTGACAACGGGGCAGCACTCCGAAAGCTAGTGGATTTTGCTACCAAATAAACCTGTTGGACTTTAACCTGGTGTTGTGAGACTTCTTACTGTGTTTACTCCAGTCCAAAGCACAGGTTAAGGAGGTGTGAATTGTCTCCAGCCAGGACAATTAGTGAGATTTTGCAAGCCCAGGCAAGTCGTGGGGGTTACAGATAGTGCGACATGAACCCAAGATCCCAGTTGAGGCCATCCTCATGTGTGCAGAGCTTGGCTATCAGTCTCTGCTCAGCGATTCTGCGATGTCGTATGTTTTGAAGGCGGCCTTGGAGAACATTTATCTGAAGATCAGAGGCTGAGTGCCCTTGACTGCTGAAGTGTTCCCCAGTAAGAAGTCTGACAACATCAGGTTTAACACCAGACTTAAACCTGGTGTTGTCAGACTTCTCACTATGTTTACCCCAGTCCAACGCCGGCATCTCCACATCATGAAGTGTTCCCCAACAGGAAGGGAATGTTCCTGCCTGGTGATTGTCAAGCAGTTTCCATTCATCCATTGTCGATGCTAATCATTTTAGATCTGTGTCCTTTCATTCTTGATCCCTTTATGAGCAGGAACAGCTTCTCCTGTGTCCAGCCCCCTCATGATTCTGAACATCTCTATCCAATATCTCTATCAGGGTTTGGCACGATGTCACAGCGGTTAGCATTGCTGCGTCACAGTGCCAGGGACCCACGTTCGATTCCTGGTCACTGTCTGTGCTGAGTCTGCATGTTCTCCCCATGTCTGCGTGGGTTTCCTCTGGGTACTCCAGTTTCCTCCCGCAGTCTGAAAGACATGCTGGTTAGGTGCATTGGCCATTCTCTCTCACAGCCTTCTCCTCTCCAAGGAGAACAGTCCCAGCCTCTCCAATCTGTCCTCATAACTGCACTTTCTGATCCCAGGTACCGTTTTTTAAACCTCTTCTGCACTCTCTCCAATGCATTCACATCCTTGCTGTAGTCTACACAATATACTGAGGTCTGGGGTGATGTGCATGAAAGCATTGTGGTTATGTTATAGCACTAGTACTCCAGAACCTGAACCAATAATCTGGAAACATGAGTTCAAATCCGACCCTGGCAGTGGGGAATTTAAATTCAGTTAGTTAAATGAAACCTTGTATTAAAATCCAGTAATGGTGGCCACAAAGTTGCCAGATTGTTGTAAAATCTCATCTGGTCCATTCATAGAATTACACTATAAAAGAGGCTATTTGGCCCTTCGAGTCTGCAATGGCAACAATCCCTCCCAAGTCCTATTCCCGTAACCCCATATATTTACCCTCCTAATCCCCCTAACACTAAGGAGCAACTTAGCATGGCCAGTCACCCTAACTTCACGTCTTTGGCCTGTGGGAGGAAACCAGAGCCGGAAAAAACCCATGCAGACACGGGGAGAATGTAGAAACAACACACAGACAGCTACCCGAGGTCGGAATTGAACCTGGGTCCCTGGCGCTGTGAGGCAGCAGCGCTAACCACTGTGCCACCATGCCGAATATATCCAATCGAGAATGAAATCCTTTACCCATTCTGGCCAGCTTGTTACTACAGTCCCATAGCAATGTGATTGACCTCTGAAATGGCCTAGCAAGCCACTCAGTTGTATCGAAGAATGGGGCGGCGTGGTGGCAGAGTGGTTAGCACTGCTGCCTCACAGTGCCAGGGACCCGGGTTCCATTCCGGCCTTGGGTCACGATCTGTGTGGAGTTTATACACTCTCCCCATGTCTGTGTGAGTTTCCTCTGGGTACTCCGGTTTCCTCCCACACTCAAAGATGGGCAGGTTAGATTGATTGGCAGCAGTAAATTGACCCTAGTGTCAGGGGATTAGCAGGATAAATATGTGGGGTTATGGGAGCAGAGCCTGGGTGGGACTGGGATCGGTGTAGACTTGATGGAATGAATGGCCTCCTTCTATACTGTAGAATTCTATGTGGCTCACCACCTCATTAAGCCATTAGGGATGTGCAATAAATGTTGGCCTTGCCACAATCCCTACCTTCTGGGAATTAATCAAAAATAGAACACCAAGCTCCTGGTTTAGTGTGTGCTGTATTAGGTGACCTCACCCTGTGTGGCATTCAAGGTTCTACAGTCAGCCTCTTCTCCTGCATGGGAAAGTAAGGGTTCCCACTCCTGATAGTGAACCCTGCACATGCAGGTGGTCAACAGATGAACATCCAATTTGAGCGTGATGCGATGACCTCCGAAGCTGAATAGGTACTCGATGCCATCTCTTGGCATCATTCATACAATGGCCCGGCATCAGGCTTTGGTAGGGCGAAGTGGGGTGAAGAACCATACATCTCCAATGGCATTCTCAATCTAATATTGCTCTCCTGTTAGATTCAAGAACTACAAGAGGAAGAGAGTCAATGGGTGGACTATGCTGATGATGAGCTCACTGTGAAGATGAAGCTGACCGAGGACATCTTTAACATCCTGGTTTATGACACAGTTGATGTCCTCAACACCATCTGTAACAGGAGGTTGGCAGGACAGACTCTCACTGCCTCCGGCATACTACAGCTGGAAGCAACATATTGTTTACAAAATTAAACAGAGATACCTTCAGACCAAGGCATGTCATAAAGCTTCTGGAAAATGTTCACAAGTACAGGGTAATGTGACAATTTTAATGCAAAGTCTCGGCAACTCTAAGTTTCAGATTAAATTACACGAATAGCATCTTGGTGCCATTTCACCGCTACTGTCAGCTCTGACTCAGGGGTGATAGTCTTTCCCCCACAGAAAGTTGTTGGATCATAGTCCCACTCCAGGGGTGAGATTCTCCGGTCTCCCGGTCACGTGTTTCCTGCCAGTGAGAGGTGGCACGTTGTTTGTGAGCATTGGGATTCTTTGGTCCTGCCACAATCAGTGGAAATCCCCATTGGCATCACCCCTACACTGGCAGGACTGGAAAATCCCGCCTGCGTTCACAGCCGGAGAATTCCGGCCCAGGATTTTACTTGGCTGACACTGCAGTGAAAATGATATAGAGGTGCTGGCGTTGGACTGGGGTAAACACAGTAAGAAGTCTCACAACACCAGGTTAGAGTCCAACCAGTTTATTTGATAGCAATACTTGTGGAATTACTATCAAATAAACTGGTTGGACTTAAACCTGGTGTTGTGAGACTTCTTACTGCAGTGAAATACAGACAGAGCACTGCATAGTCAAAGGTGCTGCCTTTTGGGTGAGATGTTAAACCGAGACCCCAATTGCCTTCTCAGGAAGTCGGAAGCAATTCCATGGTTTTGAAGAAGAGCAGAGGAGTTCTCCCTGGTGTCCGTGTAATGCCTTCAACAAGGCCTAGGAGGTCGGCCTCTTGGAGTATGAGCTCCCTGATTGAGTTAATGATTGCCTGCCCCCAGATTACATCTCAATTCTTTGTATACTGTTTGCTGGTTTGCATTTGAAAGGGTCAGGTATAAGTCTATTAAAATAAGCTGCAATTCTTCCCATGTTAGAAAAAAAGTTGTACCTCTTTGTAATGACCTGATAAGGTTGGCCTCTTGGAGTATGAGCTCCCTGATTGTCTGCCCAGTCAGGGAGCCTCATCTCTACATAAATATGGGAGTGCCAGGCATTCCGGCATCCGGATTCTGATTGTGCACTTGAAACACCCTAGGAATGGAATGGAGTTTGTAAATAAAGGGAATCTGTTGAAGGGACACCGGCATCTGAGGGGTTATTTCAGCCCTGGCCAATACTTACGTCGCAAAAATCATTAAAAGACAAATTATCTAATCATTACCACATCATCGCTGCTGGGATCTGCTGTGAACAAATTGGTTGCTGTATTTCCTAGATTCTAACAGTGGCTACACTTCAAAAACACCTTGTTTTTCCGGGACATCCTGAGGTTGTGAAAGGTGCTGTGTAAATGCAAATTGTGTATTTTCTATTACTCCTTCCCTTGTTTTCCCTTCGAATCTTTTCAAATTTTGTCTTTTGTCCAGATCATGGCAATTTATATTCCTACTGCTTGCGCAGTTTAGAGGGATCCTGAAAGAGTACTGGTGGCAGGTATTTGTTCAGAGCTGACCTTATACTGGTTTGATCCTTATGTTTCTCGATTACTATGCAGTTAACTTCATCTGCAAGAAAGATGATGGCCTCATTTGTCAGCAATAAGTCTGAGATGCTTTCCTGAAATTCCAACAGTGCAGAACAAGACTTAAAGTAAACATGAAATAGCCAGGAAACATTTTAATTCCTCATCAGCCATCCTAGACTATATTAGTAACACCTGTAAACATCTTGTATCTTCTCATTGCCTGTCTCCCTCTGCTGCCATTTAATCTGTCAATGCATTTGGGAATTTGAGCTGTAATTGCCCTTGGGTTGGTGGGACTACCAGCAACAGAGTGAGCCACATTACAGAAGAATGCTCTGAAGGCACGAGTTCAAATCCCACCATGGCAGCCAAAGGAATTTAAATTCAATTAATTATTTTTTTCTTTATTAACTTTATGCGACGTGAACATCACTTACTCAGGCCAGTATTTATTGACCATCCCTAACTGTCCCCCATTTCAGAGGGCAGTTGAGAATCAATCATATTGCTGTAGATCTGGAGTCACACATAGGTTAGTCCAGGTAAGGATGGCAGATGTCCTGTCCTAAAAGACAAATCTGAAATAAAATGTTATTCTCATTAATAATGAACATGAAACTAGTTGAAGTGAAATCCCATCTGGTGCTTGAGTGTTGCTCAACAGTTGAAACCTGCCATTCTTACCTGGTTTGACGTATACGTGACTCCAGACCCACACCCAAAGTTAGCTGCCCTCTGAAATGACCAAGCAAGCCATTCAGTGGTAGGTAGCCCCCACACCACCAGCTCAAGGGATGGGTAATAAATGCTGACTTTGCTAGCAACCTGCACATCCTGAGAACAAACAAGAGAGCAAATTTCTATCTTGCTGAAGGTGTAGTGTTTCCACAGGGGGAGGGAGGAAACATTGGAGATCCTTTCATGCTGCTTTTGTTCCACTGGCAAGAGCAGTAACAATTGCGTGATTGATTACATTGACCACTGAACGTCACAAAGTAAAAGAACTTCAGTGAAGTTTACCAGACTGATTCCAGGGATGGCAGGATTGATGTATAAGGAGAGATTGACTAGGTTAGGATCTTTTCGCTGGAGTTCAGATGAATGAGGGATCGTTTTTATTGAAGTTCAGATGAATAAGACCACACTTGGAATACTGTGTGCAATTCTGGTCTTTCTATTACAGAGAGGATATTATTAGATTAGAAAGAGTGCAGAAAAGATTTACTAGGATGCTATTGGGACTTGATGGATTGAGTTATAAGGAGAGGCTGGATAGACTGGGACTTTTTTCTCTGGAGCACAGGAGGCTGAGGGGTGAGATCTATAAAATAATGAGGGGCACAGATCAGCTAGATAGTCAATATCTTTTCCCAAAAGTAGGGGAGTCTAAAACTAGAGGGCATGGGTTTAAGATGAGAGGGGAGAGATACAAAAGGGTCCAGAGGAGCAATTTTTTCACACAGAGGGTGGTGAGTGTCCGGAACAAGAAGTAGTAGCAGAGGCAGGTACAATTTTGTCTTTTAAAAAGCATTTCGACAGTTACATGAGTAAGATGGGTATAGAGGGATATGGGCCCAATGCGTGCAATTGGGGTAAGTTTAGGGGTTTTAAAAAAAGGACGATATGGACATGTTGGGCCAAAGGGCCTGTTTCCATGCTGTAAACCTCTTTGACTCTATGATTTTATCTCATAGAGACCTATAAAATTCAAACAGGACTAGACAGGGTAGATGCTGGGAGGATATTCCCAATGGTGGCAGAATCCAGAACCAGAGGTTACAGTCTGAGGATTCGGGGTAGACCACTTAGGACAGAGGTGAGGGGACATTTCTTCATCCAAAGAGCAGTTAGCCTGTAGAACTTATTACTCCAGGAAGTAGTTGATGCCAGAATATTGAACTTGGGGTGAATGGGATCAAAGGTTATGGGGAGAAAACAGGATTAGGCTATTGAGTTGGATGATCAGCCATGATAGTAATGATTGACAGAGCAGGCTCGATGGGCCAAATTGCCTCCTCCTGCTCCTATCTTCTACATTTCTATGTTTCACCACCTAAAAAGACAAGGCTTGGGGTGGCATCGGAACATCTGTACCTCCAAGTCACATACCATCCTGAATGTGAACATAATTACATTGTTTTGTTAATTCTGGGTCAAAATCTCCCACTGAACAGCTCTGCGGGAAGACCTTACTCCCTCAAACAGCAGAAGAAGGCTGATCATCATGTTTTTTGAGGGTCACCAGGGATGGTCACTAAACAACAAGCTGGCTAGCAACACACATAGAGACAGAAGGAAGAAATTTCCGCAAGAAAAATTCTTTCCAAAGAATTGTTGATCATTAGAACTATTTCTTATCAATTGAAAGGTCCCAGTAGTGCTGTAGCATTGAAGGATCTTTACCTCAGCATAAATTTCATAAGATCCAGGAGCAAAATTAGGCCATTTGGCCCATCGAGTCCACTCTGCCATTCGATCATGGCTGATGTGCCCCTCATTCCCACTTCTCCCCATAACCCTTTAACTCATTACCAATTAAAAACCTAACTCCTCCTTAAATTTATTCACTGTCCCAGCATCCACTTGGGGTGGCGAATTACACAGATTCACCCTTTGGGAAAAGTAGTTTCTCCTCAACTCTGTTTTAAATTTGCTACCCTTTATCTTAAGACTATGACTTCTCGTCGTAGAATGCCCCACAAAAGGAAGCATCCGCTCCACATCTACCTTATCCATACCTTTTATCATCTTGAGATGAGGGAACCTTCAGAACTGACACAACAGGAAAAATAGTATGTTGTAAATGGCCTGCAAGTTGCTACCACAGACAACAGTTGGGGCATATAGCACAATGCATTTGGAATCATTGAATGCCTACAAAATTCCTTCAGTGCAGAAGGAAGCCGTTCAGCCCATCAAGTCACCACTTTTCTGACAGAGCATCCCACCCAGGCCCTATCCCCAGAACCCAGCATATTTACCCTGCCAATCCTCCTGACCTACATATCTTGAGAGACTAAAGGACAATTTAGCATGGCCAATCCACCCAACATGCACACCTTTGAACTGTGGGAGGTAACTGGAGCACCCAGAGGAAACGCACGCAGACAAGGGGAGAACATGCAAACTCCACATAGACAGTCACCCAAAGCTAGAATCGAACCCAGATTCCTGGCACTGCGAGGCAGCAGTGCTAACCTCTGTTGATAAGTACCTGAGGGGAAAAAAGGAATAGGAAAATACGCTGATCAGGTTAGGTGAAATAGAAATGATAAACACCAGCATGGACGGCATTCTAGGATGAGAAGCCACAGTCTTGGGATAAGGGGTAGCAAATTTAAAACAGAGTTGAGGAGAAACTGCTTCTCCCATGGGGTGGCATGGTGGCACTGTAGTTAGCACTGGTGCCGCATAGTGCCAGGGACCGGGTTCAATTCTGGCCTCAGGTCGCTGTCTGTGTGGAGTTTGCATGTTCTCCCTGTGTCTGCATAGGTTTCCTCCAGATGTTCTGGTCTCCTCCCACAGTCCAAAGATGTGCAGGTTAGCGGTGATTGGCCACGCTAAAATTGGCCCTAGTGTCAGGGAGATTAGCAGGGTAAATATGTGGGGTTGTGGGAATGGGGCCTGGGTGGGATTGTGGTCGGTGCAGACTCGATGGGCCAAATGGCCTCCTTCTGCACTGTAGGGATTCTATGACTCTATGACCAGCTTGGCCAAAATGGCCAATTTCTGCGCTCTGCATTCTATGTAATTCTGTGTTGCCAGCTGAAGGGTCAATAAAGAACAAGAGAAGGCAAGTGCACTTTCACAGGGAAAGTTACAGAAACAAGAAAGGGAGGATGATAAAGACATGGAAGTGACAGAAACAGTGAGGGATTAACTGCAGGCCTGTTTATTAATTAGGCAAAAAATGGGACATTTTCATGCAGGCTGACAGAGCCATGTTTGGCTGATAGTCTGGGTAATTGTGGCTCACTGAGAGATATTCTCAGTGAGAGAAAATTGGATACATTTTGTGGAAAAGATTATGGAGCTGTTCATTGTTTCAATCCTGTGATAATTTGTCCAATTACAGATATGATAAGATGAGCACTGAGTGCTAATTTAAGCTAGTGCCTCACTTTTTGTTACCTCAAGCTGGTATTTAGTGGGTGTCATTTGCACAACAAGATTAAATGACATCACCTATTACGGTAAGAGTATAATGGCTGAAACTGATGTACGAATAGTTTATGCTACATTCCTGTGTGTATTATTTTTATGCAGAATTGACCCATTTAACACAGTGAAGATAATTAATTTGCAATATCCAAAAGTTCACTTGTAAAAACTTTGGCATCAAATGAATGTTGTGAATAAATAAACAGTTCAGCATTTGCGTAGGACATGACAGAACGAGCAATGACAGGATCTAATATTGTTCTGCTAACGTAGTGCGATTGTTTCTACCCAGCTCAACATAGAACCTGCCCTGAAACCAGTCTTACCCCAGGTTTGGTTGCTTGTTCCCGAGCCAGAGACGACTTATTGTACATAGCAAGCATCTCCCCCTGGACGCAGATGTGGTTTTATACCTTGATGGAATAGAACCATAGGCTGGAATTTTACCACTCCAGCCTCCATAGCAATCATAGAATCCTACAGTGCAGAAGGAAGCCATTCAGCCCATCGAGTCTGCACTGACCCACAATTTCACCCAGGCCTTTTCCCCATTACCCTAGCTAGTCCCCTGTCACCAAGGGGAAATTTAGCATGGCCAATCAACCTGACCGTTTGGACTGTGAGAGGAAACTGAAGCACCTGGAGGAAACTCACACAGACATGGGGAGAATGTGCAGACTCCGCACAGACAGGGGCCCAAACTGGGAATCGAACCCAGGTCCCTGACGCTGTGAGGCAGCAGTACTAACCACTGTACCACCATGCTGCCCTGTCGGAGTGGGTGAGGGGAGGACATTGGAAAGTTCCGAGGGACGAGCGAGGCTGTAAAATGTCGCCCATAGGAAACATAGGAACAAGAAGCAGGAATAGGCCATCTAGCCCTTCGAGCCCAAGCTGTCATTCATTTTGAACATGGCTGATCATCAAATTCAATATCCTGATTTCCCCCCCCCCGTATTCTTTTATCCATTTAGACCTAAGAGCGATATCTAATGTTTCAAGCTTTGAATGTTGAGTAATTTTCAATCAGTACTCAAGTTCAACAGTTCAGATTCCCTTTGTGGTTATCATTCTGATGCATCAGATTCACTGGTTGAACCGTTAGAGACATAAACATCTCGGAAATGACCTGTACAGAGATACAGAGACAGCTGTCTTCTGACTCTCAGACAGCAGCCTCCAGAGAAAGGGGTGTCTTCACTCAGCAACACTCCAGAGAGAGGAAGGGAGGAATCACCTTTTGCAGTTCCCAGATGTCAATTCCTGGAGAGAAAGAGCTGTACCAGTCCCAAATGGAATGCTGAAATTTTGCACTCCCGAAACAATATCGATACAGTTGCCATGTTTAAATGAATGATTCTCCAACTGTGTCTGTGTCAGGTTTACCTGAAGGTCACCCAACATAATTTCTCTTAATGTTATCGATGTTTTTCTTCTCCCATCTTTTACAGATTTTTACTGCTGCAAACAGTACTTTTCAGTTCCTTGTTGATGTCTATGGGTGGGACTTTTCATGCCCCCACCCCATCGCGGTGAAGACAGCCCATTATTGGCTGGTGGAGGGATCTTCGAGTTTCTATGTTTCCTATGGGCAGCATTTTATGACTGTGCTCACCCCAAGGCCTGATCCCTTTGCATGTTCCTGTGGAGGGCAGTACAGGAAAATTCCGCCCCTATGCCAACAGAAGTCCCCATGTCGCCAAGAAGCGAAATTGTAGCCTATGTATGCATTTGGCCAAAGTACGATAGAAGGGGAGAAAAATGCATACATCATTTCTCTAACCTTCGGATGCATAAGTCACAAGGTAGCTATCAGGAACAGGGACCCTAACTATGCTTCATCTTTCCCCAATTTTCAAAGACAAAATTAGTCTGCGGGTATTGCAAGCAAATGGGAAGGCAAATGGCATGTTGACCTTTACTGCAAAGGAGTACAACTATGAGAAGGTTCCAATTGTACAGAGCTTAAGTGAGGCCACACCTGGAGAACTGTGTGTAGTTCTGGTCTCCAGGCTTAAGGAAAGATATACGTGCCTTGGAAGACCACAGTGATAGTTGACTCCATTGCTTCCTGGGATGAGAAGATTGTCCTATGATGAGAGGCTGAATCAACTGGACTTAGATTTTCTGGTGTTAAGAAGAATGAGAGGTGGTCTCATTTAAACATACAAGATCCAGAAGGAGCAGGGGAGACACTGAGAGGCTGTTCCCCCCCAGCTGAGTAATCTAAAACACGGGAGCATAGTTTCAGGACAAGAGACCCATCATTTTGGACTGAGGTGAGGGAAAAATTCTCCACTTGTGAGTTGTAAATCTTTGGAATTCTCCATCTTGTAGGGATGTGTGTCTTTGAATGTACTTAAGAATGGGATAGACAGTTTTCTGGTCACTGAGGGAATGAAGAGATAAGAGGAATTGACAAGAAAATGGAACTAACGCACAAGATCAGTGATACTCATATTGAATAGCAGCTGGCTTAACAGGTTGCGTGGTCTATTTCTACTTTTTATGTTCTTAACTGAGGAGTACTGACTATATTTCTACCACCCTGATTTAGCTAATTAAAGCACTTGCCTTCTGGGTCTCTCTGACTCAGTGTCCCACAATCCACTAAACCAATGGGGATGCCCTTTGCCAATGATTTTGTTTTGGAATAAAACTATTAAAAAAAATCAAATTTGCCACCCAGCAAATTAAAATTACCAGGCAACAAGTAAGCAAAACATGAAAGCTAATTCAACTGTTGTATATAGATATAATTGTTACAATAAAAGATAATTCTGGCTTTTTTTTAGAATTGAAAATATTGTTTTAACCAAGATAATTATATAGGCGTACAACAGTGAGAGCGCTGATAAGACAGGAAGTTGTTGATGCCAAAGCATTGAATGTATTCAAAAAGCGGCTAGATTTAGCACTTGGGGTGAATGGGATCAAAGGTTAAGGGGAGAAAACAGGAGTAGGCTACTGAGTTGGATGATCGTAATGAATGGTGGAGCAGGCTTGAAGGGCCAATTGACCTCCTCCTCCTCCTCCTATCTTCTATGTTTCTATGTATGGTGAGTGTATTAGCTGATGATTTGAGAATCAAAGAGTTTATTCTGCTTTTCATCTTTGTTGTCTTTTGTACACATTAGTCTTCCCAATTGTGACTCAGTTCTGCTAACAGCCTTAACTTGGTTTCTGTATTTAAAAAAAGACTTTCAATTTACTTTCATATATGAACGCATTGATTATCAAGACAGAAGATCGCGTAGTTAAGCAAAAATCTAATATCGTGAAGCAGAAATGGAGATCATCAGAATTGTAGAAAAATGTGATTTTTCAAATGCAATACCAGAATGATGCAGCCGAGAACTCCTCTAACTTGTTTAAATATCCATATGGTAACTAAAATGTTGAGATAATGGGTGGTTAGCACTGTTGCTTCACAGTGCCAGGGTTCAGTTCCCAGTTTGGGTCACTGTCTGTGTGGAGTTTGCATGTTCTCCCTGTGTCTGCATGGGTTTCCTCCAGGTGTTCTGGTTTTCTCCCACATTCTGAAAGTCATGCTGGCTAGGTGCATTGACCCGAACAGAACTGTGATGACTAGGGGAATTTCACAGTAACTTCATTGCAGTGTTAATGTAAGTCTTACTTGTGACGAATAAATAAACTTTGTATTTACCCGATAAGTTTTGTAGCCATGTTTCTTTCCAAACATGATACTTTTATTTACCCACATAACAAAAGTATTTTCAAACATTCTGTAATCCCAACAGGAATTGGTTTGATACCAGCACTTGTCATAAAATTTTGTTTACTTATTAATGTCACAGGCTTACATTAACACTGCAATAAAGTTATTGTGAAAATCCCCTGGTCACCACATTCCAGCGCCTGTTTGTGTACACTAAACTTAGCACAATGCTGCTAACCAGCATGTCTTTTTGACAGTGGGAGGAAACCAAAATGCCTTGAGAAAACCCACACAGACACAGAGGGAGTGTGCAAACTCTGCACAGATAGTGACCCAAGTCAGGAATTGAACCCTGATCCCTGGTGCTGTGAGGCAGCAGTGCTAACCAATGTGTCACTGTGCAGCCTAATACGGGTAGTGTTTGGGATCACCACCATTCATATTAGAGGTATTGATTTGGGACCGGGTCCATTCATACTTCGAGGTATTGATCTGAGATTAGGAACATTCAAACATGGTTTGGGACCATATCACGTTTGAGACCAAGACGTGGAGCCAGAAGTCCTGAGTTACATGAGTATTGGCTCTGTATTGCTTGCTGATCAGACAGCAGAGTTCAACATGTTCTTGTTCCTTCTCTTGAGGCTCCCCAGTTTTCAGTGAGACTTACCTTTTAAATGCTAATGATTAGCTAACTGTCTGAGCAGTTAATTCTGTCAGCTGTAAAGTTCCCAAACAGTTTATTAGTAGTTCATTTCACATCAGTTGCAGCTGTACTCAGGTAATGTGAAAGTGAAGCAATCTGGGACCTTCTGACAATGATATTATACAGCTTGCCAAAACACAAGATAGCATCAGTTCAGTGATTTTACCCTCTGGTTACACTGGGCTAGAATTGTTTTGTAATGAATTGTCCTGAAAGTCCTATTGACATTTTATACGTTCCTATAAATTAGTTGAACTTAATTTGTTTTTACTCAATTGGTTCTTGAAATGACATATCAGGTTGCCCTAAACTGACAATGATAAGGTCATGCCCTCTGACAATACACTAATAACCAGCCATTGGAGAATACCAGGGTGAGAACCAAGCTACTCTATTACTCACCCTGTCACACCAAGCTCACTCTTTCCTAGGTACTGATGGCTAGAGGAAAGCCCAGATACAGAATGTTAGTTCTGTACCTGGGCTTTAGAATGTTAGATTGGACTCAAACTTTGGTTTGCTGAGGCTTTGCTGTTACTACTTTTGTTTCCTATACAGCTTCAGTTGTGCAATCTAAATGTTAACTTTAACAAGTGTATATCTTTATGACCAGTGATTGTTGGCCATTTGATTCATTGAGAGTCGCTCTGTAATGTGATTCTGCAGAAGTGATTTGCAGTGATTTTTAGAAGATGCTTTTGCTCTTTAGTTTCTTGCTTCTTGTCTATTTGCATTAAAGATTTCCCTTTTTATAATGGATCTGTACTGGAATATCTCAGAGCATAATAATGAAGCAATAAATTATTCTGAAATATTTTCAATGAGTTACTCAAGTGCCAAGTCATAGCTGCATAGTTGTTGTGAATAATGATACCCAGGAAAAGAATTTTATTTAATATAATTTCTTTATAAAGTTTGTATTAAAATTTATAAACCACTATTGTATTTTCATATGAAATAAAGTTTGCAGTGTTTTACTAAATGGCTATGTTTTGTTTTATTTTGATTTGTTTTATTATTGGCACATGTATTAGTATACAATGAAAAGTATTGTTTCTTGCGCGCTATACAGACCAAGCACACCGTATTCAGAGAGAGTGCAGAATGTAGTGTTACAGTCAAAGCTAGGGTGCAGAGAAAGATCAACTTAATACAAGGTAGGTCCATTTAGAAGTCTGATGGCAGCAGGGAGAAAGGATTTTGTGCTTATTTGGTCTGTTTGGGATTGTGGGTGGCATGGTAGCACAGTGGCTAGCATTGCTGCTTCACAGCACCAGGAACCTGGGTTCAATTCCCAGCTTGGGTCACTGTCTATGTGGAGTTTGCTTGTTCTCCCTGTGTCTGTGCAGGTTTTCTCCAGGTGCTCTCGTTTCCTCCCACAAAAGATGTGCTGAGTAGGTGCATTGGCCATGCTAAATTCTCTCTCAGTGTACCGAAACAGATGCTGGAGTGTAGCGACTTGGGGATTTGCACAGTAACTTCATTGCAGTGTTTATGTAAGCCTACTTGTGACTAATAAATAAACTTTAAAAAATTGATCTGAATAAGAGGTAGAAACGATTGTATTTGATATAAACTTCATGGTTGTGGAGTTCAAGCTTGCATGGATCAGCTGATTCTCACATAGTTGTTCTGCTGCATAGCGGTGGGGGTGGCAAACCAATGACCTTTTATTACTTGCTCGTGGAATCTGGGCATTGCTGTAAAGCCCAGTATTTATTATCTATTCTTTATTTTCTTTGATGACACTCCTGGAAAGTGCACAGATGTGAATATTGACTGAGGACAAGATGAGTAGCAAGGACCTCTGGATCACAAACTGAACAGACTTGCACATAAAGATGTACAAGATGGGCATACTAAATTGCCCCTTTTAGTGTCAAAAGATTTGTAGGCTAGGTGGATTAGCTATGGTAAATGTATGGGGTCATGGGGAGAATGTCAGGGGGCAGGGACGGGCAATGGGATGATGTAGGTCTGGGTAAGATACTCTTTTGGATAGTCAGTGCAGACTCGATGGGCCAAATGGCCTACTTCTGCACTGTAGGGATTCTATGAAATAGCCAGTCAGCCCTGTACCCTGTCAGGAGAGGGAAGTTGGGGTGGGGAATAAAAATTGAGGGAAGTCTGTTGGGCTTCTAGAATTCCAATTTAAATGTTGACATTCCCACACCAAAGTGTGGCAATTAGGGGATTTTCACAGTAACTTCATTGCAGTGTTAAGGTAAACCTACTTGTAACATAAAAAAATCTTTAAATGTAGATAGATATGTTCCTTTAATCGTGGACATGTCCCTTTAAATAGGCCATAACATTCTGACAACAATCCCATCCAGGCCTTATCCCTGTATCTCTTGTTACCCCACCAATCGACCTAACCCGCACATTTTAGGACACTAAGGGGTAATCAACCATAGCCTATCCACCTAATCTGCACACCTTTGGATCAACGAGAGTAAACTGCAGTACCCGGAGAAAACCCGTGCAGAAATGGCGTGAACATGCAAACTCCAGACAGTCACCTGAGGCCAGAATTGAACATGGCTCACTGGTGCTGGCATCCTGTTGCCACCGTGCTGCCCCCTCCTGCTTTTAAATGAAGACATATCCCTTTCAATATGGCTTTGTCCTTTTAAATGTAGATGTGAACCTTTAAATATGGCTTTGACCTTTTAAATGCAGACATGTCCCTTTAAATATCACCATGTCCTTTTAAATGCAGACGTGTCCCTTTAAATATGGCCATGTCCTTTTAAATGCAGACATGTCCCTTTAAACGTAGACACGTCGCTTTTCCGTTCTCGGCGGGCTGTGGAAGGTTTTTTATGAATGAGCGTGTTTAGCGTGAGGGGCGGTTGCCTGGCGACGGAGGTCCCGCCCCCAGGGTGACGTCAGGCGCGCGGGGCCGTGGGGGAGGGGAAGTGGCTCGAGCGCTGCGCGGCCGTTGCCAGGCTCGGGGTTTTGGAAAGATGGCGCCGTGCGAGCGGGGCAAGCGGCGGAGCGGCTGTGTTGTGCTGGCCCTCACCGCCGCCCTTACCTTCCTAGTGCAGCTGCTGCGCCAGGGCCACGCTGCCCGGCTCTACAGCAGTCAGGACCCGCTGACCGTCCTGGAGGCGGACGGGGTCAAGGGCCTGCTGGGGAACTCGTCGAGCGCCTGGGTAGTGGAGTTCTACTCGTCCTGGTGCGGCCACTGTGTCAGCTACGCGCCCACCTGGAAGGCGCTGGCCAGAGATGTGAAAGGTGAGGCCTGGGCTCCTGGAGGGGAGAAGGGGGCGCCGAGCATCCTAATTCAGTTTATGGTTGTTCGAAGTCTACAAGATTATGAAAGGCATGGATAGAGTGAATAGTCTGCAGCTTTTTTCCCAGGGTGGTAGAGTCACTTTCTAGGGGGCATAGGTTTAAGGGGCAAGATTTAAAGGAGACTTGATTTGATATCTTGTCATATGTATTAACATGTCATGGAGATGTTGGCATTAGACTGGGGTAAACACAGTAAAGCCTCACAACACCAGGTTGAAGTCCAACACATTTATTTGGTAGCAAAAGCCACTAGCTTTTGGAGCGCTTGCTGCCCCTTTGTCAGGTGATGAACGGGCAACAAGCGCTCCAAAAGCTAGTGGCTTTTGCTACCAAATAAATGTGTCGGACTTTAACCTGGTGTTGTGAGACTTCCTGTATGTATTAACATACATTGAAAAGTATTGTTTCTTGTGCACTATGCAGATAAAACGTACCGTTTGTAGAGAAGAACATAAGAAATAGGAACAGGAGTAGGCCATCTAGCCCTTCGAGCCTGCCCCGCCATTCAATAAGATCATGGCTGATCTGTCGTGTCTCAGTTCCACATTCCCGCCCTCTCCCCATAATCCTCTCCCCATAACCTAAGAAGGAGAGGGTGCAGAATGTAGTGTCATAATCATGGCTGGAATGTAGAGAAAGATCAGCTTAATGCAGGGTAATCTGACAGCAGGGAAGAAGTTGCTCTTGAATCGGTTGGTAAGTGACCACAGACTTTTTTTTATCTTTTACCTAATGGAAGAAGGTGGATGAGAGAATGTGTCAGTTAGGCTGATTGGCCATGCTAAATTGACCCTAGTGTCAGGGGGATTAGCAGGTAAATGTGTGGGGTCACAGGAGTAGGTCATGGATGGAATTGTGGTCAGTACAACCTCAATGGGCTGAATGGCCTCCTATACTGTAGGGATTCCGTGGAATAGAGGGATATAGTCCCTGGAACGGTAGGGGGTTTTCATTCAGATGCGCAGCATGGTCAGTGCATGTTTGGAGGGTCGAAGGGCCTGTTCCTATAATTTCTTTGTTGTTCTTTACACTATTGCTTTATCATTTTACACTATTAAAATGATAGAATCTCTACAGTGCAGAAGGAGACCATTCGGCTCATTGAGTGTACAAAGACTACAATCCCACCCAGACCCTATCCCTGTAACCCCACATATTTACCCTGCTAATCCCCCTGACACTGTGGTCAATTTAGTATGGTTTGTCAACCTAACTCGCACATCTTTGGACTGTGGGAGGAAACCGGAGCACCTGCAGGACTCCCACGCAGACATGGGGAGAATTTGAAAACACCACACGGACAGTTAACCTAGGCTGAAATTGAACCTGGTCCCTGGTGCTGAGAGGCAGCAGTGCTTGCCATTGTGCTGCTTTATTGTTTTACATTATTGCTTTATCATTTTACACAATTGCTTTAATTTATATATGTAGGCATACATTAACATTGCAGTGAAGTTACTATGAAATTCCTTTCATTACCACATTCTAGCACCTGTTTTGGTACACTGAGGGAGAGTTTAGCATGGCCGACATCTAACTGGCATGTCTTTTGGACTGTGGGAGGAAACCGGAGGAAACCCGTGCAGACTCCACACAGGCAATAACCCAAACCCAGGTTTGAACCTGAGTCCCTGCTGGTGTGAGACAGCAGTGCTAACCACTGCTGCCGGAGGGTGCTCCGTTTGGGGTGCCGAGGTGGAATAGATGAGTTGAACAGCCTGCTATACATTTTAAACTATAGCTTTGCATTTTACGCTTGCTTTAAATTTGAGTTACTATTGTCATGTATTTTGGGATGCAATGGAAGTATTGTTCCTTGTGTGCTATACAGACAAAACATGCTGTTCACAGACAGTGGCACAATGGTTAGCATTGCTGCCTGTCAGCGCCAGGGACCTGTGTTCAATTCTCGGCTTGAGAGTACAAGACCATTGGAATAAAGAGCTGGAAAAGCTGAGCGAGCCTAGCAGCATCTGATGAGAAGGAAACAGAGTTAATGTTTCTAGTTGTATGTTGAGTCTTCCTTGGAATTTTTTTAAAGCTTATGTCAGGGGACATGGAGTTGGGGGTAGGGTGTTAGCGTGGATAGAGGATTGGTTGTCAAATAGGAGGCAGAGAGTGGGGGTCAATGGGTGCTATTCGGATTGGCGGTTGGTGACTAGTGGGGTGCCCCAGGGGTCGGTGCTGGGGCCTCAGCTATTTACCATTTATATAGATGATCTGGAGGAGGGAACCAAGTGCAGGGTGTCGAAATTTGCTGATGACACCAAGATTGGGGGAAAGGCAAATTGTGCGGAGGGTGTGGAGAGTCTGCAGAAGGATCTAGATAGGCTGGGCGAATGGGCCAGGAAATGGCAAATGGAATTTAATGTTGGCAAGTGTGAGGTGGTCCACTTTGGTAGGAAGAATGGTAGGAAGGACTATTACTTACGTGGCGAAAAACTGCAGCAGGCGACGGTGCAGAGGGACCTCGGGGTCCTTGTGCATGAGTCGCAAAAACCCAGCTTGCAGGTGCAGCAGGTGGTCAGGAAGGCGAATGGGATGCTGGCCTTCATAGCGAGGGGGATTGAATATAAAAGTAGGGAGGTCTTGCTGCAGCTGTATAGGGCATTGGTGAGGCCGCAGCTGGAGTACTGTGTGCAGTTTTGGGCGCCGCACCTGCGCAAGGATATTTTGGCCCTGGAGGGAGTGCAGAGGAGGTTTACTAGGCTGATACCAGAGTTGAGGGGGTTGAGCTATGAGGAGAGGCTGAATAAACTAGGCTTGTACTCGCTAGAGTTTAGAAGAATGAGGGGAGATCTCATTGAGACGTATAAGATGATGAATGGGATGGATAGGATAGAGGTGGAGAGACTCTTCCCGCTCAAAAAAGACAGTAGGACTAGGGGGCACAGCCTCAAGATAAAGGGGAGGCGGTTTAGAACGGAGTTGAGGAGGAACTTCTTCACTCAAAGGGTGGTGAATCTCTGGAATTCTCTGCCCGTTGAAGTGGTGGAGGCTGCCTCGCTAAATATTTTTAAGAAGCGGGTTGATGGGTTTTTGATAAGAGAGGGGACTAAGGGTTATGGGGAGAGGGCGGGAAAGTGGAACTGAGCCACAACAGATCAGCCATGATCTTATTGAATGGCGGGGCAGGCTCGAAGGGCTAGATGGCCTACTCCTGCTCCTATTTCTTATGTTCTTATTAGTTTCACAAGTAGGCTCACATTAATACTGCAATGAAGTTATTGTGAAAATTCCTAGTTGCTACTCTCCGGCACCTGTTCTGGTACAACTGAGGGAGAATTTAGCACAGTTAATGCATCTAACCAGCACATCTTTTGGACTGTGGGAGGAAACTGGAGTTCCCAGAGGAACCCCAGGCAGGCATGGGGAGAACGTACAGACTCTGCAGAGACTGTGGCCTAAGCCGGGGATTGAAACTGGGTCCATGGCACTGAGGCAGCAGTGCTAACCATTGTGCTGCCAATTCATAACTTGGAAATGTTAACTTTATTTCTGTCTTCACAGATGTTGCTGGACCTATTGAGTTTTTGCAGTGTTTTCTATTTATTTTGGAACTGCAGCCCAGTGAGTGGCACAGTAGTTAGCACTGCTGCCTCTCAGTGCAAGGACCTGGGTTCGATTCCTGGCCTGGGTCATTGTCTATGGGGGGTTTGCACATTCTTGTTGTGTCTGCATGAGGTTCCTCTGGGTGCTCTGGTTTCCTTTCACAGTCTAAGGATGTGTAGGTTAGGTTGATTAGTTGTGCTGAATTGCCCCTTAGTGTCAGGGGGGCTAGCAGTGGGGTAAGGGGATAGATTGTTGTTGGTTTGGGCTTGATGGGCCAAGTGGCCCCCTTCTGCACTGAAGGGATTCTCTGATCTGCAGTATTTTGCTTTATTTAGAGGTTATGATCTTGTGTGGAAGACTGATGGGGTCGCAGCTGGGCTATTGTATCCAGTTCTAGCTGTTCCATGTGAAGGCACTGGAGGGTGCAGGAAAGATTCTTTAATCTGGCTTTAGAGATGAGCAATTTGAATTACCATGATAGTTGTACAAATACAATCAAAGAAGTTAAGAATGGTTTCCTGAGAGAAAGGAATGCTGAGAAGAGGTTTATAGAACATAGAACAGTTCAGGCCCTTTGGCCCTCGATGTTGTGCCGAGCTATGTCCGAACCCAAGATCAAGCTATCCTACTCCCTATCATTCTGGTGTGCTCCATGAGCCTATCCAATAACTGCTTGAAAGTTCCTAAAGTGTCTGACTCCACTATCACAGCAGGCAGTCCATTCCACACCCCAACCACTGTCAGAGTGAAGAATCTACCTCGGACATCCCTATATGTCCCACCATTAACCTTATAGTTATGCCCCCAGTAACAGCTCCATCCACCCGAGGAAGTAGTCTCTGAACGTCCACTCTACTTATCCCCGTCGTCATCTTATAAACCTCTATTAAGTAGCCTCTCGTCCTCCGCCGCTCTAAAGAGAAAAGCCCCAGCTTCCTCAACCTTTCCTCATAAGACCTACCCTCGAAACCAGGCAGCATCCTGGCAAATCTCCCCTGCACTCTCTCCAATGCTTCCACATCCTTCTTATAGTGAGGTGACCAGAACTGCACACACTATTCCAAATGAGGTCTCACCAAGGTCCTGTATAACTCCACGGCTCTTAAACTCAAGCCCCCTAAGAGGTATTATTAAGGGGTAATTAAAATCACAAGGGATCTGGACGGAAAAACTGTTCCCATTCATGAAAGGTTGGAAATGGGGGACACAGATTTAAAGGAATCTGCAAAAGATGTAAAAGCAACATTAGGAATTTTTTTCAAGCCACAAAATGGATTGCACTGCCTGAGAGGGTGGTGGAGGCAGCTTCAAACTTGACATTCAAAAGCAAATTAGACTGTTATCTGAAAAAGGCAAGTGTGCAAAGTTACGGGGAGAAGGTGGGGCAATGACAGTAGGTAAATTGTTTGTTGAGAGGGCTGGAGCTGATGAGTCAAGTGGCCTACTTATGCATCACAATTCTGCTTGCTGTTGCTTTCCTTTTGCCTTTTTTTGCCGCTGCTTTTGCATCTTGCAACAGCAACTTCAATGAAGGTGCTAAAGTGTGTCTGGATTGCTGGGCTTGTGAATTGCAGAGTGTCACCCTGCCGCAAGTGTTTTTATTTTATGTTGGAATCTTTCCTGTTGCTATCACAAAGTTTCCCAATGCTTACGGTGAGTGTTGCCAAGTTAACATAACAGAAGAAGGCATGCCATGGATCACTAATCACCTTTTGCGCACATATGGTTAACTTTTTGTTGCTCTTTGTTTTTATTATCATGTTGAGGTTTTGTTTCTGTTTGCGTTTATCTGAATGCACGAAGCATTCGGAACAAAGTGGATGAGCTGGTGGCGCAGATTGGCACAAATGGATGTGATCTGGTGGCCATTACAGAGACGTGGCTGCAAGGTGACAGGGACTGGGAGCTGAATGTCCAGGGGTATCAAGTGTTTAGGAAGGATAGGCGGGAGGAAAAAGTTGGGGGGGGGGGGGGCGTAGCTCTGCTGATTAAGGATAGCATCAGGGTGGTAGCAAGGGATGATATAGGAACCAAAGAGCAGAACGTGGAATCATTGTGGGTGGAGATTAGGAACAGCAAAGGAAGGAAGACGCTGGTGGGTGTCGTCTATAGGCCCCCGAATAATGATCTGGAGGTGGGGCGGGCTGTTAACGCAAATAAGTCCGGCGTGCAGGAATGGAACGGCCGTAATTATGGGAGATTTCAATCTGCATATTGATTGGTCGACCCACGTTGGACACGGTGGGCTCGACGAGGAGTTCTTGGAATGCTGCCGGGATAGTTTCCTTGAACAGTGTGTGTTGGAGCCGACGAGGGAGCGAGCTATCTTGGATCTGGTGCTATGTAATGAGGCGGGTAGAATTAGGGACCTTGCGGTGAAGGATCCTCTTGGGGAGAGTGATCATTGTATGGTGGAGTTTCTGGTGCAGATGGAGGAGGAGAAAGTGGGTTCCCGGATACGCGTCCTTTGTTTGAACAGAGGGGAGTACGGTAGGATGAGAGAAGAATTGGCGAATGTTGACTGGGGGAGCGCGTTGGAAGGTAGGTCTGCTGAGGAGCAGTGGAGGCTCTTTAAGGAGATCTTTCTTGGTGCTCAGCACAAATTTATTCCGATGGTTAAAAAGGACCGTAGGAGGAGAGGTAATAAGCCGTGGATAACCAAGGAGGTGAAGGAAAGTGTTAAATTAGAAGCGGAGGCGTTTAGAGTAGCTAAGAGTAGTGGGCGAGAAGAGGATTGGGAGAGGTTTAAATGTCAACAAAGAGTGACAAAGAAGTTGATAAAGAAGGGTAGGAGAAACTATGAAGCTGGGCTAGCGCTTAATATAAAAAAAAGCAAGAGTTTTTATAAATATATAAAAAGGAAGTGGCTGGCTAGGGTGAACGTTGGACCCTTAGAGGATGAGAGGGGGGACTTAGTGGTAGGGGATGGGGAAATGGCTGAGGTCTTGAATAACTTTTTTGTTTCGGTCTTCACGGAGGAAGACGTGAATAATTTGCCGGGTGTTAGCGATGGAAGGGTGGTAGGACTGGAGAGTCTCAATGACATTATTGTTACTAGAGAGGCGGTGCTCGACAGACTGGAGGGACTGATTGTGGACAAGTCCCCAGGACCGGATGGAATGCATCCGAGGGTTCTGAAAGAAATGGCGGAGGTGATAGTGGATGCTTTGGTTATTTTCCAGACGTCGCTGGATTCCGGGGAAGTGCCGGAAGATTGGAAAGCGGCTAATGTTACGCCGTTGTTTAAGAAGGGTGGCAAGCAAAAGGCAGGGAATTATAGGCCTGTTAGTTTAACGTCTGTTGTGGGTAAAATGTTAGAATCTGTCATCAAGGAGGAAATAGCGAGGCATCTTGAGGGGAATTGCTTGATAGAGCAGACGCAGCACGGTTTCATTAAGGGGAAGTCGTGTCTGACAAACTTATTGGAGTTCTATGAGGATGTGTCTAGGGCGGTGGATAGAGGAGAGCCGGTGGATGTGGTCTTTCTTGATTTTCAGAAGGCGTTTGTCAAGGTACTTCACAAGAGGTTATTGCAGAAGGTAAGGGGGCATGGAGTTGGGGGTAGGGTGTTAGCGTGGATAGAGGATTGGTTGTCAAATAGGAGGCAGAGAGTGGGGGTTAATGGGTGCTATTCAGATTAGCGGTTGGTGACTAGTGGAGTGCCCCAGGGGTCGGTGCTGGGGCCTCAGCTATTTACCATTTATATAGATGATATGGAGGAGGGAACCGAGTGTATGGTGTCAAAATTTGCTGATGACACCAAGATTGGTGGAACGGCAAATTGTGCGGAGGGTGTGGAGAGTCTGCAGAAGGATCTAGATAGGCTGGGCGAATGGGCCAGGAACTGGCAAATGGAATTTAGTGTTGGCAAGTGCGAGGTGGTCCACTTTGGTAGGAATAATGGTAGGAAGGATGGTGACGGTGCAGAGGGACCTCGGGGTCCTTGTGCATGAGTCGCAAAAACCCAGCCTTCAGGTGCAGCAGGTGGTCAGGAAGGCTAATGGGATGCTGGCCTTCATAGCGAGGGGGATTGAATATAAAAGTAGGGAGGTCTTGCTGCAGCTGTATAGGGCATTGGTGAGGCCGCAGCTGGAGTACTGTGTGCAGTTTTGGTCGCCGTACTTACGCAAGGATATTTTGGCCTTGGAGGGAGTGCAGAGGAGGTTTACTAGGCTAATACCGGAGTTGAGGGGGTTGAGCTATGAGGAGAGGCTGAATAAACTAGGCTTGTATTCGTTAGAGTTTAGAAGAATGAGGGGAGATCTCATTGAGACGTATAAGATGATGAATGGGATGGATAGGATAGAGGTGGAGAGGCTCTTCCCGCTCAGAAAGGACAGTAGGACTAGAGGGCACAGCCTCAAGATAAAGGGGGGGCGGTTTAGAACGGAATTGAGGAGGAACTTCTTCACTCAAAGGGTGGTGAATCTCTGGAATTCTCTGCCCGTTGAAGTGGTGGAGGCTGCCTCGCTAAATATTTTTAAGACGCGGGTTGATGGGTTTTTGATAAGCGAGGGGATTAAGGGTTATGGGGAGAAGGCGGGAATGTGGAACTGAGACAAGACAGATCAGCCATGATCTTACTGAATGGCGGGGCAGGCTCGAAGGGCTAGATGGCCTACTCCTGCTCCTATTTCTTATGTAACGTTATTTATTTTAGCATAAAATAATGGGTATTTTACAGTTAAAGCATTTTTTACTTTGGGTATTAGAATTAAGAAATATTTATACACAATCTAGCTACTTCACCCTACTTGGTTCTGATAGTATTTTCCAGTCTTGGATTGATGATGGATGTTTTGCAGTAATGTCTGTAAAGCTTAATATAACCAGCCTTGGATGAGTTGGACTTTCTTTCAGCTAAACTTTGGAGACCAACTCCATACTTTCGTCATGCCTCCATTCCTTTCCATGACCGCTGTCTAACATTGTATCAGACTAAATCAAAGTGACTAACATCATTGTATCATAATTTGCATTTCTCCAGTGCATTACATGTGGAAATCTATCAAGATGTTTTAGAGAGGCACAAGACCAAAGGCTTGATCAAAGAGGTAGTTTTGAGGAGGACTTTAAAGGAAAATGGGTGAGTTCCAGAAGTAGGGCCTTGATGACTGAAGACAAGGTTGCCGTTGGTTGGATAAAGGGATGGGAGGATGCATAAAAATACCAGAGCAACAGAATGTGGATGTGAGGGTACATAGGGCTGCAGAGCTTCTTGTGAGTGACAAGCACACAAAGCAGTTTAGACACAAGGCTAAGAAGTGTCAAAACTTGATGCGCTGGAGGAATGAGGAGCCAGCAAAAACAAGGGTGATGGGTCTTTGTGCAAAGTAAGACACAAGCAACAGAGTTTGGATGTGCTGAGATGTACAAAGGGTCAAAGATAGGCTGAGTCTGGAGTTGGCAAAGGCATGGATGAGAGTTAAAAGATTTTCAAAGCCACCAGACCCCTCAGAATGACTGCAGTCAATGAACTACATTTGATGTGTCATCACTGTTGTAATGTTGGAAATGCAGCCGTTAATTTGCTTGCACAAAGAAAGCTTCCACAAGTAGCAATCCGGTAATGGCCGGATTATTTTTGTAATGTTGATTGAGGGATGAATATTAGCCAGGCCACTCTGAATAACTCCCTGCTGTCCTTCAAACTTGCTCTACTGGATCTTTTATGTCCACCTGAGAAGGCAGATCATTTAGCATCTCATCTGAAAGACAGCACCTTTCAACTACACCAAAGTATCAGCTTTGGTTTTTACGCTCAAATGCTGGAATGGGACATGAACCCAGAAGTTTTAGCCGCAGAGGAGAAAAGTGCTATTAAGTGAGCCACAAATCACTCAGGGTTGAAAGCTGGTGGTGTTCTGGATGTGGATGCGAAAATGTATATAGAATGAAAATATACTCAGCTGACATTTTGAATGAGAAAAAAATCATGAAATTCACAAATTTAACTAACCTAACAAAAGCATTCTTTTTTACCTACTTCTCAGAAAGCAATGCAATCAGGTTTGAGGAAACACAGTTGCTTCCTTTTATAATTCCACATTTTAGTGGTAGATGAACGGAGAGGTGCGTAGTTTCAGAACTTGAATATGAGACAGTTAGCAGAAGGCGGAATTTCTTCTGCTGGCTTGCAGGTTTGGTCATCAATATTTAGATTGAAGTTACAGTGGTTAGATGAAGGACTTGGTTATACATCTGTAACATTGCAGGAATGCTACACTGTTACTCTGTAGAATCTCTTGCATAATAGGTGTTTTGCACTTTCTATTGTAGAAACAATTTTTAAAAAAGTCATTCACAGAATTGTTACAATACCAAAGGACGCCATTAAGCTCATCATATCAACACTGGTTTTCCAAATGAGCAATTCACCTAGTGCCATTCCCCTCCCTTTTCCCTCTAACCCTGCACATTTTTCCTTTTCAGATAGTAGTCTGTTCCCCTTTGAATGCTACAATCTCTGAAAGTGCACTCCATGCTTGAAACCTGACTTTAGGGTGGACAGAAGATGTTTGTTTGAGATTTTCAATGAAACAAAAAGTAGGCCACCAGTTTGGTGATGGTGACTGGGCATACAGCAGGAAGTCTTATGCTCTAATTAGAAGCTGCGTTTATTTTACCAAGCAAATCTCTACCTGTGCATCATTGAGAAGGTTCCCAAAGTTGTTTCTTGCTAATGTGTCCTTCTGTTCTTTCAAAATAGGTGGGTGAGATGTGCCCTTGCAGGAAGACTGTGCACTTTGTTGCAAAATTGAGAGCTCTTGTTTTTTTTGTGTTGTTGCTTGGTTTGGAGTATGATGGTTTCTGCGCCTGCTTGGCTGACCAAACCATGTTGATGTGCGTGCAGTTGGTTCCATGCATTACATGTGATTCCAACTAATCCTATCTTGAACTACCTGCCTGTATAGAATCATAAAATTCCTACAGTGCAGTTTGAGCCATTGAGTCTTCACTAACTCTCTGACAGAGTAACTTACCTAGGCACCCCACCCCACCCCACCCCACCCCACCCAATAATCTCACACAATTCCCATGGTTAATCCGTCTAACCTATACACCTTGGGATATTAAGGAGCAATTTAGCATAGCCAGTCCATCTAACCTGCACATCTGGATCTCTGGCAGTGTGATACAGCAGTGCTAACTTCCCAGTTATCCTGTGTTTTAGCTCAATCAGATGGAATTGTCAGTCTATCAATACATTCGTTGATACGTGATTGAAACTAAATAGATCTTTAAATAAGTTTTAGATTGTTTCATGCTGAAATTAATTTCAGGGACTGGAAGATCCAAGATTTTATTCTATGATCTATAAAAAAAAAATTAAATGAATTCAGTTGACAAGGTGATTGTGTTGCTGCGGTTGGCCTCTTGGTCCCAAGGTAAAGGAGTGAGAAATTAGCCAAGTTTTCCAGGCTTTTTGACCTGTGTAGACCTCTATCCTGGTTCAAAATGCTCATTCTGCCTCCATTTACCTAGCACCTGACACTTGAATCACTTGCGGTCTGCTTTCTTTGGAGTAAATGGGGCTGCAGGGAGCTTTAATTGAGTTCTATAAAATTTTGAGATGGTGGATAGGAAGGACCCATTTCTGATATCAGAGGTCAATGGTCAGGGGGCACAGATTTAAAATAATTGGTAGAAGAATTGGAGAGGAGTTGAAGAGAATTTTCTTTCACAAAGAAGGTGGGAGGGCTTTGGATCTCTGCCTGTCAGGGGTTTTTAAAAAATGGATTTTCACTTGAAAGACCTACACCTACAGGTGTAGTGTACACCAGAAAGTGAGATTAGGTTGGATAGCTTTTTTAGCTGGCAAGGGGCTGAATGTTCTCCTGTGAAGTAAATCTTCTGCATTTTTAACTCACCAACTTATCCGGTTGGCTAATTAAATAAAGTCGTGGCTGATCCAAACTGCGCTTACCCATCGTTGCTCCAGATCTTTTGATATCATTGCCAGACAAAAATCTTCTGACAACAACTAATTTAAAACTCATTTGGAAGAAGAAAATTGCAGATTTCCACTACCCTTTCACATAAAAATACTGCTTGAACTTTAAAATCTTTAGCCCCCTTGCTGTGATGTTCCATCAGAGGAAATGCTCCGACCCCAATGAATTGTGTTAAACTAAGTATTTAATCACCTCTCAATCTGTTGGGAATACAGTTCAAGTTTATGTAATAAAAACAAAGTATTGGAAATACTTAGCAGGTTTAGCAGCATCCAATAGAGAGAGATGAGAGTTTTGAATCGAATATGACTCACCGGAATGGTCATGCTACCTCTGTCTCACTGTCCACAGATTCTGTCAGAACTGCTGAATATTTTAAGTATTTTGTTTTTTTCCACATTTATGCAACTTGTGTTGTAAATGAGTGGATTGAGGCTTTGCACAGTCTTGTACAGCTTCTCGAGGACCCATATCAAAAATGGAAAGGGGAGTAGTGAGCTACAGGCAAGTGATGCTTTAGCACAACACATGACCGCCACTTGAAAATAAAGTTCAAACCCGTATTTACACAGGTCTTTCACATCCTATGTCACTTTATAGCCAATTAATGTTGTGATTATTGTTGTTTGCAATCACATGGAGAATAAATTTACAGGAATAAAACGGTCTAGGTCATAATAATGGGCACCCTGACAATCTGATTCTAATGGTTTAATCAGTCAGAATGGAATTTTTGGGTTAGTTACTGAAACATGGGATGAAATTGTATCTTTGAAACTATTCCAAGACATTTTTCATCTCAAATTCTGGAGCCTGGCTTTGTTCAATTTTTGGTCAGCAATTTTCTCTAGCAGTGTCATTATGGAGAATGATGGATAATGCATCTAATGTTTGACACACAATGCCCAGATTGTTGGATTATTGCTAACCTGTTGTGACATGAGGTTAACGCACAAGAAATGCAGCCAATTCTAACTTGAGCTGCCGTGTTTCTGATCTTGGCCAAAAACCTAACTGGATGAGCCCCCCACAAACAACGTTGCTCCAAGAGCTCGTCAGAAGTTGGTTGTTATGTGATGAATGATGTACTACTTGATTCCCAATTAGAATGAATTACTCCACACTTGCTTGGATAAAAGCAGCTCCAATAACACTCAAAGTTCAACTTCATTCAAGACAAAGCCAGTTTGATTGGTGTCACCTTCATCACTGATAGTCTTGACTGCTGTGTGTAACATCCACAAGGTGAGCTGCAGCAACTTGGCAAGGCTGTTTCAATAGACTCTTCAAACTTCTGCCTTGTATTGCAAAGGAGGACATGGGCAACAAATGCATCAGTGCACCATCGTTTGCAGGTTCCCCTCCAATTTGCATGTCATCTCAACTTGGAAGTATCTTGCAACTGAGTCATAATCCTATCTATGCGCAGATACAGCAGTTCAAGATGCTAGGTGATCACCACCACCTCTGCGGGAAAGGGCATCAAATGTTGGCTTTGCCAGCAGTGGTCACACTCTGAATAAGTGGATTTTTAAAATGTTTTTGTTGCAAAGCTTGTAAGCATTGGGGTAAAAATGGTTGCTCATCTAAAATGTGCAGTGCCACTTACGACCTTACAATGAAGTGCAAACAAAAGCCAAATAAAGCAGATGCTGGAATCTGAAACCAGAACGGAGGATGCTGGAAAAACTCAGCATGTCTACCAGCATCTATCAGAAGAGAAAATACAGACCAGTTCTTTTTTCTGTTTTACTATGCATAATGAGTGTCTTCATGGAACACCCTGAAACTAATTTCACAGAACAAAAAGTTCTGTCATAACAAGCAGTTTTCTTCTGATCATTAGGATCAACACTAATCATGTGATTGATAATAATGGGATCTGGATGCTGCAGGAGGCCAGCCAGCTTTATTGCAATCTCAGAGAATTTGATTCGCGCTTTGATCTGTATCAGTATCATGAATTTCTGCATTCAGTTAATGTAAAACTATAGGGAGAATCTTGTGGTTCTCAAGATGCCAGCTAAGATATTTGCAGGATGTGTGTGCGTTTATAAATATACTGCAAGTCGAGTATCCTTTATTCAAAACCCTCGGAGCCATTTGTGATTCAGATAATTTTGGCTTTCAAATACTGCAGAAAGGCCTAACTCTACAAGCATTTCAATAGCCTAAGCCCAAGCAAGCTATAGTCTATTCTAAAGTAGGTAAAATGGCAAGAAAAGTGTGCTGTATCGCTGAATAATAAACATAGGCTGCCTATAATTTTCTTTTTGATATGTTCACTACAAAAATTGCAAGGTTAACACCAGAACTCTGTGCTAAATGTCGGTGAGGTTCCGTAAAAGTACAGTTTTGAATGTGTTCGGTTTTTAGAACTATGGATAAAGAATACTCGAACTGTACTGACCTTTTGTACTCAAATGACCAGATATCAACCACAACTTCAAAACAGCAGACGTGATTGTCACATTTTCCATTCCATGGCTCCAAATGAGTGTTGTAGTTGGGCTGAAATGGCGCACAGACCTATCAAAGGTGCTTGCAGATACAGAAAATATTATATCTTGAGTTCTGTGCATATGTATTTGTAAAGTTTTTAAGTTTTATTTATTAGTCAGGCTTATATTAGTAGGCTTACATTAACCCCGCAATCCCCTAGTTGCCACACTCCAGTGCCTGTTTGGTTACACAACATTCACAAATAACTTTAACTGCACTCATACCACACCCTGTTGAATTCAGAATCAGCTTGGCCTTGCTAATATTTGTAACAACTGCAGGCTGGCATTAAGTACTCAACAGGTTTTCTCTTTTAATATCAGTTGTGCTGTTTAGTTCATGAGCCTGCGCTAATGAGAGAACATTTCTGTAGCTTTATTCTCCATATTCTGTTACTGAAATTAAGTGTAATGTTGCTGATATTATGCTGATTTCAGCAGATTGTAGTTACCTTTGTGTAGTTTGATGTAACTTTTTTGTACTCGCTAATTTCCCTCTGCTGTGACTTTTGTACACTAAAGGCTGCTATCAAGACTATGTAAGTACAGAATACTGTGTTGAAATGCTTTTATAGATTGATTTGGAAAGCTCTGCAAAAATGGTGAATGGAAGGCCTTCATTCCATTTTAAGACAAATGGTTAACATGCGTATTAAAATTTGCTGTTCTGCTCACAGGAGAAAAGCAACTTTTTAAAACACTTTTTTCGAGCCTTTGAAGTTGTACTATATTTTGGCTTTTTGATCACAAAACTCTAACTTATTAATCTTGCTTTTGTTGGTATTTGTGAGTAACCTACAGCCTCTTCCTTTCCCCTTATTCTGTTCTTTTTCTTCTCCCATTTCCACCAAAAGATCCCGGTCTCCAGCTAGGAGTGGTTAGAATTTAAAAACAATTTCAGCTGCTGCTTGTAGAAACACACATTTATTATGGCCACAGCTCACATTGTTGGGCAATGCCCTGTTTCTATTACCATGATAGTTCCCCCTATTCATTATACTTGTGGATACAGGCAGGTGGAAGCAGGCGGGTGCTGGGGAGCTGGTTGCCCTGAAACCAAGCTTTTCATTTGATTGCGTTCATGCAGAGATTGTTACCCCTTTTGTGTTCGGCGTGAATTGATGTCCGTCTGCCACTAAAGATTTATAATTGGGGCTGGTGCCTGTCTTGGGTCACTGGACTGTGATGCACAGAGTGAATATGTTTGCCTCTTGAATGCTTGAAATCGATAGTGTACAGCTGAAAGCTTTAACAAGAAGCTGCCTCATTCCTGCATTATAGTGGCCACAGGTTTCAGTTTCAGAAAAGTTTTGCCATAGTTCTGGCTACATCTACATTGGCACATGTTCGTTTGATGAATTGATATTGTGCTTCATTACGAAGTCAAGAATCTCCAGGGTATTTTTTCATAGCTATCTAACATATTTTTCTACCTTGGGTCAAGTTGTATGGATTAGTTGAAGATTTGTGCTGAGTGGATTAGGGACCTTTGAGAAAGCTAGTTCATTAACATCTTGCATCACAAGGTAACCGTGCTGCCTTAATGGGACATGCTATAGCCATGAGAGTAATAAGAAAATTGCTTACTTTGCATCTAGCTGAAAAGATGACCTCACTTCAACACACTTTCGTGAAGGCATTGTACTGGACGGAGTGAGTTGCAGAACACACAAAGCCAGTGCTATAATGTAATGCAGTATAAAACGGGATGAGTTTTGTACTGTGATCTACATTAGCAGTGAAAATTTCCAAGGTACTTTTGTCTTCCCATCAAAAAGGAAGACAAAAGAAAAGTAACAATCGTGAAATGCACTGTACCTTGGTTTCTGTTTTGTTTTCAAGTTAATGGATTGTATTCTTATTCTGTGGTGTATGTCTGCTGATAGAGGGTGTTGATTTCAGTCTGATCTCGTTCTATTTACATTGAATAGGGAAATGCCAGCTGGTGGTAACAGCTTGTAATCTCCATTTTATAATGGCAGATTAAAGCTTTTGTGCATGCGACACAGGAAAGCAACAACTTGTGTTGTGATGTGGAGTTTACAGTTTTGTATTGGTAACATGTCACTATCAGTGGCAACTGGGACATTCTTGGGTACTTGCATACTTGACAGCTAATAGCAAAAATATTTCGACCACAATAGATGATGAGAATATAAACTAGCTGACCACTTTAGAAACATTGAAATCCACTTAATTCCAGGTCTAACAATTATTCACCTGGTTCGCTGTCGTCTTTTCAGTGGTTCTGGCTCATCTTTATTTATTTTTCCCAGAATGTTGAGTTCATGCTGCTACCATCCAATGAAGGGTGCTGGAGGGCATGCCAGGGACAGCGACATGCATACCTTAAAAAATGAGGTGTGAACCTGGTAAAGCTACAATACAGAACTACTTGCATGCCAAACAGCATAAGCAACAATTGATAGAACTAAGTGATTCCACAACCAATGGAACAGATCTTGGCTCTACAGCCCTGCCACATTTAGCTGTGAATGATGGTGGACAAATAAACAACTGATTGGAAGACGAGGCTTAATAAATATCCCCAAACTCAGTAATCAAGTTTATGATCAGGCAGGTTGATCTTCCTGATGAAATATTTCAAAGTCACTTCAGCCTTTTGGCTAAAATCAAGCATTAGGTCAATCCAGGATGGGGTGAAATGCTTCATCTTGTCAGCTTGGATCTTGTTTGTCTCCCTTCTGGGGACCATGAATTGGAATTTGGATTGAATGAAAGTTTGAAAAAAAAAATTGCCTTTTGGTTAACACAAAAAAAATCAGGGAACCTGGCACATCTGTGCAAAAGACAAGGCTGAAACATTTGTAACCATCTTCAGCTGGAAGTGCCAAGCAGGTGATCAATCTCAGCCTGCATTTGAGGTCCCCAGAATCACGGGTGCTAGTCTTCAGCCAATTTCATTCACTCCGAGTGATAGCACGAAATAGCTGAAGGTACTGGATACAGAAAAAACTATGGGCCCTGACAACATTCCATGGTAGCACTGAAAATGGTGCCCAGAACTAGCTGTGCTCTTAGCCAAACTGTTCCAGCACAGCTACTGCAATGTGGAAAACTGTCAGGCATGATCTAAGCACAAAAAGCTGGACGAATCCAGCCCAGCCAATTACTGCTCCATGAGTCGGCATGGTAGCACAGTGGTTAGCACTGCTGTTTCACAGCTCCAGGGTCCTGGGTTCGATTCCTGGCTCGGGTCACACTGTGGAGTTTGCACATTCTCCTCGTGTCTGCGTGGGTTTCCTCGGGTTTCCTCCCACAGTCCAAAGATGTGCGGGTTAGGTTAATTGGCCATGCTAAGAAATTGCCCCTTAGTGTCCAGGGATTAGTGGGTATAATATGTAGGGATATAGGGGTAGGGCCTGTGTGGGATTGTGTTCGGTGCAGACTCGAAGGGCCATCTGCACTGTAGGGTTCTATGATTCTAGTCTACTTTCTCAAAAGTGATGTAGAGTGTCATAAAAGTGCAATCAAGTGACAGTTATTCAGCAGTAACGTTAGTTATAAGTGCTTGGTGTAAAGGACAGTGTGTTTATTACTAGCTTTAGGATACCAGATCTGTCTGTAAAATAAAAATTAACTTAATTACACAGGTATGGGTAAAGTATTTATTTCAAGAAATGTATAACTTTTAGTAAGTGATACTAGCATTTAAGTACAGTAAATTTGTAATATGTAGGAGTTATTCTAAGGTAATTAATAAAGTAATTAAACAGGCAATAGAAATGAGGATGTGACCAGGAGGTGAGGCAGGTAAAGGGACCGAGCAGACTCAAGTGGAGGAAACTCAGACTTTGCAATTGTCAAACAAGTTTGAAGTACTTTGACGTTGTGTGGACAAAAGCAAAGGCAGATGGAGTACAATGTTTAGCAAGTATGAGGTTATCCACTTTGGCAGAAATAATAGTAGGAGGGATTACTATTTAAAGAGTGAAAAGCTGCAGCATGCTACGGTGCAGAGGGACCTGGGGGTCGTTGTGCATGAGTCGCAAAAACCCAGTCTGCAGGTGCAACAGGTGATCAAGAAGGCGAATGGGATGCTGGCCTTTATAGCGAGGGGGATAGAATATAAAAGCAAGGAGGTCTTGTTGCAACTGTACAAGGCACTGGTGAGGCCACAGCTGGAGTACTGTGTGCAGTTTTGGTCGCTGCACTTGCGCAAGGATATTTTGGCCTTGGAGGGAGTGCAGAGGAAGCTCACTCGGCTGATACCGGAGATGAGGGGGTTAGAGAGACTAAATAGACTGGGTCTGTGCTCGTTGAAGTTTAGAAGGATGAGGGGGGATCTTATAGAGACGTATAAGATAATGAAAGGGATGGATAGGGTAGAGGTAGAGAGATTCTTCCTGCTTAGAAAGGATAGCAGGACTAGAGGGCACAGCCTCAAGATAAGGGGGGGGGAGGGGGCAGTTTAGATTGGAGTTGAGGAGGAATTTCTTCACTCAAAAGGTGGCGATTCTCTGGCATTCTCTGCCCGTTGAAGCGGTGGAGGCTACCTCGCTAAATATATTTAAGTCATGGGTAGATAGGTTTTTGACGGACAAGGGAATTAAGGGTTATGGGGAGAGAGCCAGAAAGTGGAACTGATCCACTTCAGATCAGCCATGATCTTATTGAATGGCGGGGCAGGCTCGAAGGGCTAGATGGCCTACTCCTGCTCCTAGTTCTTACGTTCTTATGAAGTCTGCAAGATGGATCAGCTGACTGGCCATGGCACCATGATAGCAGAAGCCATTCAAGCAAGGGAATCCTAAAGGAATTTAGTGGTATTATGGAGATAGACAGACATTGTTCTTTGCAGCAAAAAGTGAGTCCAGAAGGCCATGTGGCCTGTCTGATGCCAGGGTTTGGGATGTCTGCTCGGGGCTAAAGAGGCACTTAGAGTGGGAGAGGAAGAATCCAGCAATTGCAATTCATGTAGGTACTAATGACCTTGGCAAGACCTCTTGTCTTGCCCCTTGACAAAGAGGTTCTAAGCAGTCCTTATGAAGAACTAGGCACCAAATTAAGAAGCAAAACCCCAAAGGTAATCACTTCTGGCTTATTATCGGAACCATGTGGCATAGAGAAAATAAGATTAATGAGATGAATACATGGCTCAAAAACTGGTGTGGGAGAAGTGGGCCATGGTTCATGAGGCATTTGCAGCAGCATTGGGGAAAGTGGGGGCTGTACCATTTCATAGATGTGGGTATGCCGGCGTTGGACTGGCGTAAACACAGTAAAAAGTCTGACAACACCAGGTTTTAGTCCAACCGATTTATAAATCGGTTGGACTAAAACCTGGTGTTGTCAGACTTTTTACCATTTCATAGAATCATAGAATCCCTGCAGTGCAGAAGGAGGCCATTCAGCCCATTGAGTCTGCACCTACGATCTCACCCAGGCCCTATTCCTGTAACCCCATATATTTACCCTGCCAATCCCCAATTTGGTGGTCTGCACCTCGACCATACTGGGACTAGAGGTCTGACAGACCACATAACTTGGGAAATTGAGGGTTTTAAACAAAATAATGGAGGCGAGGGATCAAATGTGGAAGTATCGATGCACCAAAGAACAGAGACAAGGTAAGAGAGGAATATAAAATACAAAATAGTACATGGACCATGACAGGAAGGGACAGAGAGGAAGGTATTAATATGAGAAATGATAAACAGACTGACAGGAAGGGACAGAGTACAAATCTAAATAATCAATTGAAATGACTAGAGATTACAAATAATAAACGGATGAAACTTAAGGCTCTGTATCTAAATGCAGGTAGCATTCAAAAAACAAATTGTCAGGATGCTTTTAAAATGTTTTTGTTTGCACAGATAAACCATATTTCATAAGCTATGTCTGAGCAGTAATAAAGGAAATACTAGGAAACAATGCAATTCCTTGCACTCAATAGCATTAGTAGTCAGAGTGCTCCTGCTCTGGAAGCAGTTTAGATACAGATAAGGTGTTGAACTAGCAGCAAGAAAGACAGAGGGACATTCATCCTCAGGATACAGTTCAGCTAGAGTTGAAGTGCTAAAGGCAAGCCAGTTTGTGCAAAAGATGGTTTTCTTCATTGAACCGAAGACCGTTCCTAAGTTCTGATCATTAAACCTGTATGGTGTGGTAATTTCTGGCTAGATTTGACCAGTATGTTTATGCTGGTTGTTTGGGAAACGAGGGTCTTAAATGCTGCTAAATACAGGGGAAAGTGATACTTTTGGATTTTAGGTCTTTGAGGGACTAAGTGCTTGCTTTTAATTTGCTGAAGTGTAAGATTGTTCTTTACACGCCACCATCTTCTTCCACTTCAATAAATTGTTTAACGAAAGGGAAATCTGAATTCTCATTGTTTCTGCAAGTGTTTCTCGCTAATATGAAAAAAACCACATGAAGCCAGTGTTTCAGTTTGGAACAATCTCACATAACATCAGTGGGGTTTCATAACAAGATAAACTGATAAATCATACTTAGTTATCTCCATTTGCACCATTAGCCATGACAACGACGTGCTGCACTATGGCATGAATTGGACATGAATATTCAAGAGTATGTGACATTTAAGATGTTAGGAAAAGGTAGAGGTTTGGATCTTTTTATTAAAGACAATATTAGCAAAATAGAGAGGGATGACCTAATTTCAGGAAGCCAAGATATAGAAGCGGTTTGGGCAGACATGAGGAATGATCAAGGCAAGAAGTCATTTGTGGGAGTGACATTAAGAATGGTTTTGTGGTCATTACTGGAATTTTATTAAATTCACATGTCACCAACTGCCATGGTGGGATTTGAACCCAGGTCCCCAGATCTTCCACTGGATTCCTGGATTATTAGTCCAGTGGTAATGTAATTATGCCACCGCCTCCCCTTAAACCCTGATCAACTCTGATGCAATGAAGAGTCCTATAGGGCATGTCTGGAGCAACACCAGGCATTCCTAAAGAGATGTCGATCTGGTGGAGCTACAACACAGGACTGCTTCCATGTCAAACAACATTTGCAGCAAATAACAGACAGAGCTAAACCATTCCACAACCAATGGATTAGGACTAAACTCTGCAGCCTTGCCACATATGGCTGTGAATGGTGGTGGACAATTAGACTCCTCACTGGAGGAGGAAGTGACTCCACAGCTATCCCCATCCTTTATGATGGAGGAACCCAGCGCTTCGGTGCAAAATCTTCAGCTGAGTGGACAATACATCTCTGCCTGCATTTGAGGCCCCCATAATCACATGTTATTCTTCAGCCAATTCGATTCACACCCATGTGATGTCAAGAAATGGCTGAAGGCACTGCATATTGCAAAGGCAATTGGCCCTGACAGTTTTCAGGAAATAGGCCTGAAGATTTGTGCTCCAACTCTTTCCATGCCTCTAACCAAGCAGTACAGCCACAACATTGAAATCTACCCGGCAATGTGGAAAATTGTCCAGGTACGTGCTGCACAAAGAAAACGGGACAAATCCAACCTGGCTCATTACTACCTCATCAGTATACTCTCGATTGTCAGCAGTGTGATACAAGGGGTCATCAACAACGCAGCTTCTGCCAGGATCACTCGGCTCCTGACTTCGTAGCAGCCTTGGTTCAAACATAAACAAAAGAGCTGAATGCCAGGGGCGAGAGTAACTGCCCTTCGCATCGAGGTAGCATCGACCAAGTACGGCACTGGGGGAGCTCCAGCAAAACTAGAGTCTGTGGGAATCCAGGGGAAAACTCTTCGTTCGTTGAGCCAAATCTGTCTCAAAGGAAGATGGCAAGAGGTCAGTCATTTGCGCTCCAGTTCCTGACTGCAGAAGTTCCTCAGGGTATTGTCGTAGGCACAATCATTTTCAGCTATTTCATCAATGACCTTCCCTCCATCATAAGTTCAGAAGTGGGGATGTTTGTTGTACCACTTGTGACTCGTCGGATACTGAAGAGGTTCACGTTCAATGCGGCAAGACCTGGGCAATATCCAGGCTTGGGCTGACAAGTGGCAAGTAACATTCACCCCACACGTGCCAGGCAATGACCATCTCCAACAAGAGAGGATCAAACCATTACTCCTTGACATTCAGTAGCATTACCATTTGCTGAATGCCCCGTTATCAACATAACTGGGCTAGCCAGATAAATACTCTGGTAGAGCAGACCAAAGACTCAGAACCTTGTGGCAAGTAGGTTACTTCTCTTCACAGCATCCCCCCCCCCGGCGAAAGTTTATCCACCATCTACGAGACACAAGCCAGGAATGTAATGAAATACTCGCCACTTGCTTGGATGAGTGCAGCCCCAACAACATTCAAGAAGCTCAACACAATCCAGGACAAGCAGCCTATTTGATTGCTACCCCTTCCACAAACTTTCAATCATTCCACCACCAATGAATAGTGACAGCTGTGTGGGTATCTACATGAGGCACTGCAGGAACTCACTGAGGTTCCTTAGCATCTTTTGAAATAAATGCCCACGCCCTGTAAATGAGTTTAAAACCATGACCACTACCATTTAAAAGGACAAGAGCAGCAAATACCTGGGAACACCATCCCCTGGAAGTTTCCCTCCAAGTCGCGCACCATTCTGACTTGGAAATATATCACTGTTCCTTCACTGTCGTTGGCTCAACATCCTGGAATTCCGTCGTGTAGAAGGGGATTCCAGTTAGCTAAGAGGATGACGTTGGTTTAGTTCCAGTAGCACATGGAGAGGGAAGAATTAAAACGATTTTAACTCAACCTTGGATTTTAACATTTTCTAATATGTGAGTGCATTTAATTGAAGTGAAATTAACTATATGACAAAAAGTATCTTTATTCAACTGAGAAAATATCTTTTAAATAATGTTAACTAAAATTTAATATGTTTGTGCCCCTCAGTAAAATGCTAACACTACAAATATTCCAAGCATTTAGTTAAAGAATGCAGAAGTGGCAGTTGTGGAATTTAAATGTTGATGATCTGCTTAACAGCAACAATGTTTCAATGCAAGAACAATCGATGCAACATTGAATTTGCAGTATAATAAAGAGTTAATTAACAAGCACGCGCAAATATTAGATCCAAGGGCCCAGGATTTGATATTATCCAAATCTTTGGTATTAGTGCCACAGATCATACAAGAAAAGAATGATATCTTGATTGTGCCAAATAGGTGGGAATCAGATGTTGGAATGGGCCAATAGAAATCTCGCTAAACCGGATGGTGCATTGCAGTTGACTAAGACATTTGACATGATAAAAACTGACAATTTAACATGTAATGAAACCAAATTAAGATAAAGACTTGGATAAGAGAGAAAGAGAATTTTGTTTTAATTTTGGCACAAAGTTGGGAGTTTTGGAAGGTTTGGTGGTACTCTGTACTGCCTGGTAATATGAGGATTTCCCCTCAGCTGTTTTATGTTTTTGTCTGTATAAGTTATGTTTTTAATAAACCTCGGTACGCTTTAAAACTGATTTTGCCTTTGTGAGATTTAATTTTCAAATACTTAGTTTAGGAATCAGGCCATCATTCGACAAATCCCCACTTCACTCTCTGTGGGTGTACCTACACCTCCAGAACTGCAGAGGTTCAATAAGGTACCTTACCATCACCATACTGAGAAAAAAACGACGGATGGCCAATAAATCCTGGTCTGACCATTGATGCCCACGTCCCATAAATGAGTTTTTAAAAAATATTGTTCCTAAAGCATTGTTGAGTTGGGGAATGTGCACCAATTGGTTGGGCGGAATGCTGAGGCTCATTACTACAGGAGGCTCCCAAAGGAGCAAGTATGTGACAAGTAAGAATTGCTGCTGCTTATTTTTTCCAGTTGCTCATGCAAGGTAGAATGTATGGATAATGAATTGGCTCTTGAGCAACCTCCTGAATAACTTGTTTACAACACACTTTGCGAAAGGTCAGCCAGACAGCACCATGTTTTTCTAATGGTTTTACACCTGGCTTTTAAATGTGGCTATTGGTTTCATTTGTGGTCTTTTAAATCTGATGCCCAAATCATTTATTTGGTATCAGAATCATGTACAGTATAAGTACAGTACTAGATTTGTATCCTACAGTCCTTGGAGTGCATCCTAAAACGGTACAAACTTTTCTGATAGCCACCTGATACGGTTTGTGTCTTGATCTTTTTTCAGGATCTGTCCACATGTTGTAAACTTGCCTGGAGTTTCCAAACCTCCATTGTCTCTGCTTGTCCCCATTCGATGATATGGACCGGTTAACCCATCTTAATCAAGTTGTTGGTCAATTTAGATAAGGAATGTACACTTAGCATCTGCACTTAAAACACCTTCCATGAGCCCAAAGTATTTCGCAGCCAACTAAGGAGTACTTTGATGTATTGTAATCCACAGTGACAGTCACTCAGCTTTTTGCATCATCTACCTATTAAAACTAATGTATGTGGTCCCCAAATGAACACCTGAGGCACAGGACTTTCAATAGAGCTGTGTGGAATTCTGGTCTCAACTATGCTGCAATCAGATCCACTGCTATTAGTAACAGTCCTCTGGATGGACAGCTGGTTGAAATAATGCAGTGTACTACCAGTTATGTAACCCCATGAGGTCTGATTTTTTTCCTCTAATTGTTGTCTACACAGTACATTTACATTAAACATATTTTTCTCTTTATTGCCTTGTCATTACGCATTGACTTTTTTTTTTGGAAGAACAAAATCCCAATTCAATAGTCAGAGGTTTACAGCATAGAAACAGGCCCTTCAGCCCAATTTGTCCATGCCGCCTTTTTTTTAAACACTAAGCTAGCCCCAATTACCCGCATTTGGCCTATATCCCTCTATACCCATTTTACCTGCTTAACTGTCTAAGTGCTTTTTAAAAGACAAAATTGTAGTGGCCTCTACTACTACCTCTGGCAGCTTGTTCTAGACACTCACCAACCTCTATGTGAAAAAAATTGCCCCTCTGGACCTTTTGTATTTCTCGCCTCACCTTAAACCTATGCCTTCTAGTTTCAGACTCCCCTATCTTTGGGAAAAGATATTGACTATCCAGCTGATCTATGCCCCTCATTATGTTATAGACCTCTATAAGATCACCCCTCAGCCTTCTATGCTCTACAGAAAAAAAGTCCCAGTTATCTCCTTATGACTCAAACCATCAAGTCCAGGTAGCATCCTAATAACTTTTCCCTAGTTTAATAATATCCTTTCTATAATAGGGTGACCTGAACTGTACACCATATTCCAAGTGTGGCCTTACCAATGTCTTGTACAACTTCAAGACGTCCCAACTCCTGTATTCAACGTTCTGACCAATGAAACCAAGCATGCTAAATGCATTCTTCGCCACTTTGTCCACCTGTGACTTCATTTTCAAGGACATATTTATATGATCTCTTAGTTCTGTAACTCTCCCCAGTGCCTTACTGTTAACTGAGAATGTCCTGCTCTGGTTCAGTCTACCAAAGTGCATCACCTTGCATTTGTCTAAATTAAACTCCATCTGCCATTTATCAGCCCACTGACCCAATTGATCAAGATCCTGTTGCAATTGGCGATAACTTTCTTCACTGTCCACTATGCCACCAATCTTGGTGTCATCTGCAAATTTAATAACCATGTTTCCTATATTCTCATCCAGCCCATTAATATAAATGATAAATAACAGTGGACCCCAGCACTGATCCCTGAGGCACACCACTGGTCATAGGTCTCCAATTTGAAAAACAACCCTTTGCAACCACCCTCTGGCTTCTGTCATCAAGCCAATTTTGTATCCATTTAGCTACCTTACCCCTGATCCCGTGAGATTTAACCTTACGCAACAACCTACCATGCAGTCCCTTGTCAAAGGCCTTGCTAAAGTCCATGTCGACAAAATCAACTGCACTGCCCTCATCTGCCTTCTTGGTTACCCCTTCAAAAAACTCAATCAAATTTGTGATACATGATTTTCCACTCAAAGCCATGCTGACTGTCCCTAATCAGTCCTTGCATCTCTAAATGGCTGTAGATCCTGTCTCCCAAAATATTTTCTCAAGTACCCACTACAGATGTGAGGCTTAATGGCTTGTAGTTCCCAGGCTTTTCCCTGCAGCCCTTTTTTAAACAAAGGCACAACATTTGCCACTCTCCAATCTTCAGGCACCTCAACTGTGACTATCAATGATACAAATATCTCTGCTAGGGGACCTGCAATTTCCTCCTTAGCCTCCCACAATGTCTTGGGATACACTTCATCAGGCCTCGGGGATTTATCTACCTTGATGCGCTTTAAGACTTCCAGCACCACCACCTCTGTTGTATGTACACCCCTCAAGACGTCACTATTTATTTCCCAAGTTCCCTAACATCCATGCTTTTCTCAACAGTGGATACTGATGAGAAATATTCATTTAAGATCTCACCCATCTCTTGTGAATCTGCACATTGATGACTTTGATGCTTAAGAGGTTCTACTCTCTCCCTATTGACTCTTTTGGTCTTTTGTGTATTTGTAGAAGCTCTTTGGATTCCCCTTTGCCTTATCTGCCAAAATAATCTCATGTCTCCTTTTTGCCCTCCTGATTTCTCTCTCGACTCTAATTTTACACCCCCTATACTCTTCAAGGGATTTGCTTGATCCTAGCATGTCAAGTGCCGCCTCCCTCTTGACCAGGACCTCTATCCCGAGTAATCCGGGGGTCCCTACGTCTACCAGCCTTGCCCTTCACTCTAAGAGGAATGTGCTGACCCTAAACCCTGGTTAACAGACATTTGTGAAAACTTCCTACTTATCAGACGTCGTTTTGCCTTCCCACAGACTGTCCCAATCAACTTTTAAAAGTTTTTTCCTGATACCATCAAAATTGGCCTTACATGGTTCCATTGTCTTGTGTGCTTTAGTTTTTAATCATTTTCTGAACATCTCCTGTCTGTGTTTACAATATCCAAGTGTTATTGGACTTTAACTTTTGGAGCCTTGATGATTGATATTGATTTTCAAATGGTTGTTGTAATCTTAGAGCGATACCATCTGGAGTGTGACTATTTAGTGCCATCTGAGATATAGTTATTTGTCTTGTCTGCCTGTAGTGAGTATGGATGCTACCGTGCTGTCTGTTTAAACCTTTGCATACACTCCTGTCCTGCTGCAGCCCACAGTCCCTGGGTTTTGCCCTACAGCAATGTTGTTACTTTTCCCACCTAATATGATAACATGGTTTTCTTGTCTTGAGCTATCAGTTGCGCTAGTGGTCTATAATAAGAAGTCAATCTTAAAACAACTCCCAAGGTCCGCTGCACCCAAATTATTAAACAGGGTCCTCCTTTTCCTTAGCAGTTGCATGAGCTTCATCCAGTAAAGCTGTAGCCCCCCTTTTTTATCGGTCAGTATATCGTGACAAAAATCCATATGATCCTGCAAATACACTTCAATATCCATCAGTATGACTAAGATTTCAGGTAAAATCATACAATCCTTACAGTACAGAAGGAGCCCATTTGGCCCATCGAGTCTGTATCGACTACAATGCCACCCAGACTCTATTCCTGTAACAACACACACTTTCCATACTCATCCCTCACACAGTAGGGTCAATTTAGCATGGCCAATTAACCGAAACTGCACAGCTTTGGACTGTGGGAGAAAACCAGAGCATAGGGAGGAAACCCATGAAGACACAGGGAGAATGTGCAAACTCCACGCAGGCAATGACCCAGGCTGGAATTGAACTTGGGTCCCTGGCGCTGAGAGACAGTAGTGCTAGCCACTATGCTGCCCCATTTGAAATGTTTGTTCACATTTCAATGAGGCATATTAATAATTCCACATTCATTTTCCAACAATCTTCATCTATGTAATTGAAATCTTTACTGCTACCTGTATTCCATTTTCTTAATAGAATGAGGCACATTGTGAGCTATTGCATCCTGGTCCTAATTAGTCTTAATTATTTTCTAGTAGCATTACTTATTTACCTCCTTCCTGAAAACTATACAGTCCCCAGTTATGCAGACACAATCCTTTTATTTTGAGAAACTGGGATTGAAACTAATAATCTACTCTTTAATGATCAATATTGAATGATGGGCGACAATCATCCTCTTGTAATTACCCATTAAGGCAACAGGTTTCTTTATCAGTTCTGTCATTAACACCAACGTGTAAGCAATCACAGACTCCTTAATATTTTCATTATCAAACCATCTGTCTTAATATGATTTATGGCCTTAGACCTAAGGCTTGACAAAATGTAATTATGCTACAGATCTCATACTACATCAACATGTGTCAGCATGTGGTATTCAGTTGACAAGTCTCTGTTACTTACCATGGTTAACATGGCTGAATTTCTATTTTTTAGCCTCCGTTACGAAAGGTGGATGGAGGTAATGTTTTTGCTCCTGATAGTCGTGTTATGAGAGTGCACAACAGAGCTTAACCATTTTGAAGAATGTAATACATGGAAATAAGTAGCAGAACTCCAAGATTAAATTCAAACACCAAATTACTTTTTTTCCAAACAAACAAGCGAAAATGACTAAATGGGTACAGTGAGCAAACGAAATAACGATTCTAAACAATATGAGCTTCCTAGTTCAGGTTAACCCTTTTGCTGTGGTTTTCTCTCTGATAGGCTTGTGAACATAGTCGTACTTCTGAAGGCAGTTCTTTTTCCTTCGAGTCTGGCTGCCCAGTCAATGCTCAGGTCTGTTGTATGTTCCTGGTCACCAAGTGTGGACGTTCCTCATGGTCATGTGCCACAACTCACCAGACGCATGCACGCGCACACACCATATGTTCTGTAGCTGAACTTTTCCTATCTTTATAGAGCTACTTGGTCGGACCCAGTTGTCTGGTTAAACATAACAGACTACAGGTTTGCAGCTTCAAAAAAGCTTATCTTGCACTTATTTTCTAAAATCACTTCCCCCTCAGAAGTTTCTTCCGTAGCAGCCTCGGGGCTTCCTTGCTTCTAAAAGTACCCCAGCTGTATCAGAAGTTCAAGCATTATTTGTGAATGTACACAAGCATGCTGAATTAAACCGAATCAGCAGCCCACAATTTACCTTAAATCGAAACCAGAGGTAAATTGGGGTTGCCAGCTTTCAATTTAGTCCAATATGCCTGTGTGTCTTTAGAAACAATGCTTGAACTTCTGTTCCTTTTAATATATTCTGCAATAGAGCTAGTTATAACATGGTATTTGAGATTGTTTGTCTGTAAACAATAGCTGATGGATTTCAATAAAACTTGGTACAGGGTCTGACTCAAAAACTGGGTAGTTTTTCAAAACCATGTTAAATCACGAGCTTCTGGAGCACTGCCCCTTCATCAGGTGCACACTCACCTGATGAAGGAACAGCGTTCCGAAAACTCGTGATTCCAAATAAACCTGTTGGACTTTAACTTGGTATTTTGAGATTTTTTACTGTGCCCACCCTAGTCCATTGTCAGCATCGCCATATCATGAATAGTTTTTGGTGGAGATGAAGATCAGAATCCCGGGATTTTTATTTAAAAGGGTTCCACAAAATAGGGCAAATTGACTATTTTTAGAGTTTTGTGCATTGTTTTGCATCTGAGTTTTTTTTGTTGTAGAATGTTGTTAATCGTCTCAGCTGATATGGTGGAATTTGTCACAGCTATCACTATGAGCAGAGTTTTAAGAGTTGATTGATGGATGTCAGAGTCAGAGATTTACAGTATGGAAACAGGCTGTTTGGGCCCAGCTTGTCCATGCTGTCCTTATTTTAAGAACTCCTAAGCTAATCCCAACTGCCCGCATTTGGCCCATATCCCTCTATACCCATTGTACCCATGTAACTATCGAAATGCTTTTTAAAAGACAAAATTGTACCTGCCTCTACTACTACGTTTGCCAGCTTGCTCCAGACACTCACCACTCTGTGTGGGAAACAATTGCCCCTCTGGACCCTTTTGTATCTTTCCCTCTCACCTTAAACATATGCCCTCTAGTTTTAGACTCCCTACCTTTGGGAAAAGATATTGACTATCTAGCTGATCTGTCCTCCTCGTTACTTTACAGACCTCTATAAGATCACCCCTCAGCCTCCTACGCTCCAGAGAAAAAAGTTCCACTCTATCCAAGTTCTCCTTATAACTCAATCCATCAAGTCCTGGTAACATCCTAAAGTCTTTTCTGCACTCTTTCCAGTTTAATAATATCCTTTTATAATAGGGTGACCAGAATTGCACACAGTATTTCAAGTGTGGCCTTAGCAATGTCTTGTACAACTTCAACAAGACGTCCCAACTTTTGTATTCAATGTTCTGACTGATGAAACCAAGCATGCCGAATGCCGCCTTCACCACTCTGTCCACCTGTCACTCCACTTTCAAGGAGCAATGAACATGTACCCCAAATCTCTTTGTTCTGTAACTCTCCCCAGTGCCCTACCTTTAATGAGTAACTCCTGCCCTAGTTCAATCTACCAAAACGCATCACTTCGCATTTGTCTAAATTAAACTGTACCTGTCATTCGTCAGCCCACTGGCTCAATTGATCAAGATCCCGTTGCAATTGGAGATAACTTCCTTCACTATCCACTGTGCCACCCATCTTAATGTCATGTAGATGGCCTGAAGCCTCTTCAATGCGATAGTAGCTCTTAATAAATGTATTCCTTTTTTCGGCTTTGTACTTAAAACATCAACAGGGAAAAGCCTCCAGGAAGAGGCTTGATTTAACATTGCATGGTGGATATATTTGCTCTACTCAGTGTTCAGTTGACAAGTTTGGGTTTGTTTTTGGAATTCTTCTTTTCCACATCTGCCCCTTCCCACTGCAGCAAACAGGTGAACAAAGGTATTTATTCATGAAAGTGTAGATGAACTTTGTATGGAGAATGGATTTTGAAAGAGGGAAGAAATCTGAGTAGGTAGAACAAGATGATTTATAGGGTATGTTGAAGTTGGCGAGGATCAAAAAAATGCTTTGTACACAAGCCGCACGGAAGTCACAAGGAAATTCAAGCAAAGGAGTTCTGGCCAGTAATTTGCTTCAGATCCAACCATTGAAGCTAATGTGTAGTCATCTGTGCAAGTATGTTTCCATTTATTGAATATTTGAAGGCAACTCTGATTAGAACAATCATTTCATGGCTTTAGTCTTAGTTTCTGAAACCAAAAGAGAAAATGCAGGAAAATCTCAGCAGGTCTGGCAGCATCTGTCAGGAAAGAAAAAAGAAGTTAGTTTCTGAACTTGAAGTGGTGTTGAAGATTAGAAAAATATTCTATATTATTTTCCATTTCCCTTTGCCATTTTGAGACAAAAAATATTGTTGAAGGAGAAATGGTCATCTCTTAAACATTCATCTGGAGTGAACATTCTAATAGACTTTCACCTTTTTGGATTATTGTACATGTGCACAGATTCTAAATTCAGTTGTTCTTTTTTGTTATGTTGACTGACAAATATTCTGTCGCAGATGCAGTTTTGCATCCATAGTGAGTTTCTGAGAAGGGAATACATTAATGTATCTTGTACTAAGTTTACAAAAAGCCCCTTTGTGGGTTTAAATAGAAAATAAGCCACTTTTACATCTGACAAAAACCACTCAAACTAATAATCACACTCTAACATTATGTACCTGAAATGCAGTACTGTGGTCTCCAGCACCAATATCACTTGCTTTGCATACATGGCAAAGGCCAAACATGCAATACATTTTCATGTTCCCCAAGGCATTTTATCTGCTTCAGTAGATTTGCAAACTGCCATGACTGCTGTTACCTTTTATGAGTTTTGACATCTTGTTATCAGAGCAAATGACAGTGGAATAATCTCTACTTATCTCCTTTCTGCTTTCCAACACAATTTTAAACCATTCAGTTGCTCAGTGACATATTCATGACTTACTTTATCAATTGCAAGGTCACTATCAAGTGTGTGCACGAGCCTGAGTAACATGCAAGTACACCCAATAGGTAGTCTACTTGGGCTGCTGTAATTTTAGCCATGTTGTGACATTTAATAAGCTTACGTTTGAATCACTTTCAGTTACTGTCCTTAGATGCATTCCAAGCTTGGGCTTGGAAGCAGAGCTCTGCACAATTGACCACCTACTGCTTATATGGTGAAGTGTGAGCATTATGTAATTTGGACCCACTGACTTTATCTTACAATCTGATCGAGAGTGATATCATTAGTTGAGGAGGGCTTTTTTGAATTTTGAAATGACATTATTTGTATTTAGAAACAGCTAAAATGGTTTTTCAGGTAGTTGTGACGTTGAAAGATTACTAATTATGAAGTGAACTAACATGTTGAGAGGTTAAGTGGGAAAAGTTTTTTTGAAGGCAGATCAACATTTACAACTTCTGAAATGAAAAACATTTCTTCCTTCTCTGGCAGTTACAGCATATTCTAGATTCACTAAATGGGAAGTGGGGTAGGGTCCTCCAAACAAAGTCAAGTCTAACTGAAAACTTTTGTGAAAATAGAGGATTACTGTGTTTGTGTTAATGCAATAAATTTTCCCCCTTCAGATTGGGAGTTGGCAATTCGCATTGGTGTGATGGATTGTGCCGATGAGAAGAATTTTGCCACGTGTACAGAATACGGCATTCATTTCTATCCAACCTTTAGGGTAAGGACACGCCTGATAACTAATCGTGGCTTTTGGAGAGAACAGGCTTTGTGCTATAAACCACTCGCTTTGCAAACTGCTGTATTTTGAAATGGAAAACAAGGTTATCTGTCTTAATGCAGATCAATTCCATCAATACACCATCTGTTCTGTTGAAATTTGATGTCCCTTTTTCTCCACCTGCTGGAGTGGAAAATGGCATTTACAACGTAATAATTTTTTTAAACCTTAAAACTGCTGCCTCACAGAACCAGCGACCCAGGTTCAATTCCTGGCTTGCGTCACTGTGCGGAGCCTGTACTTTCTCCCTCTGTCTGCGTGGGTTTCCTCCGGTTGCTCCGGCTTCTTCCTACAGTCTGAAGGATGTGCTGGTTAGATGCAGTGACCATGCTAAATTCTCCTTTGGTGTACCCAAACAGCCACCAGTGTGTGGCACCTGGGGGATTTTCACAGTAAGCTACATTAAGTTACTTTTGTTAAAGTTTGCAAAATGTAGTGGGTCTCCAATTGTAGCCATAGTGCATTGCTATAGGCAGTCATGTAGTTTATCTTCCCCACAGATTTAATGCTATCCAATAGAAGTTAGTAGCAGAGGATACCTAACACACAGGGTAAATAAAAAAACAAAATTCATAAATCGAGAAAAGTTGTACCTTATTTATCAGTTAACTTGCTTCCTTGTCCTTTTTTTTCAATGGGGTATTGGTTCAATAGGGCAAGAAGTAATCAAACTGAAACATAAGGATGTGGTGGATGGTGAGTGTCGAAAGGAGGATGTTGGCGTTCTATGACATCTTGAGATAAAAAGAGAGGAGGCATTGGCGGTTTTGAAAAACATTAAGGTGGCCAAGTCCCCAGGGCCAGATAGATTGTATCCCAGAATACTTAAAGAGGCGAAGGAAGAAATTGCTGAAGCATTGGCCAAAATCTTTGTATCCTCTTTAATCACAGGCAAGGCATCAGAGGATTGGAGAGTAGCTAACGTTGTTCCTCAGTTTAAGAAAAAGAGACAATCTGTGAAATTACAAGCCTGTGAGTTTTACATCAATGGTGGGGAAATTATTGGAAAAGATTCTTAAGGACAGGATGTACTCGCATCTGGAAGAGAACAGGCTTATTAGTAATAGGTCACATGGTTTTGTAAAATGGCGGTCATGTCGCACAAACTTGATGGCGTTCTTTGAGGACATGACAAGAAAAATTGACCAGGGCAGGGCAGTGGATGTTATATACATGAACTTTGATAAGGTTCCTTGTAGCAGGCCGATAGAAAAATTGAAATCATATGGGATCTGAGGTAAACTGGTGAGATGAATACAAAACTGGCTTGGGCATTCAGAGCAGAATGCAGCAGTGGAAGGGTATTTTTCTAACTGGAGGCCTGTAACAAGCAATGTTCCACAAGGATCAATGCTGGGGCCTCTGTTTATAATGTATAAATGATTTGGAGGAAAATGTAGGTGGTCTGATTAGTAAATTTGGAGGTGATACAGAAATTGGGGGAGTGGTGCATAGTGATACAGCAAGATATAAATCAGCTCGAGAACTGGGCCGAAAGATGGCGGATGGAATTTAACTTGAACGAACGTGAGGTGATGCAATTTGGAAGGTCTGCAGAAGGAAAGTATGCACTAAATGGTATAGTCCTTCGAAATATTAGCATACAGAGAGATCTAGGCATGCAGTTCCCTGAAGGCGACAACTTGGATTGTGAAGAAAGCGGATGGCATACTGGACTTCATCGGTTGGGGTGTTAAGTATAGGAATGGGAAAATCAGGTTGCAGCTGTTTGAGTTTGGTTAGGCTGCATTTGAAGTATTATGTACAATTCTGGTCGCCACACTACCGGAAGAATGTTGATGCATTGGAAAGAGTGCAGAAGAGATTTACCAGGATGTTGCCTGGTTTGGAGGATATGGACGTTGAAGAAAGGTTGAACAAACTTGGATTGGTTTCACTGGAGTGTCAGGGGACAAGGGGGGACCTAATAGAGATTTACAAGATTGATAGGCTGGGATAGAGTGGATAGTCACCCTTTTTCCCAGGGTCAAAAGGTCAGTTACTTAGGGGCATAGGTTGAAAGTGAGAGGGGGCAAGTCTAAAAGAGATGTAAGGGGTAAGTTTTTGATATCGGGTGGTGATTGCTTGGAACACGCTGCCGGAGGAGATGGTGGAAGTTGATTCTATAACAACATTCTGGATAGATGCATGAATAGGCAGGGAATAGAGGGATATGGATCACACAAAGGCAAGAAAATATTAGAGAGGCATCTATTCCGGCACAGATTTTGTGGGCCAAAGGGCCTGTTCCTGTAGTTTACTGATCTTTGTTATTTGTTAGAACTATTTTAATGCCGTAGCGAGATAAGGCAGCCAAGGGTAAAGACACCATCTTGGTTTAACACAAAGCCATGAGCACTTGAAAATCTCAAGCTCAGTTCTTATTTTGTGCTTGTTCACAGCTCTGCTTAGACCCCGGTTACAGTGTTGAATTAAACATTCCTTTGTCAAGGATGAATGAAATAAATCAATATTTGCAATTCCTGATTGGAATCCAGGTGTAAGAGGATGGCACTTAAATGGTCTGTGAGCAATATGCCTGTATCACTGGATAATGTCTTCAGGACCTTGAAATATGTTGAACACGACTGGTACTTAACTATTGTGCAAAAGTAATTATTTTTTCTAATCTGTCTCATGAATTTCAGACACACCGCAATAAGAGATGGTGATTTTTCTTTGCTGTATTCGACAGCTTATGATGTGGAGGTGCTGGCGTTGGACTGGGGTAAACACATTAAGAAGTCTCTCAACACCAGGTTAAAGACCAATAGGTTTATTTGGTAGCAAAAGCCACCAGTGGCTTCTTACTGTGTTTCCTCAGCTTAGCCAGCACATAATAAATAAGCATCTATTTTGGGGGAGCAAGCATTCTTCCAAGTCCCTTGAGACTTATTTTGTTCTTGTCTGTGGAATGGTACTGAGTTTTATGCCTTTCTTTCACATCTGAATTTCATGTTGCATAGCGAGTTATTGGTTTTGGTTTTTGAGGAGGGTAAATATGTTTTACTACTCGGCTTGATTTATTAAGCGGTGAACCACGAGTCATCAATGAGATGAGAACATGGCAGTGTCGGTCAGAATTTAGATCTTGATTAGCCTCAGGGGAAGTGTTTCAATTTGAACCAAAGTGAGATGGATGGATCCTCCATTTTTTTTTCTTTCCATCCCTTGAAGTGTAATGTGTAGCTGGACATGATTTTTTTTTCCCTCCTCAATGTCTCCTTGGGATTAAAATTGGCAGACGTTTTGGTGGTGAGGGAAACAGCAGTTGTCATTCTTGGTGGTTCTCTCCCTGATCCAGTGTCATCCATCAAATTCTAGTTAGAGCAACTGCGTGCAGAATTTTTATCACTTTTCAAAAATTTGTCTGCAAGGGAGTCGAGACTTGTCGGGGTTGGCAGGAAAATGGAGTTCAGGTCACGATCAGATTAGCCATGATCTTATTAAATGGTGGAGCAGATTTGAGGAGCTAAGTGGCCTATTCCTCCTGTTTCTTATACTCTCAAGTAATTGGAACATTAATTTTTGACCCAACAGCAATCCCACCTTCTTGTGTGAAGGTCTAGTGCGTCTTATTTCCAGTGAGGGTACAACTGGGCAGACTACTGGACCTGACTTTGCTTCTGAACATGAGCGTATCAAATATAAATTTTGCTTCAGAACAGAACATGCTGCCATAGTTAGAAAAAATAAATTAACAACTGTTGGCTCTGTGAGTGGGGACAGATAAAATTTCTAATCTGTTTTTACGTCAGTTGAACTTTTGGAGTGGATCCGTTGCTTTCTTTTGCCAAGTTTTTCTTGCTTTTGTAATAGGGCTCTGCTTTCTCGGTTAAGATGTTAAAATTAATTGCTGCTGGGGAGCCATTTTAATTTCCACCAACTTGCATGCTGTCACTGAAAACCCACTGTGTTAACGTTGTTAATTTTTATTTTGTTTTCCCCTTCCAGTACTTCAAAGCACTTGCAACCAAGTTCACAACAGGAGAAAATTACAAAGGTACGGTACATAAGCATTATGGGGAAAATTCCACAATTAGAAGTAAAATGACAGATTGGTGGTTAATGTTTGCCTCAGGTCCCACCACGTGTTGTGAAGTCTCAATGCTATTTTAACACTCGAGCAAAATTTAGTTCTAAGCAAGAGTTTTAAATCTGACCATTTGGGAGTGGACTGAAAGGTCAGCAGCAGTTGCATCATTTTAGTAACTATTCTTGTTTAAACTTTGTGGTACATATCTTGGATTTATTTTCTGAAATGGTCAAGTTTCAAATGGTGGCCAGCACATGTAAATGCTATGTCTCAAAAGATAAATCCTATTTTAATACTTGTTTTCCTCCAAGTGACAGCAATGTCTGTGTTTGTAAGCAAGTATAGCTGAGCAAGTTGTTCATGTATAAATCTTCTGACCATTAGGGCAGTTAGATATAGAATCAATCTGTCATGAGAAATTTTTCATACAACAGTTGTTGATGAATCCATTATTCCAGTTTGCACCTTCAGACCCATTACTTGTCTTATTCTACTATCATCCTTTTTACCATTTAATCTCTTCTCCCCATCCTATGCCAGATCTTTATTTTTGTTGTATTATCCTCCCCTTCCCTATGTGCTTAATGGGGAAATTTGATGTTGCAAGATTTGTTTCTTTCTACACAGATGCTGGCTGCTCTGCTGAGTATTTCTAGCACTTTGGGTTTTATTTTCGATTTCCAGCACCCCCCCCCCCCCCCCCCCCCCAACACCCCCTGCCCCCCAGCTTTTTGCCTTGGTATAAATTGAGAAGCGTCATGTAGCTTATGCAGTGTGCTCCTTCCAGACCCGATGAACAATTATTCAATCATGGATGCTTTGTCCTTTTTTCTCCTGTTCCTTCTGCCAGCATTACTGCCACTTGCTTGATTCCCTGTGTTTGAAGGAATTTGACATTTAATGCCTGCTAAACTTGAAGGGAATAAAAGGAGAAATATTCTTTCTTTGTAGCCCTCTCCCTACTTTTGCTCAAAAGTTAACCATCTAGCTTCCTTTTACAAAAAATATTAGCTATCTTCCTTGTGCATGTGCTCCACTTCCTTGTCAGGAGGTTGATTTACATTTTGTCCCATGTCCTCTGCTCATAAACAAGTTACTGACCTTGGACAAAGTCAATCTTATCTTTACTTATTTATTTGAAAAACTTGTCATGCTGTGCCAACTTTTCCTTCCAATGAAAGTAAGTTTGATTCCAACTTTCACCCAAAATTAGGCCTAGAATTATCCTGTTCCGAGAGAACTCCATTGATTTGAAATGTTAAATCTGTTTTTCTCTCCTCAAATGCTGCAAGACCTGTGTATATCCAGCATTTTCTATTTTTATTTTAGGTAGCTGTAATTTTGCTTTGACCTCTCGTATGGGAAAATGTTGTGGCAAAGCAGTACTAGATCACCATATCTGCAAAGATATTAAGTGCTCAGACCTATAATGAGACTTCAGACCATTGGCAAGAATGTTACTGTGAGTCTGCTGACTGTTAAGGACTACAGTAGATTAGATAACATTTTCTCCAAATGAGTTGTTTGGTTATTCAACTAAGGCAACGTGTAATATAAAATCTCAAATCATCTGGCAAAAATTTAAAAGTAGTGTAAAAAAAATTCAAAGCTAGTCTTTCAAATCACATAGTGCTACAGTGCAGAAGAGCCCATTATGTTCGCACCAATGCATGAAAGGCCCTGACCTGCCCACCTTCCCCCTCTTTCCCCCTTTTTCCCCGTACCCAACTCACTATCTATCTTTAAATACATACTAGTGTTATTTTTAAATCAAAATCCTTCATTAACAGATTCAGGTCAATTTGGTTACCGTGCTGAAGGTGTATTGAAAATATATTTCTGTTTGATTCTGTACTTATGAGGTACAAATTGACTTCAAAAAGTTAATTGGCATTTTTAATGAAGGTCTTCTGTTGCTTTCTAACCAGAACTCAAAAATACTGCTAGTGAAATTAAAAATACGAAACGGGAGCTGGATATAGTTGGGGAGTTACCACAAAGTACCTATGAGGAAGACACAAATGGCTCTTCGTTTATTGTGAAATCAAGCTTGTGGTATTAACTAAAACTGTCATCTGAACGTCTAGCCCTCTTATTGTATGGTTGGAGTGGATGCAGGTCAACTGTAACATTTCAGCATTTTGTTATATTTCTGAGTTTAGCCATTCAAGCTTCGACTTCTTCCAAATCTCTCTCCTAGTTCCCACAATGGTCGTTTCGTTAGTCTTGCTGAATCCATGGATGAAAAAGATTTCAGGGAAATGTAAAAAAAATCTGCAGTAGTATTAGGAAATCAAATGAAAATTTGTTTTACAGGACCAAACAGAGAGTTGCAGACTGTACGACAAATAATGATTGACTTTCTACAAAATCACACGAGTGTGAACAAGCCTCCTGCTTGCCCTATGCTGGGCGTGGCAAGGTACTGTTGTTGGAAGTATCATTTCTTCTCAGTGATGCCATTTGTCGACCTGCAATGAAACTGTATGCTTGGTACACATTTGAAAGAGCTCTTCTATGAAGTCTTCCACTTGCAATTATATACGGCTCAAACTGGGTGAAAAGCACGTTCTGTCAAATGGGTTTCAAGAGGTGTTCTACTCATAAGCGCTACTACTTCTGTGATTCTTTGGTATTCTCTGCCCATAGGCAGTTGTAGTTGCTCTATCACTGAACGTGTTCAGAATAGGCTGACCTTTGGTGTTTCAGGGAATCAAGTTTTTAAAGTTTATTCATGCCACAAGTAGGCTTACATTAACACTGAGATGAATTGATTGTGAAAATCCCCTCATTGCCACACTCTGGCACCTGTTTTGGGTACACTGAGGGAAAATTTAGCATGGCCAGAGCACCTAATCAGCAAGTCTTTTGGACTGTGGGAGGAAACCAGAGCACCCTGAGGAAACTCACGCAGACAGAGGGAGAGTGTGCAGACTCTGCACAGACAGTGACCCAAGTCAGGAATCAAACTCAGGTCCCTGGAGCTGTGAGGCAGCAACGCTAACCACTGTGCCACCATGCCGTCCCATAAATGTTGTGGAGATCAGGCAGAGAAATTAAATTGAAGCCCAACATCAGTTATGATTGTACTGAATTGCGGAGCAAGCTCATCGGGCATATGGTCCACTTCTGCTTTTTCGTAGAAATGTAGAAAATAGAGGTAGAAGAATGCCATTTGGCCCTTTCGGTTATTCATTATGATCATGGCTGATCATACAACTCAATAGTTTGACCCTGCCTCGAGTGCTACATTTAACTGCTTCTTGAAAACATTGTGTTTTGGCCTGAACTGCTTTCTGTGCTAGTGAATTCCATAGGTTTACCACCCTGGGTGAAGAAGTTTCTCCTCATCTTTGCCCTCAACAGTCTATCCTGTGTCCTCAGACTGTGACCCTTGGTTCTGAACACCCCAACCATTGGGAACATTCTTCCTGTATCTATTCTGTCTCGTCCTGTTAGAATTTTATAGGTTTCTGAGATTCCGCCCCCCCCCATTCTTCTGAACTCGAGCAAATATAATCCTAACTGACTCCATCTCTCCCTGTAAGTCAGTCCTGTCATCTCAGGAATTAGTCTGATAAATCTTCTCAGCACTCCTTCTAAAGCAACAATTTTCTTCCTCCAGTAAGGTGACCAAAGCTGCATACATTATTACAGCTGTGACCTCACCAAGACCTCAAACAACTGCTTCAAAACATTCCTGCTCCTGTGCTCGAATCCTCTCGCTGTGAAGGCAACATACCATTTTCCTGCATCTGCATGCTTACCTTCAGTGACTAGTGTAAGAGGATACAATAGGGGGCATCTTGACAAATAAGTGAATAAGATGGGAATGGGTGGATATGGTCCTTGGAAGGGTAGGGGGTTTTAGTTAAGTCAGGCAGCATGGTTGGTGCAGGGTTGGAAGGCCGAAGGGCCTGTTCCTGTGCTGTAATTTCCTTTGTTCTTTGTTTTTTATAATAAAGATCATGGGTGTGGATCCCAAATTATGTTGAACTCCCACCACATTGTGCTAATAAATGGCCCTGAAAGCTAAATTCTAAAAAAATGTATAAACTTGTACTATGCAGAATAATATAAGCTATGCAGAACATCAATATAATTTAATAATTTTATAGAATGAGGTTTTGATGCTATCTCTAGTGTACATTTTTAAATGTAAAGTTAATATGGTCACTGTAGATGTCTTGCAAGTGTTCCTTGTGTAATGTCTATCTTTATTTCAGCTCTAACTCTATCCTGTCTTTGTTGGGTAAACAACACAACCATTATACGGCGGTTATATTTGAAACAGAATTGTCCTATCTTGGTCGAGAGGTGAGTTTGTGTCCTCCCTGATACTTTATTTTCCCTTCTTCCTTCCTGCATGTCTCATTCCCCAACCACCAATACCAAAGGGTTAATAGCTTGGATCTTATTTTCATATACTTGGGTTAAAATGGTCCCCTTTAGCTGCTGATTTAAAACTGAAATGAGGATCAGTGATGAGGAAGCTGAGACGAAGCTCAAAAAAAAATTTTGGTTACACTTGTAACCAAATCTGGAAGAACAAGTTCTTGTACAGCATTGACTAAAGCTCTGCTGTGGTTCATAAGAACATAAGAAATAGGAGCAGGAGTGGGCCATCTAGCCCTTCGAGCCTGCCCCTCCATTCAATAAGATCATGGCTGATCTGTCGTGGCTCAGTTCCACTTTCCTGCCCTCTCCCCATAACCCTTAATCCCCTCTCTTATCAAGAACCCATCAACCCGCTTCTTAAAAATATTTAGCGAGGCAGCCTCCACCACTTCAACGGGCAGAGAATTCCAGAGATTCACCACCCTTTGAGTGAAGAAGTTCCTCCTCAACTCCGTTCTAAACCGCCTCCCCTTTATCTTGAGGCTGTGCCCCCTAGTCCTACTGTTTTTTTTGAGCGGGAAGAGTCTCTCCACCTCTATCCTATCCATCCCATTCATCATCTTATACGTCTCAATGAGATCTCCCCTCATTCTTCTAAACTCCAACGAGTACAAGCCCAGTTTATTCAGCCTCTCCTCATAGCTCAACCCCCTCAACTCCGGTATCAGCCTAGTAAACCTCCTCTGCACTCCCTCCAAGGCCAAAATATCCTTGCGCAGGTGCGGCGCCCAAAACTGCACACAGTACTCCAGCTGTGGCCTCACCAATGTCCTATACAGCTGCAGCAAGACCTCCCTACTTTTATATTCAATCTCCCTCGCTATGAAGGCCAGCATCCCATTTGCCTTCCTGACCACCTGCTGCACCTGCAAGCTGGGTTTTTGCGACTCATGCACAAGGACCCCGAGGTCCCTCTGCACCGTCGCCTGCTGCAGTTTTTCGCCCCGTAAGTAATAGTCCTTCCTACCATTCTTCCTACCAAAGTGGACCACCTCACACTTGCCAACATTAAATTCCATTTGCCATTTCCTGGCCCATTCGCCCAGCCTATCTAGATCCTTCTGCAGACTCTCCACACCCTCCGCACAATTTGCCTTTCCCCCAGTCTTGGTGTCATCAGCAAATTTCGACATCCTACACTCGGTTCCCTCCTCCAGATCATCTATATAAATGGTAAATAGCTGAGGCCCCAGCACCGACCCCTGGGGCACCCCACTAGTCACCAACCGCCAATCCGAATAGCACCCATTGACCCCCACTCTCTGCCTCCTATTTGACAACCAATCCTCTATCCACGCTAACACCCTACCCCCAACTCCATGTCCCCTGACCTTCTGCAATAACCTCTTGTGAGGTACCTTGTCAAACGCCTTCTGAAAATCCAGAAATGTAAAGCTCAATGCAGGATTTTGAATTCAAGTTGTTTTCGGTTATACAGAGCTAAATATTACCAGCATTTAAATTCTGGATGTTTGGATTGTTTGGTTGTACACTCTTCCTTGAGGTAGAAGGTTGAATTCAAGCCCTACTCCAGTTGCACATATCTCGGTGGATGATTCGAATCAGAGTTCATGCAGTGCAGAAGGAGGCCTTTTGGCCCATCGAGTCTGCACCAACAACAGGCCCTAGTCCTGTAACCCCACGTGTTTAACCTGCTAATGCCTCTTGCACTAAGGGGGCAATTTAACATGACCAATCAACCTAACCCTTACATCTTTGAATGTTGGAGGACACCGGAGGAAACGCGTGCAGGCATGGGGAGAGCGTGCATATTCCACCCAGACAGTCACTCGAGGCCAGAATTGAACCTGGGTCCATGGCACTGAGGAAGTCAGTGCTAACCATTGTGCCACCCAATGTTCTATGCCCTATATGCCAAAAGCTCAGCTCTTTGGATGAGATGTTAAACCCAGGCACTCATTTCTTTTTCTTTTGGCAATCGATTTGAACAGTCTGTACCAATATTCACTGCCAAAAAACAAATAGGAGATTGATTAAGTGGTTGTTAAGACTTCTATATATTTAAACTACTCATGCCATAAAAGTATTTTTCATTATTTTCTAACAGGTGATACTCGATTTGATGCAGTATGAAAATATTATTGTAAAACGAGCACTGGACACAGACAAAAAGTTAATGGAGAAATTTGGTATCCTTTCAGTGCCATCTTGCTATCTATTCCATCCTAATGGCTCCCATGGATTAATTTACGTGTAAGTGTGAAACAATTTAAACATACTGAATCTTTCACCAATGTTTGCTGGGTGACTAATGAGGTAGTGCAGAGCATTGTGCAGAGAAGTTTGATTGACATGTCAAAGTCAGGTGGTTCCTTCGCAGAAGAATCAAAGGATTCATTTTCAGTTTGGTTTTAGAATCAGAAACAGTCCTGGTTGTCAAATGGCAGATAGGTTTTCTCTCTGTCCTTGGGATTGAAAGTTCTGCTGGCGAGCAGGAAGCAAGGTTTCTTACCTTCCTGGAATGAAAATTCTGTTGTTGGTTTGATAGTTATACTTAGAGCCTCTCCCACTCCCCCCTAGACTAAGCTCCAGCATCACATGAGCATGTGTAATTTCTGTGCTAAACCTGTGGTGTGGGATTTGTTTGCTGAGAACGGTATTTAGCTGTTAAGGTTATATGATATCATGGGTTTTTTTGTTGTTTGTAATTGGTAAAAGTTATCATTTTCTTCCCATACATGTTAACTGTATTCTTAAATAAACTTTGTTTGACAAAAACTCCCTAGTGGATCAGTTGAATCATACCTGAAATGAAACATCTTGTGCTCGCCCTAGCTAAATTCAAATTATAAAACCTATGATCCAGGAGGACTTCATAAAACTCGTTGGCGTTTCTGACCTGAATTATAACAAAGGTTATGTGTGCGCAACAGGTAATCCAACTTGTAATTTCTTCACCTTGAGGGTGTGAATTTGTATCCGAACACTGCCGGTTTTTGACAATCTCACTCGGCGATTTGCCCACCATGGTCTTACTAGAATGCCACACAAATCTTGTGTTTCTGTTATAAATTCCATTTGGGATTTGTTTTTGACCAATTTGTATGCTCTGTTTGCATATCTGTAATAAGAAATTGTATTGGAAATTGGTTTTCATTTGAAGGCTATGGTGGTATTGTAACATATAGTGGTTATGTTACTGGGCTAGTAATTCATGTGCCTAGCCTAATGATCTGAAGAAATGAATTTGTATAATACAGTGAAAACTGAGGAATTTGAATTATGTTAAACAAATCTGTAATTCAAAAGTTAGTGCCAGTAATGCTGACCACGAAGTTATCTGATTGTTGTAAATATCCATCTGATTCACTAATGCCCTTGCTGTGAAGGAAACCTGTTTTTACCTGCACCTTTCATGGGACTCCAGGCCCAGAGCAATGTCGATGACACTTAACTCTCTCTGAAATGGCCTAGCAAGCTAATAAATGTCAAACCACAAAGATAAACTATTATGAAAGTGGATAGACTGACTTGAAATGAGGCATCATTTCAAGTGAGCTTGCAATACAGTACTGCATGCATGCTATAAATAGCTAAGCAATCCAACAACCAAAAGATCAAATCGAACAATACTGGAGAATTAAGCCCCAAGTAGAGAGAGGCTGTTCTACAAATACCCAGAACCTCAATGATGGTGGAGCCCAGCAAATGCATGCAAAGGAAAAAGCTGAAGCAGTTACAAATATCTTCCAGTCAGAGGCATTGAGCAAATGGTTAATTTCTGCCTCCGCTCGAGATTTACAGCATCATGGGAGAAAGTCTTGAGCTGATCAGATTCACTCCATATGATATTGTGAAGTAGCTGAATGCAGGGGTTACAGTGAAGCCTATGGGCCCTGACAAATCTCAGCTGTGATGCTGAAGATTTATCATTGCATGGAATCCATACCGTGCAGAAGGAAGCCATTCGGCCCATCAAGACTGCACTGACAAGAATCCCACTCAGGCCCATTCCCTGTAACCCCATATATTTACCCTGCTAATCCCCTAATATTAAAGGACAATTTATCCTGGCCATTCCACCTAACTCGTACATCTTTGGACTGTAGGAAGAAACCAGAGCACCTGGAGGAAACCCACACGAACACTGGGAGAATGTGCAAACTTCACACAGACAGTGGCCCAAGACCAGGAAGTAAACTCAGGTCCCTAGCGCTGAGGTGGCAGTGCTAGCCACTGCCACCGTGTCACCCCTTATGTTCCAGAACTGCATACACCTCTCACCAAGCTGTACCTATACAGCTGTAACACTAGCATCTATCCAACAAAATGGAAATTTGTCCAGGTGGGTCTTGTCTACAGAAAGTGGGGCAAAGCCAATCAGACTATTGCCACCTCATTAGTCTGCTGTTCGTCATTAGCAAAGCGATGAAAGATGTCATTGATAATGTTATCAAGTAACATGCGTTCATCTGTCAGTTTGACTCTGGCAGGGCCACTCTGCTTGAGATCTCATTCTAGCCTTGGTCCAAATGTGGATATAAAATCAGTATTCCAGAGTTGTGGTGAGAATGGCTGCCTTTGACAACAAGGCAGCATTGGACAGGGTGTGGCATCAAGGGGCCCTCGTAAAATTAGAAGTCAGTGGAAATTGGGAGAGTGGTGGGAGAAGAAACTCTTCACCAGCTGAAGTCATAGCTAGTGCACAGGATGTAAGAAAATAGGAACAGAAGCCTATGCCATCATTCAGTCTGATCTCAGGCTATAACTACTTTCCCACCTTCTCCCATATTCCTGAGAGACCAAAAGTCTGTTTTATATCAGCCTTAAATATATTAAATGTTGGTACACCGCCAGCCTTCTGGGATAGAGAATTTCAAAGGTTCATGACACTTTGAAGAAATTTCTCCTCAAATCTGTCTAAAACGATTGGTCTCTTTCCTGAAACTTTTTCTTGTTCTAGATTTCCCAACCAGGGAAAGAGAAGTCTCAGTACCTACCCTGCCAAATTTCCATTCTAAGTGTTTCAATGAGATCATCTCTCATTCTTCTAAACTCCAGAGAATATAGATCCAACTTACTCAGTTTCTTAACCTTGGACAGCCTTCTCATCTAGTGAATGTTCAATGTTCTGTTTCAAATGCAAGTGTATAATTCTTTTAAATATGGAGGCTGAAACTGCACACTGTATTCCAGGTGTACAAAGGAACGTGGTCATATTTGTTGAAGGCCAATCATTTCATACCCAATAAGATTAATGCAGAAGCTCCACTAGACAGCAGCCTTGGCTCAACTGCGATGATAATTGTACCTTTAATGTAGAGATTTTTACTTCATGTTTCAGGGGAATGTTTAAAATACCACTATCTGTAGCATAAAGCTATATGTCTTGAGGGAATGCAACTTGGATGCTGGGAGAGCAAGATAAATACTCAGTTTAGCCTTGCAAGTGGTTAAGTAGAGTTAATGGACTTTTGTTTACCCAAGTTTCCCATAGGATTTATGATTAGAATGATTGACAGTCATGTAATGATGTGGTTTATGTACAGTCCTGGGTCTGTAACAGAGAAAAAGAAATTCTTTTGCAGAAAACAGTTTCATTTGCAGCTGAAGCCTGGCTGAAGCTAGATGGATTTTGCAGGCCCCTGTAACTCTCTGAAAGCTTCCAAAACTGTGTACACACTCATATATGGTTGCTAACTGTGTTCAAAGTGGGATTTATGTCTGGAAGATGAATGTTGCTATTTGGAACTGAAGCATTGATAAGTCAGGAATAAAGTTGTTTACTTTTCCTTTTTAAAAATTGTTCAACTGTTAATTGTTAAGTGCTTCACTTGTTAGAATTGTATGTAAACTGTGTTAATGACTAAAGTTTGTTTTGATATAAAAGATCCCAACTCTGTCATGGAGTCATTCTTGGAAGGAAGTATCCTTTTCTCACATTCATGCCAAATAGAAAAATTGTCCAGTGCTAGTCTAGCTTTCAAATGTAATTTGGGATTCTTGTCCTGGATTCTAACCATCTTCACCTGCTTCATCAATGACCTTCCCTCCAATATAAGATTAATAACGAGATGCTTGCTGATGATTGCATAGTGTTTTAATGCTACTCCACAGATACTGCAGCAGTCCTTGTTCACATGCAGCAAGACCTAGACAGCACTCGGTTTTGGGTTGATAAGAGGCAAGTAATATTTGTGCTAGGCAATGACCATCTCCAGCAGAAAGCTGAACAACAGACCCTTGACATTCAGTTGCATTATCATCACTGAATCTGCCTCTGTCAACATCCTGCTAGTCACCATTGACTGGTAATTTCACTATAATAAGAGGTGGCTGCAAGAACATGTTAGAGGCTAGATATTCTGCTGTTGTTTACTCAGTTCCTGACCCTAGCCTCCCCCTCCACAAAAAAAACCTGTCCACTTTCTACAATGTACAAGTCAGAATTGTGCTGCCATACATTTGTCTGGATAGTGTAGCTCTTAAAAACACTCAACAAGCTGGACACCATCCTGAACAAAGAAATCAACTTGATTGTTTGAAAGTGGTGAATGGAGTGCCATTCACTCTCCTCCACCACTGGCACATTGTGGCTGCAGAGGGTATTTTCTACAAAGAGCACTGCAGAAATTTGACATGGCTGCTTTAGTAGCACATCCAAAACCTGCAGTCTCCAATCACCTGGAAGGACAAGGCATGGAAGCATGGTCTGCCAGTTCTCCAAGTCACATACCACCTTAACTTGGAAATATATTGTTGTTTCTTCAGTGTTGCTGGATTAAAATCACAAAATTTTGAGCATTGTGGGAGTGTCTTCACCTATCGGTCAGCGGCACTCAAAAAGGCAGTTCATCCACTGCTGACCTTGCTATTGATGTTAGCATCCCATGAATTAATAGCTTAAAATCTTTGCTGTTCCTACTCAAATTGTCTCTTTAATGAGAAAATTTCTCTCTTTTGGAACAAGAATTCTCATCCGCTATTTGATTGTTTCTCCACCTTTGATGATTTTACTGTTTGAATTCCAGGGCCTTTTTCTCTTTTGTACCTGTGCTTGGGCCCTTTGGGAATACATGGTGCCTCTCTTATTGCAGATTGGATATGGTTTATTGTAAAACTACTGTCCAGTCAGTGTTAGAATCCAAATAAAATGCTTCACAGCATGTTGTCATCCCACTAATGTAGATTAAGTGAATAGAATTTACAAGTTTTGTTGGTGATGCTTTTGTGATCAATACAAATTTATGCTGACTTAAGCTGAAACTTCCATTTAATTGTATAATTCCATTTGAAATTTCTTGTTGGGAGCTAGGATAAGAATTCAAACTTTTTTTTAGGTTAGAAGTGAAGCAATTGTTGATACATTTTTTTATTGATTTATAGAGTCAGTGGATAAAACCAGGCATTTATTCTATTGCTCCACAAGGATTTGCCTTTTTAAAGGAATTAGTGTTGAATTTGATATTTTTATATCTATGAACAAGGTAGTTATTTAAACTTTTTTGATTTAAGATGCAGATAAGGGAAGTTAATTTTATTTTAATTACAATTGAAATCTAAATTATCTGTCATTAAGTGAGCAACTGTCTCTTTCCCCTCCTGTCTCCCAGGTAATTGAGCTCTTCCACTTTTGGTCTGATAGTTATCTTGTGATTTGCCTGTTTAATTATCTAATCAAATTCTCAGCAAGGTACAGGTAATGTCACATTTTAAATTCTTTTATGCAGCAAGTGGTTAGGACCTGGAATGCACTGTTTGAAAGTGTTGAGGCAGACTCCATCATAGCTTTCAAAGGGGAATTCAATGAGCATCCAAGGAGAGCATTTGCAGGGTTGGAGGGAAAGCCGTGAAGTGGAGATGCTGGCGTTGGATTGGGGTAGGCACTGTAAGACGAAGGATGAAAGACTTAACTGATGAAGGAGCAGCGCTCCAAAAGCTCGAGATTCCAAATAAACCTGTTGGACTTTAACCTGGTGTTGTGAGACTCCCTACTATAGGGAAAGAGCAGGGAAGTGAGACTAGCAGAGTTGGTCTTGCTGAGAACTACCATGGGCACAATTAGCTGAATGGCTTCCTGTGCTGTAATCATTCAGTGATTCTCAGTTACAAGTGCTGAATACGCAAAACAATCTTTCTTGATCTGGGTGAATTCTACAAGGATGTAACAGATCTTGCAACAGTTTCTAGGGTTAGTGGATCAAGGATAGAGTCTGAAAAATCAATTAAAAGTACTTGATTATTTTTAGTTGATGAATGCAATACCAAGCTCCAACATGTCGAAGGACTTTTGCAGATAATGTGCAGTGCAGATAACGGAGGTTCTGCTGTTAAGTAGGTTTTTGATCTTCAACCTATTTTGTGTGTGTTTTTGCTTTATTTTTCTTTGATTTCCCTGCCACTTGAAAAAAAATGGTTGAAAGGTTAATCTAATGGGTGCAGCAGCACTTTAGCCAGCCTGCATTTCAGTCTGGAGTAATGGGCATCTGGTGGAGCTTAGACTCAGCATTGTGTTAATATATACAATCCCCTAATGGACATCCTGTGGTTTTCTTACAAAGCAGCTCTCCTTAAGCTCCAATTGCAAGAAGCTTTTAAATTCACAATCAAATTTAGGAAGCGCATTGGCAATAACGTAACTTAATTCAGATTTACATGGGCAGATAAGCCAAATACCTGTTTGTTGTTTCTCTGCTGGGAGTGACTACACCATCCTGACAAATGTCGACTCAAATTCATGTTAATAGTGTGTACATTTCAGCAAATCTAGTGGAAATTTCCTTGTTTGTCATGTATGTTTTCTTGTTAATTTGCAACAAATGTTAAATAGTGTCGTGTTAAACTTTCTCAAAAATTGAAGATAAAATCTAATCCTCAGAATTGAAAAAGTATTTCCATTGTAAAAGTATCCCACAAATTCATTCTTGGCACCATCACTAAGTTAAGTCTTATTGCAGAATGAATTGTAATATATGCTGTATGGGAATACTTGTATGATTTTGAGCCTTATAAAGAGAGGGACGTACGCAGGTTTCATGATTGTTCCCACTTGGATGATATTTCATTTAATTATTTCTGGGGGAAAAACATTTTTGTTTGAGAGAATTTGGTGTAGCACTTGCTTTGATTCTATAAGGCAAAAATAATCCTGCAAGTTTAAGATGTGAATTATGGTATTTATATTCCTTGCTTGATAACTTCTGCTTTGTAAACCACAATGCAAATGTGGCACAGTGGTTAGCACTGCAGCCTCTCAGTGCCAGGGACCCAGGTTCAATTACGACCCTGGGTGGCTCTCTTTTGTGGAGTTTACACATTCTCCCTGTGCCTGCGTGGGTTTCCTCCCACATTTCCAAAGGTGTATAGATTGTGTGGATTAGCCATGCTAAATGTGTAGGGTTATAGGGATAGGATGGGATGGTGGTCCTGGGTAAGATATTCTAACAGAGCCAGTACAGACTTGATGGGCTGAATTGCTGCCTCCTGCACTGTAGGAATTCTATGATTTTTAGTCAAATAAAGCCAATCTGAATAAATATTTCGCTTTGTGTGCTTGGAGGGGATCTGATTGGTGTTGAACATTTTATGTATGATTGAGGGTGGAGTGGCTTGTATTTTATGCATAGGGCTTCATAACTAAATTTGGCTCACTCATTTGCTTTGGCAGATGGCTATTCACATCAAAAGGTTGTACATCCTTGCACGATACTGTTCAAGTATGCTCTGTTTTATCGTAATTGTATTCCTAAAAACTTGTGGCATTTCTAGGTGATGCTCCCAGTAAGGTGTCGGTTAGCTCTTGGTTGTGGGAAGTTCTGTTCTTTATCTTTGTATTGATCTATACCTGGGTCAAAATGCCCAAATTAATTCCTACTTATTGTCAGAATAACAATAATCCATTGTCATGTTTATTGGTTTGGAGAAAAAGAGTGAAGACAGCTTTAACTTGGTCCTTGCCGTGCCATTCATTTTCCTTGCTCCTTATTCTATAAAATATTTAAAGTAAATAATTAAATGCACTAAAGATGGTAAACAGCAACAAATCAAGTATGACACAAAAAACAATATGCTTTAGTGAAACACTGCATCTATTGAACTGGCAGCAGAAGAAAGTGAATACTTTCACCCTGTGCTGCTCTATTCTGTTGAAAACAACCTATTGCAATCTTGACAACTGTAATAGGATCCTGCACTTTTGTTCCTGTAACCTGCAGATGTGTAACTGTGGGGATGGGTCTCAGATAATTCCAGAAAGGAATATACAGTTGAACATATTTAGGAGAATTTGTATGTAAGGCTACTCCACCATCTGTTCATTGCTTCTTATACAGTAATATCTTGTTACTTATTGTTTATCCTGGCAGCGGTTCACATACAAAGTTGGTAATTGAATCCTTATTTGGTGCTTTGCATTATCAATATAACTAATCGTGTAACTTTTTTCCCCTCAAACTAAAAATTCAAGTAATGTTGAATGGATTAATGCACGCACGCACACACACAGCAACGTTGTGGCACTTGTGCTTGACCAGGTGTTCAGGATTGACAAAGGCAAAAGTGATGGTTGGAATTCTTCCAACCAGCCTGTGGCTGGTTTGGTGCCAGGCAAATGCAGTGAACTTGGCTGGAGCTAACAAGTCAGAAACCCACCGGCATAATATCCTGTTGCAACTCTCCTAATGGCAAGTTGCTTTTCCCGTTGGCAGGTGACACAAACGCAACTTGCCTTCGTTTGCTTCTCATGCATGCTCGTTAAAAAGAGCAACCTGCCAGCATTCCATCAGGCCTTTCAATCTCGCATCACGCCAGCAGGAATTTACACCATTGTGAAACCCAATTGCTCATGAGTGGCGTGTGCACGGTGATCCTCAGTTCGCCAGACTTCAAGCTGGGTGGAGCAATTTTCTATCATAATGCTGCGCTGCACCTAATATGCTGTTCACCACTCTGCCAAGGCAAGTTGGTTCCGGCCTCCATCCCCCACACCAAACTGATTTTTGTGGACAGCACCACTTGTGGTTGAGTCCAATCAGTACTGCAGCTAGGACTGGGGAGTACAGGGGTTTCCTTGCCCCATGGTGCTAACAGCAGTGTTTATTTGGACAGGACTGTGCAACGGAGTTCGTGTTGCCACCATATCAAAAGTCCAAAGTTCAACCACGGATAGGGTGTGAAGTGGGTCTTGGTCGGGGGTGGGTGGGGTGGTGACTGGACAAAGACAGGGGAAAATGTGAAAGGAGGGCTGTGCAAGAGGGCAACCAAGGGGGGAAAGGGTGACGTTTGCAATGGTATGCACAGTGTCAAGTAAGTGGATGAACCAAGGAGCTGACTTCCTCTTGGCTATAGTAGCCTCTTCCTCTGGGTTGTTGACATCATGCATAATCTGGTGAAGACAGGAGAGAGTAATGAGAATGTGCTGGATTGGTATTTAAACTCATGCTGGGATCTTTGATCCTGTCATCTGAGGGTGGGCAGAGACACCAGTTGCTGGCTCACCAGGGAAGCTGAAGATCATACTTGTCCATACCAGTTAACTTTCAAGTGCATAATTGGCATGTAATCAGGCGTGGGTTTTTATCCTTGGAACAGAGGAGACTGAGAGGCGACCTGATTTGAGGGCATGGACAGGGTGGATAGAGAGCCACTGTTCACCTTCATTGAAGGATCAGTTACGAGGTGACATGTTAAAACTGAAGGGTTTGGGGGGAGATTTGAGGAAAACCCTTTTTTACTTGGAGTGGTGACAGTCAGGAACGCACTGCCCGGGAGGGTGGTGAAGGCATCATATCCTTAAAAAGTACTTGGATGAGTACTTGACATGCCATAACATTCAAGTGCTGGCAAGTGGGATTAGGTGGGCAGGTCAGGATGTTTCATGCCTTGGTGCACACTTGATAGGTTGAAAGGCCTCTTCTGTACTGTGGTATTCTGTGATCCTGCTATTCTGGTCAATAAGACAAGCACCACTGGAGCCACCTACCATTGCAAGAATTTTACCCAATGAGTTACAATTTAAATGAAAGCAAATTACTGCAGATGCTGGAATTTGAAACAAAAAGAAAAATGCTGGAAAATCTCAGCAGGTCTGGCAGCATCTGTGAGGAGAGAAAAGAGCTGAAGTTTCAAGTCCAGATGACTCTCTGTCAAAGCTGAGTTACAATTTATACTTTTCGACTCAATTTGCGGCGAAGTTGCAGACTACAGTACATTTGAATTAAAACAACTGCACTTTGGAAATTCTAAAACGTGAAAACTCTTATTCCTGCAAATACAAGTTTTTGTGTTTTTAATCTTGTGTTTCATCTGCAGAATTATGCAGGAAGTTGTTATGGAAGTCAAAGCCTGAGCCTGCTACTTGGATAAAATGGCTCTTGAGAATGTGTTAAAGACCACCTGGCCATAACCATTTTTGAAAATCTTACTTTCCCTCAAAGCAAATTCCAAACTGCAGAAACTTCACATCTGGTATTGGGTGTTTTAAATTTATTACTTGGAGTATGTCCAGGAAAGCACTTTTAAGCTAGGACAGTAACTCAGTACTTTTTGCATACACATGACATTGGTGTCTGACTGAGTTTTTGTCCTTGCAACAGTTTTCCTTGACTGAAACAGTGACGGATGTGTTACTGTTTGGAAAATTACTTTAGGTGGGTAGGAAAAAAAAATTCATGAGCAAGAAAAAAATCCATAAATTTGCAGATCCCACCATTGAAGTACTACATACATGTTTGGATTTGAATACAGTGCTAATCAAGAAATGGCTTCAGCATCTTAACAATCCATTTGTGATTTAGCCTCTTTTCTAGTGTCTTGCCAGGATTTATTTGGAAAAAATTGCACCCAGCCAGACGAAAGAAATTAATTCACTTTTTTCTTCCAAAATAGCTCCAGCTAATAACCATCCCTGTTGTGTTGAATAATGTTAATTTTGATGTTGGCAAAATTACTCACACGTGGCACTACTCTCACATGCCACGTGAGAGTAGTGGCATGTTCAAGTGTGTTGACCTTTTTAATTTTGGCATATTTGAAATTAGACAATGTTAGATTTTCTGTGCATCTTGATCCACCTCCCTGCTATACAATATGCACCGTCTAGATAATCTTGAAAAACATGAGGCATAAAAACGCTGCTTATCCTTTGAAGCAGTTCCTGCTTTGTTTGTGGGATTCATTGTTCGCCCCAAGTAAAATTTGCATATTCCCATCCTCGAATTGAGAATAAACTAATCCTTCCTAAAGTGCAGTTTCAAGTACTGTGCAGTGTCATTTGTACCTTTATTCGAACTAGGAACTAGAAAATTTATTATATTGCATTTTCTATTCTGGCAGTTTGTATTGGCTCTGAACTCTTATGTTTGCATTCATGCATAATCCCAATAACTCAATGACAGTGTGAAAACATTTTAAGCGCTGAAAAGGCTTTTGTGATCTTTATATAGTAGTGAATTAGATCTCTTGTGTTGGGATTGCATGAGTTCTGATGCAATGACACTGTGTAACTAATGGTGTTGTAAAAATAAATTTGTGTTTTACTCTGCTGAATGAACAGAAATGCGATGGTTAGTGCAATAAAGTCAGTTTCTGTTGCTTTTAACCTTTACCCTGCTGGATAAGCAGGCGTCAGTCATCCTGCTGGCATAACAACACTTAACCCTAGCTATTGTACCTTTTGCAACGCCGCATAAGGCAGCTTGTAGTGCATTCATAAAATAAGTGCTGACTGTTGCTTTAAGGATTAATGCTGCAGAATCACTGAGTTTAATGGAACATGCAAGCTAACGTTTGTTGCCTATTTGAGGTTAATAAAAGCACATTATTTCCCGTGACTCCTGTGGACTGTATCTGTCCGGCACCAGGTTGTTGTTATAATTCATGAGCATTTTTAAAGAAACTGAAATGTTTTGGTAATCCATTTTTTGATAATGATGTTTTCTTGACCTATATGTTTCGGAGCAAATTGAGAGTGCTGCATTGGAAGCAACTTAAGGTTGTTAATCTGATCTTAAAATAACCTGATTTAATGTATTCTGGTGATCATGGAATATTGCAGCATATAATCAACATTTTTCTCCTCGTAAACCATTTCACACTCTTGCAGACTTCATATTTTTGCAAGGAGCCATTTAACTTGCTTGGAACATTATTTGCTTCAACAGTGTATGGCAGGTTTCATTCTGTGAGAAGTCTGACAACACCAGGTTTAAGTCCAACCGATTTATTTGATAGTAAACGCAAATAAATTAATCGGTTGGACTTAAACCTGGTGTTGTCAGACTTCTTACTGTGTTTACCCCAGTCCAACGCCAGCATCTCTACATCAGGTTTCATTCTCTACATGAAGACTTGTTTCCAGTAGTGACCATTCATTTTCTGATTATTGATTTGTCACCTTCATTTCCATCTTGGTAATCAATGGAAATGGCCATAGTTACTTCTCAACCTCTCTCAATCTTGAAGACATCAGTCTGCCCACTCTTGCACCGTCTTTCATCCCTGAGAAAGTAGCCCTAGTTCGTCGGGTCTCGGTTCATAACTGTAAACCCTCAGCCCTGGTGATGGCTTCCTGGTGACATAACAGAAAATATATTGCCGCTTCCATCCTGGGTGGAAGTGCATCCTGTAATCTTGAGAACAACAGATCTGTTCTCTTCCTTCTGATGTTGCACCTTGGATTTTTTTTCCCCACATTAAACATCAAAGCTTGGAACTACATACTGCCTAATGAATTGGCACATCCCACACTTCCCTCAATTTCCATCATACCAATCAATGCACAGTTTCTTGATCATGTCCCATCTCACTCGCACCATGGCTGCAGTTTGTTTCAGCTTCAATACAGAATGCTGTTTAATGACTCATTGATCTCTATATAGTATCTGCTCATTGTTAACTTGCTAACATCTGCAGCAATTAAGTACAAATGCTGTAACCGAGCTTTTGAACAGATTAACTCTTTCTTACACTGGAATGCACTCTTTGAAACGCTACACAATGCTCCAACTGCAGTTTTAACCATGAGAACTTCAGCTTTACTGTTAATGAAGAATAGCAGTGACTGGCGCTGATCCATGCTGAAGAAAAGTGCAGATTAATTATCGTGAAAGTGAATATGCCAAAGCCCTAATTGACTGGCCTGTTCTCTCTAAGACTTTGATTTAAATCAGTGTTGATTGCAAGGATCCTTTTTCACTAAATCAGATGGAGGATCATCCACTGATTTCCCATAAGATTGAACCAATTTAACATTGTAGAGATCAAAACCATCCCAAGTAGAGCCACTGAAAGCTCTGTACTATTGCCTCTGATCCTTTTCCTCTATGATTGCTTTCTTAGAATTCACCTGATGGGGTGTATCCTGAATATTCTGTTGAATCCTGAGTTAAGTTTCAAATGTCATGATACACCCATGACCAAGTTTCCTATTTCCTTCTCCATAATGTGGATTATCTCTGCCCTTGACTCTCCCCCTATTGCTACTGAAATCCCAGTCTTAATTTTCTTCATTATTTCTTTGTTAATCTTGAGTTTCACCCCACATGAACTGCAACTCATCCCATTCTCATCCTACTCTTCACTGTCACACCAACCACTACTGACTGCCCTTCCCAATTATTCTTTCCTGCATTTGCAAATCTCTCCACAACGTACTTTTGCCTGCAGGTCGGCCCTTGCTTTTCTGAATCAGGCTACCTTTGCATTCCTTAATCTTCTCCCAATACAGATTCAGAGGCAGAGCCTAAAGGTGACCTGTAATGATTTTGGTAATGCTGTCCATGAACTCCTGCATTTCAAATACCTTTCTTCTTGTCTTCCAAAACCATCCATAATTGAAAGTAATTTGTCTTGCAGAAATTATCAGATATCAACCAAATTTTTCATATTGCCTTTTACTGGGCGGGTGTCTAAGTGTGCAGTTGGATTCTTAACCATCTGCATGCACATGAAACTCAGTGATTGGAAAAACATCCAGTAGATATTGCTGTTTCCTATGGAAAGGTCATATGGACTTTAAATGTTAATATTGTTTCACTCCGCAGATGCTGCCAGACCTGCTGAACAAATCCAGCATTTTCATTTTCTGTTTTATTTCTTGTATGCTGACCTCTATTAATGCAAGTTATAGATGCGGGCAACTCAAAAGTCCCTATTTATATGCATGTACTTTATTGGATTTCAAACAGGTTCCATGAGCACCATTTTCCAATTCATTTGATACTTGAGTATTGTAATGAAATGTATTCGATTTGAGAAAATCTTAAGGCTTGTAAAGCTTTATGGATTTACATTACTTAAGAGCTCTACATGCAAGCTACATGGTTTGGTTATTCTACATAATTTCTCTTGCTTTCTACAACAGGGAGAAGCCTCTACGATCATTCTTTTCTTCCTATTTAAAGTCACTGTCAGGAGTAACCAAGAGACTGTCTTCACAAAACACTGTACGGATGAGGCAGAAGGAAGAGACAACCAATCTTGTCAAGCCATGGAAGGATTTTGATCGGTAAGTCTTTCTTTGTAAAACTTGATGCCTTTAGAAGCAGATAATCAGCTTGTGAATTTTTGGGGAAAGCAGAATACTGCAGATACTGGAAATCAGAAATAAAAATTTCTCCACAGGCATTGCCTAACCTGTGGAGTATTTTCTTTATTGTATTTGTGACCCTTTGGAATTCTCCATCCAGAGATACTCAGTTAAATATGTTAAGAACTCAGACCAGTCGATTTTTGAACACCAAAAGGAATTGAGGTATAAGCAAAATGAGTAGAATTGATGTAAATGGCCAGCTATAATTGTTTTGAACAGCAAAACAGCTTGAGGGGCCATGCGGCCAACTCTATTCCTATTTTACATCCTTGTGATACAATGAGTTTTTCGACCTGCTTTTTTGGAATGCCAGTATTTCACAAATAGCATGTTGGTATCATCCTCTTACTCACTTGACAATGGAGTCAGTCACCCATCTACTCTTGGTTGCTGAGAGTAGTCCTGGAGCATCTTGGTGCTCCCAAATGTCATAGTAAAGAAGGAACTTAGACTTGGCCTCTCCTCCGGGGCAGCTAGCTTCTATTTAATATTGCTTTCTCAATTTGTCTTTGGCTTAACAAAAGGCTTCTGCTGCAACTTTGGTATCCATTCTTTCATTGCTGTTATTGAGCAGAGAAATGGGTAAATCCAATGTTAACGTAAACCAGGACAAAAGAATGTGTTCTGCTCTTGCTCCTCTCCTACCTTATCTTTTAAAGACAATATTCTGGCAGTGGAAAAATACGTTTTTATATTTGTAAGTATAATGTGTGTCTGTGTATATGTAACAGACATATCTAACACTATACACACATTCTAATACCCTACACATCTTTTTGCACTACCTCAGAATACTTAAAACTACTGAACTGTGGTCACTGTAGACAATGCTATGTGAAAAATGTGGAAATGTGGCTTGCCAAACAATGTCCTTTTTTTTTTTGAAGGTGTGTCTCGTAGATATGATTTTGAAGCCAGAAACTATGCACCTCAAAGTAGCAATTGCCTTTTGTGAGGAAACCAACAAAAATGCCATGCCATTTAATTTTTTTTTAAAGGAGGCCAAGGAATCTTATCCTGAGATGCATCATCTTGGATCGTAAAATTATAGCAGTAGCTTTCTACTCCAACCAACCTGCTTCCCAAAACTCTTGCCCCAACTATTTGTGACAGGACACTGCCACAACCTGTAAAATGCAGTGTAGTCAAATGAGAGATACTCTGTGGTAGTGCAGCTCTCTGCTGGCAAGGCAGGGTAGTGCAGTTTGATGTACTAAACTAAAGCAGCAAGTATTGGGACCTAGTTAGTTCTGTTGAAGCACTGCAAATGTAATTTATATTTGGGCTAAAAAAAAAATGAGTAATTGATCCTGGTTTTGAAAAAGGTCCTTCCATTTGTTATATGTATCTCTTTGGACAGGAAAACGGAAACTGCTATGACCAATACATAGTAAGAAGTCTGACAACACCAGCTTTAAGTCCAACTGATTTATTTGATAGTAAACTCACAAGCTCGAGGTTTACCTCTTTGTCAGGTCATTCACCTGACAGAGGTAAACCTCGAAAGCTTGAGTTTACCATCAAATAAGTCGGTTGGACTTAAAGCTGGTGTTGTCAGACGTCTTACTGCGTTTAGCCCAGACTAACGCCGGCATCTCCACATCATGATTACCAATACGTAGCAGTGATTAAAATAGTGATAATAAAGGCCACTTACAGACAAATTTATTGCTAATTTTATACTGCCCACAAAGTTGGTTTTCTCCAAGTTAGTTTGTATTGTAATTTTCAACTATTCTATGGTTATTGCTGTGTAGACTTTTCATTCTCTTAACAGTCACATAGCTGTTTTTGTTGTGCACCATTTTGAAATATTTTCCTTTATAACATAGCTTGGAAAAGCTAAAATGTGTGTTTTTTTGGCTCCTTTACCCTGCTTCTCAGATGGTTTTGAGTTGTATGTGACATCCATAATTCACAAAGCATTGAATCACTGCTGCTGAAGAAATCTTTAATTTTTTGTGGGAGGGGTGTAGGTATGAAATATCCTAATTTGTAAATTGGCATCTTGATGCTGCAGAAGACTTAAATTTCACTTTTTCTGTCATGATAACTAATCTGTCACAGTAATTTGGACATTATTTTTGCTTAATTTAAAATATTGAAAAGCCTTTGCCCACCTTGACACAAGGAGCAAAAAAGAGTTTCTGTTCCCAGCCATGCTATAAATAAAAAGAAATGTGTAAGCTTAACAAATAATGGACAGTTGTTTGAAATGTGCTTGTTTCTAAGATTCCCTTTGTTTTCAGGAGTAAGGTATATATGGCTGACCTAGAATCCAGTTTACACTACTTGCTGCGAGTAGAACTTGCGAGTCACAAGATATTGGAAGGACCAGAACTGACTACCCTGAAGGATTTTGTTACAGTCCTCTCTAAGGTATGTTTTTGACTGTTGCTAATCATTTAGTTTTCAAGAGACTATTTAACCTGAAAAGAAAACTATATTTCTTTAAAGCCATCATTGACTCCTCTTGGAAATGGCATGGGACAGTGTGGTTTCCAGATAAAGAATGTGCATTTATATAACGCTTTTCATGACCCAGGACTTGTTAAAGTACTTGAAGTGTAGCCACTGTTGTAGGAAGCACGGCAGTCAAACTAAGCACACAATTCTACAAACAGCAGAGTGTTTCATCAGATTTTTAAAATATATTTGGATTGAAGATCAAACAATGTAACAAACCCTCAAGGATTGGTACAATACAGCATAATCATTTCTCCTCATACGCATATAGAAAGAGACAAGGAAGTGCCAATGCAGTTTGCTCAGATTATTTATTACAATTGGCACCTCCAAAGATACCAACAATGAAAAGATGTTTCAAAGGTTGGAGGATAATAAGATAAAGAATTGTGCACGTGCCTTCACGTCATGTAACTTAGGGAAGGTATTATAGGAGTAAGTCAGACGATGTGAAACCCAACTTCTTGCAGAATCCAAAGCAAAATGCTTGCTTAGGTTCCACAGACAACAGAACTTTTCATTTTCCACCAGAGAAGCATAGCCTCAGAACAGCCATCTTATTGAGGATAAAGTTAAATGGAGTATCTCAGGGAAACTGTCGACACAGCTGTCCACAAGAAGGCACATCAAACAGGGTCCTTCAAACATAGTTCAAGGTGCCCCCCTGCCACTTGGTAAAAGTGGGTCATCGTAGAAAAGTTTGAAAAATACTGGCTTCAAATAAAGCATGTGTTGTATTGTAATTTCAGTCTCCTCTGCTTCATTGAAGGAGCACATCAAGGGATGTGTTCCATTTAAATAGTTGTATTTCCTGCACGTTCCAGGATCTTTGAAGTAGTTACTGCCATTGCGTATTCAATCGAGAAGAACATAGGCGTAGAAAAGGCTGAACAGCCAAAGATTCTCATGCCATGCTTAGGCGGGCACGAAAGCATACTTCTCCATCAGCTACATCAGGAGTGCCGTTGACACAAAACAATGCATTTTCCCAGGGCATGTGCTCTGTCTGCACATCTGCAGGAACCTGTCAGAGATTCTTTGACCCCAAAATATCAACAAAACAGAAAAATAACTACACCAATACCAGTAGTTCTAAGGGGCTTTTCCTCACCAGCTGAGAGGACTTGGGCTATACCCACAACCACCCACCTCCCCGCAATGGCACTACTCATATATTAGCTATGGTAAAAGTCAAGGATACCACGTAGTCTGTGCCACCATTATAAATGCAAGGATTATAAGAAGAAGAAACAGGTAGGTAGTTCAACCGTAGTGCCATATAACCTGGCCAACACACTCCCCATCAAGCTCTTGAAGGATATTAAACTATTGGGGTTCAATTTTGACACAGGACCAGAAGCAATGCAGATAGGTCCCCTGTGTCACCCCTGACACAAGGATATAGTAGGATCTGTGTGTTAAACCTGGAGCAATTAAAGGAGCACACTGAGGAACGTATGTCCCTAGTTTTTAAGGCTAATGGGCAAAATTCACCTCATCACTTGGATACTGGATCATTCCTGTCAACATGATAATTAACATCTCAAAATCGGAAAAGGAGTGTAACAACAAGGGGTAAAGTCCAAGATTAATGATGAACTGCAGATTATGACTTCAAATTATTGCCATTCTTGGAGCTCGGAGAGGCCAAAGCATTAGTAGGATTGTCAAGCAGTCTTAAGGATTCATCAGCTACCACCCTCAGAATAAAGCAGGGCAATCTGCATTCAGATAGTTTTCAGATGCTTTCCAGTCTTATAGAAACATCTGCGACTGGTGTTATGGAATCACAATCACCAGCCAGGATTCGACTTGTCTCTCCAAAATTAATACGTCCAGCTTTTCAGTTGAGATTAAGAAAACATGGTAACCGGTTCTCAAAAAATATAGCTTGGAGTTGGCCTTCAGCTCCGACTGAAAAACCGGTGACACAAACACTCCTCCTCTGGTACGATCAGGATATCTGACACATCATTTAGCTGACTTTCCAAGGAGTGAAAGTGGGCCTCGCCTGAGGAAGCTGCATTTTTAATATTAAGAATTCTTTCCTCCATTTCATTGAGCTTCTTATCGGTCTTCCGCAGTTCAGCAACATGAGCGCTAAAATTCGGGCTGGTCGTCGATACCATTTAACCATGTTGTAGCTATTCTTGCACTGTCCGAAAGATTTGGTTGGAACAGATTTGTTTTTGGTGTTACGTCAGAATAGCTAGTGGATGATTCAGGCAGACTTGCATACTGTGGTCAATTATCTGTGGTCAGCATGTGATATAGGTATGGATTTAGGTGTGATGTTGAGTGTGCACAAGTGGTTGGGGGTATGAAAATGCAAGAGCCACACTGGTTGTCTGATCAAGTAGGTTGCAAAAGAGAAAAATGTCCAACATTTTTCTGTAAATGCCGGTGCGCTGGTACTATTCAGTGGACAATGCTCCATGCAGCATTCTCCCAGTCTTCTGTTTCAAATGTGTTCAATTCCCATGCTTGGATCTATGCTAATAGGCTGACCACAGAATGACTGATTCGTTGGGCAACATTGACGCTGGGCTGAAATAAACAGCCATTGACACAATGGCAAAACTAAAATGAATTAAAAATTGGCCTGATGTACTTTTACCTCAGTATTGCCTATCTTTGTGTATCTAGGCATAAATGTCCACCGATCACTTAAAGTGGCAACGCAGGTGGAGAAAAATTGGTCTGATGTACTTTTACCTCAATATTGCCTTCATCAGTCGGGGCACCGAGCATAAAAATTGGCAGGTCATGCTGCAGCTGTACAGAACCTTAGGCCTCATTTAGAATATTGTGTATAATTCTGGTCGCAACACTACCAGAAGAATGTGGATTCTTGGGAGAGGGTGTAGAAGAAGTTTACTAAGATGTTGTCTGGTCTGGAGGATACTAGCTAAGAGGAAAGATTGGATAAACTGTGTTCTCTCACTGAAAGGACAGAGGTTGAGGTGTGATCTGATAGAGGTTTACGATGGCTTGGACAGAGTGGGTAGTTAGATGCACTTTCCAAGGGTAGAAAGGCCAAGTACTAGAGGACATAGTTTTAAGGTGAGTGAGGAACAATTTAGAGATGTGCGAGAAGTTTTTTTTACACGGGGTGGTAAATGTCTGGAACGTGCTGCCCGGGAAAGGGTTGGGAGCAAGTTAAATAGCAGCATTTAAGGACCATCAGGACAAATACATGCACAGGATGGGAATGGAAGGATATGGACTCTGTATGTGAATACAATTTTAGTTTAGGCAGGCATCGTGATTGGTGCATTCTTGGAGGGTTGAAAGGCCTGTTCCTGTGCTGTACTACTCTTTGTACTTTCCCACGACCTCCATGTGCCTGAGCATAATTTCCTATGCTTATTGCCACCAAAGTAATATTTAAATGCTGTATCTGCTTCTACTGCTGCTAGTTCTCCTCATAGTGCGTCAGGTTGCCAAATAGGTAGGACTCTGGAGAGATGCAACTTCTGTTTTTCTATAGTCATGATGTGGAGATGCCGGTGTTGGACTGGGGTAAACACAGTCAGAAGTCTCACAACACCAGGTTAAAGTCCAACAGGTTTATTTGATAATAAATGCAACTAGCTTTTGGAACGCTGTTCCTTCAAGTGAGTGGAGAGTTCTGATCAAAAACAAGGCATATAAAGGCACACACAGTTTACGGATTCTGTAAACTGTGTGTGCCTTTATATGCCCTGTTTCTGATCAGAACTCTCCACTCACTTGACAAAGGAACAGTGTTCTGAAAGCTAGTGGCGTTTACTATCAAATAAACCTGTTGGACTTTAACCTGGTGTTGTGAGACTTCTTACTACTATTTTTCTGTACCCAGCAGTGAGTAAAGTCGCTGTAGTCCCAGGTGACGATAGGTTGCTGTCTCCTTTTGAGGTGGGGGGTGGGGGGGAGCCGACTGACAGTGACTTGACCTCGGGGCCACCACACCTCCGGTGAGAGTCAAGGTTTAGAAGGCTGGGCCTTCAGGTATAATCTCAGCTGGTATGGGAATTGAACCCGCACTGTTGTCGTTGCTTTGCATCAAACCAGTCGTCCAGCCGCTTGAGCTAAACTGATTCAGCAGCGCAGGTGTTTAATTTCATTTTGTTTGAATTTCATGAGCATGTCTGAGACTAGTTTTGCGATTGTATCCTCTTTTAAAGGCAGGAACAAATTTGGTCACCAGGAAGGAACTTGTAGCTCTATATTTGGGAATCGCAGGAATGATGTCTGCACCAAGCAGTAGTGCTTGTTGTTCTTGGCTTCTGTGTTAAGGAACTGGGCACAGCGCTCGTCAGTAATGATGTGGGGAGAAATTAGGAATTGTGCACAGTACTTAGTTTCCTGAGTTGTCACACCAATAACAATAACCAAAATTGCCAAAAAGTGCTGTCGTCCATTTGCATTTTTTTAGCATTTTAAGATCATTGCCTTTTAAAACTTAAAAATTGTAATTGTAAGGATATAGCTAGCAAACCATTTCTAGCATTGTTCCACTAAAAGCCTGTTTGATCACTAAATTACCACTCCGTACCAGTCAAGTCTGAAAATGTATGTATCTACAAGGATTAAAAAAAACTGGTACTTAATATATTTTAATCCAGTGTATCTGGGTCACATACAGCCATTTCAAAAGGAGGAGCAAGATGCAATTGATTATCTCATGCTGCCGACACAGGCATACTTAAAATTGCAGATTTGCAAGGGTCGACCCTTGTCTTCCATAACAGATGGAACTCTTAACAGTCTGGCGATTAAATCCACTTAACTGCAGTTTGGAATAAATCTAGTGTTCCCAGTCAAGCCACCAGATGGCGCACCTTGTGTTCTGGTAGTGTTGAACCTTTGGTTTGATGATTGGGATTAACTGATGTGTGTTAGCATGGTTCCTGCTGCCAGATTGTAGAGCAAGGCTGATTTTAGTAGGTTTCTGGTTAAAGGGAGCTAAATGGAAATAAATAATCTCTGTAGATGAGAATCAAATTGGGGGTGCAATGGTGGGGGAGTAGCTGAAAAATTAAATAGAGATTGTTGTACGAAGTATTACTTGAACGATTAAGGAGGTGATTCTCCCAAAAAAAATTCCAAATTGTTGAACTCCAGTAAAAACTGGAGTAAATCGCACTGGTTTTCTCAGCAGGAGTTTCAAAATGGATTTCTCACACTGTACTGCAGAGTGCACTGGTGTGAATTGGGGTGGGGCCAGCAACATAGCGTTGAGCAGGCATTGCGCATGCGCCAATTTGTGATCGCTGAGAGTGACACATGCGTAGTTGCTCCTTTCTGTCGGCCTCCTGATTGGCCCGTTCAATCGCTGGTCGGCCATGCGACCCCCATCCATGGCTCAATCGCTGGCTCCCCCACTGCCCCCCAAACCAGACATATCCAGGCCCAGATCACTGGCCTCCCTCTGTCACAGATCCCAGTGCAGTTTGGCAGCAGAACCCACTGCTCCATTACTGTCAACAGTGCCGGGGGGCCTGGGCTGGCACTGTCTAGGTGACAATGCCCAGGGGCACCTTGGCACCCGAACCTCTGGAGGGCCACGATTGCCCCTCACCTTAACTCCAGTACGGCAAGTTGCGAACTCCCTGCAAATTGGGGAGTGGGATGTTGTGAGGAAGGCTAGATTTCAGTCCCGGACCCGTTAATGCTATTTGAATTTTATTAAAATTAGCTTTTGAATAATTAGGCAGCTCTGTGCTGATCTCTGGCACGCCACCACTACAAAAGTAGCGCAACAGGATAGTAGGGTCACCCCCTAAGCCTTTTGAAATTCATATGAAAGTTTGAGACTTCAAATTTGAACATATTTTCTGTTTAATTGGTGTTTTCTTAATTATTGTGCAGGTTGTATCAGCAAACTTTTCAGGGACAAAATCTTCAGTTACGCAGGCAGTAATCACTTCATCTGTGTGCCAAATGTGCAGCAAATAGGAGAGAGAGATGCCATCAAAGAGCTTTAATTGTTCAGATGGAATATGCCACAGAACTGCAGAATTGTTACAGGACAGGATGAGGCAATTCGGCCCATGTCTGCACTGGTTCTCCAAATGAGCAACTCGCTTAGAGTGATTCTCCCACCTTTGCTCCATATCCATGCCACCTTCCCTTTTTGAATGAATGCTCTGTGATGTACAACAAAACATCTATATTTAAATGAATTCCCATTTATTCCTCAATTGCAGCTGTGATTTTTTTTTTAATTCATTTTTGGAATATTAGCATAGTTGGCTGGACCAACATTTATTGCCATCTCTAGTCATCCTTGAGAAGAGGATAGTGAGTTGTCGCTTTGAACCACTGCAGTCGCTGAGGTATAGGTACACCCACAGTGCTGTTGGGGAGGGTGTTGCATGATTTTACCCTCGTAACAGCGAAGAAATGGTGATGTATTTCCAAATCAGGATGGTGAGTGACTTGGAGGAAAACCTCCAGGTGGTTGTATTCCCTGATCCCTGCCACTGTCCTCTGAGGAACCTTGATGAATTCCTGAAGTGCATCTTGTGGATGGTTGGTTGTTTTAAGCAGCAACTGTAGTTGAAGGACCCAGAGAGGCTGTGATAATACGCTGCTGCTCTTAAATTCACCCATAGATGATACTCCATGATGATCTCCATCCCATGAGTCAGGAAAGTAAGAGTCTTGACAATGCAGACGGAGGCCATTCAGCCCATTAAGTCTACAGTGACCACAATCCCACCCAGGCCCTATTCCCATAACCCCATGCATTTACCCTCGCTAGTCCCCCTGACCCTCGGGGGCAATTTAGCATAGCCAATCCACCCAACTGGACTGCGGAAGGAAGCCGGAGCACCTGGACGAAACCCACGCAAACATGGGGAGAATGTGCAAACTCTGCACACGGTGACCCAAGCCAGGAATTGAACCCAAGCCCCTCAGTGTGAGGCAGCAGTGTGCCACAATGCAACCCAAAATACCTGCCCTGTCTTCAGCAATCCCTCCCCAGTAGAAACAGGGACTCACTTCTGCGAAACCACTTTGCAGTGAGATGATGCAGTCAGACACAGCCTGATCAGACAAGGCCCAAATTATTAGTTAAAATCATCAAAGATTATCTTGTTTGCTAGTTGTGCAAGCACATTTTTAGCAAGTTTAACTTGTGTTTAGAAGTCTTTGCTCTAGATGGCACATTTTTAGTAGTTTGGTTGTACTTTTGGAAATGGCTGTAAGTGCCCTCAACCACTCAACCCTTGCAAAAACAATTCTCGCTAAATTCTGTAGAAAATGGCACTCAAAGGGATCTTTTTGCTGTTAATTTATTGGGTTATATGCTGTATTCAGATTTCTTTACTATTTGTAACTGAATAATTTGCTGGTTTGAATGCTAATTGTATATAACTCTTTCTCCATGTGATTTGTTTTTTTTTGAAGTTTTATAAATGCAATCTTACCCCACCTCCTCCCTACACGCCTTTATTCCTATTAGCCTTCAACTAAATGATGTCACTTGGCTGAGATAATGTGATGGCCAGATTAATACTGCGCTTTCTTAAAGGAAAGCATGACATCTATAGATTTGATCCTCTAACAGGAGGGATTAATTTTTCAGACAGAGATTTTTCAATAATGCCAGACACTTTAAGATTATGTTGGGTTTAAACTGTCAAATGGAATTGTAAAGAATGGTGATCTGGAAAAATTTTGCAAAATACTTTGTTTGAAATCCTGTTTTTTTTAGTATTCATGATTATTGCTCAGAAACATGAAGGTATTAGTTCTATTTTGTTTCTGTTTAGTATAATGCAGATTGTTAGGTTTTGTGTAGTGAATGTAGTATACACCCAGCCCCTTTTTCTGATATTCTCTGGATGTTATACATGGGCTTATTGAACACTGTTAAGGGGCTTTTCTTTTGTTTCTCTTCCTGTTTCTTATATTTTTCAATTTACATTTTGCAGCTCAAGAAGGTTTGATTCCTAACTTGGGTCACTTCCTGTGGAGTCTGCATGTTCTCCTTGTGTCTGCGTGCGTTTCCTCAGTGTTCCAGTTTCCTTCCACAGTCCGAAAGACGTGCTGGTTCGGTGCATTAGCCGCCTTAAGTTCTCCCTCAGTGTACCCAAACAGGTGTCGGAGTGTGGTGACTAGGGGATTTTTCGCAGTAACTGAATTGCAATGTTAATCTAAGCCTCCTTGTGACACTAATAAATAAACGTAAAAGACTAAGCAGTGGGAGCAGACTCCTATTTGCATTCCTTGACCAGTGGTAGAAACCTGTGCTTTACATTGCGTCTTTGTTATCTCAAGACATCCTAAAGCATTTTATAGCCAGTGTAGTGACTGTAATATATGTTCATTTGCTTACCCACATGACTCAACCACAGCTGAAATCAATGTCCTGAAATTTGAATCTGTGCCTTCAGCTGTCATGACATGCATAGAGCCACAATGCTGTACTGTTGGTTTGCTTTATGGCAATATGCAACAGCTTGCATGAAATCTGTTTTGTGAACACAACTCTTTACATCCGGTCCACAATGAATTTGTGCAACACCTTCTTTAAAATATTTTTCTTACACTGCTGCTCTGCCCGGTAGTACAGGTGGAGCAACTCCGCTTAATCCGATACGGATTTATGTACTGAGCCTGGATTATGATTCCTGGTCTTGGCACGAAAAGATATTGCCATTATTTTTAAAAAATCACAAATCAAATAAACTATATTGATTGCAGGGCTCTCTTTTGAATTGAAATGTCATTTGTTAATCTTGTGAAGTACAAACTGGCTGCAACAATTGGCAGATGTCCCTCTGTGACAGAAGGAGATCTAATAGAGTAATGAATCATAGCATCTGTTATTGGGATTTAGAAAGCTTAAGGTAGATTGTCCAGTATTTCCAGAGAGGAGTGAAGGGAGGAATCGGGGGATAGGACAGTGAGAGATAGACTTTATATATTTATATATAATATGTTAGGAACATTATGCATTGAGTTTTCTCTTATTTGTCCTTGGGATGTGGGTGTCACTAGCAAAGCTAGCACCCCGAATTACCCATGAGAAAGTAATGGTGAACCACCATCTTGAATGATGTAGTGCGTGTAGTGTAGATACACGCAGAGAGCCATGAGGGAGGGAGAATTTTGACTCAGCAATATATTTCCAAGTCAGGGTGACGTGCAGCTTGGAGGGGAACTTGCAGGCGGTGGAGTTGTCATGCATCTGCTGCCCTTATTCCTTTGAGTGGTAGAATTCACAGGTTTAGAAAGTGCTGACCAAGGAACCTTCATGACTTGCTGCAGTGCATCTCATCGATGATACGTCTTACTGCCAGTGTGTGTCAGAGGTGAAGGGAGTGAATGTTGAAGGTGATGGGGTGGGATGTCAATCAAGCGAGCCGCTTTATCCTGCTTCTTGAGTTTAGTTAAAGCTGTGCTCATCCAGGCACGTGGAAAGTATTCCATCACACTCTTGGCTTGTGTTTTGTTGATGGTGGACAGGTTTGGAGAGTCAGGATGTAAGTTACTTGCTGTGGATTTCCTGGCCTCTGACCTGCAATAGCATTTATTGGGCTAGTCCAGTTCAGTTTCTGGTTAATGCTCCAAGAATGTTGATAGTGAGGAATTCAGCAATGACATTGAATGTCAAAGTGGAGATGGTTGAATTCTTTCTTTTTGAAGATGGTTATTACCTGGCATTTGTGTGGTGCCAATGTTACTTCTCACAGCCCAAGCTTGAATATTGTCCAGGTCTACCTACATGACTTGAACTGTTCAGTGTCTGAGTTGTTACGAATGGTGCAGAACGTTGTCCAGTCATTAGCGCAAGTCCCCAATTCTGACCTTTTTAATGGAGTGAAGCTTGGTGATCTCGCAATTGAAGATGTTTGGGCCGAAAACCCTACCCTGAGGAACTCCTGCAGCAATGTCCTGGCACTGAAGTGGTTTACCTTCAACGACAAACATCATCTTTTTATGCTAGGTATTACTCTGACCAGTGCAGAATTTTCTCCCAATTCCCATTGACTTCTATTCTGCTAGGACTGCTTGATGCCACATTCTGTCAAATGCTGCCATGATATCAAGAGCAATCACTCGTCACACCCACTTTGACGATTACAGTGTTATGTTATCATTGTTCATAGCATGGTTCTGGTGTACTGCAAGTTGCACAGTCATGAAATGCTAACCACAGTTGAAATTGAAAGCCTTATGACGTAATCTAAGTTTGTCAAATGATCATGCTTTGTAATGTAATGATCTTCAGCTCTTAGGAAAATCTTGCCCGGTAACTTTTTCTCTTTTTTTGGCAGCTGTTCCCTGGTCAGCAGCCAGTGGTGAAGTTACTGGAAACATTGCAGGAGTGGTTAGTGAGCCTTCCATTGGATAAAATCCCATATGATGCAATCCTAGATTTGGTGAATAACAAAATGAGGGTACGTATCTTGCTTGCCACAGAAACCACTACCTGATATTTGTTCATAGTAAAGAAGGGAATGTTTTTCTTTTGTGCAAATTCTCAAAAAACAATTCTGCAAGTAAAGTAGAAAATTCTTCTGTTAATGCAATAGCTGAATTTATGTCCTGTGATGATTGTGACAATATTTCTTCAAGATAAACTGCATTAATCTCCTCGCTGCCTACTTATTTTTATTTATAGCTGAGGTTTCAATAAGAACACTATCTCTTGAAAAGTCTTATTTCATTGTCTGAAAATACTTGCAAATTGTTCTCTTTTTACTTTGTGGTTTCAGCTTAGAGTGTAAATCTCGTGGGAAATGTTTTCAGTCGAAATCCATGAGACTTTAAAAATTTTTTTAGGCAATTTGGGGAGTGAAGAATTTTTCTAGTAGGAATGTAGTCTTACTGCCATGGTTATAGGGTTTCTGGGGTGGCACGATGGTTAGCGCTGCTGTTTCTCAGCACCAGGGACCCGGGTTCAATTCTGGCATCGGATGACCACGTGGAGTTTGCATTTTCTCCCCGAGTCTACGTGGGTTTCCTCCTGCAGTCCAAAGATGTGCGGGTTAGGTGAATTGGTCATGCTAAATTGCCCCTTAATGTCAGGGGATTAGCAAGGTAAATACATGGGTTATGGATCTAGGGCATGGGTGAGGTTGTTCTCGTTGCTGGCTCGATGGGCCAAATGGCCACCACCTGCACTGTAGGGAGATGATTCTATGATTACCCTTGCACTGCTAAGTGGAAAACCTTGAATAATTTTGAATGGAAGCATCCAACGTCAAGTTGCAATGTGTGATCTATGAAAACCATTATTTTCTGTGTTCCTCTCTCAATCTAGGTCTGCCAATTAATTTATTTTTCTTTTCACTTTGTTGAAGTTATGCTGGATATTAGGACTCTGAGATTCTCACCAGCCACATGGATGGCTGATATGAAAATAAAGAACTGCAGTGCTGTAATAAGTTGACGTTAAGATATTGTCAGCATGTTGTCTTCATTTATTCTTTCGTAGGTTGAAGACATTATTTTAAGATCAGCATTTGATGCCCATCTGAGTGGCCTGTTAGGCCATTTCATTGGGCAGCTAAGAGTCAACCACACTACTGTGGGTTTGGAGTCACCTGTAGGTGAGACTGTGTATGGATAGCAAATTTCCCCTCTAATGGACACTGGTGAGCCAAATAGGGTTTTTTTTAACAACAACCAATGATAATGATGGTGATCATGAAACTAAGGTTAGCTTTCAATTCCAGATCTTATTAATTGAATTTAAATTTCACCAGCTGCTGTGGTGAACCTTCCCCAGATCTAGTGTGTTTAGTAAGTGACTGGAAAAAAAAATCATTGAAATGTGTTCCAAGCTACCTTTGCTTGCATTATGTCTTCAAGCAATCTTTTGTTTATTGATTTAGTGAGAGGAACTTGTCTTATGAACTTCTCAGCTGCCAGGGAACAGACTTGTAGCAGGGCAGTATAAATGTTCTCATTAAGAAGAGACCAACTAGTTGTTCATAGTGAAAATTCTGATATCAACTGCTTTTCTTGGAGGTTTCAATTTGAGCAGGAATACTGCAACTTCAAAGTACACCAGTAAGCTAGGAACAGGTTATTTTTTTTCTAAAAACTGCTAAAGTGGGGACTTCCAGAATGCTCCTTAAGCTAAAATGAATTACGAAGGAACATGAATTATCTCTGCTCACTAACTAACTTTTTACTGACTGGTTGATTAAATTTTTAAAGTATTTTGCCAGCTACCAGCCCTTCCTAATCCTATTGTAATCTTTGTGTTTGCAAACAAAAATGCTCCTGGTATTGTAAATGAATTTGGTTTCATTGCAATTCAACAAGATAATTGATGCCTGTTTTCTGGGATTGCTGCCATCTTAAAGCATTTATTGCAGGCTGTTCAAATGTGACATTTGCATGCTGTTCGCCTCCAAAACTCCTTGCCTTGCTGCTTGTTTATTTTCAATGACATTGGTCACGATGCTGAAAACAGCGGCATAATCTACATGCAAAAGGAGTCATCAGTAAAAAGTGAGCATGAAATATTCAGATTGTCATCAAAACCCAACTGGTGCACTGATGTTTCTCAGGAAAGGAAACTGATCACATTTCCTCAGTCTGGTCTATTTTTGATTCCAGTCCCACACCAGTTGACCCCTACTGTTTGCTTCCCAGCAGTGAGACCAGCGAATATGCAAAATGCCATAGACTTCAGCAGAACCAGAAAGTCCTGAGGCAGTCTGCAGCAAAACCAATCCAAGAGTCTGGAAAATTCCTGCCAACGTGTTTGTCTCTTAGTTACTCTCTGAAGTAGCCTAGCAAACTATTTAATTGCATCAAACTGTTGTGGTGGTTCAATAATGTCATCCACCTCCTTGCGCAGTGATCCCAGCCAAGTCCACATTTTGAGAATGAATTTTTGAGAATCAATTATCATAGAAACATAGGAGGAGGCCATTTGGCCCTTCAAGCCTGCTCCACCATTCATTATGATCATGGCTGATTATCCAACTCAGTAACCTAATCCTGCTTTTTCCCCATAACCTTTGATCCCATTCACTCCAAGTCATATATCCAGCTGCCCCTGGAATACATTGAATGTTTTGGCATCAGCTCCTTCATATGGTAATGAATTCCATAGGCTCACCACTCCTTGGGTGAAGAAATGGCGCCTCACCTCCGTCCTAAATGGTCGACACTGAAACCTCAGGCTGTGATCCTGGTTCTAGATTCCCTCACCATTGGGAATATGCTCCCTGCATTTACCTTATCGGATGACTATGTAAGATTTGTTCTGGGAGTCGCTGATTACCAGAGAAAGGATTCGAGTTCATAGGTTGTTTTAAGCCACTTACCATAGCAATGAATTAAATATATCACATGAGCTAAATAGGCAGAACAAATATGCAATCCAAAGCAGGCAAGAACAGTTTACAGATCCCAGAAAATACAAGGGGAGAAATGATGGTCTACATTGCTGTAGCCACGGTCTCTTTTGGTCTTTGTCATCCCAACCTGAGCCAGGTTATTAAGCTGGACCCTCGGGAACCTTTTTTTTTCATCCAATGTATTTTTTACAGACTCGAGTCTATTTCTTTACCTTATTTCTATAGGTTTGAGGGTGTCCCTTGCCAATGATTTACTACTTTATCCAACTAGCAAGGGGTAGATGCCCAAGCTAAATCTGTTCTATTTTCACTGCCTGGCCATTAAGTGGTTTTGAGGCACATGTGGTTAACTTAGTTTAGATAGTTGCTTTACATATGGAACATGATATTCCTACTTATCAGGCTGAGGAAGTCTTCCATGAGGACCTGTTCTCATTATGCCCTAGGTAGAGATAATGGGGGCTTATGTTGTTTCCGTCATTGTCAATCCAGCCAACTGCTATTAAATCTGTCTTAATAATGGGAAAAGAGAGAGGGAGAATTTTATTATAATATTCAGTTAAGTTTTGACATACCTTTGTATACAAATGCAGTCCAAGTATTCTGTTCAGTTATTTTCTATGTGTATCATTCTCTTGCAGATATCTGGAATGTTTCTTGCAAATCGTATCGAGTGGGTTGCTTGCCAGGGCAGCCAGCCTCAGTACCGAGGTTACCCATGCTCGCTTTGGACACTCTTTCATACCCTGACAGTACATGCTGTGACACGCCCTGAAATGCGAATTCTTCCTGGTAAAACCGTTTATTTTCAAACAGCTTTATCTTCTGTGACCCAACATGATTGACTGTGTCTGAGAAGTTAATGGTGCTAATGACCAGAAAACTTGAATGTTAGGGGTGGAATCCTCCCATCCCACAGTGGGTTTGGTGCTGAGTGGGAGCAGAGAATTTAGCAGGAGCCAAAGAGTAAACACTTTTTGTAATCGGGGGCAGGGGGCTAGGGACCTAGCTTCAATTCCGGCCTCAGGTCACTGCCTATGTGGAATTTGCATATTCTCTCAGTGTTTGCATGGGCTTCCTTTGGGCGCTCTGGTTTCCTCCCACACTCCAAAAATGTGTGGGTTAGGTGGATTGGCCATGTAAAAGTGACCCTTGTGCCAGGGAATTGGCAGGTTAAATATACGGGGTTGTGAGAATAGAGTCTGAGTGGGGTTGTGGTCAGTGCAGATTCAATGGGCCGAATGGCCGCCTTCTGCACTGCAGAGATTTTATTCTAATTCTCTCAATGACTGGTCAGTCTTCCCACTGTCAAGTGGTGTCAATGCCATCTGCATTCATTTGCATCTCAATAATGCTTATTAAAATAGCTGGCTGCTGGCATTTTTTACTCATTCGTGAGTCATGGGTGTCACTGGCTGACCGACATTTACTGCCCATCCCTAATTGCCTGAGGACAGTTGAGAGTCAACAACATTTATATGCCTCTGGAGTCTTATGTAGGTCAGACCAGGTGAGAATGGCAGATTTCCTTCCATTATTGAACCGGGTGGGTTTTTCCAACAATTGTTTCATGGTTATCGGTCAATTCTTAATTCCAGATCTTTATTATTGAATTCAAATCCCACCATCTGTCATGATGGGATTCGAACCCAGGTCCCCAGAACATTTGCTGAGTTTTTGGATTAATAGTCCAGTGAGAATACCATTTGGTCATCCCATTTGGTCTTCCAATTTTGTCTTACACCAGCGGAAATTTGCGTCGGTCTAGAACCAGATTGATAGAGTGACGCGCAGAAGGCAGTCCTCAGTTCTCAGACTTTGGGGTGAGTACAACCTACAAAGCCTACCTACCTCAGTACTGTGCTGTGCACCACCCTACCAGGGCAGATTGATTTCTGCCCATGAACTCCATGCTGAGCTGGCCTTCAGAGACAGCATTGTGCTATTGGACACGTTGTCAGTCCTGCATCACCAGCTTGGAATCAGTACTGCACCTGGGGTTGGGGAATACAAGATATTGCATCTCACCTCCTTGGGTGATACGCCAGTGTCTCATGATGAAGGTCCAGAGTTTGACTGGAATTGGGGGGTGAGGGAAGCCAGCGTTAGGGAAAGCACGTGAACTGATGACGACCAGGGGTGCAGTGTGAAAGGAAAAGTGTGCAAGAAGGGCAAACAAAGGTATGGGGAGGGGGAAGAAGGGAAGTGTACAGTGGGAAGCAGGGGTGGGGTGGGGGGGGTGGTGCGGTGTGAGTACAAGGACTCATGGCAGGCAGAGGGACGTGGAGGTGGATGAAGAAGACAAGCAATGGAAGGCTGAAACCAAGGGAAGGGGTGCTGGATCCCAACAAGGCTGCATGAAAAGTAGACAAAGAAGGGGTTGAAAGGATAGTGTGTATATTGCTGGAAGAGGCCGCAGACAGATCTAGGATATGAGGTGGGAAAGTGTTCATGTGGCACATTAGGGAAGGGCTGCAGTGGTTTGTGGAAGTCACTGTTGTCCATAACCCTCTTCAGTAGCAGGAATGATGTCAAGGCTCCCATTTGCGTTTTGGGGCTGGCAGACAGTATAGGCATTCCTGCTGTTTAATGGAAGTGAGTCACAGATTATAAACAATCCAGGGGCTATGTGGACCTCTGTCTGAAGTCAAGAGATAGGAGACAGTGCAGTCACACAGCTACCATGCAACAAGAGGGATCATTGGAAGCATGGGGAAGCCCAGCTGCAGGGACTATGTGTAAAGGGCTGTCCTACAGTCAACATCCTTCGGCTGTGATGGGCTAAGTACAAGGCTGCAGAGGATATTGTGACGGTGACAGGGCATCTGCAGCCTGTAGATAGGGAACACTGAAGCTGGCGTGAAGAGGGGGCAACTCCTGAGAGTTATGGTGCACACTGCCTCCAGGTGGGGTGTCCAGATCTGTGACTCACAGCAAAGGGGCCTTGCAGGTGATGGACTTGGTAGACAGGTGATGGACTCGACAGGATCCAGGTCAATAAGACATAGACCCCATTGCCCAGGAAGCAGCAGAAAGCCAGAATTCAAAGTTTGTACTTCCAACTAAGTACAATCGATAGACTCACGTCAAAGTTTCCATTGCTACATAGTAGAAGGCAGAAATGAAGTTAAGAATCATCAAATCCCTACAGTGCAGAAGGAGCCCATTCAGCCAATTGAATCAGCACTGACTCTCCAAAAGAGCATCTTACCCAGGCCAGTCCTATTACCATAACCCTGCACATATACCATGGCTAACCCACCTAACCTACACATATTTGGACTATGGTTGGAAACCCGCGCAATTGGAGGAAGCTCATGTAGACACGGGGAGAACATGAAAACTCCATACAGATAGCCACGAATGGCCAGAATCGAACCCAGGTCCCTGGTACCATGAGGCAACAGTACTAACCATTGTGCCGCTTGGAAGTCTTAGGATGAAGAGGACACAGCTGCATCAATTCTGCTATCCCATCAGTGACGGGGTGTTCTGGGTTAACAATCAATAAGAAGTCTCTCAACACCAGGTTAAAATCCAACAGGTTTATTTGGTAGCACAAGCCACAAGCTTTCGGAGCGCTGCCCCTTCATCAAATGAGTGGGAGGTCTGTTCAGGGCATGGAAAGACACAAACTCAATTTACAAAATAATGGTTGGAATGCGAGTCTTTACAGATATTCAAATCTTAAAGGTACAGCTAATGTGAGTGGAGAGAAGGTTAAACACAGGTTAAAGAGATGTGTATTGTCCCCAGCCAAGACAGTTAGTGAGATTAACAATTAATGCCGACCTTCAGTGGCCAAATGGATTCCATTCGGTCACCATAAGCAACTGAAAGCTCATAGTTACACCAAGTCAGTGATTGGAATTCAGAGCCATGTTGGTCCAATCGTGAAATTCACAAGTCCTTGCCCACCCGTCCCCCACAGGACTCCAGATATCTTACCTGTGGAATTGCTGCTTATGTGCATGCGCGCATGCGTATCCATGTCCCAGGATGAGGTAGCATGAGGAACATTACAACCTAGGCTACCAAAGCGTAGCTGCCCCACTACTTCCATTAGGTCTCTCTTTCACTCCTTCCTTTTCCGCGCTCTTTAACCTTTCTGATCCTCAATATATTTTTTCAAAGAGGAGACGAAAGTGAGAATGGATCTCGTGGTCCAGGCAGCTTTTCTTGGAGTCTTTTGACAAGGGTGATGAAAGAGAGAAAGGCATCGCTGCGCACAGCTCCAGCAGGAGGTGCTGTATGGGGGACATGGCCAGAGGGAGCCAGATCTTCAACAGGAGGTTGAGGATCTCAGCCAAGACAGTGGAGACGACTTGCCACACCAGTGGACTGCCATCAACATGTCTTCTACCTTGCACATGAGTGAAAGACAGGGCAAAGCTGTGGTTGTTCGGAGATTTAATTTACCACTTTTGCCACCTGCTGCGAGAAAACTGGATGCCACGTGGGTTTGGACACTTCTCCCTATCAGTGGCTCAGAAGTGACGGCAACACTCACTCACTTTCTTTGCTTCTGAGTCTTTCCAGGGATAAATTGGGGACCCGTGTAGTTTCACAGTTATTAACTCATCGGTGTATTCAGGCGGTGACCCTTCCTCTACAGGAAGACCCATCATTATTTAAACTTCTCTCTGGGAGAAGATATCCAGGCTCAGATTCCCAGGTTTTTCAGTTATCTCAGGCTTTCCAATTGCAGGGTGCAATTGACCTCACCTGTGTGTTTATAAGGGCTCCCTAGCAGCAACCCTTAATTTTTGTCAACTCCAAGAGCTTCCATTCCATCAACTTGCAACTGATGTGTGACCATCACAAATACATGCTGTACGTATGTGCTTGGTTCCCTGGGAGTTGCCATGAGGTTGTTGCGAGAGGCCAAGCACCGCATTGCTACAGGGGATTTGCTGTTCTTGCTGGCAAGCTCTACTGCAGCTTCTTCAAATTTAGAGGTCAAGGATCTCGAATGTTTACATTGTCTTTTTGTCTATGCCATCCATATCAGTTACAGCCACACCCAACACTCTTCACAACATAATTTTTGTCCTTTTTTTCCTGCAGCTCTGATAAAGGGTCATTCTGACTCAAAACATTGGCTTTATTCTCTCTCCACAGTCGCTGCTGAGATTTTCCAGCATCTTTCGTTTTCGTTTTCGTTTCCGATTCCAGCATCCGCAGTATTTGGTCTTTAACGTCCCAAGCCGGGGAGGTGATGTTAGTGTGTTTTTTGCGCCGTCCATGGGGTACAGCAAGTGCCTGTGGCTCTGGACTCTTCAAATAAGAGCCCTGAAGACTTTTGGCAGTGAAAACAGCTGTGCCTTTTTTGAGACTACTCTTTTGCTTCTGGCTTTGTGACATTTTCAGCAGTTTGCAGAAGATAGGTGGGCTGGAAAGAGTGATATCAGTCTGCTGGATTGGTGCTTAGTCATAGTACCAGGAGCTTTGAACCCCCACCCCCAGCTGATGGTGGGTGGATAAATCAGATGTCAGGTAATTTGGAGGGGAACTCACCTGTGCATCATTCTTGAACTTACAAATAGAATCTGCAGTGAGATCCAGCCATTCTGGCCAGCAAGAAAGATGCTGCTGGAGCCTTCTGCCACTGTAATTAGTCTTGTAAATGGAGAATTCAGTCCTATAATTTGTCTACTCAATGTTTGTTTGTACAAATGACATTGATCATTCGCATATTCCAAACATGCCTAGCGTTTCACAGCCAATGAACTACTTTCTGAAATATACTTTCTGAAACATGGCAACCTATTTTTCTGATTCATGCATTCGGACCATTGCTGATTATCAATAAAAGCCCTGTGTGCAGCAAGGTACCATAAATGGCATTGTGATATAGAAAAAATATCATTTTGTGATGTTTGTTGAGGGATAATTATTGACCAAATGCCAGGGAGAACTGCTTTGCTCTTCAAAATAATGCCACAAGATCTTTTGTGAATGACTTTGAGAACGGATAACTTATCATCTGATAGATGGCAACTCTGACCTAGCAGCTATATCTTGGTCACGCCCTGAAGTTTAAGTCTACGTTATGTGCTCAGTTCCCTGGAATGGTACAACATTATGATTCAGGTGAGTTCCTATTCTCTAGTGCTCACAGATGGCAGATCTTGTCCAGCATGTTCGTTCTTATTTAACTGCTTCAGTGAGCGTATAAATTGGGAGTGGGCCACACCATCCTTTAAGCCTGCTCTGCCATTCAGTAAGATCATCGCTGATTTGACTGTAACCTCAATTCTACATTTCTGCCTACTCCAATAACCTTTCACCCTGTTACTTATCAAGAATCTATCCATTTCGACTTTTTAAAATATTCAAAGATCGTGGTTCCGAGGAAGAGTTCCATTGACTTCCAACCCTCTGAGATAAAAGTTCTCCTCATTTCTTCCCCAAATAGGCAGCCCCTTATTTTTAAACAGTGGCCTCTAGTACTAAATTCTGCCACAAGTGGAAGCATCCTTTCCACATTGACACTGTCAAGGTGCCACAGGACCTTGTGTTTTAATTACGTCATCTCTTACTCTTTCTAAACTCCAGCAGATAAAAGCCTAGCCTTTCCGACCTTTTCTGATAGAGGTCCACGTGTTAATATGGTAAACCTTCTCTGATTTGCTCTCACATCTTCATCTTTACATCTCCTTAAATATGGAGAACAATACCATACCCAGTACTCCAGATGTGATCTCAACATTGCCTTATAACTGGAGCATGACCTTATTTTTGTATTGAATTTACCTCACCATCGATGTTAGTGTTCTATTAATTTTACTAATTACTTGCTGTACCTATATATTAACCTTTTGTGATTCATGCACTCGGACTACTGGTTGTCATAAAAAGCCGTTTGGTTCATTAGTATCCTTTGGGAAAAGAAATCTGCTATGCTTACCTAGCCTGGCCTCCATGTGACTGCAGAGCCACAGCAAGTGCCCTTTGAAATGGCCAAGCCACTTCGTTCATGGGCAGTTAGGGATGGGTGTAAAATGCTGGTCCAGCCAGCAATGCCCATTTCCCTGGTGAATGTAACTTTTCCAAGTTCTTTGCTCCTTTCCCTTTCCTGATTTATAGCTATTGCTAATGACTAATGTTAATAGTACCATTTCTTCAGTTAAAACCAACTCATTATATATTCCCTATCTGCCTTGAGTTTAACTTCCATATTCCTTAATGACTAAATCCCTATCTTCAGTGTCCTTTTGTTACAGTATAAAACAAAACATTTTAGTAAGCTCTGTCCTTTGTTTAGTCTTTGGTTTGTGCTGAATTGGCTGATCACAGCAGGGTGCCTGAGATCATCTTTGTTTCTATTGGCCACTAAGGAGAAAACTAAGCAGGTTGATTTCTTCCTGATGCAGTGAATCCTGCTGGAAAATAGAATGTGGGACCAGATTGAGTTGAGCGTATGGTAGGAACTGAGTCAATACCTGCAAGCAAAGGGTGATCAGTTTCAGGAGACTTCATCTACCTTTGCAACTATACCTCGAAATGAATTGTTTGTGGAGAGAAAATCAGGAAATGACAGTTCGTTCATTTGCTCAGTGGCACCAGCTGGTCTTTGACATTTATACACAGAGATGAGTCTGTCCGTTACTCTTGATGTACTATTTTAAGAACTAGGTCAGCTAAGACAGCCGGATTATGTGCAGAAATGTTTGTTTCTTATTATTTGCCTATATTGACTATTGTAACCAGTGAAGATCCTTTAATCCTACACTGCAAGTCGGTGGGTTGTTCGTCCACTTTAAAGATTAGGATAAATTAAATTGCAGAAGTTGGGGTGGTACTAGCAAGGACAGGAGGATTACGTGTTTAAAAAGTGTGTTTTAATCAATTATAGTTCACCTCTACCAAGTCCAAATAAAATGAAATGCCAATGACTAAATATTTGTGCTGGTAAAACACAGGTTGATATATTATAGCTTGCTACAGTAATATTTTGTAATATGCATTAGACTGTTTATTTGCACATACTTCAACGTTGCAAATCTTTTGACTCTCCCTTTATGTGGTCCGTATCTGAATCTTCCTTTTCTGGACTTCATCTCTACCTGCTGAGTAAATCCAATCCTTTCTGTTTTTAAGGGGGATTCACTATCTCTGCTCTGTCAGAACCACAATCATGTTTTTACTTCCCACAGCCATTATACTCAAATGAAGCAGATCTTTTAAAGGAATGCAAGTATTTACACTGATGCCAGCCAGTACCAAACAGTTGGAAAGATTATGGTCTTGATGCTGTTAGATAAACCAAAGGACTAGGAGGCTACTGTTCGCACCTCAGCCAAGTGTTTATAAGAGTGAGCATCCCAATTGTCAATCAAAGCATTGGGGATGAGTAATTCGATCAGTAAACGGCCCTGCTGTAACATCAAAATAAATTATGGTTAGCACTTCAGCACGAGGGATCTGGGTTTTATTCTGGCTTGGGCCACTGTAGAGTTTGCACATTTTCCCCGTGTCTGCATGGGTTTCCTCTGGGTGGTCCGATTTCCTCCCACAGTCCAAAAGGCTCGCGGATTGGGTGCATTGGCCATGCTAAATTCCCCCTCGGTGTACCCGAACAGGCGCCGGAGAGTGGTGGCTTGGGGATTTTCATAGTAACTTCATTGCAGTGTTAATGTAAGCCTACTTGTGACACTAATAAATAAGCCTTAACTTAATCCCCCAACGGAGTATGTTCCTTGCATTTTAACATTTATACCAGATGAGGGAGCTAATGAACTCACGGCCAGGTCCCCACTCAAGGAAAGGATTAAATACTGAGACTTGGAGCTCTTGGGGTGGGGCGGGGGGGGGAAAGGATGATTTTGGATCCTTCCTTTCTTGTTTAGTAGCAGTTTATCATGAGTCTTTACATCAGAAAGTGTACTTCTTTTCAAAAGCATCAGACGTTTCCAAAGAGAATTGGCAACTTTGGTATTTATAATTTTTTAAGGAAAATTGCTTAAATGTTGCGGTTTGCGTCTTCCTTTTATCTTTGCTTTACAAAGAATAAACTGTTTGTTTTCTCTGTTCTAATAATTCGTGAGAATTTTATTCTGCCTAATTTACCATTGGATGGGCTGTGGAGTGTGCCCTGGGAACCTTCATTGAATTTATGACGCAGGCTTCTCAATAGGAAAGTTAAAGTTTATTTCTTTGTCGCAAGTAGGCTCACAATACTGCAGTGAGGTTACTGTGAAATTCCCCTAGTCGACATGCTCTGGCGCTTATGGCACGTGGAAGTAGAATTGAGCATGGCCGATGCACCTAACCAGCATGCCTTTCATACTGTGGGAGGAAACCGGAGCACCCAGAGGAAGCTTATGCAGACACGGGGAAAACATAGAACATAGAACTTAAAACATTACAGTGCAGTACAGGCCCTTCGGCCCTCGATGTTGCGCCGACCAGTGGAACCAATCTAATGACCCTCTAACCTAAACTATTCCAATATTATCCATATGCCTATCCACTGACCATTTGAATGCCCTTAAAGTTGACGAGTCCACAACTGCTGCAGGCAGGGCATTCCACGCTCTTACTACCCTCTGAGTAAAGAACCTATCTCTGACATCTGTCCTATAACTACCACCCCTTAATTAAAAGCTATGTCCAAAACAAAGCTTTGTTTGCATGTTTAAAACGTGCAAACTCCACACAGACAGCGACCCAAGCCGAGAATCAAAACCGGGTCCCTGGTACTGTAAGGCTGCATTGCTGACTGCTGTGCTACCGTGCCACCCCAGGAATTCTCTGACCAAAGTAGCACTTCAAAGACAGGCATTTCCAACACACAATGCAATTGTATAGTTAAGTTTAATAATTTTTTATGGTATGGATCACTTTATTTCAGTCTTCAACTGATTCCTGCTGGCTATGGAAGCCATGATGTGGGTATGCCGGCGTTGGACTGGCGTGTAAACAGTAAAAAGTCTGACAACACTGCTATCCCCACACCCCCACTTCTTGCCTTCAGACAACCACACAACCTCAAACAGACCATTGTTCGCAGCAAACTACCCAATCTTCAGGAGAACAGTGACCACAATTCCACACAACCCTGCCACAGCAACCTCTGCAAGACATGCCAGATCATCGACATGGATACCATCATCACACGTGAGAATACCATCCACCAGGTACATGGTAAATACTCTTGCAACTCGGCCAACATTGTCTACCTGATACGTTGCAAGAAAGGATGTCCCGAAGCATGGTACATTGGGGAGACCATGCAGTCGCTACGACAATGGATGAATGAACATCGCTCAACAGTCACCAGGCAAGACTGTTCCCTGCCTGTTGGCGAACACTTCAGTGGTCACGAGCATTCAGCCTCTGACCTTCGGGTAAGCATTCTCCAAGGCGGCCTTCACGACACACGACAGCGCAGAGTCGCTGAACAGAGACTGATAGCCAAGTTCCGCACACATGAAGACGGTCTCAACAGGGATCTTGGGTTCATGTCGCACTATCTGTAACCCCCGTGACTTGCCTGGGTTTGCAAAACCTCACTTACTGTACTGTCTGGAGACAATACACATCTCTGTAACCTGTGATCAGTGCTCCTTCCACTCACATTGACAGCCACTTCAGGTCTTGAACAGCAGGTTAGGTGTAAGGATTCGCATTCTAATCAGTAATCTCTAAACTGTCTGTGCTTTATATGCTCTGTCTGAGGCCAGAACTCTCCATTCACCTGACGAAGAGGGAAACCTCGAAAGCTTGTGAGTCTATTATCAAATAAATCGGTTGGACTAAAACCTGGTGTTGTCAGACTTTTTACTGTGGCTATGGAAGCAGCAGGGTCCAGTGTGAAGAAGCTGAAGGATGGGTGGCTAATTGTAGGGCAGGTGCCAGGAATTGACAGGCACAAAACCAGCAAGAAAATGTATCTATATTAATATACTTGGTTGATTTAGAAAGGAAAGGTTAAAACTTTAGTAAGATGTTGATGATTAATGGTGGGAAGACTGAAAAGCAATTTCTTAAGCATAATGGTCATTTTAATGCCTATTATAGCTTGCCCATTAAAAATGACAGTGCCAGGCATTGCTAAATCTTGTCTAGAATCAAAATTATTACACCAAGTAGCATGCAGCAATGTGAATTGCATCCATTGGTAAAGAAAATGAATACTGTACATTATAGATATTTATATTTTAGCCAGATATTCTCTGAACGCTGCAGGGAAAAGCCTGGGAATTATCGGCTGGTGAGCCGAACATCTGTGACGGGTAAGTTATTAGAAGGTATTCTGAGGGACAAAGACTGATTAGGGACTGTCGGTGTGTGACTGGTAAATGATGTCTCAGGTATTTGAGTTTTTTTGAAGGGGCAACCACGAAGGTAGATGAGGGCACTGTGGTCGTCGTTGTCTACGTGGACCTGAGCAAGGCCTTTGACAGAGTATCAGATGGTAGGTTGTTGTATAAGATTAAATCTCACAGGATGAGATAGCCAATTGGATACAAAATTGGATTGAGGACAGAAGATAGCGGGTGGTTGTAGAGGTTTGTTTTTCAAACTGGAGACCTGTGACCAGCAGTGTGCCTGAAGGAATTGATGCTGGGTCCACCATTACTTGTCATTTTATATTAATGATTTTGATGAGAATTCAGGAGGTTTGGTTAGTAAGTTTTTAGATGACACCAAGATTGGTGGCATAGTGGACAGTGAAAAACATTATCTAGAATTTCAACAGGATCTTGCAGTTGAGCAGTAGGCTGATGAATGGCAGATGGAATGTAATTTAGATAAATGCAAGGTGATGCATTTTGGTAGATCGAACCAGAGCAGGACTTATTCAGTTAATGTTAGGGCAATGGGGAGAGTTATAGAACAAAGAGATCTAGAGGTTAAAGTTCATAGCTCTTTGAAAGTGGAGTCAAAGATAGATAGAGTTTTGAAAAAGGCATTCGGCATGCTTGGTTTCATTGGTCAGAACATTGAATACAGGAGATGGGACGTCTTGCTGAAGTTGTTCAAGACATTGATAAGGCCACACTTGGAATACCGTGTGCAATTCTGGTCGCCCTATTGTAGAAATATTATTATTAAACTAGAAAGAATGTAGAAATGATTTACTAGGATGCTTACTGGGACTTGATGGATTGAGTTATAAGGAGAGGCGGGATAAACTGAGACTTTTTTCCCTGGAGCGTACGAGACTTGGGTAATCTTATAGAGGCCTATAAAATAATGAGGGACGCAGATGAGGTAGATAGTCAGCATCTTTTCCCCAAGGTAGGGGAGCCTAAAATTGGCATAGCTTTAGGATGAAAGGGTCCAGGGGAGCAGTTTTTTCAGAGGGTGGTGAATGTCTAGAACATGCTGCCAGATGTAGTAGAGGCGGGTACAGTTTTGTCTTTTAAAAAGTCTTTGGACAATTACATGGGTAAGATTGGGATAGAGGGACATGGGCCAAACTTGTACAATTGGGACTAGCTAAATGGTTAAAAACTGGACGGCATGGATAAATTGAGCCAAATGGCCTGTTTCCATGCTGTAAACCTCTGACTATGGTTAAAAGTACCTGCAGGTGTGTCTCTGTTTTCACTATTCAATTTTTCTGTTCTTTCCTCCTTTGCAATTTTCCAATTATATACATTTTGCTCAGTGTAATTTTTCTCATGGCCATTAAATGCCTCCAATAACTAGATTCCTTTACTGACGTTATTGATATTAATTTCTGAGCTTGGTTAAGGCCTAAGCTATATTGAAGATGGGATTGATATGTGGCTATGGAAGAGCTATGTTGAAATGGTTACTGAGGTCTTACCAGGAAAGGCTCAAGGATGACAGCAGCTTTGAGGAAACAAAGGGTTTGCTGTTAATGTAGGGGGTGATGACAGAAGAAGTTACACATGGTATGCGAAAGTGTGAAGATGTTGGGAATAACTGGGGAACTGGTTGTAGGAACACCGAGTGGGGTTGAAATCTGAAACCTTGAAGGATTTCAACATGGTGGAGCTCAGAGTTGGGAAGACTCTGACAATTGCATGTGAGCCCTGGGAACACTTGGGAAATGGGATTGATGCTTAGTACATGGAGAAAGTAAAGATAATGTGAGACTGTGGGATCTCTGGAGAAGGACTGAGATTCTTCAAAATGTCAGGGCCATTAGAGATCTGTGGCAGCCAGGAAGTGGTTGAAGGAACCAAAAGTCCTTGGGAGTGCAGAGCATAAGATTTAAAAAAAAGGAGCAGAAGTAAACCATTCAGTCAGTCAAGCTTCTTCCACCATTCAATAAGATCATGGATGGTCTGATTGTGGTCTCAATTTCACTTTCCAGCATGTCTTCCATAATCCTCAACTCCCTTGTCAATCAAAAATCTATCCAACTCTATCTTGAATAAATGACCTGGCCTGCATTGTTCTCAATGGAAGAGATTTCAAAGACTGACAACCCTCCACCTCACCTCAGTCAAAAAATGGGAGTTTTTCTCTGTCCTAGGTTCCCCAATCAGGAGCAAGGGAGATCAGATGAAGGATTTGGTGGCTGAATGTAGGAGGAAGGGGAAATGCATTCAAGGAAATAGAGTGGTGGAAACAATGATGGGGAGAAAGGTAGGATCTAAAAGCATAAAGCAGGGAGCAAAGGCTGGAAATAGCCCTAAAGGTGCTTCTGGGGACCAAGTATAAGCTCATGTCTGGAAGACAGGCACTTGTTTGAAGTGCCAGCCTACACAACTTGAAAGGCAAAAGTGTAATTTCTATTGTGATTCATGATAGCCATACAGGTGAGGCTATTATGAGTTGTTTTTTTCATCATAGCCCTCGGACATCATTGTAGACTTGAAGTTCTAGTGCCACCTCTCTAGGGATCAGTTAATCAGCTATTTTAGATTGTTGCTCAGAGCTGCGATATACACGTTTTGCAATTAACCTGAAAGCTCCAATGATATGTCATGCTTTGTTTTGCAAGTGAAGTTTTTGAAATTTAACTTAAGGAAATAGTCCTATTTTTAAATTCTTCTATTTTGACTGTTCAAGTATTTCTGAGAAATATTTTATTATTTTTAACAGTAAACAAAAAATTATCTTGAAGCATTTCTTAATTTCTTGGGCAATATGTCTCAATGATTGGCTGATAGAATCAATATGTTGCTTTGTTTATAATAAGCATAGTTGTAGACCTAATACTACAAAACCTGCGCATGCAGGACCCTAAAATAAATGATTGTGCAGCATTTGTTGACCAATCCCGAGAGTGCTAATAGCCACGCTAACAACTAATTTAAGATAGTCAAACTCATAAGGTAGTCCTTTTGCACTTGATTTGATTTTATTATTGTCACATGTATTAACATATAGTGAAAAGTATTATTTCTTGCATGCAATACAGACAAAACATACTGTTCTTTGAGAAGGAAAGGAGTGCAGAATGTAGTGTTGCAGTCATAGCTAGGGTATAGAGAAAGATCAACTTAATGCAAGGTAAGTCCATTCAAAAGTCCGACTGCAACAGGGAAAAAGGTGTTCTCGAGTCAGTTGGCACGTGGCCTCAGACTTTTGTATCTTTTTCCCAACGGAAGAAGGTGGAAGAGAGAATGCCCGGGGTACATGGGGTCCTTAATTATGCTGACTGCTTTCTTAATCATAGTGTCAGCATGGGGGAGGGACCAGGACAGGTTGTTGGTGATCTGAATACCTAAACACTTGCGGCATATATTTCTATGTAAGGACACGTTCTCTGCAAACAAAGGAAAGATGTTCAAGCCTTGCACCTTTTTTTGAATTACCCACAAGCTTGACGAGTCTTATTGTTCTCCATTGCTTTCTGCACAGCAGCACCTCAGCCAGTCAGAGTCAACTTAGCAACCAATTAGCATCCTCCTGTAGTATAAATTATGCTGTATAGGGCATTGGTGAGGCCGCAGCTGGAGTACTGTGTGCAGTTTTGGGCGCCGCACCTGCGCAAGGATATTTTGGCCCTGGAGGGAGTGCAGAGGAGGTTTACTAGGCTGATACCGGAGTTGAGGGGATTGAGCTATGAGGAGAGGCTGAATAAACTAGGCTTGTACTCGTTAGAGTTTAGAAGAATGAGGGGAGATCTCATTGAGACGTATAAGATGATGAATGGGATGGATAGGATAGAGGTGGAGAGACTCTTCCCGCTCAAAAAAGACAGTAGGACTAGGGGGCACAGCCTCAAGATAAAGGGGAGGCGGTTTAGAACGGAGTTGAGGAGGAACTTCTTCACTCAAAGGGTGGTGAATCTCTGGAATTCTCTGCCCGTTGAAGTGGTGGAGGCTGCCTCGCTAAATATTTTTAAGAAGCGGGTTGATGGGTTTTTGATAAGAGAAGGGATTAAGGGTTATGGGGAGAGGGCGGGAAAGTGGAACTGAGCCACGACAGATCAGCCATGATCTTATTGAATGGCGGGGCAGGCTCGAAGGGCTAGATGGCCTACTCCTGCTCCTAGTTCTTATGTTCTTATGATGACTTGAAATTTAACATTCTTGCATTTATCAGTGAAAAAGTAAAGTGCTTCAGCAGCATACCTCCCTTTACAATTAAGTTGCAGTGATAAAGCACTCACTTTTAATGAAGGATTTTTTTAGGGGAAAAGTACTTGCATCGCAGCTTTTAAGCGCAAAAGGAAAGTTGAGCATAATTTTCACCCTGTGGCATGCCCAGTATTTATTGTGATATTTGTCAGGATAAACGAGTTAATGTAGCTGCTTAATGTACTTTGGGAGGGAAAATGAAATTGGAGACATTGTGAGAAGGTAGGTCCTAATCTTTCAAAAAAGGGTATATTGTGCTGGTTTAAAATATATACCTATTTTTCTCTGTTTAGGTTTTGATAGCCCTCAAGTGGTTCTGCAGATTATCAGGAGATACATTCATCATTTCTTCGGCTGCAGAGACTGTGCACAGCACTTTGAAGAGATGGCAAAAGAATCAATGGATAAGGTGGCCACATTGGATGATGCCATTCTCTGGCTATGGAGAAAACACAACGAAGTGAACAACAGATTGGCAGGTAAGAGCAGAGTTCAAGTGTACATCGCCGAGGTTTTGCTACAATAATGTTCAAAAGGTAGCCAGTGACTGGATGTTTGTAAATCAGATAAATGGAATGTGCTTCCAGTACTGAAGTAACCAGCTCCCAATTTTTTCAAGTCTAACATCTATGTAGTATCCTCACAATCTCCATTCATTTCCTAAAGTGTTTACACCTAACAATAGACTTGAAATGTAGTCACTGTTGGACGTAGGAAATACAGTAGCAAGTTTGCACACAGCCAGGTCCCACAGGCAGCAGTGAGAAAATGACCAGATTGTTGCTTTCAATAGTGTCAGTTGACGGGTAATTATTAACCAGATCACTGTCCTTCAAAAACAGTGCTGTTGTAGGATCTTTTGTGGTGACCTGAAAGGGCCAATGGGGCTTTGGTTTAACAAGACACAGATCTGACAGTGTACCACTCCTTCAGCACTACACTGGGGTGTCAGCCTTGGTGTTGTGTTCAACTCTGAATCAGAAGGCTGAGGTGTTCAGAGACAAAGTGCTACCAGCTAAGCAGCAGCTAATGCTTCAAACAAACATTGGACAATTCAGAATTAATCACTCAAAGCATACACTTCTATGGATGGTTATGTTGTATATATTGTGCCTCTAAGCAACAGTGTCAGCGTCACTACAATGTAAAAAAAAACACAAAACTGATGTCCTTTTGGAGTAAGGGCAGAAAATGCTGGATAAACTTAGTCAATCTTGCAGCACCTGTGGAGAAAAAAAGATTTGATTTGATTTATCATTGTCGCATGTATTAGTATACAGTGAAAAGTATTGTTTCTTGCTCGCTATACAGACAAAGCATGCTGTTCATAGAGAAGGAAAGTAGAGAGTGCAGAATGTAGTGTTAACGTCATAGCTAGGGTGTAGAAAAAGATCAACTTAGTGCAAGATAAGTCCATTCAAAAGTCTGACAGCAGCGGGGAAGTTGTTCTTGAATTGGTTGGTACGTCACCTCAGACTTTTGAATCTTTTTCCTGACGAAAGAAGGTGGAAGAGAGAATGTGCGGAGTGCGTGGTCCTTAATTATGCTGGCTGCTTTGCCGAAGCAGTGGGAAGTGTAGACAGACTCGAGAGTTAACATTTCTCGTCTGTATGACTCTTCTTTGCAGTTTGCTTCAGAAGTGAAACCAGCAGGAGGTGATGGTCTCTCTCAGCTGTAGTGTAACTGCAAATGACGAAAAGTAAACATCCACTTCTGACCCCATCAAAACGCACTCTTTCCTGACTTTGGCGTTCCTTGCCATTTTTTCATTTTCACTAGTTCAAATTCAACTGCTTCACAGCCAATGGAGTTAGTGTTTATTTATTAGTGTCACAAGTAGGCTTACATTAACACTGCAATGAAGTTACTGTGAAAATCCCCAAGTCACCACCCTTTGCCTGCTCAGGCTCACTGAGGGAGAAGTTAGCATGGTCATTGCACCTAACTAGCATGTCTTTCGGACTGAGAGGAAACCAGAGTGTCTGGACAAAACCCACGCGACACGGGGAGAATTTGCATACTCCATATGGGCAGTGATCCAAGCTAAGAATTGAACCCAGGTCCCTGGCACTGTGAGGTGGCAGTCCGATACAGGTACTTTAGATGCAAAGCCACTATTGTATTCTCAGCAAAATGGCAGTCAATTTGCCCACAGAAAATTCCCACCAATAGCAATGTGATGATGACCATATCTGATTTTGATTGAGGGATAACTATTGACCAGGATACACTGGAGCGGGGAATTCCCCTGCTCTTGGAAATAGCACATTGGGCTCTTTTGCATTCATCCAAGATGGTAGATGGAGACTCAGTTTAATGTCTCATTCAAAGGACAGCACCTCCAGTGCAGCACTATGTCGAAACTGGACCGAAGTATCTGGCTTGGTTTTGTGTCCAAGCCTCGGAGTGGACTTAATAGCCAGAAACTTTTGACTCCCGAGACTGGAGTGCTACTAACTAATAAATTGATTGACATTAAGGTAAAAGTTTCCTTGCGGAGATTTATGAAGAAACTGCCAGTGAGATAACTGGCACATTGCTAGCTTTGTGAGGGTAAGCATTTGCTTCATCCCCTTAATGGCCAGGAAAATAAATGAATAATTGTGTGCCTTGGCATATCGTTGTGTGCACATGTTGATACTCGGTTTTCCTCATCTCTGGTGACTCCTGATGCACGTGTACACATCATGGATTGAACTGTGGGATTTTGAGTAGTTCTCAGGTGCAAAACGTTGACATAATCCTTTAACAAAAGTTGCAACTCATTGACTTTCCCTGGATTTTGAAATGGAATTAATTGCATGCATTGCTTATCCAATGTTAAGAATTTGGGAAGGAACTGTGTCACTGAGATTCAGCCACTGGGAGGTGCACTGAGCCTGTCTGCCAGTTTCCCACTTGCTTTCTCCTAATTGTTGCCATGTTATGCTTGTTTGAGCCTATTTTCGACCTGTTGCAATCTATCCTTTTTTCCTCCCCATTTTCTTCCTCCCGGGGCAGAATGATTATCTGAATTGTGGGACTTGCAACAGTAACTTAGGCTTCTGTTTGGCCTGTGACAAGTGAGGCATTATATCAGTCTGCCCTAGTGCTTTGTTGTACTTTTGGAGATCAGTCAAGAAGGTAATCACTATTCTGACTCTACATTTGCTCACAATCGTGGCAAGTGCAAACACTTCAGTCATTCCAAAGACTTGGCCGTCTGGCTGAGGAGCTGAGTTCATGGCAGATAATTGCGACAATAATCTCTGCCTCAATGTCAGCAAAATGAAGGAGATAGTCAAAGACTTCAGAAAACATAATGGAGGGTGTGCCCCTGTCTACATCAACAAGGATGAAATGGAGATGATTGAGAGCTTCAAATTGCAAGGTGTCCAGATCACCAACAACCTGTCATGATCCCTCCGATGCTACAGTTAAGTAAGCCCACCAACGCCTCTACTTCCTCAGACAGCAAAGGAAATTTGGTATGTCTGCTACAACTCCCATCAACTTTTACAGATGCACCATAGAAAACATTCTTTCTGGCTGTATCACAGCTTGGCATGGCTCTTGATCTGTCCAAGACCGCAAGAAACTACAAAGGGCCGTGAATGTAGCCCAATCCATCATGCAAACCAACTTCCCATCCATTGACTCTGTCTACACTTCCTGTTGCCCTCGGAAAAGCAGCCACCATAATGAAGGATGCCACGCATCCTGGACATTCTCTCTTCCACCTTCAATCAGGAAAAAGATATAAAAGTCTGAGGACACGTACCAACTGACTCGAACAGCTTCTTCCCTGCTACTATCAGACTTTTGAATGGACCCATCTTGTATTAAGTTGATCTTTCGCTACACCCTAGCTATGACTGTAACACTACATTCTGCGCTGTCTCCTTTTCATTCTCTATATTATGTATATATATGTTTTATTTGTACAGCATGCAAGAAACAGTACTTTTCACTGTATAGTAATACATGTGACAAATCAAATCTTAAACAATGTGTCATCTCAAATGCTTATTAAAGTGACCAGGCAACTAAAACTAGAAGTTTTTAATTATTTTTATTTTGGTAGAAATTCTGAGAATAAGACAGCACTAAATTGGCTGGCATTGTGCATGGCTTGCACAGTCAACATTGCATTGATGCGACCCATGAAGTGTAATTTGAGTGTAAAGTCACCTGAGAAGCACTTGAGATGTAAATTTGATTCTCCTCCTTATTACAGTATAACTGTAGGAGCGTGCAAGGCCATGTTTATAGTACATTCTCTGACTGTCAATTAGTTGGAACTTTTCCAACTTGATTTGATTTATTATTGTCGCATGTATTAGTATACAGTGAAAAGTATTGTTTCTTGCGTGCTATACAGACAAAGCATACCGTGCATGGGAAAGGAGAGAGTGCAGAATATAGTGCTACCGTCATAGCTAGGGTGTAGAGAAAGATGAACTTAATGCAAAGTAAGTCCATTCAAGAGTCTGATGGCAGCAGGGAAGAAGCTGTTTTTGAGTCAGCTGGTATGTGATTTCAGATTATTGTATCTTTTTTGCTCGTGGATGTCAAGAGAAAATCCCCAGTTTAGCATGCATCAAAAAATCTAACCTGCTTTCAGATAGGTAGATGAACCTCTAAGTATGGGATTTCTTTGGGTGCTGCAATCTTTCTGGTGTCAGAATATTTGTGTTCCCTTCCTCCCATGATCACATGTTTTGTGATACAGGCTTGTTTTCTTACCCACTTCATTGTGGGTCCCAATTAAATAATTCCAGCAACAAACTTTTGAGAGTTTAAAAATAAAGAAGGTTATTTATCCTTGTTCACCTACCATGAATTAAATGTGATGTCTCATACAGACAAATATTAGATACAAGTGAAGGTTGCAAATCTCCGACTCCCACGTGGCAGACCAGTAGTTCCTTGGGTGGATTTTGATACTTTAAATTTGAAGTGTGGGTCTTGTTAAGCAAAGGATTCACTGCAGGCTGAGAGGTTTCTTGAAATCGAATTTCTAGGAGGTTTGTTCTCAGGTGAACTTGAAGTTGGGGGAGCTCTTCCATTTACAAAGTATTGCTGTTAATCACTTTGTTATTTAAACTACTTGCATCGAGTTTGATGGCTTCTGGTGGAACTATGCAAACAGATTGTGTTAATTTTTTGAAAGCTAACAGAAAACATGGCTGCCTCAGCATGTGATTTTCTAGAAGCCCAAACCTTTATCCAAGTACATGTTGATTCTAACATTCCTTGTGTTGTAGTTTAACATCGTTTGAGACAGTTGAAGTCTTTGTTTTTCAGTGTTCTCCTTCAATCCGATAATCCTTTTGGATTGATTTCAGTAAATGGCATTGATTTATATCAGTCTGGAATGTTCCTTTTGTTCCCTTTTTGAGACAGGGGACTGGCTCCAATCCACAAAGGAAGTCAGGTTACCCTTGGGTGGTCATCTTTTCAGATTTTTGTATCCGGGTTTAAAGTATAAAAATTAGTTTGAAGCTCAAAACAGGAAATGGCATGAGAAACATGAGGTTCCCAGTACTCCATGGTACTATGCAGGCTTTGAGTCGCACTGGTGATCCCATGCGGTGTAAAGTCTCAACACCAGGTTAAAATCCAACAGGTTTATTTGTAGCAAACGCCACTAGCTTTCAGAACTGGCTGCTCCTTCGTCAGCCCCACCTGATGAAGAAACAGCCAGTTCTGAAAGCTAGTGGTGTTAGCTGCAAATAAACCTGTTGGACTTTAACCTGGTGTCGTGAGACTTCTTACTGTGTTTACCCCAGTCCAACACCGGTATCTCCACGTCATGACCCCATGCAGTGGCAGCTAGTGTTCTTAAATTTCTCTAACTGCTCCCTGTTAAGGTGCTGCTTAAAACCTACAACTTAGACCAAGCATTTGGCCATTAATTTATGTAGCATGGCATTGTTTTCCTTTCTAACAGTCTCTACATGCTGCCTCACGCAACAAGCCTTTTGAGTATGCGCAGTGCATTTTTATTTTCTATTTAATGGTGATCTCTCATTTTAAGATTGAGGTCAAAGAAAAAAATGAAGGAGAACTGGGGAGCAGATTTGAGGTGAAAAAGTCAATAATCACTAATGAAACTTCTAAGTATTCTTCATTCTTCCAGATACTAACTAACTTTAATAAATATGCATTTGCTATAAATGCCATGAGGTGACATCAATAATGTGATCCAACAAAAAATTTTGTGCAAACGCTTAGTGGAATTCAACAGGTTAACAGAAAATAATTATTCCAGTCAGTATACCTGGGTGAAATGAGCAGGAAACACATGAAATCTCCAATATATATCTGGTTATTGTATGTTGAGACAGTACCTCACCTGATGAGTTAAGTCTGAACAGATTCCTTTTTCCTTCAGCTTTTCTAACACCAATCCAGTGGGCCAAATGGCCATCTTTTGTGCACGATTTAATCCAGTTGAAGGATTTTGCTGTCTTGAATAATGTGCAAGGCTGCATTGTTAATTAAAAAACAAATGTTTTCTTTAGTCACACAAGCATAGCATTTTTTTCTGTTTTTACTGATAGTTGGGGAAATTTCAATTAGAGAATTGTGATGATTTACTTAACCTGCCTGTGTGCACATTCTGTGATGTTGTAAACATGTAATATGTAAATTGTGGGTTTTGTTCTGCATCTCCATTGTTGAGTGAGGTCATTGTCTATGAGTTGTATTCAATTACCACTTGAATGCAAGTGGACTGTTAAGTGCTGTTTCGTTAATGTTGCAACAGAAAAGAGAGGGCAGCTTCTGAAAGGCGATTTCTGAATTATTGCAGCCCAATACAGATGGGGTGTCTTCGTTTTGTGAAGGGCCACCCTTAGAGGGCAGCGTGGCCTGTCCGTTTAGGCATTGTTGCTGCAGTTTATTCCAGATATATTTTTCCCTATCCATACCATATACTGAATACCCAAGCCTGTGTAATGATCCATAAAATAGGTCCCATTTACTAACACAAGACCAAATGGCGAGAACAATGATTGATACTGACAAACGTACAATAACACCACAGCAGGGGTGTGCGCAAATTAATTGTACTCTGCAGCTGCAGCTACAGCTATCGACTTGTAGTGGCTACTTGTGTGCTTCTGCCCATGCAACTGAATAGCAGTCTGTTTTGTGAAGACTGGAGGACATGTAGGCTGAATCCCACCAGACAGCCGTGTTGTATCATTTATTTTGTATGTTTGCCGCCATAAGCAGTGCAGGACTTGCATGTCTCCAAACAATTAGTTATAAAAACACAAGGGGCGTTAAGTGAGAGATCACCGTGGTACCCGAGAGACGGTCACATTTGGAGATGCAGCCCTGTTTCTCTCTCTTTCCCTGCCACCACCACCCCCCCCACCACCCGAATCAAAAAAAACATTGCCACCACCACCTCTTCTCTGGAGAGTTATGACACACAACCTGTCATCTGTCAACCAGTAACCAGTGAAAGGGAGAATCCCTCATTCACAGCCCACAAAGTAGGAGCCAGTTGGTTTTATTTTACTTGTGTTGTAATGAATTGTTAACCAGGCTCAAGGCCTATACACAACAGGCTTCAAAGAAACAGCTGGTAGAGGAGGCAGTTAAAGCTGAACAATGCATCTGTCAGACCGTACCTTTTGAGACAATGTACACATAAAACTTTCAGCAGTTGTTAGCCTTTCTCATTTAAAACAAAACTAGGGGAGAATGTGTTTTTTTTCTAAAATTGATGATTTTGTATTTGTGTTTATATTTAGAAAGTTCTTGTACAACTTTCACCATCACAATGCCGTGTTAACTTTTGTGAATAGCTTTACTCACTGCCTTTGGGGTGTTGTCATCTCTTGCAGAGCAGGAAAAAATTGTTAGAAAGTACAGGACAATCACCTCAACCTGTAACTCTCATTGCAAGTAACGTTTTCCATATATAAGGGATGATTTTGATTTTGTGCAGATGAAGATGCAAAGTATTTATACCTTGTAATAATTGGACAATTTGTTACCATTTATGAGGGTAGTTAATCTACAAATTCAGAGAGATTCATAGAATCCTGGAATCTACAGTGCAGAAGGAGGTCATTTGGTCCATCAAGCCTCTACCAGCAACAATCCCACGTAGGCCCCATCCCCGTAACCCTACATATTTACCCTCCTAATCCCCTGACAGTAAGAGGCAATTTATCATGGCCAATCAACCTAACCCACACATCTTTGAACTGTGGGAGGAAACCCACATAGACACGGAGAGAACGTGCAAACTCCACACAGTCAGCCAGCTGAGGCCAGAATTGAACTCCCCCCAAATTCAAGTTCACCTGAAAGCAAACCTAGAAATTAGAAAGAAACCTCAGAGCCTGCTACACGTCCATCACTTTACAAGACCCATGCTTCAAATTTAAAGCATTGAAACCGTCCAAGAAGCTACCTGTCTGCAACTTTCATCTGTACCTAATCTTTGTAAAAGCAGAAAATGCTTGTAGTGTTGGTTCTCAAACTGTAGGTCTGTGATGATTTACAGAAATAGAATGTTTTCCCTGGCTGTTGAGTCAAGAACTTGGGGACATAATCCCTGGAAAAGGGGTAGGTCCCTAGGATTATCCGATCTGCAATGACTTGTATTTTGGCCCTGGGTCAGACAAAGACCATGAGTTAATGTTATTTACAATAACTTCAATTGAACTTAAATTCTTTTCACTTGCATTCTATGCACATGCTCTTAACTTATTTCTGGAAACAGCTGCTAGATAAAAGGTGTCTTCTGAGTTTAGCATGATTCTGTCATTTTTGTTGAAATGTTTTTAATAGTCAATTTAGGCAAATTATCCCATAAGCAAAATGGAAGAGATATAATGAGCATTTCAAACCCAATCTCCCAAATATTTGTAATTTAAAAAGGAGGGATTGCGAAGTACTGTCCACATGTTGGAACAGGTAATCCATTCAGCCCCTCAATCTCAAGCCTGTGTGTCACGATTCAAAACTTGTTTATGTTTAGGGCAAATTATACCCATCAGAAATTGTTTCTTTTAATGCTGATGTCAACTGCCTGAAATTCCCAGGACACCAATACCTGGCTCTGTCAAGGCATAGGATGCATTTTCAGCTCCAAATGCAATCTCTACTCCTGTCACTAATTTTATTTCCCCATTGTAACCACTATCTCTGGCATAACCAAACTGGTTATGACCTCTGTGTCCTTCTTGACCCTAAGCTGTACTCCAACCCCCTTCATATTCTCCATCACAGCCTCCCCCCACCCCCAGCCCACTTAACTTCTGTAACATCGGCTCTGCCCTGCTGCCACTAAAGCCCTCATCCATAGCCGTGTCACCTTCAGACTTGACTATTTCATGGTCTGCAAGCTGGCCTTTCCTTCACTAACTTGGTTAAACCTCTGTGCAGGGCAGGATGGATGAGCAATGTTCAGATGCCTCCTCTTACTAGCTTTCCATCAAAATAAAATTCTCATCTGTGTTTAAATTTCTACGTGCTCTTACCTCTCACTATCTTTGTACCATTCCCCATTTCTGCAAACGCATCCTGAACTCTGATTCCAGCTTTTTCACACCGCCAATTATTGCCAATTATCCCTTCAGCTTCCAAAAGAAATTCTCTCTGCTCCTCGATTGTATCCACCTCCTTTTAAGACCCCTCCAAGATATCTATTGGACCAGATACCTCTTGTTTTGGATTAGTATCCTTTGTTTTACCCCTTAGAGGGATACTTTCCAAGCTGTTGAAGTGGAATCAAGCAACACCCTGATCAGTGTGGGTATTTGAATGTCAAAATTCATAAGGCGTAAAAGCAGCATTCTGTGGATGCTGGAAAAAAAGAAATAAAAACTGCAAATGCTGGATGAACTCATCAGGTCTGGCAGCTTCTGTGAAGAGAGGAATCAAATTAATGTTTCGAGTCTGTAGAACCCTTAAAACATTAACTCTGTTTTTCTGTCCACAGATTTTGCCAGACCTTCTGAGCTCAGCCAGTATTTTCTTTTTTGTTTCATAAGGGCATAGCTTAAAGCTATCTGATTTAGTCATTCTTAGCATGGCTCATATGAATGTCTATTACTGTAATTTTAACTACACCTAAGGCAAATACCTAATAGTTACTGCATGTATGAGTTTGTTGTCAAGCGTATTGCAGTTCTGCATAGCAAGTTGCAGGGCACTTGTTTCTGATCCTTATGGATATAGTTACTGATGTCCAGGTGCTCAATCTCCTGTTGCTTCAGTGTTTTTTATCCCCAAGGCTGTGTTTGAGTATGGGATTAGTTATGTCTTTCTGTCCAGTTGGATAATATGAACATTCAGGCAAATTTGTCCTTCATTAAGCACCAGAGCTGAATAACAATAGTAATGGTAAGGTAAATCCATCTGTTTAACCCTGATCTTTGCTTGCAAATTTTAATCTGAGTGCTAGCCAGATGGACATTGGATCTGATTACAGGTGACGAGAGAGAGGAAAAAAAACAAGAAGAATCCTCAGCAAACAAGTGCTGATAAATTAACAGTTTTGTGACTAAGACTAGTTTGCAACAAGAGATGAAAATAAACAGGGTCGTCTTAAATACAAACAAAACATAGACACTGAATGTCTGTGTTCAGTTACAGGGTCCAACAAACAGAGGCCATATGTGATACATAGATTGAAATAAATGGAGATGAATTATAACTATGTAAAACAATGGCAAAAATTGCAGGTTTCAGCAGAATTCCAGCCTGACCCTTAGTTGGTTCTTCAACATACTGCTCCAGAATCCTATCTTGTACGAACTCCACAAATTCATCGTTTTCCACATTCATGCTGATTTAGGTTAAGGCAGCCTATATGGAAATTGAAGTCACCCATATTAACTCATATGTAACCCATGCGTATCTAATTTCCTGACCTACACCATCCCCAACATTACCATCACTATTTCGTGGCCTCTGAGCAACTTTCATCAATGTTTGCTGCCCCTTTCTATTCCTTAGCTCCACCCAATTTATTCTACATCTCAAACCTTGATCTGAGATTTTCTATTACTAATGTAGTGATCTTGTCTCTTAAGAGCGCTCCCCACCTCCTTTTACCTTTTTGCCTATCTTTCCTAAATAGCAAATATCCTTGGATGTTCTGTTCCCAATCTTGATCGCCCTGTAGCCCTGCCTTCATAATAGCAATGAAATCACATCCGTTTACCACAACTTGTGCCTCTAAATCATCAACCTTGTTGTGAATGCTGCATGCATTCAGATTTAGTGCTTTTAATTATATCTTTTAATATTATTCTGCACTCTAATTGGACTGAAAAAAAAAAGTGGCAGAGCATGAAGAAAAGGAGACAAGTTCCCTCTGTCTGACTCCAAAAACCGAAAAGCAAAAGGAAACAGGTGGATGTTGGTGAATTACAACTTCTTTTGATTGTGGTATTATTGTAAATTTTAGATGTAACTGGATCAAATGCAGATGATTTTTTATGCATGCATCAAAATTCCAATGCTACTGCGACCTCTGTTCAATGTCTTTAGCGTTAAGACTGTACAATGATTGGGTAGCTTGTCAATACAGCAAGTAAAATAAGGTTGAAATTTTTTGATCAATTAGCTAACGTATCATTTAGAACAAAAAGTATCTAAAAGACTGCAAATCCAAAAAACTTTCATATGAGCTTCATTCTAAATATTTGCCTCCATTTTCAAAATGACCTGTGGTTTTGGCGCTTGTAGTATTGTATAACTCTTGAGTTTGATTATATTTTCTTTTGGTTTTGCTTTAGGTGCACCAAGTGAGGATCCAATGTTCCCGAAGGTGGCATGGCCAACTCCGGACCAGTGTCCTAGATGCCATGAAGAGATTCAGGGACTCCATACCTGGAAGGAGGAAGAGGTTCTGGCATTTTTGAAGTCTCATTACGGCGTGGACAACATTTCGTATAAATATAGTGAATATGACTTGCAAGCAAACAAAGCAAGGAAAGCAGCTGCAGAAAGTAATGAAAATGAGGGTAAAAAGCAGGTACCACCACCACCAGAAAATGGCCACAAGAAGCAGAAAGGCAACCTCCAGAATCTAGGCCAAAACTCAAGACGCAGTGCCTTGACAAAACCTGAAAATGGCCATCTGGCTGACAGTAACCGGAAAAGAATTTCTTTTGACCGGGATGTGGCCAGCCTGAAGAAAGAGTTTAAACAATCTGTTTCATTTTTTGGAATAGGGTTTTCCAGTGTGGACATGAGCCTGTGTGTCATGTTGTACGCAGCTTCCTGTTTTTTCCTAATGATCATGTACCTCTACTTCCAAATGAGATCCAAAAAGTGGAAAACTAGATATGTTTGCCCTTTTGTTTAAGACCATTTTCAACTATGTTGCAGAAGGAAAATGGCTTCATGTAGTCATTCTGATGAGGGTGTGGTGAACCTTTGTTTTCCACAGAGCACACCTTCACTACTTTTTTTTTTGTAGCATTTTCAATCTGGGTAAGGAAGTGAAAGTTTAGTTCTAACGTTATCTTGATCATGAATATGTTTTACAGCAACTCTGTTACCTTTGGGCGATAAGAAAAATGGAAAATAGGTTTGAATTGCTTGGCTGCCTTTTAGAGCATTTAAAGAAATGACCCAGGAACTCATTTCGCCCTTTTTTTTTCTCAGCAACACTCCTGACTGCTGATTCTTACTGGTTTACAATTCCATGGAGGCTGGACACCCAGTGGTAGCTCACCCAAGCAGCTAATTTTCGCACAAACTGTCTTGACAAATATCAGGCTACTCGACTCTGGGTAGTAGCCATGCTCCTTCTCCACCTCCTTGAAAACTGGGCAGGGATCTAGTTCATTCCCCTAGTATATTTGTCTTCACTACCCTCCCTAACTGATTCCAAATGTCCATCACTCTTTAGAGGAAGTCTGTCCTAATAACTACTTCAGGCTAATTTCCCGCTATCTTAAATATCTCCCTGGTCCTACATTTCCACCCCTACTTTGAAGTGATATTTGGGTTTATCTTCCTCATAGATATGATGACTTCTGTATTTCTCCTTGTGCTTTCCCTCCCCAACCTTGATTTTCATGCAAGCTTTTAAAAAATTTCATTTTACACAAATTGAAGTGTTTCTATTCAGCATTTCAGCATCGGTGTCCAGGTAGGTTTTTATTTAATGGACTAACCTTGTACATTCTGGCCTGTGAATTTCAGCGTCTCTACTCTTTTTTTTTAACCCTTACACCAAGGATTAATCTCCTTCCCCTGTGCACCATCTCACATATGTGTTCTTTGTGATTGGGCAATAATTGAATGCAATAATTCATGTTTGACCAATTGTGCAGCCCTGGCATGGCCCTGGCATAGCCATTACAGTTCTGGCTAAACACAGTTTCACCTTTTTTAATAGCTTCACCTCATTGTCCAAACATTAGCAGTACTGAATGAGCTGTTACTGTCTAGTTACTTTCCAAGATCCCTCTGCTGAATCAAGCACACTCATTGTACACTTATGCACTTTTTTTAAGACCAATGTCTGGTATTTTACGTGCGACAACATCACACCAGCATGGACTATACTCCAAATTTCTAGTTTTCAATCGGCCTGAGTCTGTGAAATATTTTGCCTATATTTTTGGAAGGTGTATTTTTCAATGATAAAATGTTAATTAAAAAACTTGCCTGAAATGAAGGCATTCAGTTATTTTAACAAGTGGTAGTAACTGTATCCCTTTCAACTGGAGCATGTACTAACCAAAGCCTCATGCTCATCTGCCTGTGAAAAAGTTTTGAGGCATTACTGCCATGGAAATTTTTTTCTACATATTTTGTATAACGAAGGTGCTGAAAGGGATAGTCATTTGTCTGCCTGTTTATAGCCTGCAAATAGTTATGGTACTTGTGTCAAGTCAAGATTTGCCTAGTGCTACATCTATGAATTTTAAGCATACAGAAATATTTTTGGTGTCACCAGATATTTGCCTGTTGATGTTTAACTGGCTGACTGTGTTCACTGAGCAAGTGTGACACTTGCTCAGTGAACACTGAGCTTTTGCAGGGATGCTGAAATGACTCTTGTTTAATAATGTTAACTCTGTTCAAACCATCCCTCTCTTTAAAAACAATCTTTAGATTTGTTATAAATACAATTGCCAGATCTTAAGAGGCTGTAACAGCAAGGACGTATTGAACATTGCACTAGTACAGTAGTTTAATAGGGTGATTGCTGTTGGGAGGTGACACACATGGCCATGATATTGGGCCAGGGTGGTTTTTTTACAATAATGGAGGGCAATGTGGGTGGTGGCTAACACTTCAATCTGATTTGTGCCACAGTCTGACATTCTATAGCCTGAAATGTGTGTAAAAAGGGACCTTGTTTTTGTCATTTACTAGATTTTCATTTATGCATTGAGGTGGACAGATTGTGATGTCCACAGCATGTGCTGAGACCAAATGCCAACAAGTTCACTGTGTGCTTCAGGCAGAGAATGGTCCTATTTGAATTTTAAATGTGCTAAATAGCTGCCCAACTTTGAGGAAGGGACCAATTACCTCGTGTTTCCTCCACCCTTCCTTTTATATAAAAAAAAATCACTTTGAAGAGTCAAATGAATGTTCAGTAGTACTATTTGCAGTATTATCCAGTGAAATATCACCCCAAAACTACCTGAAGCTTCTCCAGAAATTGTTGCGCCACTGGAGGAAGTTTTCAAGCTGTCTTTGTCCTGTTACATTTCTAAACCGACCGTGTGCCATTTATTCATTCAGAAGCTGCCTTCACTTCAGAAGTGTTTCCTAAAGATCATAATTGCATGTATTTATTTTGTTCATAGCTGCCTTATTCAGTTTATTGAAACTGTTGTACTCTGACATATGTGCCAGTCAATGCTGTATGTTTTCATTAGGAAAAAATGTAGGCAGTCTTTTGTACTGAACAGAAATTGAAGGAAACTTAATTCTATTTGAAATAAAATACTCTGCAAAGAATTCCTAAGTCTTTTGTATTTATGCAGTTATCTCCTGGCTTGCTTATTTTAGAAAGCAGCAATGTACTTGTGAAATTATTTGTGTTGCGTCTTAACAGGTAGTGGTTCTTGTGTATCACTAGTGCAATGAATGATTAGCTTTTGGACATCTTCCCCACATGAGCATTTGGAGAAGTTTAAAATTCAACGTTACTTCTGCAGGTAAAGGAAGCAGTGTGGAGCTTCAGACCCAAGTAATTCTTGCTCTGAGAACCAGATTCTGTGCATACTTGCATGTGAGTGTACATGCATGTAACTGCACTGAGCTACAGTATTCCCTCAAATGTTCCAAGCAATCTAAAATTTATCCCACCATGAACCAAATAGAACAACTCAAGGGATATTGTTCACCTGAATACTGGCCAAATCTTACTGGCAAGGAACCAACAAAACAATTCATTGTAAAAATAGTTCAGCAGATGTTGATGTGACGCTACCTTCTCAGTTTTTAAAATTTTAATTATAAATTCTAACAGAACTTGAATTTATATAGCATTTTTTATAATCTCTGGAAGTTTTCCTTTTTATGGAGAGGAATATTTTAAACACTAAATCAACAAAATATCTTTAATGTCAGTGCTGACGTTCTTGCATAAAAATTAAGAGTAAGCCATTCGGCCCCTCACGCTTGCAATGTCATTCAATATAATCATGGCTATTCATTTATCTCAATGCCACACTCATCCTTGATTACAGAGATCACTCAAAAGAGAGTTATTGGTGTTCAGAATAATGGGAAAGAATGTACAATTATTTCAATACTAGTTCTGATTTTTTTTTATATGGCTTGTCAAGATAAAATATAGTCTTTGGGTCATATCTCTAAACTTAAAAGTAGCATGTAATGGAACAAAGATGATGTTGGGGGATGTAGATGACTACCAATCTAAATTGTTTTTCCTCATCATGATGGGCATAAAACGCTGGGTTTTTTCATTTAGAAAAGCCAGGATTTCAAGGAGGAGATCTCTAGAAATAATGAAAATAGGAGCAATTCACTTAGCCTAGGACCCTGCTCTTTCATTCTGTATGATCATATCCTCTACGCTATACTCCTGCTTTCTCCCCACACCCCTTAACACAATTAGATTCTAGCAATGCATTTGCCTCTAAGATATTCAGTGACTTAGCCTCACAGCCTTCTGTGGTAGACAATTCCATAGATTCACCACCCTCTGTGAAGAAATTTCTCATCAGTCCTAAATGGCCTATCTTGATATTGTGACTCCTTGATCTTAGACGCCCCACCCCACAGCCAGAAGAAACAACATTTCTGCATCCAGGCCTGTCAGAATTTTATGCATTTCTATTAGATTCCCTTTGATTCTTGCGAATACAGGCCTAGTTGATCCAATCTTTCCTCAATGACAATCCTACCATCCCAGAATCTGCCTGATGCGCATTTGCTGCACTCCCTGTATGGCAAGTATATCCTTTCTTAGATAAGGAGAATGAAACTGCACACAATACCCCAGGTGTGGTCTCACCAAGGCCTTCTACAGCTGCAACATGATGTCCTTGCTCCTGTACTCGAGTCCTCTTGCAATGAAGGCCAACATGCTATTTGCCTTCCTAACTGCTTGCTTTATCTGCGTGCTTGCTTTTATCAGCTGGTGAACGAAGGTGCCTGGGTCCTTTGTACATTAACATTTCCCAACCTATTATATTTAAATACACTATTTTGTTCCTCTGTTTGAAAGTGGATAGTTCACATTTATGCATGTTTTAATGCATTTTCCATGTATTTGCTCACTCAACTTGACTTAAGTGATCTTGAAGCCTCTTAACATCCCCCTCACCATTCATATTACAACCAAGTTTCCTTTTGTCAGCAAACCTGTAAATATTATATTTGGTTCCCTCATCCAAATCATTGTATATTGTGAGCAGCTGGGGCCCAAACACTGATCCTAGAAGGACCCCACTATTCACTGTATGCCACTTTAAAAAAGATCCATTTATTCTGACTATTTACTTCCAGCCTGCTAAACAATTCTTAATCCATACCAATATGATATCCCAATCCCTTATGCTTTTATTTTGCCCATTTTCCTCTTGTATGGGATTTTATCAAACTTTCCTGAAAATCTAAATATACCAATTCCACTAGTTCACCATGTCTATTCTATTAGATATATCCTCAATAAACTCCACTAGGTTCATCAAACATGATTTTCCTTTCATTAATCCAACTTGATTTTGTCTAATCCCAATGATATTTTCTAAATTTCCTGTTATCACATCCTTTATAATACATTCTAGCATTTTCCCAGTACTGATGTTAGGTTGATCGGTCTATAGTTCCTTGTTTTCTCACCCTCTGTTTTAAATAGTTGAGTTACATTTGCCCCTGCAATCTGTTGGGACTGTTCCAGCATGTATAGAATTTTTGAAGGTGACAACTAATGTATCCACTATTTCTGTAGCCATCTCCTTTAGTACCCTGGGGTGTAGATTATCAGTCTTGGGGATTTATCAGCTTTCTGTTCCATTAATTTCTCCAGAACACTTATTTTAGTAAAGCTAAATGTCTTCAGTACCTCTTTTTGTCACTAGACCCTTGGTTCTCTAGCATTTATGAAAAATTGTGCGCCTTTCCTGTAAAGATAGAACTGAAGTAGTTATTGCTCAATTTTCTTGTTCTGTTATTAATTCTCCTGATTCAGACTGTAAGAGACCTACATTTGTCTTCACTAATCTTTTTCTTTTTACTTAAAGAAGATCATACAATCCACTTGTTATTTGCAAGTTTGCTCTCATACTCTACTTTTTCCCCCCACAATCTCTTGGACCTACATTGCTGAATTCTGAACTGCTTCCAATCTTCAAACTTTTTCTAGCAACTTTATATGACTCCTCATTGGACCTAGTAATCTTTATTTTATTAGGCATGATTTGAGCCACTTGCTGTGTTTTTGTGCCAGAAAGGAATGTATAAGTGTTGTAATGCATATATTCATTCCTTAAATATTAGCCATTGCTTATCCATCATCATGCTTTTTAATGAATTTCCCCAAGCTATCTTGACCAATTCAGACCTCATACCTCATACCTTTTGCAGTTTCTTTTGTTTAGATTTAGGACCCTAATTTCAGATTGGACTTGTTCACCTCCCATGCTAAAGAATTCTATCATATTGTGCTTAAAATTATGAAAGAATTAGACACTGTCCCTGTGAAGGCTATTTTAGTTTAGTTTTAATTTGCATTTCAAGCCAGTCATGGATCTAAGTGATGTTTGAAGGTATGTTTTGCAGAGTAATTTGCCTCTGCCACTAATTGCTGACTTTCACAGTGAATGTGTCTCTTTTAGAAGCATTCAATGGTATGCCAGTTGATTTTCCTGGAAATGGCCAATAGAAAAGATTTATCACTCAGTCGTGATGGTCTCTTGGAGTTTGCATGATGGCATTCAGGTTACAGAGGAGCTTGTATTTATCTTGCTAAACTACCTTACCACTTGCCTTTACTGGAACTGTGTAGGCCTGGAGGTGAATGTGCAAAAGATAATTCCTAGCTAAGATAGAGTCAGTGGTCTTGTGCATTTCCATTTAGTATGTATATGGTGTCACGAAACATAGCTGAGACATTTAGTTTTCGTCAACATTCAAAAATTATACCTAAATGACACAAGGCTTTTTGTCACAATATTCGTGTATCTTTCTACTTGATGTACTTTCAAGATTTAGTTTTGGAAAAAAATATCAGGGGTACACGATCGCTTCTCATTTTAAAATAAGTACAATATAAATTTGACAAGCTTTTAGAAAGTTTTTATTTCAAAACAATCTGAAATTATTAAGCAGAAAAGGCTAAAATCTAAACTTTTTTTTCCATCAATATAGGTGTCTTGTTTCTAATGCATAGCTGGAAATCGGGTACATTGCACTTGATGTGGATATGCCGGCGTTGGACTGGGATAAACACGGTAAAAAGTCTAACGACACCAGGTTTAAGTCCAACCAATTTATTTGATAGGAAACTCACAAGCTTTTGGGGTTTGTCCCTTCGTCAGGTGAATGGAGTTCTGGCCTCAGACAGCATATAAAGCACAGACAGTTTACAGATTACTGATTAGAATGTGAATCTTTACACCTAACCTGCTGTTCAAGTCCTAAAGTGGCCGACAAAGTGTTGCGCTATCTGTAACCCCCGTGACTTGCCTGGGTTTGCAAAATCTCACTTACTGTACTGTCTGGAGACAATACATATCTCTAACCTGTGATCAGTGCTCCTTTCACTCACATTGTCGGCCACTTTAGGACTTGAACAGCAGGTTAGGTGTAAAGATTCACATTCTAATCAGTAATCCGTAAACTGTGCTTTATATGCTCTGTCTGAGACCAGAACACTCCATTCATCTGACAAAGGGACAAACCCCGAAAGCTTGTGAGTTTACTATCAAATAAATCGGTTGGACTTAAACCTAGTGTTGTCAGACTTTTTATATTGCATTTGCACAGAGTTCCAATCCAAATGCACACTCAATTGGGCAAAAGTATCAAGTCTTGGATGAAGCTCTTATGCACAAAAGCACAATGTAATAGGTTTATTTAATCATGTTGTTATGAAAATATACATTTTAAAGTTATTTTGGACATTAGAAATCTCTTACTGAGAGAAGAACAATAAAAACATTTGCAGAAAGCATTTTGAGTTCCGGAAACCCAGTGGCCAGACTGAAAATAATGATAAATTTATATAAGCAATTACAAATCCCTTGCATCCACATTTATAATTGGAAAAAAATTAGCATGTAAAGCTTAACGAAAGCATGACATGGTGAAATCAGATTGTGCAGACTTGAAGCATATTTGGATGTAAAATATTAACATAAAAATGGACATAATTACAAGTGGCAATACATGGTTTAACAGTGCAGAATTTCGAATTTGTGGTTTTTGGGAATGTTTTAATTTCCATCGTAACTTAGTGGATGTATAATTCTCATTTATCCCAAAGGGTAGTGGAGGCTGGGTCATTAGAAGTATTTAAAGTGAAGGTGGATAAATACTTAAGAACATAAGAAATAGGAGCAGGAGTAGGCCATCCAGCCCTTCGAGCCTGCCCCGCCATTCAATAAGATCATGGCTGATCTGTCGCTGCTCAGTTCCACTTTCCCGCCCTCTCCCCATAGCCCTTAATCCCCTCTCTTATCAAAAACCCATCAACCCGCGTCTTAAAAATATTTAGCGAGGCAGCCTCCACCACTTCAACGGGCAGAGAATTCCAGAGATTCACCACCCTTTGAGTGAAGAAGTTCCTCCTCAACTCCGTTCTAAACCGCTCCCCTTTTATCTTGAGGCTGTGCCCCCTAGTCCTACTGTCTTTTTTGAGCGGGAAGAGTCTTTCCACCTCTATCCTATCCATCCCATGCATCATCTTATACGTCTCAATGAGATCTCCCCTCATTCTTCTGTACTCTAACGAGTACAAGCCCAGTTTATTCAGCCTCTCCTCATAGCTCAACCCCCTCAACTCCGGTATCAGCCTAGTAAACCTCCTCTGCACTCCCTCCAAGGCCAAAATATCTTTGCACAGGTGCGGTGCCCAAAACTGCACACAGTACTCCAGCTGCGGCCTCACCAATGCCCTATACAGCTGCAGCAAGACCTCCCTACTTTTATATTCAATCCCCCTCGCTATGAAGGCCAGCATCCCATTCGCCTTCCTGACCACCTGCTGCACCTGCAAGCTGGGTTTTTGCGACTCATGCACAAGGACCCCGAGGTCCCTCTGCACCGTCGCCTGTTGCAGTTTTTCGCCCCGTAAGTATAGATCGAGGAATGGAGAACTATGAGAAAATGATGCAGAAATGGAATTGAGACTGTCATAGCTTAACCGTGATTGTATTGAACGGCTGGGTGTGCCTGAGGAACCGGGCCTACTCCTATTTTGTATTCTGGTGTTCACAACTCAATTATAGATGTATAATCTGCAATAACTCGTCTTATAACAATGAGTAGATGGTTTACATTATCCAAATAATCAGAATTAGCAGTCTAGTTGCCTGGCTGTGCTTTTTAATGAAAAGGGAATGCTTACATAACGTGTTATTTGTAAGATTCAATCGAGCAGTTTCTCTACTATATGACCAGGTGTTTGTGCACACATTGAAATACAAGGTGTATTTTCCACTAATATATCCCCTCTCTGACCAAACCCCACTCCTAAATTCAACGTTTCTCTGAGGTCATGGTTGGTAAAGTGACTTTATTTCCTATTGCTCCTTATGATTAGAATAGCAGCAGGAAGAAAATAACTAAAATTTGTGCAGTGCCTTATCACGTTAACTAAGCAGATCCTTAACTTGCTGTAGTCTACCACTCTTCCTTTAAGATAGTCCTTAAAGCTTACCTTTACTGCCAGCTTTTGGTCAACTGTACATTCACAATCTTTTTATGTGCCTCAGTGTCAATGTTTGTTTAGTAACGCTCCTTGGGATATTTTGTATTAAGGGCAATATACAGATGAAAATTGTGGTTGTATGGGCAGAAAATATTTTGAATGAACAGATCAACTCAAAAAAATGTAGACAAATTTACTTTTTTAACAAAACGGCTGATGGGTTTTTTTTCTGATTCCAGAGATCTGAATACTACCTGATGTGTTTTAAGGAGGTTTTATAGCACAGAGCAACTTATATCCCTGGACCATTATGCTTGCTCCAAAAATACAATGAATTAGCTAATTATCTGTTAAATATTCACAACTTCATTAGACCTTCTAAAATGTCCTGTCCATTTTGTAAACTTGTGGGACTTCATAATTATTTATTGTTCTAAACCTGGCTATGTAGCTATATGGTATCTTGGGTAATGTTTTAAAATTTGTTAGTTATTTGCTGTTAGGTTGCTGGACTCAAACCCCAAAGTATATTATGAAGTCAGATTAGACCCCAATATTTTTCATTTTTGGCATAAATATGAGGATTTGACACTTTGATTTTTTTTAATTAAAACAAGCTTTATTCATAAAAGTTCACATGCAGCTCAAACAAAATGAAGTAGTTTGACTTCTAACAGTTGGACAACACTTAAAATGAAAGGAAACAATTTTTGTTTCTAACTTATCACTACTTCAGTTCCAATTAAGCAATATTTCTCTTGTAGACTTGAAACTCACTTTCTCTGACTTGGGTAACAGGTGTGAAGGTTCCAGAAAGTCTTTGCAGAGACTGGTCAGACAGAGAAGCCTGTAGGCTTCTATCTTTTAACAACCCCCTGGTATCTGAACTCAGAAAGCTGTTTTTCTCTGTGACATACCTAGCCCTTCCCAATAACTACAGCACATGACTTTATGACCCTGTGTAACTAACTCACATTCCATTACTTTAATCAACAAAAGTACGAGGGATTCTCTCTAGTTATAGACAAAAAGCAAATAATTTCATTTTGAGTAAACACTACAGGGTTAAATTATCCTGCTTTCCAGCATCTGCTGAATTCCCTCCATACACACCAACTGCTTTGAGGAAAAAAAATACAACTTTAAACACATTACATCAATAGCACAATATTCATACCTCCCCCTTAACTAAAATGAACTAACAATATGAAAAGATGGCTTCATTTTTCTAAAGCCTCTAGTTTTCACACCATTAATATTCTATAAGATATAGACCTTATTACATGCAAAGTTAAACAGCCATATAGTCCAGTTGAGTTTTTCTTTTCCAATGTTGAAAGTTCCATCCATCTTTCATTAAAGTCATGATAAAGCATCTGCAATTCTCTCTGCTTTGCTCAACACACTTGTTCAATGGCTTCCTCTTTCTTTTCAAAGACCTTCCATTTCCAATCTTGCTTTGATTCTGAAACTGAACATTGTTCTGTTGCCGTGATCGTAATTTAACCCTGGTAATGTCCTCAGAGAGCTGGGCAGAATCCAGAGGGTAAACGTTTACATTGAATGCAAAGTGCCACAAACTACTTCAGATTTACCTTTTAATTTCCTTTGAATCCAACCAATTTTTTTGATTTTTAGAATCCTGAAATGTTAGACTGTAGTAATCTTTTTCAGAAGATTGAGCTGCTCTCAAACTTTGTTAAAGGGCCCTTTATCTTTGCATGTTTTCTCAATTTCACATGTGTGTTCAGGGCCATCCAGAAGGGTCACTTTATACCTGCCCTTTGTCTTAATGGGCCTTAGTTCTTCTGTCTGATTGTCCAACTCCCAGTCCTGTTATGAAATGATACACTCAAAATTATTTCCAGAGTCTCCAATTGTATATCTTTCTGTTCCAATGTAGTTTATTAATTTGTTTGTTCTAGATCGTCATCATTTTCTGCATTGCTCTTTGGCAGGATTTGTTGTAATTATGACTTTAATGATAATTGTGGCAGCCATGCTGTTGTGAAGACCAGTGTAATTTACTCAAATATCAGCTCTAACAGCACTGTTTTCATGGGTATCAATTCCTGTGCAAGCTATATGGATTCATTATTCCAGAGTTCATTAGGAATGATAATGCCGTTTCATCAAACACCCTTGCTTCATGTTATTGTCCTTTTCTTCTATGGTAGTAAAATGCTTCTACTCTTCAATGTCCAACTTGAGATCACATGATTGCTGTCTGATCTAAATATTTCTTCTCATAGATGACGAGTTGTTGTTGACAGTCCTTGATTTCAACAACTCAGGAATAGGCTCCAAATCAGTCAACTTTCCTGCATCTGTCTCTGCACCTGCTCACTTTCCTTATTCACATCATTGTCCTGTTCTCCTTCTCTGCCTTTGCCAGTTTCATGTTGCACTCACCTGCCTCCATTCGTGCTTTCATTAATAATCACCAGACCTCCGTAGTATTTGATTGAGAATTTGGCTGCTGCATCTCAGATTAAGCAAGTGTCTGCTTCTCTTTCCGAAGCTGTGATTATGTCCATACAGATGTTGCTTAATTGGAACAGCACGTCCTACATTCAAATCGTGCACAATTACTTTGGTGTTTCCCAATGTGTTCCCACGTATAGCTCTATGTATTTTGTAATAACTCGGGTAATTTTGATTTTCCTCCAGAAGGTAACTCAGTAACTTATCTCAACTTCTGATAATTTCCTCATTGTCCAATTTAATGTGAAGAATTTCAAATTCAGAATCATCTGAGTTTGTTTCTTCACTCTGAGTTGTAACAACTAACACATCCTGCTTCTGCTTTCCTTCCCTATCAAAATACCGTTTGAACATATTCACGTTACACAGAATGTTCCTTCTCTCTGGCATTCTTATCAAATAATTTACCTCATTTTATTTTCTTTCAATTTGCCAAGGCCCACTAAACCTTGCTCTTAATGGTTCACCTACCACCAGTACTAAAGCAGTTTGTAGTTTTGTTAGTACTAATCTCGTATCCCCTTATTTTTCTATCACATGCTGTGCCACTTTTAAATACTGTCAAACCAACTCATCAGCCCTAAACTTTGACACACAGTCCATCAATGTATCTCAGAATGCTGACTCACCAATTTCTCCTTGATCAATATAAATCAACCTGTTACCTCATGACCAAAAATCAATTTGAATTTAACTGCTGTACCTATGCAGATCTCAACCTCACCTGTCACATTGGACATTAATAGTAATAGAGTAATTACTATTACTCTGTTAATAGTAATTTTAAAAGGCAGTTTTTAAAAATCCCCTTTGTAATTTCAGTTATTTTGTGCTATCCTCAGAGTTGTAGTTACCCTAGCCTCTTCAGCCTAGAGCTTTTTTTTATTAATTGGAAAAATACCCATTTATGCCATTAATACAGACACATATTCACACAGGCCCACAGTGCCATACCCACACTCACTTGCACACAAACATACACGCACACAGACTCCCATACATACACACACACATACACACACACACACTTGCACACTAGCACAACTCGTATACACACAGACTTCCATACATGCACTCACTAGCACACAAACATACTGATACAGAACCACACATGCACACGCTCACACAGAAACACATCACTCTCACTCTCACACACAGATGAAAGAATCATACCCTCCTATCAATACCCGCTGAAACAGTGACAGTAACACATTCACTGAGGTGAACACATACTCGCTTCACTTGCGTGCACACGCAATAATTACTTAAACAGTGAAGCAAAGTGGGTGGTACAAGTGTGTAATGCTATCCTGTGAATATTAGGAGGTTGAGTAGAAACCTGGTTACCATTCAGTGAGTGAGGAAAATGAAATCAAAACTGTTTTTGGAATAAACTGCCACCATCATCAGCCAGCAGTCACCTGCTGTTCAATCGGAACCAACTTCTTTCAAACTGTCGTTTTCACCTAATTATCTCACTTTGAAAGGCAGTTCCACAAAGAGCAAATTACTGCAAACTCTGGGCAAATTATACAGAGCCTGTGCCCAAGCAGACACGGCCAGCCTATTGGACAGAGAGGCTGAAGGTACAATGACATTGAGAGAGATCAGGTGCAACCAAATTCAATAGAACCTGAAATAAAGACACGAAATACTGGATAAACTCAGCAGGTCAGGGTGGGACAGCAGCACAGTGGTTAGCATTGTTGCCTCACAGCACCAGGGACCTGGGTTTGATTCCCAGCTCGGGTCACTCTCTGTGCAGAGTCTGCATGTTCTGCCTATGTCAGTGTAGGTTTTCTCCCACAGTTGGAAAGACGTACTGGTTAGGTGCATTGGCCTTGCTAAATTCTCCTTCAGTCTACCTGCAGAAGGCTGTGGAGGTCAGGTCCTTGAGTGTCTTTAAGACAGAGATAGACAGCTTCTTGATTAATAAGGGGATCGGGGTTATGGGGGAAAGGCAGGAGAATAGAGATGAGAAAAATATCAGCCATGATTGAATGGCAGGGCAAACTCGATGGGCCGAATAGCCTAGTTCTGCTTTTGTGTCTTACTCGAACAGAGGCAATTTTCACAGTAACTTCATTTCAGTATTAACATACGCCTACTTGTGAGATTAATAAATAAAGTTTAAACTTTAAAACATCTGTGGAGAGAGAAACAGACTTGAAGTTTCGAGTTCTTAATGAGTTCTAATACACATTTGAGTTGATTCAAGCCTCATGTTAGCATTAAAATGATACATTTTTACTGCCTCTGCCGATTTTCTAGTTTTGATAGCGGCGGGCAATCTTTCTGTTTAACAAGAAGTACCTGGGCAAACCACAGAAGTTTCTCACTCAGTGCCCCTCTCAGAACCGGCAGAGATTGTAGCATTGAGTGAGAATCCGGAAATTCGTGTCCCCCTTACAATCTTGTAACTGGGTTTTGAAGCGCTGTCTGATTATTAATCTTCTCTCAGCGTCTGGTAAACGGATTAAACAGGATCAACATACTCGCCCCTAACAAGTGCGAGAATCAAAGGGAACCCTCTTTTCGTTACTGTGAGGACACGAGCCGCGCAGAAGCTGTGTTTTTTTGTGAAAATTGGGCGCTCGACTTCGATTCTATTTAGCTCGCTAATTCCTAACTCCCAGGGTATGAGTAATTGTGGTTTATGCAGCAATCATTAAACAGAGACTCTACAGACCGCTAGACCCAACTGGTGGAGGTAGCGGGAGTTTAACCGTAACAAAGGAAGATTAGAGCAGATATTGGACACTTTGTCAAACAAATACAACACAGAATGTTGGTTTAAATCACAAGAGAAATTGTGCTGCTCCCGCAGTAAGCCTACAATCCTAGATCTCACACACCATCCACTGCACCAATGTTTCTCTATTCTACGCGATGAATGTTTAAGAATGCAGGAATCTGCCTGTACTTTCTAACATCTCTTCCCACACTTTAATCACACTTTCTGCGATGCTGTTCAATAGAAACCTGACCTGGAAAGTTATGATCCAGTATTTACATTCTGCTGGTATTATTTGACTGGCGATTTTTACAAAATAGAGTCCATCGGGGTCGGGGTTTCCTTAACAGAAAACCCAGAAAAAACACCCACACACACATCCCATCAACCCCAACACACACACCATCTATCCCAACACACACGCACACCCCAACACACGCGCACCCCAAAACACAGATACACACACACACCCCATCCACCCCAAGACACACAGACACATACCAAACAGACAGACACACACCCAATCCATCCTAACACATGCACCAAACAGACAGACACACCATCCACCCCAAACACACAGACACACCATCCACCCCAAACACACAGACACACAGACACACACACCAGACACATAGACACAAACACATACTCTATCCACCCCAAATACACAGACACACATCAAACACACATGCACCCCATCCACCCCAAACACATGGACACACACACCCCAAACACACACACACACATCCCATCCACCACAAACACACTGACACACACGCAGACACAAACCAAACACAGGCACATCCCATCCACTGCAAATACACTGACACACACACACAGACACAAACCAAATACATACGCTCCCCATCCATCCCAAACACACACGTGCCCCATCCATCCCAAACACACACACATCCCATCCACCCCAAACACACAAATACCCCATCCACTCCAAACACACACATACCCCATCCACTCCAAACACACAGACATACACCGAATACACACATACCCCATCCACTCCAAACACACAGACACACACCAAATACACACATACCCCATCCACCCCAAACACACACATACCTCATCCACATCAAACACATCCATCCACCCCCTCCCCCACTACACACACACACACACACACACACACACACACACACTCTCTCTCTCTCTCTCTCTCTCTCTCAATTTACCAAAATTCTTTAAACTGCCCCTGGATGATTTTGATTAATTGTTTTATCATTAGGATGCTGCTTGCTCTGGAGTAAATTTGCAAAGATATATTAATAACCTAGAAATATCTCATTTCTTTCACATTTTCCTCCTATCCCAGTTGTCTGCACTGAACTTTATTGAGTCTATTGACAAGCACAGATGAATTTACAGCTAAGTGTCACAGTTAAGTCTCTCCCTCCAAGGAAGATGATACTAAGATTGGCGGAGTTGTGGAAAGTGATGAAGATTGTCAGAGAATATAGCAAGATATAGATAGGCTGGAAAATTGGGCAGAGAAGTGGCGAATAGAATTTAATCCAGACAAATCTGAGGTGATACATTTTGGTAGATCCAATTCAGGTGGGATATATGAAAAAAATGACAAACCTGGGGCATAAACAGAGAGAGACCTTAGCATGCAGGTCCAGAGATCCTTAAAAGTGGCAGCACAAGTGGAAAAAGTGGTGAAGAAATCATATTGCATGCTTGTCTTCATCAGGAAGGGCATTGATTATAAGAGTTAGGAAATTATATTACAGTTATATAAAACATTGATTGCGCCACATTTGGAATACTGTGTCCAATTCTAGTCACCACATTACCAGAAGGATGTGGTGAGAGCGCAGAAAATGTTTACCAGGATGTTGCCCTGGTATGGAGGGTATTAGCTATGAGGAGAGATTGAATAAACTGGGATTGTTCTCCCTGGAAAGACAGGCTGAGAGGTGGCCTGATAGAACTTTATAAAATTATGAGGGGTATAGATAGAGTGAACAGTTGGAAGCTTTTTCTCAGGGCAGAAATGACAATTACAAGGTGACACAAGTTCAAGGTAAGGCAGAAAAGGCCCAGTGGAAATGTGCAGGAAAGTTTTTTTTTTACACAGAGCGTGGTGGGGGCCTAGAATGTCAAGTGAGGCGGTTGAGACAGATACATTAACCACTAAGACTTATCTGGATAGACGTATGAACAGATGTAGAATAGAGGAATATAAGCAGTTGGTCTAGATAGGACAATGTGATCAGCACAGGTTTGGAGGGCTGAAGGGCCTGTTCCTGTGCTGTAATGTTCTTTGTTCTTGGAAGAATGTCCAGCTCCCTATACTTCCAAACATCACTCAGTCTGATTTATGTGTTTCTTTTTTGAGATTTAGGTTTCACCAATTTTCTTCTGATATTAACAGAAAAGCTCAAAACTTGGAAGTAACATCAGGTCAAAAATACATCAAGGGCTGTTCAGATACTAATAGCCACGGGTTTACATTGGATCATTTGGGTGAGTGGTGGGGGAGAGGATTGGGTGAAATCTTTAAAGTGCACCAGTGACCCTTACCACCCCATTGAGTGTTTCAATAACACTCTAATCCTCATATATTGCACAGTAAGAAATCTCAAAGTTTATTTATTAGTCATAAGTAAGGCTTATATTAACACTGCAATGAAGTTATTGTGAAATTTCCCCTAATGGGTGGAAAGCAGAGCACCCGGAGGAAACCCACACAGGGAGAACATGCAAACTCCACACAGACAGTGACCCAAGCCAGGAATTGAACCCAGGTCCATGGTGATAGGAAACGGTAGTGCTGACCACTGTGCCACTGTGCAGCCCCTGATCACAACAAGAAGTTTCACAATACCAGGTTAAAGTCCAACAGGTTTATTTGGTAGTAAACACCAATAGCTTTCGGAACACTGTTCCTTCATCAGGTGAGTGGTGAGTAGGGTGTTGTGAGACTTCTTACTGTGTTTACCCCAGTCCAACGCTGGCATCTCCACATCGTGACTACCTGCGCACAACACTAGGTTAAAGTCCAACAGGTTTATTTGGAATCACGAGCTTTCTGAGTGCTGTTCCTTCATCAGATGAGTGGAGAGGTAAATTTCACAAACACTGCACATTTATAGACAGAGACCCAATTGCAAAATGATGGTTGGAATGCGCATCTTTACAGGTATTCAAGTCTTAGGCACGGACAGTACGAGTGGGGAGAGGGATAATCATAGGTTAAAGAGGTGTGAATTGTCTCAACTCTAAATAAACCTGTTGGACTTTAACCTGATGTTGTGAGACTTCTTACTGTGCCCATCCCAGTCCAACGCCGGCATCTCTACATCATTGCAGGTAAACATATTCATTGTGGACCGTCTAAGGGGGAGAATAGCTGGAGATGAGCAGGTCTTTCATCGATAATCTGACCATTATGCATCAAGTGCTTTTAAGCGTTCGCTCTCTAATTTTGAAGAGTGCTACAATTGATAGTCGGACTAAACTGTTGAAACCTGCTTTCATCCAACGATTCTGCTCAACTGCTAACACTTATTCAGCAAAAAGTGAATGGCATGCTCTCACTTAATGAACCATTTCCTCTTCGGCCTTGGCCGATACTTGCTTTGACAAGTTATTTAACTCCAATGTTCCTCCATTACATCTTCGGTTGCGGATGCCACAAGCGGTCCTTAATTAAGTCCAGCTCAGCCGTGACTTATCGTGGTGTAATTAAGGAAATGAAATGGTCCCATCTCCCAACCAAATCAACAATTAGAATAATCACAGGTTAAAGACTTGGCTTTCCGCTCAGGGGACGGTAAGGACCAGGGTCGCAGTCACGTACAAATCTGTACGGAAAATTAATAATAAGTCACATCGATTTTCGTTTATTTTAGCTCATGTCATCTAAGGTTGGTGGTCCGGGTGATGTCTGACTGCCTCAGTACACACTCAGGAGACGATCACTGTGATGTATTGCACCCAGTAAAAAGACACGAGCACTATTTTAACCGTGTTTTCCATCCATTCTAATGCTCTTTAAGATGCTTCTTCAACAAATCTCATCGGAAGTGACCATGTGAACATTTTAATTAATGTTTGCATAAATGTGGCGAACTTTGTGACTCAGAGTGACCACATGACAAATCTATCACTGTGCCGACGGACAGTAACCACAGTGAACTAACTGTGTCCCAGGACAGGGGCCAGTACAGGGTCTGTAAAACAGAAGCTAGTGAGCGGCCCCCAAAATATATGTGTGTGTTTGTCTGTGTATATGTGGGGGCTGGCTGGGGTGGGGTGGGGCGGGGGATGTGGTATGGTGGGAAAGGGAGTATGTGTGTGTCAGGGGGAATTTGATTGTGTGTGAGGGGAGTAACTGTGTGTGTTTCGGGGTGGAGGGAAGTATGTTTGATTGTACGAGTGTTTGTTTTTGTGTTGGAGGAATCGTCTGTGTGTGAGGAGGAGGGAATATCTGTGTGTAGGTGGAAGGGGGAGTGTGTGTGGTGGGGAGAGTTTGATTGTTTTGGGGGGACGGTATGAGTGTGTGGGGGAATGCCTGTCTGTGTAGGGGGAGTTTGATTGTGTGTGTGTTGGGGGGGAGTATCTGTGTGTGGGAGGGAAGATATATCTATGTGTGGGGGTATGTGTGTGTGGTAGGGGTATGTGTATGTGGTAGGGCTATGTGTGTGTCGGTGGGGGAGGGGGAAGTATCCGTGTGTAGGGGGAAGATATATCTGTGTGTGAGGGGGAGATATGTGTGTGTGTGTGTGGGGGGGGGGGGTGGTGTTACGTGTGTGTGGTAGGGCTATGTGTGTTTGGAGATGTATCCGCGTGTAGGGGCAAGATATGTATGTGTGTGGGGGAAGGGGTACATGTGTATGGGGTTGGTGTGGGTGCAGTGCAGTTGAGTTTTCCACAATGATTCACATTTTATCGAAAGTGGGGAAGGATTTGAGAATGCAGTGGTAATATGAAACAAATCCTTCGGTATCAGTGTCCCAGGGGGGGAATTGTGAACATTGAGAATGGGGAAAGATCACCAAGCCTTGAAATCAACTCTTCTATCCAATCTCAACACCATTTCCTCAAGTTTGTTCGATACTCCATGATGCCCTTAACAAAAAATCCACTAAACTCTTGTTCTGAAAGCTCCATGAGTTTATCTATAGATTTTGGGGGAGTGACTTTCAGAATTATATGTTTGAAAAACATTCCCTTGTTGGACAGAAGGAGCAGACGCACCAACCGCTGGCGAGAAAAGGAACAAGCTGGAGTTTTGAGATGTCCTTGTAGGTGGAGATTCGCTGGGAAGACCTTTCAGAGAAAGGGTCCACAACATGTTCGCCGCCTGGCGCTGTTCCCAGAGTTTGTTCGATATTTGCATAAAGAATGATAGCATAGGGGTCATTCGGCCCATCTTTGAAATAATCTAATCCCGCAGCTCCTTAGACCTTACTTGAAGTTTGTGTTAAAAATGCCGCCTGTTAATATGAGCCGTGTATCCAGTGGCCCGTCCGACACACTTCTGAAAATACCATCTCACTCTGACAAGAAACATTAGTCAAGACTCTGCTTCTATGGAGCGCTTGGAGACGCTCGCTTCCGTTAAAGCAGCTTTTTTTAAAACCTGAAGTTATTGCTGTCAAAGTAATAAAGACATCTTGTCGGAATCCAATCCTCTGCAATGTAACGTTCATTACTTGAAACAACGCGGGTTAAATCTACACACACTTCGTCAAAAATAATTCTTTAAATACAACAAGGCGCTGATTTAATATGTATACATGTAATTGTTTGGAAGTGCACTATTTAAACACGGTGTTTGTGTACAGGAGCGGGGGTGTCTTGCTGCAGTAATACAGGGCCGTGGCAACTGGAATATTGTGTGCAGTTTTGGTCTCCTTATCTGAGGAAGGCTGTTCTTGCTCTACAGGGAGTGCAGACAAGGTTTGCCAAACTGATTCCTACAACGGGGGGACTGATGTATGAGGAGAGATTGAGCCGGTTAGGATAGAATTCACTGGTGTTCAGAGCTGGTGGCCTCATAGAAACCTATAAAATTCTAACAGGACCAGACAGGGCAGATGCAAGAAGAATGTTCCCGATGGTGGGGGGTGTCCAGAATCAGGGGTCATAGTCTGTGAATAAGGGGTAAATCTTTTCGAACTGAGATGAGAAGAAATTTCTTCACTCAGAGTGGTGAACCTGTGGAATTCGTTACCACAGAAAGCAGTTAAGGCCAAAACATTGTATATTTCCAAGAAGAATTTAGAGATAGCTCTTGGGGCTAAGGGGATCAAAGGATATGGGGGGAGGGCAGGATCAGGCTATTGAATTGGATTATCAGCCATGATCATAATGAATGGGGAACAGGGTCAAAGAGCCGAATGACCTACTCCTCTTCCTATTTTCTTTGTCTACTTTTAGAGTCACAATGCCACAGAAACAGGACATTCGGCCCACTGAGTCAATGCTAGCTCGCTGGAGCAATCCTGTAAGTCCCATTCCCCACTCTACCTCTGTAGAACGGTAAAGACATTATGGATGGTAAATAGGTCTGAAGGGAATATCCACATTTGAATTGTGAATTTCATGTGGCAGGTAAGTTTCCTCACATGGAAGAAATATTAGCCAACAGGCGCGAGTTCATTTACATATAAAATAATGATTTGGATGTTTTGTATTTGAATTGAAAGTTTGTATTAATCTCAATCTAACAGGTTTCAGTCTAACTTTATTCTCAGGGGTTCGAATCCCATCATTCAGTAAATTAAAGATTGACATTTATTGGGGTTTGGTAATGTTTGAAATAGTGTTTTAGTATTTTGGAAGAAACTTAGACAGTAGGAGTAAGAATAGGCCATTCGGCCCATTTAGCCTTCTCCACCATTCAATGTGACCATGGCTGACTCCCCACCACAATACATCTCACACAAAAGTCCAGTAGCTTCGACACCCTGCCGCAGTTAACATCCTGCTGACTGCTGAGGTCGGATTATATACCCCACGCCCAAAGCCCTGTGGGGTGGCACGGTGGCATAGTGGTTCGCACTGCTGCCCCACAGCTCCAGGGATCCGGGCTCTGATCCCGGCTTGGGTCACTGTCTGTGCAGAGTCTGCACGTTCTCCCCGCGTCTGCGTGGGTTTCCTTTGGGTGCTCCGGTTTCCTCCCACAGTCCAAGGATGTGCGGGTTAGGTGGATTGGCCATGCTATATTATTACTTAGTGTCGGGGGACTAGCTAGGGTAAATGCATGAGGCTATGGGGATAGGATCTGGGTGGGATTGTGGTCGGTGCAGACTCAATGGACCGAATAGCCTCCTTCTGCATTGATTCTATGATACCGCTCTTTTCCCATGACTCCTTTAGTGTCTAGAAATCTAACTCTTTCTTAAATATATTCAGTGATTTGATCCCTGTGGTTTTGCTTGGCAGAGAATTCCACAGGTTCGCCACCCTCTGGGTGAAGAAATGTCTCCTCATCTCAGTCCTAAATGACCTACCCGGTTACCCTGAGACTGTGACCCTTTGTTCTAGGCCCTCCCAGCAAGAGGAAACAACATTCCTGCGTCCAGTCTGTCTAGCCCTGTCAGAATTTTATTGGTTTCAATTAAATCCCCTCTGATATTAACATGAAGTCAACTTGTCTCATTTCTATCGGTGCTTCTGAGGCGTTTACAGGAATGGAGAGGGGAACAAAAAGGGGGGTTGATTTGAATTTGTACAAAGCATATGTATGTATGTTTATGATATATAAATGTGTATGCCTGTAAATCTACGAATATGTTTCTAATAATTAACATATAAGGGAAAATGCAAGTTTTTCTTTTTAAAAGTCTACAGCGCGGGCTTTAATGAAAGCGAATTGTCTTTTGAATAATTCAACGCTCGCTCTCAAAGTGAGCGAGGATTGTGTCTCGGAACTGCTCCATTGTTGTAGATATATATATAAAAAAAACCCACTGACACGTGGATGGAGATGTAACTTGGGGGCATAGATGAACACGCCCGGTCAACGCGTCCAGCCCTCCTCCATCCGAGTCCCGAGGCAACAGAATGCATTCGCTGAAGGTGGCCCAGTGAGTCAGCTGACAACACTCATTCCAGGAATTCCCACTTGCTCTCTCTCTCTCTCTCACACACACACACAAAACACCAGTAGCTTCGATACCCTGCCGCGGTTATCACCCCTACTGCCTGCCAAGGAGAGATTACACACCTCACCCCACCCCAAACCCTGCGTTTAATTTTCTTGTTTTCGTTTGTCTCTAAAAAAAAACCTGTCATTTATGAAGAACATTTCTGCTGAAATCCGAAATAAGATGCTGCTGGAACACCCTGGATCCACCAGCTGTACAAAATCGACAGAGCGCTCACGGTTTAACAGCAGTGCAGGTAAGATGCGTTTCGTTATTGGAGGGAGTTAGTTCCCTGATGTTGGGAGTGTGCTTTTCCGCACTGGCTGAATTACACTGCAATGTCCCTCTGTCTATTTAAACAAAAACGGCTTTCTTAATGACCACAATTTCACGCCTCTTAAACCATCACCTCCCTCGTTGCCCCCTTACCCGTAGGCATCCATTCCGCTACTCCCGCCCCCCCCTCCAATTTATCAGTCTGTAGCCGACAATTGATTCTAACTGTCCCGGACCCAAAAAAAAGGCAAAAAGAGTCGCCAACATTGAAGTCAGCAGATACAGAGATATAGGAGACGGGAATAAAAGAGGCGTTTTAAATGCATTTCCAATAGTCTGTCAATCTTGGTAGACACTGTACCAATCCCATTGTTATCTGACAGCAATATTAAAAGCCTTCTGCTGTCCCTCTCTCTCATTATGAATATGTAACGAGCATTGTTGCTTGTATGTATTTTTTAAAGAACCTTTAATATGCAAAAAAAGAATTGCCGAGCAGAGCGTTTAGTTTTTTTTGGCTGCTCTTCTCTGCAGTGTAAGTTGTCTAGCAGTATTAAAGGGACGGTGACGCTTGCTGACTTCATTTTCTATATTTTTGTTTAAAGATGAATTGTAACTTTAACCCCCGCCCTTCTGTTCGCTGGTAACCACCGCACGTTATGAATATGTAATGAGGTTCATTGTTAGGAAATTCTACCAACAGATGTAAAGCGCGTGTCTGGTCTCGGCTGTCAATACAGGGGCATCATTCATACTGAGATATCTAGAGCAGCAGAACTCGTCTTCTGTAACCCCGAATGGCACCGAGATCCAACAGGCTGTCTGCTCGCCCTCCAGCCTCCTCCCCCCACCCCCCCCCCCTCCCCCACCACCACCACCAGTAGCAGGATAAATCTTGTAAAGGTGGGGTCGGGGGGGGGGGTGCTATTTCAGCGCAGGTGAACCCCGCCTTCCCCCCACCCCAACCAAGGCACGAAACACCCTGTCTTAAACTCCGTCCCGCGCATTGACAGTGTATTAGGGTGGGGAATTCACTGACACTCATCCTACCAACGCGCACACACTTGAACCCATCCTTGTATACCCGCTGTGTGTGCTTAGGGATCTGTATGTGTATGTGTGTGTGTATGTATGTGTATATATGTGTGTGTGTAGGGGTCTGTGTGTGTGTATATGTCTGTGTGTAGTGGTCTGTGTGTGTGTGTATGTGTATATGTGTGTATATGTGTGTGTATGTGTGTAGGGATCTGTGTGTGTGTGTAGGGGTCTGTGTGTGTGTGTGTGTGTAGGGGTCTGTGTGTGTATGTGTGTAGGGGTCTGTGTGTGTGTGTATATGTGTGTGTATGTGTGTAGGGGTCTGTGTGTGTGTGCATGTGTGTAGGGGTCTGTGTGTGTGGGGGGGTGGGGGGTGGATGGGTGGGGGAAACGGGAACATTTCAGAGGAGCGGCCGATAATGTTTGTCAAATTCTATCCGCAACTTTTGGCATCAGTGCAACAAGTCCCAAGCTTTCTTGGGAGTTGGGTCCACTTAATGGTCAGTTTATTCGTCATAATGTGGAGATGCCGGCGTTGGACTGGGATAACTTTATCCCAGTTTATTAGTGCCCAAGGCGCTTCAGATTGAACATATAAGGTGCTGTTACTCAGGCAGTTTAATATTTTTCCCCGAAGGAGAAGCGGTGATTCCACAACCTAATATCTCCAGTTAACCACTGAGTTTAATAACGTGACTTCCAGGGTTGTTACAGCAGCGCCCGATAGAATAGCCCTAAAGGTTGCATCTTTTTTTCAGGGTTGTATACACGATGTGACACACAACTTCCTCCAAGCATCATCTCCTCCTTCAGGCATAAATTTGCTGAGCATGTTGTCCCATTCTTTGATGTGGCCCACATCCTGTGGATGTGTAGGGAGGTCTCCTTGCCGTTAGTTGAAATTTCTGACCGAGCAGTAGAATGTGTCCAGTTGTGGGCAAGATTATACGGATTGTTGCATTCAGTGACATTAAGACACCTTTACCTGTCAGTTTAGTAACGGCGGAGGCTGATCTCTCAAGTGGAGAACGGGCTGATAAAACCAGCGTTTAATAGACCCCAAATTGCGCTGATGTGGAGTAGTTGTGGGGGGCGGCGAGGTGGTATATTCCATTCATCACTAAAATCCTGTTCATCTTGTCAAATGTTCGTGCCTGCCTCACGACCACTTCCATTCCTTGCGAGCTGGAATGAAACAAGAAGTGGATTTGAACATGAAGCCTGCTCTGTGAGGTTAAATATCACAAATCAGGATCCTAACACCGATTAGACAGTTAAAACAAGGGCTGCTTTCGGCCGGGGTATCGTTGCTCGAATTGATTTATTATTGTCACATGTATTAACATACAGTGAAAAGTATTGTTTCTTGCGCGCTATATAGACAAAACATACTTACATAGAGAAGAAAAGGAGTGCAGAATGTAGTGTTACAGTCATAGCTAGGGTGTAGAGAAAGATCAAATTAATGCAAGGTAAGTCCATTCAAAAGTCTGACAGCAGCAGGGAAGAAGATGTTTTTGAGTTGGTTGGTACGCGACCTCAGACTTTTATATCTTTTTCCCGACGGAAGAAGATGATTAGAGTTTGCGATCAGTGCTTACACTCTCCGATGTGTCACTAAGGTCCACAAACTGATTCTGAGCTTATTAAACTCGGATGAAATTTCCAATTCTATTCATTATCACAACTCTTGTGCGCGCCACTTGTGATGGGGATGGGGTGGGGGCGTCATTTTAAAGTTGCATTTAACGCTGTGAAACTTACATGTAACACACTCACACGTCGGTGCCTTTCTCTCCATCATCTTCCTCCTTTTCTCTCCGTCTCTCTTTCTCTCTGGGGAGAGATGTTGCCCCCTCCTCCTCCCCCACCTCTCCCCGAATACTCACTCCCCACGTTGTTCCCAGTGGCCTGGTCCGCTTCCCATTCTCTCTTGCCCACCTCAACGCCAATAATTAATGGAAGGTAAAACAAAAATTATCGAAGTTTTTAAAACTTGGTGAGACTTGGGGTGAGGGTGGGGGGGGGAGGTGGGTGGGTAGTGTTGGGAAATCTCCCACACATTGGCCACCGTTCACCCAAATGTGTTTGATAAACTCTGGGAACGCAAACAAATGGGACATTGATTTTGAATTTATCAGGGGATATATCAAGAGCACTACATTTGATTTCCCAAGGCACCGCTCGCCTTTAAAGATCAGTGTCAGTAAAATTTATCAGGGTGTTACTTTGCTTAACATTTTATTGAACGCCGAATCTTTCAAAACAAACCTTGGGAGGGCGGGGGGGGGGGGGGGGGGGTGGAGGTTAAACTCCCCTTTTTAAATATATATAATATTTCTTTCTCTCCTAAAGTCGACGCCAGCCGGGGTTTGGAATTGAGTGAGTTCTGTTTATTAAGGGTGAGTCCCTTGTGACATTTAGTGCGTCGCATTCCAGGGGAGTTTGGGGAAGTGGGGTGGGGCTGGGAGGGGAGGGTGAATTTGTAGTCCCAGTTACAATAATTGACTGCTCCAACCGCCCCCCCCCCCCCAAAGCGGCCGCATTTTCCCCCTCCCTCCCGGGTCGATAATCCTGGTGAATGGACCTCGGTGTTCCCCAGTTACTGTGTCTTGGTCAGAATAAGTCTGGAATTATTCCAAAGGGATAACACGGCACGGGAGAGAACGGACTGGGTGAGTCTGCCCCATTAGCAAGGGGACAGAACATATCAATATCCTCTGGGTGATTTCTTATCTGTGTTTCCCCACGTGAGTTAGTTACACAATCCTCACATGTTAACTGTCATCCGCATTTGCTTAGATTTGTCTATTAATTTGATATCTGATCGATATCTTGAAGAAGGACAATTTCCCCACACGTTTACCTGAGTATATTTAATGCGTAACTCAAATTAAACCGCTTTACGATGTGGGACTACCGCAAATAGAATTTGTACACACTTTATCCCAAATCATATCAGGCTGACTCATATAAACTTGTCCTTGTGCCGAGAGCTCCGTGACCGTGTAAGTTAGAGAAGCTGGAAACGTGTTTATTTAACCCACTGTGGGAGGCTGGGCATAACCTCCCCTCAATTGTGCGCCCCTCTAGATATTTATAATTTCATCACTCGGGTTCCTGCTCTCTCTGGCTCTCTCTCCCTCTGTCTGTTTCTCTCTCTGAGTCACTTTCTTACCCGCGCCCCCCCCCCCCCCCCACCCCGTCTCAGTCATTCTCTGTCTGTCTGTCTGTCTCTTTCCTTCTGTCTGTTTTTCTCTCTCTGAGTCACTCTCTCCCCCTCTCTGTCTCTCTCAGTCATTCTCTCCCTCTCTGTCTCTCTCTCCCCCTCTGCTTTTCTCTCTCTGAGTCACTCTCTCCCCCTCTCTGTCTCTCTCAGTCATTCTCTCTCTCTCTCTCTCTGTCTCTCTCTCTCTCTGTTTCTCTTTCTGAGTCACTCTCTTCTCTCGGTCTCTCTGTCTTTCTCAGTCATTCTGTCTGTCTCTTTCTCTTTCTGTCTCTCTCTATCTGTCTGTCTGTCTCTCTCTCCCTGGCTGTTTCTCTTTCTGAGTCAGTCTCTCCCCCTCTCTGTCTCTCTTTCTCAGTCATTCTCTCTGTCTCTCTCTCTCTATCTGTCTCTCCCTCTGTCTCTCTTTCTCTGTCTCTCTTTCGATGTCTCCGCATGGGCATTAAAAATGGGCATTTGCTCTCTTCGTTCCTTCCGTTCGGTTCAAATTGGTAACAACAAAAAACGAGAAAACCTTAGGCAGAATCTCCTGTCCTTGGAGCCAAAGAAAGGCGCCGGTAAAAAAGGGGAAAAAACCGAGATCGTTTCAGTAATATATATATATTAAACTGGAATAAATTCACCAAAATAAAACAAACTCGTCAGTGGAAAAAATATCGAGAACGATATTAGCGAGATTTTGCGTTCTTTTTCCGGCTGGATAGATGAATAAAGGAGCAATGCCATTTGGATCCGAATTCTCGCACATTGGCATTGGGAAAAATACAAGCACAAACCTCCTTTTAATCAGATATATTCATAGTCAGCATAATTACAGTTTATGTATGTTTTGTATGCACATAATCACATCTACAAATAGTGATTTTGAACATAATCTTCATGAACAGTTCGATTAGTAATTACTAGAACTGGTGAAATTGGAAGGGGTGTCTAATTAGTGGGCAGAGGTTTTATCACCTATTCTCCAGCTAAGTTGCCCAACTGCATTAGATATCTCCCCCACCCCACCCCACTACCCCCTCCCACCCTCCGGCCCCGCCATCCCCACCCCCGCAGCCGCTTTTACAAGCTTAATTTTCTGTGCAACTTACAGACCGACACCTTACAGAATCCTTTTTAAAAGGATGTTTGCTCCGTTTTGAATGTTTAAATGTCACGTTTCATTCAAAATTCACTTCAACGCGAACGTAAGTTAAACTATGGAACGCGCCAGTTTTTTTTAAATCGTCCCAAACTGAAATTAAATCGCTTTACGGGAAAGGTTGAATGAAAAGAGGTTTTCGACATTTGGATTTTATATGAGGCATAGAAGCTGGAAGGAAAGACAGGGGCTTTATTTCTTGATGAGCCACAGGTGCTGCGCCTTGTTCCTGGCCCTACATCTCTCCGGGGCTTTCTACTCAGGCAGGCTCCAGTGGAGATGGGGAATCACACACTTGTACACTTCAGTCGCTGGAGTTACTAGTAATGTGCGTGTTATGTCTGTCAATGTATTTGTTTGTTTCTGTGTGTGCACATATGTGTTTGTGTCAACAATATTTATCAGGATCCTTCTTAGCATTTTATTGAGCGCCGAATCTTGCGGCGACTGAGATTGTGTTTGTGTAGTTGTGACTGTGTGTTTGTGTTAATACGGCTATGACTGTGTTTATGTTAGCGTGACTGTGTCTATGTGTGTGTTGTCAGATTGTGTGTATGCTTGTGTGGCTGTGGTTGTGCGCATTTGCATGCGTGTGCAGTTTTGTATGTGTTTGTGTGACTATGTGTGTCTGTATGGTTGCGACTGTATGTGTCTGACTGTATGTGTGTCTACGTAGTTGTGACTATATGTGTGTGACCGTGTGCTTGTGTGGTTGTGACTGTATGTGTATGTCTGTGTGGTTGTGACTGTATATGTGTGACTGTGGGTCTGGATGTGGTTGTGACAGTATGTGTTTGTGTGACTGTGTGTTAATGTGGATGGGACTGTGTTTGTATGAATGTGTTTTTGTGGCAGTCTGTGTGACTATGCGTGTATTTGAGTGGATCTTTTTGTGCGTGTGTGCTTCTTGGTGTGTTTGTGTGTATTTGAGTCTGCCTCTGTGTGTTTGAGTCTGTGCGTGTGTGCTGGGGTCAGTATGTTGGTGTCAGTTCAGTGTGTTGGGGTTAATGTGTTGCTATGCAAGTACGTGAGCGCCTGTGCTCGTATAACTTGGCGGGTTTGTGACAGTGTGATCGCGTTTAAGTGTGTGTGTGTGTGTGTGTGTGTGTGTGCGCTGTACACGCAATCTACCAGCCCCATCCGCTGGAGTGCCTCCCTACATCAACCCTACAACCGTGAGTGCCTCTCAGCTTATCGAACCAGCTTGTGCTTTACCAGCGGGCACTATCGCGGTTGAAAAGTTAACCACAACAAACATTGGCAGCGGTGCAGGGGGGTGGGGGCCTCGGTGTGGGGAGTGCAATTCCTTTCCAAAATTACAAGCAAAGATTTGGAGTTTGGTGGAGAATGCAAGATGGATATTGTTAAAGACTTGAAGCCAGCAGCGAGTTCAAGCACAGATGTGCTGTACTCTTTGCTAGCCCAGAATGATGATGGACCAAAAGGTTTTCGATCAGAACCTTGTACAACACCACCCTACTCTCCAGCTATAGAGTGTCCCTCACCTCAATCCTAAATAATTCTCATAATCTACCTAGACCAACACCTCACCGGCCACATCTAGACATTCGCTGGTGGATTTTGCGCTCTGATTGTTTGACGGCGTGTTATACAAACAGTCTGATATCAAAAATCAGTCATTAACAGAAATTAGGCTAAAGAGGTTCTCATGCAGTGCCGGAGATCAAGCCTCGAACCGGCCAATTATCCAATTAGATGATATTTCCCTTTTCGAACTTTTGCATCTGAGTTTTTTATTTAAAACACAGAACCAGCCATAAAATAAACCACCGCTCACCCCTCCCTCAGGCTAACAATCTTGTTTGGGATTTAATTTGCTAAACATAGTTAATATCGCCAATCTGATGACTCTTAATGTATTATAGTGATCAACTTTACCATACAAGCGCGGCGTTCGTGGTGGTACAATAAGCGGCGCTACCTGCGAATAAATGTCAGCGTTATCATTGCGAAATCTAACTAGCTGTTAATGCTGCAATATGATTTTTTTTTGAGATCTCTCCCTCTGTTATCGGGAGGTCTTGCTCTTATTTCGGTAATGCATCGGATTAGAGCTATACCCGATGGTGGATTAGGGACATGTTGGATGTTTCTGGTGTGGCATAAACCTGGTCTCCCCTCAAACCCCCTTTCCGCATCACAGCTAGCAACGAGTTTCTATAAAACATTTATCAAATTAAATAAGCGTTAAATTCTGATCTCAGTTCTTCTTCGATTGGATTCATCTGTATGTTTTTAATGGGTCAGAATAACAAGGGATGCGTCAGTGGCAATTAAAGTGAATTTAATCGTATACACAATTATATAAAACAACCTAGCTGACGGAGAGAACCGTGTGCATTCAACACTGATCGAAAGTTCCTGTAAATTGCTTCTCCGCCTCTATCAGAGTCTCCCCCTTTGCAATCATACGGAAATATGTTTTTTTTAAGCGTTTTCCTACAGAGCCGAAAATCAGTATTTGTCCCATTTTTGTTCTGGGAAGGGAGGCTGCTGTCTTCGCCTCCCCTTCCAGAGAGGGTGCAGTATAGAGCGAACTCCGTTCCAATCCATCGGGTCCGAATAGAAAAGTCAGAAGTTGATACACACTCTGTCCGGCATCCATTCGAGATAAGCAAAGGAAGTGAATTTGATTTTCTTTAAAAATCCCATAATAAATCTATTAGATTTTAAAAATTAAACCCTAACAAAATGATTAAAACGGCTGATTTATTTGGAGTTTAAAGTATAAACAGCTCGCACAGAAACATCACAAATAAACACTTCATTATAATCTACGTATAACCACCGCTCCATCTGACTAGAGGAAGATACAATGGAAAGTAACAAGCTTTGCAAATTCTAGCGGTATATTTAATGATGCAAAGCAGCTCCTCGCATGGGGTTGATTATTTGTGGTGTTCTGCTGGACCGTACGTAGAATATTTATATCTGCGTTTCACTATTGGGGTATAAAAACACGCTAGTCGCTTCAATACTTCAACAACTAACGTTGTGCATGGATACAATTGCGCGTATTTCTTTCTCTGGTTTTATTCCTGGCAATGCAGTTTTAATATGTCCCGTGAAGTACTTACATTTCACCAACTCGGATTTAGCATGTAAGTATACCCGTGTGTATGTGTGCATGTGTGTGTGTCTATGTGTATGTGTGTGTATGTGTTGTATGTATGTGTATACATGTGTGGATTTGTGTGTATGTATGTGTGTATATGCGTGTCAGTATATGTGTGTGAATGTGCATATGTGTGTGTATGTATGTATGTGTATATGTGTGTATTTGTGTATGTGTGTGTTTATGTACGTTTGTGTATATATGTGTACGTATGTATGTGTGGGTGTATGGTGTGTGTGTATGTATGTGTGTTTGTATGTATGTATGTGTGTGTACATGTGTGTATGTGTGTGTATATGTGTTTGTGTATGTGTGTGTGTATATGTTTGTGTGTGAGTGCACTACTCCCTCTTCTTGACCGGGGAAATCTCACTTGGGTTCTGATCTTTATTTGGCTGCTACCGGGTTGGCGGGGCTGTCCTAGGAGAAGAGGTTTGTTCGACTGTACCTGTATTCCCTGGAATTTAGAAGGGTGAGAGGACATCTGATTGAAATATATAAAATTCTAACCAGGCTGGGACAGATGCAGGGAGGAGGTTCTCCCTGGTTGGGGAGTCTAGATACAGTCCAACGCCGGCATCTCCACATCATGGGGAGCCTAGAATCAGGGGTTACAGTCTCAGGATACCAGCTAGACCATGTAGGACCGCGGTGAGGAAAGAAATCCTCACTCAAAATAATTCTCTACTACAGAAGGCGGCAGAGGCCAATCACCGAATTAATTCAAGAAAGAAATAGGTAAATTTGAGATTTTAATTGTATCAAGCGGTGTGGGGAAGAAGCGGGCGTTGAGTTAGAGACATGATCATATTGAAGGGCCGAATGGCCGACTCCTGCTCCCAGTTTCTTTATCCATTATTCCCGTTTAATTCGCCGTTATCACTTCACTCGCCGTCTCGGTGACATTTATTGGGTTTCACTGGACGGCAGATTCTTGCTGCATTATTGATGAAGAACCGGATCTTTCCCGTGCTTGGCAAGTCCCAATCGGTTACATTTCTCTCGCCGCCTTCAGCGTCCAAATGTTTCAGTTTTAACGGGCTGAATTCCGAAAACAGGAGACAGGGGCTGGGGAGTGGGCAGAAATACTTGCAAAATTTTACACCTCGTAAACGTGTAGGCAGACGGAAAGGAATCGTACAGCAATTAAAATGAGGCGAATTTATCACATAGAGAGTTTAAAGCCAAATGCCAGCCGTTTTTTGCTGATTTGAAACGGAATTAAATCAATTTACACATTTAATAGTTTTATTATGAGTACCAATTATCAAAATTCCACTCCGGGAATATCGGTGATTCAGTCGCGAATTTTATACATTAATAATTTCATGAATATCTGATTAATAATTTTATTAATACATTCATTTAAAACACATTTAAAAAATGGGATTTGCTTCCATCCTGTATGATGTGAAGAGGACAGTTCGATTAATAATTCGTAAACGAACCACATTTAAATGGTAGGATTTGTATCTACTCTGTAAGATGGGAGGACAGTGCTTCGATAAGATACACCCATTCAGAAAACAAAACCCCGGAGCATTTGCCTCGTCCTTGTTTGGCGCAGATGAGCTTACCTTTTGATTATGAGTTTGATTTTTGACTGGGGGGTGAGTGGAGAGCAGACCAATAGGGGGAGTTTCCAAAGCTGCCTCTAACTAGCCCACCCACCAGCACGGAAAGGTCTTCATATCACGGCGGAGTTCAAAATCTCCCTTGGCTCTTTGGCCAATTTTAAATGGAATTAATTATCTATTTCTTATTAACATCAGTAAATGTGGGAGCAGCTTCATTCCAGAAACCTCATGCAACCGTCACACAATTCAGCCTCCCATCCATTGACTCTGTCTATACTTCCCGGGGAAAAGCAGCCAGCATGATCAAGGATTCCACGCACCCCGGGCATTCTCTCTTCTTCCGTAGGGAAAAAGATACAAAAGTCTGAGGTCACATATCAATCGACTCAAGAACAGCTTCTTCCCTGCTGCCATCAGACTTTTGAATGGACCTGCCTCACACTAAGTTGATCTCTCTTTACACCCTAGCTATGACTGTAACACTACATTCTGAACTCTCTCTTTTCCTTCTCTATGAATAGTATGCTTGGTCAAAAGAAACAATACTTTTCACTGCATACCAATATATGTGTGACAATAATAAATCAACATCAAATCATGCTGTTTGGGGAATGAAACCTGGCCTAACTGTGACTACAAACCCGCACCTGAGGGGCACCACATCTAGTCTGGAAATGAAGTGTACATTGCAGTGTACGTAAACACCTTGAGAAAATGCAGCAACATCTCAGCAGGTCTGGCAGTATCTGTAAGGAGAGAAAAGAGCTGATGTTTCGAGTCCAGATGACACTTTGTTAAAGCTTTGATGACCAAGGGTCATCTGGACTCAGCTCGTTTCTCCCCTTACAGATGCTGCCAGACCTGCTGAGATTTTCCAGCATTTTTTTTTGTTTGGGTTTCAGATTCCAGCACCCTGCAGTTGTACGCGAACAGCTTGTGGTGATACCCCGAAGGCACCCACTTTCTCAATGGCGACAGGTTCTAAACAAGGTGGCGGTCTATCTGTGGGGACGGCGCTTTGGTCCTGCGTTTTCTGCGGGACTGTCAGAATTTGGTGACCCCTCTTCCCCAGCTTCCGCCCCCCCCCCAGCAGCCTGTTCCCCCCCCACCCAGCCCTCCTCGTCGCCCCCCCCCCCCCCTCCCTCACCACTACCTGGAGGTCACAATGCAAAGTAAGGTTTTGTTCTATTCTCCGTTAGGGGGTTGAAGCTCTTAAGAGGTAGCGATAGGAACTGGATTCATTTAATGTCAGTTCATTTAACTGGAAACTTCCACCTTCCTCACACCCATCGCCTCCACATGAATAGATCATCCCAGATCTACAAATCAGGTCGAAGGATCGGAATATCCGTTAAACGCACTAGGACACCAGATTTTTTTTGCAATCTGGTCCTGTCTCTTTCTCAGCGGCTACAATTGCAGGCAAAGACCAATCTCACATTTCAGTCACAACATTTTTCCTTTTATTCATATTTGACCCATTCCGCAGACTTCTATGGCAACTCATCGAACCAATGAGACACTGATGTGTCTGTGTGTGTATGAATGAGTGTGTGTGTGCGTGTGAATGTGTTTGTGTGTGTTTGTGAGTATGTGTGCGTCCCTGTGCGTCTGTATGTCAGTGTGACTATGTCTGTGCGTGAAAGTGTACGTGTCTGTGTGCGTGTGAATGAGTGCGTGTGTATTTGTGAGTTTGTGTGTGTCCCTGTGCGTCTGTGTGTCAGTGTGAGTATGTCTATGTGTATGTGAAAGTGTGTGTGTCTGTATGTTTGTGTGTGTGTGTGCGTGTGCGCCTGTGCGGCTGTGTGAATATGCCCGTGTCTCTGCGCGTGTGTCTGTGTGTGTCTGTGGGTGTTTATGTGAGTGTGAGTGCCTGTGTGTGTGTGTGTGTGTGTGCGTGCATGTGCCCCTATGTGTTTGTGTGAATATGCTTGTGTGCGTGTGTGTGTGTGTGGGTGTGGGTGTCTATGAGTGGGGGTGCCTGTGGTGTGTGTGTGTGTGTGTGTGTGTGTCAGCAATGAAAACTTCCATGAGATTGAGAGGGGAATTGGGCACAAATAAGGAGTTCAGGCTGCTTCATAAGCCCACTTTTTTGACTGGAACTGATGCTGTCCGAAATCTGAACATAAAGCGGAAACACTCATTTTCATTACATCCAGGGATTCAAGCTTTTAAATGGAATTGTTCGGCACGGGAAAAACTGAACGGAAGGCAATATGCTCTAAACTAAACAATATTGCGCGAACAGTAATATTTCACACTGTATTCAGTCAGCAATTTTTCACACTGTATGCGCACAGTAATATTTCACATTGTATTCAGACAGTAATATTTTACACTGTATTCAGTAATTAATATTTCACACTATATTCACACATAATATTTCACACTGAATTCAGACAAGAATGTTTCTCGCTGTATTCAGACTGTAATAAATATTTCACACTGTATTCAGACAACAATATTTCTCGCTGCATTCAGACTGTAATAAATATTTCACACTCTCTTGAGACAATAATTAATGTTTCACATGTATTCGGACAGTAATTAATATTTCACACTGTATTCAGACAGTCATATTTCACACTGTATTCAGACAGTAAGTAATATGTCACACTGTATTCTGACAGTAATATTTCACACTGTATTCAGACAGTAATTAATATTTTACACTCTATTCAGACAGTCATATTTCACACTGTATTCAGACTAATTAATATTTCACCCTGTATTCAGATAGTAAGTAATATGTCACACTGTATTCTGACAGTAATATTTCACACTGTTTTCTGACAGTAATTAATGTTTTATGGTGGATTCAGACAGTAATTAATATGTATTCAGATAGTAAAATTTCACACTGTATTCAGAGAGTAATTAATATTTCACACTGTATTAAGACAGTGATTAATATTTCACACTGCATTCAGACAGTAATATTTCACATTGTATTCAGACAGTAATATGTCACACTGTGTTCAGACAGGCATATTTCACATAGTATTCAGACAGTAATTAATATTTCTCACTGTATTCAAACAGTAAGTAATATGTCACACTGTATTTGGACGGTAATACTTCACACTGTATTCAGACAGTAATTAATATTTCACCCTGTATTCAGACAGTAATATTTCACACTGTATTCAGGCAGTAATTAAGAAATCACACTGTATTCAGACAATAATTAACGTATCACACTGTATTCAGACAGTAATTAATATTTCACACTGTATTCAGGCAGTAATTAATATGTCACACTGTATTTGGACAGTAATATTTCACACCATATTCTGACAATAATTAATATTTCACACTGTATTTAGACAATAATATTTAGACAGTAATATTTCGCATTGTATTCACACAGTAATTAATATTTCACACTGTATTCTGGCAGTAATTAATGTTTCACACTGTATTCAGACAGTAATTACTATTTTACACTGTATTCAGACAAAAATATTTCATGCTGTATTCAGTTAATAATCACTATTTCACACTGTATTTGTACAGTAGTTAAATTTCAAACTATACCCTAACAGTCATATTTCACATTGTATACAGGCAGTAATATTTCACACTGCATTCGGGTAGTAATTACTATTTGACACTGTATCAAGAGTAATATTTCACACTATTTTCCAATCGTAATGTGTCACACTGTATTCAGTCAGTAATTATTATTTCACATTGTATTCAGACAGTAATTAATATTTCACACTGTATTCAGACAGTAATATTTACACAGTATTCAGATGATAATATTTGTCACTGTATTCAGGCATTAATTAATAAGTCACACTGTATTCAGACATAATTAATGTATCACACTCTATTCAGACAATAATTAATATTTCACACTGTTTTCAGACAGTATTTAATATGTCACACTTTATTTGGACAGTAATATTTCACACTACATTGTGACAGTAATTAATATTTCACACTGTATTCTGACAATAATTAATGTTTTACACATTATTCAGACAGTAAGATTTCACACTGTATTAATATAGCAATTAATATTTCACAGCGTACTTGGACAGTAATATTTCATACTGTATTCAGTCAGTAATATTTCACACTGTATTCAGACAGTAATTAATATTTCACACTGTATTCAGGCAGTAATTACTGTTTGACACTGTAGTCAGACAGTCACTAATAGCTCACACTGTATTCATTCAATAATAAGTCACATTATGTTTAGGCGGTAATCAATAGCTCACATTGTATTCAGACAGTAATATTTCACACTGTATTTGGACAGTAATTAATGTTTCACACTGTATTTGGACTGTAATCAATATTTCACACTATTTTCAGATAGTAATCAATATCTCACACTGTATTCAGACAGTAACATTTCACACTGTGCTCAGGCAGTAATACTTCACACTGTATTCAGACGGTAATTAATATTTCACAATGCATTGAGAGAGTAATTAATATTTCACATTGTATTCAGACAGTAATATTTTACACTGTATTCAGACAGTAACTAATATTTCGCACTGTATTCAAACAGTAATATCTCACACTGTATTCAGACAGTAATTAATACTTCACATTGTATTCAGGCAGAAATTAATATTTCACACTGTATTCAGACAGTAATACTTCACAGTGTATTTGGACAGTAATTAATATTTCACACTATTCAGACAGTAATTAATATTTCACATGATATTTGGGCAGTAATACTTCACACTGTATTCGGACAGTAACTAATATTTCACTGTATTCAGACAGTAATTAATATTTTAGTGTGTATTCAGACAGTAATAATTCACACTGTATTCGGACAGTAATAGTTCACACTGTATTCAGGCAGTAATTAATATTTCACACTGTATTCTGGCAAAAATAATATTTTACACTATATTCAGACATTAATATTTCACACTGTATTTGGACAGTAATATTTCACACTATATTCACACAATAATATTTCACACTGTCTTTGGACAGTAATTAATATTTCACTGTATATTCAGGCAAAAATTAATATTTCACACTATATTCAGACAGTAATTCATATTTCACACTTTATTCGAACAATAATATTTCACACTGTATTCTGGCAATAAATAATATTTCACACTATATTCAGACAGTAATTCATATTTCACACTTTTTCGAACAATAATATTTCACACTGTATTCTGGCAATAAATAATATTTCACACTGTATTCAGACAGTAATTAATATTTTACCTTGTATTCAGACAGTAATATTTCACCCTGTATTTGGACAATAATATTTCACACTGTATTTGGACAGTAGTTAACATTTCACACTGTATTCGACAGTGATATTTCATACTGTATTCGCACAGTAATATTTTATTTTGTATTCAGTCAGTAATTAATATTTCACACTCCATCCAGGCAGTAACATTTTGCACTGTATTTGGAGAGTAATTAATATTTCACACTCTATTCAGGCAGTAATATTTCACACAGTATTCAGACAGTAATTAGTATTTCACACTGTATTCAGAGAGTAATATTTCACACTATATTCGGATAGTAATTAATATTTCACACTGTATTCAGACAGTAATATTTTACACTGTATTCGGACAGTAATTAATCTTTCACACTGCATTCAGACAGTAATTAATATTTCACTCTGTATTCGGACAGTAATATTTCACACTGCAATTTTACTATAATCCTGAATTGCTTACAAATCAGAGCCATTAAATCTCAGTTTTGCTGAAGGAATATTTTTGAAGTGTTTAGCCTTGGACAACTCGCCAGGACACCGATGTCAGACGAAAGCAACAAGGTCGCAATTTCGACAAAAAAGTCTAATTTTGTTCGGCAAGGCTTCTGATCTGAACTACAAAGCGGCTCCTTAAATATCTGTTTGAGCATTGGTTAAACTGTTTATTTATTTTTTTCACGACCGTCCTTGTGAACTTAGGGTTAATAACATCGGGAAGATACATTTTCCAACAAATGCAAAAATACCAAATTGCCGAAGAACTACGTTGATGGTTTGACGGCGTCAATGCGGATTCACTTTAACCCTTCGCAAATCAGCCCCCGTGTGCAGAGGCTGTGTCTGATTTCCCGTTTGCCGGAGAATGCAATTACCCCGGATAATAAATTGCCATGTTAATTTTAAATGCCGTTTAATCCCTTCGATAGAAATGGCTCGGTGTCACACGCTGTTAAAGGGGGGGGGGCTCGTATCTTAAATCCAGTGTACATTCCCTTTTAAATTAGCGGCTGTTGCAACGAACAATTTTTATGTTGAGTGGGCGGAAGTTTCCTTGTCGTCTGTTGCTGGAAATTGTAGAAATCAATTTCACTTCTCAGCTCGTTTCGATATTGCTGGCTTGGATTGCAAATCGGACACAACAATTCCGAGCAATATCCCTTTGGCCCCCTGCAAACAAAATCAGTGAGAAGTTCAATATCTTGTGACAATTAGAATGATAGGAAGCCTTATAGATTTTTAACTGCAGGTTAGTAGAAACAAAACAAATGTGTAGACCTTGTATTTCGGTAACATTCTTTGAAAACTAAATGTAAATGCCTGATTCAGAAATTGAAAACATGTTATACAATGTGTATCTATCTCCTAATGTTACTTTGCAAGTCTCTTGCGGGGGAGATGTTTTGACCTGGGAGGCTGAAGGCGCTTCATTTGCCCCCGGAGAAGCAGTGATTGGGGATTTCACTTTCTGCTAAATGGCAAAGAGGCAACTGGTTTGCAATTGGGAACATACCGGGAAGTGATGGTGCCTTTCAGAAGGAGCCTTTCTGTCTATGTGGGGGTTGGGGTCGGGGGGTGGGAGGGGAGTGAGTGAGCGGTGGGGGGGGTGGGTGGGTGAGGGGTGGAGGGGGTGATTGGGGGTGGGGTACTACCTGGCCTTTCATTTTCAGATTGGTTGCCCCGCAGGTGACCCACTCTTCCCCTCATCCGCAAACTCCCACCCCCCCAACCCCCTGCCGCCCTGGTTTTGTTTTTTTGGGTCTCCGAATTAGCTGGGGCTAATTTTGAAAGGGTTACTTCCAAAAGCTGCCCTGAATGGGGCCGCTTGGTGCTGTGGCAGTGTCTCCAGGAGTGGATATTCTCCTCCATTCAGTGGGAGAGCTGGGTGGATGTATATAAAAGGGGTTGGTTTTGTTCATTCCTCCCTCTCCCTCCTTTACCTCCCCCCACCCTCAATAACACCCACCCCCGACCTCTTCCCCCCCCCACCCCCCGCCACCACCCCAGACTGCTGACACCAGAAGACATCGTTGAAAAAGATTCCTCCCGGTTCCTTTAACCATCCGGAGGTCACAATGCAAAGTAAGGTTTTGCTTTATTCTCCGTTCGGGAGAAGATGGGAACTAGATTTTATTGTTAAGACAGTTCACTTACCGCTTCCCCCCCCACTCTCCACCCCCACCTCTCCCATACGGGAGGATAATCTCAGATCTACAAATAAGGCGGGAATACTCCTTTTTTTAAACAAAAAACCGAAGACAGCAGCAGCAAAAACGTTTGGAACTGGCTTTTTCAGAACTGAATTGCTGGCCAGTATTGCGGAGACTGAAGGTGTGACAGTCACCTGTCTGTGTGTGTGTGTGTGTGTGTGTGTGTGCGCGCCCGGATATGGGCTGTCAACCTTGGAGTCTGACTTTAGCTGGCAAGTTCTATTTCTTAAGAGAGCGGTTTGCTTTTATTTAATGCTACCTAACCCATTCGCTGTATTCAGCATCGGCAACTGATTTGAGTTCAGCTCCTACACTTGTTCAAGCGGCAACCTTTGGGACCTGTCCCCGTCCCTCCTGATGTTGTTCCTATTCCATACAATGGAAGGACCCACTAAAAAATTTCCGCTCCGGCAGGCTTCGGGTTGCATTTATCTGTGAAATTACTTGCCTGTAAATTGCCTTGTACGTAAATGTCAGCCCAGATGATGTGTCGGAAAATGTCCAGATGCAAATTCCATTTGTTCAGAACTCGCCTTTTTATTTAATCTTTCAATCGCAAATTAAACGGGATTTTCCTTATATTCGGTCCTCTCCAGTTTAGTTGTCCTGTGCTGTAGAGATTCTTGTTTATACATTGTCACAGTATATATAAATGTAATTATACAGAGTCGCGGATTTTTTTTTTGTTTAAAGGAATATTCCCGTCTTATTTGTAGATCTGAGATTATCTCAAATTGTCACACACAAAAAAAACAATTTTTTTATATGTTGTTGCCTGGACTAAACGGAGAGTGTTGTGTGTTTGTGTGTGTACAGATATTCCACTATGCGCCGGCTGCAATCAACATATCGTGGACAGGTTCATTCTGAAGGTGCTGGATCGCCACTGGCATAGCAAGTGCTTAAAATGCGGCGACTGTGAGAAGCAACTGACCGAGAAATGCTTCAGTCGAGGCGACAGCGTTTACTGTAAAGAGGATTTCTTCAAGTAAGTGCTCTCCCTGTCTGAACCGTCTACCGTTCCCCACACACACACACCTTGATAATTTGGGAAAATTAATTCTCCAGCCGTTCACGGACGGACAATTTGACACTCAGCCTAATCTCCGTCCCCTGTAGCGGGAACGGAGAATCCCACCTTGCGGGCGAGGTCGGAGAATCCAGCCCACTTGCCACACTTCTCAGGCGGGAAATAGAGCGACTATAAAAGAAACTTGCTCCAACCGTACAAAAGCAAGAATCGAAATAAGATTCAACGAAAAGTCCTTTCCACTGTTTTTAATAAAACGGAACAGAAAAGTGCGGGAAATACTCAGCAGGCCGGGCAGCCCCTGTGGAGAGAGGAAAACATTCAGAGGGCTGTGACCTTAGATTACAGCATTTCCAGCATTATTGCTTTTAGTTTAGATTTCCAGCACCCGCTGGTTGTTGTCCTTGCTCCCCACTAGGTTTTAATTTAATCCAGAGATCATTCAGACTGGGAACAATGGCTCTATTCCCTCTCCACAGATGCTGTCAGACCTGCTGAGATTTTCCAGCATTTTTCGTTTCAATTTAAAATTAATTGAGCTGTATTTAAACAAAAAGTTTCCGAAGAGATACTTGTACCCAATCCTACTAAATAGGACTATAAGAATATAGCTGTTAATATAAAATGTTTTGGGGAAAAATGTATATATAAATGTATACGGAGTCAATCCTTGTCCCTTGCTTGAACACTGGTGACGGAACCCCACTCTTCATTTTAACCGCTGGTTGAGAACATACAAAGTTTTTTTAAATTTCAATTACTTGATTTTACAAGTATTTAAAAACTTTTGACAAAACTGCTGACTTTAATCAACTACATCTCACCCAGGTCTCTGCCTCAGAAACTCGTGGGTTCAAAGGCGCACTCCAGGATCTCGGGCACCTTCTCCAGGCTGGCACTCAGGCGGTGCTGTACTGCGGGAGGGCTGCATTTGCCCCAGGTGCTCCGAACCCCTTACGCCGAGGCCTTGTCTTTCCTCTCTCAAGTCAACATCAGAAATCTGATTACAGTGTTTCTAAGGACAGCCGGGGAGACCCCCCCCCCCCCCCCAAGTGTCCAGGCCAATATTTATCCTTCAGCCAACACCCCAGAACGGATAGTTTGGTCATTATTCCGGTTACTGAGGAGTGAAGGTCTGTGCCCAATCCCACGCTGTCACCAGTGTTCAAATAATGGACCAGTATTCACTCTGTATAATTACATTTATATATACTTTCTTCAAACAAAGTTTGTTGGATCCTGCTGTGCATGTTTTGGTTGCTCAGTTGCAACAGCGACTACACCTCAAAAGCAATTTATTGGCTGTTAAAAGCGCTTTGGGACTGCATGTGAACGGCGCTATAGCAAGGCAAGTCGCTTCCACTCACCAGAAAAAAAGATCGATGCTTATATTTCCAGCCAGTTAAATTTTTAAAACAAAAATAAAGCCCTGGTGATCCCAGAGAAACACACGGACTCCGGGTCAGGGGTCGGGGTGTATTTAAAAGGAAAACGCGCAAACGTTTGGATGTTGCAGATTTTTGATTTTAGATGATCGCTTTCGTCAGAGCGAGTTTACCATCAAAGATACCACAACACAGACATCCCCTGTCACTGACCGCTGTGAAGTTGAACCATTGTACCACATGCATTTCAAACTTGTCCTCTTGATTTAACAGGAATAGCTCCCTTATATATTATTTGCTAGGGACTGATGTATCTGTGTATATTTCAAATTTCTATATTTGAACTTTATATTTATTAGGCACTTGCATACCTTTTATGTCTCTATATTTAATTATAATCGTTTGTATTCTGGATCTTAATTCGGTGTCCTTAACTTCCCAATAGCAGATATTGGGGCAGCGGTGGTTAGCACTGCTGCCTCACAGGGACCCCGAGTTCGATTCCCGACTTGGGTGACTGTCTGTGGGGGAATCTGCACGTCCTCCCCGTGTCTATGTGGGTTTCCTCCGGGTGCTCCGGTTTCCTCCCACAGAACGAAAGGGATACTAGTGAGATGCATTGTCCGTGTTAAATTCTTTCTCAGTGTACCCGAACGGGCGCCGGCGTGCGGGATTTTCACAGCAACTTTACTGCGGTGTTAATGTAAGCCGACTTGTGTCACGGATAGTTAAATAAATATCAGTTTAAAATCATTAGCGATAACCTTAGCAAATTTCCTCCTGAATTTAAGATTTGGAAAGTGATTGCTGGCTGTTTCACATGGGTTGGAGTGTTGCTGAGACACACACACATTCTCTGTCTCCTCAGCACTCACCGTCCAGCCAAGATAAGCCGCTTATTTGTCCCCCCTCCCCCCTCCTTATTTTTATTTTCGGATCTCAGATGATTAATATCTTTATTCTATCTTCTTGCTCAAAACATGAGATTTAAAGGCGAGGATTAGTCCTTCCAAATCCGCCCCTCAGCCGCTGAACTGGGTCAGTGCACTGTCAAGCGGCGAAAGAGGGAGAGATGAGGGTTCTCTGGATCTTGAGTTTGATTTCAGTAGCACTCAGGGAGCGCCTTACTGACAGCACCGATTAGCAACCCGACTTGGAATTAAGCCAGGGTTACTATTTTCTAATTTCTGTGTTATTGTGTCTGTGTAATTAACATAGAATGTCAATATAACACAATGAACATAATATGCATAATTCATTACTATATTAATCCATTATGTATATGTAATTTTTATAATAGCGAATTGTCTGAGAACTCTGTAGCCTGCTTTCCTTGTAGAGTTTGCTTAAAAGCGGCTTTAAAGATCTTTATATTACATTCGTACGCACGGCACACGTGAAACATCATAACAAGATGCATCGCTTTCAACACATCTTAGCGCACTTCTAACAATTAAAAAGAATCTGTTTGACACATTTAATTATTTTCGTTTCCAGCCTTTTAATGAGCGTGTAGAGAATTCTACTTAGAAACGGTGACGTCTCCGGCAAAAGTCAATTTACAGTCTAAGCTTGTGATAGAAGGGCTTGTATTAGATGAGGCAGGAAGTTGGATGGACTTTGAACTTTAGTTAAATCCGCTGCCCATTGACTGGGAACAATCACTTGTGAAGTGTTCCGTTTCAGTATCGATATCTATCGGTATCTGTAACAAACATTTGGTCTATGTCATTGCCAATATTGTATAGTATATTGAAAATATATAGGGATATATATATAGTATATCGAATATATAGGAATACATATTACGTAGTACATCGAATATATAGGAATATATATTATGTAGTATATCGAATATATACAAATATTTATGATATATAGCATATAGAATATATAGGAATATATATTACGTAGTCTATCGAATATATAGGAGTATTTGCTATATGTAGTATATGTGTAGTATATATTGTATATAGAATATAGAGGAAAATGTATTATATAGTATAACGAATATATATAACATAAAACGTATAGTATATCGAAGTGAAGCCTTTACAAAGGGAATATTTTCATGCGATTAGAGTTTAAAACGTATAAAAATCCGAAGTTAGAACAAGGTTAAAGGATGGTGGTAAAATCCAGTTAATCCATACGTTGTACATGTTTCCATTAACCATCCAGTGAATTACATTTCCCACTGTTCTCTGAGGTGAGTTTAACTATTATTTTACAATGTTAAAATTAATGAAGATATAAGGTCGGTGGAAAGGGGATATGTATTAGACTTGGATTAATAAATGCGATATTGACATGAACAGGTAGAAATTCTCCCTTCAGCCGCTGGGATGAATTTCGTTACAAAGGCAGGAAAGAGAGTTCTCTAAAACGTAACTTGAAGGGGGGAATGACAGAAATATTGATCACGGAATGGTACCGTGCCGTTACAAATTGGCAATATAAACAGCATTTAAAATCAGGCCATCATTCAGACATGTTGTTCGCTTAGTGCGGTGGCACAGTGGTTGTCCCTACTGCCTCACAGCTTCAGTGACCCGGGCTCAATTCCGGCCTTAGGTCACTCATTGTGTGGAGTTTGCACGTTCTCTCTGTGTTTGTGGGTTTCCTCCGGGTGTTCCGGTTTCCTCCCACACTCCCTCTTAGCGTCCAAAGATGTGCGGGATAGGTGGATTGGCCATGGCTAATCCCCCTTGGTGTCCAAAGATGTGCGGGTGGTTTGGTGGATTAGCCATGCTAAATTGCCCCTTAGTGCCCAAAGATGTGCGGGTTAGGTGGATTGACCATGGTAAATTGCCCGTTAGTGTCCACAGATGTGCAGGATAGGTGGATTGGCCATGCTAAATTGTCCCCTTACTGTCCAAAGATTTGTGGATTAAGTTGGTTACCATTCAATGGGTCACGGAGGTAGGGCGGGTGGACAAGTGGTCTAGATGCAGACTCGATGGGCCGAATGGCCCATTAAGAGGCAAAACAAGGAAATACATTTTGGGATTCCCTTTTCAAACTTGCATCTTTCAAAAATGGACGGAACTTCTCTACATTTCTGGCATTTTCTTGAGTTTTCAGCCTTCTATTTGCTACCCTAGAACTCACTGCCACATCCACAGCTAACGAAAAATTCTCGTTTATATTTTAACTGATAATTCTCTGATGGGAATGAAAATTTCGGCGTGGGTGCTTCTTAATGCGTGGGGAGGAGTCATGCGGGAATTTTCGGATTAATTTTACTGCGATTTCCCTTTTTCCTTTGACATAATTCTACGGCTAAAACAGAGCTTACACGCCAATCCCTCTCCCTTTGAAAACAATAAAGAGAAATTGATTATGAACGGGAGAGAGGAACAAAAATATCGAGGAGCATACAAGGCATCGGATCTTGGGAACTGGGCCTTGTAGCAGTCGAAGTTGAGCTTTCCAACATCCAACTGCAATCCCAATCTCAATCCTTTCTGCTAAACTGCACCCAAAGTGAGTGAAATAAATGGCCCACGAATAGAGATAGAAACTACCGGCGGGGCTCAGCATGCGTGGAAGAGGGAATCAGAGAAGTTTCAAACCTTAACGTCAATAACAGGAATGTGTGAAGAGAGGGACCGCTTTTATATAGGTCCGAAATGGGATTTCACCTCCTTAGTGCAATGTGATCAAATTTTGGAGTTAGTATATTAAATAGGGGTAATAAACCCATGTTAAAATTTCTCGTTTCTAAAACAAAAGTATGTTTCATTCACAAAATACCTCAAGTAAAACATTACAAAATATTGCAGTAAAGGGCAGTGATATTCGCAATGATAACTCTGATGTGTTTCGATGCAGTCACGAGAACACCTTTTTGTATTTCGATGTCCGCTTTGGCTATTTTACACTATGAGATGCTTCTTTATTATCCGCAGGCAAGAGCAAGCTTACGGTGCTAAGCTCTACATGGTCACCAAACCCTCTGTTTTATTTTAAGTATTTTCTTTAATTTTTATTCCAAGTTACGAAGCCAGTGCTCAGACTGGACCGGGGCAATTCCGAAACCATTCCCTACTTGCTCCAAAAAAACTCAATTTCGAATTCCGATCGAACCTAGACCCCACAAAAGAGACAAGCAAGATCCAAGCTGACAAGATAAGGCGCCTTAGGCTTGCTCTGAAGCTTGACGTTAGCCCGAAAACTGAGAAGCGGTGGGTTTTATTCTGCTTGCTGGAGTTTACACGCACCAGTGATGCGGTTTGCCCTGCCCAAGCACTTCACTGACAACTGGACTGGGGTAAACACAGTAAAAAGTCACCAGGTTTCGAGGGTAACCTCGAAAGCTAGTGAATTTACGATCAAATAAATCGGTTGGACTTAAACCTGGTGTTGTCAGACGTTTTACTGTGTTTTCCCCAGTCCAACACCGGCATACCCACATCACAAGCACTTCACGCCAACTCACCAACCACCGACATCAGAAGCGATTTGATTCTGTGTCGCGATCGGATTCTCATTCAAATCAAAGCTGGCTGTCCAACTGTATCCAGCTGACAGTTTGCACTTTCCACCCTGTCTAATTTAGGTATAAATAGCACAAATTAGCAATCAAATTTGATTTCACGGTAGGTATTGTTTAATTTATTTTAGTTCACATGGGGGGGTGAGGGGTGAGATTGAAGATTCTTTGTAACGTTATTAGGAGTGTGATTGTGGAGCAGAGCAGTGTGGCGTGGAAACGCCGTTCTTTATCTAAAGAAAAGCAATTCTAAACTGAAATTGTTTTAAAAAAAGCAGATCTTACCCGAGAAGTTGACAGGTCGGCATTTCTGGTAAATATGGTTCATATCAATGGAAGCCCTGCGTTTTAAATCAAACAATCACTTTATAATGTCAATAAATATATTTTAAAAATAGAAAATACATTTTGCATCGTAAGGACAAAAAACGGTCGGGCAAACAGTGTATCTGAACCACCGTGTGGACAAGCAAAGTAATAATATATACTTTTCTACCTCTTGCTTCTATCTATCCGAATATTTGTACAATAAAATACAGTGCTGCATGCAATGTGTATTCTTCCAATAGTATTCTATATTCATTTATCTGTTAGGTATTGTAATTATTTACCTCTCTGATTTTGTCTCTTTTTATCTATCTGATATTATCATTGTGTATTTATCTGGTACTCCATCTATGTAAATTACTAGGGCGGCACGGTAGCACTGCTGCTTTACAGTTCCAGAGACCTGGGTTTGAACCCCGGCTCCGGTCACTGACTGTGCGGAGTTTGCACATTCTCCCCGTGTCTGCGTGGGTTTGCTCCGGTTTCCTACCACAATCCAAAGATGTGCGGGCTAGGTTGCTTGGCCATTCTAAATTGCCTCTTTGTGTCCCGGGACGTATAGTTTAGAGGGATAAGGCCTGGCTGGAATTGTGATCAAAGGACCTGTTCCGGCACTGTAGGATTCTGTGAACGGGTTATTTATTAAATGGTTTACCTCTCAATCACTCTGACAACAAAAAAGAAATACATTTATATTGTGTGTGATTCATTGCCTGAGGATCTCCCAATGAGGTATAGTCACTTTTCCAATGCAGGAAATGTGGGAGCCAATTTACACAGCAAGCTCCCACAAGCAACAAGGTGATAAGGACCAGTTAGTCTGAATTTGAGATGTCAGTTGAGTGATACATATAAAAACCACCAGGAAACTCTCCATCCCTCATTGAGTCCTCAATTAAAGTTGTAATTGAATCCTTGAAAAGTGACTTTAAATAAATCAGATTGAAACCAATATAAAAGCTACAATAAAATTTTTGTTCTGTAAGACATTATCGGTTTAAAAAACATTAAAACACTACATCCTGTAAGATCAAATATTTAGCATTGCTAATTTCCCATATTGGCCAATTAAATGACTTTGAAAGTTAAAATCGATTTTGAAATATGGAAGAAATCTGATAACTTTCCACTTGCCCCTGGCTGCCAATGGATCCTGTTTCTTGAACATTGAGCTTACCACATCACCTGCTTCCTGATCCTCCTCCTTGCTCTGACCATGCGGCTGGTGGTGTCTGTGGCTCCTTGACCCTTCCTTCTCCCTGCTGATCCTCCCTCTTGCCAAACTTCCTGCTCTGTGACTCTCCCACTCACTGCTTCCCTCTCCCAAACCTTAGTTGTGAGCGAGGGCTCTGAGGATGAGAGGCAGGTGGGACATCTTCAATTTGCATGAGGAAGGTTCTGAACTGGAGGGTGGGCAGTGAGAAGGTAGCTCAGGGACTGGGAGAGGCCACAGACTGGAGGTTGTGCAGTGAGGCAGGAGGTCAGGGAATGGGAGAATCTGGTCAATTTTGTGCTGGTTGGCATTACGTCAGACCCAATGCAAAATAATTTTAAAACAAAACCGGTTATACTAAATGAGAATACTAACTCCATTGAGTGACTGATGTGAAAGCAAAATCCCCTAAAATAGGACAGCTTAAGGGGACTTATTGTAGTGTGTTGGGACCATCTATGCTACAGAATTCCTGCAGTTCAGAAGCAGTCCATTTAGACCATCAAGTCTGCACTGACACTCTGTCAGACAGAGCATCTTACCCAAGCACTGTCCCCATATCCCCACATAGTTATCTCACTAATTCCCCTAACCAACACCAAGGAACAATTTAGCATGGCCAATCTGCCTAACCTACCTATCTTTGATCTTTGGAGTGTGGGAGGAAACTGGAGCACTGGAGAAAACCCACGCAGACACGGGAAGAACATGCAAACTCCACACAGTCACTCAAGGCTGGAATCGAACACAGGTCCCTGGTGCTGTGAGGCAGAGCAGTGCTAACCACTGTGCCACCGTGCTACCCTGTTTACTGAAAAGGGCAGATGGGACCTTGGTTTAGCATCACATCCAAAGGGCAGCATCTCTGACAGTGCAGCACTCCCTCAATAATGCACTGTAGTGTCAGCCTAGGTCTTTATGCTTAAGCATCTGGAGTGGAACGTGAACCATAGTGTCCTGACTGAGAGGTGAGAGTACTAGCAAGTGAGCCACAGCAGACACCACTCAACTCCTCATGTCACTTTCCCATGTTAGTGAAAAGATGCAACCTTTCTCTTCCATTACCTCCCTTCCCATTGTCCAGGACCCTGGAGACTCTTTCCAGATGAATCAATGATTTACTTACACTTGTTTTCCATTCAATACATGCTGCTCACTCTTTCACCCTGCGACAATGCCTTTTGGGTGTCTACTTTGTGAAAACCTCAGCTCTGTCCAAAAGCATAGTCTTGTGCTTATAGTTACCTATTGTAGTGATCCTCAGCAGCATTCCCACTCTGACCTCTCTGCACTCATCTCCCACAGTACTCCCCCTTAATTCAAGGGACAGCACCTTGCCTTTCATTTAGGCAGCTTACAGCCTTCTTTATTCAATGTTGTGTCCAACAATTTCAGATCATAACCTCTGCTTGCATTTTTATTTTAATTTTTGGATTTTTTTAAATTTTTGGAATACAACTGTAGTTGATCCTTCTGCTTTTCACATTTACACCTTTTATGGACTCATCATTTGATTCTTGTCCTGTTACTACTCACCATCATTTCACTTGTCATTTAATTTCTGTTACATTCCAGCCTATCATAAATCTTCTCTTTATTCTTTCCATTCATCCCCACTTTTCCTGCCTCTGTATTTGATTAAAAACTGTCACATCTGCACATTTTCCCAACTCCAATGAAAGAGGAAACATTTGACTCTCTTTCCCTCCACAGATGCTGCCAGACTTGCTGAGTATTTCTTACATTCTCTGTTTTCATTTTGTACTTTTTAAAAAAATAGATGTTTAACTACCAGCCCCCATCCAATATCTATTTCCATGACTAGTTCTTTCTTGGAATAAGTTACCAAGCCTATTGCCAGAGGCTATAGCTCGAGGGATGCCACTCTGCATCAAGTATGGCTGATCAAGAGACTGTCCCACCCTCACTGCCCGGACAATTTACAGGTTGATATTCAACCTCCCTTATTGTATTAATGCACCTTCCTTGGCCATCAAACCCTGGAGTGGAATTAAAACACAGAGACCGGAATTCTCCAGCTTCCTAGCCATGTGTTCCCTCCAGTGGTGCATTGTTTGCTAGCAGCGGGATTTGCTGGTCTCACTGCTATCAATGGGAATTCCCATTGACACCGATGGGAAGCCCACAGGTGGGGGTGCTCTGTCAGTGCGACAGGAGAATCCCACCGGCATGAATGGCTGGAGAATTCTGGCCCAAGTTTCTGTTTCAGGTAAAGGGATGCTACCCACTGTACCACAAGACCTCCCAATATTTATTTAGCTACATACCCTAACCAGAGTGTGGCAACTAGGGGATTTTCACAGTAACTTTCCCGCAGTGTTGATGTAAGCTACTCATAAATAAACTTTCAAAACTTTAGATGAATTATCTATCTTTTTTTTACTGCATCTATTTATCTATCTGGTACAGTATCTATTATCTATCTGCCTGGAGACAGTCTATGTAATTACCTGAATGCAGTCCCTATTTAAGTGCAGGTCAGTTATTTTTTCATGGATTCGGGTACGTTTTATATCTATTGCTTTGGGTGTTGCATCAGTTTATTTGTCTAGCTACTATATCTAGAATTAATCTTTGTATTCTAACCATTTTCCTATTTGGATAGTATGTAGATTTATAGATAGAATCATGTATCTACTTATTTTTAGTCTTTCATGAACTGTGGATGCTGCTGTCAAGATCAGCATTTGTTCCTCATTTCTGTTTGAGTTTGTGAACTAAGCAATGTGCCACTTTCTTGAACTGTTGCAGTCTATGTAGTGAATGTATTCTGGGAACTTGCAGGTGGTGGTTGTCCCCTTGCACTTGCTGTCCATGTCCTTCAAGGTGGTAAAGATCAAGTGTTTGGGTAGTGCTTTCAAATAAGGCTTTGTCAATTACTGCAGTGTAGCTTGTAGTTGGCATACGCTGCAGCCATGGTGCACCATGGGTGGAAGGTGTGAATGTTTAAAATGATGGATAGGATGCCAATGATGGAGGCTGCTTTGTCCTGGCTGGCATTGAGCCTCTTGGATACCATCCAAGTCTTCTTGCATGTGGGCATGAACTGCTTCACTGGCTGGGGAGTTTAGAATGGAACTGAAGATTGTTAAATCATCAGCAAGCATCCCTTATGATGGAGGGGAGGTCATTGATAAAGCAGCTGAAGAAGGGTGAGCATACAACACTACCCTGAGGAAGTCCTAAAGAACTGGAGCTGAGATATTGACCTCCAACAACCGCAAGTATCTTTCCTTGTGCTTGGTATGACTCCAACCAGTGGAGAGTTTTCCCATAAGACATAGGAGCAGAATTAGGTCACTTGGCCCAGTGAGTCTGCTCCGCCATTCAATCATGGCTGATATTTTTCTCATCCCCATTCTCCCTGCCTTTTCCCCATAACACTTGATCCCCTTATTAACAAAGAACCTATATATCTCTGTCTCAAAGACACTCAATGATCTGGCCTTCCCAACTTTCTGCGGCAAAGAGTTCCACAGATTCACCACTGAAGAAATTCCTCCTCATCTCTGTTTTGAAGGGTCATTCCTTCAGCCTGAGGTTGTGCTCTCTGGTTCTAGTTTTTCCTACGAATGGAAACATCCTCTCCACTTCCACTCCATTCAGGCCTCGCAGATCTCTCTGATTTCTATTGCCTTTGATTTTATTAACTTTAGTTGATGCTGTGCTCACTCACTCGCTGCCTTTGATGTCAAAGGCAGTCACTCTCACCTGAGCCCTGGTTGTTAGCTCTACGGTTTGCATGTGGTCCATGGCTGCTTCAGAGGCTGAGACTGGCAGAAACCCAATTTTTGCAACAACTGTTGGCAGCGTCTGCTGTTGTCTTGCTGGCATCTCGCCTCTGAATGGATTTATAACTGACAGTGTTGCTCATCCCAAATAGCTTTATGAGATATAATATGGTACCAGAGGATTTTGTGATTAGCGGGTAGGTAATCTAAAAATTTTGGGAGTCTGGCATCAGGAAAGTATAATTATAAGTTACAACTTGTGTAGGCACTATTTTGGTATAGAATTGTACGCCAAACAAAAATATGAAAAAACACATTGTTTTCCTATCCCTCAAAAACTAGGGTCGACTTATACACGAGGTATATGAAAAATTAAGGAGTTTTTGGCCAAAGGTCGGGGGTCAAGTTTTGCACGAGATCGACAATTGCTCAAGCGCACACGGTATTTATCTAGCTGGGTACAGTATTGATTTACCTACCTGAATGCTGAATCTATTTATCAATCAAGAATTTGCATCTATTTATGTCTTTGATTACAGTGTCTACTTATTTATCAGGAAGTGTTCCTACTTACCTGGGTAAAGTATTTTTCTACTTCATTGTCATGATGTGGGTGGGCATCAGAGGTAAAGCCAACCCTCATTGCTCATTCTGAATCACCTTTATAAAGATTGTGGTGAGCCAAGTTAATGAATATAATTAGAGAACATGTCAGAGGGCACTTTAGAATCAACCACATTGCTGTGGATCTGGATCCATAGATAAGACTGGGTAAAACTGGCAAATTTCCTTCCCTAAAGGGGCATTAGTGCACCAGCTTTTTGTAATGACAGTCTTGCAGTTCCATAGTTACCATTATTAGAACATAGAACATTACAGCGCAGTACAGGCCCTTCAGCCCTCGATGTTGCGCCAACCAGTGGAACCAATCTAATGACCCTCTAACCTAAACTATTCCAATGTTATCCATATGCCTATCCACTGACCATTTGAACACCCTTAAAGTTGGCGAGTCCACAACTGCTGCAGGCAGGGCATTCCATGCCCTTACTACCCTCTGAGTATTTGTGCTAAATTCTGGATTTATTTAATTAACTAAAATTAAATTTCCCAACTATTTGGTGGGATTTGAACTCAGAATTCCTACGGTGCAGTAGAGGGCCAGTCAGTCCATCAAGTCTGTACTGACTCTCCAGTGGAGTATCTTACCTAGGCCTACCTCAGCTTTATCCCCATCACTCAATGCATTTACCCCACAATCACCCTAATCTACACAAAGCCAATCCACCTAACCTGCACTTCACTGGGCTGTGGGAGGAAACTGGAGCACTTGGAGGAAACCCACACAGACACGGAGAGGACATGCAAACTCCACACAGACAGTCACACAAGGCCAGAATTGATCCCCGGTCCCTGGCATTGTGATGTAGCAATGCTAACCACTGTGCCACCTTACTGCCCTTACTAGGCATCTGGACTACTTGCACTGTAACATAATCATGATGCTACTATTAATTCTCTGGGTACTATAAGCACAACATTTCATTGTGTAGCGCCTATATTTTTAGCATGATAGGTGTCATTTTGTCCCAAAATGGTGTCTGCAGTGTGTGCACACCCTTTATAGTGTGGGCCACCCTGTTTGCCTTTTTGCTGGTGATTGGTGGGAATGTGTGTCTGTAGAATGCAGTTTAGGCAGATTGTGACACCACTCAGTCTATAACATTGGTTTGACCCTCGTGAATGGCAGTGTTGACTTCAATACAATATGCCCTGTCATAATCTCATATAGCCAAACCAACTATTTAAAAGGACAATGAACCACTTCCTGATTAGTTACTGATTGCTTTCTCCTGACTGTTGTTGAGGTAGAAGTTTATCTGCTTTGCAAAGTTGGTAAAATCTACGAGGAGTTTTTGTGCAACTTGCTGAAGATTTGCCTCGCTCTTCAAGGGTTCTTTTTGTTTCCAGTTTGGGAGCTGTCATTTCGAACCCCTGAAGTGCGATAGGGGGATTGAGCAGAGGTAAGAGAAAGCTCTTTGAAAAGAGAGGAAGAGCTAGGGGAGAAGAGCTCTCAGCTGGAGGCCATACCCACCCTCAGTCTTTAGGCAGCAATTCTCCTGTCTCAATGTCAGTAAGGAATAGTGTGTGTGACATCTGGGTGGCACGGTGGCACAGTGGATTAGCACTGCTGCCTCACAGTTCCAGAGACCTGGCTCAAGTTACTGTCTGTGTGGAGTTTGCACATTCTCCCCGTGTCTGCGTGGGTTTCCTCCGGGTGCTCCAGTTTCCTCCTACTGTCCAAAGTTGTGTGGGTTAGGCCATGCTAAATTGTCCCTTTGTGTTCTGGGATGCATAGCTTAGAAGTATTAGCGGGGTGAATATGTGGGGTCATGGGAATAGGGCCTGGGTGGGATTGTTGTCGGTGTAGACTCGGTGGGCTGAGTGGCTCCTTCTACACTGTAGGGCTGCTATGATTTCTATGATCTGAATTTTACTAAAGAGGGGCTCACTGAAATCTAACAGCTGTAGCCTCAGGGCACTGTGAAGATAGCATTGTTGTAAAGATATTGTGGCTTTGAATTTCTTCATATCTGGCTCCTCCAGAGCTATCTTATGGCACAACATTTTGCATTTTATTGTCCACTCTTGTATAAGAGAGATAGCAACTCTTTGTACAGTAAAAGAAGAGCATATATCTTATTTTCTGTTTCCAGAATGAAGCAGGTGTAATGAGTATGTAGCATTGTCAACATAATGGACTTCTTAGTGGCGTGCAGTGCCTTTGACCACACAAAGCGTTGACATTGCTTGTAAATTCAGAAATTACGATGACCACAAAGGTTATCACTCCCTCATTGTTAATTAAGGACCCCTCACATCCTGGACACACTCTCTTCCACCTTCTTTCATTGAGAAAAAGATACAAAAGTCTGAGGACCCATACCAACTGACTCAAGAACAGATTCTTTCCTGCTGCTACCAGACTTTTGAACGGACCTACCTCACACTAGGTTGATCTTTCTCTAAACCCTAGCTATTACTGTAATACCACATTCTGCACTTGCTCCTTTCCTTCTCTATGTACAGTATGCTTTGTCTATATAGTATTGGTGCAGTCTCTATAATCTGTATAGTCTGTCCCCATTATGCTCCAGCCCACTGGCACTTGCCCTATGCCTGATGGGCAGTGCCATGGTCCTGGGGCATTGGCATTTTGCCCCTTGGGCAGTTTCAGGGGCACTGGCTGGTACTGCCAAGGTGCCAATGCACCTAGGGCACCCTCCCTAATGGCATCCGATTCTCTGGGAAGCCTCGATTGTCCCCCTTCACTCCAATGGGGTCAGGCTCCCCACTAGTGGGGAGTTCCAGTAATCCCTGGAGTGAATCACTGGTTGGGAGTGGAGAGGCTAGCGGCTCTGGAGATTTCAGTCCTAGGCCCGCTAATAATATTTAAATTACATTGAAATAAACATTTACATAAATTATGCAGCTCCACAGCGATTTCCGGCACGGAGCAGATAGCATTGGAAATCCAACACTGGGAGACTTGATGAGACCCAGGCACCCAGTGGGGAGCCCCTGATATGGCTCCTGCTGGAGTCTCCGGGCCCACTGTGCTAAAAATGCAGCACGGTGGAATGGGAGAATCACCCCCCCAGATGTTGCTATAGTTCAACCCTTCCATTAAGACACTCTTTTAATGGGGTATCCAAAACATCCCTTTTTTCCATTCTAACTCAGGGCCCCCCCCACCCCACCTCACCTCACCCCACCCCACCCCACCCCACCCCACCCCACCCCACCCCACCCCACCTCACCTCACCTCACCTCACCTCACCTCACCCCACCTCACCCCACCTCCAATCTTTTCCTGATACATGGATGACTGTACTGGGGTCACTTCATGCTCTCACTTGGAACTGAAAAAAGAAATCATCAATTTTGCTTCCAGTTTCCATCCTCTCTCACCTCCACACAGTCCATCTCTGACACTTCCCGTCCCTTTATTGACTTCACTGTCTCCATTTCTGGGGAGAAACTGTTTGCCAATATTCATCATAAACCCACTTACTCCCTTAGCTAGCTTAACTTCAGTTGCGAGAAAGAATCTATTCTATTCTCCTAGTCTCTTTGTCTCCTTTGCACCTGTTCTGATGATACTAGTTTCCACTTTCAACATGTCTCCCTTTATCCGCAAATGAGGATTCCTCACCCCATCTCTGTGGTTGACAGGGTCCTCAACTGTTGCTGACCATTTCCCACATTTCTGCTCTCACCCCTTCCCCACCATTCCAGAACCAGAATAGGGTTCCTCTAGTCCTCTCTTTCCATCCCACCAACCTTCACATTCAATAGATCATCCTCTGTCATTTCTACCACCCTCAAAGACATCTTTCCCTCAGCTCCCCTGCCAGTATTCCAAAGTAACTGGTCTCTCTGGGACAGAGGTCCACTCCTCTGTCACTCTCAGGACCTCATTCCCCTTCTCATGTCGCTGTAAGACCTGTAATGCTTCCCCCTTTACCAAGGGCAGCACGGTGGCACAGTGGTTACACTGCTGCCTCACAGCCTTGGGTCACTGTCTGCCTAGAAATTGCACAGTTTCCCCATGTCTGCATGCATTTCTTCTGGGTGTGTTAGTTTCCTCCCACAGTTCTTGGATGTACAGGTTAGTGGATTGGCCATGCTAAGTTGCCCCTTAGTGTCAGGAAATTAGTGGGATTATTATATGGGGTAACGGGGATAGGGCCTGGGTGGGATTGTGGTCGGTGCAGATTCACCTCCTCCTGCATTCAAGGGATTCTAGATGGATTTGCCATGATAAATGCAAGGGTTTATAGATATATGGTGTGGGAGACTGCCTGGGTAAGATACTCTGTCAGAGTCAGTACAGACTCAATAGGCTGAATGGCTTCTTCTGCACTGTAGGGATTCTATGATTCCCTCCTTCTCACTATTCACGTCCCCAAACACTTTTCCAGGTGAAGCAGCACTTTACTTTGTGCTCCTTTCAATTTCGTCTACGGTTTTTATTCACTGCTCACAATATAGTGGGCAGCATGGTGATACAGTGGTTAGCACTGCTGCTTCATCGCACCAAGGGCCCAGGTTTGATTCCCAGCTTAGGTCACTGTCTGTGTGAGTTTGCACATTCTCCTCATGTCTGCGTGGGTTTGCTCCGGTTTCCTCCTACAATCTGAAAGATATGCTGATTAGGTGCATTGACCCAAACAGGCACTGGACTGTGGTGACTTCATTGCAGTGTTAATGTAAGGCTTATTTGTGACTAATAAACAAATTTTAACTTTGGTCTCCACTGCATCTGGGAGACCAAACACAGCCTAGGGTGATTGCTTTGCAGAACTCCCCCACTCAGCCTGAAAGCATGACCCTGACCTTCCTGCCATTTGCCATTTCAATTCAACACCGTGTTCTCACACCCACATTTCTGTGCTTGGTTCTGCAATGTTCCAGTGAAGCCCAGTGCAAATTGGAAGAACATTCCCTCAACTTGCACTCAGGCACTTTGCAGCCTTACGCGCTCAACACTGAGTTCATCAGCTTCAGAACTCTGTTTTCCCTTTGACTTTCCCCCCACTAGGTTCCAGTTTGTATCTTGTTTTCATGTTTTGCCTTCATACAGACCTTTATTCTGCTATTGACACCTACTTGAAACCAATGCCTTGCTTTACTGCAGCCATTCCCTTTACCTCTTTATTCCATGACACCTTTGTCAGTCTATCACCCCCGTCACTGACCCCTTTTGCCCCACCTGCCCCTCCTTTTCTCAACAGTATAAAACCCATCAAAATTCGACCTGACTCTATGGACTTGAAGCGATATCTCTGTTTGTTGCTTTACAGATTCTGCCAGACCTGCTGACTTTTCCAGCACAGTTTATTTTATGATAGTGTGTAATGTGTTGATGGGATAGGGCATTTGGCAAATGAAGGTGCAACCTGTGTGTGATCTTGACCACTTGTGTGAGGTTATTGACCTTCTTGTGGCACTTGGATATTAACTGCAATGTGCTCCTTTGCAATATCTGTCTGAAGGGTCTCCAAGTCCACTGTAAGATAAAATGAACGTGTTCCTCTCTCCTGCATCACAATCTCCATTGAAGAACGTTGAAGCCCACCCTCTTTGCTGTTGCAGTATTGGTACTCTCCTTGCAAGTTAGACACACACCTCCTCAGCACTTCCAGCACCTGCTACAGTCAAAATGCATTGTCTCTTTATGGAGTACAAGCTGGGTTTAAGTTGGCTAGTTTGATCTCATGTTAGCTGCAGAATGTATATTGTTTGCACGCTGCCTGCATTGGAAACAACAGGCATGGTTTAATTGCACATCATGATCACTGGTCCCAGTTTTAGCCTTATTGAATGGCATGACCTATTATCTACCCTTCTACCTGGATACCACACTATCTATCTGGGTAAACTGTTTATTTATCCATCTGCCTAATAAATCTATTTACATGTCAGGGTCCTGCATCTATTCATCAACAGGGATGCTGTGTCTATTTATCTATCGGGATAAAGTATTTATTCCACTATTAGGGTACTGTATATCTCTAGTGGCTAAAGAGATCAAGGGATATGCGGGAGAAGGGAGGGATCAGGAAATTGAATTTGCTGTTCAGCCATGATCGTAATGAATGGTGGAGCAGGTTTGAAGAGCTGAATGGCCTACCCCTGCTACTAATTACTATGTTTCTTTGTTTTACTCAATTTCTTATTCTATTTAGATGTGGTACCTATTGATCTTCCTGGATAAAATATCTATTTATCTATCCAAATAAAGTATATCTCTACCTAGTAGTGTACCACATCTATTTTCCCGTCTTAGTATGTAAGAGCATAAGGACATAGAAATAGGAATAGGCTATTCAGTCCCTCGAGCGAGCTCCACAATTCAATAAGATCATGACTGATCTTTTACCTCAGCTGCACCTTGCTGCCCTATCCCCACATCCCCGATCTGTTAGTATTCAAGCACAGTCAATCTCGGATTTGAATTTACGCAGTGACTGAGTGTCCCCAGCTCTCTGGGGCAGAGGATTTCAAAAGTTCACTGCCCCTAAAGTGAAGAAATCTTTCCCCCTCTCAGTCCCAAGTGATAGAATACTGTATAATTCTGAAACTTCTCATTCCAGATTCCCCATCCAGGGGAAATATCCCAGTGTCTCCACTGCCTGAAGGATTTTATATTCTTTAATAAGATCAGCTTCCTTTCCTTACAATCTAGGATATATAGTTTGTAGTATATAGAACAAAATTAATGCATCCAGTACTCTACAAAGGGTTCTCTTTAAAACCCATAGACTATCACATGCAGGGAATTCATTGCTTTTTGTGCCATTAATTTCTCCAGTATATTTTTTTATGAACAACAATACTTTTAACTTCCTTATTTTGCAGAAGGAGGCTATTCGGCTTATTGAGTCTGCACCAACCACAATCCCACCCCATGCATTTATCTTAGCTAGTCCTCCTGACACACAGGAGCAATTTAGCATGGCCAATCCACCTAACCCGCACATCTTTGGACAGTGGGAGGAAACCAGAACACCTGGAAGAAACCCACGCAGAAAATATGCAAATTCCACACAGACAGTGACTCAAGCTGGGAATCAAATCCTGGTCTCTGGCACTGTGAGGCAGCAGTGCTAATCACTGTGCCACCATGTCCCGCCCCCCACCCCCGGGGAATGTTTTATGGTAGATACAAATATAAAGTATATACAAGTTGAGTGCTTAACATCTCTGCCATTTCCTTATTCCCCATTACAATTAATTCTGTATTGTATCTATGAAGTTAACAGGGTGCTATGGCCACTTTACTATGTGAACACTGTATATAGTTCTTTGACTGAATGTTGTGAGTATTGATCTGTACACTGGATCTGTTTACCTATCTGAATACAGGGTCTATTGATCAATCTGTATATAGTATCTATTTATCTCTCTGAGTATTGCATCTATTTATCTGTTTGAGTACATGTTCTATGATCTATTGGAGTATAGCATCTCTTTAACGATTTGAATATCTGATGTCTGTATCTATCTGGTATTGTATCTATTTTTCTACAAGTATCTGGATAATGTATTGATTTTTCTATTTGGATACAGTATCTATTCATCTACCTGGATACAGTTAATAGGAAACTATGCACTATATTTATCTACCCATCTATCATTAGGATTGTTGTTCTGTTTTGATTTTGTATTTATTTATCTCTTTGGCCACAGTATTTACTCATCAACTGGCAGCAGTGAATATTCCTCTGTTTAGGTAGGGTGTTTATCTATTTGGTTGCAGTATCTCTGTTTTCTATCTGTAGACTGTAAATATTGTCTCATTAGCTAATAAATCTAGTTATCTATCTGGGCACAGCATTAATCTTTCTGAGCACAGTATTCATTTCTCCATCTTCATACATCTATCTGTTTACTGTATCAGTTTATTTTTCTCCCTGGGTACTCTATCTATTTATTTATCTGTGTATGGAGTATATTTGTTTAACTGGGTATATGTCTATATGGAAACAATATTTATTAAGTATCTGAGTACTGCACCTATTTATCATCCTGAGCACATGGTTTATGTATCTCTCTGAGTATCCATTTATCTATCATGGAACATTGTTGGCTATTACTCTGGGTATTGCATCCATTTAACTAACTGGTACACTATCTATTCATCTATCTCGATACTGTAACTATTAACTTATGTAAGTGCATGCATTTATTTATCTATCTGGGTACAATATCTATCGAGGAGGATGCAATATCTATTGACTCATCTGGATGTTGTATGTACTTATTGTCGGGGTATTCTGTCTGGGAATGTATTTACTTACATCTCTGGGTATGTAATTCTTTATCATATACCCACTGTATTTATTTATCTATTTGGATATAATGTCCCTGAGTATTCATCTATTTGCACACAGTATCTAGGCATCTATCTTTCTACAAAATCTATTTGCCTATCTGGATACAATAGCTATTTAAGTCATGGGGTGCTGTATCTATTAGTCTATCTGAATATAATGTCTGTTTTAAATTGCTGAGCACTGTATCTGCCTATTTATCTGGGTACAACATCGACTTATGTATCTAAGTAGACCTTGTGATTATCAAACCTGATGCAGTTTCAATGTATGTTGCTGAGTGTTGTGTCAATTTATCTGTCTAGGTTTGGAGTTATTTTTTGATCAGGATATGCTATTTATTTAATTCTATGGATATTTCAATTATTAATCCGTTTACTTAATCTATTTAGCTATCTGGTCATGAAAGCTATTTGCCTATCAAGGAAGGCATCTATGTATCTGTCTGGGCACTGAATCAATTTATTTGTCTGATAATATATCAGTTTATCTATCTGGGAATGGTGCCTATTTATCTAGCTGGGTATGTTTCTATTTATCGATCAGACTACAGTATCTATTTATCTGTAAGTCTATGTGTGCCTTTTTATCCCTTTGGGTACAGGTTCTATTTATCTTTCTGTGTCCTATATTTAACTATGTATCATGAAATATTTCATAAAGTATCTATATATCTGTTGTGGTCCAGTCTCTGAGTGCAATATCTATATAAATCTCAAGCTAATGTGTTTATCTCATTGGCTGCTGTTTCTACCTTTTCTGGGTACTTGTAACTCTTTATTTAACCGGCAATATATATATTTAACTCTGTTTTTATTAAGTTTGAAGTTTATTTATTTATGTCACAAGCAGGCTTACATTAACACTGCAACTAAGTTACTGTGAAAATCCCTGAGTCGCCACACTCCAGCCTCTGTTTGCGTACACTGAGGGAGAATTTAGCATGGCCAATGCACCTGACTAGCACGTCTTTGGATTATGGGAGGAAACCAGAGCACCTGGAGGAAACACATGCAGACATGGGGAAAACATGCAGACTCTGCACAGACAGTGACAAAACTGGAAATCAAACACAGGTTCCTGACACTGTGAGGCAGTAGTGCTAACAAGTGTGCCACTGTGCCATTCAATCTATGTTGCATCTATTCAGCTATCTGGATGCAATATGTCTTTATCTATGTGCATTCTATGCCTACTTAAATCACTTGTTATATAGGCTCTCTGGGGAGGGTGCCCATTTATTTTGCTAGGTGCCATATTTACTTTTTGAGTAGTGTGTCTATTTATTTTTCTGGATATCATACCTATTTATCTATCTGGCTACTTTGTCTATATCTATTCACCAAGGATTACACATTGTTCAATTATTTTTCAATTTCCCAGAAAGAGAAAAATTAACCTCACATGCAGCATGACTTGTACAACATTTTGGTTTGAGCTGAAAAGTGATCTGATAAGTGCCAGATAATGACCATCTAGAACAAAAGAGTGTAGTTATATTCCTTGATGTTCAGCAGAACCACAATCACTTAACACTCCACCATCAACATCCTGGTGGTCACCACTGACCGAAAACTTAACTACATGAACAACATAAATACTGTGGCTACAGGAGAAGTTCAAAGGCTAGGTAGTCTGCAGTGAGTAACTTACCTCTTGACTTTTCAGAGGTTGCTCACCATCTACAAGCATAAATCAGGAATGCGATGGAATAGTTTCCTCTTGCCTGGATGGGTGCCGCTCTGTCAATACTCTCGAAGCTTGACACCATCATGGCAATGCAGCACCTTTAATTGCCATCCCATGCACGACCTCAAGAATTTCTTCATTCCGTCAATGGTATGTCATATCTGCAGTGTGTAAAATCTGCAAAATGAACTGCAGAAATTCACCAAGATCACTTCTGCTCAACTTTCAAATGCGTTACCTCTACCACCTAAATGACAAAGGCAGCGGGTGCATGGAACACCACCATCTTTATGTCATGCTGCTTCCTGACTTAGAAATATATCATCATTCCTTCATTGTTTTGGGGTCAGAATAGTGAAACGTCCTGCCTAACTGCACTGTTTATGTACCTACAACACATGGACTGCAATGGTTCACAAATACAGCTGGCCACAGCAGCTGGCCTAGCAAACAACGCAAACATTCCATGAATAATAATAATAAAACAAAACAGTTTCCTGTATCTATTTCTATGTCTGTGTGCTGCATTATCTCTCTTTCTGAATACAATATCTATTCATTTGTCAGGTTGTGAATTGGTGGTATTCTCGTAACCAGAAGTTGCAGATGCTCAATCAATGAGTATATTCAAGACAGAGATCATTAGGTTTTGGGGTAAAGGGAAATTAATGGAAATAGGCATAGTTTATGGTGGTGGAATTCAGGAAGAACTTGCCATGATCTTGTTGAATGGTGAAGCAGACTTGAAGCATCAAATGTTCTATTCCTGCTTGCATTTCTTATGTTCTCAGGTATCTACTTATCTACCTGATTACTCCACCCTATTAATCTGTGTCCTGTGTCTATTTGTCTCTCTGAGTCTGGCCTCTATGTATCAGCCTAAGTATGGTATCTACCTGCAAACTGTATCTATTTACCAGGGAATAGTATCTATTTGTATAACTGTGTGCAGTAATTATTTATCTATGTGTACTTAAACGATTTATTTATCAGGGTACTGTATCAATTTATCTCTTTGGCTGATGTGCCTACTTATCTATTTGGATATGTTTCTAGTTATCCATCTGTCTACAGTATCAAATTATTGATCTAGCCACTGTATCATTTATTTATCTCACTGATCATTGTATCTCTTTTTCCTTGGGTATCTAATTGGTACCTATGTTATTTAGTTCTTTGATATTGTATCTATTTACTTATGTGGGTAATATACGTATTTATCTGTCTGGATTCTGTGTTTTTTATCTTTATTGTTATGTTTTCAATTTATTTGTCTGTGTACATTATAATTTTATTTTTCTGGGTACAACACTGGTCATCAGTACTGGGTACTGAATTCATCTCTCCAAATAATATATCTATTAATCCATCTGAGCACAATATTTACTTGTCTACCTGGGGATTCTTTATATTTTTCTATCTAGCCACTGCATTTCATTGTCTACCAGGGTGCAGTGTCTGTCTCCAAAAGAGAAAATGCTGGAAAATCTCAGCAGGTCTGGCAGCATCTGTCAGGTGAGGAAAGAGCTGACGTTTCAAGGCCAGATGACCCTTTGTAAAAGCACTTTGACAAACTTGAAAACTCAGCTCTTTTCTCTCCTTACAGATGTTGCCAGACTTGCTGAGATTTTCCAGCATTTTCTCTTTTGGTTTCACATTTCAGCATCTGCAGTAATTTGCTTTTATGCAGTGTATGTCTGTCTGTCTATCTATCTAATCTCCCGGTGTACTACATCTATTAATCCAGTTGAGTGCAGTACTTATATATCTATCTGGTTATTCTGTCAATATGCATTTCCCTGTGTAACTTATCTATTTTATATGGGTACTGTATCAATATATTCTGTTGCATATTGTACTTCTTTATCTATTTATATACAATATATATTTATCTCTCTTTGCACTGTAAATAGATGCATGAGTTCCCAGTCCCAACATTTTCTGCTGCTTTATCAATGACCTTCCCTCCTTCATTAGGTCAAAAGTCAGATTGTTGGTTAGCATTGCACAATGCTCAGTTCCACTTGCAACTTCTCAGATAATGAAGCAATCATTTTTGCGCACAGCAAAACCTTGGCAATATTCAGTCTTGTGCTGATGCAACTTGGCAACGGTGCATATACCATGTACAAAATACACGGCAGAAACTCACTACAGCAACTTTAACAGCACCTCCCAAACCTGTGGCCTCTAATATCAAACAAAAAGGGCATTAGAAGCATGGAGGAAATCACAGTCTGGAAATTCCCCTTCAGGTTACGCACCACCCTGATTTAGAAATGTATCACTGTTCCTTTATTGTTTCTGGGTCAATATATTGAAATGGACTATCTGGTGATTATGGGTGTGCATACCTATGGACTTGAAAAAGGTGGCACATCACCACCTTCTGAAGGGCAATAAGTCATGCCGATACTCCAATATATCAGTATAGCTATATATAGCTATTTATATTTCTAAATACCTAAGCAATGTACCAATCAGACTGCAATATTTATTAGACTTATTTATCTATTTGGATGCTGTATCTATTTATTCACCTGTATACATTTTGTCTCTAAGTTGTATATCCATTTATCTGCCTGGGTATTGTATCTGTCAGTATTTGGTACATTTTTACCTCTTTGTGTATATTACCTGCGGCCATTCATTATTTACTGTACATCTATTTTTCAAACTTGATTTTGTAGATATTTGATGTCTAGCAAAATGAATACAGAAAATGCTGAATAAAACACAGCAGGTCTGGTACCATCTGTGGAGAGAAAAACAGAGTTAGCACTTTGGGTTGAATGACTCGTTGAGAACTGCTAGCGAACAGTTCTGAAGAAGTCATTGGACTGTTTCTCTCCCCGCAGATGCTGCCAGATCTGCCGAGTGTTTCTGTTTTGATTTCAGATTTTCGAAAGAATTTTGCTTTTGTTTTATGAACAAAGTCTATATGGTGTTTATCAGTGGACAGGAATTCCTGTACACATCATATATTCATTACATAACACAGTATGATACATTAAACATAACAAACAACTTACATTTATGTAGAACCTTCAACATAATAGGTGGCACAGTGGCTTAGTGGTTACTACTACTGCCTCACAGTGCCAGAGACTAGGGTTGGATTCCTGGCTTGGGTCACTGTCTATGTGGAGTTTGCACATCACCCCCCCTGCCTGCGTGAGTTTCCTCCAAATGTTCCTGTTTTCTCCCACAATCTTGATGTGGAGATGCCATCTCCCACAGCCTGAAAGACGTGCTGGTTATAGATGCATTGGCCGTGCTAAATTCTCCCTCAGTGTACTCGAACAGGCGCCAGAGTGTGGCGACTAGGGGACTTTCACAGTAAATTCATTGCAGTGTTAATGTAAGCCTTCTTATGACACTAGTAAATAAACTTAAAAAGAAACTTGCCATCTACATTATACAGCTGGCTAACTATTGAGGATATATGAATGTGTGTCGCTATCTGTTACTCTTTAACTCACAAACTGACATTAGGACAAGAAATGAGATCCCAAGCACTTAGATCTGTCATAAAAGCTTTCACAGATGGAGGGCTAACTGTGGCAGTAGGGACTAACCCCGAAAGCTTGTGAGTATATTATCAAATAAATAGGTTGGACTAAAACCTGGTGTTGTCAGACTTTTTACTGCAGTAGGGTTGTACAGATCCATCCCAGTCCTGAACCTGGATTCCACTGAGCCCCTTTTCTTTGGCTGTTGCAGGAGATTTGGAAGGAAATGCGCTGCTTGCCAGCAGGGAATCCCCCCTACCCAGGTGGTCCGCAGGGCTCAGGATTTCGTGTATCATCTGCAGTGTTTCGCCTGCATCGTTTGCAAACGCCAACTTGCCACTGGAGATGAATTTTACCTTATGGAAGATAGTAGACTGGTCTGCAAAGGAGACTATGAGGCAGCAAAACAAAGAGGTAAGTTACACCCCTCCCCCAGGCATTTGAAAAATAGAGAACCATTACATTGCACCATAACTTCCAAATAATATTAAATATGCAGATTTAATTTCTTGCTGCAATTAACACTGCGGTCAAATCATGTTTAATTGACAGAAATTACTCATAACATGAAATTGGGCATGTTGTTGAAACAAGGACCAGGAGATAGGTCTGAAATTTTTTGACTTGGTTGTATTTAATATTCTCTTTTGATCCAAAATGGATGGATACATTACTGGTCCATTTACTTTTCATTCTGTGTGGACAGAACAGTGAATCTGAAGCTTGTTAACTGTATTAAAGAGTTGCAGATACATAGAGCTAAAGTTTAAATAACTTTGGGGTGCACATAATATAAGCAGTTGTACACAAGATGTGAGCGTATAATCCATACAGTTTGGAGACAATGAAGTCCACATTTTTAGATTTTATTACAACTGTCATCTTTTGTGATATGAATCCATCTGACTTATCAAAATCATTGAAAGCATTCTTTGTGAAATCAAACGAATATTGACATTGAAAATATATGCCTGTGTACATAAACTCAGATATACCACATTGTCATATACACCAACTTTCCAAATCGTTAGATACATTATTTGTGAACAATCCCACATTAACATGGATAAGATATGCATGTACACATAAACTCAGATATACTCACATATAAAAGGCAGCACGGTGGCACAATGGTTAGCACTGCTGCCTCACTGTGCCATGGACCTGGGTTTAATTCCAGCCTCAGGTGACTGTCTGTGTGGAGTTTGCACCTTCTCCCTGTATTTGCCTGGGTTTCCTCTGGTTGCTCCAGTTTCCTCCCACAACCCAGAGATGTGCAGGTTAGATGGATTGGCCAAGCTAAACTGTCCTTCAGTGTCCCAAAATGTGTAGGTTAGGGGGATTAGCGGGGTAAATACTTGAAGTTATGGGGAACAAGTCTGGGTGGGATTTCCCTTCAGCGTCGGGGGATTACATGGGGTTACAAGATTAGGGCCTGATTGGGATTGTTGTCAGTGCAGATTCGATGGGCTGAATGATCTCCTTCTGCACTGGAGGGATTCATGTTCAGAAAAGCCTACCCAGCACATTCTGATGTACATCTACATACAGCCACCCAAGCAAAGACACACAATGCTGGTCTGATGTATCCTCTTCCCACATCACCCCTAACCTAGCTCACAACTCAATCCATCCTGCTGCAGTCCATGCAGTTGATTGTTGGGTTCGGGAAGAATTGGGCACACTTCATTCTGATCACCAGACTTCTCATTTACTTTCAGAAGCGGAAACTAACGCCAAGAGGCCACGCACCACCATCACTGCCAAGCAGTTGGAAACTCTGAAGAATGCCTACAACAACTCCCCCAAACCAGCTCGCCATGTGCGAGAACAGCTCTCTTCTGAGACCGGCCTGGACATGCGTGTGGTCCAGGTATGAAAACAAACATGATTTATTTCATATTAAAACTGCTAATTGTTGGAAATGTAAAGGAAGAGCAGGGGGAAGGTTTCTTTTTATTCATTTGTGGGACATGGGCATCACTGGCTGGCCAGCATTTATTGCCCATCTTTAGTTGTCTGAGGGCAGTTGAGAGTCAACCACATTGCTGTGGCTTTGGAGTCACAGGTAGGCCAGACCGGGTAAGGACAGCAGATTCCCTTCCCTAAAGGGCATAGTGAACTAGATGGGGATTTTCCCACAATCGATAATAGTTTCATGGTCATCAGTAGATTCTTAATCCAGATGATTTTTATTGAATTCAAATTTGACCATCTGCTGTGACGGGATTCAAACCCAGGTCCCCAGAACATTAGCTGAGTTTCTGGATTAATAGTCGAATGATAATACCACTAGGCCGTCACCTCCCCAGTGGAAAGGCAGGAAGAATGGGATGAGAAAAATATCAACCATGGTTGAATGATGGAGCAGACTCGATGGGCCGAATGGCCTAATTCTGCTCCTATGTCTTATGGCCTCATGGAAATGTACAACAGGTTCATTGGGAAAGAGGGATACGAGCCTCTGCTCAGAACTAATGAACGCAAAATTCATTACCCATTACATAGAAACATAGAAACTTGAAGAAGGAGTAGGCCATTCAGCCCTCCAAGCCTGCTCTGCCATTCATTATGATCATGGATAATAATCTAATTCAATATCCTGATTCTCCTCCTCCCCTCCATACCCCTTAATCCCTTCAACCCCAAGAGCTATATCTGCTTCAAATCTAGTTTAATTGACAGAAATTACTTGGAGCGTGAAATTGAGCATTCTTCTCTAACTTCATCCGTCAGTTGAACTACCTCTAGTTCCTGCATGCTCTGCCTTTAGTTCCTGTTTAGTAACATGCAAACTCACTGCCCTGAGATCTAACAGCCTTAAATGTGAAACGATTCTGCAGGAATATATGTAAAGTTATTAAGTTAAAAAGACATTCTCTTCATGAATAATTGTTGGACAAATCCTCTTAATTTCTAAACTCACTAAATACAATGAAAATGAAAATGACCCCACACAACTACAATTTGACATGCAGATGGTCACACAGAAATAGGTTGCCATGCTTGTTTTGAGTGTGAACAGTGTAACTTGAAATTCTGTTCAGATGATTCTTGTCTGAGCTAGAAGAGGGGCCCTTCCTCGGCTCTTTACCCTCAGCATAAATACTCCCCTCCCCCCAAATGAGCCCTTTTATCTTATGAGCACAGTGGTCAGCACTGCTGCCTCACAGCACCAGGACCTGGGTTCAATTCCCAATTCGGGTCACTGTCTGTGCGGAGTCTGCATGTTCTCCTCATGTCTGTGTGGGTTTCCTCCGGGTGCAGTCCAAAGACATGCGGGTTTCGTGGATTGGCCATGCTAAAATTGCCCCTTAGTATCATGGGGACTAGCTAGGGTAACTACATGAGGTTATGGAGATAGGGCCTGGGTGGGATTGTGCAGACTTGATGGGCTGAATGGCCTCCTCCTACACTGTAGGATTCTAAGATTCTAAAGTGTGAGTAACAGGTTAACTATAGTTGTAAGTATTTGGATATTGCCAACACTGATGACTTGTGGAGTTTCATCTGCTCACTCACAGTGTTACAATGAAATGGTGTCAACATTCAGCACACTCCAGTCAAACTGCTTGATGCGTTACATTTGTGACGAAGTCCAGTGACTTTTTGCAAATCGCAAGAGGGAGAAGTTTGGAACAAATGTGTTAACTCTTTCCTGGCATAACATCATGGACAGCGATGCCACCATGCTTACTAAATTTCAACTGAATATTGTACAACAAAGCAAACCATTCAATTCAAACCACTCCACAGAAACTACCAGCACCTCCCCGCTTTACTTCATCTAACCCGACAAGCGACAAGGCAGCACAGTGGTTAGCACTGCTGCCTCACAGCACACGGGACATAGGATTAATTCCAGCTTGGGTCACTGTCTGCGTGGAGTCTGAACGTTTTCCCTGTGTTTGTGTGGGTTTCCTCCGAGTGCTCCAGTTTCTTTCCACAGTCTGAAAGACGTGCTGGTTAGGTGCATTGACCCAAACAGGCGCTGGGCTGTGGCGACTAGGAGAACTTCACAGTAACTTGTGACTAATAAATAAACTTTAAAGTCTGGAGAAGAATTAAACGTTAACTCTGATTTTGCTCCCCAAAGATGCTACTAGATCCGCTGAGTCTCTCCAGCATTTTCTGTTTTGATTTTAAAATATTTCTGGATGTTGTGAGTGTCATGTCAAAACTATTACACACAGGGTTAAGCAATTGCATTTTTCTAGTATCGGGCAAGAGTGTTAGAAATAACATCAATGACATTAGTGGCAACATTATATTTACAAAGCAGCTTTCAAGTAACGGTTGACTCCCAGGGCAACTCACAGGAGCGTACTCACAAACTGACACTGAACTAAAGGACGGGGTATTTTAGGATAGGCGGCCAGAAGCTTGGTCAAAAGAATATGTTTTCAGCAGGCCCTTAAAAGGAGAAGGGGAGAAGATTAGGGAGGGAATTCCGGAACCTGGGCCCATCAAAGGGGCAGCATAGTGACCGGGGGGATACACGTTATGCACAGAGAATGGTGTTGCTGTATTGATTCTATAAATGTTTATTGGTGTTCCAGTGGTAATTAGATGGTAATGGTTTACCAATAACATCAGAAGTGCGACCATCGCCTTTGTTATTTGCTTATGGTCCCATTGGGCCCAGTTGTTCAATTAGTGTCCAGTTAAAGGACGGATTACATCTCCCATTACCCAAGCTCACGAGGATAGCCATTAGGTCAGATTCTAGGCCAGAGGAGATAATTATATAGAAAACAAAAGGAGATGGTTATAACTGGTAAAGGAAAGGTTACAACTGCCCTTTTGAAAGTAATTCCTAACATTTGGCCAATGGATGCAGGAACTGTGGAGTTATCCAAAATACAATGGAGTAAACCCTTGCAACACAGTGAGTCTGAATCAGCTGTGTACAGACCACATGCCGACTCCACAATGAAGTAAAGGGGTTTCCACTGTATTGCTAACATGACCCTTCTGTTTACGGCTGCATTGTATCGCTGCTGTCCTGACCTTGGGCTGTGTGGCTGATGCTCCGATCATGGGGTTAGCCTGGGGAGGGATACTTCTTCACACACAAACAAAAACAGAAACTGATGGAAAATCTCAGCAGGTCTGACAGCATCTGTGGGGAGAGAATACAGCCAACAATTCGGGTCTAAATTACCTTTGTCAGAGTCCTTTCTCTTGGCAAAAGTGTAGGGGTGTCTGGTGATTACAAAGTCACCCAATATTACAAAGTACCTATAGAGGAGCAATAGGCCATTCAGCCCAATAGGTTCATGCCAGTATTTATGATCCATAGAAGCTTCCTCCCATCCTTCACCATCCAACCCCTTCTATTCCTTTCTCTCTTAAATATTTATCTAGCTTCTTTTTAAATATGTTGAAGTTATTCACCTCACCTACTCCTCGTACTAGTGAGTGATGCATTTTAAACACTCTTTGGTAAAGACATTTCTCTTGATTATCCAATTGGATTTCTAAGTGACTCTATCGCCCAGTTCTAGTCTCACTATGTTTGCTACATCTACTCAATCAAGCCTTTCTATATCCCTAAAGACCTCTAACAGGTAGGTCACCCCTCAGGATGTCCCTGAGACAGTACGTTGTCTGTGGAAAGAAGCTGACATAATGGGATCGATGCCCGGATTGCTCATCACGTGCCTCTTGGTGAATTACTCAGTTACAGCAAAAGCATCTTTGACTAAGTGCTCAGTTATGTTGGCTACTCACTGAAGGTCACCAGTGTTGCAAGGCTTGAAAATCAGTGCATACAGGCTGTTAATGGCATTTCATTCAAAGAGTTCCAATTATTCAGTTTGAATAATAGTCAGTTGTAAAACAGAAACCTTAATCCCTATGAATGGAAAGTAAGTGAACACCCTGCAGAGTGCTTAACTCTTTCGTCTTTTTTTGTAATTGGCCAGAGTTCAGCCTGACTCACCTCTCTCTGGTCTCCTGGAGGAAAATAAAACTTCTACCCTGGGTTGAGGGAAAAGGATAAAGCTTCATTACATTTGTTGTCCATCTGATTGGTGTCTAGAGAAAATGGTTTTCTATTCAGCTGCAAATTTCATAATGGGGAGAAACTTTATTCATTTGTGGGACCTGGCATCACTGGGCATCACCAGCATTTATTGCCCATTCCTAGTTGCCCTCAGAGGGCAGTTGAGAGTCAACTACATTGCTGTGGATCTGGAGGCCAGACCAGGTAAGGACAGCAGATTTCCTTCCCTAAAGGACATCAGTGAACCAGATGGTTTTTTTTGACTCTGCTGGCACCATCACTCATACTTGAAGCACGATTCATGCCCATTGTTCTCCGAGGAACCTACCGAGCCCAGTGCCAATTAATAATATACCTGTTCCCTTGTTTCACCCATGCTGTTTACATTGATATATTCGAGAACCAGTGTCTGCTTAGCCACATGGGTGTAAATGTTATAAAATTTGACAGACCAGTTTCAACCAGTTTTCAACCAGGTTAACTTTGTTTGATGCCACTTAGGGTATAACTTCTGTCTAACGTTAAACCTGGTATAGAAAGTATACACAGATTTCATGGATACTGTGAGTGTTCTCTAAACCCACTTGAAGTTGAGTTAGATGTTTAGAAAGTGTGAAAAAAAAACTTCATAGAATCCCTACAGTCAGGAGGAGGCCATTCAGCCCATTGAGTCTGCACTGACTCTCCAAAAAAGTATCTTACCCAGGCCCACCCTATCTCTGCAATGCATCTACCATGACCATTCTAACCTTTACATCTTTGGAGACAAAGCAGCAATTTAGCATGGCAAATCTGCCTAACCTGGACATCTTTGGAATGTGGGGGGAAACTGGAGCACCTGGAGGAAACCCACGCAGACACAAGGAGAACATGCAGACTCCACGCAGACAGAGATTGGAATGGAACCCAGGGTCCCTGGTGCTATGAGTCAGCGGTGCTAATCAGTGGGCCACCATGCCACTCCTTCTGTTCTCTAAATATTTAAAATTGAACACAGAACTCTTCAGGGTAAAAGAATTACAAGTCAAACAGAGTAATGTAAATGAAGTGCTGTCTTGTTGGGTCCCATAGTGCATCTAATGAGGATCTCAATTTGCCATAATTCTCCCCTTTTACGGACACTTCAGTTACGCTGCAGTTCCTGCCTCAATGTGATACCACTTCTGAAATGCAGTACAAGATTACTGATCTGAGTTCAATCCTAGATTGAGTTATAAACAGAGGCTGGATAGACTGGGACTTTTTTCCCCTGGAGCTAGGAGACGTAGCGGTGATCTTATTAAGGTCTGTAAAATAGTCAGGGGTATCGATAAGGTAGATTATCAACATCTTTCCCAAAGGTAGGGGAGTCTAAAACTAGAGAGTATAAGTTTAAGGTGAGAGGGGAGAGATACAAAAGGGTCCAGAGGGGAATTTTTTTCACTCAGAGGGTGGTGAATGTCTGGAACGAACTGCCAGAGGTAGTAGTAGATGTGGGTACAATTTTATGTTTTAAAAAGCATTTAGACAGTTACAGGGGTAAGATGGGTATAGAGAGATATGAACCAAATGCAGGCAATTGGGACTAGCTTAGTGGTTAAAAACTGGACAGCATGGACAAGTTGGGCCTCTATGGCTCTATGACTCTTGTTACCTTGACTCTTGCTGCTTTGGGTTTCACAGCAATTATGATATACTTCAAAGACTGTTACTAGGAACTTTTTAAAACCACTTTTTAATAAACAGTAAAATTACATTAATATTCTGACTCAAGAAACCTGAGTACAGTCATGGTTTAACTCCATCTAAGTTGTACGCAAGGTCAAACCAGTAATATAGTGCTATTTCTGCCACATTCACATCCAAACACTCTGCAAAAGGTTGCAAATTAAAGCCCTTAGTGTCATCTCCAACAACCCAGTGTTGGAGTTAGCTTATTTGAAAGATTATCTTACTTAAAGATTATCTTACATTAAAGTAAGCTAACTTTGAATTAAAACCAAATCATTATATACACACACACACACACACACACACATATCTTCAAATGTTCTCAAGCTGTGGGTAATACTGGTAAGGTTACAGTGACATCTCATTCCTAATTGCCTTGCAAAGGTGTTGCCTTGCCTTCTCCTTGAACTACTGCAGTGATCACCAGGATCTTTACCCAACAGCAGTGATAGGTTTGTGACTTGGAGAGCAATTTGCTGGTTTACACATTATCAATCCACTCAGCAAAAAAAGATAGAAGTTTAAAATTTTTTTTAATATTATTGATTACTGTCACAAGTAGGCTTACATTACATTAGGTTACTGTGAAAATCCCCTAGTCGCAACACTCCAGCACCTGTTCGGGTACACTGAGAGAGAATTTAGCATGGCCAACGCACCCTAACCAGCACATCTTTCAGACTGTGGGAAGAAACTGGAATACCCGGAGGAAACCCACACAGACATGGGGAGAACATGCAAACTCCATACAGAAGTCACCTCAGCTGGGAGTCAAACCTGGGTCCCTGGCACTGTGCGACAGCAGTGCTAATCACTGTGACACTATGCCACCCACACTTCCTTTGTAAAGAGAATGTAATTTAAAAAAAAACAGGTGAATGTTATTTTGAAGCCAACTAAATACTGTTGAGATAAAAGTGTACTGCAAATGCTGGAATCTGAAACTAAAACAGAGAGAGAATAGAGCATACGTTTTGAGTCTGGATGACTCTCTGATGAAGGTCATCCAGACTCAAAAAATATTGTTGTGTTTGTCCAAGCTTGAAGGACTGTTCATGCCCACTGCTGCCTGAGAAACTAGCCAGAACAGAACCAGTGAGCAGTATATCAGGCCTTTTTTTCCATAAAACTGTTTAGACAGATATATTGGCAAGTTACTTAGGTAACTGTCACTTGGGTCACTGTTTGTGCAGAGTTTGCATGTTCTCCCTGTGTCTGTGTGGGTTTTCTCCGGGTGCTCCGGTTTCCTCCCACAGTCTGAAAGACATGCTGGTTAGGTGCTTTGACTCAAACAGGCGCCGGAGTATGGCGACTAGGGGAATATCACAGTAACTTCATTGCAGTGTTAATGTAAGCCTACGTGTAACTAATAAATAAACATTAAAAAAAATTTTTAAAACTTTAGCCACGTTGGGTGAGTAGTGATATAACGGCCTGCAATGAGCTATTTGAAAATTGGAATAGGCTCAAGGAGATGGATGATTTAGTTCTGTGGTTGTATTGCTAAGGAAACTTGAGATCCCAGCTCTCAAGGACTAGAACTAGAGAGCACAGCCTCAAGATAAGGGGGGGGCAGTTTAGAACAGAGTTGAGGAGGAACTTCTTCACTCAAAGGGTGGTGAATCTCTGGAATTCTCTGCCCGTTGAAGTGGTGGAGGCTGCCTCGCTAAATATATTTAAGACGCGGGTAGATAGGTTTTTGATAGGCAAGGGGATTAAGGGTTATGGGGAGAAGGCGGGAAAGTGGAACTGAGCCATGACAGATCAGCCATGATCTTATTGAATGGCGGGGCAGGCTCGAAGGGCTGGATGGCCTACTCCTGCTCCCATTTCTTATGTTCTTATGTTCAACCACTTTGAAGAGGTGGATTGCTCCGATACAGATATGGTGCCAATGTGGGACCTTCTACATTGCGGATGTGATGGCCAGTAGTTGATAGTAGATGAATGCAGTTCAGTGAAGGAGGATGAAGAGTTCTTTGATGCAGGAAGTTATCTATTCATTCAGAATAAAGATGTTTAAGATGATGGTGTGAAGGCTGATTCCTACCCCCATGGTATGAACCATTGCACCACACTCTGGGGTGATAGGACAACTGTTTGCATTCCCCAAAACTGGAAAATCCTCCATTTCTGCTGATATATCAGGAAAAATGAAGAGTATTCAGTATTTTCTTAAGCTTTTGTAGTGATGTAATGGTTGCTACGAGAGGACACAGGTTTAAGGTGCTGGGGAGCAGGTACAGAGGAGATGTCACGGGTAAGTTTTTCACTCAGAGGGTGGTGAGTGAGTGGAATTGGCTGCCGTTGGTGGTGGTAGAGGCAAACTCGCTGGGGTCTTTTAAAAGACGTCTGGATGAGTACATGGGATTTAATGGGATTGGGAGTTACAGATAGTTCTATGGCTTGGTAGGTATGGATATGATTGGCGCAACTTGTGGGCCGAAGGGCCTGTTTGTGCTGTAGTGTTCTATGTATGTTCTATGATGTGGTGTCCGATGTTGCCACAATATGGATTTCTCTCAGGCTACCGATTACATTTGAAAGAAGTAACTTGTATTTATATTGTACCTTTCATGAGTTCAGGGTGTGCCAGTGCACTTCACAACTAATTAAATACTTTCAAAGTGTACTCACAGTAAGAAATGCAGCAACCAATTTGCACACAGCCAACTCCCGCAAACAGCAATGTGATAATAACCAGATTACCTCTTTTAGTGATTGAAGGATGAATATTGACTGGGCAGAACTCTACTGCTCTTCTCCAGGATATTCCATGTGAGAGAGCAGATTGGGCCATAAATTAACATTTCACCTGAAAGACCACATCTCCAACAGTACAGCACTCCCTTAGTACTGTGCTGGACTGCAAACATAGATTATGCCTTCGAGGGTCTAGAGCAGGATAACCTTCAGATCCTGATGCAAGAATTCTAAGTTTAAAGTTTATTTATTAGTGTCACAAGTAAGCTTACATTAACATTGCAATGAAATTACTGTGAAAATTCCCCAGTTGCCACACTCCAGTCCCTGTTTGGGTGCACTGAGGGAGAATTTAGTATGGCCATTGCACCTAACCAGCATGTCTTCCAGCCTGTGGGAGGAAACTGGAGCACTCAGAGGAAACCCATGCAGACACAGGGAGAATGAGCAAACTCCACACAAACAGTGACCCAAGCCCAGAATGGAATGCAGGTCCCTGGTGCTGTGAAGCAGCAGTGCTAACCACTGTGCCACTGTAGTACCAGAGCTCTTTTAGGGCAGCACAGTGGCACAGCGGTTAGCACTGCTGCCTCACAGCACAACAGACCCGGGTTCAATTCTGGACTTGGGTCACTGTCTGTGTGGAGTTTGCACATTCTCCCCATGTCTTTATGGGTTTCCTCTGGGTACTCTGGTTTCCTCCCACAGTCTAAAGATATGTGGGTTAGGTTTATTGGCCATGGCAAATTGCCCCTTAGCATCAGGGAAATTAGTAGGGTAGGTGCAGACTTGATGGGCCAAATGGCCTCCTTCTACACTGTAGGAATTCTAGAGCAAGCTCATTACTTTCCTGGAAATTAATCTAAAGATTCACCACAAACAATACTAAATATTTCTCACAGTTGAATTATTGTTGAGACAGTTTTTTGGCACTGTGTGGTGTCGAATTTCAACATTAAGTGTCCCAGTACTTTTAAAGGTAAGTAGTTCCAAACCCTTCTACCACCTCAAAGGATAAGAGTAGCAGATACTTGGGAACACCAGGATTATAGAAAAGTTTGAATGAGCAGATGTAGCGAACATAGTTCTATTTGCAGCTGAGACTAGAACTGGGAAATACTAGAACCAGAGAGCACAAACTTAGGCTAAAGGAACAATCCTTTAAAACAGAGATGAGGAGGAATTTCTTCAGCCAGAGAGTGGTGAATCTGTGGAACTCTTTGCTGCAGAAGGCTCTGGAGGCCAGGTCATTGAGTGTCTTTAAGGCAGAGATAGATAGGTTCTTGATTAATAAGGGGATCAGGGGTCATGGGGAAAAGGCAGGAGAACGGGGATGAGAAAAATATCAGTTATGATTGAATGGCGGAGCAGATTTGATGGGCCGAATGGCCTAATTCTGCTGCTATGTCTTATGGTCTCATGGTCTTATGGATGATATAGTCACTAACAAATCCCATAGGATATTCAGGAGAAACTACTTTACCAGGGAGTTTTTAAATGCATAACTCACTAGTTATGAGTATTCAGTATTTTCTTAAGCTTTTGTAGTGATGTGGTGCCTGATCAATTAGAACATGCACTAGTTACAGTGAGTAGGTGAGGTGAATAACTTCAAAAGTTACTTTTTTTTGTTTAGGTGGATGCATTCTGGTAACTTTGAGTGTATTGGCTTACCCTTTGTATTGTTGACCAATTGTACCAGATAGCAATGCTGCTTAAAGTGTGTGACTGGTTTTGGTATTTTATACAGTGCAGTGAACACCATGGGCCACTGTTTGGTGGTTCACAGTACTTAACAGTGGGGATATAAAAACACCTTTGCTTTTGTTTCCAACAGGTTTGGTTTCAGAATCGACGGGCTAAGGAGAAACGATTGAAGAAAGACGCCGGGAGACAGAGGTGGGGCCAATATTTCCGGAATATAAAGCGATCCAGAGCAAGCTCCAAATCAGACAAGGAGAGCACCCAGGACGATGGAGTGGCTAGCGATGCTGAAGTGTCCTTTACAGGTTGGTGTCTGATAGTTGAAGTTTTTAAAGCTTATTTATTAGTGTCACATGTAGGCTTACATTACAAAGAACAAAGAACAGTACATTACAGGAACAGGCCCTTCAGTCCACCCAGCCTATGCTGATCACATTGTCCTATCTAGACCAACTGCCTGTATCCCTCTATACTCTACCTTTTCATGTGCCTGCAATGCGATTAGTGTGAAAATCCCCTAGTTGCTACACTCCGGCTCCTGTTCGGGTACACTGAATGAGAATTTATGCACAGCCAATGATTCTAATCAGCATATCTTTGGATTGTGGGAGGGAACTGGAGAACCCAGAGGAAACCCACATGGATATGAGAACATGCAGACTACGCACAGAGAGTGACCCAAGCCAGGAATTGAACCTGGGTCTCTAGCTCTGTGAGACCAAGGGCAAGATCTAGGGACCAGGATTCAAATCCCATCACAGCAGATGATGAAATTTAAATTCAATAAAAAAAACCGGAATTAAACGTTGAATGATGACCATTGTCGATTGTCGTAAAGACCACTCTAATTCACCTTTAGAGAAGGAAATCTGCCGTCCTGGTCTGGCCTACATGTGACTCCAGATATACAGCAATGTGGTTGACTCCCAAATGCCCTGTGAAATGGAAGCTAGTTAGGGATGGTCCAGCTAGTAATGCCCACATCCCGTAACTGGATAAAAAATATATATCTTGCGTCGTATAGTATCATAAAATGCTACAGTGCAGAAAGAGGCCATTCAGCCCATCCATCTTTCTCGGGTTGCTGGATGTTAATGTGTGTTTGTTGTTCTTACATATAGATGAACACTCGATGTCAGAGATGGGTCATGCAAATGGCATGTACAGAAGCATGAGCGACACCTCTCCAGGCCTAGGCAGGCAGACTGCAAGCAACGGAGGCTTCTCAATTGATGGCGTGCTCTCCCAGGACCAATACCATGACCTGAGGTCCAACAGTCCATACGGTATCCCTCAGTCACCAGCTTCTCTGCAAGCCATCCCATCCCATCCGCCCCTCATGTCTGGCCTGGTGTACCAGGACACAGGCTTGGGCATCCTGGCTCAAGGAGGGGGACAAGGCATGAGCCAGGCCATGCGTGTCTTAGGGGCAAACGGACCCAGTTCGGATCTGTCGACAGACAGCAGCGGAGGCTATCCGGATTTTCCGGCTAGTCCGGCATCCTGGCTGGACGAGGTGGAACATGCACAATTTTAACACCTGTACGACCAACAACACCCTCTCCTCTCTCACACACACCCACACCATCCTTAAATAAACTGCCCCTTTCTACCCGAAAGGGAGACATGAAAGAATGGGCCATCAGCCACAAATCCAGAACAGCAGGATTGTAATTTTTACAAAGCAAAGTCTCAATCACACACTCTTTTCAACCTCCTCCCCATATTCCCTCCTCTTCTTTTTGTTTGAGAAACTAAAATGTGGCAATGGCTTGTTGATGAACTCTGGGGGAAGATTTGAATTGACCCTGTTCAAATAGGAACACAAAAGATGTTTGTAACAACTGGAGAGAGAACCTGAGCTGATTTCCATCAGGACACGTGTTAATGACCATTTTGCTGTTATGTTGCCAAGCTTCCTCACCCCCAACCCTCTCATACTGCACCTGTCTGTATGAATCTTAATGTCCACAGTAACACTCCTGTTTCTGATCATATTGTAAACTTCAACACAACAGAGTGGTGGAATTGTCAATGCTAATCAAACCAGTGGATGTGATTATTTAAGAAAATGCCTCCGAGCAGTTATTGAACAGAAGACATGGTGAAATTCTCTGAATGTTAAAATGCCTGACATAGTCTACAATCTACTATAAATTATATACATTCACTCCTTTTAATAGCCTCAAAGTTGCTGTTGGCATATTGTCGATGGCAGGTGACGGTTCATGGGCAATAGGCATACACGGAATTCCTACAGTGTAGAAGAGGCCATTCGGCCCATCAAGTCTGCACTGATTCTCTGGCAGAGTATCTTATCCAGGACCTACGTCCATACCCACACACATTTACTGTGGCTAATCCATCTAATCCATCCTTAGACAGTAAGGGGCAGTTTAGCATGACCAATCCATCTATCCTGCATACCTTCAAGCTATGGGAGGAAACTGGAGCACCCATAAGATATAGGAGCAGAATTAGGCCATTCGTCCCGTCGAGTCTCCTCCACCATTCAACCATGGTTAATAAGTTTCTCAACCCCATTCTCCTGCCTTTCCCTCCAACTTTTGATCCCCTAACCAATCAAGAATCCATCTCTGTGTCAAATATACCCAGAGGAAACCCACATGGATATGGGGAGAACATGCAAACTCTACACAGGCAGTCATCCAAGGCTGAAAATTAAAGCCCAATCCCTGGAGCTGAGAGACAACAGTGCTAACCATTGTGCCACCCATGTATTAAAGGAGTATCATGGCAATCCTGCGTGTGGGATCTTGCTGTGCACTGTCGAATCCTTCGCCCGCAATACAGCAGCAGACTGCACTTCAAAAGATTCCCCCCCCCACCTCCCCTCCCATCCCCCCCTGACCCCAGTTGGCTCCAAGGTGCCCCAGGGACTGTCTTGGGGCTGTGAATGTCGCTATCTAAATGCAATTCCTTTCTTTTGAGGCCATTGAGAAGAAGATGGGCGCCTGTCTTGGAAGAGGAAAAGCAATGGCTGTGTTGTACAAATGTGTTTCCATCGTGGGCAACAGTGATGTCCAAGCTTGTGTCCTTTTTTTTCCTGGGGGGGGAGGCGGGGCGGGGGAGTTGGGGGGAGCGAATTTTATTTACCAGTTGCACTTTTTGCAATACCTGTTTGTTGCCAAATATACAATAACCCCTCCTATCCCTTACCCCACAATCCCCCACCCCCTCTCCAACTCCCCCGTCACCCCTCTGCGGCTGGGAGGCAAAATGACCCGAATTTCTGTAAAGTGTATTTTTATTGTGGATAAAGGAAACCAGTCTGTTTAGTGGTATTTTTAGGATCAAAAATAGTGTTGCAATTTTAGAGAAAAAAAAACTTTAAAAAATGCAAAAAAAATGAGAGAGAGGACGGATTCACTTCTTGTTTGAAGCTGGCTACTTGACTTTTGGGCTCTGACAGTAGTTGATGCAGCATTTTGTCAGCGAAAGTTATAATGTGTAAGGTGTTTTACATTTACAGATTGGATATGGAAGTTATTAATAGGTCACGTGTAAATGTTTTACTGTCTTTTATTTATTCTTTCTGAATGATCAATAAGACAAATCTTTAATAAATTTATCAGCTAAAGTTAACACGGTATGTGTAGAGACCAGTGATTTGTCTGGTGCTGTTAACCGCGTGGGAATAATGCTGGCACGTAAAATCTGAAAACTGCACAGAAAATGTTGGATAAAGGCAAAATACTGTGGAATCGGAAACAAAAACAGAAAGTGCTGGAAAATCTCAGCAGGCCTGACAGCGTCTGTGGAGAGAGAATAGAGCCAGTCGAAGGGTCATCCAGACTGAATTTTACTGGTACGCCCTCCCCGAGGGCAGGTGAGGCTCACAGGATGGCATTCTCCGGGGCTGGATCCTATGAGTCTTGGGTGGGTGAGGTGGGCTCTATTCTCCCCCAACAGATGCTGTAAGAAGTCTCACAGCATCTCACTTGATGGAGGAGCAGTGCTCTGAAAGCTGGTGATACCAAATAAACCTGCTGGGCTTTAACCTGATGTTGTGAGACTTCTTACCGTGCCCACCCCAGTCCAACGCTCCTCCACAGATGCTGTCAGACCTGCTGAGATTTTCCAGAAAATGTTGGAAACGCTGAGCAGGTCAGGCAGCGTCTGTGGAGAGAGAGTTCTTGTTTCAGGTCGATTAATGCATCCTATGCTGGAACCTTTATAAGGTTAGCGCCTCGATCTTGATAATTCCACACATCGGTGATCAGAGGTTTTGCTCCATCTGGAACTGGAGTTTGACGAACCCAATCCCATATTTGCAATGCAGATCCTGTGCCGGAATATTACTGCTGTATATCGAATTAAAGTAATCCCATTTACATTGCAGCGTCTCACATCCAAACACAACAGTGAGCTGTGAACGCTGGTTACATCTGACAACCTTGAATTATATGCAAAGGCTTCAAAATACTCAGTGATAATGGAATCATAGACCAGAAGGAGGTCACTCGGCCCATCGGATCTGTGCTGGCCCCTTTTGCAACTCCACTCCCATGTTCTTTCCCCATTGCCCTTGCACACATTCCTTCTCAGATATATAGGCAATTAATCCCATTTCGAAAGCGACAATGAAAGCTGCTTTCCCTAATCCAATCAAGCAGCAGATTCCATGACATATGGAATTTTCCACCAAACTCCCCTTTCCTCTTCGGATTTTTTTCCCCCCAGTTTATCTACAATCTCTGTCCTCTTGCTTACCGGACCTCAGTGGAAACTACCTCCCCTTGTTGGCCCCCGTGATTTCGTTCGTCTCTGTCAAATCTCTCCTTAACCTCTATAACAACAGCACAAACCACATCAACTGCCATTAGTCTAGACCATCTCCAGAGAATGAATAAAGGGAGGTTATGGATGGGGACCAGGTTTTAAGGAGGGTGGTGTGTGAGTTTGTGTGTGTGTGGGTGGGTTGGGGGGGCGGGGTGGGATGATGATGGAATAAAATAAACAAGTTTGAGATAATTCCAGAGTGCGCAGCCATGACTAGTGTTAAGACTTACACAACCTCAGTTGACCACCTTGCAACATTCACCATTCCAGAGGACTCTCCTGTCTGAATATTCCATGCCTTTCCACTCCCACTGTCCCCCACCTCCGTCACCTGAATTTCGCCTGTTGGAGGCTAAAGGGGTCATTGTGAAAGTGTGTTGTGTCTGGTAGAGTGGAAGGGTTAAGGGGCTTACAAGAAATGAATGAGACTTGGAATTAAGACTCTAGATTTTTGGGAAAGTTTGCTTAATAGTTGCTGAACATAAAATCATATTATTCAAAATGGTGGTTACTTTGTATGTTTTTCTAGCTAAGCAGGGTGTAAGGTCAAGTTAGTGTGAGTTCAGATTGGGCTTGATAGTCTTAGAAACAAAGGAAGAATTGGTGCAAACAGCCTTCTGATGGGTACATGATACAAAGATAATGAAGTTATTGACTTGTAATCAATCTCCAGCAGCTAGCCTACAACAGACCCAGTAAGATTTACTCCAGATTTTTGAGAACCATGGAAAGTTTAGGGAAGGTGTGTGTACAATGTGGCGAAGCAGGTTGATCTTCAGCCTGCATGCCATCCTCATACACCTGGTGCCAGACAGTAAGGAGCAGAAGAGTTTCCTGCTCAGTCACACTACAGAAGGCAATGGCAAACCACTGTGTTACGTGGCCAAGAATAACCAGGGACAAATACAATGGAAGCCCATGGACTTGAAGCATGGGACTAGGAGGAGGAGGATACACAGTCACCTTTTTCCTCAAAGCATGCTGCACTTATAAATAATACATCTTGTACTCCAATACTGTAATATCATTGCAATGTTAGTTTTGTATCAATGGATAGGAGAAAATTGAGCCTACTCCAGCATTCATGGCCTCAGCTCTACTTTCCCCACCCACTCTCCATATCCCATCAAAAATCTGTTTACCTTAGTCTCATAATGTTTTAATTATCCTTTCATGAGATGTGGGCATTTCTTGCAAGGCACAGCCCTAACAAAGTGGTGGTGATCTGGCTTCTTGAACTGTTGCAGTCAACCTGGTGGAGGGAATTTCAGGATCTGATCCCAAGGACAGTCAAGTCAGGATGGTGTGTAGCCTGGAAGGAAACCTGCTCCTATGTATCTGAGACCTTGTCCTTTTAGGTGGTGGAGGTCACTGTTTTGGGACATGTCATCAAAGGAACCTTGGTGTTGCTACAGTACATCTTTTAGATGTACATCTGCACACTCCTCCCACTGTGATGGAGTGAATGTTGAAGATGATGAATGGACTGCTGAATAAGCAGGCTGCTTTGTATTGGATGGTGTTGAGCTTATTGTGTATATCTGCTGGCAACAGAGACTATTCCATCACAGTCCTGACTTGTGCCTTTTAGATGATGAACAGACCTTGAGAAGTCAGGGGTGAGTTACCAGCTTCAGACTTCCCAGTCTCTGACCTATTTTTGTAGCCACAGTATTTGTATGTCTGGTTCAGTTTAGTTTCTGGTCAATGGTAACCTCCAGGATGTTGATAGTAGGGGATTCAGCGATAGTAATGCCATTGAATGTCAAAGGGAGATCGCTAGATGCTCTCTTGTTGAAGACAGTCATTGTCTGGCACTTTTGTGTTGAATGTTGCTTGTCACTGGATTTTGTCCAGGTCTTGCTGCATTTGGGTAGGAACTGCTTCAGTATCTGAGGATGCTGAATATCCACAAATGTCCCCATTTCTGACCTTACGATAGAGGGAAGGTCAGTGAATTAGCTACTGAAGATGATTGTGCCTAGGACGTTAACTGAAGGAACTCCTGCAATGATCACTAGTCACTGAGATGATGACCTCCACCACAACCATCTTCCTTTGTGCAAAGTATGGCTCCAGCCAGTGAAGGGTTTACCCCGATTCCCATTTCAATTTTGTCAGAGTTCCTTGATGGTCCCTAGATATTTAGTCGGCTAAATATTGCCTTGATGTCAATGGCAGTCACTCTCACCTCCCCTTCCTTCCTATTCAATAATGGAGCATTCACAGCCCTCTGGGGCAGAAAATTCCAAAGGTTTACAGCCATTTGAATGAAGAAATCTCACCTCATCGCAAATCCACAATGATTGGCCCTTTATCCTGAAACAATGCCCCCCTTGGTCTAAATTCCCCAGCCAAGGGGAACAAGCTGTCAGAGCTGACCCTGTCAAGCCCCTTCATAATCCTATACGTTTCAACGGGGTCATTTCTCGTTCTTCTAAACTTCAGGGAACATAGATGATTGTGCCATAGATGATTTACTCAGCTTCTGTTCATGACCTGCAAACCTCCCAAAGAGGAGCACTTGGAGTGCATTCACTGTTGCAAGGTAGGAATTACTGCAGCCAAATTGTACACAGCAAACTTCCACTGTGATGAAATCAGATGATCAGTTTTTGCAGATGTTTGACTGAGGGACAGATGTCGGCCAGAACAGAAGCACTCTCCTGCTATTCTTTGAAATAGCATCAACCTGATAGAGCAGTGGGGTCCTCGGTTTACCATTTTCCCCCTGAAGTAGGGCACCTCTGATAGTGAAGCCTTCCCCTAGTACCATGCCAGGGGGGTGTCAGGTTTGATATTTGGACTCCAGACTTCGGAGTGGAAATTGTACTCACAATTTTCTGGTTCGAGGCCAGTGTGAAATGTGATTTTCGATCAATGATCGGTGAGTGGTGCTGGATTCATTGGAGAGGCGGTGGAAGAAAATGGGATTAAAAAAAAACACTCATGAAATAAATTCATTACCGTGTTTTGATCTTTAGGCGGAATTTGATTCTTTGGTGGAATTAAATTAAGGGTTTAAAACTTCGAATCATTGTCCCCAGCTTCCCAGGCACTGGGGGTTAAATGCAAATATAAATGCTACAAATTTTATCCTTCAAGTTGATAATGTACCTCCAATCCTCAAAGAGGGTTTTTAAAAACTTTTTTGAAAGGGGATATCTCCCTGTTTGGGTAAAAAAAAACTTTTTATTTGGAATTTATGGAGTTAGAATTCTTCAAATAAATAAAATCCTGAACGATACTGACAAGGTGGAAATGGAAAGTTGATGATAGGACACTTGACTATCTTCTTTTCCCCAGCCACTAAGATGTTGTAAGAAACCAACTATTGGAGAGAGGTTATGTGTCTTTAAAAAAAACCTGAGGTTTATATAAAGTGGGTGAGCCCAGAATTGGGGGGGGGGGGGCGCACTATTTTAAAATTAGTGGGGGACGGAGATGGGGAGAGTATTTTTCTCTGCCAGAGCTGTGTAAATTTGGAACTCTCTGCCTTAGAAGGTGGTGGAGAGGTGGGGGCAGTGGAGAGGAGGAGGGGGTGGTCACTGAGTATTATTAAGGCAGAGGTAGATAGATTCTGGTTGGATAGAGAAATCAAATGTTGGGGGAGTGGAATAGGAATGTGGAACTAAACACAAACAGATCAGTCATGATCTTACTGAATGGTGGAGCAGGCTAGAGGGGCTGAATGGTCTCCTTAGTCATTTGCCCAGAAGTGTAACTAGGTGGGAATTGATTGCACAATGGGACTGCCCTTATAGACCACACACATCCTTCTCGTGCAGAGGAATCGCTGGAACAACCAAATCTATGGAAATTGGACCTTCCTTGGGAAATCCCCCAACAACACACTTGAAACTTAGGATGTTGAAATCTGTGAAACTGACAAGGTCTGGTAAATTTCATTGGATTGAGGTATCCCTTTGGTAAAATTGTCCCAAAAAAATGAGATTGGGATTTCCCCCATCCCTCCCCTCCACATCTCCCCCCCCCCCCCCCCCCCCACGTCCAATCAGAATTTTAATCCAGATTCATTTCTCATTAGTTTAATTTCTTTATTCCATTTATTATATCAGCTTCCCGCACAATGCCAGGGATCTGGGTTCAACTCCCAACTGGGGTGACTGTCTGTGTGGAGTTTGTATATTCTCCCTGCGTCTGCGTGGGTTTCCTTTGAGTGCTCTGATTTCCTCCCACACTCCAAAGATGTGCAGGTTAGATGGAAAGGCTATGCTAAATTGTCCCTTCCTGTCCAAAGATGTGCACATTCAATGGATTGGCTATGCTAAATTGCCCCTTAGTGTCCAAAGATGTGCAGGTTAGGTGGACTGGCTATGCTAAATTGTCCCTTCCTGTCTAAAGGTGTGCAGGTTAGGTGGATTGGCTATGCTAAATTGCCCCCTTAGTATCCAAAGATGTGCAGCTTAGGTGGATTGGCCGTGTTAAAATGTCCCCTAGTATCCCATGATGTGTAAGTTCGGGGGAGGGGGCGGAATTAGTGGGGTAAATTGCATAAGGGGCAGGCCGGGGTGGGATGCTCTGTCGTAGGGCTGGTGCAAATGGGCTCTTTCCGTACTGTAGGGATTCTACATCGATGAACCCGTTGGTCTTTATCCAGATGAGTCTGAGTGAGTCTTCCTGTAGCCATTGTAATTCCCTGGCGTTTCGCAAGAACACCATGCGCTTTCCATACCGTGGAAAAACCCCTGCACACACAAATTCATACCTCGGATAACAATATTTTCGAGAAGTATTTTATTTGAATGAATGAGCTTACCGTATATTTAAAAAGAAGCAGCCACTGTCGCTATTAGACTAATGGATAGTTTCTAGATGAGAAGTAGAGTCATTTGATCTCTCTGAGGACTCGGTGACTCACCCAACGGGACACGAAGTTTAAAATTGTTCAGGTAAAGCCTTTTTCCTTTAACCGACTTATTCCGCCCCACTGAGTTTGAACTGTGATAGCTCTATACTGGGAAAGTGCAGGTGGCGCAACCGAGGCCAATGTAAAATTCTCAGCGAATGAAGTGGAATGGACAAATAATAATCCCCTCAGTGAGGGGACAGTGTGTGCGGGAGGTAACCCCTCTCCTCACGACTCGACTCTCAGTCAAGTATATTCAAAGACCACATTTTCAGAATGAGGTTAAACTCTCCCACTTTAACAGCACTTAACAAAAACTAGTGACGTTTTAAAATAAAAGTTCTGTAATTTTAAAGTCGCCAATGACAGAAAGAGTCAGGAATTAGCTCTTTGCCCTCACACATTAAGGTACACATCGACAACATCACGGACACACACCGTGTACACTGACAAAGATTTACATTTTAAATAGATAACTAGACCCGGAGGTACACCTACAGAGGCTTTGGCAGCGACAGATATTTAGCTCTAATTAAAAGATACTCGGGTATACACATTGTACACAGATATCCTCAAACATTATTGACCCAGGGAATAATCACTGTATATCTCCACAAACACTGACACGGTTACTCACTAATACAATTGGACGCGCACACACACTGTAAGAAAATTGCGACATGGCTACACACAGACAGGGAGGGGTGTGCACCAGCAGAATAAAGTGTACAGGGACTGGGAATGGTGCACACGAGCCGGCAGTGGTGTACGCGGGCTGGGAGTGGTGCTGACGGACGTGTACACGGACTGGGGGAGATGCATAAGAATTTGGGGAGGTGTACACCGACTGTGAGTTGTGCACACGGACAAGGGGAGATGTACACGGGCAGGTTGAGGTCTACACGGGCTGGGGGAGTTGCAGCCAGTCCACGCGGTGGGGTGTTGGGCAAATGGAAACAGTGAATGCAGTTAACATTCATTCATTGCGAAGCGTTTTGGAACATATGCTGATAAATGTTATTTTTTAAAGTATGCACAAGGGTACCAATGCGGAGTCGGTGGTGAAGTATGTAGACAGGCGGAGGGACAGATATCACACCCCGTACACTCATGTCACTTTTCCATGCAATTGTTTGCGGGATTTAAATGTATTTCAATTGCATCACAAACAACAGTCTTTTCTTTAAGATCCCAGTTAGGCCATGCTAAATTCTCTCTGTGTACCCGAACGATTTTAAAGTTTATTTTATTAGTCACAGGTAAGGCTTACATTAACACTGCAATGAAGTTACAGTGAAGTTCCCCTAATCGCCACACTCCAGTGCCTGTTCGGGTCAATGCACCTAACCAGCACGTCTTTCAGTCTGTGAGAGGAAACCGAAGCCTGACAAGACCAGGTTTAACTCCAACCGATTTATTTGATAGTAAACTCACAAGCTTTTGACATCGAAACCGGAACACCCAGAGGAAACCCACACAGACACGGGGAGAACGTGCAAACTCCACACAGACAGTGATCCAAACCGGCAATCAAACTCAGGAGATGTGAGGCACAGTTCTAACCACTGTGCCACCATGCACCCTTGTGTGTCTGTTGGTGGGGAGGGTGAGCTCACAGTAACTTTGTTGCAGTGTTAATGTAAGCCTACTTCTGACACTAATAAATAACTTTAAACAGTTAATTGATGAAGGGCTTGCAAAAACCATGATTGGAAACTGGAAGGGGAAAAGACAGCTGGCAAACTGACAATATTTCAGAATATCCCCAAATACAAAAACAAGTTTGCACCTCTTTATTTTCCAACACTAAGAAGTCTCACAACACCATTCAACCTGTCAAGCCTATTCCGTTATTCAGAGAGATCATGGCTGATAACTGCCCCACCCCAGTTATTCCCATATCTCCTGATGTCATTAGTCTCCAGAAAGATCCTGAGGGGTCCTGACAGGGTAGATGTGGGCAGGATTGTCAGAGAGACAGAGGTGAGGAGAATTCTTTCTCCTTTCACAAGAGAGAGTTGTGAGCCATGGAATCATAGGGCAGGTCTTTCCAACCACACTCGCTCCAAAACCGGAAAATCCTGCCTGAGGCCAATGGACCCTTGCAGGTATTGGTCAGCTGTGATAAGTGAATACCACCTCACTGTTGCACATTGGCGCAGTGTTCAGCACTGTTGCCTCACTACGCCAGGGACCCGGGTTCAATTGCAGGCTTGGGTTGTTGTGTGTGGAGCCTGCACATTCTCCCCGTGACTGCATGGTTCTCCTCCTGGTGCTCCGGTTTCCTCCTGATCTCCGAAATATTTGCTGGTTAGGTGCATTGGCCATGCTAAATTCTCCCTCAGTGTACCCGAACAGGCGCTGGAATGTGGTGACTAGAGCATTTTCACAGTAACTTCATTGCACAAGTAAGCCTACTTGTGACACTAATAAATAAACTTTAAATTTCACTGTTTAACTGGATTCTTAAAGAATGGAAAATTGATCACAGATTGCTAGAAACACGTAATGCTAGCTTGTCATTTTCTGCAATCTAAGAAACACTGGTTTAGCAAGTTTAAGTTTTTCTTGTGTCACGATGGGCTTATATTAATACAGCAATAAAGTTACTGTGAAAATTCCCCTAGTCACCACACTCTAGCATCTGTTTGGGTACACTGAGGGAGAATTTAACATGGCCAATGTACCTAATCAGCACGTCTTTCAGACTGTGGGGGAAAACCGGAGCACCCAGAAGAAATCCACGCAGACGGTGGGAGAACGTGAACACTCTGCACAGTGACCCAAGTCGAGAATCGAACCCGGGTCCTTGCTGCTGTGCTAACCACTGAGGCATTGTGCTGCCTGTATTAGATTAGGTAATATAATTTAATAAATGACTCAATCTGTGTCATTATTGTGTAAAGCGGTGGATTATAACTGATCAGGAACCTCATCACTGTTGAAATCTGAAGGGAAATCTCTGGCAGGACTCATTCAATAGTTCTTCCACCTTCAGGATGTAGAGTTGAATGCACTTCAGATGAAATGAACATCTTCAATGGATGCAAAGTCCAAGTAATTAGATTAATTTGAACAGTTTCACCTCTTGTCCTAATATGTATGAACTTACAGCTATGTTTAATTTGGCACAACATTAATAATCTAATTTGGATAAAGCGGGGCCAATGTGAGAAATATCAAATGTCAATAGATCAGTATTCCTCATCTTAATATCTAGGCAAAGGATTACACTATGAGTGGTAGGATCCTGGGGCATACTGAAGATCAGAGGGATCTTAGAGTGCATATCCACAGATCGATGAAGGTGGCAAGGCAGGTAGATAAGGTGATTATTTAATTTGATTTTGCTTTATTATTGTCACATGTATTGGCATACAGTGAAAAGTATTGTTTCTTGCACACTATACAGACAAAGTATACCATTCATAGAGAAGAAAACGAAAGAGTGAAAAATGTGACATTACAGGCGTAGCTAGGATATAGAGAAAGATCAGCTTAATGCAAGGTAAGTCCATTCAAAAGTCTGACAGCAGCAGGGAAGAAGCTGTTCTTGACCTGTTAAGACAAGCTGCTTGGTTTTTATAAGGTGCTAAGATGATGGTTGGTACTTGACCTCAGGGTTTGTATCATTTTTTTCCAAAAGAAGAATGTGGAAGAGAGAATATCCAGGGTGCATGAGGTCCTTAATTATGCTGGCTGCTTTTCTGAGGCAGCAAGAAGGCTTGACAGAGTCAATGGATGGGGGACTGGTTTGCATGATGGATTGGGCTACATTCATGACGTTTTGTAATTCCTTGCAGTCTTGGGCAGAACAGGAGCCATCAAAGCTGTGATAGAACCAGAAAGAATTCTTTCTATGGTGCATCTGTAAAAGTTGATGAGAGTCATAACTAACATGCCAAATTTCCTGAGTCTTCTGAGAAAGCAGAGGCTTTGGTGGGCTTTCTTAACTATAGTGTTAACATGGGGGGGGGTGGTCTAGGACAGGTTGTTGGTGAACTAGACACCTAAAAACTTGAAGCTCTCGACCCTTTCTACCTTGTCCCCATTGATGTAGACCGGGGCATGTTCTCCACTGTGCTTCCTGAGGTCAATGACAATCTCATTTGTTTTGTTGCAATTGAGGGAGAGGTTATTGTCGCCGCACCAGTTCACCAGATTCTCAATCACAATCCTGTACTCTGTCTCATCATTGTTTGAGGTCTGACCCACTACAGTGGTGTCATCAGCAAACTAGAAAATTGATTAGGAGACAAATTTGGCCACGCAGTTTGTAGGTGTATAAGGAGTTTAGTCGGGGCTGAAAGCACATCTTTGTGGGGCACCGGTGTTGAGGATGATCATGGAGGAGGTATTGTTGCTTATCCTTACTGATTGTGGTCAGTGAGTTAGAAAGTTTGGGATCCAGTTGCAGAGGGAGGTGCAAAGGCCCAGAAGTTTAGAGATGAGTTTTGTAGGAATAATGGTGTTGAAGGCTGAGCTGTAGTCAATAAATAGGAGTCTGACATCGATGTCGTTGTTATCTAGGTGTTTCAGGGTTGAGTGCAAGATCAGGGAAATGGTATTTGCTGTGATCCTGTTGCGGCAGTAGGCAAACTGTAGTGGATCCAGGTAGTCTGGAATTGATTTGGCCCATGACTAACCTTTCCAAGCACTTCATAATGATGCATGTCAGAGTCACCAGCCGATAGTCATTAAGACATGCTGCTTGGTTTTTATAAGGTGCTAAGATGATGGTTGGCTTCTTGAAGCAGATAAGAACCTCAGATTGCTGTAAAGAGAGGTTGGGGATGTCTGTGAATAGCCCGGCCAGCTGACCTGTGCAGGATTTGAGTGCATGTCCGGGGTACCCCATTCGGGGTTGATCTTCGAGAAAGCTGCTCTGATTTCTGCAATGGTGACCCCAGATATAGATTTATCCAGGGTGGAGGGCATGCTCTCGCTGACCTCTCACTCAAAATGGACGTAGAATGCATTGAGCTCATCAGGGAGGGGTCATTGGAACCAATGATTTTACATGCCTTTGTCCTGTAGTCTGTTATGTCTTGCAGACTTTGCCACAGTTGATGGGGGCCAGTGTGGCTAGTGTGGGACTCTAGCTGGATCCGATACTGCCTTTTGGCATCTTTGATGGATTAAGAAGGCCTCTTAAAGGAGAGGCATGGGGCTCAGTCAGTACAGGGCTAGCAGGGAGGTCAAGGTGGCTGGGTGTACAGAAGAAGCTACTACCTTGTGGCTAGAGGCTGCAGGGAGCACTCCAGCTACCTCAACATGTCCAAGGTTCAGTGCTGAAGGAAGCTTCACCTCTGTAGGAGCAATATGCCAAATGATTGGGCCAGGAATCACCTCCAACTGCAAAGGTGGACATCACTGTGAAGGTCACAGTGGCTTTCAATCTCTATTTTACTGATTCTTTCTAGATGCCTCATCCATCTCTCACACTGGCAGTGACCCGTTGAGTTCACTGCCAGTGTGTGGGTTTGCAGATCCGAGCGTAACCCCAGATGTGCCTGACTCTGTACCTGAAGGATGCCTGTCCATGGGAGTCACTGAACTCTCACTGAGAGGCTGTGTGCTCAGAGGTCAGGGTTAACACAGTGCTCACACTCCACATGGACCCCTCCAATGACAGAGACCATGGCACACAGAGCCTTGGGGATTTCCACAGATCTCCACGGATTTCACTGGGCATCCAGCATCTACCATCTGATGGAGGACTCCAGAGGCTCTCCATTTGCCTTCAATTACTCTGACTGCCAGCGCACTGGGACCACTCTACCCTTGCCAGTCCTCAGATGTGCCCTCACCCCTGTGCAATATCGATTGAGCTGATAACCCAATGCCCACCACTGTGCTATGATCAGCACTGGTGCTTTATTCAAAAAGAGAGTGAGATGCTGATGTAAGTGTCAGTGTCTCATATTCAGAGATTGAAGAGAGGAGAGGTCCTCAGGGTCATCGGAGACTCTTGTGGATGGCACATCTGTGGGAGGCAGACAACATATCAACACATTCAATCGTCATATAGCCAAAGTGTATGTGATTTGGGCTGATGAGACAAGAAAGATCTGCAGCATGGTGCCATCTGCACTGGAGCTTCAGTGGACACTCATGTTACGATATTTCCATTTCAAATGAAAGGATCCCGTAACATCTGCATTCTCCATCGCACTCACACCTGTGCATTGCATTCTGTGGTCGGAGACCCGACTACAACAATACTTTTAGCAAGGTAACGGCAGTATTATCTGTAAGAGCGACTGGGACAATGAGAATCAAGCATGCTGAGATTTTTGGTCAAGCTTTAATCAGAAACAAATGCAGGTCATAAAGGTGCTGCAAGCGGTGACCTGGCCCGTGGACTGTGACCTGACACTTCCTGTGCTAACCAAATATGGGAGGATGTTTGGATAAGACTAAACTCTGCTAAGATCTCCTGCCATATCCAAATATAGATTAGGGCTATGTGACCTACATGCAATTTGAACTAAGCATTATGGAATTGTTTCTGAGTGACTCCGCTGGTCTGGTTAAGTAATGTGATCCATTCTCAGTAGCGCCATTGGCTGAGTGCCAGGTCTGGAAGATTGGAACAGTTTGCAGATAAAAGGTGTGTCTCAGCCTTTTGTCTTCAGCGAGAATTCAGAGACCAACCATCACAAGTGTGCCCTGAAGGAACATTTTCAGAGAAGACAAGGAATCACGATAAATCGACATTGGGAATGGACTTGGCCACTTTGTCCTGAATCCATTTTCAATTAGAGTTAAAGTTTCAGTTCAGATTTAATGTTATAAAGTGGCAGAGATAAAGTATTGCAATTACTTGAGTTTGAGTTTGGTACATAAAATGTTAAATAAACAAGTTTGTTGAAGAGGTTTTGAGTTAACTTATGTCCTTTTGGTTTGTGATACTGAACTAAGTACCTGGAAAGTAGATTATGTTTAGAACCAAGTAACAACTCTTACCTTCAGCTGAGACCCCTGCTCCACAATGACCGGTGGAGCAAATTCCATGGTGCATCCCATCTTTGGTGCATCAATCTTATGGTGAGTCAGGACATGCAAATTCAACACCCCACCATCTGTTCTTTTGCGCTCTGCTGTACTGTTGCTTCTCTTCTCCTGAAAGGGCAGAACAGAATTCACCATTAGTCCTCCCTCTCTCTCTGAAGCACCATTCCAACTTGCCAACTACTCACCCCTCTCCCTGCCCCCCCCCACCGAATTCCGCAGCCCACAACATCCTAAGAGGCAGGTTGCCGGGCATGCTGGAGTGGCACATCTCACCTCCAATGCACCCAAACCAAGACATGCCTTGGCAATGCAGGTTTCACAGCTAGTTCACACGCCCACTCTTCCACCCCAAGCACCACCCAGCTTATGTGACTTGGTGACAAATTTTATTTGCTAAGACTGGAAATATGGAGAGCTGATGGCCTAGTGGTATTATTGCTCGACTATTAATCCAGAAACTCAGCTAATGCTCTGGGGACAGGGTTCGAATCCCGCCATGGCAAACGGGTGAATTTGAATTCAATAAAAAATATCTGGAATTAAGCACCTACCAATGAACATGCAACCATTGTCAATTGTCGGAAAAACTCATCTAGTTCACTAACGTCTTTTAGGGAAGGAAATCTGCCGTCTTTACCTGGTCTGGCCTACATGTGAATCCAGAGCCACAGCAATGTGGTTGACTCTCAACTGCCCTCTAAAATGGCCTAGCAAGCCACTCAGTTCAAGGGCAACTTGGGATGGGTAACAGATACTGGCCCAGTCAACAACATCCATGTCCCACGAATGAATACAATAAAAAAAATTGGCAAAGAGACACCAATCTCTACAGTTAGTACTGGATGCTTTAAAAAGTTTGGGCATAATTATAGGACAAAGGATGAGAGGAAAATGAATAAATAACATATCCCTTTCCAGCACACCTTATCATCTCAAAGACGTCTCACACTGCTTTGTACATATTAAATCACATTTGGAATGCAGTGACAGTGTAGAGATTGTAAAGATTAAGGATTTTGTGGGATTTTTTTCTTCTTTGGTTTAGGGGTTTGTACATCAGTGGGCACACAGTCCACTTTTAATCTCCAGATAAAGGGCAAGATCTCTTGGGTGATTGCAGGAGCAGGTAATGGGCCAACCTTGTCTAATGTATAGCAATGATATGGAGGTGCCGGAATTGGACTGGGGTAAACACAGTAGGAAGTCTCACAACACCAGGTTAAAGTCCAACAGGTTTATTTGATAGCAAAAGCCAGTAGCTTTCGGAGTGCTTGCTGCTCCTGCATCAGATAAGTGGGAGTTCTGTTCACAAACAGGGCATATAAAGACACAAACTCAATTTACAAAATAATGATTGGAATGCGAGTCTTTGATTACCTGTAAAGACTCACATTCCAACCATTATTTTCTAAATTGAGTTTCTGTTTGTGAACAGAACTCCCACTCACCTGACACAAGAACAGCAAGCGCTCCAAAAGCTATTGGCTTTTGCTACCAAATAAACCTGTTGGACTTTAACCCGGTGTTGTGAGACTTCTTACAATGTATGGAGACACAGAGCATCGAGACAATCTTACTCACAATGACGAGGGAGTGTCTGTCCTACATTCTAGTTTCTGTTTCTCATAGTTATTTGATTTGATTTACTATTGTCACATGTTTTAGTATCCAATGAAAAGTATTTTTTCTGCACGCAATACAAAGAAAGCATACCGTACATTGGGGAGGAAAGGAGAGAGTGCAGAATGTAGTGTTACAGTCATAGCTAGGATGTAAAGAAAGATCAACTTAATGCAAGGTTGGTCCATTCAAAAGTCTGATGGCAGCAGGGAAGAAGCTATTCTTGAGCTGGTTGGTACATGAGCCTAGACATTTGTATCATTTTCCCAACAGAAACAGAGTGTGTCTAGGGTGTGTGAGGTCCTTGATTATGCTGGTTGCTTTTCCAAGGCAGCAGGAAGTGTAGACGGAGTCAGTAGTTGGGAGGCTGGTTTGTGTGATGCACTTTTTTCAAGCTGTGGCAAACCATATTCCAAGCACCATCATGTAATCAGACCTAACGGTGAAGGGGATAAAGGATCGATTGGCTAATTTGCTAAGGAACATGTGCTTGATCTTGCTATGATTCACCTTGGCTCCCAAGGCCAATTCAAACTAGCTGCAGATACTCATCATTCTGTTACCTGACAGCAAAAACCGAGCGGAAGATGTCCAGGAACGCTTTGACTTTAGTGTCTCTGCTGCTCGGGATCCCGTCACTCTAATGCCTGCATCATTGCTGATGGATTCTCAAAATGTTTATACAGCACACGGGCAAAATGGAGGAGAGAGAGCACAACTCTGCCTCAATCTAGACTGGAGCAGAAAACTTGCAGATTCCCACTCATTGTTTGCGACAGTGCTACTGATGCTTGTGTAGAGCAGTTGGATCCGATTTTGGATTCCCTCCTCAAAACCCCATTTTGGTTCACTGGGACATGGGCATCGCTGGCCAGCCCAGCACTTATTGCCTGTCCCTAGCTGAGGGCAGTTGAGAGTCAACCACATTGCTGTGGGTCTGGAGTCACATGTAGGCCAGACCAGGTAAGGATGGCAGATTTCTCATCCTTAAAGGACATTAATGAACCAGGTGGGTTTTTAATTACAATCGACAATGGTTTTATTTAGTAGATTCTTAACGCCAGATATTTTTTATTGAATTCCAATTCCACCATCTCCTGTGGATGGATTTGAACTTGCGTTCCCAGAACATTGGCTGATTAATAGTCTAGCAATAATACCACTAGGTCATCACCTCCCTCATCATGTACGTGTGCAATATTCTGTCAAAGGCCCTCTCCTGGTCCAAGCTGATGAGGGAGCTGTACAATGGAATGGTGGCACAATGATTAACACAGCTACCTCACAGTGCCAGGCCCTGGGGTTAATTCCGGCCTGGGTGACTGTGTGGGGTTTGCAGTTTCTCCGGGTGTCTGCGTCCAGTTTCGTCTGGGTGCTCTGGCTTCCTCCCACAGTCTGAAGGTGTGCAGGGTAGGTTGATTGGCCGTGCTAAATTGTGTCAGGGAGACTAGTGAGGTTATGGGGGTGAGGTCAGATTGTTGTCGGTGCTCGATTGATGGGCTGAATGGCCTCCTTCTGCACTGTACTGTTTCTATGATTTTTAATCTGCATTTAGGTGATTATATCCCTGAGTTGTGTGAGATTATCAGAGATTTTCTTGCTGGGCACAGTGCAGGGTCTGATTGGGTTAGGTCACTAACTCCAGAGCAAACCTGACCTGCTTAGTGATAACCTTGGGCAGAATTTTGCAGTTCATGTTAAGTGGTGAATTTTACCGCGCTGCGGGAATCGGAGCGGGTGAGGGGTGGACTACGGAAAGGCCTATTGACCTCGGGTGGGATGTTATGGTTTTGGGACGAGCGAGACCATAACCTAACCTGCACATCAACCTAACCTGCACATCTTCGGACTGCGGGAGGAAACTGGAGCACCCGGAGGAAACCCACACAGCAGGGGGAGAATGTGCAGACTCTGCACTGACAGTGACCCAAGGCCGGAATTAGCCCCAGTGGCCTGGCACTGAGGTCGCAGTGCCAGGCACTGTGCCACCTTGCCATTTTACAGCTCCCTCATCAGCTTGGACCAAGAGAAGGCCTTTGACAAAATATCATGACGGTGGAGGCGATGGCCTGGTTGTATTATAGCTGGACTATTAATCCAGAATCCCAGTGCCTTTCCTCATGGATTCTGACAGGTTGACCACGGATGTGTACACAGCAAATCCGTGCATAAGTATTGGTGCACATTGGAATGAGTACTGACGCAGAATGAACCAGAATCCTCCTTACTTTGGAAATGCCAAAGAGGAATGAATGACTTCTCAGGAAAATTATCCAAACAGTGGGCAGCTAGAGGAAAAATAATCTAAAAATCGATACATATTGAGAAGTGTTTGCTTTGCTTTTGATGCTTGCGTATGTAAATGCCTCTTGGCTCGATTTCTGCCCTTTCCACTGGTTTCCCAAGGGGAGGTTATGCTCTCCCAGAGCCTTGTCAAAGAGTTACAGGCAGACATTTAATACAAATGAATACACCCGCTTGTATAGACTCCCCCTGGTGATGAGCACCCAATCAGCTGGAGGGATGTAAATCATTGCTGACACTTTACAGTTCCCCAGAGGGTCTGGAATTAATGTAACAATTTTGTGGAAGATGCAACAGAAAGGTAATCCCAGAGGAGCAGATTGGAGATCGCAGCAACAGCAGGTTACTTGAACTCAGTATGGGACCCCTCCCCAGTGCATTTTTAACACTCTGATGCCGGGGTGAGGGGCAGGGAAAAAGTATTTCAATCACAGTAAAGGAACTGCAATCTCATTCATTTCAATTTCCCTTTTAAAAATTAGAATTTTTATTTGGCAGCTCTTGTGTTCATGTATTTAGTTTTAATCCGTCAGAATGTTTCTGTATCAGGAGAAAGCCGGAGCAATTTAAAGAATTAATTACTCATACAGTTTAATTTTTTTTTTAACATTTGTTAGCTGCAGGACTTGCTAACAAATTCTACATGCCTTCAGATCATGGGACATTGTCCAACAATCTCATAGACTTGTTATAGAGTCTCTTGTGTCCATTTTCATCCCTGCCTCAGTTCATTTGCTGCTGAAACCATCATCCTTTATCTTCTTACCTCCACATCTAACTATTCCAGTGTCCTTGTGGCTAGTCACACAGCTTCTGTAATATTGAACACATATAAATCTCACTGTCTGTATCCAAACTCATGCCAAGTCCCCTTCATCCATCATCACCTGTGCCTGGCAACTTATATTGGCTCCTGCCCTGGGGGCAAGTAACTCAATTGAAAAAAAATACTCTTTGTTACCTCTGTAACCTTCTCCCAGAATCATAGAATCCCTACAGAAAGAGGCCATTTGGCCCATCGAGTCTGCACCGATAATAATCCCACCCAAGTCCCTATCCCCCGAAACCCCACATATTTACCCCATAAATCCCTCTAAGATACACGTTCCGAGACACTAAGGGTCAATTTAGCGTGGCCAGTCAACCTAACCAGCACATCTTTGGACTGTGGGAGGAAACCCACACAGACATGGGGAGAACATGCAAATTCCACACAGTCAGTCACCCGAGGCCAGAACTGAACCCGAATCCCTGGTGCTGTGAGGCAGCAGTGCTAACCACTGTGTCACCGTGCTGTCCTAATACCTCCTTATCAAAGAATATGTCGGGGGTGGTGGGAGAACAGGCTGTTGAGTTGGATGATTAGCCATGATCATAATGCATGGTGGAGCAGTCTCGAAGGGTCAAATGGCCTCTTCCTGCTCCTATTTTCTATTTTTCTATGTTTTTATGTGATTCCGCATCAATTTTTGCATGATTACTCTCCTGTAAAACGCTTTGGGATGTTTGCTACGTTGAAGGTGCTATGTAAATGAAAATTGGCATTGTTGGTGCACGTGTGGTCACATATAGGAGACCCTAACAATTGTTTAGGAATGCAGTTGTTAAATGTTTACTCACAGTTTCATAAACCAATTTAAATGGTCTAATCTCTGATTTACAGAGAATATTGGATGGCTGAAAGTAATTATGAGGTAGTAATCTAATTAAAGGCTCTACGTAATGTCTGCCTTGGATCTGTTAGTAGCTCTTCTGCTACTGATTCAGAAAGGTTATGGGTTCAAATTGCTTCCACATGCACACAGCAGACTTGAGCACATAACCTGGCTGGAACTATAATACAATACAGTACTGAGTGGCTGCTGTACTTTTGCAGGGGTTATCTTTTTGGGTGAGATATTAAAGTTTATTTATTATTGCCACAAGTTGGCTTCTATCAACACTGCAATGAAGTTACTGTGAAAATCCCCCAGTTGCCACGCTCCAGTGCTTGTTCAGGTAAACTGAGGGAGAATTTAGTATGGCATCCAACCAGCATGTCTTTCAGACTGTGGGACGGAACCGGAGCACCCAGAGGAAACCCACGCAGACACAGGGAGAATGTGCAGACTTTGCACAGACAGTGAACCCAGGTCCCTGTTGCTGTGAGGCAGCACTGCTAACCACTGTGCCACCATGCCATCCCTCAAAGTGAGACCCTTGTGATTGCTTGGGTGGATGTTAAACATTCCATGGCATAGTTCAAAGAGAATTGGGAAGCTCTTTTTCAAATAGTGTTGGCATGGTAGCACAGTGGTTAGCACTGTTGCCTCACGGTGCCAGGGACCTGGATTTGATTCCTGGCTTGGGTCACTATCTGTACGGAGTCTGCACATTCTCCCCCTGTCTGCCTATGTTTCCTCCGGGTGCTCCGGTTTCCTCTCACAGTCCAAAAATGTGCAGGTTAGGTTGATTGGCCATGCTAAATTGATCCTCGTGTTAGGGGGACTATGAGGGTAAATATGTAGGGTTACGGGAAAAGTGTCTGGGTGGGATTGTGTTCAGTGCAGACTCGATGGGCTGAATGACCTTCTGCACTGCAGGGGTTCTATGATGATTATAGGAAAAGCAGCAATTTCTTATTTCATTTTCCTTATAGATATTAAATTATTTTGCACACTCTCTGAAATTGGACTGTTAAATTAATATTGACATTTTTTTCAACATTTTTATGGTCATGGAAAGTTCTACAGGAATGCAATTCTTTTCTGTTTTCTTTCATTGTTCCTTATTTAGTATATTTCATAATTTCAGAAAAACATTCAGTCACTGTAAGACAGGACTCATACTGTCTCAATTTATCTTTCCTTCTTGGTCCTGGTTGAATTACTGTTGTAATGTTAGAAACACGACTGTTAATTTGGACAGCAGTGATGGGATTTGTGTCATTTGTGGGACACAGGTATCGCTGGCAGGGGTAGCATTTGTTGCCTGGATTGGGAGGCTTGCCTTATGAAGATAGGTTGAGGGAGCTAGGTCTCTTCTCCCTGAAGAGATGAAGATTGAGAGGCGACCTGATAGTCGTTTATAAAATGTTGAGCGGTATTGATAGGGTGGACTCTCGGAGGCTATTTCCCAGGGCTGAAATGGTCGCTACAAGAGGACAGAGGTTTAAGGTGCTGGGGAGCAGGTACAGAGGAGATGTCAGGGGTAAGTTTTTCACTCAGAGGGTGGTGAGTGAGTGGAATCGGCTGCCGTCAGTGGTGGTAGAGGTGAACTCGTTGGGGTCTTTTAAGAGACTTCTGGATGAGTACATGGGATTTAATGGGATTGAGAGTTATAGATAGGCCTGGTTTGGTATGGATATGATCGGCGCAACTTGTGGGCCGAAGGGCCAGATTGTGCTGTAGTGTTCTATGTTCTATGTTCTATTTTCTATCCCTAGTTGCCCTTGAAACTAAGTGACTGGCTAGGCCATTTCAGAGGGCAGTAGAGTCCCTGTGGCTCTGGAGTCACATCTAGGTCAGATTAGGGAAGGATGACAGATTTTCCTCCCTAAAGGACATTAGTGAACTAAACGAGTTTTTCTGACAATCGACAATGGTTTCATGATCATCAATAAATTCTTAATTCCAGATTTTTTTAATTGAGTTTAAATTCCACCATCTGCCGTGGCAGGATTCGAACCTGGGTCCCCAGAACATTAGCTGAGTTTCTGTGTTAACGGTCTAGCCATCACCTCCCCATAAGTGAGATAAATGATTGGACCATCTGTGTATTGATTGAGGGGCACATGTTGGTAAGAACTTAGAGAGGATGCTCCCCCAATAATGCCATTTATATCCATCTGGGATATTACATCTCGTTTTAACATCTCATGTAGAAGATGGCACCTTGAACATGTAATGATCCCATAGTACTGCACTGGACTGGTAGCCTGGATTACTTGTCTGGAGTAGAGAAGAAATGAGAGAGCAACCACAGAGCCAAGTCTGTTTTTTGGATAATTATTTCCTTTGTTAAACGTCGAGAAGAATAAAGTTTTTTTGGGGGCGAATGGGTGGTGGCACACTGTTGGCATTGCTCCCTCACAGCGTCAGAGACCCAGGTTCAATTCCTGGCTTGGGTGACTGTCTATTTGGAGTTTGCACATTCTCCCCATGTGTGTGCGGGTTTCCTTCAGGTGCTCTGGTTTCCTCCCACACTTCAAAGATGTGCGGGTTAGGTAGATTGGCCATGCTAAATTGCCCCTATGTGTCAAGGGGATTAACAGGGTAAATACATGGGAATTCGGGGATAGGGCCTGGGCGGGATTGCTGTTGGTGCAGACTCGATGGGCTGAATGGCCTCCTTCTGCACTATGGAAATTCTATGATTTTCCCATTTTAACATAAATTTATATTAATGACGTTATGAATGGAGGGGATTGTCATCTCCACACTGAGCTATCTCGCAACAAGACTATGAATGATGCTTTTCGATTGAAGTTAAGAATGGAAAATATGCGCTTTGAACTGTAGCTGAACAGTCCAAAGTCCCAGCCCACAGTCCAAAGATGTTCACATTAGATGGATTGGCCATGTTAAATTCTCCCTGTACCCAAACAGGCGTCAGAGTGTGGCGACTGGAGGACTTTCACATTAACTTCACTGAGGTGTTAATGTAAGCCTATTTGTGACTAATAAATAAACTTTGACTTTAAATATTGCAAATTTTTACACTAAATCCATTGCTGTGACTTACTGATGTTACTATCCAGCAGATATCAGATGTTGGATTTTTACACAAGTGTAATCAAAAAACTATATTTATTGGCTTCTGGTGAGGATGGAGTGGGATAGAAAATACCTTTGATCTCATTGCTTCTCCTTCCAACAGAACGACCGGCTCAGTGTTCAAATAAAAAACAATCTAATATATTAGTTTCCTAACTTTCAGGCTAAAAATGGAATAAGATCCTTTTAACCGTGGCACTGCACTTGACACATTTTTACTTGCAAATCAGTGATAGGGATGGGATTACAATAAACAGAGAAATAATTCTGCTGAAGCCAGTCCCAAGGGTGTCTGTTGGGTCGAGAACCCAATAGCATTGGCTTGTTAAACTCTATAGGCCTTAGCACTGCGGGCTTGACAGGTTTATAAACTGCAATCTCCCTCTGGGATTCTAAATCTCTTTGCAAGTTCAATCAGTCATGACTCACTCAGCTCAGATATAAGAGAGAGGAAATCCGAATTAATTCTGGAAATGTGGTCTGTATTTTTATCTCTGGAATGATTATTATGGAATACATGTTTTAACTACTGCTTGACTTTCCCCACTTCCTGTATAAAAATTTGCCTCGCAGTTTCTACAGTTGACTAACATTTTTCCTATTGTTTAAAATATGTTGACAATCTGGCGAAGTATTGACGGAATGCTGCATCACTGGAGGTGCCATCATTCGGAGGCGATGTTGAGGGAGTGAATCACCACTGGAGGTGCCATCATTCTGAGGAGATGTTAAACCTCATCTTGTTCTCAGCTGGACATAAAGAGACTTCGTGGCCACCATGTTGAATAAGAGCTATAAGGTTTCTCCCTTATGTCCTGGTCAATATTTATCCCTCAATCAATATCACTGAGCAAAAGGGATCATAGAATCCCTGCAGTACAGAAGGAGGCCATTTGGCCCATCGAGTCTACACTGACTCGCTGTCAGTGTATCTTACCCAGCCCACATTTGGCCTATCGCTGCAACTCCATGTATTCACCCCGTTAATTCCCCTAACCTGCACAGCTTTTGACACCAAAAGTCAGTTCTGCATGACCAATCCATCTAACCTACACAAGTTTGGACACTAAGAGGCAATTTAGCATGGCCAATCCACCTAACCTACACATTTTTGGACTATGGGAGGAAACCGGAGCACCCAGAGGAAACCCACGTGGACACAGAGAGAGTGTGCAAAGTCCACACCCACAATCATGGACAAAGTCGGAATTGAATCGAGGTTCCTGGGAGCTGTGAGGCAGCAATGTTAACCACTGTGCCACCATGCCACTCATTTCCAGAGTTTGAATGCTGGCATAGACTAAAATTGGGCAGATAGTGTGTGCTGTGATTCTGTACAATTTGTTCAGTTGCTTTAAATAAATTGGGTGAACTGGACATGGTCTGTGAGAAGGATCAGGTTGGATTATTCCAATGCTTCTTACTTTCTAATGCAAACTGACACCATTGTTCAGGGCTTCTGGGTTTAACACTGCAGAGGGTATGCTGGCTCCTCTAAGATACAATGATATTTTTTAAAGTTAATTTGTGTGTTAAATGCCAACAGCTTTCTAAATGTGAGTGCATTGTTTATGTAGAACATGCCCCTTACTACAACTGTTTGGAGGATTGAAGGGAGAATGCATTAAGGTCTTTTTGGGCGGCACGGTGGCACAGTGGTTAGCACTGCTGCCTCACAGCGCCAGGGACCCGGGTTCAATTCCTGTCTTGGGTCACTGTCTGTGTGGAGTTTGTACGTTCTCTCTGTGTCTGTGTGGGTTTCCTTCGGGTGCTCCGGTTTCCTCCCATAGTCCAAAGTTGTGCAGGTTCGGTCGATTGGCCATGCTAAATTGCCTCTAGTGTCAGGGGAAGTGGCAGGGTAAATATGTGGGGTTAGGGGAATAAAGCCCAGGTGGGATTGTGGCCAGTGCAGACTCAATGGGCTGAATGGCCTCCTTCTGCACTGTCGGGATTCTATGATTCTTTTTGTTGTTTAATACTTAAATGAGTGGACTTTCCAGCCTCACTCACCATGGGAATAATTGTGGAGGAGGGTGGGGAATGGCAGGTAGTGTCAGTAGGATGACACAGAAATTTGACAGACCAGCAAAAGATCCATTGACTTTGGGTGGGACTTTCCGGTTCCGCAGAGGATAAGACCGGAATGTCTGGTAATTGTAGAAAGCTGGACCCCGTAAACAGAGTCGAAAATTTTAGAAGTTTATTTATAAGTGTCACAAGTTGGCTTACATTAACACTGCAATGAAGTTACTGTGAAAATCCCCTAGTTTAATCCAAGTTAAATAAAAAAGCCCATCAATACTTTGTATGCACTTTACGAAGAAGAAACTTTCAATGACAAAACTTCACTCTCATAAACCCCAAAACCTTAAATAACATTAAAAAATAGGGACCTTAGTGATGATCAGATGTTTTTACTTAAAAAATTACAGTTTAAACTTCAGACATAATACAAAATAAAAATTAACATCTCCATAGACATGTAATAATATAACTTTTTATATTGCACTTATCAAATTAGTAAAATGCTCCAAGACAGTTGCCAAAAATTTATATTGTACCTTCCCAAAGCCATTTCCAGCCACTGAGGTACTTTTGAAGAATTGTCACTGCTATAATGTAGGAAGAGAAAGAAGACAATGAGGTAGCTTTGAAGTGTAATCATTGATGTAAGAAATTCAGCAGCTAGTTTGCACACTGTCAGCATTAATGGCCAGGTAATCTAGCCATTGATAAATTTAGGCCCAGTCACCAGGGGGGGAACATCTGCAAATAGTGTTGGAGGATCTTTCATTTCTATCATGAAATTAGATGTCACCAACAGAGCTGCACTCTGTCTGTATAGTACTGGAGCATCAGCCTGGATTATACATATGTGTCTGGAGGTTAGGACTAGAACCCATAACCTTCTGACTCCAAGACAAGATTGCTACCTATTGAACCACAGCTGATGGTACATTTAACATGGTGGCTCAGTGGTTGGCATTGCTGCCTCACAATGCCAGGGGCCAGTGTTCTATTCTGGCCTTGGGTGTGTGGCTGTGTGGAGTTTGTGCATTCTTCCCATGTCTGTGTGCGTTTCCTCTGGGTGCTCCGGTTTCCTCCTACAGTCTAAAGATGTGTGGGTTGGGTTGATTGGCCATGATAAATTGCCCCTTAGGTTTCGGTGGATTAAATATGTGGGATTGCAGTGATAGGGCCTGAGTGGGATTGCTGTTGATGTAGACTTGACGGGCCGAATGGCCTCCTTTTGCATTGTGGGGATTCTATGAGTCTAACTCCTAATTCTGGGTTATGTTTACAAGCAAGAGTTAAAACCTGGCTTTGTAGCCTCGAAAACATTCAGACTGGTTTAATTGATGAGACAATATATAGCCAACTAATTGTCTGATAAATACTCAAGCAGCTTTCTTCCCTATAACCCCCTCAGTATGACAGCACCGGCAGACTTTAATTAATTAGCAGAACACTACTACCACATAGCAGGTGTACAGCAGCATCTCTGCTACAAGTCAATAAATCTACCAGAGTTCGTGTTTTCAGAGAATGTATTCAGCAAATGCTATTAATCAAGGGCTTTTCAGTATGTTCTGTTTAAATTCCCCATCCATCTGCAGAATATTAACCATCACATGTCTATGAACTGCAACTACAGTATGACATGTGGTGCCAAGTTACGCTGTAGAGCATTTGTTTGGCTCATAATAGCAGAGGTGTCAGATGTCCTTGAGTAAAGGAAAGGACTGGTTAAAGTGTCCAAGGAGAGGGTCACATGTGCCTTCACATGTCTACTGTACCTTCACGTGCACAATTCATGGGAAGATAGGAAACTGGCTTCTATCTATAATTCTTTTCCAGCAATAAATTAGCTGACAGCCAATCTCAGAGAAAAAGGAAAACAAGTCTTGAATTTATATAGTGCCCTCCATGACCCCATTAATTGCCACTCAAGTGAGGCTAAAGTATAGTCACTATCTTAATGTAGGAAATTTAAGATAATTGGTGAACAAAATCCTTGGGTTGGTGTATGGGAAGAAATTCTTTTCACACAGCGATTTGTCATTATCCAGGATAGAATACATCAGAGATCATAGGATCCTTAGAATGCAGAATGAAGCCATTCAGCCCATTGAGCCTGCAATAAGTATCCCACCCATGATCATATTTAGCTAGCTAGTCCCCCTGACTGTAAGGGACAATTTAGCCTAGCCAATCAACCTAACCTGCAAAGCTTTGCACTGTGGTAGGAAACCAGAGCACCTGGTGGAAAACCATGCAGACATGGGGAGAATGTGCAAACTCCACACAGACAGTCACTCAAGGCCAGAATTGAACCCAGGTCCCTGGCACTGTGAGGCAGCAGTGCTAACCACTGTGCCACCTTGCTGCCCGAAATAGTGGAAACAAATTCAACAGTAAATTTCAAAAAGAATATGATGTGGAGATGGCGGCGTTGAACAGGGGTGGGCACTGTAAGAAGTCTCACAACACCAAGTTAAAGTCCAACAGGTTTATTTGGAATCACGAGCTTTCGGAGTGCTGCTCCTTCATCAGGTGAAAAAGGATAGGCGGGATATAGTGAGGGAGTGGGACTATTTTGGATAGATCTTTCAAAGAGTTGACACCATCATGTTGGGCTGAATGGGGGCTGTATCATTCTCTGATTCTAAAATGTGTTTTCCCAAGTGTTGTAATTGAATAGTTTATTGATATCCCAAAATGAGATGGCAGAATATTTCTTGGAAGTTTTATCAAAGGTTAGTCACTCCAATAAATAAGCGTGGTTGGGTTCACTGGAAGAATGGGTTTGGTGGGGAGTGAGGGCCTTCTGTTGGGCTTAATTTGCCTTTTAACATACCAATGTTCACAGACTCATGGGCTGACAGGGCCTTAATTTTCAGTTCCTCATTCGGATTTTCAAATTCCTCCATCCCCAACTCTGCAGCCTCCTCGACAACCTCTCGAGATATCTGTGTCCCTCCAATTCTAGCCCCTTGAGCATCCCTGATTTTAATTGCTCCCTTATTGATGTTTGTGCTTTCTGCTGTCTTGAAGTTATGGAATTCCCTCTCCACCTCCATACCTCTCAAGAACCCCCTTAAACTTACCTCTTTGGCCAAGCTGAGGGCGGCATAATGGCACAATGGTTACAAAGCTGCCTCACAGTGCCAGAACCCAGCTTCGATTCTGGCCTTGGGTGACTGTGTGGAGGTTACAAGTTCTCCGTATCTGTGTGGGTTTCCTCCGGGTGCTGTGGTTGCCTTCCATAGTCCAAAGTTGTGCAGGTTAGATTGATTGGCCATGGCTAGGTTGCCCCATAGTGTCCCAAGATATGTAGGTTAGGAGGATTAACGGGGTGAGTATGGGCTATGGGAGAGGGCCTGGGTGGGGTCCTCTGTTGAAGAGTCAGTGCAGACTTGATGGGCCAAATGGCCTCCTTCTGCGCTGTAGGGATTCTATGATTTGTTCTGACGTCTCCTTCTGTGGCCTGTTGTCAAAAATATTTTTAATTGAGGCTGGAAAGACTTTACAGATGTGGCATAATTTCCAGCTTTCCTACATCTGCAGCACATCGCTCATGTTAAGCGCTTCAGGGCGGTTTCCCACAGTAGATGTGCTGTAAGAACGTAAATTATTTTCTTAAATATGAAATCTCAAGAGGCAAGCAATTGCAAATGGCAACCTGGCTTTCTCAAGGCAACGCAGTGAGATTTTTCTTAGGAAGTCTGAGAGGTGACAGAACGATAACAAGCCAATAATGTAATAATATCAGAGCTAAATGAGTGATGGGGGCTTACTCCAAATTGGCAGTGACGTGCAGGGAAGAGTGAGGAAGGTTGCCACATAAGAAGGAACAGCTGTCTAGATCCTGTCAGTGGCAACACATGCTCACTATTTGGGACAAAGGAGAGTAACAAATAAGGCAACAGGGATTGGGATATCAATGCATGTGATCACTCTGATTGGAGATAAATCCTTATTAATGTCCTAGAATGCTGTTTGTTACCTAGATTGGTGAAAAACACAAGAGTGGACATAAATCCACAGTTCACCAGATCCATGACCCCATGACATCAGTGACATAATTACAGAAAGAATAATGGATGGGTTGGTATTTAGTTACAGATGTGTGTGTTGACTTGAGTTACTTCATCACTTGCTCATACTTGCACACTTTCCAAAGCAGTGCAGAAACCAATACACGCCTGTGATTCACCTCATGGGTACAATACATGCGCAAATTCTCGTCCTCCCTCACCCCTTTGCTTTTATTTCCAAAGAACAGGTTGATTACATGGACAAGGCAGCCACCTGCAATGGTACTAACGTGGAAACAATTTAGACAAAAGGAGGCAAATCACTAGGATGTAATCTGTAAAGTCTGTTGGAAGCGTGACCAATGCACACTCACATTTCAGAAAATACTGGGGTGAAGAAAATAAAGTGACCCACTGCAGCACAGTGGTTAGCACTGTGGCCTCATAGTGCCAGGGACCTGGGTTCAATATCTGGCTTAGGTCATTGTTTTATACTTTGTCTTTATAGCACGTAAGAAGCAATATTTTTTACTGTATACCAATATATGTGACAGTAATAAATCATATCAAATTCAAGTAATTTCTATTTATTAGTATCACAAGTAGGCTTATATTAACACTGTAATGAAGTTACTGTGAAAATCCCCTAGTCGTCGCACTCTGACACCTGTTCTGGTAAACTGAGGGAGAATTTAGCACAACCAATTCACCTAACCAGCATGTCTTTCAGACTGTGGGAGGAAACTGGAGCACAACCAGTGACCCAAGCCGTGAGGCAGTAATGCTAACCATTGTGCCACTGTGCCATCCCATCTGTGCAGAGTCTGCACAGTCTCCCCATGCCTGCGTGGGTTTCTCCCGGGTGCTCCGGGTTCCTCCCATAATCCGAAAAACATGTTGGTTAGGTGCATTGGCCGTGCTAAATTCTCCCACAGTGTACCTGAACAGGCAGAGGAGTGTGGCAACTAGGGGATTTTCGCAGTAGCTTCATTGCAGTTTTAACTTAAGCCCACTTGTGACACTAATCAATAAACTTAAACACATTGCAGTAGATGAATAATTATTTTTCGTTAGTCTGCTTGTATTTCATGGCTGAATTGAATTTCAGTAAGAAGTCTCACAACACCAGGTCCAACAGGTTTATTTGGTAGCACAAGCTTTCGGAGTATCGGTCCTTCTTCAGGTGAGTGAAAAGTTGCGTTCACTGACAGTAGTCAGAACATGAAAGAGACAATCAGCGCTCAAAGGGTTAACGCGATTGCAATTTTGACCACAGGCTGTTTTCTCCTCAGCGCAGGAGAAATTCAAGAGGCCCTGGGCGCAGGCTGAAACATGTTGTCCTGGGAAAGGTGTTTGGAGAACATAATGAAGAAATCTCTCATTATTTGCTCTTCAATGCAGGCCTGTCACTCCTCATTGCGGGCACTGTGTTGTACAAGCAAGACGATACCAGTGTCCATTCAGCGAGTGGGATTTAGTTATTGGCGTACTTGCAGGTTCCTGTTACTTGCAGCTAGATGAAAGTGCTCCGCAAACTTTATGTTGATAACCTGCGCCGGTGGGGAAAGGTCAACGTCGGGTCAACCACTTTGACTTTCATTGCATTATTTATTTCAATACTGCCTCATAATTTGCAGGGTGGTTGACAGGCTGGATGCCAATTGTACTGATTATTAATCATAATACAAGATACAATTCTGCTATCATGACTTCATCCATAAAATAAGCAGGATTTTTAATCATTCAGACAGAAATTTATGTGAAGAGTTCATTGCTGGAGCACGAGAAAACCCTACATTTTTATTTATTTATCAAAGTCTCTTCCCCAAGGTTGGGGTGCGTTTAATCAGTCAGTGGCCAGTTTCCTGCTCTCTGGCCCGCCACCCCCCCCCCCACCCCCCCCCCCCCCCACCCCCGAACCCTTCTTGCTTTTTTGAACATCGTTTTTTCAAGCAGGAGCCTTCACACAAAAACAGCGAGCCATCAGTATCCAATTGCGAATGTTGCTGGGCTCTGTCAATGGCTAAAAGGCATTGCAGTCAGGCCTTACCCCATCCAATGTCCAAATTAGATGTCCAGATCACCAACAACCTGTCCCTGCATGTTCCCCCCCATGCTGACACTATTGTTAAGAAAGCCCAGCAACGCCTTTACTTTCTCAGAAGACTAAGGAAATTTGGCATGTCAGCTGTGACTCTCATCAACTTTTACAGATGCACCATAGAAAGCATTCTTTCTGTTGTATCACAGCTTGGTTTGGCTCCTGCTCTGCCCAAGATCACAAGGAACTACAAATGGTTGTGAATGTAGCCCAATCCATCACGCAAACCAGACTTCCATCCATTGACTCTGTCTACACTTCCCGTTGCCTTGGCAATGCAGCCAGCATAAGTAAGGACCTCATGCATCCCGGACATTCTCTCTTCCACCTTCTTCTGTTGGGAAAAAGATACAAAAGTCTGAGGTCACGTACCGACCGACTCAAGAACAACTGCTTCCCTGCTGCTGTCAGACTTTTGAATGGACTTACCTTGCATTAAGTTGATCTTTCTCTACACCCTAGCTATGACTGTAACACTACATTCTGCACTCTCTCCTTTCCTTTTCTGTGCTTTGTCTGTATAGCACGCAAGAAACAATACTTTTCACTCTATGTTACTACATGTGACGATAATAAATCAAATCAAATCAAATCAAATTACCGCCCCAACTGAGGGCAGACTATTCAGTTGGCTGGGTATTGAACCTGGCACGAGTAGAAGCCTGAGGGGTGATCTTATAGAGGTCTATAAAATAATGAGGGGCATAGATCAGCCAGATAGTCAATATCTTTTCCCAAAGGTAGGGGAGTCTAAAACTAGAGGGATATGTTTAAGATGAGAGGGAAGAGATACAAAAGTGTCCAGAGGGGCAATTTTTTCACACAGAGGGTGATGAGTGTCTGGAACAAGCTACCAATATTATTTCTTTTAAAAAGCGTTTAGACAGTTACATGGGTAAGGTGGGTATAGCGTGATATGGACCAAATGCAGGCAATTGGGACTAGCTTAAGGGTTTAAAATAAAAGAGGCAGCATGGACAAGTTGGGTCGAAGGGCCTGTTTCCATGCTGTAAACCTATATGACTCTGTGATTCTATGGCTATGCTAACTTGTCCCTCAGTTTGTGCCAGTAATGGGCTGGGGTCCTGGACTGGTCTTCTATGTTCTGTCCTGGGTATTCCTGCCTAATGCCCAGTGTCTGTCAGGGTAGGCTCTGACTCTCTATAACACTAATTGCAGTAAGCAGTTAAGTGATCCAAGTGAACGCTGATTTGATTTCCTGGATTAAATGAGGGTGGAGAGGCATTGCGGGAAGGGGATAGGAGAAAGGCACAAGATCTGAGCTTGTGGTGGAGCGGATACTTGGGATGAAGGAGAGGAGCAATGGAAGAGACAAAGCTAATGAATCAGTTGAGTCAATGATGCTAATCTGAGTCCACCAGCACCTCACAGTTGGATTGGGGGTGTTGAGGAGAAGGATTTAAGGAGATGATGGTGGTGGTACCTATCCTAATTTAATAGAACACTAATATTAAAAGGACACTCAAAATTTATCTCACGTTACTTCTCAGCTTGGCTAATTGCATCTCGTGTTTGTAATGACGGGTTGGATTTTACGATCATGTTCATCCTGAAACCTAAAATCCTGCTTGAGGTCAATGGACCTTCCCATGCTCCGCCCCTCGCCCACTCCAATTTCCGTGGCAGGCAGGCCGGTAAAATTCCGGCCGATATCTCTTGCTGTCTGCTGTCCAGTGGCTAAGAAAATGCGGACGTTGAAAATCCATCATTGTGCCACCTAAAAGCCTGACTGGTACTGCACCCAAGTGTTCACACCATTGTGTCCGCAACTGGCTTTTCCTTTAGACAGAGCTTAATAGAACAGCTTCTTCAAAGAAGGAAAGCAGCCACTTGCTGCTGAGGATGTATATCCAGGATCCCAAAGATCACAAACACTTTCACATCAATAAGGTCTCTCAGCAAACAACAATTAAACATTGAATGGTGGCACAATGGTTCGCGACTCAGATTCCATTCTTGGCTTGGGTCACTCTCTATGCAGAGTCTACACATTCTCTCCTTGTCTGCGTGGGTTTCCTCTGGGTGCTTTGGTTTTCTCCCCCAGTCTGAAGGACACGCAGGCTAGTTGCATTGGCCATGCTAAGTTCTCCCTCAGTGTACCCAAACAGGTGTTGGAGTGTGGTGGCTAGGGGATTTTCACAGTAAGCCTACTTCTGACACTAATAAATAAACATAGAAATGTTGGAAGGCTGTTAAATGGTTGGGACAACTAATTCAGCTCGCACCAGGGATTGAACGTAGCACTTTGTACTTTATCTACTCCACATCGTTTAAAGTTTATTTATTAGTGTCACAAGTAGGCTGACATTAACATTGCAATGAAGTTTCTGTGAACATCAGTGTCTGTTCAGGTACACTGAGGGAGAATTTCGTATGGCTAATGCGCCTTACCAGCGTATCTTTCAGACTGTGGGAGGAAACCCACGCAGGCACGGGGAGAACCTGCAAACTCCGCACAGACATTGACCCAAGCCGGGAATTGAACCCAGGTCTCTCATGCTGTGAGGTAGCAGTGCTAACCATTGTGCCACGGTGCTGTGGTGAGACTTCACCAAATCACTCAATGGGGAAGTCACACAAAAGTGCTTTTGGAGATAATAGCCATATACGGGACCTAACACAAGGTGAAGATCTCCATACTGAAGTTTTCCAAGTAATAGACTTGCTTTTATTGATTGATTTTAACTTAAAACAATCTTACTTTTTATCAGATGAACAGAATTTTACATCAGTCCCAGGAAAAGAAAACGCTTACTAATTTGACCATCAGTAATTCCAAACTTCTAATGTCACCAGAGACTTGCTTGTATAATTTTAGCAAGACTTCCCTACTTTTATACATCATTTCTTTTGAAATAATGGCCAACATTCCATTTGTCTTCCATTTGGACCTTTGCATGATTCACGCTCCATCTGCTATGACTCCTGTGCTGGGTGGGACTGGAAAATTCCCCCTTTTGTGTCGTCCTCACCATTTGCCTTCCCACCTATTTTTGTGCCACTTGGTAATAGTACATTCACTTCCCTCGTCCAAGTCATTAATAAAAATTGTAAATAATCATGGCCCCAGCCACAATTGAGCACAGGACAACTAGAAAAGCATTAAGGGGAGAGAAGATGAAATATGAGTATACGTAGCTAGCTATAAAAGAAGATAGAAAGAGTTTTTTCAATATATAAAAGGTAAGAGAGAGGCAAAATTAGACATTGAACCACAGAAAATGAGGCTGGAGAAGTAATAATAGGAAACAAAGCATTGACAGAGGAACTGAATAGTTACTTTGCATCAGTCTTCATGATGGAAGACACCAGTGGGATGCCAGAGTTCCAGGAGAATCAGGTGACACAGGTAAATGTAGTGACCATCAATAAGGAGAAGGTTCTGGGGAAACTGAAAGGGCTGAAGGTGGATAAATCATCTGGATTGGATGGATGACACCCCAGTGTTCTAAAAGAGATAGCTGAGGAAATTGTGGAGCATTGGTGGTGATCTTTCAGGAATCACTGGAGGCAGGGAGGGTCCCAGAGGACTGGAAAGTAGCTAATGTTTAAGAAGGGAAGGAGACAGTAGATGAGAAATTATAGACCAGTTAGCCTGACTTCAGTCATTGGCAAGATTTGAGAGTCCATTATTAAAGATGAGATCACAGAGTTCTTGGAAATGCATGATAACATAGGGTTGATTCAGCACGGTTTTGTCAAGGGGAGGTCATGTCTGACAAATCTGTTAGAATTCTTTGAGAAGATAACGAGAAAGTTAGATAAAGAAGAAACAGTGGATGTGATTTATTTAGATTTCCAGAAGGTGCTGCATAGGAGACTGTTAAATACGTTAAGAGGCCATGGTGTTAAGGGTAAGTGGTGTTAAGTGGCCCTCCACTAGTTACAGATTTCCATCCTTAAAATGTCCCTCTTATCCCAATTCTCCATGTTTTCCATTAGTTAGCTATTTGTGACTTGTTATATAGAACATGCATGATTGGCCCAAAGGCTGCTACAATGGCAATAAAAACTAAAGTAAAATAAAGTTTATTTATTAGTCACAAGTAAGACTTAGATTCACACTGCAAAGAAGTTACTGTGAAAATTCCCTAGTTGCTATTCTGTGAGATGTAATGCAGGCTGCCAGATTGCTTTTGTCACACTCATTTCATTTATTTATTAGTGTCACAAGTAAGGCTTACATTAACACTGCAATGAAGTTACTGTGAAAATCCCCGAGTCACTGCTCTCCAGCGCCTGTTCGGGTACACCAAGAAAGGATTTAGCATGGCCAATTCACCTAACCAGCATGTCTTTAAGACTGTGGGGGTGGCACAGTGGTTAGCAATGCTGCTTCACAGCACTAGAGACCTGGGTTTGATTCCCAGCTTGGGTCACTATATGTGCAGAGTGTGCACATTCTCCCTGTGTCTGCGTGGGTTTCTTCCGGATGCTCCAGTTTCCTCCCGCAATCCAAAGATGTGCAGATTAGGTGCATTGGTCATGCTAAATTGCCCATAGTGGTTTGGGATGTTTAGGTTAGAGGGATTAGTGGGGTAAATGTGTGGGGTTGTGGGGATAGGGCCTGGGGTGGGATTGTTGAAGAGGTTGGTCTCTTTCTGGACTGTAGTGACTCTGAAATCGGAGCACCCCGAGGAAATCCATGCCGACACGGAGGGAATATACAGACTCTGCAAAGACAGTGGCCCAAGCTGGGAATCGAACCTGGGCCCCGAGCGCTGGGAGGCAGCAGTGCTAAGCACCTTGCCGCTCACACACTAATCCAATCAACTCCAGGATGTGCATCTTAGACCTTACAGGTAGTATTGATTGTCTATAGATTGTTGGAAAATGCACAAGAAACATCAGAGACCAAATGCTGAAATACTCAAATTAAAGAGAAACTCCAAAGAAATTGTACAGCGTTGATAAAATGTATGAAAATGCCCCTGGCTCTATTAATATTGTAAAATTTATTGACTGTGTATAAATGTTATTATTTATAGCTGTCAGTTAGAGTACATTTCCAGGCATATGTTTATGAGAAAAATGAGGGACAGCTCTTGAAGCTATTTCAATATATTGAGATTTTTCATCAGCGGAATAGGTGAAGGATAAAAATAGGAAGCATTGGACTAGGCAATGTGTGCTCTGCTCTACACTGATAACTCTAAATGTCTGTAACTTTGGCTGTAAGGAAACAAGCTGCTCCTATCTTCCAGTTCAATCCTCTCACCTTCTCTCCTGGTGGTGATGACTGTTGGAGGTTTGGTTGACAGCCAAAGTCACTCAAATAGCCATTCTATGGCAACAGTAGCACCAATAGGTTTTTCTTTCATGAAATTGAGCATAGCCTTGTGCGTGGCACAGTGGCACAGTGGCAGATACATGGAGAACATGCAGACTCCGCACAGACAGTACCCAATCCAGGAATCAAACCCGGTCCCAGGTGCTGTGTGGCAGCAGTGCTAACCATTATGCCACCATGCTTCTGTTACTTTGGGAATGTTAGGGTCCATTGTTGCATTTATATGTTCAGTGAGTTATAAAATTAACTTGGCTTTACTTATCAATTCTGAATCATCAACCTCTGCAATAAGTGGGCGACATGCCCCCTTATAGCAAGGAATTTATCCTTACAGCTTGATATGTTGCCATATGATAACATGGCCAGGAGGGTGTAACAATGAAACTCTTCCTCAATGAAACTGGGTGCAGAAATCCCACCCCAGAGAGTTCCTCCTATCTCCCACTAGGTGATTCCTGTCTCAAATCATGGGATTTCCAGCTCTCTCCAGGGTAGAGTGACTCACTTCAGAGAATTTAGCATGAAATCTTGCTGAGAGAGTGCGACACTGTCAGAGGTGCCACTTTTTAGATGAGACATTCAACTGTGGCCACAGTTGCACCCGTGATAGTTATCCCTCAACCAACATCACTGAAACTGTCAGATTACTGCCCATAGGAGCTTGTTGTGAACAGTGGTACAATGGTTAGCACTGCTGCCTCACAGCGCCAGGGACCTGGGTTCAATTCCTACCACAGGTCATTCACTGTTGGTGTGTATTTGCACGTTCTCCCTGTGTCTGCGTGGGTTTCCTCTGGGTGCTCTGATTTCCTTCCATAGTCCAAAAATGTGTGGGTAGATTGGCCACGCTAAATTGACCCTAGATTGGGGGATTAAATATGTCAGGTTACGGGAGTAGGGCCTGGGTGAGATTGTGTTTGGTGCAGACTTGATGGGCCGAATGGATTCTATGATGATGATCTTCACTGTGTGGCAACGACAAGAGAAATTCATCAACCCTTGTATGTGGCCTTCTTTGAGCGCACAAAGATCTTTGACACCACGATATGTAAAGTGCTCTAAGTTGTCCAAGACCTCATCACGGATTTTGATAACTGGGAGGGGCGAGAGTGGCAGTGCTGTGTGGTGGGGCAGGGTGGCAGAGGATCTTTGTCTTACGGATGTTCAGTGTACGGCCCATGCTCTTGTACGCTTTGGTGAAGGTGTCGATGATGGATTGAAGCCCCCCTCCCCCCCCCGCACCAACCCCCTGTGCACAGACTCAAGCATCATCTGCATTCTATAGCTCAGTGAAGATAAGATACCTTGGATCTGGCCTACTTGCAGCACGGGTTGAACAGATTCCCATTTGTTCTGTAGTTTAGCTCCACTCTCACGGGGATCTTGCTGAGGGCAGGATGGGGCATTGCAGCAGGAAAGATTGAGAAGAGAGTTGGTGTGATGACACAGCCTTGCTTGGCCCCAGTCTGAACATGGATTGGGTCCGTGCTGGATCCATTGGTCAGGATCACAGCTTCCAAGTCATCATGGAGCAGGCGAAGGATGGTGGTAAACTTCTGGGGGCAGCTGTTACAGAGGTGGATGCGCCATAATCCCTCATTGTTGATAACCATGAAACCATTGTTGATTGTTGGAAAATCTCATCTGGTTCACCAATGTACTTAAGGGAAGGAAATCTGCTGTCCTTACCTGGTCTGGTCTACACGGTAGGCCGGTGTGGCATGGTAGCACAGTGGTTAGCACTGCTGCTTCACAGCTCCAAGGTCCTGGGTTCGATTCCCGGCTTGGGTCACTGTCTGTGTGGAGTTTGCACATTCTCCTCGTGTCTGCGTGGGTTTCCTCCGGGCACTCTGGTTTCCTCCCACAGTCCAAAGAGGTGCGGGTTAGGTTGATTGGCCATGCTAAGAAATTGCCCCTTAGTGTCCAGGGATGTGTAGGTTAGAGGGATTAGTGGGTATAATATGTAGGGATATGGGGGTAGGGCTTGGGTGGGGTTGTGTTCAGTGCAGACTCGATGGGCCGAAGGGCCTCTTTGTGCACTGTAGGGTTCTATGCTTCTACATGTGACTCCAGAGCCACAGCAATGTTGTTGATTCCTAATTGCCCTCAAGCAAGTTGGGATGGGCAATAATTGCTGGCCAGCTAGCGATACCCATGTCCTACGAATGAATAAAAAAGAAAAGGCTCACTCTTGCTCTTAAATTGTGTGTTTGCATTTCAGAAATTTACTCCATTGGCTATCAAGTGGTTTGGCTGCGCTGAGATCACAAAAGAATCATAGAAATTATACATCCTTTCATTCTCAGATAGAATCATAGAAACTCTACAGTGCAGACAGAGGCCATTCAGCCCATCAAGTCTGCACCGACAAGAATCCCACCTAGCTTTATCCCCATAACCCCACACGTTTACTCCACTATTCTCTCTAACCTACACATCCCGGGAACTAAGGGGCAATTTAGCATGATCAATGCACCAAACCCGCACATCACTGGACTCTAGGAGGAAACTGGATCACCTGGAGGAAACCCATGCAAAAGCGGGGAGAACGTGTAGACTGTACACAGACAGTGACCCAAGCCAGGAATTGAACCCAGGTCCCTGGAGCTGTGAGGCAGCAGTGCTAACCACTGTGCCACCATGCCACCCAGGCTCTGTCTAAATACAGATTTTACTTTTTATTGGCAAATAAACCTTAAAAATGAGTGTCACAACCTGTTAATGTCAACTGAATATGATAGCGAAGAACTGACACAGGCATGATGAACAGAATGGGATCAGGCGGGATCGGACTATTGAGTTGGTTCACCAGCCATGGTCATAATGAATGATGGAGCAGGCTCGAAGGCCCGAACGGCCTAATACTGCTCCTATTTTCTACGATTCTATGAATGGCTTCTCGTGCTGTGCATTTCCTCGAGAACGAAATAAGGTTGGCAGTTACCGATGGCTGTAGTTACCATTGAACGTTGCCCACTTGTTAAAAGATTGCAAGGAGCTAATAGTCAAAGTGCCAGTTGGATTGACAGATTAATCATTTGGCGATGCCACGTTGGCGCGGAGTATTTGCGTCAACAAATATTCTGGCACGACATCTGAGAGACAGCATGGTGACACATAATGAGCAACTGCCATGAGGGGAAGAGAAGAACATTTTAAATGCTCTCTGTTGATATCAATCAAGAAGTTGACTTCAAATGCCTGAAGTAAAATATGTTAGTGAAATGGAAGTGGCTGCCTGAGATCCAACAATAAATGCCAAGTTGGCCATCACACGTTTAACAGGGGGAGAGCACCGAGCGGGAGGGCAGATTCAAGCACACCGCATTTATCATGGCATGTCTCAAATTGTTCATGCACTAGACCCCAGAATGTTTATCTTCCCTGAACGGAATCTATCTCATTTGATTTGATTGAAACAATGAGTCGGGGCCATTAAATGCAAGGTAGCTATTAAACTTTACTGATTAGTCACAAGTAAGGCTTACGTTAACACTGCGATGAAGTTACTGTGAAATTCCCCTAGTCGCTACAGTCCGGCATCTGTTCAGGTCAATGCACCTAACCAGAATGTGGGAGGAAACTGGAGGAAACCCACACAGACACGGAGAGAATGTACAAACTCCGCACAGACAGCAACTCATGTCACAGTTAATGAGTCCAATAAGGAGAACATTCTTTACTCAGAGAGGTTTGAATGTGAAACTCACATCACTGGGGCAGAATTTTCCCATCCCACCCACCATGAGAATTAGGCTGATTCCGGGGCTTCTGGGTCTAATGTATGAGGAGAGATTGATTAGGTTCGCTGGAGTTCAGACGATTGAGGGGGGAATCTCATAGAGATTTATAAAATTCTAACAGGACTAGACAGGGTAGATGCAAGAAGGATATTCCTGATGGTGGGGGAGTCCAGAACCAGGAGTCACAGTCTGAGAATTTGAGGTAAACTATTTAGGATGGAGGTGAGGGGACATTTCTTCACCTAGAGAGTGGTGACCCTGTGGAATTCATTATCACAGGAAGTAGTTGATGCCAAAACATTGAATGTATTCAAGAGGTGGCTGGATATAGCACTTGGGGCAAATGAGACCAAAGGTTATGGGGAAAAAGCAGGATTGGGCTCTTGAGTTGGACGATCGGCCATGATCGTAATGAGTGGCGGAGCAGCATCGAAGGGCCAAATGGCCTCCTCCTGCTCCTATCTTCTATGTTTCTATGAATCATAGCGGGCAGGGACGGACCATGCAAAGGTATCTTGACCTCAGGTGGGAATTTCTGGCCTCGGGCCGAGTGCAGCTGGAAAATCTCATCCATGGGAAGCAATTGAGGCAAATTGCTTAGTTACTCTGAGGAAACAAGTCCATGAGAGAAACCAAACTATAAAGATGTGTTGAAAGCTGCATTTGGGGACATAACAATTGCAGGGAGTACTGTTCCTTCCAATGGCAGTATCTATATTAATGGTATGGCCACATATCTTATTATATTACATAGTACAAACTATGGTTAATTCTCAATTTCTCTCTATATCCCAATTACATTCACTTAGTTTAATCCTTATTAATCTATATTGCACTGAACCATAATATACTATATTTAATATTCAATAATATACTTTCATAATATATCATTATGGTGACACACTGACACACTGGTTAGCGCAGCGTCAGGGACCTAAGTTCGATTCCAGCCTCAGTCTATGTGTGGAGTTTACACATTCTCCCTGTGACAGTGTGGGTTTCCTCCAGGTGCTCCAGTTTCTTTCCACAGTCCAAAGATGTGCAGGTTAGGCGGATTAGCCATGGTTAATGGGGACAGGGTGGAGGAGAGGGTCTTGTAGAGTCATAGAGGTTTACAGCACGAAAACAGACCCTTCGGCCCAACTTGTCCATACTACCCAGATTTTACCACTAAACCAGTCTCAATTGCCCACACTTGACCCATATCCCTCGATACCCATCTTACCCATGGAACTGTATAAATGCTTTTTAAAAGACAAAATTGTACCCACTTCTCCTACTGCCTCTGACAGCTCGTTCCAAACAGTCGTCACCTTTTGACTGAAAAAAATTGCCCCTCTGGACCCTTTTGTATTTTCCCCTGTCACCTTATCTGGAAAGGATACCCTGTCAGAGAGTTGGTGCATATTCGATGGGCTGAATGGCCTAGTCTGCACTGTAGTGATTCTATGATTACCTTTTATTCTTAATCCTGATAAACGTATAATCTACAATATCCATTCTATATTATCCTTTCCCCTCAATTTCCCGTCATTATAAACTGCCCTGTGAGCTGGTAAGAAATCTGTATCCTGCTATTTAATAACATACCCTGACGGGTTGTGAGTATTGTAATTGATTAATTCTTAATAATTCATGAACTCCACTATCTGATTACTGCTGAAGATAACATACAACACTGAAGTAAACTTGAACGCAGCGCTAGTATATATTCGACAGACGGGGAAAACTGCAAGTGTACAGCTGGACCAATATAAAAGCTCCTTCACATCAGGAGATGCGGGTGGGATTTTCTGGCCAGGCCCATCCCAAAGTTGGAAAATCCTGCCCGATGTCAATGGACCTTTGCATGGTCTGTCCCCACCCCAGTCCGCTACGATTCCCGTAGCAGGAGGAATGCATGCTGCAAGACTGGTGTGAGATAGATGGAAATGGGAGGAGATTCCCATGGACCAGCACAGGCTGGTTGGGCTGAATGGCCTGTTTCTGTGCTATATATATTTAATGTAATTCAACACTAGCCTCTTTCTTGACAGGAAATCAGTTTGGTAGATCAAACACTCACTACCAGGCCATGCGCCCGCAGAGTGGATTGCCCAAAACACCATACACCTCTTACAGTAACAGTGAAGATTGGAGAAGAAAAGCCCACAGGACCAAGACTACAAAGTTCAACAAAGCTCAACACAAGATAAAATGCTGGAAAATCTCAGCAGGTCTGGCAGCATCTGTAAGGAGAGAAAAGAGCTGACGTTTCAAGTCCAGATGACCTTTTGTCAAAGCTAAAATGCATAGAAAGTGGAAGATATTTATGCTGGAGGGTGAGGGAATGAAAAATGAGTCCATAGGCACAAAAACAGGGGGAAAGGCTGCTAATGGCAGCCCATAGGGAGAATAGAAAGTGCAAATGGCCAAATGGCAGGGAAGCTGAAATCAGAGGGTAAATTGTGATGGATGAAGATGTGGGGGGAGATGGGTAGGAGAGAAGTAAAATAGAGAAAAAGGGGAAAGCAGAAGGCAAGGGTGAGAAAAGGGAGGTTAAAATAAGGGGAAGGGAAAGAAGTAATGGAAGACAATAAAAAAAGGTAGAGAACAGTTAAAAATTAAATAAAATGAAAACCAAGGGGTGGAGATGGGGTAGAGTGAATCATCTGAAGTTGTTGAATTTGATGTTGAGACGGGAAAGCTGTAAAGTGCCCAGTTGGAAGATGAGACACTGTTCCTGCAGTTTGCGTTGAGCTTCACTGAAACATTGCAGCAGGCCAAGGACAGACATGTGGATAAGGGAGCAGGATCGTGTGTTAAAGTAGCAAGCAACCGGAAGGTCAGGGTCACAATTGCTTCAACTCAGCAACCAAAAATGTTGCCTTGTACAATAACTCTGCCAAGTGTAAGGCAAGTGTAATAAGTTAACAGAAGCAAGCTGTCGACTAGATGGGCAGAATGGTTTCATTCTGCGTCGGAATAACTCCAATGGCTGGAATTTCCTCCCCATCACCCAAGTGGGGTAGTGGAGGTATCTCGCCATTGCCTGCTGGCGGGATCTTCCAGTCCCGCTGATGCCAATGGCTTTTTATGTCTCTTACCTGTCCCACTGCTAGAGAACCCTGTGGACGGAGGGCAGGGTGGGGTGGGGGGAGTTGTCATCTTCAGTGGGATCAAAAGATTCTGGGAAAGTCTGGACAATCCCACCCCAAGAATCCCTTCAGTTTCTCTGGCCTGCTGTGCCATTCAATTTATTTTGTGGCTGATCTATATCTGAAATCCATCCAGCTCCTCTGCTCCAGATAAACATTTCAACTCAAGGCAAACCTACTCTTTGATTTGATTTGATTTATTATTGTCACATGTATTGGTGTACAGTGAAAAATATTGTTTCTTGTGCTGTATACAGACAAAGTATACCATCTGCCACATTGGGATCTGAACCTGGGTCCCCAGAGCATTACCTTGGATGTCTCTGTTACTAGTCCAACAAAAATACTACTAAACCACCATAAGCCCTGCACAGAACAGTTCAGTGAGCTGCGCAATGCACTGGAACCTTAAAGATGCAGACAGAATCGGAAGACACAACTCATAGATCAGCAAACCTATTGTTTTAATCTTGGATGCTCTGCAGCATTGTTACACACAGTACTTTTGCATCACCTGCATTTAGCAATTTTCCATCTTTTGCAAGTGACAACCTGTTCCTTGTGATTGTCTAAAATGATCTTAGACAGGAAATCCAGCAAATCCAGTTTTCATACCACCAGCGTGGGAACTGCACTCCAGGACGAGGGCACAAACCCAGCAAGGACGGAACTGCTGCTGTTTTTGTGCTCAGAGTCATACTCAATTGAGGTATCGATACAAAGATCCCATGTGAAAGACCTGGCAAACTGAGACATTACCCACATCATTAAGCTACACTCTTATTTTCTACCTTGGCCTATTATGTTCAAATATACCTGGACTGTCTATGATGACTTCACCCCAGGCTAAGTGGCTATACTCTTGAAATTCCTGCAATAGCCATGGTTCAAAAGTTGTTTTGATTCCATTTGATTTATTATTGTCACATGTATTAGTATACAACAGGATATAGATAGGTTGGTGCAGTGGGCAGATAGGTGGCAGATGGCATTTAATCCTGACAAATGCGAGGTGATGCATTTTGGACGGAATAATGCAGAGAGGAGCTATGTGATAAAAGGTACGCCGATTAGGAGTATAGACATACAGAGGGACCTGGGAGTGCAGGTTCACAAATCCATGAAGGTTGCGTCACAAGTGGAGAACGTTGTTAGGAAGGCTTATGGGATGTTAGCCTTTATAGGAAGGGGCATAGAGTATAAAAGCTGCCGTCTAATGCTTCAGTTGTACAGAATGTTGGTTAGACCGCATTTGGAGTACTGCGTCCAGTTCTGGTCACCTTACTACCGGAAGGACGTGGAGTCTCTGGAAAGGGTGCAGAGGAGGTTTACCAGGATGTTGCCTGGCATGGGGGGACTGGGTTACGAGGAGAGATTGAAGAAACTGGGGCTATTCTCCTTGGAAAGACGGAGATTGAGAGGGGACATGATAGAAGTATATAAGATACTGAAGGGAATAGATAGAGTTAATAGTGAGAGACTGCTCCCTAGACTGGGTACGAACACGAGAGGTCATCATTTAAGGGTGAGGGGGGGGAGGTATAATTTGGAGGTGAGAAGAAGGTTCTTTACGCAGAGAGTTGTGGGGGTCTGGAATGCGCTACCGAGTAGGGTGCTGGAGGCAGGAACGTTGGACTCGTTTAAGATGCAGTTAGATAGGCACATGAGTGAAATGAGAATGGAGGGATACGGTAGGGGCTATTAAATAGGGTTAAACCTCGGGAGACACCGGAAGGGCAGGCTGTATGATTAATATTTTTTGTCTTTATTCCACAGGTGGAGGTCCACCTCGTGTCAAGTGAGGGGCATGCACACGACGGGTCGTGCATGGGCTGCTCTTGGAAGTCCAGGAGTGGCCTAGTACTTCATGTCGGTGTGTGTGCTTGATCCTGGACCGGTAGACGGGCGCCGCAACAGCTCAGTGACTAGCACTGCTGGCTGTGCAGACACATGGATTTGGGCCTGTGTCTGTGGGAGTTTGCGCATTCTCCCTGTGGTTGCGTGGGTTTCCTCCGGGCGCTCCGGTTTCCTCCCACACCCCAAAGATGTGCTCTTAGGCTAATCGGTTTTTACCAAATTGACACTATTTCTTCCCTGAATCTGACTGAGTAGGGTCCCATTCGTAGACATGCAGGGTAGAATAGGTGTAGGGTGATGCGGCGGCGCGGGCTCGTTGGGCCGAAGGGCCTGTTTCCCGTGCTGGGTTGTTCTTTGTTCTTTGTTCTTTGTTCTATACAGTTTCTTGCGTGTTATATAGACAGAACATTCCGTTCATAGAGAAGGAAAGGAGAGTACAGAATGTAGTGTTACAGTTGTAGCTAGGGTGTAGAGAAAGATCACCTTAGTGTGAGGTAGATCCATTCAAAAGTCTGATGACAGCAAGGAAGAAGCTGTTCTTGAGTAGGTTGGTACGTGACCTCAGACTTTTGTATCTTTTTCTCGTTGGAAGAAGGCGGAAGAGAGAATGTCCAGGGTGCGAGCGATACTTGATTATGCTGGCTGCTTTTCCAAGGCAGCGGGAAGTGTTGACGGAGTCAATGGATGGGAGGCTGGTTTGTGTGATAGACTGGGCTACATTCACGACTCTTTGTAGTTTCTCCTGGTCTTGGGCAGAGCAGGAGCCATACCAAGCTGCGATACAACCAGAAAGAATACTTTTTCTGATGCATCTGTAAAAGTTGGTGAAAGTTGTCATGGACATGCTAAATTTCCTTAGCCTTCTGAGAAAGTAAAGGCGTTGGTGGGGCTTTCTTAACTATAATGTCGATATGGGGGGACCAGGACAGGTTGTTGGTGATCTGGTCAGCTAAAAACCTGCAGTTGTCAACCATTTCTATCTCATGTTATCATTCCTGGGGGGCCTTGATGGCTGAATTGCAATTAAATGCCTGCTTGGCTCAATTAGTGGCACAACATTTCCTAAGTCAGAGAGTCATAAACTCTAGTCCAGCCCTCGGACTTGAGTGCCTAGTCTAAGCTGGTACTTCAGTGCTGTACTGAGGGAGTGCTGTCTTGCCTTTTGTAGGCGACAGTTGGCTTTGGAAGTTTAGGCTTCAAGGAGAAAATGTTAGGCAGGATCTTTCCGTTTGTGATTACTTCCTCCGGTAAGAGCTGCTGCATTGAGTGTGTGTGTATGCTGGAATGGGGTAAGGAAGAGATTACAATGCCTCCCATGGTTGGTTAGTCAGACCCATTGGCTGTGCTCCCAGAGTAAAGATGGTCACTAACAGGAGGCCACTGCGGAGGACTGCAGTCCATCGAGAGAGAAGTAAATAAACCTGACAAAGGAAGAGACTGGAATCATCGTATCAGTAGTAAATCTTGGCTGGAATTCTCTGACCTTGCCTACAGCTGGGATTATCCAGTCCCGCTGCAGTGAATGGAGTGCCAAAATTGTCCATTCTCCCTGGCAGCAGCAGCGGAGCATACGAGACTGGAGAATCCCGGTCCTCTTTATATAAATGCACAACACAGAAACAGGCCATTCAGCCCAACTGATCAATGCTGGTGTTTTACACTCCACACTATCCTCCTGTCACCCTTTTTCATCAGTATCTATCAATATATCCTGCTATTCCTTTCTCCCTCGTGTGCCTACGTAGCTTAAATGTGTACATAATATTCACCTCAAACATTGCAGTGGTAGTGCCTTTCACATGCTAACAGCTCTCTGGGTAAAAGTTTCTCCTAAATTTCTTATCAAATTTATTAGTAAGTACCTTATATTAGTCCCTAGTTTTGGTCTCCAGCACAAGGGCAGCATGGTGGCACTGTGGTTAGCACTGCTGCCTCACAACACTAAGGACCTGGGTTCAATTCTGGCCTTGGGTCACTGTCTGTGTGGATTTTGCATGTTCTCCCCGTGTCTGCATGGGTTTCCTCCCACAGTCCACAAATGTGCGGGTTAGATGGATTGGCCATGGTAAATTGTCCATTAATGTCAGGGTGATTAGCGGGGTAAATGCATGGGATTATGGGGATAGGGCCTAGGAGGGATTGTTCTTGGTGCAGGTTTGATGAGCCAAAACTTCTCCTGCACTGTAGGGATTGCTTGATTTATCTCCACGCCAACTTTGTCATTTTAGAATGCCTTCATCATCAGAAGTTGCAGAACACAGCCTGAGGAGGTCCCATCCATTTTATACCTACATGGCCCGGTCAACGAATAAAATGGAAGCCTAACCTATGTTGTATGTATGTTCTAACACTGCACAGGGAGGCCATTGCGCCCACCAAGACTCTTTGACAGAGCATCTTACCCAATCCCTCTCCCCTTCCCTAGACCTGTAACCCCCGCACGCTTACCATGGCTAATCCATCTAACCTACACCCCTTGGGAAACTAAGGGGCAACTCAGCATGGCCGGTTCACCCAACCTCTACATCCTTGGTGCGTGAAATCATATTTACACTTGCGGGTCTGTGCTGTTTAAGAAATCTTGGCAGATCGGCTGTCTCTGGTGGGGGAGTGGGAGGAGGAAATCAAGAGAGCGCAGCTGGTGGGCTGAATGTAATTTCCACCTTCTTGTTAATGACCTTGTGGAAGATTAGAGTGGCCTTGTCCATATGCCAATAGATTGTGCTCACAGGCAGCTGGTACTAGTGCCTGAGACCAGGGACGCTTTCATTAGAGGCTGACACGGGGCTGCCCTCGCCATCGTCAATTCCCCACTGTCAGATCCTCGGAAAGCAGAAGAGTTGCCGACGTGATTTATTGAAAACCATCAATTTTTTTGTTTGTTGGCGGGATGTAAACATGGGCCGGGAAAGATTATTGCAGAACTATAGCTCAATTATGGGGACGTGCTTTGTTCAGGTCTGTCAAATCTTCATTTTAAAATAAAAACAAACTATCGCGTAGCAAGAGAGGAAATGTGCAATGCCCACCCCCACCCCTCCACCTCCCACGCTATCCACAGTTCCTTATTTTCTCTCCTCCCACACCACTTTCTGGATTCTGCTGACACGGGGTTGCCAACCTTCCAGGACATTCTTACCATCTCAGGAATTAAAGATTCTAGACACTGTGAGTGATATACCAAGAAACTGCTGAGGGGAATATAAAGAAAAAACTCTGAAATATTTCCCCATTTCCTTTCAAAGTCTGTGCTTATTAGATATAAAAAATGGGCAAAGATCTGGCAAAGGGGGTATAATGATTGATGTGATCTATTATTGTCACATGTATTAATTTATGGCGAACAGTATTTTTTCTTTCGCTATAGAATCTTACAGTACAGGAGGCCATTCAGCCCATCAAGCCTACACCGACCACAATCCCACCCAGGCCATATCCCCATAACCTCATGCATTTACTCTAGCCAGTCCCCCTGACACTAATGGACAATTTACCATGCCAATCCACCTAACCCGCACATCTTTGGACTGTGGGAGGAAACCCAAGCACCCAGAGGAAACCCATGCAGACACGGGGAGAATGTGCAAGCTCCACACAGACTGTCACCCAAGGCCGGGAATTGAACCCAAGTCCCTTGTACTGTGAAGCAGCAGTGTTAACCACTGTGCCATCGTGCTGCCCATTATACAGACAAAGCGTATCTTTCATAAAGAAGGAAAGGAGAGAGCGCAGAATGTAGTGTTACAGTCATAGCTAGTGTGTAGAGAAAGATCAAATTAATACCAGGCAAGTAATGTGGGAAAACATGAAGTTGTTAGACCATAAAACCACAAAAAAAGGAGCAGGAGTAGGCCATTCAGCCCTTTGAACTTGCTCCGCTACTTAATAAGATCATGCCTGATCTAATATTCAGTTTTCTGCCTTATCTCTGTAACCCTTAATTCCCTGACTGATTAAAAATCCATCCATCTCAGCCTTGAGAATGTTCAAGGCCTCAGCCTCCACAGCTTCCTGGGGCAAAGAATTCCAAAGAGAGAGAAGAAATTCTTCCTCAAATCTGTCTTAAATGAGCCCCCCCCCCCCCCCCCCCCACCAACCCTATTCTGCGTCCATGGCTGAAATCTTACAAGAAATGCTGAGCGTCTGCCCACCTCGGGTGAAAGTTCAAACTGAAAAGCTGAACCCTTACCCCGGGGGCGGGGGGGGGAGGTTTTGTGGAGGGGGGAGGTGGCTGCGGAGCTGCAGTACCTGATGTTCATCTTGAACCCTTTGTGAAGGCACCATGTACTTGCTCATTGGTAGCGAACATTCAGCTCTCTCTTAGGCAGGAATCAGCTGTAGCGCTGAGGATGAGAGGAACATTGCTCTGTCCACGCAGCAGATCACCGTCACCCCCCCGCAGAGCCTGGACAATGGCTTCAGCCCTCTTGCCCATGAAGATGTGGGTTGGATGATGTTGGCACCACATTCTTTGTTTGAGCTGGCACCCATGGCGGAAGGGCCTAGCCTGGGCTACTCCTGCTCACCCCCAAAACGAGATGCTGTGTGGGCCTCCCTGGTTGGTGGCCTATTCTGGCCTCTGTAGATAGCCCTGTCTTCCTCCTCCTCGGCTTTGTCATGCCCACCTCCCTCCTCAACATCCTCCTCCTCTGAGGAGATGTGTCGCTCACCGATCTCCTCCTGTTCCAGGTAGTATCACCTCTGCCGCACTAAGTTTTGGAGTGTGCTGCACACCACAGTAGTACGGGTGACTCTCTGGGGGCTATATTGTAGGATACCCTCCAACTGGTCCAGAACCCCATCTTCAGCAGTCCAATGGGTTGTACCACCAGCATGTGCATTGAAACGTGTGCGTCACTGTATCGAGTCTCTGTTGGTGTTAGTGCCTCCGCACTGGCATCATCAGCCACTTTCTGAATGAGTGCCCCTTGTTCCCGAGGAGCCATCTCTCCAGCTGTCGCTCTTCCTCAAGGACAGCTGGTAATTGCGAGCAACCCAAGGTATAACTATCATGGAGGGTACCTGGGAAATGGGCACGCACTGTATGATGCATATTGTGTGAACGCAGACAAGTTACACGTTGAGGGAGTGGAACCCCTTCTCATTCATAAATAGTGCTGCCTGCCAGGACGGTGACTTAAGATCCACATGGATATAATCAATGATGTTTTGTACTATGAGAGTGAAACTCTGGTGTCCTACCTTACTGATTCCCGTCTAAGTTAATAAATATTCCTGCCCTGGCATTCAGGGCAGCTGTCACCTCCCTGATGCATTTGTGAGTGGCAGACTGGGAGATGTGGCAGATGTCCCCTGTGCTGCCCTGGGAGGAGCCATTAGGGAAAAGGTTTTGTGTGGCATTGGGTATCCTCCAGTTCCAGGGGGTGCCATGCAGAGGTGGTCCACCAACCCTCCAGGATGGGCACAACCTTCTCCGGCACTGAGGCTCAGACATCCAAAAGTATGGGCACCTTCACCCTATGATTCTAGGCCAGTCCTGCCTCCGAGGTTGATCCAGTTCTCCAGCTCGCTGGACAGCGACAGACCTTTGGTCCCCAGGCATGTGCAGCCGATCCTCTTAATTGAAGGGTCAGTCACCAGGGGACATAGGTTCAAGGTGAGGGGCAGGAGGTTTAGGGGCGGATGTGAGGAAAAGCTTTTGTACCCAGAGGGTGGTGAGGGTCTGGAATGCGCTGCCTGGGAGGGTGGTGGAGGTGGGATGCCTCACATCCTTTAAGAAGCACTTGGATGAGCACTTGGCATGTGATAACATTCAGGGCTATGGACCAAGTGCTGGCACTTGTGCGCTGTATGATTTTATGTACAAATCTTCATAACCGATTTAGATTGAAATCATTCGTCAAAAGCTTCAGTTTGGGTAGGTGTTTTCACTTAGGTTATTTTTGATTGGTTTTCCTTTGATTGAGGTAGTGGTTCAGTGTGGTCACTGGTTGCCTGTGGGCCCCACATCCTTGGTTTGTGATGATCTTCACGTTGCAGGATTAATGAGCACCTTTGCTAAGGATTCCTGAGAATTAATCTGCTGCTGATTATCAACATATTCCTTGTGCCCCTGTATGTAAGTTAATGTTACAATTTAATCTTTGTAATATATACATCCCTGTGTATCCAATCTTTTTATATGAGCCTTTAACTGACTGTGTTACTTCTTATTCAAATCAGAAAATAATCAAAATAGTGGACAAGATCAAATAGTAATTTCCATCTCCCCATCCCCCTTCAATTACCCTATTACGGTTGGAGGAAAGAAATCTGCTATACAGAGACTTGGGAATTAAATATTAGCACTTCTGTCTCACAGAAACTGGGTTCAATTCCAGCCTTGGTGTCTGTCTGTTTGGAGTTTGCCCGTTCTCCCCGGGTCCACGTGGGTTTCCTCCCATGGTTCAAAGTATGCAGGTTAGGTGGAATGGCCATGCTAAATTGCCCCTTAGTGTCCAAAGATGTGCAGGGTAAGTGGATTGGCCATGCTAAATTGCCCCTTAGTGTCCAAAGATGTACAGGGTAAGTGGATTGGCCATGCTAAATTGCCCCTTAGTGTCCAACGATGTGCAGGGTAAGTGGATTGGCCATGCTAAATTGCCCCTTAGTGTCCAAGAAGTGTGGGTTAGGTGGATTGGCCATGCTAAATTCTGCTTTGTGTCCAAGATGAGCTGGTTAGGTGGATTAGCCAAGAGCAATGCGCAGGGTTAGGGCATGGAATTGGCATTTGTAGGGTGCTCTTTCGGAGGGTCAGTGCAGACCTGATGGGCTGAATGGCCTCTTCTGCAGTATAGGGATTCTACGATTCTATGACACTCTGGTCCAGTGCGGTATTGAATTACAACAGTCCACTCAGATCTATTCCTGTTCTATAACCATCCTCATTAAACTATCGCAGGGAAACACCTCTTTGAAACCCTGCTCAGGTCATTAATCTATCAAACCCCCAGTTTGCATTCACATGGTCCCTTGCTTTGATGACACTTCAACTTCTAGAACACAGAACCCTACAGTGCAGAAACAGGCCCTTCGGCCCATCGAGTCTGCACAGACTACAGTCCCACCCAGGCCCTACCCCAATATCCCTACACATTTACCCGCTGATCCCTCTAACCTACACACCCCAGGACACTTAGGGGCAATTTTAGCATGGCCAATCAACCTAACTCGCACATCTTTGGACTGTGGGAGGAAGCCAGAGCACCCGGAGGAAACCCATCCAGACACGAGGAGAATGTGCAAACTCCACAGACAGTGACCCGAGCCAGGAATCGAACCCAGGACCCTGGAGCTGTGAAGCAGCAGTCCTAACCACTGTGCTACCGTGCCGCCCAACTGTTTAAAAGTAGGACCAGAATACCACCAACAGAAAAATATTACAACATCTTGGGTTTTCCTGACAGCCTTTGGGTGACATGTTTGTTTGAGAATCATTTCTGTGAAGAATTCTGAGATGATAAATAATGCCATATAAATGCAAGTTGTTATTACCATCATTTCATGCTTGATATTGACAGGAAATCACTGCGACAAACACTGATTAGCTGCTCCTGTTCTGATTTTGTTTTTCTGGGGGACACGGGTAGTGTAGGGGGGTGCTCCAAAACATCTGAGTGATTAAGTTATTAAAGTCTGATTTTCTGAACTGTATCAAGTCCTCTTTCATGAGCAAAGGGAAGAAGAGCCACTTATGACTAAGACCCAGGAGGATTAGTATAATCATGCTGACCCAAATATAGAATCCCACAAGGACCTTGCATTTGGCTCAATTTAACAAGTATTTACATGCATTTATTATAATGCCTTTGGACTTTGCTTTCATAGAATAGAATCATAAAGTCATAGAATCCCTTATAGTGCAGAAAGAGTCCATTTGGCCCTTCGTGTCTGCACTGACAACAATCCCTCTCAGGCCCTATTCCCATAACCTCATGCATTTACACTAAGCGGCAATTTAATATCGCCAATTAACCTAACCTGCGCATCTTTGGACTACGGGAGGAAAGTGGAGCACCCAGAGGAAACCCACACAGATACGGGGAGGAGAATGTGCAAACTCCGCATCAACAGTGACCCAAGGCTGGATTTGAACCCAGGTGCTTTGAGGTAGCAGTGCTAACCACTATGTCGCCCAATCTGAGAACATTTCTATATGTATTTCAATGATGCACTCGCTTATCTACACCGTTGATAGTTTATTTATTTACTTATTTATTACTGTCACAAGTAGGCTTACATTAACACTGCAATGAAGTTACTGTGAAAACCCCCTAGTCACTACACTCTGGTGCCTGTTCGGGTACATTGAGGGAAAATTTAGCACGGCCAATGCACCTAACCAGCATGTCTTTTGGATTGTTGGAGGAAACCCACACAGACAAGGACAGAATGTGCAGACTCCACACAGAGAGTGACCTGAGTCGGGAATCGAATCCAGGTCTCTGGCACTGTGAGGCAGCAGTGCTAACCACTGTGCCACCATGCTTCTGTAAGCCACTATGCGATCTTGTTAAACATTAGCAACACTTTAAACTATTAGTCCGTGCTGATTGGAAGTGCAGGGTTTGAATTCAGACGCTAGTGCACTGGATTGATGGTAGATTAAAGAAATATATCAAGAGCCTAATCTCCAAGCCACAGAGGCCATGAATTGTCCTAGGAACCTGGTACCTGTGCATCACAGGAAAGTTATTGTTTTATAATTGGCTTATGGCTTTAAATGAAAATCATTTTTGTTTTTAATTTTGTATGTTTGTACAGTTTCAGATTATCTGAGATGTCGAGGTCAGGGTTGCATGCAGGATTTGTACCACGATCTATCTTTTCTTGGACTCTGGAAGCTGGCCTATTGAGTTTGTTTTTTGCTCTGTCTGTGGACAGAGAAAAGGACTTTCCACAGTAGCAACAGTACAATCCAGATTTTCCAATAACCGCTGCCTGTTATTTGCTGTGCAAGGCGGCACGGTGGCACAGTAGTTAGCACTGCTGCCTCACTGTGCCAGGGACTCTAGTTCAATTCCCGGCTCAGGTCACTGTCTGTGTGGAGTTTGCATGTCCTCCCCGTTTCCTCCGGTTACTCCAGTTTTCTCCCACACTCCAGAGATGTGCAGGTTAGGTGGATTGGCCATGCTAAATTGCCCACTAGTGTCCAAAGGTTTGTAGGTTAGGGGGATTTAGACTCTTCCCTGGAGATTCCCCCTTGACTATGTTGAGATGTTTTATATGTTGCTGTGACTCTGACTACACTAGTGGGATTATAAATCCTGGCGTAGACAGGAGGACCCAAGGGTAGGAGGAAGCAAAGGAAAGACAAGCCACTGTTTGGGTGAGTTGAATAAGAGCACATAAAGATAATATTCATTGCAGAATGGGTCATTTTGACTTTATGCAATAGAGTAAAATGGACAAGTTGGAAAGACATTGCCCCACCCCACAACATTACTGACCCCCTGATCCCCCCTCTGCCACCCAGACTGATTAGGGGCCCCTCACCCCCTTCCACCTCATTGATCACAGGCAGAGAGCCAACGGACACTTGGCACTTACTCCTCACTAACAGGAGCACCTGAATCAGACTTTTGCAGAGCATGTCTGATTCTGGATGGACAAGCGCAGTGGTAAAAGGGGAAGTGCTGGCAAAGTTAGGCATGCAACTCATTAAGTCAATTTAAATGCATGCAAATACATTTAAATGGCTGTCACGCCCATTTCAAGTGCAGTTCCAATTGTGGCCATTTTCAGGCCTTGGTAAAGAGGGAACTGGCGCAGAGGCGGGCACAGATTATGCTACTTGCCTCACACTCGACTTTACCAAGTTCTCGCGCCTGAAAATGGGTGCAACTTGATGGTAAAGTTGGGCCCTTTGTGTTGACATAGCGCTTCCCAGGACCTCAGTGTCTTCCATAGCATCATATAGCCAATTCTCAACATTCAATCCACTGTTGTAAAGCAACTAATTTGCACGCAGGAAGATCCCACAAACTTCCATGCTTTAGCAATGTTAGTTGAAGAATAAGCATTAGAGTGGAGTTTGTGGAGAACTCTGCTGCTTTGCCCTAAACAGTGCCATGAGATCTTTAGTGTCCAGCTGAGTGAGAAGCCAGGACCTTGGTTAGCTCCTCAACAGAAAGACAGCGCCTTCAACGGAGTGGCATTCCCTCAGTGCCGCAAACGTCAAACTAGGTAGGATTTTTCACACGGCTTTTTAGATCTTAGGACTGGAATTTTCCTGTGCCTCCCGCTGTGGGAATCGTAGTGGGTGAGACAGAAAACTCAGTGGACCATTTAAAAGTGCGTTGAGCTCGTGCAGGAAGATCCAGTCCTGGGGTGCGCACGGCCCGAAAATCCCACCCTGGATCTATCCACAAACGTGAGGCCGGTGACAAGCTCTGATGAATGAAACCAGTGCCAATAATGACTGTGTCCCTATTAGACTCCATAGATCTAACCATGTCTGTACAGTTATCCAGTCAACTGACAGAACCTGCAGCACTATGGAGCTGGTTAATTCTATTTTTGAATTATTGTTACTCATTTTGAAGAGGGTTTGGGGTATTAATATAGAAGATAATACTTCTCTCTTTCTTTGAGCTAGTTAATCTGGTGTTCAGAGTTTATCTGGAGATTATATTTTTGAATTGATATAGACTAGAAAGCCGTTTACTCAGCGACTGAATCCTAAGGTCTCCATAAGAGGCTCATAAGAGATTTTTAGGTCACAATAAGAAATGCTTTAGTCCTTTAGCTTTGACTGGAACTTGACATGAGGTCGAACCTCAGGGAGCTTTTAACAGCTTTTTAATTTCTGTGAGGAACTATTTGGCACTGACACAAGGTCGCAAAGCTCTCTCACTGGCAGTGTGGTTTAGTGGGCAAATCAAATGTCAAGTGTGGCACAGGAACATCCAGCTCCAATTCCTGGTATTATCTGTGATCTGACCTCACCCAGGGAGGAGAGAAATGTCACCACAATAGTCCCTATTCCAGAGAGAGCGGGAAGCAGTGAGTCATTCACAGGACATGGGAGTAAAAGTTGGCCCATTCAGCCCCCCAAGCTTATTTGGCCTTTCAATCAAATCTGTATCTTCACTCCATCCACTTCCTCTACCTCTGCAGCCTTGGCTGGCAAACATTTATTAATCGCAGAACCCAGGTTCTGGGAATCTGGGTTCGAATCCCAACACAACAGAGGATGCAATTTGAATTCAACCAAAAATAAATCTGGAATTAAGAGTCTACTGATGATCACAAAACAACTGTTAATTGTCAGAAAAACCCACCTAGTTCACTAATGCCCTTTAGGGAAGGAAATCTGCCCTCAAAGAAAGCTCAAAGAAAAAGAAAAGTATTATTTTCTATATTAATACCCAAAGCCCTCTTCAAAATGAATACTAATAATTCAAAAATAGAATTAACCAGCTCCATAGCACTGTCGTTCTGTCAGATGACTGGAGAACTGTATGGACATGGTTAGACCTAGAGGGTCTATTAGGGCACCTATTAAGGGGAGATGGTGGCATTATGGTATTGTCACTGGATTAGTAATCCTGAGACCAAAAGTAATAATGTCCTTAACCTGTGACTCTAGAACCACAGCAATGTGGTTGACTCTCAACAGCCCTGAACTCCCACTCATCTGACGAAGGGACAGCGCTCTGAAAGCTAGTGACTTTTGCTACCAAATAAACCTGTTGGACTTTAACCTGGTGCTGTGAGACTTCTTACCGTGTTTATCCCAGTCCAATGCTGGCATCTCCACATCCTTTCTAAAAGGCAGTGCACAGTTTACCAGGTAACCAGCCCCATCACCAACTACACACCTGCTATTGGCCTCAAAACGCATCCCTTCCCATGCCAATTTGAAAGCTGATTGGATGACTCCTGACTCAGGCAAAACAGCCAATTTGCCCGACAATCCTGGAGGAGGCAACCTCATCCAAAAAGTGCGTTTCTTTGACTTGCTACATTATGAGCCTCTGATATCCAATGAAGAGTAGACCCCCAAGGTTTCCCCATTGTAGAGGAAGGAATAGAAAGCCCATCAACTAGGCCACTTTTGTTGGCATCTCATTGCCCGCTAGGGTTCATATTCCAAACTTTTCAATTATTTGCATGCGATAACTGAAAAGTTCAGAATATGAACCCTAGCGGGCAACCAAGGGCAGGAATCCTCTCCAATTTTCACCTCCCTGTCAGTCAGGGAGATATCAAAGCCATTTGTAGAACGCACCACTCTCCCAGCTGGTGATGGATTCTGGAACTTTCCTGGCTTGTATGTGTCAGGACCAGACCATAAATGAAGGAAAGACCTGCACTTACATAGCGCCAGGTGCATCAATGTGCTTCACAGCCAATGAATTACTTTCAAAGTGAGTTCTAAGGTGCGAAACACAGCAGCCAACCTGCATCCAGGAAACTACAAACAGCCACCGAGTAATGAGCAGATGATCTGCCTTTTTTTTGCGATGTTGATGGAGGGAAAATCATTGGCCTGAACACTGGAGGTCACTCCCCTGCGCTTCTGTGTAATAGTGCCAAGGGATCTTCTACATCCCCCAAAGCAGGCAGATAGGGCCTGGATTTAACTGTTTACCCCCTTTCTACTGCGCTGGTGTATCTGCCTTAATTTTGTGCTCAAGTCTTGGAGTGGGGTTTGAACCCACCAACTTGATTTGATTGGTAATTATCACATGTATTATTATACAGTGAAAAGTGTAGTTTCTTTCACGGCATACAGACGAAGCATACCATTCTTAAAGAAGGAAAGAAGATGCAGGATGTAGTGTTACAGTCATAGCATGGAAAGATCAACTTCATATAAGGTAGGTCCATTCAAAAGTCTGACAGCAGCAGGGAAGAAGCTGTTCTTGAGTCAGTTGGTACATGACTTTTATATCTTTCTCCCAACTGAAAAAGGTGGGAGAGAGAATGCCCGGGATGCATGGGGTCCTTAATTATGCTGGCTGCTTTCCCGAGGCAGCGGGAAGTGTAGACAGAGTCAATGGATGGGAGACTGGTTTGTGTGCTCAACTGGGCTTCATTCATGACCCTTTGTAGTTCCTTGCAGTCTTAGACAGAGCAGGAGCCATATCAAGCTGTGATACATCCATTTTGGTAGGAATAACAGCAAAATGGATTATTATTTGAATGGTAAAAAATTGCAGCATGCTGCTGTGCAGAGAGACCTTGTGTCCTTAAGCGCAAATCACAAAAAGTAGATTTGCAGGTGCACAGGTAATTAAGAAGGCAAATGCAATTTTGTCCTTCATTGCTAGGGGGATAGAGTTTAAAAATAGCATGATTATGTTGCAGCTGTATAAGGTGCTGGCAAGGCCACACCTGGAGTATTGTGTACAGTTTTGGTCTCCTTACTTGAGAAAGGATATACTGGCACTGGAGGGAGCGCAGAGGAGATTCACTAGGTTGATTCCGGAGTTGAGAGGGATGGCATATGAGGAGAGACTGAGGAGACTGTGGCTATGCTTGTTGGAATTCAGAACAACGAGGGGCGATCGTACAGAAACATGTAAGATTATGAAGGGACTAGATATGATAGAAGCAGGGAGATTGTTTCCACTGACAGGTGAAACCAAAACTAGGGGGCATGGCCTCAAAATAAGGGGGAGCAGAATTAGGACTGAGTTGAGGAGGAACTTCTTCACACAAAGTGTTGTGAATCTGTGGAATTCCTTTGAATAATGCGGGCAGGTAAGTCCACGAAAAGATCAGCCATGAGCTTATTGAATGACGGAGCAGGCTTGAGGGCCTATTCCTGCTCCTGGATCTTAGAAAGAATGCTTTCTGTGGCGCATCTGTAAAGGTGACTCAGAGGCAAGAATGCTACCAACTGAGATACAGCTGTCCGTTACTAAAATGAAAATAATATCCCTCAACTTGTAAAATCCTTTCATGAGATTCTGTGATATTTTGTCCAGCGTGTGTGAGGGAAAGAAATTGAAATCAATTAACTTCAATCTCAAAATGTTTCTTTAAGTGCAGCGCTCCAGGCTGTTTAAGTTAGTAGGTACGTACTGCCTTGTGGCAATTAATTTCAAAAACAAATGGTCTTCGCTGCTTGTTTGTCACCTTGACATTTGAACTTTCCTTTCATGTTCTTTATCCACAATTATTGAAAAGGGTTTGTGCCTGTAATAAATACAGCACTCATTTACATACTGGGGGAGCCTAAAAATTTTAATATTCCTTTGCCCATCTCCATAAAGAAATTGCATGCAAGGTCTTTGAATATGTGCAGATGCTTTTCATAAACTAATGGAATTACTGTTTCAACCTGGAGAGATTAGTCTGGGCAAAAAAGTGCATCTCTGTCAGGGTAAGAGAGCAAAGTTCAAGGTTCAATCCTCATACATATTATTCATCTGCCTAATAACATAATAGCATGCATATATTACATGGCCAGATGCTGCCTGACCTGCTGAGTATTTCCAGCATTTGCTGTTTTATTACACAGCCATAACCTTGACCTTGGAGAATAAAAGACCGAACTTTATCTTGTCAGCGAAGCCTGGTTCAGAGCAGAAACTCGCTTCCTCTGTGGATCAGTGATTTGCAACTGTTTCTTAGCGATGATTAACAGTCAGTACGAGATGCCTGATAGAAAAGTCCAACAGTATGTACAGTGCAAATAAAATTATATTAGTAGCATCTTCTCCATATGTGTGCCCATATACAAATGTGTAATTACACATATATCTGTGTCAGAAGAGAGAACGTTCATTTATATAGCACCTTTCCCAACTGCAGGATGGCCCAATGTTTTACAATTAATAAATCGACATATGAATGTTTCTATGTACGTATGTGCGTGTATCCAGATTTGGTCTCTTTCAGTTTAATCACTGTTAGCAATGCCTTCAGCTGCCGAGGCATCATAGAATCAGAGAGTACATTGCAGAAGGAGGCTATTCAGCCCATCGAGCCTGCACCGACAACAATCCCACCCAGGCCCAATCCTCGTAACCCCATGTTTTTACCCTGCCAATCCCCCTGACACTAAGGGACAATTTAGCATGGCCAATCAACCTAACCCGCACATTTTTGGAGTGTGGGAGGAAACCGGAGCACCCGGAGGAAACCCACGCAGACACAGGGAGAACTCCACACAGGCAGTCACCCAAGGCTGGAATTGAACCTGGGTCCTTGACGCTGTGAGGCAGCAGCGCTAACCACAGTGTCACCATGCTGCGGCTCTATAATTCACTCCCTAACTCTCCCCACCTCTCTCTGTTCCTCCAAGACCCCCATCAAAACCTACCCCTATGACTGAGCTCCTGATCGCCTGTATTACTATAGAGTCGTAGAAATCATAGAAACCCTACAGTGCAGAAGGAGGCCATTTGACTCATCACGTCCGCACCGACCACAATCTCACCCTGGCCCTATCCCCGTAGCACCATATATTTACTCTGCTAACTGCCCTGACACTAGGGTCAATTTAGCATAACCAATTAACCTAACCCACACATCCTTGGACTGTGGGAGAAAACCCATGCAGACACAGGGAGAATGCGCAAACTCCACACAGACAGTGATCCGAGGCTGGAATTGAACCCGGATCCCTGGCGCTGTGAGGCAGCAGTGCTAACCACTCTGCCATAATATCTCCTTATGTGGCTTGGGGTCAAAGATTTGTTCAGTAATCACTCATGTGAAGCATGTTGGGATGATTTACTCAGTTAAAGGTGCTATATAAATGCAAATTGTTGTTATAGTAGATTCTAATATACGTGTTGCAACAAGAAAGGAGAAAGAGGATGGCTTCTGTTTTGGCATTTCGTAATGTGGAAAGTTTTGACTGATTCAACAATTGATGTAAGACAGATAGTGAGACTACCTAGGATTCGGGAAGTGACGGCAGTGAGGCAGAAACAAGTGTCTTATTGCTGAAAGCAGATGGCTGAAGGATGGAACTGAACTACAGTCTGTGTACCGTCTGTGGACCACAATAATTCATCTTAAACATGACCAACGTCATTGTCCTGCTCAGGTCAGTAGACATGATGTGGGTATGCCGGCGTTGGACTGGCGTAAACACAGTAAAAAGTCTGACAACAGACTTTTTACCAGGTCAGTAGAAACAGAAATCTTTTCAACGTATGTGTTTGACAGAAGATCTCATCCTAGTTTTCCAGTCTCTCCATGGTCCCTGCCTCTCCCTTTATTGGCAAAACTCCCCCAGCAAGACAAGGTAGAGCAGCATAGTTGCCAATACATGGGTAAGGCAGCATGCTGGTTATGTTACTGGATTAGTGATCCAGAGAGAGGAATTTAAATCTAGTTGTGGAATTTAAATACAGTTGATCAAATAAACCTGGAATAAAAAGTCCAGTGTCAGTAATGGCGACAGCAAGAGTAGCAAGATTGTAATTAAAAACCTAACTGGTTCACTAACATCCTTTAGGGAAGAGAATCGACTCAAGTGCGTGACTCCAGACTTGGAATAATGTGGTGGGCTCTTAAATGCCCCTCTGTAAAAGGCCCAGCAAACCAACTCATATATGTAACACAGTGGCAGGATGGTTAGCGCTGCTGTCTCACAGTGCCAGAGACCAGAGTTCAATTCCAGCCTCACGGTGACTGTCTGTGTGGAGTTTGTACCTTCTCCCTGTGTCTGCGCGCGTTTCCTCCCAGTACTCCGGTTTCCTCCCACAGTCCGAAAGACGCGCTGGTTAGGTGTATTAAACATTGAGAATGAAGATCAGTACAGCGCAGGAACGGGCCGTCAGCCCATCAAGTCTGTGCCAACACAAATGCCTCTCTAACCTGATATTTTCTTGGCTCTACATGGTCCATATCCCTTTATTCATGTATCTATCCAGATGACTCTTGAACGTTGTTACAGAATCAGCTTCCATTACCTCCTCCGGCAGCGCATTCCAGGCATTTAGTATTGGCCATGTTAAATTCTCCCTCAGTGTACCCGAAGAGGTGCCAGAGTGTCGTGACTAGGGGATTTTCACAGTGATTTCATTGCAGTAAGACTACTTTTGATACAAATAAAATAAGCTTTAAAAAAAAGCTATAATCCGCATGGCAATATTAGTGATACCTTGAGAATGAATAAGATCAATTGACCACAAGAAGAGGTATGGTTCAAATGTGTCTGTTGGACTAGGGGATTTTCAGTGAATGTGAATTAATACCAGTGGTGTAAATAGGAGTTAATTGCTTATTACTTTTCTTTTTAATCAATGAACCACCTATAAAAAGTCCAGTGTTTGAGATGATCTGATTGAAAGGGAACCTATCCCATTTCTCAGATTGGTGTCATTAAAACAAAATGTCACAGTGATTGATTTAAATACCCTTGGTGTCTAAAGAAGGGTCCCCTATAAGGGGATACCTTCATTCACCACATCTGTCTCACAGCACTAGGGACCAGGATTCAATTCCTGGCTTGGGTCACTGTCTGTGTGGAGTTTGCACATTCTCCCCATATCTGTGTGGGTTTCCTCCATGTGCTCCGGTTTCCTCCCACAGTCTGAAAGACGTGCAGTTTAGGTGCATTGGCTGTGCCAAATTCTCCCTCAGTGTACCCAAACAGGCGCCGGAGTGTGGCGACTAGGGGATTTTCACAGTAACTTCATTACAGTGTTAACGTAAGCCTTCTGTGACACTAATAAATAAACTACATGAGTGTGAGTCCTTCTGAAGAGGAACTTGTGTTTGCTTAGATTGAAATGTCCTGCAGTGTGTGTGTATGTATGTGTGTGCATGTATGTGTGTGCGTGTGTGTGTGTGCATGTGTGTGCATCTGTGTGCATATGTGTGAGGAAGTGAGTGAGTGTGTGTATGCGTGTGTGTATGCGTGTGCATGTGTACGTAGGTGTAAGTGTGTGTGTGTGCATGCGTGTGTGTGTGCATGTGTACATGGGTGTAAGTGTGTGTGTGTGTGCGTGTGTGGGTGTGTGTGTGTGGGTATGTGTGGGTGTGCGCGCGCGAACTCTTTCAATAGAGAGTTCACTCTTGGCTCACCTTTCATTCCTCAGTCACTAGTTAGCAGTAATCCCCTGTTTTTTGATTGTATTTATGGCCACTTAATCCGTGCCACCAGCCAAGGATCAAATATATCTCCAGATATTGATCAGGGTTGGCCTCTGCAAAGTTCAGACTAAGAAGGCCTTAGACTTTGACCCTTAAATAGGAAATGAATTTCAATCCAATAGACTGACGAGGGGAGGCTGGCTGCCTGGGCTGTAGGCAGCACAAAAAAATCAATGGCTTGTGTTAATGATGCACAATTTATTGGGCTGTAGCCATTTTAATATTGTAATGAATGTTGGCCATGATGGGAAGTACCATGGTGTGTGCTCAGGAACCGGCAGTATATCACAAAATGCAGCATCCATCCTGATGCTTTTTAAACACGTCCGTTTTTCATTTAGAAATAATCACCCCTCATTGCTCATTCCGGGTTTTGTTCTTTTATATCTTGGAATACAAGTTCCAGGCCAGTTCAAGATGTGTAAATCTGTAAGCGGGGTGGGGAGGGGAAGGGGTAGGTTACAATATGTCCTGTGGCCAGCAAAAGCCCATTTTTCATCTGCGCTTAAAAACAAAACTGCATCAATATTTCTACACGCTGTGAAACAGAGCAGCTCTAGAAAGTAGAAAAGTGCAGCAGAGTAGGAGGCCATTTGGTCCATCGTGCCTTTGCCAGCACTTTGAAAGAACAATCCAATAAGTCTACCCATCCTGCTCTTCCCCTGAGGCCCAACGAGTACTGATCTTGGAGCGTGTTAAGAAGGTCTACCCCAGTTTCCCGTCAGAAGATGCAACCTTGCCCAGATTTCCTTTTCACCATCTGCTCAGTCAGGCAGATATTAAAAAAAACACTTCACCCCCACCAGTTAGTGTGTTGGTCTGAGGGAGGTGTGTAGCTCAAAACTGCACTGCATTGGAGTCTGTGCCTACAGAGTTATGAAATATTGACAGAATGGAAACAGACCATGCTGCCTAATAAGTTCATGCCCATATTTATGCTCCACACAAGACTCCTCCCAATATGGTGAGCAAGAAACCCACGTAGGAAGTGCACCATCCACAGTAATGCCTGAAAAAGTATTAGGTTCTTTGTACATGCAAATATCATAGGGACCTCGGAGGTCACCATTGAAACTGCCAGACCCAGAAACGGACACACCCAATCTTCCAAACACTTTTCAAAAACTGGTGTTCCATCAATAAAAACTGAATTTTTATTAGAATAAGAAGCATAACGATGAGAAATTGATTATAATGGTTTGGCTTCAACAGATTTTTCATAGTTAGGGTTGTAGTGGAAAAGTGGGGTTCAGGTACAATGTGATCAGATATGATCTTACTGAATGCTGGAGCAGACTTGAAGGGCTGAATGGCCTACCCCACCCCTAAATCCTACATTCCTCTGTTTTTCATGTTAGTTAGAATATGCAGAAAAAAGTAAAAACAAAACTAAAGGGCAAAGATAAAGGGCAAATCGAGAATAAAAGTGATGAGTTGTGATTTACATAAAGTAGAAGTAAAGTTTATTTATTAGTCACATGTAGGTTTACATTAACACTGCAATGAAGTTACTGTGAAAATCTCCTAGTTGCCACACTCCAGCGCCTGTTTGGTTACACCGAGGGAGAACTTAGCATGGCCAATGCACCTAACCAGCGTATCTTTTGGACTGTGGGAGGAAACCAGATTACCCAGAGGAAACCCATGCAGACATGGGGAGAGTGTGCAGACTCCAAACAGACAGTGACCCAAGCTGAGAATCAAATTCAGGCCCCTGGCGCTGTGAGGCAGCAGTGCTAACCACAATGCCACAATGCCAGCTGGAAGGATGAGGAGAGTGGAATGAGCTTATATTCTCTGGAGTTTAGAATCAGAGGTGACCTCATTGAGATATATAAAATTCTTAAGGGACTCGATAGTGTAGAAGTTGACAGGATGTTTCTGGTGGCCAAGCGTAGAATGAGGGGTAACAGTCTCAGAATAAGGACCATCCATTTAGGAGTGAGTTGTGGTGAAATTCTGTTTATTCAGAGGGCTGAGACCCTTTGGAATTCTCTGCCCCAGTGAGCAGTGGTAGCTTAGTCATTGAGTGTATGCAAGAGAACCCACTGGGTTTTTGGATACAAAAGGCATTGAGGAATATACGGATAGTGTAGGATGGTGAACTTCAACCGTGATAGCAATCATAAAATCCCTACAGTGCAGAAGGAGGCTATTTGGCCCATCAAGTCTGCACTGACTTTGCGACAGAGCATCCCACTCAGACCCTATCCCCATAACCTCACATATTTACCTCACTAATCCCCCTAATCTACACATCTAGGGACACTAAGGGGCAATTTAGCATAGCCAATCCACCAAACCTGCTCATCTTTGGAGTGGGGGAGGAAATAAGACAACCCAGAGGAAATGGGACATGGGAAGAACGTGAAAACTCCACACAGATAGTCAGCCAAGGCCAGAATTGAGCCTGGGTCCCTGGCACTGTGAGGCAACAGCGCTAGCCACTGTGCTGCCCATATTGAATGTGGGCATTACATCAGTGGCAAATTTTACAGCCTTACCCAGTTTCCTATTTCTAATGCTCTTATGAAGTGGAAGAGAAACGAGCCATGGTTACTGTAACGATTTTAATCAGGCAATTGAGGTGGGCCTGTTTGGATATGAACTGCCGGAGTAAAGGCCAAATTGATAGTCCAACCAGGGAACTCCATGCTCTGTAGTTAAATAGGTGTGTCAGTTCCTCTGGCACTCTGGATACAGAATGCATAGCGAGGGCACTCCATATAATGTTGTTGGATCTTGTGAATAAAGGAATTCTGGTGAAGGGACTTCACCTCCGAGGATTCACTTTTCTCAACATGGCTACGATCTTTTAGTATTTCCTTGACAAGTGACTCTGTCATTTACGCTCCATCATTTGACTGACTGAACCTTCTCCCAGTGGACACAGTTCGGGATGGGCAATCATCCATCTTTCTGTCCTTGTCCCTCTACTCAAACCTCCAGTCTGTGGCCCAGCTTAGGTCCAATTTCTACATGACAAGTTGAGCTCACAATTACGTAGCCAGAAAATAAAGCATGATTTATATTTACTGGACTCTTACGTTTTATGTTAATGAACCCGGAGATTTATGGGAATAATTAGGGAATGTCTACATTACCATATAATCCAAGCTAAATGATGTTTAAAGATTATTTGCTTGCTGTGATGTTAAGGGAGCACTAACGATAACGATTTATAGGAAATGGTGTGGGAAATTTAAATATTTGCTTGGAGTTATAGTTCCCCCATTACATCAGTGGCAAATTTTACAGTCTTATTATCTAAGAATTAATTTAAGAAAAAATTTCCGTCAGATAGCCATTTAAGCTGTTTTGACCAGTGTTGATTTATAAGTGTGTTTATTGCTGTGGTGATGGGGGCGATGATATTGATATAAAGGCTCGGGATGTTTGATCAAATCCTGTCAAAATGTTAAGTCAGTTATTTTGGACGGACCCTTAACCTCCAGATTTAAGTTTAGCTCTGATAGTGGAAAGGACGCTGTCAGTGAGGGCAGCACAGTGGTTGGCACAGCTGTCTCACAGTGTCAGGGACCCGGGTTCGATTCCCAATTTGGGTGATTGTGTGGAGTCTGTGTAGTTCTCCCCATGTCTGCGTGTGCTTCCTCCAGATGCTCCGGTTTCCTCCTACAGTCCAAAGATGATATGGAGTTGCCGGTGTTGGACTGTGGGAGGCACAGTAAGTAGTCTCACAACGCCAGGTTAAAGTCCAACATGTTTATTTGGTAGCACGAGCTTTCGGAGAGTTGCCCCTTCATCAGGTGAGTGAAGAGTTCAGTTCACAAACAGGGTATATATAGACACAAACTCAATTACGAGATAGTGGTTGGAATGCAAGTTTTAACTGGTAATGTGCAGGTTAGGTGGATTTTCCATAGTAAATGCGTGAGGTAAGGGGGATAGGGTGGGAGAGAGGATCTGGGTAAGGTACTCTGTCAGAGAGGCAGGGTGGCACAGTGGTTGGCACTGCTGTTGCACAGCACCAGGAACCCCGGTTTACTTTTGGCCTCATGTGACTATAGAATTTGCACGTTCTCCTCATGACTGCTTGGGTTTCCTCCGGGTGCTCCGGTTTCTTCCCACTGTCCAAAGATGATCTGATTAGGTAGATTGGCCATGTTAAATTGCCCCATAGTATTGGGGGACTAGCAGTGTAAATATGTGGGGCATACGGGAATAAGGCCTGGATGGGATTCTTGTCTGTACAGTCTCAATGTGCGGAAGGGCCTCCTTGTGCACTGTAGGGATTCTATGATTCTATGAGAACCCTATGTGGAGTGAATCTAAAATATTTTAAAGTTTATTTATTAGTGTCACAAGTAGGCTTACATTAACACTGCAATGAAGTTACCGTGAAAATCCCCTAGTTGCCACACTCCGGCACCTATTCAGATACACTGAAGGAGAATTTAGCATGGCCAATGCATCTAACCAACACGTCTTTTGGACTGTGGGAGGAAACCGGAGCACCCGGAGGAAACCCATGCAGATACGGGAAGAACGTGCAGATTCCACGCAAACAGTGAACTAAGCCAGGAATCAAACCCGGGTCTCTGGAGTTGTGAGGCAACAGTGCTAATTACTGTGCCACCATTCTGCCCATCTGTGCCACCATGCCAGATGTGGATGACTCCAAGCTGAAGTACCATTAATATGCATCTTTGCATATGAGCTGGTCTCAAAGTTGTCTTCTTAATGCTATTTGATTTAGCCAGGAGGCAGTATATTAACATGATCCTGACTGTGTGTCAAACCAGTGTGCGAAATCCCACAGCCCATCCTTTCATTATCACCTCAAGGAGTGTGCAAATAGAGCAGAGGAGACATGTGTGTCTAATCCTCCCAGATGGAAAGGAGGACACTCCATTAATTCAGTGATCAGATCATTACATGGACTGGAAGGAAATAATCAATACAACACACTAATTAATGTCGCAAAGAAAAGTTAAACATTTCAATAGTTTGTTCATAAAAATCCATAAGAGTACTTAATTGGTTTCCCACAGACAGTGGGTTGTTGTCTTTCTACTGGAAGAGCCTCCTTTATTGTTGGTTAAATTAAATGAGGAATAACGTCAAATATATACACAGTTTCTGATATAAATTAATGACTTGCACGAGATTCTTCAGAAACATTGTACAGACATATCTTCCCTTTGGGTTTGACAAGGGGGAGAAGGAAAAGGGACCACTAAATGCATGCAGCCTTGTTGGGGGGGCTGATCTCTGAGATGAGATGTTAAACCTGTCCCAAGGCTGTTCCCCTTTACTTTTCATAGAATCCCTACAGTGCAGAAGTAGGCCATTTGGCCCATTGAGCCTGCACTGACCACAATCCCCCCCCAGGTCCTATCCCCGTGACCCCCATGTAGTTACTCTAGCTAGTCCCCCTGACACTAAGGGGCAATTTAGCATTGCCAATCCACCTAATCCGCACATCTTTGGACTGTGGGAGGAAACCGGAGCACCCAGAGGAAATGCATGCAGTCACGGGGAGAATGTATTGATTTTTCAACTTCTGAGTAAACGGAAATGTTGCAGTTTGAACTGAAACAGAGAAAACTGCTTAGAAGTATAAGGTCACTTTCCAAGGTAAGGTGAAAAGCCATAAATCACCATCTGGGGAGAGTGAAGAGAGAGACATTTCCTATAATCCAGACACCTATCAAAACTTATGAGTGTCTCAGGGAGGGTCATTAAAAATGCAAGCCACTGGATAATAAAACAATGGCTGCCACGGACAATCATGCATAAGCTGTTTGCACATTCTCCCAGTGTCTGTGTGGGTTTCCTCCTGGTGTTCTCGTTTCCTCCCACAGTCTAAAAATGTGTGGGTTAGGTGGATTGGCCATGCTAATTTGCCCCTTAATGTCAGGGGGACTACCGGGATATCTATGTAGGGTTACAGGGATAGATCCTGGGTGGGATTGTGGTCAGTGCAAGATCAATGGATGAAAGGTCTCCATCTGCGCTGTAGGGATTCTATGATTCTATGATAAAAAGTCTTGGTAATACACAATGGATGAGCTATTTCAAGGCAAGACTGCCTAGCCACCAATGAGAGATTGCAAGTGACTCATGTGGTGCCAAGAATCTCTTCAGCAGAGGAAACTGGCTGACAGCACTCTCCCCTCTCTCCCTTCTGGAATAAGAGTGTTGCCGGGTTCAAAATGCCAACTCTACCCAAACCTAATGGCAAACTGAGATCTCATAACAATTTAGACATCCTCTACATCTGACCGCACCTAGGGAACCAGCTAACCCAAATCAGCTGGAATGTTTAAAATCTACACATCGAGGGCAATCAGAGAACAGGTCTAATGGTTAATAAATTTGCCCTGTTTTGTCGCGAAAAAAAACCTTGTTTGATTGGTTCCTTATTGCTCACAACTTAAATAGTAACATACATTCTCATATGGAAAAGGATTATCCTTGTGAAAAACTAACTTATTGTTGTTATGACCTACTGAACAGCCAGTTCACCCTTTCTCCCATCATCTAACCTGGTCGTAACAAATCTCTCAGATGGATGCAAGAGACCCCATGACACTACTTTGGAAGAAAAGTGAGGAACCTTTTTCCAATGTCCTGACCAATATTTATCCCCATTATTACAAATGGAGGTTATCTGAACACAGTCACATTGCTATTTGCTGTGTGAAAATTGGCTTCTGCGTTTCCTACACTACAACAGTGGCTAGATTTCAAACTTGTTTCAGGAGCCCTAAACTAAATTCCCAGCTCCCCAGTATGAGTTGTGTCAACTGATTCTGTGCCTCTGAGATACGACAAAAGAAGCCTGTTCCTGATCACTATCCAATCATGGAAATTGCTTCTCAGCGTCATAGAATGCCTACAGTGCAGAAGAAGGCCATTTGGCCCATTGAGTCTATACTGAGTCTCTAGCAAAGCATCTATCCCCGTAAGCCCACATACTTACCCATCTTAGAATCTTGGGATTCTAAGGGGCAATTTAGCATGACCAATCCACCTAACCTGTACATCTTTGGACCGTGGGAGGAAACTGGAGCACTCAGAGGAAACCCATGCAGAGACTGAGTGTGGCTGTCAGAGGGAGCATATTCTCACTCAATTGTCATTCTCTTCAGCCCATGGACAATTACCCTGCTACCCCTCACTTAGAATCATAGAATCCCTACAGCGCAGAAGGAGAACATTCAGCCCGTCAAGTCTGCACTGACCTGATGGGCCGAATGGCCTCCAGATGGCACAGTGGTTAGCGCTGCTGCCTCACATCTCCAGCGACCTGGGTTCAATTCCAACCTTGCGTGACTGTCTGTGTGGAGTGTGCATTTTCTCCCTGTGTCTGCATGGGTTTCCTGTGAGTGCTCCAGTTTCCTCCCACGGTCCAAAGATCATTGAACCCTACAGTGCAGAAAGAGGCCCTTCAGCCCATCGCGTCTGCACCAAACACAATCCCACCCAGGCCCTACCCCCATATACTATACCCACTAATCCCTCTAACCTACGCATCCCTAGGCACTAAGGGGCAATTTCTTAGCATGGCCAATCAACCTAACCCGCACATCTTTGGACTGTGGGACGAAGCCGGAGTACCCGGAGGAAACCCACGCAGACACGAGGAGAATGTGCAAACTCCACACAGACAGTGACTCCAAGCCGGGAATCGAACCCAGGACCCTGGAGCTGTGAAGCAGCAATGCTAACCACTGTGCTATCATGCCGCAGGTACAGGTTAGGTTGATTGGTCATGCTAAATTGCCCCTTAGAGTCCCAAGATGTGTAGGTTAAGATGGGTAAATATGTGGGCTTAGGGGGGGTAGATGCTTTGCTAGAGAATCGGTGCAGATTCAATGGGCTGAATGGCCTTCTTCTGCACTGTAGGTGCTCTTTGACTCTGAGAAGCAATCTCCACCCTGCTGTGTACAATCTATGGATACTTTGAATATTGTGTGCAGTTATCTGAGGAGGAGTGTCCTTGCTATGGAGGGCGTGCAGCAAAAGTTTACCAGACTGATCCCTGGGATGGTGGGACCGAGGAGAGATTGAGTCGGTTAGGATTATATTCTCGAAAAGTGAGAAGAATAAACTGGGATCTCATAGAAACCTCTAAAATTCTAACAGGACTCAACAGGGTGGATGCAGAAAGGATGTTCCCAATGGTGGGGGAGTCCAGAACCAGGAGTCACAGCCTGAGGATAAGGGGTAAAATATTTAGGGTTGAGGTGAGGAGAAATTTCTTCACCCAGAGAGTGGGTGACACTGTGGAATTCTCCACCACAGAAAACATTTGAAGTCAAAACATTGTATGCTTTTAAGAAGGAGTTAGATAAAGCACTCGGGCGAAAGGGATTAAAGGATATAGGAGGAAAGCAGGAACAGGTAATTAAGTTGGATGATCAGCCGTGATAGTAATGGATGGTGGAGTAGGCTCAAAGGGCCAAATGGCCTACCCCTGATCCTATTTCTATATCTCTCTATAAAAGTCTCCCGCTCTTACCGCCTGACATATTGGAAAGATTTACAGGCTGATAATCAACCTCTTTGGCCACATTATGAATGCATCTTCTATGGTCATCCAGTCTAAAGTAGGACTTTACCCCAAAGCTTCTGGCCTAGAGTTAGGGACAGTGCTACTGTGCCACAAGAGCTCCTTGGCTGCTTATAGAGATTAAAAATACATTTAAAAGTAATTTTGAATTTGTGATTGTGCATCTTTGGAATTATTCACCCCAGAGAGCAGAGGCTACTCAGTCAGTCAGTGTTTTAGGGGAGGCAATGACCAAGTGGTATTATTGCTAGACTATGAATCCAGAAACTCAGCTAATGTTCTGGGGACCCAGGTTCGAAACCTGCCACGGCAGATGGTGGAATGTGAACCATTGTCGATTGTCGGAAAAATCCATGAATCTCCTTTAGGGAAGGAAATCTGCTGTCCTTACCTGGTCTGGCCTACATGTGACTCCAGAGCCACAGCAATGTGGATGACTTTCAACTGCCCCTGGGCAACTAGGGATGGGCAATAAATGCTGCCCAGTCAATGACACCCACGTCCCATGAGTAGCTAAAACAAATTCAAGACGAAAACACTACAGGACAGAAACATGCACTTCGACCCACTGAGCCTGCACCAACACATGATGCTTTTTTAAACTGAAGACCTTTTATCGCTATACAGTCTGTATACCTCCATTCTCTGCCTATTCATGTATCTGTCAAGATGCCACTTAATCATTGCTATTGTATCTGTTTCCACCACTCCTGTGGCAGTGCATTCCAGGCACCCACCACTCAGTGTGTAAAAAAACTTGCCTCTCACATCTCCTTTAAACATTGGTGGTACAGTGGTTAGCACTGCTGCCTCACAGTACCAGGGACCCGGGTTCGATTCTCGGCTTGGGTCACTGTCTGTGCCGAGTCCATATGTTCTCCCCAAGTCCAGGTACTTCAGTTTCCTCCCGCGTTCCAAAGATGTGCTGGTTAGGTTCATTGGCCGTGCTAAATTCTCCCTCAGTGTCCCTGAACAGGTGACGGAGTGTGGCAACTAGGGGACTTTCACAGTAACTTCATTGCAATGTTAATGTAGGCCTACTTGTGACGCTAATAAATAAACTTTAAGCGTTGCCCCTTTTATCATAAAGCCATTGACATTTCTACCCTGGGAAAAAAGATTGATAGATTTTTGGTTCATGGGAATTAAAGGTTATAGAATCACAGAAGTGCTACATTGCAGGAGAGATCATTCAGCCCATCAAGTCTGCACCGACTCTCTGACAGAGCATCTTACCCAAGTCCTCTGCCACTCCCTAAACCTGTAACCTCAAACATTTCCCATGACTAACCCATCTAACCTATACATCTTGAGGCACTAAGGGACAATTTAACATGGCCAATCCATCAAACCTGCACACCTTTGGTTATGGGATAGTGGAGGAAGGTGGAAGTGAGGTGGAAACTCAATCATGACCTTACAGAATGGCGGAACAAGCTGCTCTTATTTCTTATGCTCCTATGGGTCAGCAGTTGTTCCTTTTTATATCTGAAACAGAGATAAGATATGGGGGTGAGGGGATGGATAGGGACATCTTGCAATAACGCAGATTGTGCCTGAGTTGTTGGAATGAGTGAGGCCCAACTGGGCCAATTGACCTTCTCGAATGCTTTCGCCCTTCAACCTGGCCCGAGATAACCCTTTGAGTTTCGAGTCTTGAGAAGGCAGAGCCCAGGCCCTTTCTCACTTTGCGTGCGAAACACTTTGAGACCGGGCCTGGGTCACTGCCTTCTATATTACAGGAATGCCCATCAGAATGGAAGCAATCAAATCTATCATGAGAAGAAAAGACTCGTAAAGTCGGCGTGCCTCTTGCGCACTCAATTCACTGCATGTTTTAAATGCCACTTGCATGTTTGACTTTTATTTAGTACGTTTTACCATTTAAAACCATAAAGGGTAGAGAGGTGGCCTGAAGCCCATAACCAATCTCTTTATGTAATGGGCTGAAGCGAATTCTCATCTTATTACAGGGGCCGAGAGTTATGGCAGAAAATTGTGCGCATTTAACATAAAATTCAGATTGCAGGCTGATGCTTGCATATTTACATTTCCAAATGTATTAAAGGAATGAAGAGTGTGCTTCAAAGGTCACGGAGCCCGTGCAGTCAATTCACATCCAGGGAGGCTGTAAATTTTACAGCCCTGTGATTTGTTACATTACAGTACCGATAAATTCAGGACTTCTTGATAAAAAGGGTGGTGGTGGTATCAATCTTTGTATAGGTCAGGGTAAGTTGGGCAGATGTCCTGTCCAATACATGGTGGGTGGGGTGGGGGTTGGGGGGGGAACCTAGTTATTTAAATTACACATGGATTTAAATGAAGGGTTCCGAGAGAGTGGATGGGGGGAAACTGTTTCCACAGGCAGCGGCTGTCGGTAACCAGAGGACGCGGATTCAAAATAATTGTCAAAGTGAAGGTGAGGAGAATCACTTTTCGCAAGTGGCTGGAATATTCGGACAGATCCTATCGGAATTTTCAAAAGGGAATTGGATATTCACTTGAAAAGGTGGGGAGGGGAAGACAATTGCAGGGGGAAGAGTAAGGCTCATTCAAGAGGTCTTTCAATAAGCCAGTAGGAACAAAAAGGGCCAAATGGTCTCAGGCAGTGCCAGTTGATTCTATGGGTCATAATCAGGCTGTAAAGAACCAGTGAGTTTTATCAAATGCCTGGTCTCTGCAAGGTCTCTTCCTTGCTTTCTGAAAGCAAGAAGGTGTCAGCTGAAGTATAATTATTAATTTATTTGGCGTTCATTTTAAATAATTTAAATTCTCCATTATTCATGAATGTAAATAAAACCACTTACTTGTGATCTATGTGACTCGAGGATGCAGGAGCTTTCTAATGCTCAAAGATGATACAGGCCTACCCCCGCTCTGAGTCACTGTTGGCATCTGGCTCCACAGGTATTGGCACCTCTCCAATAGCTCATCTCCGCGGACATTTATCTTGCAAGTGCCCAGACAGCATGTTTGGGCCAGTTTCCCCTCGATGTGCACAACAAGAAAAACATGTATCGTAGATTCATACAGCACTGAAGGAAGCCATTCTGCCCCTTATCCTTGTACTGACTCATCAGGAGACATATTAATCTCATCACCACTCCCACCATCACCCTTTTCCCAGAGCCCCTGTAAATGATTTTCTTCGGAAGTATTTATTATTGAAAAGTACTATTGAATCTGCTTGTTCCACCCTTTCAAGCAATGCATTCCAAATCACCACAACTCACTGCATTTCTTTTTTAATCATTCTTGGGGCATGGGCATCGCTGGCTGGCCAGCATTTATTGCCCAACCCTAGTTGCCCTTGAACTAAGTGTCTTGTTAGGCCATTTCAGAGGGTAGGTGGGAGTCAACCACATTGCTGTGGATCTGGAGTCACATGTAGGCTAGACCCGGTAAGGATGGAAGAATTCCTTCCCTAAAGGATATTAATGAACCAGGTAGGTTTTTGCGACAATCAACACTGATTTCATGATCATCAGTAGATTCTTAATTCCAGATATATTTTTTATTGAATTCAAATTCTATAATCTGCCATGTGGGATTCGAATCCAGTTCCCCAGAGCATTGGTTGAGTTTCTAGATTAATAATCCAACGATTTTTGTTTTATTCATTCATGTGATATGGGTGTTTTTGGCTGGCCAGCATTTATTGCCCATCCCTAGTTGCCCTTGGAAGGCAGTTGGGTGTCAATCACACTACTATAGTTCTGGAGTCACATGTAAGCCAGAGCGGTTAAGGACAACAGATTTCCTTCCCTAAAGGACACTAGTGAACCAGAAGGGTTTTTCCAACAATCAACACTGATTTCACAATCATCAGTAGATTCTTAATTCTAGGTATATTTTTTGTTGAATTCAAATTCCACCATCTGTAGTGGTGGGATTTGAACCAGGTTCCCCAAAACATTAGCTGAGTTTCTGGATTAATAATCTAGCGATAATACCACTTGGCCATTGCCTTTTGAAAATAAAAAATTCTAACCACCAGCCTGCTTAAATATAGAACACTCACTTTCAATTTATATGGTCCTATTGATAACTCCCAATATTCTATTCAGTTTACCTACAGTTTCTCTGGATTAATTAGGAAACATCAGTTAGATGTACACAGTACCATCGGAAACATTTTCATTCGCAACCTCTTTCAGTATCAGTCTCCTAACTGGTAAAAGGCCCTATCAATACGCCTGCTGCTACAGTCATCTAGGTTAAGTCATCTGAGTCTAGATTCCGATCTAAGTTGATATTGCCCATCCCTATCCAAGGTGACAGTGTTATCTATTTTAATATTTATAATATTATTTAAAACAGGGCATCCCCTTTGCAGGGAGCCCTCGGAAAGAAATCAGTTTCATAAAATTACCAAATCCCAACAGTGCAGAAGAAGACCATTCAGCCCATTGAATCTGCACCAACTCTCTGACAGAGTGTTTTACGCGGACCCTATCCCCATGTAGTTACCCCATTAATCCCCCTAATCTACACATCTTGGGACACTAAGGGGCGACTTAGCACAGCCCATCCACCTAACCTGCACATCTTTGGAGTGTGGGAGGAAACCAGAGCACCCAGAGGAAACCCAGGCAGACATGGGGAGGACATGCAAACTGCACCATGACAATGACCCGTGTCCCTGGTGCTGTGAGGTAGAAGTGCTAGCCAATGTGCCACCGTGCTGCCCAATTTCCACAACAAATTAGATTAAGTTGGTAGTGAAAGGTGCAATGTTGTTGTAAACTTGCTGAAGGGGATTTGTCTCAGGTGCCCTGGCCAATATTTATCCTTTGCTAAACATACCCTAATGACATCACCATCAAGTCATGTGATCAGCTCTTAAAGTAACCAGTAACCCTTATTAAATATACAACAATCTCTAGAACAGATTATCTGGCTGTTGTCATATTGCTGATTTTGGGAGTTTGTTGAATGCATATTGATTGTGTTACAATAGTGACTAAAATTTAAAATGTACATTATTGGCTGTCAAGCACTTTGCGATATCCGGTGGTAGTGAAAAGCTTGCTACAGTCTTTCCTTTTGTAATAACTCCACGGAGGTGGAAGTCCCGTCACCAAGTTACTTTATTTACACCATACATCTGTACACAGCCCGCTCTCCAGTTGCTCCCTGCTGAACGCAGGCTGAGAGTCTGACACACCTGCTTTAAATAGGCAGCAAGAGGCTCCCCGATTTAACCATCAGTTAAGAATCATCAGGTAATTTATACTCTAGACAGCCAACCGCATTAGCCTGGCTGAAGTCATCACATCTTTCAATGATTGTACAACACATAACGCGTCCTGAGCTGGTGAATGGTGCCTTATAAATGCAGAGATTGCTGAAAATACTCAACAGGTTAGTATCTGTGGAGGGAGGCACAGAATTAATGTTTTAGGTCAATGTTGCAGGAGTTCCAATGGAAGGCCAACAGCCTGAAATATTGGCTGGAATTTTTCAGCTGTTCATGATGATGGGATTCTCGGGTCTCGCTGCAGTGAATGGAGATTTGGCTGAGCGCCAAGTTCTCCATCCTCACTTGCAATAGTGTCAGAGTGTGAATGGCCATTGGCTGTTATTCTCTCTCCAGAAGTGTTACCAGTCCCGCTGGGTCCTGCTGCAAGGTTAAACTGATTGCCCTTGACATCAAGGCAGCATTTGACAGAATGTGGCTCCAAGGAGCCTTTGCAGAACTGAAATCAATAGGATTCCAGGGGAAAACTCTTCACTGGTTGTAATCATACCTAGCACAAAGGGTGACTGTCTGTACATTCTCCCCATGTCTGCATGGGTTTCATCCGGGTGCTCCAGTTTCCTCCCACAGCCTGAAAGACCTGCTGGTTAGGGTGCATTGGCCATGCTAAATTCTCCCTCAGTGTACCCGAACAGACAGTGGAGTATGGCGATTTTCACAGTAACTTCATTGCAGTGTTAATGTAAGCCTACTTGTGATATTAATAAATAAACTTTAAAACGCTGTTCTTTTCTCCCCCTGTCATCCTAACCCAGAGCAGCAGCACTACCGAGGAAAGTATCTGTTGCCTCTTTGGGAATCTGCAAAGAAACACGTACAAAGAGCTTGGTGTGTGAGATCGGAAGGGGACAGTCACCTGCTGCTCCTCCCCACCTTGATTGTATTGCAGTGACAAGGCTGGTATAACAGTATTAAATCCACAAGGTGCATTCGGTGGAACTAAAAACCTAGTTAGCGACACACCAGCAGGAGTGAAAAGATCTGCCCTTTCAGTTGTTTTGTTGGTCCCCCACCTGGAATCTTGAGAGTTTAGCAATTGACACGAGAGGTTTAGCATCCAATAAAGTCACTGTGCTGCTCCTGACTTTGAAACAATGCGCCTGTATTAACCTTTGTACTGATTTACAAAGTGGGATTTCCAAACTCATTACATTGAGATTTGTCTTTTTGCTTTGTTTATCTTTTGGTTGTAACCAAATTCGCTGTCAAAAAATTCACGAGTCATCGTAGATGAACACCCTGCTTCCCAAACAAAAGGAATCCAGTAACTCTGCTCCACGGGCGAAAGTGCATAATAGGTTTGTAACCTTAACAAATTAACTTTCTGTTTGCCCATTAAGGTGAAGGTTGAACATTCCTTTCTGGGAGAAAGCACTCCTGGATCAGGTACCACACAGTGAGCAAGAGGCCTGGATCCCCTCGTTATTCTCATCTAACAACAAGCTTCTGGCCAACCATTTCCATCCCTGCCCCTCTTCATCTGTGTGGCCTGTCTGTTTACTGAACTCTGCTCACGGCTGCTTTCATACTGGCTCCTAAAATCAGCAAAATCTGACGAACTAGAATCATAGAATTATTCAGTCAGGTTGGCATTGCCGGAAACTCAATTAACTGCCATCAGTGAGAGGAGGTCTATCAATGGCCTTTATTCAAACTAAGGTCCCAGTTGTGATGAGAAAAAAGTCTAACACTGAAGGGAGACATTAATCATCATTGGTGCTTTAACGTTGATCCCTACAGCAAGAAAATATTCCATGCTCGAAAAATGATGGAGAAAATTAAGAACTTAAAGACTTTTTTGGTTTGATTTGATTTGATTTATTATTATCGCATGTATTAACATACAGTGAAAAGTATTGTTTCTTGTGCTCTATATAGACAAAGCATAACATTCATAGAGATGGAAATGAGAGAGTACAGAATGTAGTGTTACAGTCATAGCTAGGGTGTAGAGAAAGAGCAACTTAATGCAAGGTAAATCCATTCAAAAGTCTGACAGCAGCAGGGAAGAAGCTGTTCTTGAGTCAGTTGGTACATGATCTGAGATTTTTCTATCTTGTTCCCAATGGAAGAAGGTGGAAGAGGGAATGTCCCAGGTGCGTGGGGTCCTTAATTATGTTGGCTGCTTTGCCGAGGCAGCGGGAAGTGTAGACGGAGTCAATGGATTGGGAGGCTGGTTTTTAAAACTGTCATTTGCTTAGAGTAAACTTAGATAACTTGTACTTTCAAGAACACAAGTCAATTGAGAATTTAGTTAGTTTAATTTGTGGATCGACAAATCATGCCTGTTTTGAGATACTTTAAGAGCTTTTTTCTTCTAAGGGATGGTGTGACACAACAGCACGGAGGGTGGAATTTTCCCATCCCGCCAGCCACAGGAGTCGCAGTGGGCGGGACACGGACCATACACGGGTCCATCGACCTCGGGTGGGATTTTCCAGTCTTGGGGCGAGTGTGGCTGGAAAATCCCACCCAGAAAATCTGCTTACTGGAAGAACAACCTATTCACACAAGTAATTCAGAGTGGTTAATGTGAAGTGACAAATTATTTGGCATCACAGTGTTGATAAAGGTGTGTGATGGTACACTGAAATTGTCTTTTTGTATCTGTGGGATATGGGCATCATTGGCTGACCAGCATTTATTGCCCATCCCTAATTGAACTAAGTATCTTGCTGGGCCATTTCAGAGGGTAATTGAGAGTCAACCATATTGCTGTGGCTCTGGAGTCACCTGTAGGCCAGACCAAGTCAAGATGGCAGATTTCCTTCCCTAAAGGTCATTAGTGAACCAAATGAGTTTGTCTGACAATCGATAACAGTTTCATGGTCATCAGTGGTTTCTTTATTCCAGATTTTTTTGTTAATACTTAATTCAAATTCTACCATCTGCAGAATGCGGGTCCTCAGAACATTAACTGGATTAATAGTCTAGTGATAATACCATAAGGCCATCACCTCCACACTGTGTTGCCAAATTCTTTGTGATGTTTAATTGTAACAGTGTGTACTAGTGTGCGTGGAGACAAGTTGATTCCAGTAGATTGGTACAGCGGTCAGAAGATGAGATGAGATCTAACAGCTTCCAGAGATATTACATTAAAAGTGGCCAGTGTGAAAAAACCTTCTGTGCACTGAAAAAGATGACAATTTCCTACCTCTTGGTGGTCTTGTATATATATAACAGCCCCAACACCTGGGCATAGATATTACAAACTGAACACTTAACATAGGAGAGGGTCTGACACCTGAGAGCAGGACAAGTGGTGTTAATGATTTGAAGAGCCAGCAGTGTAAAATCTCAAATAGCACCCATATAAACAGAACAGATATCCCCTTAAACAGAATGCAGACCCACCTTGTAGCTGTGTTACACGGCGTGTTGCTAGTGTTACAGCACTTACTGAACATACAGTGACAGGACTATACTGTGCATCCTGCTGTGTGAATCCTGATTAACAAGCAGCGTTGCCCATGGCAACCGTATTAATCTTAGAATTTGGAGCATTACCTGTCAAAAGTGAATTAATGTTCTGTTAAATTGGCCGAGAGAAACATTTGATACGAGTATGTTAAATGTAATAATAATTACAGAAAATGTACAGCATAGAAACAGGTCATTCAGTCCAACTGCTCCATGCTAGCACTTGCACTCCATGTGAGTATTCTTCCAGCGTACTTCATCTTACCTTGTATAATAACTCAGGAGGCCAACTGGAAAGGAACAATGTTTATTATAAATCACTGATAACCCCCAGGACTTGTGTAGGGAATCAGTAACGGACCTCCCTGTAGACTCATAGAATACGAGCTCCCTGGCGATTGGTAATTAACCAACAAAGATGGTTGGAGCTCATATCCTGGGCCCTGTATAAAGCAGGACCCTGAGTGGGTCCATTATTCCTTTTTTCCCAGTTGGGACCAGTTGTGTTCACCACGGTGGATTACAGAAATATGGTCTGAGTGGGATTGTTGTCAGTACAGACTCAATGGGCCGAATGGCATCCTACTATGATTCTATGATTCACAGACTAGTGGTTTTTGTTTAATTTACTTTGTGCAATAAAAGCACTACAGCCTACTCCTGGACTCATTATAAAATCATAAAGTAAAACCATAACTCTGTGATGGACATACATGAGTCCTGTCTGGGATGTTTCTGGAGACCGCCTCATCTCAGGCTCGGGTGACAAGTTCCATTGCCTGTTACCACGGGAACTCATATTCCATGAGCCCCACATGGAGGTCAATTAGGATTTCCCATGGCAGTCCTGGGGGTTATCAACCCTATTAGCATATCCTTCCATTCCTCTCTCCCTCATGAGCTTAACTAGTTTCCCTTCAAATATATCTATACTATTCCATTTGGTAACAAGTTCTACATTCTTTCTACTCTCTGGGTATTGCCCTCAATCTAATGTTTGCCTTATAAAATTGCACTCTACTGGAAGAGTTTTTTCCTGACAAGTTTTAACATAAGGCCACAGGTTATAGTGCAAGGCATCAGTGAAGAGTAATAGAGAAGATGAGATGAAGCAAGAAGTGATACAGAGCTTGGGTTTTCAAAGGCTGTCGACCACAAGAGGAGGGGAGAGACTCAGATACAAGGCGTTTCAACAGTTTTGAGCTGCCAGGAAGTAATGAGTTGTATGGAAGATGGCACAATGAGTCTTGGTCCAATAAATAGCCTGAGAATAGACAAGAGGCCCCTTCCAGCCAGTTATGACAGTTAGCACTGCTGCCTCACAGCGCCAAGGACCCAGCTTGGGTCAGTCTCTGTGCGGAATTTGCATAGTGGAGATATCTCACGGTATCTCCACGACATCTCACAGGTGGCACAGTAGCACAGTGGTTAGCACTGCTGCTTCACAGCTCCTGGGTTCAAATCCCGGCTCGGGTCACTGTCTGTGTGGAGATTGCGCATTCTCCTCGTGTCTGTGTGGGTTTCCTCCGGGCGCTCCGGTTTCCTCCCACAGTCCAAAGATGTGCGGGTTAGGTTGATTGGCCATGCTAAGAAATTGCCCTTTAGTGTCCAGGGATGCGTAAGTTAGAGGGATTAGTGGGTTTAATATGTAGGGATGTGGGGGTAGGGCCTGGGTGGGATTGTGTTTGGTGCAGACTTGATGGGCCGAAGGGCCTCTTTCTGCACTGTAGGGTTCTATGATTCTATGATCTCAAAGAGCTGTGTTTATCTATTAGTGTCACAAGTAGGCTTACATTAACACTGCAACAAAGTTACTGTGAAAATCTCCATGACACCACACTCCGGTGCCTGTTTGGATACGCTGAGGGAGAATTTAGCATGGCCAATGCACCTAACCAGCATGGGTCTGAGTGGGTTTCCTTCAGGTGCTCCAGTTTCCTCCCACATTTCAAAAGACATGCTGGTTAGGTGCATTCGCTGTGCTAAATTCTCTCTCAGTGTACCCGAGCAGGTGCCGGAGTGTGGCAACTAGGGGGTTTTCGCAGTAACTGTTTAACGATGGCAAGATTTCATCCCCAAAGGACTATAGAAAGCTGAGTGCTTCTTACGGCAATCAACCAACTTCACGGTGACTTTTACTGAAGCCAGTTTTTTTTTCACAGAAGATTCTTTTTTTGAAACTAACCTCAAACTCTCAGGTCGAAATCTGAGCTCACATTCTCAGGATTATTATTTCAGGACTCGGGATAATTACTCCAGTGACATAGCCAATGTAATACTGTGTCTGTGTTCTTTAGGGATATGAATGGGGCTGCATAGTAGCACAGCGGTTGGTGCTGCTGCGTCACATTTCCAGCTTGGGTCACTGTCTGTGCGGAGTTCTCCCCGTGTCTGCGTGGGTTTCCTCCGGGTGCTCCGGTTTCCTCCCACAGTCCGAAAGATGTGCTGGTTAGTTGCATTGGCCGTGCTAAATTCTCCCTCAGCGTATCCAAACAGGCGCCAGAGTGTGGCGTCAAGGAGATTTTCACAATAGCTTTGTTGCAGTGTTAATTTAAACGTACTTGTGATACAAATAAATAAACACAGCTCTAGGGACCCAAGTTCAATTCTGGCCTTGGATCATTGTCTGTGTGGAATTTGCACATTTGCCCCTGTCTGCAAGGGTTTCCTCTGGGTGCTCTGGTTTCCTCCTACAGTCCAAAGATGTTCAGGTTAGGTGGATTGGCCATGCTAAATTGCCCCTTAATATCAGGGGGACGAGCTAGAATAAATTCATGGGGTTATGGGGATAGGGCCTGGGTGGGACATTACGGGGTTAAATTGCCCCTTAATGTCCAAAGATGTGTAGGTTAGGGGGGATTTGGTGGGGTAAATATGTGGGTTTGGGTGAATAGGGTCTGGGTGGGATGCTGTTGGAGAGTCTTGATGGGCCAAATGGAGCGTTTTGATTCTCTGACCTGCTGTGCCTTTCCAACACTCACCTTTCTGTTCAGAATTCCCATATTTGCACCTATAAAAAATGGAATTGGAAATGTTGGGATAGTTGTTCCTTGTAGGATTGTATGAAGTTACTGCCTAGTCCATCACATCTCAATCTGTCAACTGGAGTTGTGGATGAACAACTTGGGACTTGCCTCTTTCTTCATCACAGTCTCTGAGACTCTGCTGCCCTCTGTTGCTAAGCAGGGATCGCCGTCACCAGGTTGAGGCTTCAGCGACAATCAGTCCTGACTGGAATTTGACATTTCTCCTGCCTCCTCACTAAGACTATAGATGTTAGGCCAAGTCTTATTGATCAGGCCATAAATTAGGCACGAAAACATCATTCTCGGGCCCAAACCCAGGGATTTTAAAACAGGTTCACCAAATTGTCAATTAAGTGCAAATCAATCCTTCGCCATTTATCACCAGTGTTAATCTGGCCACGCAGTCCGAGGCAAAAAATCAATAGCGACTGTCACAAGGGACCAATTGGAGAGAGCTATAGGACCAACATCTGCTGTTTAAGGGCAACTGAAATTTATATTTGCTGAAAATCGCAGAACAGCAGCAGGAAATGCTGTAAACTTCAGAGTTGTCCAGTTAGATATTCCAGAAAATTAATTTTCCTTCCCTTTTGTACGTTCCAAACTATCAACTCCAGCTCATCTTTTCTTTTATTATTTTGTCCCTTAGGGATATTTTATTATTGTTGTGATTCCTATCATATTTTGAGATATCTCCAGAAAAATAAAGAATAAAATGACGCCGTCCTTTAGGCCCGTGATGTCCACAGTTGATCGATGCCTTTTTAAATAATTGTTCCACTAATTTTCTCCTCTTGATTCTCTGCATTTCACTCACTCGGCTCCGCTTGAGGTAAGTGAGAGAGACCAGAAGAAATGGTATGACCTTAAAACTTTAACTGGGCTTTTGGGTGACATCTGGTAGCACACTTCTTCACACAAAGGGTCACAAGATCATAAGACATAATATATAGGAGCAGAATTAGGCCATTCGGCCCATTGAGTCTGCTGTGCCATTCAATCATGGCTGATATGATTCACATCCCCATTCTCCTGCCTTCTCCCCATACCCTTGATTCCATTATTGATCAAGAACCTATCTATCTCTGTCTTAAAGACACTCAATGACCAGGCCTCCACAGCCCTTTGTGGCAATGAGTTCCACAGAGTTACCACCCTCTGGCTGAGGAAATTCCACCTCATTCCAGCTTTAAAGGAGCTTCCCTTCACTCTGAGGATGTGCCCTCAGGTTCTAGTCTCTCCCATTAGTGGAAACATCCTCTCTATCTGCTCTATCTAGGCCTCTCAGTATTCTGTCAGCTTCAATTACATCCCCCCTCATCCTTCCAAACTCTATCAAATATAAACTCAGCATCCTCCACCACTCCTCATATGACAAACCCTTCATTCCTGGAAACATTCTCGTGAATCTCCTCGGGATCCCCTCCAAGGCCAGCACATCCTTCCTTAGATACGGGGCCCAAAACTGCTCACAATATTCCAAATGGGGCTTGAACAGAGCCTTATACAGCCTCAGACGTACATCCCTGCTCTTGTATTCTAGCTGTCTAGAAATGAGGAATTTGGGATTCATAGGAAGTTGGGAATCTCTCCCTGAACAAGAAGGCTTGGGAGAGGCTGGGGCAGTGGTTAATTGAAAGTTTAAAAACTGCAGCTTATAGATTTCCATTGGAAAAGGGGATGAGGGGACACAAAACCAAAACAGGTAGATGGAGTTAAAATACAGTTCAACATTATCCAACTGAATGATGGAATAGGCTCGAGGGGCTGAATGGCCCCCTTCTAAATTCCTTAAGTCTTCTTTGACTTTTCAGATGTGTCACTGAACACCAAAAAAACAGGGAAAAAAGAATACTGGCCTGAACTGGTCTAGTATACATCAAAATGGAACCCAGTAAAATGGGGAAATAGGAATCAAGAGAGAAAATTCTGGAAAATCTCTGCAGGTCTGGCAGTATCTGTAAGGAGAGAAAAGAGCTGAATACTGGTCTGAACTGGTTTTCCTTCTGAGTTACATTCATTAGAGGCCCAACTCCATCTTTTAGGTCGCCACCTATAACGCCCGCATAATCACCTTTGCCAGTATGGCAGTGCTCATTATGCAAGTTGAGGCCAACACATTGTGTATCAAAATTCATCCTTTAGGCTCCCTGTTTCCGTCTGGAATACAGACGCAACGAGGACCAGCTTCTACCCAAAGTATTTTTTTAACTGGAAGGACACTCACGTTTAAGATAAGGCTTAGTTAATGAATGCAAGCCGTAGCTTGCCTTTGGCATTTTCTTGCCAGCGAGCAAGAGAAACGTTGATTGGAAATTCTCTGGCTATGCTCGCCTCAAAACCAGAGAATCTCACCCCAGGTCAATGGATCTTTGCATGGTCCACCACCATCACCAACACACCCACCACCCACCCCCCCGGGAGAACTTCAACCATTGATTCTCCTTTTTGGTCAGGGACAGATGAGTAATTGTGGATATGTTGGAAGCCATGGAGATATTTAGTGACATTGATTCGTCTATTTGTATTGGTGCAGGTGTTAATGTTTAACTCCTTTCAAAAGCAGCTAGATGAATACCTTACTGGGAATGAGATTAAACGGATGAGAACAAATGAGATGGTCAAACACTCGAGGGACATAATGCTCTGGAGTGTGAAGAAGGCAAAAAAAAACAAATTTGGATGCCCTCGCTGTGAAACAGTGAGAAAAAAAATTGTCCCAGGTTGATGTTTTTAGTTTGCATGTGGAACTGGTACCTGTTGTGTACCATTTCATAGAATCCCTACAGTGCAGAAGAAGGCCATTCGACCCATAGAGTCTGCACTGACCCTCTGAAAGAGTATCACACCCAGACCCTGTCCTGTGACCCCATGTATTTACCCTGCTAATCCCCCTAACCTACACATCTTCAGACAATAAAGTACAATTTAACATGGTCAATCTGCCTAAACTGTGTACCTTGGGACACTAAGGTTCAATTTGGCATGGCCAAACCACCTAATCGACAAACCTGCACAGGACAGTACTGGCACAATGATTAGAGCTGCTACCTCACAGCGCCAGGGACCCAGGTTCGATTCCAGCCTTGGGTCACTGTCTGTGTGGAGTTTGCATGTTCTCTCCATATCTGCATGGGTTTCCTTCCACACTCCAAAGATGTGCAGGTTAGGTTGATTAGCCATGATAAATTGCCCCTTAGTGTCAGGGGGATTAGCAGAGTAAATACGGGGATAGGTCCAGGGTGGATTGTTGTCAGTACAGGCTCGTTGGGCTGAATGGCCACCTTTGCACTGTTGGGATTTTATGATTCTATGAAGCTAATATTAAAATCCCTAAGTTAAACCTTTAAAGTGGTTTTGTCGTACTTCTTTTGACTACCATGAGAGCGCACCCCAGGCTCAAGCTCTCCATAGAAGCTTAGCTTTGATAACTGAATATCAGGAATTCTGGCTATATGGCCAGCCCTACTCAGTTATGACCGTCTCAATATACCATAGATGCTCAGCTGAGATCATCAGTATCTGGTAATTTTCCTATCACTTATTCTTCAGCAGCTGGGTGAGAGCGGTTGAGTTTCTTGGCGTGATGCTGGTACATGGTTCAAGCCTCATATCAGTAGGGCAGACTGGGCAAGACTAATGCTTTACTTTCAGTTTGTTCAGCAGACTTACCCCTCCTCAGCGACAGACCAATGTTTGAAAGCTACACATGGATATTCTTGCACGTGTCTCATTGTCAATGTAGGCAGCTCAAGAGAGTGTGCAGCCGAGATACGTGAACTCATCCACTCCTGATAGATTCTGGTTGTGAACTGAAACCTTGGCCTTAAGAAGTGAGCATTTACCTGGGGCTGGCTGGTCATAAAGCTGTGTTGTTTCATGTGCTGGAGAACAATCCATTCCATGTTCCATTCCATGCCCAACTCTGAAGAGGCAACTACTGCACAGTCATCGACAAACAGGAAATTGGCAAGTGTTTCCTTAAAGACTTTGGTCTTTGCCCTGAGTTGTCTTGGATTGAGCATCTTCCCATCCATGCAATTTCAGGATCACGACCATGGAAAGGATCAGAGAGCATGGTGGAGAAGACCATGCTGAGGAGGGTACAGGTTAACTCCATTGGTACTGGGAGTGAGTCAGAAGACTCACTATCATTATCATTTTGAAGAATGGAACAGAAGGGAAAATCGGTATCCGAAATTCTCCGGCCATTCACGCTGACAGGATCTTCCAGTCCTGCGTCAGCGTTCCCCTACTGCAGGCTTCCCGGCGATGAGTGTGTTCAATGGGAAACCCCACTGACCAGAAAATCCCAATGGTGGGCCACGTCCATCGCTATGAAACACATGTCAGCGAGGGCGCGTGGAAAATCCCACCCAGTGAAGAGAGAAGTGATCAGAGACCGTACAGAAAACAGAAGGATGGTTGGAACACCACACAGTCTAAAGAAGGCAGGCGCTTATTTATCTGTAAGGATTCAGTGACATAGCTCATCATTCTTGCTGCCTTTTGCCTTGGGAGGCCTTTTTCTTATCAAAGATCCCTTAAACTTCTGTCTCACTCTGAGAATCAGACATTCCACAGTGGAGAATGGACAGGGATAGGCCAAATTCCAATTCTGGAAACATAGAAACTAGAAGTTACAAGTAGGCCATTTGGCCCTTCGAGCCTGTTCCGTCATTCAATATGATCATGGCTGATCATCCAGCTTAAGATCCTGATCTCGACTTCTTCCATATCCCTGAATCCCTTTAGCCCCAAGAGCTATATCTAATTTCTTTTTGAAACCATGCAGCATTTTGGCCTCAACTTCTTTCTGTGGAGTGAATTCCACACATTCACCACCTTCTGGGTGAAGAAATTTCTCCTCTCCTCTGTTCTAAAGTTACCCCTTATCCTCAAACTATGTTCTGGACTCCCCTACCATTGGGAACATTCTTTTTCAATCTACCATGTCTAACCCTATTAGAAATGTATAAGTTTCTCTGAGATTCCCTCTCACTCTTCTAAACTCCAAAGAATACAACCCTAAGCAACTTAGTCTGTCCTCATATGACAGTCCTGCTAACCCAGGAATGAACCTGGTAAACATAGAACAGCCATGGGCAGCAGCTTATGCGAGAAACAAGTGCATCGGAAACACACAGTGGGATAGAAATTGGTCGTTGTTGCATCTGTTTGACTCAGGGTAAAATGAGTGAACTAAAAGCCGACCTGAAGGTGACCATCCTGTTCCCCTATGATGCCTGTATGGCATCCGTTCCTTTCTCTGGCTGGGTCATTTTGCAAGTGTCCAGAGTGGCAGAGGCCTCGCTGCCACCAGTGAGAGATGTGTGCTATTAAAGGGGTAGTGATCACTGGGGAGGTCTTGCAGTGCAGTGGTAGTGGTCCCACATTGTGCTAATTTTAGGACCCCATATGAGGGAAATTGGGCTGCTCTGATTGGGACCTTGTTCTGTTCATAGTATCCTATACTGCAGAAGGAAGCCATTTGGCCCATCAAATCTGCACAATCCCACTCAGGCCCTATCCCCATAACCTCATATATTTATCCTAGCTAGTCCCCCTGACACTAAGGGGCAATTAAGCATGGCCAATCCACCTAACCCGCACATCTTTGGACTGCGGGAGGAAACTGGAGCACCCAGAGGAAACCAACACAGACACGGGGAGAAAGCGCAAACTCCACACAGACAGTGACCCAAGCTGGGAACCGAACCCGGGTCCCTGGCGCTGTGAGGCAGCAGTGCTAACAACGGTGCCACTCTGCCACCACTGTTCAGGGCCCTTCTGGCCTGGTTGAGGCCTAGCCAGGGGGCCTCTATCCTAAAGTCTTTAAGTCAATTTTAGTTTTTGATGTGGAGTTGGGGGAACAGGATCGTGCAGCAAGTAGGCCACAGTTGCATCCTCCCGGCCTCCCTGCCAAAAGCCACATAGGAGCTGTGGTCTTCTCTTTATTTGCTTTACATCCCAAGCTGGGCCTATTGTGTGTTAAATTGCTTGTAAGCACCTGTACTGTTTGATGTATCTTAGAAATATGGAGTGTCATCCTGCCCTCAGAGGATATTTGCAAGGTGTTTTGAAAGGAACAAAAATCTATAAACCCAGTTCGGTAAATCAGAAAACAATCAGATAACATCACCTTGTTCTCTGTGAACAAATCCCAGAATCTTCCAGCGAATGAGAACCTTATTCCGATAGAAATAAATCTTCTCGTTTCTGACAAATGCGGAGAGTGGAATCCCTTGGTGATTTCTTCCAGCCACGGTTTGGTGAAAGTAGTCAGTGGGGATAAACGGCAGGGAGATCAATAATTATCTGTCCAATATAATCAGGAGGGTTTTCAAAGGAAGATTGTCCTGAGTTACACCTCCAGCCACTGTGATACAGCAGCAATTGAGCTGGTGTAGCAAGTGCCCTGACAGAATGCTAATGAGGCAGAGAGGAGAGTATTCAGTATCTGGATGACTGCACAGTGATTGCTGTACACTCCACAACCCCTACATTGCAACTTGTAGCAAAATGCCCCTGGGCAATCACAGCTTTATCACTTCCTTGACAAACGCAAAATACTTAAAGCTGAAGTTTAGTTATTAGTAGGTTTACATTTCTTTTTTATTCATTCATGGGACATGGGCATTGCTGGCTGGCCAGCATTTATTGCCCGTCCCTAGTTGCCTGAGGGCAGTTAACAGTCAACCGCATTATTGTGGCTCTGGAGTTACATGTAGGCCAGACCAGGTAAAGACGGCAGATTTCCTTCCCCACTTGTGAAGCAAATGGGTTTTTCTGACAATGGCCATCAGTAGATTCTTAATTCCAGGTATTTTTTACTGATTTCAAACTCTCCTGTCTGCTGTGGCGGGATTCAAACCCAGGTCCCCAGAATATTAGCTGAATTTCTGGATTAATAGTCTAGCAATAATACCTCTGGGCCATCACCTCCCCAGAACTATTGCATGAACATGGCCTAATGACTGTTTCATAGCCAGCTGAAAGCTTGTGCTCCCAAATAAACCAGTTGGACTTTAACTTGATGTTATGAGACTACTTTCTGTGGTCGTCTGCTGTCCATGGTGCTGAAATATCACTGACATTGCAGCTGGTGTTTCCTCCCATAACAACGGCAAAACTTTGAGATTCCTGAAATTCTCGAACTGACAGGATTTATTGTTTAAGAATTAACTGCCTGTCCAGAAGTTCCAGTTCTTCTGTCAAAAGCACTCTCACTTTTTCTTCTGGTATTTTCTCTGATGTTCTCCAAGGGATAATAATAATGCAAAGCTCACTGAACAGGTAATGTAATGGTCTTAAAAAAAGTTCAGAGTATTTTCTAAACTTTTTGAAAGGTGGGAAACAGCTGAGGTCCAAAAACACTTAGGTACAGCAGTCATTAAAATTTCACACATACCGCAAATAATCAAAAAGGTTAATAGAATGCAAATCTTTACTTCTAGAGGACTAGAACAAAATGGTAGAATTCATGATGGCCAATCCACCTAACCTGCACATCTTCAAAGTGTGGGAAGGAAGCGGAGCATCCAGAGGAAACCCACACAGACATGGGGAGAACGTGCAAACCCCATACAGTTACCCACAGGAATTGCACCTGGGTCCCTAGCACTGTGAGGCAGTAGTATTTGGGTTGCCATCAAAGCCATCTAACTTCAGGAGATCTGAGAGGTAAATGTACAATAATTGTTGGTTTGTACACTCTATAATTAAACCTAATAGGTTCACACCTTAACCAGTTGGGGTGTGAAAGAAGAACATGATAATGCAAGAGTTAGAATGTGAATCATAGATTCCAGCATGGAAGGAGGTCTGTAGCTGATCTTTGAGAGAGCTATTCCATTAGTTCCACGCCATGATCTTTACCCAGAGCTCCGCAATTGCCTTCCCTTCTCATCAGGGCAGCACAGGGGCACAGTGATTAGCACTGCTGCCTCACAGCATCAGTGACCTGAGTTCATTTCCCAGCTTGGGTCACTGTCTGTGTCTGCATGTTCTCCCCATGTCTGCGTTGGTTTCCTCCAGGTGCTCCAGTTTCCTCCCACAGTCTGAAAGACATGCTGGTTAGATGCATTGGCCATACTAAATTTTCCCTCAGTGTATCTGAACAGGTGCCAGAGTGTGGCGACTAGAGGGATTTTCACAGTAACTTCATTGCAGTGTTAATGTAAGCCTACTTGTGACACTAATAAATAAACTTTAAAAATGAAATCAAATTCCCTTTTAAAAGTTACAACAATTCTGCCATTCTTTCAGGTGTTGTAACAATGATCTACACCAAAGAAATTCTCATATGACCTCCAGCCAGGTGCTGTGTGTTATGCATTGAAATTTGAATACACTGTAGAGAGTACAATGCATTAACACCTAGGGTGATAGAATGATAGAATTTCCATCTGCTTTTCTCCCCTTAATGATTTGCTGACCTCAGCTGCACCACCAGCAGGATAAAGACTTGCATTTATACAGGATAGTAAGAAATAGCAGCATATCAAGCCTGCCCTGCGTTACAATAGTTCATAGTTGTGATCTTCACTACACTTTTCAACCTCCACTGCTCTTTGTGCAAGAGAATTCCCAAGACTAACGACCATCTGAGAGAAAATATTCCTCCTCTTCTGTCTTGAATGAGAGGCCCCTCATTTTTAAACTGTGTTCCCTTGTTCTAGAATTCGCACAAAGATAATATCCTTTCAGTCGCACCCCCTCAGAATCTTATATCTTTCAGTAAGATCATGGAATCCCTATAGGAGGCCTTTTGGCCCATCTAGCCTGCACCAACAACAATCCCACCCAGGCCCAATCCCAAATATTTACCCTGCTAGTTCCCTGACACTAAGGGGCAATTTGGCATGGCCAATCAAGCTAACTTTCACATCTTTGGATTGTGGGAGGAAACCTACGCAGACACGGGGAGAATGTGCAAATTCCGCCTGGACAGTCACCCGAGGCTGGAATTGAACCGGGTGAGGCAGCAATGCTAACCATTGCGCCACTATGCTGCCCAATTTCCCTAAGGTCACCTGCCATTCTTCTAAACTCCAATGAGTATAGGCACAACCTGCTCAACTTCTCCGCATGAGACTTCATCCCAGGAATCAGCCTCGTTGAATTACATCAATCCAAGTATATCCCTCCATATTAAAGAGATCAAAGGAGAGGTGATGGACTAGTGGTATGATCACAAGGCTATTAATCCAGAAACTCATCTAATGTGGGGACGAATCCCACCACGGCAGATGGTGGAATCTGAACTCAGTAAATAAATATCTGGAATTAAGAATCTACTAATAACCAGGAAAACATTGTAGATTGTCAGAAAAACCCATCTAGTTCACTCGTGCCTCCATGGGAAAGGAAATCTGCCATCCTTACCTGGTCTGGCCTATATGCAATTCCAGAGTCACAGTAATATGGTTGATTCTCAAATGCCCTCCAAGGACAACTAGGCATAGTTGACCAGCCAGTGATGCCCACGTCCCATGACTGAACATCAAAAAGTACACTAGCACCTTTGACAAACAATGCATATACCAAAACACGTAACACCCAATTATGTACATTTGAAATACAGTCATTGTTGCAGCAAAGGAAGCTTGACAGTCAATTGGGACACAGCAAACTCCCACAATAGCAAAGTGATAATAACTAGGTGCGGGGAGACAGGAAAAGGATGCATTAAAAATGAGGTGGGAATAAGATGCCCTGGACATACAAATTAGGAGCAGGAGTTAGCCACTTGGCTCCTCAAGCCTGCTTCACCATTCAATAAGATTATGACTGGCCTAATGTTAAAGTCAATTCCACATTCCTGCTGACCCCAGTAACCTTTCACCCCTTTGTATATCAAGATTTTACCTACCTCTGCTTAAAAGATATTCAAAGACTCTGCCTCATTCACCTCTTGTGGAAGAGAATTCCAAAGACTCTCAACCCTCTGAAAGAGAAACTGCCTCGCCTCTGTCTCTGACCCCTTACTTTTAAACAGTGACTGCTAGTTCTAGATTCTTCCATAAAGGAAACATCTTCACCCTGTCAATACCCCTCAGGGTCTTACATGTTTCGATCAAATCACCTCTTCATCTTCTGAACTCCAGTGGATACAAGTCTGGTCTATACAGCCTTTCCTCTTAAGACAACCTGTCCATTCTAGGTATTAGTCTAGTAAACAGTCTCTGAATTATTTCCAATGTATTTATAATCTTCCTTAAATAAGGAGACCCACGACACCAGATGTGGTCTCACCAACGCCCTGTATAACTGAGATTTACCTCCCCACTCTTGTATTCGATTACCTTCGCAATAAGCGATAACATTCTATAAGCTTTGCTAATTAATTGCTCCACCTGCATACTAGCCTTTTGTTATTCAATCACTCAGACACTCAGATCCCTCTGTATCTCAGAGCCATGCAATCTCTTACCATTTAGATAGCATGCTTATTTTGTGTTCTTCTTACAAAAATGGACAATTTCACATTTTCCCATATCATACTCCTTTTGCCAGATCTTTGTCCAAATCTATCCTTTGTAGCCTCCCTATGTCCTCTTCATAATTTACTTTCCTACCTATTTTTGTGTCATCAGTAAATTGAACAACCATACCGGTGGTGCTTTCATCCAAATCATTTATAGAAATTGTAAAGAGAGGAGGCCCCAGCACTGATCCGTGTGGCAAACCACTTGTTCCATCCTACCTACCAGAAAATGCCCCATTTATGCCTAGTCTTTGTCTCCAGTTAGCTAATCAATCTTCTATTCATGCCAATATGTTACCCTCCCTTACACACACCATCAGAAAGAGTTGACACTTGGAGAAGAAAACAGGGGAACATTTGGGATGAAGAATGATTATTGTACTGTATTAAAAACAAAAGTAAGCTTTAAAAGAATCCAAAAGGACAATGTCCTAAACGTTCACCTAGTCTTGAGGTCTGCCAGACAACATAGCCAAATTTACATCTTGTCCTATTTAATGTGAGTCCTTCTTCCCTAATGGGAGATCGATCTTTTATCATTTATGTACTAGTGATGGTTTAAGAGGCGGTGATGGCTTCGTGGTATTATCACTAGATTATTAATCCAGGAACTCAACTAATGTTCTTGGGACTTGGGTTCGAATCCCGCCATGGCAAATGGTGGAGTTTGAATTCAATAAAAAAAATCTAGAATTAAGAATCTACTGCTGACTATGAAACCATTGTTGATTGTTGGAAAAACCCATCTGGTTCACTTAGGGAAGGCAATCTACCGTCCTTACCTAGTCTGGTCTACGTGTGACTCCAGAGCCATAGCAATGTGGTTCTGAACTATCAACTGCCCTTCAAGCAACCAGGGATGGGTAATAAATGCTGGTCAGCCAGCAACACCCATGAATAATTTTTTAAAAATACTGATCTGGAAATGCCTCATTACATTCCTGTAAGGCAGATTTTCAGATGAAAAGCACTTACCACATCTCATTCTGTTTGTTTGTCCAACAACAAATAAAGTGGGACACATTAGCGAGAAAATTGTGATATGGTTCTAACATGATTTATGTTGTTTTATGTTCTGAGCACCTTCCCAATCTTCACCGTCCTTCAGAAATCTCCTCAAAACCGATCTCATTCACTCCTGCACCACACTCATCTTCCCTAATACTTCTTTCGATTTGTCCTGGATACCTGAATCCTCCTACTACCACCTCCCCCACCCCCACATCTGAGAAGGTCCCCAGGATTATTCGATATGCTAAGTTGAAAGTGTTACATGGTGTTGGGGTGGCACTGTGGCACAATGGTTAGCAATGCTGCCTCAGAGTGCCAGGGATCCAGGTTCAATTACAGCCTCAGGTCACTGTCTGTGTGGAGTTTGCACATTCTCCTTATGTCTGTGTGGGTTTCCGCTAAGTACTCCAGTTCCCTGCCATACTCCAAAGATGTGCAGGTTAGGTGGATTGGCCATGTTAAATTGTCACTTATTGTCTAAAGATGTGCAGGTTAGATGGATTGGCCATGCTAAAGTGTCCATTGGTGTCTCAAGATGTGTAGGTTAGGGGGATTAGCGGGGTAAATATATGGGGTTACGAGAATAGGGTGGGATGCTCTTGGAGAGTCGGTGCAGACTTGATGGGATGAATGGCCTCCTTCTGCACTTTAGGGATTCTATGAGACCAATGAAAAAGCATCTACCATACACCTCCCCATACTGCTAACATAATCAGCATGGTGGCACAGTGGTTAGCGCTGCTGCCTCACAGCGCTAGGGACCTGGGATCGATTCCCGGCTTGGATTACTATCTGCGCGGAGTCTGCACATTCTTTCTGTGTCTGCACAGATTTCCTCCGGGCGCTCCGGTTTCCTCCTACTATCTGAAAGACGTGCTGGTTAGGTGCATCGGCCATGCTAACTTTGCCCTCGGTGTACCCGAACAGGCGCCAGAGTGTGGCGATTAGCGGGATTTTCACAATAACTTCATTGCAGTGTTAATGTAAGCCTACTTGTGACACTAATAAGTAATCTTTAAACCAACTCAATCCTGATCTACAAGGGTTAAGCTCAGAGGGTTAAGCCTTTTGCAGGAATGAAATGTGTCGATTCTGACTTTTAAACTGTTGAGAACAGGGGAAGGAAACAGTTCAGAGACCAGCAGTGGGGTGATGGGGAGGGGGTGATATTTTCTGCCTGTTTCTCATTCCTGCAAACAAATGCCTAGAAACTTAAAAAAAAGCTTTTGAGAAATGAAAAGTAAATTATTCCTCTGGAGTGCAGAGCCATGTAGATATTGACCATTTTTCAGCAGCAGACAAAAACATTTTCTACTGGATCAATTTAGTCCGCCTTAGTCTACTCCTGCTGTCCTATAATCCATCATATTTTACAATCTGCAATTTCCACCCGTCTCTCCATGTTAAGTAGCCCATGAATTGTCTTTCTTCTTCTCTCCTCCTCCTTATAAAGAGAAAAAACCCCTTCTTCCTTATAAAACAAGGGTGTTACGACTCTGCCCTAGCAGGTCAGAATCCATTAGATTCTCCGGTGAGGTAATCCACCCCTCTGTGCCCCCATATTGGCAGCTACCGTAGCAACTCATCTGTCAGACGGATCCAGTAATCAATCACCGGGGCGATCAATATTCAGCATGGGCATTCATCACGAGTTTAAAAGGACCATTAGGATGCAGTTGTCAGTAAAATGGAACAGAAAAGGGGAAGGGGAAGGAATGGCAGGCTAATGGAGAATGCTCGCCTAAGCAGAGGAGGGCAAAAAGGAAAAGCACTCCAGCTTTTCAAAGATTTACTCAGTAGCGTGAACCGCGTTCTTGCCGTGAACAATCTTTCACAGCTTATGAAATTTTGGCCACTAATGATTGGGTTGTCACAATGATTTGTGTCCAGAGCTACCTGGGAAAATGAAAAAGCAGCAGGTTAAAAATTGCAGCAAAGGCTGGGGGCACTTCACGGAGCGAGGGAGACTAGTCCCTCCCTCTCCTGTGGTGAATTTATTTAATTCTATTTATTTGTTACACGCTTCGCACCCCTCACCCTCTGCTCAGGTCAATGCAGAGGGCAGGCGCCTTCCTGGGTTCTGTAACTTTTATCTTCAGACCTGCACTGTTGGGGAGAATTTTGTCGACAGATTTAAGTGAGGTATATTGAATTAACTGTCATACACCATGCTCATCTCTCCGTTCCGCTGAAAGTTATGGAAGAGGGTAACAGAGCCGGGAATATAGATTCGTAGATGGTTACAACACAGAAGGAGGCCATTCGGTCCATTGTGTCCACGTCCGCCAACAAAGGCGGCTCGGTGGCACAATGGTTAGTTCTGCTGTCTCACAGTGCCAAGGACCCAGGTTCAATTCTTGACTTAGGTGACTGTCTGTGTGGAGTTTGCACATTCTCCCTGTGTCTGCGTGGGTTTCTTCTGGGTGCCCCAGTTTCCTCCCACAGTCTGAAAAATGTGCTGGTTAGATACATCGGCCGGGATAAATTTGCCCTCAGTGTACCCGAACAGAAGCCGGAGTGTGCGCAGTAACTTCATTGCAGTGTGAATGTGAGCCTACTTGTGACACTAATAAATAAATAAATCTGACTACATTAATCCCATTTTCCAACATTTGGCCCATAGTCTTGGAGGTAATTGCATTGCAAGTGAATATCGGAATATTTCTTCAATGTTACGAGTTACTGACTCAGCCAGTGAGTTCCAGACTCCCTCTGGGTATCAAAGTTTCTCTTCAACTCTCCTGTAAGCTTTCTACCTCCTACCTTACATCTATGCCTCCTGGTTATTACCCCCCTGTACAACTGGAAAAATCCTATCTGTACCCCTCACCTCTATCAGCTCCCCTCAGTTATGATGTAACCAATGGCTGATCAGCTGACCCAGACCATGGTAACCAATGGCAAAATGATGGTCAGCTGACCCAGTATAACTGGAAAGCAGATGGGGATTGTGGAGTATTTGTGGTCCAAGAGAGGTGGGGCAATGAAGTTTCTTTATTAAACCTTTACTTCCATTTACTTTATGAAATTTGTTCTTTTATTGGTGGCTACTAGAGTATCCTTACTGCTGAATAAACATCCTTTCAACCTTCACTGCTCCAAGGAAAACAGCCCCCGCCTATCCAACCTCTCCCCATAGCTAAACCCTCCAGCCCAGGCAGCATGCTGGTAAATTTCCTCTGTCCCCTCTCCAGTCACATCCCTCCTATAATGTGCTGACCAGAACTGCATGCAGCACCCCAGTTATGGTCTAATCAGTATTTTATACAGTCCCTCCCTGCTCTTGTATCTAATACCCCGGCTAATAAAGGCAAGTTGCACAAGTGCCTTCTCGAACACCTTACTATCTGCCCTGCCACCGTCTGGGATCTGTGGATATGCACTCCCTCTGATCTTCAGTGCTTTCCAGGATTCTACTATTCATAGTGTAATCCTTTGCCTTGTTAGCCCTCCCCAAGTGCGTTATTTGATTTGATTTGATTTGATTTATTATTGTCACATATATTAGCATACAGTGAAAAGTATTGTTTCTTGCACGTTACACAGACAAAGTATACTGTTCATAGAGAAGGAAAGGAGAGAGTGCAGAGTGTAGCGTTACAGTCATAGCTAGGGTGTAGAGAAAGATCAATTTAGTGCGAGGGAGGTCCATTCAAAAGTCTAACGGCAGCAGGGAAGAAGCTGTTCTTGAATCGTTTGGTACATGATCTCAGATTTTTTTTAATCTTTTTCCCGACGGAAGAAGGTGGAAGAGAGAATTTCCAAGGTGCGTGGGGCCTTTAATTATGCTGGCTGCTTTCCCAAAGCAGTGGGAAGTGTAGACAGAGTCAATGTGTGGGAGCCTGGTTTGTGTGACGGATTGGGCTACGTTCATGACCTTTTGTAGTTTCTTGTGGCCTTGGACTGAGTGGGAGCCATACCAAGCTGTGATATAACCAGAAAGAATGCTTTCTATGGTGCATCTGTAAAAGTCAATGACAGTTATAGCTGACATGCCAGAATTCTTTAGACTTCTGAGAAAGTAGAGGCGTTGGTGGGCTTTCTTAACAATAGTGTCGGCATGGGGGGACCAGGACAAGTTGTTGGTGATCTGGACACCTAAAAACTTGAAGTTCTCGACCCTTTCTACTTCGTCCCTCACACTTTTCCATCTGTTAACCAATTCTCAATCCATACCAGTGTTTTACCCCCAATCCCATGCACTCTGATTTTATTTACTAACATCCTGTGTGGAACCACATCAAAAACCTTCTGAAAATCTAAGTACTCCTAGCTACTGGTGCTTCTTTATCAATGATACAAATAATATCTTCAAAAAAAACCCAACAAGTTTGTCAAACATGATTTCCCTTTCATAAATCCATGTTGGCTCTGCCCAATTTTACCATTCTTTTCTAAATGTCCAGTTACCACGTCTTTTAGAATATATGCTAACATTTTCCCTATAACTGATGTCAGACTAACAGGTCTGTAGGTCTCAAGTCTCCCTCTTCCTCTCTTAAGTAGTGGGGTTAACATTTGCCACTTTCCAGTCTGCAGGAACCTTTCCAGAATCTATAGAATTTTGAAAGATAACCACCAATGTATTCACTATCTCTCTATCCACCCCTTTCAACACTCTGAGATATAACTCATCTTTTCCAGGGATTTATCAGCCTTCAATCCAGTTAACTTTTCAAGTATTATCTCTTTCCTGATGCTAATTTATTTTAGCTCCTCAGTTTCACAAGTCCCTTACTCACCTCCTACATCTGGAAGATACTCTTTATCTTCTTCCAGGACAAGATAAATAGTAGCTATCTAGTTTCTCCACCATTTCCCTGCTCTCCATAATGACCCCAACAATAATGGGCCCACATTTGTCCTAGATAATCTGGTCCTTTTCACATATTGAAATAAGCTTTTAAAGTCCATCTTTATGTTCCTTGCTAGCTCATAGTCATAGAAGAAGAATCATAGGAATCCTACAGTGCAGAAGAAGGCCATTCGGCCCATCGAGCCTGCACCGACAACAGTCCCATCCAAGTCCCATCACCGTGACCCTTTGCATTTACCCCTGACACAAAGGGGCAATTTAGCACAGTCAATCAACCAAACCCACACATCTTTGGACTGTGGGGGGAAACTGGAGTACCTGGTCATATTCTCTTTCCTCTTTCTCTCAGTTTCTTGGTCCTCCTTTGCTGGACTCTAAATTGTTCCCAATCCTCAGAGTTATCAGTATTTCCTGGCATCCTTATAAACCACTCCCACTGATTTCATAGAACCATAAGATCCCTGCAGTGCAGAAGAAGGCCATTCAGCCCATCGAGTCTACACTGACAAAAATCCTACTCACGCCCTGCCTCCATAATCCCATGTATTTATCTTGCTAATTCCCCTGACACTAATTGTCAATTCAGCACATCAAATCCACCTAACCTGCACATCTTTGGATTGTGGGAAAAAAACCAGAGCACCCAGAAGAAACCCACACAGACACGTGGAGAATGTGCAAACTGCACACAGACAGTGACCTGAGATTGGAGTTGAATCCTGGTCCCTGGCACTGTAAGGCAACAATGCTAACCACTGTGCCACCATGACGCCCATTATAGCAATTTTAAACTTTTTTCATTAACCATGCTTGATTTGCCTTTCCCTTTGGCTATTTATGCCTGAGAGGAATGAATATCTGTTGTAGGGGTGTAGTATTTCTTTCAATGCTACCCATTGCCCTTCTGCCATCAAATCTTTTGCTGTATTTTCCCAATCTACCATAGTCAACTTGTAATTCATAATTTCCTTTCTTCTGATTTAAGACCCAAATTTCAGAATGACTTACATCACATTCAAACCTAAGGTGAAATTCTATCATATTATGGTCACTATTTCCCAAAGGTTTATTTACAGCAAGGGTGTTACTTAAGCCCTTTCTCAATATACAATGCTAAATCCAAACAGCCTGACCCCTGGTTAGTTTCTCAGTGAACTGCTCCAGAAACCCATTTCATACAGATTCCAGGTATTCCTCCTCCAGAGCATCAGTACCTAACCCAGTCCATGTGTAAATTAAAGTTGCCCAGTATTACTCACATTGCACGCATCTCTGATTTCCTGATTTGTACCATGCCTAACATTAGCACTGCAGTTTTGGTGGCCTAAACAATGTTTAGGCTCATCCAGGTCCACGCTGGCTCCCTGTCGAACAATCTATTCCAATGTTAAGCTGAAACAGTTGCAGGGAGCAACTGTTCAGAATTCAGGATTCCCCGCAAGGTGCTAAATAACAGGAAATCTTCCGAGATGACACTTAGCAGTACGCAGCGCATAAATGTATCAGTTTGCACTGCCAGTTACTCGCAAGAAGGGGCCACCCACACACATCCTGATGGAATTGGACCGGGATAGCAATCTCTGCATGAGATCTTGAAAAAGAAATAGAAGTGGAGGGAGTGAGCGATATTGGAGTGGGGGAAGGAGAATGATGGGAGACAGGGAGACGGGGTGGGGGGGATGTGGGTGAGGAGGAGTGATGGGGAGAGGGAGGGATGTGGGGGAGGGGGATAATGAGGAGAGGGAGGGATGTGGGGGAAGGGGAGTGATGTTGGGGGAGGGGGATGATGGGGGAGTGGGAGTGATGTTGGGGGCGATAATGGGGAGAGGGAGGGATATGGGGGAGGGGGGGAGGGGGGATGTGGGGGAAGGAGAACAATGTCGGGGGAGGGGGGATGATGGGGGAGTGGGAGGGATGTGGAGGAGAGGGAATGATGCTGAGGGGATGATGGGGAGAGGAGAGATGTGAGGGAGGGGGAGTGATGTGGGGGAGGGGGAGGATGATGGGGAGAAGGAGGGATGTGGGGGAGGGGAGATGATGGGGGAAAGGGAGAGATGTGAGGGAGGGGGAGTGATGTGGGGGATGGGGAGGATGATGGGGAGAAGGAGGGATGTGGGGGAGGAGAGATGATAGGGGAAAGGAAGGGATGAAAGGAAGGGGGAGTGATGTGGGAGAGGGGGAGAATGATGGGGAGAGGGAGGGATGGGGGTAGAGGGAGCTAGGTCGTGAGGAAGGTGAGTGAAGAGACCAGTGAGAGGGAGTGATGGGGAGGGGGAGCAACATGAGGGGGAGACACAGGAGAGAGGGAATGATAGGAAAGAGACAAAGTAATGAGGGGAGGGGGGGCAATGTGAGGAGTGATAAGCAGGAAGGGTTCCTGGGGATGCTGGAGAGGCAGACTGAGCACTGCAGTCCTGTGCCATAGTGTCAGGTTACTTAACACCTGATCTACGCCTCCAAGGTAACTTCCTCATAAATAATCTCCCTGAGGCTGAAGAGGTCTCTATGAGCAAACTACTGAATAATGTACACACCAGCTTCTGTCTAACAGATGGCATTGGTGGTTGTTACATGAGCCAGTTATTTAAGAGGATGCACGCTCTAGAGAGACAAAAGTCCGAGAGTTAACCCTTTGAATATTAACGGGTTACTGAGGCCAGTTAATCTCCAACTGAGCACCTCACCGCAAGCTCAAGGAGCTGTGATTGATTGCTGCCCACCCACTCACTGATCCACTTTCCTGGCACCCATCTGGACAAAGAGAGAAGTTCCATTCACCTCACTCCGCCATTCCTGATGACAACCCTAGCCTGAGCAGGAAGCAAGTGAGGAGGGAGGGACCTGTCGCCCCACCACCCAGTGCTGGCCACTAGTGGTCGGAGGGAGAAGTCGCCATTTTACCTACTCAACAATGTGAAAGTTATCCCCAGAAACGTCAATGCCATCCAAATCCAGAATAAAAAGGTAAAGGGAGTCAAGGATGAGAAATGTGTTGAATGAAGAGGAATTCAGTTACCTAATCCCATCTGCCAGCACTTGCCTTCCCCCCCACAAAACTCGCAGCCTTGAATGTTATGACATGCCAAGCACTCATCCAGGTACTTTTTAAAGGATGTGGCGCATCCCGCCTCCACCACCCTCCCGAGCAGCACATTCCAGACCCTCACCAGGTTTTTCCTCACATCCCCCCTCAACCTCCTGCCCCTCACCTTGAACTTGTGTCCCCTTGTGACTGACCCTTCAACTAAGGGGAACAGCTGCTCCCTATCCACCCTGTCCATGCCCCTCATAATCTTGCACGTCTCAGTCAGGCCACCCCCTCAGTCGTCTCTGCTCCAACGAAAACAACCCAAGCTTCTCCAACTTCCCTTCATAACTAAATGTTCCATCCTGGTGTATCCCCTCTGCACCCTCTCCAGGGCAATCACATCCTTCCTATATTATGAACTGATTCTTCAAGGATATTTGGCATCAAAGAGCAAAGGACAAAAAGGAAATGGAGATGGGGTAGCTCTCGTAGTAAGGATGAAATTAGTACATTGGTAAGATTGGGCGCTATGGTGGCACAGTGGTTAGCACTGCTGCCTCACAGCATTAGGGACGTGGGTTTGATTCCCGGCTTGGGTCACTGTCTATGCAGAGTCTGCACAGTGCCTAGTCCTGTGTGCGTTTCCTCCAGGTGCTCCGGTTTCCTCCCACAGTCCAAAAGATGTGCTGGTTAGGTGCATTGGCCATGTTAAATTCTCCCTCAGGCGCCAGAATGTGGTGACTAGGGGATTTTTACAGTAACTTAATTGCAATGTTAATATAAGCCTACTTGTGACACTAATAAATAAACTTTAAACAGATGGCAGGCGGCAAGAGTGGATGTGTTTCATTGTCAGTCATATTAACAGCAGGCAGTTGGTAGTACGTTGCCAGGCATAGTCATGGATGAAGTCCATGGTTGCCAATGCCATGTTAGGGCATAATAAAAAGTCTCACAACACCAATTTAAGGTCCAACAGGTTTATTTGGAATCATGGGCTTTCGGAATGCTGTTCCTTCATCTGGTGAGTCCACTGCCCTAGACTCGACATGTATACTCAAGCCACTGGAGATACGTCAATGTCAGATTCATCAGCCACATTCACAAGACAGCCAACAAGACAGACATCACCCAAGCACAATGCAACGCCATCCCTTCTCACTCACCTGATGAAGCTCGTGATTGCAAATAAACCTGTTGGACTTTAACCTGGTGTTGAGAGGCTTCTTACCGTGCCCAACCAATCCACTGCTGGCATTTCCACATCATGTTAGGACATGGTAGCTGGAGGAGAACAGCATTGATGGCAACTGTAGGGGAGGCTTTAACAAGGTCAGCAATAGAACCACGCTCTAGCCATGTTCAATTAGCCTCTAAGCACAAACCTTGGGCTTGTATTGTCTTGTTCCCTTTAATGCATTCCCCCTGTGTTTGCTGAGTTCCATTCACTCCTGTTGTTCTGCTGAAGTTCACACACTCATGTTCAAATCCATCTCCTTACATCTCTAACCTCCACCAGTCCTCCAAAAAAATTCTTGAACTTTTCCAATTCTAGCCTCTTGTGCAGTCCAAATTTCTTTTGCCATACCAGCAGTAGTGGCGCCTTCAGTAGTGTAGATCTTGAGCGTTGAAATCCCTCCCTAAACCTCTCAGCATCTACCTCTCCCTCTACCTTTCAGCAAATCTGCCTAACATACATTCTGTACCTTCGTCCAAATCATTAATATAGATCATAACCAGAGGAGGCAGCAGCACTGATCCTTGCAGTGTTCCATTTGTTACAGTTTGTCAAAATGACTCACTTATCCTCACTCTCTATTTTTTATAAGTTATAATATAAATCCTCCATAGCTGTTAATATATCAAACCCCCTGTCCCCCCAACCCCATCCCCGCAAAACCATGGACTTTTAAAGTAAAGTTTATTTATTAGTCCCAAGTAAGGCTTACATTAACACTGCAATGAAGTTACTGTGAAATTCTCCTAGTTGCCACTGTCCGGCGCCTGTTCGGCTCAATGCACCTAATCAGCACGTCTTTTGGATGTTATCTTGTGCAATAAGGTTTTATGTGGAATCTGATCAAATGCCTTTCAGAAATCTGAATACACAACTCCAGTTTCCCTTTATCTCCCTTGCTTGTTACATCCTCAAAGAACTCCAATAAATTTGTCAAACATGATTTCCTTTTCACAAAACCCTGTTGACTCTGCCTGATGCTACTTCGATTTTCTACATGTCCATAAGAGCATAAGATGTAGGAGCAGAACAAGGCCATTCGGCCCATCGAGTCTGCTCTGCCATTCAATCATGGATGATATGATTCACATCCCCATTCTCCTGCTTTCTCCCCATAACCCTTGATCCCATTATTGATCAAGAACCTATCTATCTCTGTCAAAAAGACACTCAATGACCAGGCCTCTACAGCCCTCTGTGCCAATGAGTTCCACAGATTTACCACCCTCTGGCTGAAGAAATCCCATCTCATCCCTGTTTTAAAGGAGCTTCTCTTCACTCTGAGGTTGTTCCCTTGAGTTCTAGTCCAGTGGAAACACCTTTTCCATGTCCACTCTATCTAGGCCTCTCAGTATTCTGTAAGTTTCAATTATATCCAGCTCATTCTTCTAAACTCCATCATATATAGACTCAGCATCCTGAATCAAACTCAGCATCCTGAGTGTCCCTTCACTCTGGGATTGTGCCCTCGGGTTCTAGTCTCTTCCACTAGTGGAAGCATCATCTTCACATCTATCTAGGCCCTCTCAATATTTTGTAAGTTTCGATTAGATCCCCCCTCATCCTTCTAAACTCCGAGTACAGATCCAGACTCCTCAACCGGTCCTCATATGACAAACCATATGACAAATTTTCCTGGGAAAATTCTTGTGAACTTCCTCTGGACCCCCTCCAAGGCCAGCACATCCTTCCTTAGGTATGGGGCCCAAAACTGCTCACAGTATTCCAAGTGGGGTGTGACCAAAGCCTTATACAGTCTCAGCAGCACATCCCTGCTCTTGTATTCTAGCCCTCTAGAAATGAATGCTGACATTGTAATTGCCTTCATAACTGCCAACTGAACCTTCATGTTAATCTTAAGAGAATCCTGAACCAGGACTCCCAAGTCCCTTTGTGCTTCAGATTTCTTCCTGCTAATAATGCTTTCTGGCATTTGAGAGGTGGTGCAGAGCGTTAATGTCACTGTGCTAGTGATCCACCTGTCCAGAGGTTCAGGCTAATGATATGCCTTTCAATGCAGCTGATAGAATTTAAATTCAATTTTTAAACCTGAAGTATTACTATTGAGTTTTGTATAAACCCATCTGGTTCACTAATGCACTTAGAGAAGGAAATTTGCCATCCTTGCATTGTCGGGCTTACACCAGTGACTCCAGACCCACAGCAATGTGGTTGACTATTGACTGCCCCACTGAAAAGGCAAAGCAAGCCATTCAGTTCAAGAATAAGTGAGGAGGGTGGGCAACCCTCATGTTGGATTTCTCCTACACCAGTCTTTAAGCCACACATTCAACTCTCTAATCTTATTTATCCCATGTCAATTTGCTCGTGGCTCAGGTGATAATCCAGAGGTTTGTGGTTCTGCTTTTTTAATCCCTAACTGCCCAAACTCCCTTCGCAGAACCTTTTTCTTAGCCTTAGCCATGAAGCTGGTGCCCACATAGACCACAGCAACTGGGTCTACAAGATTATGAGGGGCATGGACAGAGTGGATAGTCAGAAGCTTTTTCCCAGGTGAAAGACTCAATTAATAGGAGGCATAGCTTTAAGGTGAGAGAGGCAAGTTAAAGGAGATGTACAAGGCAAGAGAGGGTGGTGGGTACCTGGAACTTGCTGTCGGGGAAAGTAGTGGAATGGGGTACGATAGTGACTTTTAAGGGGCATATGGACAAATACATGAATATGATGGGAATAGAGGGATATGGTCCCCAGAAGGGTAGGGGGTGTTAGTTAAGTTGGGCAGCATGGTCGGTGCAGGCTTGGAGGGCTGAAGGGCCTGTTCCTGTGCTGCAATGTTCTTTCTTCTTTGATCCATCCATTGACGTTCCTGTCTGGCCCAGAGGAGATGTCCTGACCCTGGCACCAGGAAGGCAACATACCCTTTTGGGGTTCACACTTTCAGGACAGTGGGTGGAATTTTACGGCCTCGATCGAGTGAGACCGGAAATCCCCACCCGAAGTCAATGGACATTTTCGTTGTTGGCGCCTCGCCCGCTCCGATTCTGTGGTGGGCGGGGCAGAGGAATTCCAGCGAGTATCTATCTCTGTAACTATACCGTCCCCTATTTCAATTACATTCCTTTGTACTCCCTTATTTGAATGGCTTCCTGTGCTACGGTTCCTGTAATACGGTCAGTTTGCTCATCCTCCCTGCAGTTCTTGACCACGTAACTTGCAACAATCTCAATCCTGTTGGATAATAGCAAGGGCTCAGGCTTTTCCATTGCTATCTTCTGGATCTCCATGTCTGTCTCATTCATAGCTGCACCCTCCTATCCCTGACCATGGACTAAACCTTAAGGGGTTAAATTTTCCCACCCCGCCTGCTACGATTCCCGTGGACCATGCAAAGATTCATTGACCTTGGGTGGGATTTTCCAGTTTTGGGATGAGCGGAGCCAGAAAATCCCACCCAACGGACTTGGCTTAAAAGGTGTTACTGCCTCCTGGAATGAACTGCCCCCCTCCCCGATTCACTACATTGTCCGCAGCTCAGACTCCAGCCCATAAACATAGAGCAAAGCTGTTTCACTGTAGGTGTGATGTGGAGTTGCTGGCATTGGACTGGGGTGGGCACAATAAGTGGTCTCACAACACCAGGTTAAAGTCCAATAGGTTTTTTTGGAAGTATGAGCTTTTGGAGCGCTACTCCTTCATCAGTGCTCTAAAAGATCGTGCTACCAAATAAACTTAGAATCATAGAACCCTATGGTGCAGAAAGAGGCCCTTCGGCCCATCAAGTCTGCACCGAACACAATCCCACCCAGGCCCTACACCATATTCATACATATTTTACCCGCTAATCCCTCTAACCTAAGCATCTCAGGACACCTAAGGTGCAATTTTAGTATGGCCAATCAACCTAACCTGCACATCTTTGGACTGTGGGAGGAAACCGGAGCACCCGGAGGAAGCCCACGCAGACACGAGGAGAATGTGCAAACTCCACACAGACAGTGACCTGAGCTGGGAATCGAACCCAGGTCCCTGGAGCTGTGAAGCAGCAGTGCTAACCACTGTGCCACCCCATTTTGTTGGGCTTTAGCCTGGTGTTGTGAGGCTACTTACTATAACTGCAGATGGGAGTTACGCTGGTGTTCAACAGTTCACACAGGCTACAGTTGCAACACATCACTTGCTTTGCCATCTTTACTGGGTTTAATTTAGCTAATTAGATTTCATGATTCCATTTCGAGGTGATACAACAGGTCCTAACCACCACATTCTATTCCTGAGGTTTGGAGGCCTTAAACCTTCAACTATCAAACCCAATAACTCCTGAAATTACTTGATCTTCCTCTATCTCATTGGTCTAATCCATTTAGCTCCCCAATTGCTCCCTTGGTAGCCTGCCAATCACCTCGAGCTATTGTCGGGCAGTTTCTGGGGATGTAAATTTCATGGTTCATTTACAAGCCGGAAAACGACATCTGCTTGCCTAAGAGCCAAGCAGATAGTTAAGTGGCAGCAGCCTCATCCCTGTTAGGATAGAGTCACTCTATTGCCATGGGACCACTCAAAGGAATTTAAAGGAAACCTAGCGGAATTATGTATGTGTCTAAGAATAGCGCAGCACAGAAGCACTCAGCCCTTAGAAAATTTATTCACATTGACTTTAAACTGTGAAATAGCAAAGCTGTTTATCACACGTCTTTCATTAAAGGTGAACAGCTAAATTGCTCATGCTAATTTCCAAATGTTTGAACAACAACTAAGGAGGTTAATATTTACACAATTTTATCTTCTTGAAATGAAACAAACTGGAACAAAGAGATCAGTTCTAGGAGCTGAGTTTCTTTTGATAATTTCTCTCATACAATCCCAACAGTGCAGAAGGAGGCCATTCAGCCCATCAAGTCAGTACCGACCACAATCCTACCCAGGCCCTATTCCCATAACCCCCCCCACATTTACCCTGCTAATCCTCCTGACACTAGGGTCAATTTAGCACGGCCAATCAACCTAACCCGCACATCTTTGGATTGTAAGGGAAAGCCCATGCAGACACAGGGAGAACATGCAAAGTCCACACAGGCAGTGACCCAAGGCCAAAATTGAACTTGAGACCCTGGTGCTGTGAGGCAGCAGTGCTAACCACTGTGCCACTGTGTCACCTGGTGGCACAGTGGCACAATCTCACTGTAGCATACACAGAAACATACATAGAAAATAGAAGCAGGAGTAGGCCATTTGGCCCTTCAAGCCTGCTCTGCAATTAATTTGATCAAAGCTAATCATCTCATCGTTTTATGTCCTATCCCATTCTCACTGTAAGCCTCTCAGTTATAACACTCTGATGTACCCCACTCTCATTATCACATTTCTGTTAAATTTATTCTTGGGTTGGGACCCCCCCCTAAACAAGGTCAGTTCTTATTGTCCCCCCACCCCTTCTCCAATTACCCTTCAAAGGGTAGCAATGAGCCACCTTCTTGAACTGTGGCTGTTCATGTGGTGCAGATGCACCCATGGTGCTGTTAGGAAGGGACTTCCAGGATTTTGACCCAGCCACAGTGAAGAAATGATGTTATATTTCTAAGTAAGGATGGTGTACAGCTTGGATGAGGATTTACAGATTGTGGTGTTCCCAAGCATCTGCTGCCCTTGTCCTTTTAGGGTAGAGGTCATGGATTTGGAAGGTGTTGTTGGAGGAAAATTGTGAATTGCGACAGTGCATCATGTAGAGTAAAGATGTAAACGGTTACTCATGTAGAGTGAACGTTTAGGGTGATGGAAGTGGTTCTGATCGAGCGAGGCTGCTTCAGTTTATATGGTATTGAGCTTCTTGAGTGCCGTTGGAGTTGCACTCATCCAGGCAAGTGGAGAATATCTCATCAGATGCATGACTTGCACCTTGTAGATAGTGGATAGGGTTTTGGGAGTCAGGTGGCGAGATGCATGCCACAGGATTCCCAGCTCCTGACCCGCTTTTGCAGCCACGATGGTCAGGATTTTCCAATCCATCCGCAGCATGTCTTCCAGTATGTTCCAGTCCTGCTGAAGTTTATGGCCTTTTCTTATGGCTGGTCCATCCATCCTGCCTCCAGGGAACCCACCACGGCAGGTTGGGGAAGATAGGGGCATTGGTGGGGGGTGGTCACCTTTGGCGGGACAGGAAGTTCCTGCTAGCGGGAAGGGCTGGAAAACCCCACCCAATATTTACATGACTTGGTTATAATGCTCTCTTGTTGTACTTTGTTCTCATTATAATGTTCTTAACTATAGAATTCTTTGTATCCTTCTGTCAATTCTAACCAAGAAAGCAACAGATCTCATATCTAAAGATTACTAGTAGTTCTTTGACAGTTTGCTGATGATAAATCTTGTTTCCTATCTTTCCCACCTAAGTTTTGTGCCTATTAGAATTGAATTTCTTAGCCAGGAAAATCCTTGTCTATATTTTTACTTAATTTTTAATTAAGCAAATGGGAAAAAGATTAGATTTAAGAAACAGAATGAAAGGCATATCTTGTTGTCTTTAGGTGGGCAATGTGAGTGTATTTACACTGTAGATACCATCTCAGGCTCAGTACTGCAGCTTGTAGTTCATCCAGGCAGAAATAACCCTGTTTCCGCTGCTTCACTTCCACTCGTTGAGCAAGAAATTGGACTCAACTGTGTCCATTTTCAGGCATTCCAAAAATGCATCCATATTTGCACTGCAAGGTGTCACATCCCTTCAGTGCAGAAGAGGCCATTCAGCCCATTGAGTCTGCACTGACTCTCTGCCAGGGTATCTTACCCAGGCTCTCTCCCCTGCCCTATTCTGTTACCCCACACATTTACCACGGCTAATCCATCTCCTTTACACACCCTGGGACAATTTAGCATGGTCAGTTCTAACCCGCACGTCTTTGGACTGTGGGAGGAAACCAGAGCACCTGGACGAAATCCACGCAGACATCGGGAGAATGTGCAAACTCCACACAGTCCGTCAAGACCAGAATTGAACCCGGGTCCCTGGCTCGTGAGGCAGCAGTGCTAACCATTGTGCCACCGTGCCACCCATGCCAGAAGCCATCTTAGTGCAGGCATTAGTGTGAACTGTAGCTCAGAGTCGAGCTTTTCTACCCTAGTAAAGAGTAGAAAAGTCAAGTACTCGGAGACATAGGTTTAAGGTGCTTGGGGAAAAGTTTAGAGGAGATGTGTGAGGCACGTTTTTTACACAAAGGGTGCTGAATGCCTGGAACCCGCTGCCTGGGGAGATGATGAGAGTAGATTCAGTAGTGGCATTTAACGGGCATCTAAATGAATACATCAATAGGATGGGTAAGAGTGGCAGACTTGCATCCCTAAAGGACTATTCTGTTGCAATAGTTCATAGTGAGTCAGTGTGGTGGACTCCTCCTTCACCTCCAGGTGCTGTGCCCCAATAGGGCATTGGTAACCATGTACTTCCATTGGATTGGTCCATGACCATGCTTAGCAAAGCACTGCCAAAGTTCACCATTGCCTTCTGCAGTTACGGCTCATCAGGAGACTCTCCTGACTGTTTACCATCTGGCATCGGGTGTTTTGGACGGATCTACAGGCTAATATTCATAGAATAGCATAGAATCCCTACCGTGTAGAGTGAAGCCATTCGGCCCATTGAGTCTGCACTGACAACAATCCCACCCAGACCCTATCTGCGCAAGCCCCACATATTTACTCTGCGAATCCTCCTGACACTAAGGGGCAATTTAGCATGGGCCAATCCACCTAACCTGCACATCTTTGGACTGTAGGAGGAAACCGGAGCACCTGGAGGAAACATCACACGGACAGTGATCCGAGGCCAGAATTGAGCCTGTGTCCTTGGTGTTGTGAGGCAGCAGTGCTAACTAGTGCACAACCATGCGACATGATATGTGGGGTTATGAGAATAGGACCTAGATGGAATTGTGGTCAGTGCAAACTCAATGGGCCGAATGGCCTCCTTCTGCACTGTAGGGATTCTATGATACTCAACCCATTGGAGTAAATTATGACCGCACCTTCAGTGGCCATTAAGTGGTACTTGAGCTCTGACCCAGAAGTAGAAATGCACTTTATAGAGCCTTAGTTAGGCCACACTTGGAATATAGTGTTCAATTCTGGTCAGACAGATGTGGAGACTTTGGAGAGAGTACAGAAAAGATTTCCCAGGATGTTGCCTGGTATGGAGGGCATTAGCTATGAGGACAGGTTGGAGAAACTTGGTTTGTTCTCACTGGAGGTTGAGGGATGACCTGATAGAAGTCTACAAGATTATGAGAGGCATGGACAGAATGGATAGTCAGAAGCTTTTTCCCAGGTGGAAGAGTCAATTACTGGGGGGGGGACACATAGGTTTAAAGTGCAAGGGGCAAAGTTTAAAGGTCATGTACAAGGCAAGTTTTTGACACAGAGGAAGGTGGGTGCCTGGAACTCGCTGTCAGAGGAGGTAATGGATGCAGATACGATAGTGAGTTTTAAAGGATGTCTGGGCAAATATATGAATAGGATGGGAATGGAGGGATATGGTCCCCAGAAGCGTAGGGGGTTTAGTTCAGTCAGGCAGCATGGTCGGTGCAGGCTTGGGGGACCAAAAGGTTTGTTCCTGTGCTGTAATTTTCTTTGTTCTGTGTTCTATGCTACCATTGCACCACTCGGCCTCTGGTTGCTCTGGGTTCACACCTTGAGTGAGCAGCCTGGGCTTTGTGGAACTTTGCCCCCATGTGTGCCAGCCCAATGTGGGGGGGGGGGGGGCGGCACAGGACATGGCCACAATGGTTTTTTAAAAATGTGTCCATTTTAGCAGAAAGCATTGCTTCCAGCTTGTGATAAGTAGGGGGCAACTTGCAGGAAGCAACCACCCCCTCACACAACAATACTGCTTATGTGACACTCATCTTCTTTCAAAGAAGTAAGAAATCCTTGGTTTCGTATTAATGCAAAAAGGAAGCTGCAAATGGATTGTTAATATTCAGAGAATAATCCTTTGTATCAGGTTACTCGCGGTACCCGAATTTAAGGCTAAAACTCTTTTCCTTTGGATCATGATTCCTTGTATTTATTGTATTTTGTTTCTCGACAACTGTGGCCGGAACTCATGGAATATACCTCCTCCTGCCTCTCCACGCAGGAAATGTCAGAGCCTTCTGCTTTTGTTAGCACAACCTGAAATATTTATTCCTTCAGACCCGTGGCTCTCTTACTGACTGGTTTCAAATTACCTTCTTTCTCTTTAGATGAGGGTTCGGCGACCTACCTCCCGTACAGCTCAGAACGTGAACGGCTGTTTTTGGGAGTGTCTCCTGGCTCCCCAGTGCCCTGCCCTTGGTGGGAATGAGTCATGTACAACCTGCACAGAATTATACAGAACGCACAGCGGTGCTGGCAGATCCACATGAGCTTCCAAACACCAACCCCCGCACCATCACCATCCAAACCCCATTCACAAAGCCTTCAATTCCTTTCACCTTCAGTTGTCTATCTAACATCAAAGGACGAAGAACAAAGAACGGTACAAGAACAGGCCATTCGGCCCTCCAAGCCTGCACCGATCATGAAGCCAGCCTAAACTAAAACCATATGCACTTATGGATCCTGTATCCTTCCATTCACATTCTATTCATGTATTCATCAGATGCTCCTTAAATGCTGCTATTCTACCCACTCCTGCCACCTCCACAGGCAACGCGTTCCAGATATTGTGTAAAAAACTTGCCTCGCATGTGTCCTCGAAACTTCCCCCCATGCACCTTAAACCTATGCCCCCTAGAACTTGACTTTTCTACCCTAGGAGAGAGCATCTGATTATCCGCTCTGTCCATGCCACTCATAATCTTGTAAGCCTCTATCACGTCACCCCTCAACCTCTGTCGTTCTCATGAGAACAAATCAAGTTTAAAGTCATAGAATCCTACAGTGTAGAAGAAGGCCATTCGGCCCATTGAGTCTGCTCTGACCACAATCCCACCTAGGCCCTATCCCCATAACCATATGCGTTCTCCCTAGCTGGTTTATCCAACCTCTTCTCATAGCTAACACCCTCCAGACCAGGCAACATCCTGCACCCTCTCCAAAACATCCACATCCTTCTGATAGCGTGGCAACCAGAATTGTGTACAATATTCTAAATGAGGCCTAACTGAGGTTCTGTACAGCTGCAGCGTGACTTGCCAATTTTTTTATTCAATTCCCCAACCGATGAAGGCAAAGATCCTTGAATATGTCGATGCTGTTAACCTCAAACTAGGGAGGCCAGACGTCCAGCTTTAGGCCGGACAGTCCGGCTTTTGGGCACTCTGTCCTCCGTCTGGCGCCACATCGAGCCAGACATTAAATTGTCCTCCTTTTTTGGGTCTGACTGAAGGCCGTGACCAGCAGCTGGGAAAACCAATCGAAAATTGACACATCACGGTTATCCAATGGACGCTCTGCGCCCAATGACTGACAGCTACTTTATCCAATCCACGAGCTCCATTCGACTGAATTTAAAAAAACAACTAAAATGTAATCAATCACAGACCACGCTGCCATCAACACACACCCCTCCATGTGATTGACAGCTTTCTTAGCCAATCGCAACACATAGACCAATCGGAATGCGCTAAACCTGCGTGACTCTCAGCCCAGAGTCATCGCGTCATTCAGTTCGAACCGGGGCGAGGTCCTCCTTTTTGGAAATTTGGAAATGGCCACCCCTACCTCAAACAGTCCCCGTGGTGCAAAAGCCTGTCGTAATCACCCTCTCAGATACACAGAGCCTTGTTCATGCAACAAAATGTCAGAAGACATCTCACGGCAATGTCATCAGACAAAACATTGACATTAAACCAATAAGGCACTATTAGGTTAGATGATCAAGAGCAGGGTCAAAGAGGTAGACTTTAAGAGGCATCCTAAAGGAGGAGGGGTGGAGAAGGGCGGAGAAGTTTAGGGAGGGATTTCCAGAACTCGAATTCTGGCCAAATGAAAGCAATGGTGAAGCGATAAAATTTGGAAGAAGCACAAGTCCGAGTTGGAGGGGTGCAGGGATCTCCGAACATTGCATGGTTGGACGAGGTGACAGAGGTAGGAGAGGTTCATAAGCTCACAAGACATAGGAGCAGAATTAGGCCATTCGGCCCATTGAGTCTGCCCTGCCATTCGATCATGGGCTGATATGCTCCTCATCCCCATTTTCCTGCCTTCCCCACATAACCCTTCAACCCATTCCCAATTAAAAATCTGTCTCACTCCTCCTTAAATTTACTCACTGTCCTAGCATCCAGCGCACTTTGGAGAAGCAAATTTGACAGATTCACAACCCCTTGGGAGGAGTAATTTCTAATCAACTCTGTTTCAAATTTGCTATCCCTTATCCTAAGACTATGATGTTGAGGCCATGGAATTATTTGAAGGTTTGATTAGGGTTGGTGGTGGAAAGCTGGTGGATTCATGGCATTGTCCCTAAGCAAGTAGCTTACAGGGAACTGGGATCAAATCCCACAGTGGCAGATGGAGAAATTTGAATTCCTTAAAAATCTGGAATTAAAGAATCCAATGCTGACAACTGTGGTTAAGAACTGATTTGGTTCACTAATGTCTTTTAGGGAAGGAAATCTGCTGTCCTTACCTGGTCTGGCCTACATGTGACACCTGTCAACTTTTAAACACCCTCTTTAACAGCCACTCAGCTCAAGGGCAAACAGGGGTGGAGATCAAATGTTCACATTGCCAGGGTCACCCACATCCAATGAATAAAAAAGAATAATCTAAAGTTGACCCATTGACATGGTTCATCTCCAACCTTATCCAGTCCCGGTGAAAAACCATTGACCTGAAACATTAACTCTGTTTCTCTCTTTGATTTGACTTGATTTATTATTGTCACATGTATTAACATAGAGTGAGAAGTACTGTTTCTTGCGCACTATACAAAGCGTACCATCCATAGAGAAGGAAACGAGAAATTGCAGAATGTAGTGTTGCAGTCACAGCTAGGGTGTAGAGAAAGATCAACTTAATGCGAGATAAGTCCATTCAAAAGTCTGATGGCAGCAGGGAAGAAGCTGTTCTTGTTTCAGTTGGTATGTGTCCTCAGACTTTTGTATCTTTTTCCCAATGGAAGAAGGTGGAAGAGAGAATGTCTGGGGTGCGTGGGGTCCTTAATTATGCTGGCTGCTTTTCCAGGGCAGCGGGAAGTGTAGACAGAGTCAATGGATGGGAGGCTGGTTTGCCTGATGGACTGGGTTTCGTTCATGACCCTTTGTAGCTCTCTTGGTTGGAGCAGGAGCCATACCAAGCAGTGATATAAGCAGAAAGAATGTTTTCTATGGTGCACCTGTAAAGGTTGGTGAGGGAAGGTGCTGCCTTCCCTACTGAGTCTCCCCAGCATTTCCTGTTTGTGATCCTGATGTCCAGCATTCCAAATGTCTTCCTTTTTTGTAAACAGAAGAGCAATTGTTGCAACCTAATCTGTTGTATTAAGGATAAGCTGAACAATCGGTTAACTAGAAACAGGGGCAGCTCCAGGAAGGCTTTATTTTTTTCTTTATTCTAATACTGACCCCTGCTGGGGATAATGAACTTGTTAAGAAAACCAGTCTGACATTCGGCTTTCCATTGCAATGTTTGAACAGAAATCCTGCACAAATTGTGTAAAGTGAAGTGCAGAAGCCCCAGAAATAAATGCTTTCAAAGCGGTTACTTTTGCAGCTGATCTCTGTAGAGTGACGCTTATGAAAATGTTAAACCGTGGCCCCATCTACTCATTCAGGTAGACACTAAAAGATCCTATGCATTATTTTTGAAAAACAGCAAGAGAAATCTCCCCCGTGTCTGAGAGTTACGGGATTTTCCTGCCTTGCTCGCCCCAAAACTGTAAAATCCCATCTGCGGGCAACAGACTGTGTCCCACCCGCTACGATTCCCATGCCGGGGGGTGGGATTCTGTCCATATGCTGGAATTTTACACCACACCAGCCACGGGAATCAGAGGGGGCGAGAGGCAGAACATGAGAAGGTCCATTGATTTCAGGCAAGATTTCGGGACAAGCGAGGCCACAAAATACTGCGAGCAGGATCAAACAGTGCAGGAAAAGCCCTTGAACCCATCGAGTCTGCACTGACAATAACTACCACTAAAGTCGCACTAATCCCATTTCCCAGCACTTGTCCCATATCCTTGAATGTTATATTTCAAGTGCTCTTCCAAATTTTTTTAAAGGTTGTAAGGTTTCTGGCTTCCACTACCTTCCCACCAACTTCTGAGTGAAATCGTTTCTCTCTAATCCCCTCTGAAATCTCCTCCCCCTTACCCAAAACCCCCCTCAATATTGACCCCTCTCAGTCAGCATTTTACCCCTTGTGTAACATCACTAAAGCATTTGACCTGGTTATTTACTGCATTGTTATTTTTGGGAGTTGCCTGTGTGCAAATTGGCCACTGAGATGTCCACATGACAACAGCAACTACCTTCAGAAATGGCTAAAATGTCAGTAAGGCGTGTTGAGTTCTGAGAACATGAAGGGCACTACATAAATCTTCCTTTGTTTCCAGCTCCGTGGCCTGTATTTACCAGACCTGCCCAGCAGGTAAGATTTTACAGGTAAGATTCACTCTTTGGGCTGGGAAGGAGGGTCAGGATTCATATCAATCATGTCAGCAAGTGCAGCCAGTGTAGTGATATATCCCGATGAGATTTATTCTTCATATTGTGTTTGCAAAGCAACAAGCAGATGGCAAGTCATTTTTTTGTCAGGACCTTGGGAAGTTTCACATATATGGAATGAATCATAGAACCATGGTATTGTAGAAATTTGCAGAATGGACGAAGGCCATTCAGCCCATTGTGTCCATGCTAGCCAACAAAAAGCCACCTAGCCTTATCCTATTTTCCACATCTGATCCATAGCTTTGTCGGTTTAACATTTTAATGCTAAAAGGATTTCTGCCTCTAACAACCTTTTGCTGGCAGCACAGTGACACAGTGATTAGCACTGCTGCCTCACAGTGCCAGGGACCCGGGTTCGATTCATGGCTTGGGTCACTGACTTGCACATTCTCCCCATGTCTGCATGGGTTTCCTTCAGGTGCTCCGGTTTCCTCCCACAGTCCGAAAGCCATGGTCATTGGTGCACTGGCCATGCTAAATTCTTCTCAGTGTACCCAAACAGGTGTGGTGGAGTAGCATGGCAAGGTGGCACAGTGGTTAGCACAGTGGTTGTAGGTCTGTAGCAGGTTACAGAGTCAGGGAGAGGTGTGGTTTGTAGGTCTGACAGAAGTTACAGATGTGGAGATGCTGGCGTTGGACTGGGGTAAACGCAGTAAGAAGTCTCACAACACCAGGTTAAAGTCCAACCAGTTTATTTGGCAGCTCAAGCTTTCGGAGCACTACTCCTTCATCAGGTGAGTGAGGACTTGTGTTCGCAAACAGGGCACATAAAGACACAAACTGCTGTCACAGACATTCAGCCTCTGATCTTCGGGTAAGCGTTTTCCAAGGCGACCTTCACAACACACGACAACGCAGAATCGCTGAGCAGAAACTGATAGCCAAGTTCTGCACACATGAGGACGGCCTCAACCAGAATCTTGGGTTCATATCACATTATCTGTAATCCCCATGATTTGCCTGGGCTTGTAAAATTTCACTCCAGCCCTCACTGGAGACAATACACATCTCTTTAACCTGTGCTTGGCCCTCTCTCCACTCACACTGTCTGTATCTTTAAGACCTGATTCCCTGTAAAGATTCACATTCCAACCATTATCTTGTAAATTGAGTTTGCGTCTGTATATACCCTGTTTGTGAACACAACTCCCACTCACCTAATGAAGGAGCAGCACTCCGAAAGCTAGCGCTGCCAAATAAACCTGTTAGACTTTAATCTGGGGTTGTGAGACTTCTTATGGAAGTTACAGAGTCAGGAAGAGGTGAGGTTCGTATGTCCGTCAGAGGTTACAGAATCAGGGAGGGGTGAGGTTTGTATGTCCGTCAGAGGTTACAGAATCAGGGAGGGGTGAGGCCAGGGAGAGATTAGAAAACAAATAGTAAATGAAGGGGTTAAAATGTTCCAAAGTTAAAAGTTTATTTATTTGTCACAAGTAGGCTTACATTAACACTGCAATTAAGTTACTGTGAAAATCCCCTAGTCACCACACTCAGGTGCGTGTTCTGGTGCGCTGAGGGAAGAATTTAGCACGGCCAATGCACCCAACCAGCATGTCTTTCAGACTGTGACAGGAAACCAGGGCACCCAGAGGAAGCCCACACAGACACGGGGAGAACATGCAGACTCCACACAGACAGTGACCCAAGCTGGGAATTGAACCCAGGTCCCTAGCACTGTGAGGCAGTAATGCTAACCACTGTGCCACCGTATTCTGTGTAGTGTCTGGCTATGAGCACATTAAGATATTTGTGTGAAATTCCTCGGTCTGCTATTGCTATGAAATCATTAATCCTGCGCTGTTTGCAATCTTGCAAATGGCCACTGTGTTGTAGTGTTAATGAGGGTTAAAGAAAGTCAGTGTTACTGCGTCTAACTGCTGTGCACTGGCCAGTATCCTCTGCAATTTTAATTTTGTTGTTCAAATGTTAGTCAGTTGGAAACGTGACACCTTAAAGGGGAGAATTGGAGAGTGGCGTGACTGCACACACACACACACACACACACACAGCCTAGAAGGGAACATTGGCGCTAACTCTTGCATTGATGAGTGGGTGGTACGCACCCCTGCCTGTTAGGTGAGGGCAGGATCAGACTTTCTTGTGATGCCCCTGTTGTCAAATGTCTAGCCTTATGTCTAGCAAGCAAAATACGGAGCGATGAGGAGAAGGCTGTTTTTGGAAAGAGTGAGTGGGTGGAGCACAGTAAAGCACAGGATGATTTCACCCCACCTTTGACCTTTACTATACTAATTACTATTTTGCGAAGCAATTCATCTTTTGGTGACAAAAGTAACTTGGAGAGGGCAAAGGGTTAATTAACCAATATCCCAATGTTAATAATGATTAACTAATTAAAATATTCTGTAATCATTAAAACCAGTGGCAATGGAGGTTGAGAAGATATCTAATTAACAGAGCAAGGCCAAATTCTAATTTGCGGGGACAGAAACTAGCCTGATGTTAATTTATCTCCTGGAGTGATCGCTCAATCATCAGCAACACGGGTTTACTTTGCAGCAACAAAATGGATCATCCAGTTTGGAGATTTCCGTCCAAACAGCAGTAGAAAGTGGTGTTCTCCAAGGGTCAGTGCTGCCGTTTTCTCATATCTGTAACTGATTTGGATGTGAAGAAATTTACCAATGATACTAAACTTGAAGGTTTGGCTGTTGACCACCTTGGGCATGAATAGGCATGCAGAACAGGCAGACGGGTGGCAAATGGAATTTAACTCATTTGTCAGATGGTGCATTTTGACAAAAGCGAAAGTGCGGTGTGTAATAGACTTAATTGCAAATCCCAAAGAGCGCGCAGGGATTGGGAGACCTGGGGTGCATGTGTAGAAGTCGCTTCTTGGCCTTTGAGCTAAGCTTCAAATTTTTAGGTGTCCAGATCACCAACAACCTGTCCTGGTTCCCCCCCCCAATGCCGACACTATCGTTAAGAAAGCCCACCGTCGCCTCTACTTTCTCAGAAGATGCAGGAAATTTGGCACGTCAGCTATGGCTCTCACCAACATTTATAGATGCACCATAGAAAACATTCTTTCTGGTTGTATCACTGCTTGGTGTGGATCCTGCTTTGCCCAAGACCGCAAGAAACTACAAAAGGTCATGAATGAAGCCCAATCCATCACGCAAACCAGCCTCCCATCCATTGACTCCATCTACACTTCCCACTGCCTTGACAAAGTAGCCAGCATAATTAAGGACCCCACGCACCCCGGACATTCCCTCTTCCACCTCCTTCCATCAGGAAAAAGATACAAAAGTCTGAGACCACGTACCAACCGACTCAAGAACAGCTTCTTCCCTGCTGCTGCCAGACTTTTGAATGGACCTACCTTGCATTAAGTTGGTTTTTCTCTACACCCTAGCTATGACTACATTCTGCACTCTCTTGTTTCCTTCTCTATGAATGGTATGTTTTGCCTGTATAGCATGCAAGAAACAATACTTTTCACTCTACGCTAATACATGTGACAATAATAAATCAAATCAAAATCAAATCAAGATCAAGCATCAGATCAAGCCCAAGATGCGGGCGCGATGTCTTATCTTGTCAGCTTGGATCCTGTTTGTCTCTCTTGTGGGGACCGTGAATTGGATTCAACTGGAATTTGAATCTGGTTTTTGGAGGGCCATGATAAATTGCCCCTTAGCATCAGGGGGATTAGCTAGCGTAAATGTATGGGGTTGTGGGTATAGGGCCTGGGTGGGATTGCAGTCCGTGCAAGCTCGATGGGCTGAATGGCCTCCTTCTGCACTGTAAGGATTCTATAACTAGGAGACAAGAGAGGCAGAAGGTATTTGAGTGCAAATGCTTTTATGCAGTGAATGGTGACAACCTGGAACTCATATCCACAAGGAAGAGGAGACAATCGAAAGGAAGCTGGGTGGGAACTTGACCAAAATGAACCTGCGTGGATCGAGATGGAGAATGGCTCTGACTAGATTGCTCTTCAGAGAGATGTCGTGGACTCAATGGGCTGAATGGCCTCATTCTATGCTGTAATCTTTGAGTTGAATTTTGCTACTCTGGCTGCTGGGAATGGAAGCTATGGGTGATTACAGTTTGTGGAACCAGAGCTATATTTTAATGGAAACTAAATCAAAGCCATCCCTATTAAGGACAGCATCCCATCGCCAGGAGCTATTGGCCAGTTGCTGGTTTGGCAGAGATCCTGATGGGTGGATGGTTAAAATCTCCTTAACTTAAGACGTATGACTCGGAGGACATCAGTCTGGTCAGCAGAGTGGGAGAGATTTCACAACCTTCTGTGTAAAATTAAACATTCCCCTTGTCCTCTGTTTTTTACATTTCAGAGAGAGACCAAGGGAGGGAGAACGAGAAGCTCAAGGAGGAAGGAGCAATGTGGGGGGGGGGGGGGGGGGGGGGTGTGTGTGTGTGTGTGTGTGTGTGGAAAATGCCAAAGAAGGGTCGCATGGAAAATGTCTCTTAAATGTCTTTGTCAAGAGATGGGACAGAAATGTTGAAGGAGCATACTCGGATTTCTCTACAGAGAGCTAAAACTAAATAGTTAAATAATATTAAATCGTGATTAAATACAGCCATTAGGAAGATGATACAAGGTCTAAGTCTAAAGTATGTTGTCTAACATGAGAAAGACTGCATTGCAGCATTCTAGAAGCCCCACAGTACAGGAGGAGGCCATTCAGCCCATCAAGTCTGCACTGACCCTCCGAAAGAGCACTCTATCTGGGCCCACTGACTCGCCCTATCCCCATAACCTCACGCAGTTACCACGGCCAATCCACCTAACCTGCACATCTTTGGACACTGAGGGGCAATCTAGCATGGTCAATCCATCTAACCTGCACATCTTTGGACACTGAGGGGCAATCTAGCGTGGTCAATCCACCTAACCTGCACATCTTTGGACACTGAGGGGCAATCTAGCATGGTCAATCCATCTAACCTGCACATCTTTGGACACTGAGGGGCAATCTAGCATGGTCAATCCACCTAACCTGCACATCTTTGGACACTGAGGGGCAATCTAGCGTGGTCAATCCATCCAACCTGCACATCTTTTGACTGTGGGAGGAAACCAGAGCATTTGAAAGAAACCCACGCAGATATGGGGAGAATGTGCAGCGACAGTGACTCAAGCCGAGAATCGAACCCGGGTCCTTGACACAGTGAGGCAGCAGTGCTAACCACTGTGCCACCGAACAGGCTCTGATCTAATTGCGGTCTCAACTCCACTTTCCATAACCCTGGAACTGGTGTGGCTACTATGAGTTGGTAAATTGTCAGGTTTTTTTTGTTGTGTTGCTCGCTCCGAGACAGTGAATTTAGAAAGCGGATGGTGGCTGGATCAAAGCCAAATTGGAAATTTGGATTTTGATTAGTCTAAACACAGGATTATTGAGAAAGCCTGTCACCACAGGCTGCAGACAGAATATCTGATAAACTGCCAGAGAGCCCGAATCTAATGACAGGCAATTGGACAGGAAACCATGAGTTCACTTCAACAACAGGAAAAAACAGGTTTCACAGTTTCTGACTTAAAAACACGACCCTGATGAGGGTGACCCTTGTAAATCTGTGTTTGTGTGAGTAAATATTGGCAGCTCTCATCAGGTTGGCATTTGCTGGCCTCGGGGGAGTAATGGTTTCACAGTCAGGGCTTCTCAAAAAACCTTCAGGCCCGGACTGGGCCCACCGTAGGAAATGAAAATTGACGTTTTAGTTTGAACTCGACAACCCCTAGCAATCACACTAATAGCCTCGGCTCGAGGGCTCCGTCAGATCTGATAGGCCTCACAGCTCCTGAAGGTCTCTAATACACCGTGCTAGCCACCCATGTCAGTACTGGAATTAAAGTTAAACCTTATTTATTAGTCACAAGTCGGCTTGCATTAACACTGCAATGAAGTTACTGTGAAAATCCACTCATCGCCACACTCCAGCACCTGTTCGGGTACACTGAGGGAGAATTTAGCACAGCCAATCCACCCTAACCAGCATGTCTTTCGGACTGTGGGAGGAAACTGGGGTGCCCGGAGAAAACCCACGCAGACACGGGGAGAATGTGCAAACTCCACACAGACAGTACTCAAGCCAGGAATCAAAGCTAGATCCCCTCATCAACGGTGATCCTTTTAGAGAGCGCAGGCTGCCAAATGCTCAACACATTCCATTTATTCAACATATACGGGAGGTGGAATACTTGGCTGACCAGATGTTGGTTGATACAAATTTTGTTTTAGCAATCATAGAATAGAATCATAGAATCCCTACAGTGTGAAGAAGGCCATTCAGCCCATCAGGCCTGCACTGACTCTTACCCAGGCCCTATCCAAGTAACCTCACATATTCACACATATTATCTCCCTCACCTATATATATCTTGGGACACTTAGGGGCAAGGAGGGAACCGAGTGCAGGGTGTCGAAATTTGCTGATGACACCAAGATTGGGGGAACGGCAAATTGTGCGGAGGGTGTGGAGAGTCTGCAGAAGGATCTAGATAGGCTGGGCGAATGGGCCAGGAAATGGCAAATGGAATTTAATGTTGGCAAGTGTGAGGTGGTCCACTTTGGTAGGAAGAATGGTAGGAAGGACTATTACTTACGTGGCGAAAAACTGCAGCAGGCGACGGTGCAGAGGGACCTCGGGGTCCTTGTGCATGAATCGCAAAAACCCAGCTTGCAGGTGCAGCAGGTGGTCAGGAAGGCGAATGGGATGCTGGCCTTCATAGCGAGGGGGATTGAATATAAAAGTAGGGAGGTCTTGCTGCAGCTGTATAGGGCATTGGTGAGGCCGCAGCTGGAGTACTGTGTGCAGTTTTGGGCGCCGCACCTGCGCAAGGATATTTTGGCCCTGGAGGGAGTGCAGAGGAGGTTTACTAGGCTGATACCGGAGTTGAGGGGATTGAGCTATGAGGAGAGGCTGAATAAACTAGGCTTGTACTCGTTAGAGTTTAGAAGAATGAGGGGAGATCTCATTGAGACGTATAAGATGATGAATGGGATGGATAGGATAGAGGTGGAGAGACTCTTCCCGCTCAAAAAAGACAGTAGGACTAGGGGGCACAGCCTCAAGATAAAGGGGAGGCGGTTTAGAACGGAGTTGAGGAGGAACTTCTTCACTCAAAGGGTGGTGAATCTCTGGAATTCTCTGCCCGTTGAAGTGGTGGAGGCTGCCTCGCTAAATATTTTTAAGAAGCGGGTTGATGGGTTTTTGATAAGAGAAGGGATTAAGGGTTATGGGGAGAGGGCGGGAAAGTGGAACTGAGCCACGACAGATCAGCCATGATCTTATTGAATGGCGGGGCAGGCTCGAAGGGCTAGATGGCCTACTCCTGCTCCTATTTCTTATGTTCTTATGTTCTTAATTTCGCAAGGCCTATTCACCTAACCTGCACATTTTTGGACTGTGGGAGGAAACTGGAGAACCCACAGCATGGTGGAACAGTGGGTTAGCACTGCTGCCTTACAGTGCCAGGGACCCAGGTTCGATTCTCGGCTTGGATGACTGTCTGCAGAGTCTGCACATTCTCCTTGTGACGGCGTTGGTTTCCTCCAGGTGCTCCGGTTTCCTCCCATAGTCCAAAGATGTGTGGGTTAGGTGGACTGGCCAGGCTAAATTACCCCTTAGTGTCAGGGGAACTAGCTAGGGTTCATGCAGGGGGTTATGGGAATAGGGCTTAGGTGGGATTGTGGTCAAGTGCAGACTCGATGGGCAGAATCGCCTCCTTCTGTGCTGTAGGATTCTATGAACCCGGAGAAAACATATGCAGGCGTGGGGAGAACTTGTCAACTCCACACAGTCACCCAAGGCCGGATTCGAACTTGGGTTTTGCTGCTGTGAGGTAGCAGTGCCAACCACTCTTAAAGAAGTGCCTGAGTTTCCTGCATGCAGAATTGAAAAGATTGAGAGTAGCTTACCAATCTGAGGCAGAGTAGACAATGACACTGTGGCCACCCACAAACTACAGATCAGCTATGTCTAGGGTGGTCAGTTTAGTTTTGGCACAATCCTGTCCTCCCACCTTTCACAGAACTTCCCTTTCATTCTTCTACTCAGCCTCCTCTTTCCTATAGCTCAGCATCCAGTTACCTTTCAAATTTTCCTCAGTTTGAATGGAAGGTTATCAAGCTGAAATGTTGACTGGAATTTTCCAGCAGCTAACCAGCACATCTTTCTGACTGTGGGAAGAAACTGGAGCACCCGGAGGAAACCTTCACGGGCACGGAGAGAACGTGCAAACTCATACAGGCAGTGACCTGAGCCAGGAATCGAACCGGGCTCCCAGGTGCTGTGAGGCAGCAATGCTGCCCACTGTGTGCCACCTACACACTTCTCATCCTGATTGTTGTCTCCTCTTTGTGGAGAAGTAGGGGGTTACACTTTTGACTTGTGTTCAGGGCACGAGACTGGTATTGTGCGTTGATGCCCAACTCCCACCTCCCATGACTGAGACTGCCTGGCCACGAAAGAGGCAGAGGAGATTTACCAGGATGTCACCCGGGATGGAACATTTGAGTTATGAAGAGAGGTTGGATAGGCTTGGGTTGTTTGCGTTGGAGGAGAGAAGACTGAGGGTTGACCCAATTGAGGTGTACAAGATTATGAGGGGCATGGACAGAGTGGATAGGAAGTAGTTGTTCCCCTTAGTTGAAGGGTCAGTTACGAGGGGACACAGGTTAAAAGTAAGGGATGGGATGTTTAGAGGGATTTGAGGAAAAACCTTTTTACTCAGCGAGTGATGACGATCTGGACTGCGCTGCCTGGGAGGGTGTTGTAGGGGGATATCTCACATCTTTTAAAAAGTACCTGGATGAGTTCTTGGCAACCGTAACCTTCAAGACTATGGGCCAAGTGCTGGCAAGTGGGATTAAAGCTTATGTATTAGTCACAGGTAGGCTTACATTAACATTGCAATGAAGTTACTGTGAAAATCCCCTAGTGGCCAGACTCCGCTGCCTGTTTGGGTACACTGAGGGAGAATTTATGGCCAGTGCACCTAACCAGCATGTCTTTGGACTGTGGGAGGAAACCGGAGCAACCGGAGAAAACCCATGCAGACGTGGGGAGAATGCGCAGACTCCGGACAGTGACCCAAGCTGGGAATTGAACCTTAGTCCTTGGCACTGGGAGGCAGCGTTGCTAACCACTGTGCCACCGTGCTGCCCCTCTGCTATCCATGTAGGTGGACAGGTCAGAGCATTTCACGTGTCGGTGCAGACCAGGTGGGTCGAAGAGCCTTTACTGCAGCGTAGTGATTCTGTGACAGCTGACCAGTTACCAGTTCCCAAGGCCGGCTTTGCAACCAGAACGCAAGGTCGAGAATTTGACCCCTGTCCACGTCCCTCGAAATGTTCGTTAATCTCTTCCCTCCGCCCAGCAGAGAGGGATCTGTGATCTGAGTCTGTAAGACAAGTTGTCTGTCTGTTGACAAACAGTAGCAATAAAATATGCGTCAAAGGTCAGATGAAATCTGTTTCCCTTAAACTCAGCGAGGTTAGATTGTCCAGCTGATGAATCCTGGCTTGTAAAACTGAGCAGCTCCTTACATTTTATACTGTCAGTGATTAATCCCGTCTTAGTAAATTACTCTGAGGAGTCATGGGCCCCCTGGGTTACTGCAGAACATCATCACATAAAGCTGGCTTAGTTTTAATTAAATTTCTTTTAATTAATGTCCTTGAAAGTCTTATTAGACGCAGTAATTGATTTCACCTGGGTATGTGGTCAGACATGTACTTGGTTATTTGTTTAGGTTTCTTTGCTTTGTGAAGCTGGAGAAACGAGTGGGGCAATGATACTTTGACACAGAAATGTGCGCATTTCACACAGGAAGGAGTGGTTTCCTTGGGGGCCGTTTGTTCTGGGAGCGAGTGTACAATGTGGGGTGACCCTCAATCAGAAAGAACAGTGCAGTAGCAGGTTCAGCAACATGAGCTGGACAGGGAACTAGTGCTGCAGTCAGTCTCAATCTCCATTTATTACAGAGGTTAAAAAAAGTCAAGGACATGTTTGTCCCTATCCATCACAACCTCTGCTCTGCACACACGCCTGTGTGCATGTCATGTGTATGTGTGTGTGTGTGTGTGTATGTTTGTGAGTACAATTGTGCATTGTGTGTCTGGGTGTGCAATGAAGTTATTGTGGAAATCCCCTAGTCACCACACTCCAGCATCTGTTCGGGTGCACTGAGAGAGAATTTAGCGTGGGCAATGCACCTAACCAGCACGTCTTTTGGACTGTGGGAGGAAACCGGACTGTCTGGAGGGAACCCCCCGCAGACACAGGGAGATCATGCAGACTCCACACATTCAGTGAACCAAGCTGGGAACCCAGGTTCCTGGCGCTGTGAGGCAGCAGTGCTAATCACTGTGCCACCGTGTATTGCCTTCTTCGGTTGTAAGTGCCAGCTGGCACCATTTACTCCCTGCATTTCACATTATTTGGCAGGGTGGCACGGTGGTTAGCACTCATTCTTCACAACACCAGCAATCCAGGCTTGATTCCCAGCTCGGGTCACTGTCTGTGTGGAGTCTGCACATTCTCCCCATGTCTGCATGGGTTTTCTCCAGGTGCTCCAGTTTCTTCCCATATTCTGAAAGACGCGCTGGTTAGGGTGCATTGACCTGAACTGTGGGGACTAGGGGAATTTCACAGTAACTTCATTGCAGTGTTAATGTAAGCCTTACTTGTGACACCAGTAAATAAATAGCTTAAAACTTACTCACCTGGTGTTGTGTATTGTCACAATTTGAGGCAAGCGAGGGGTCATTCACAGCAACAACATATGTTTGAAGAGGGGCTTGAATTCAGAAAACAATCCAAAGGCTTTCTGAATGTTACAAACAGATTACAACACCGAGTCACTAAAGAGAGGCTAACCAGGTAGAACATAGAACATTACAGCGCAGTACAGGCCCTTCGGCCCTCAATGTTGCACCGACCAGTGGAACCAATCCAATGACCCTCTAACCTAGACTATTCCAATATTATCCATATGCCTATCCAATGACCATTTGAATGCCCTAAAAGCTTGGTTAAAGAGGTAGGTTTTAGGCAGTACCTTAAAGGAGGAATGTGACACCCAGATCCCTCTGCCTGGAAGCATTTTGAATCTGCTTTCCATCTAGATAATAATTTGCCTTTCAATTTGTTTCTGCCAAAATACAGCCTCACACTTATCCACATTAAACTCCATTGGCCAAATTTTGGTCCATGCTTCTATCCTATCTATATCCATTTGTAAAATCTTTATATCCTCTTCACTGCCTGCTTTATCACTATTTTAATATCGTCCGCAAATTTTGCTATGTTCATAGAATCATAGAATCCTACGGTGCAGGGCAAGCCATTCGGCCCATCGAGTCCACACCGACCACAATCCCACCCAGGCCCTATCCCCATAACCCTGTGCATTTACCCTAGCTAGTGCCCCTGATACTAAGCATAGCCAATCCACCCATCCTGCGCATCTTTGGACTGTGGGAGGAAACCGGAGCATCCGAAGGAAATCCAGGCAAACACGGGGAGAATGTGCAAACTACATACAGATAGTCACCCAAAGCTGGAATTGAAGCCGGGTCCCTGGTGCTGCGAGGCAGCAGTGCTAAGCACTGTGCACTATTACACTCTGCCCCTGCTTGTAGATCATTTATATAGATTGTAAACAGTTGAGGTCTGAGGACTGACCCCTGCGGCACCCCACTGGTTACATTTTGCCAGCTAGAGAAGCACCCATTTCTCTCAGCCCTCTGCTTTCTGACATCAGCCATTCCTGAGCCCAATCCAGTACTCAACCCCCCATCGCCTCCAACCTCATCTTCAGATCAGTCTTTTATGTACCTAGACAACTGAAGCTGTGGCGGCAAGAGAGGAAAGATTCAAATCAGGGGTGTGCCAGAGCCCTGAGTTAGGGGAGCACAGATATCCCAGAGGGATGATAGAGATGACAGAAATAAGGAGGGGAGAGGCCGTGGACGGATGGGAAAACAAGGATGGAAATTTCTAAATCGGGATCTTGCTTAACTGTGGGCCAATGTGGCGAGCACAAAGGGTGAGAGGAGAACAGGATTTGGTAAGAGTTTAGACCCAGGATGACTTTGGATGACTTTGGGGCGGCACTGTGGCACAGTGGTTAGCACTGCTGCCTCACAGTGCCAGGGACCTGGGTTCGATTCCTGGCTTGGGCCGCTGTTTATGTGGAGTTTGCACGTTCTACCCCGTGTCTATGTGGGTTTCCTCCGGATGCTCCAGTTTCATCCCACAGTCCAAAGATGTGTGGGTCAGGCTGATTGGCCGTGCTAATTTTCCACTTAGTGTAAGGGGAGCTAAGTGTCAGGGTAAATATGTGGGGCGACGGGGATAGGGGCTGGGTGGTTGGTGCTGACTCGATGGGCCAAATGGCCTCCCTCTGCACTGTAGGGATTCTGAACAGAGGGTAAAATGTGGGGGGCCAGCCATAGGAACGGTTGAGTCTGGAGATGTCAAAGGCATGAATGAAGGTTTCAACAGCGGATAAGCTTCAGGGTTGAAGTCTGGTGAGGTTTGCAGGCGGGCAAACAGAAGATACACAGAGGGTAGCTGTTGACTTGAGAACGATATCAATGGTTTGGTTGAGTGGGCAGAGACGTGGCAAATGGAAAAGTGTGAGGTATTTGGGGAGGGCAAACGAAGCAAGGAAATACCCAATATGTGGAACAATATTGAGAGGAGTTGAGAGGCCTTGGAGAGAATGTCCACAGGCCCCTGAAGATGGACAAGGTGATAAAGAAAGCACATGGAATGTTTCCTTTTATTGGTGAGGTATTGAATACAAAAGCAGGGATGTGATGACAGAACTATATAAAACACTGGATAGGCCACAGTGTATAGTTCTGGACACATTTAGCTCTGGAGAGAGTGCAGAGGAGATTTATAAGAATGTGGCCAGGGCTTGAAAATTGCAGCTATGAGGAGACAGTGGATAAACAGTGTTTTCCTTAGAACGGAGGAGACTAAGGGGGTGACCTAACTGAGGGGCTGAAATAGGATAGACAGGAAAGGCTTGTTCTCCCATAGCTGAGGAGTCAGTTCCCATAAGGTGGTAGAAGGATTAGCGAGGACATGAGGAGAAACTATTTCACCCAGAGGGTGGTGAGGGAGTGGAATTCAGTGCCTAAGTTTAAGCTGAAGTTTATTTATTAGTGCCACAAGTAGGCTTACATTAACACTGCAATGAAGTTACTGTGAAAATCCCCTCGTCACCACAGTGGTTGAGGCTGAAATGCCCAACTCATTAGAAGGTCCTTGGATCTGTATCTGAAGTGCTGGAACCTGCACTCGACAGAAGAGAGGCTGGGAAAATGGGATTAAAATGAGTGGCTAGTTTGGCCGGTGTAGACATAATGGATGGGCTGAATGGCCTCTTGGTGTACTCTAACCTTTTTTGCGGTGCTGTGGTTATAGATGGTCTCAGTGATATCTCAAACATGTTTTCAGAAACACATCTCGGGGTCAGATCTGACATTAAGATTGTGAACAGACAGACTTGGTTTCATCTCAGACTGTAGCCAGGGAACAGAGTTACAGCAGTGACTGAAAACAATGGAGCCAGTCTTTAATCGCTTGGTGCTAAAGAGTAAAGGTCATACTAAGGTAGGGAAAGTCTGAAAACGATTCAGATACTTTTTGAGACTGGCATAAAAAGGAGCGCTGTGAGTCGATAAAGACAGTTCAATCATGTTGTTACTGGTTCCATCTGTAGCTTTATGCTGCCTCTTGCTGGCCTGTTGTTGTAATTACACATTCTTGTCTGTTGTCAGCGACTTGCCAGAGATGTTTAAAATCTTCCTTTTCCCATCACATCAGTTTTTGTTGGGAAATGGTTACGCAGTCAGGAGCAAGAACCTAATCTTTCCTCTCCTGGGAGCAATGTTCATTCTGGCCATCTCTGATATGCCTTCTGCTGTTCTTGTGGAAGTCAGTTTTAAAGTTTATTTTTTGAAGTTTATCAGTTTCACAAGCAGGCTTACATTAACACTGCAATGACTCTCAGCAACTTTGACAGATGCACCAAAGAAAGCATTGTTTCTGGTTGTATCACAGCTCGTTATGGGCTCCTGCTCTGCCCAAGATCACACGGAACTACAAAAGGTCATGAATGTAGCCCAATCCCTCACTCAAACCAGCCTCCCATCCACTGACTCTGTCTACACTTCCCGCTGCCTTGGAAAAGCCACCAGCATTATTAAGGATCCCACGCACCCCAGACATTCTCTCTTCCACCTTCTTCAGTCGGGAAAAAGATACAAAAGTTTGAGGTCACGTACCAATGGACTCAAGAACAGCTTCTTCCCTGCTGCTGTCAGACTTTTGAATGGACCTACCTTGCATTAAGTTGATCTTTCTCTACACCCTAACTATGACTGTAACACTACATTCCTCTCCTTTCCTTCTCCATGAACGGTATGCTTTGTCTGTATAACGCACAAGAAACAATGCTTTTCACTGTATGTTAATACATGTGACAATAATAAATCAAATCAAATCAAGTTACTGTGAAAATCCCCTAGTCGCCACACTCCAGTGCCTGTTTGGGTAAACTGAGGGAGAATTTAGCACAGCCAATGCATCCAACCAGCATGTTTTTCGGACTGCGGGAGGAACTTGGAACACCCAGAGGAAACCCACACAGACATGGGGAGAACATGCGGATCACACTGGGCCTGGTGTCCTTGATTTTCTAAGGTTTATTGATAGAGAAAATGCACTCATGGGCTGGTAACACGTTGTAGTTCAATGAACAGAAATAATTGAGTATAATGTAATCATTGTGAAAAATCACATGCGCTAACTTCACTGTCTGTACCTGAATGACAGTGGACCGGACATTCCAGCCGCATTCACCCCAAGACCAGGAAATCCCGCCCAAGGTCAACGGATTTTTGCACTGTCCACATCCCACCCGCTACGATTCCCATGGCAGGCTGGGGGAGGGAAGGAGTTCCGCCCAGTGGGTGTATTTACTCATTGCATTAACTTTGCTTGGCTGGTCACATTCAGGCATCACTGGCAGGCAAAAATAGGGTGGATAAAGGAAACCAGTAGATGTAATATACTTGGATTTTCAAACGGCATTTAGTAGGGAGTCACAGAAAATGTTAATATGCAAGATAAAGGTTATCATAAAATTACTACAGTGCAGAAGGAGACCATTTGGCCCATCGAGTCTTCACCAATCACAATCCCACCCAGGCCCTATTCCCATAACCCCGCATATTTACCCTGCAAATCCCCTAACACTAGGGTCAATTTAGCGTGGCCAACCCACAATTTAGCATCAACCTAACCCACACATCTTTGGGCTGTGGGAGGAAACCAAAGCACCCGGAGGAAACCCACGCAGACACGGGGAGAATGTGCAGACTCCGCACAGACAGTGACCCAAGCCAGGAATCAAACCCGGGTCCCTGGTGCTGTGAGGCAGCAGTGTTAGTCACCATGCTGCCATGCCACCCCAGGTTTGTGAAATAAAAGCAGAAAGTGCCAGAAAGAATCAGAAGATCTGACAGCATCTGAGGAGAGAGAAGCAGAGTTGACATTTCAAGTCCATTATGATTCTTCTTCAAGATGGTGCCATGAGATTATTGATTCTCTCCTGAGAGGGCAAGTTTAATGTTTGGTGACACCTCCAACAATGTAGCCCTGCCTCAATGCCGGCACTGGGCATATTTGCCTGAATAGTCCTAGAGATACATCTATAATGAGGAAGATAATGTTGACACTGGGAGCATGGTGCAGCACGTTGGCACAGTGGTCAATACTGCTGCCTCACAGTGCCAAGAACCTGGGTTCAATTCCGGCCTTGGGTGACTGTTTGTGCGGAGTCTGCACGTCCTCCCCATATCTGCATGGGTTTCCTCCATGTGTTCTGGTTTCCTCCCACAGTCCAAAGATGTGCAGGTTAAGTGGATTGGCCATGTTAAATTGCCCCATAATGTCCAAAGATGCGCAGGCTAGTTGGATTGGCCATGCTAAATTGCCCCATAATGTCCAAAGATGCGCAGGCTAGTTGGATTGGCCATGCTAAATTGCCCCATAATGTCCAAAGATGCGCAAGTTAGATGGATTGGCCATGCTAAATTGCTCCTTAGTGTCCAAAGATGTGCAGATTAGGTGGATTGACCATGCTAAGTTGCCCCTTAGTGTCCAAAGATGTGTAGGTTAGATGGATTAGCAGGGTAAATCTGTGGGGTTATGGGGATACGGTCTGGGTGGGGTTATTGTTCAGAGCAGGCCTGATGGGCCAAATGGCCTCCTACTGCACTGTGGGGTTTCTATTCTATTTCCAATCCTGGGACACTCTCTGTAAATTCTCCTGTGCTGACCTTACACTGATTGACTTCTCCTGTACTGGTAAAAGCTATAATGAAAGATCAGTGGCCATTAGTGGCAAGGGTACCCAAGCTAAATAAGTGGATGTCTCTCCTGGAGTAACAGCTTTGCCACCATCAGATACTTTAGCCTCTAATCTGATACGGAACCCTTGTGGGCAGAATGGCAATCAGCACCGCACCCAGTGCATTCCAAAGAAGATCAGCAATGATCAAAAGCAACAACCAATCATTCTCATTCAGCTACAAGAAGGAAAAGTTCTGCAGATGTTGGAAAGCTGGAATATAAACAGAGAGTGCTGGGAAACACTCAGAGGTCAGTCAGGGTCTGTAGGGAAAGAAAGGGGAGTTAACAGTTGTGAATGAATGTCCTGGGTCACACTTTCTGGCAGTGAGGCCAGCTCAGCATTGCTGCCAGAATTAGACCCCCTAAACAGTGCTCTCCATGCTCACTGTCCAATGAAGGACGGTGGCACAGTGGTTAGCACTGCTGCCTCACAGCATCAGGGACCCAGGTTCGATTCTCAGCTTGGGTCACTTTCTGTGTGGAGTTTGCACATTCTCCCCATGTCTGCATGGGTTTTCTCCGGATGCCCCGGTTTCCTCCCACAGTCCAAAAGATGTGCGGGTCAGGTGGAACGGCCATGCTAAATTGCCCCTTTGTGTCAGGGGGACTAGCGAGGGTAAATGCATGGGATTATGGGGATAGGGCCTGGGTGGGATTGTGGTCAGTCCAGACTCAATGGGCTGAATGGCCTTCTTCTGCACTGTGGGGTTCTACGATTCTATAAGGACATAGGATGGATTTTCAGTCAGTAGCTTTAGATCTTGGCATCCCCATTGGGTGCTGCTGGGGAAGGGGGTGTGTCCGAGGGGGTTCCACAACATGAAGGAGCCCTCAGAGAAGTAAATTTGAAATAAAAATCAGAAGGACCAAACAAACAGGCCCCTTAGATTGAAGGAGAAACACTTCATAGCTCATTGAAGCTGTGGGAGCTGTCTCCCTCAGGCGTAGAGCTTCTAATGGCCACCTACACTGCTGCAGAGAGGGATGGTATCCAGGGTGCAGATGGCCTCTGTATGTGTTTGGGGGTGGGTGTTGAGGTATGAGTGGGGAGCATCATGGGGGTCAATTCTGCTGCCAGAAAGATGCCACCAAGAGTTCGAAATGACCCCTAATTATTTCGGATATGCCTTATTTCAATGTGAACTCATTCATTTTCCCTGCTGCCCCAGGACTGGGAAAGTTCGTAGAATCATAGAATCCCGACAGTGCGGAAGGAGGCCATTCAGCCCATTCAGTCTGCGCCAATCACAATCCCACCCAGGCCCTACCCCCTTGAGCTCACATATTTACTCTGCAAATCTCCCTGACACAAAGGAGAAATTTAGCATGTCCAATCAACCTAACCCATACATCTTTGGAGTGTGGGAGGAAACCAGAGCAGCCGGAGGAAACCCACGCAGACACGGGGAGAATGTGCAAACTCCGCACAGACAGTGACTCGAGGCCAGAATTGAACTCAGGTCCCTGGCGCTGTGAGGCAACTGTGCTAACCACCATGCCACCGTGTCGCCCCATTTTCCTGGTTGATGACCTTGCATAGAACTGGCATCTTGGAGATGATTTTTCTGAATAAAACTGCCCCAGTTCCATCAAACGAGAAGCTAATAAAAGTGTCCCACTTCTTTCAACGGAGAGCAACCAATTGTAAATTAAATCTTGACACAAAGAAACTGAAATATTGAGTCCTAAAGCACTCCTTTAGTCTTCTGGTCAGTGTCCACGGAATGCAGATCTCTCTCTCAGATGTTGACTCACCCGTTGAACATTTTCAGTTGCTGAATGTCAACAAAACGAAGGAGATAGTCATTGGCTTCGGGAAGCGTAGAGGAGAACATGCCTCTGTCTACATCAATGGGGATGAAGTAGAAATGATCGAGAGTTTCAATGTTTTAGGTGTCCAGATCACCAATAACCTGTCCTGGTCCCCCTATGCCGACACTGTAGTTAAGAAAGCCCACCAATGCCTCTACTTCCTCAGGAGACAAAAGAAATTTGGCATGTCAGCTACAACTCTCACCAATTTTTACGGATGCATCATAGAAAGCATTCTTTCCAGTTGTATCACAGCTTGGTATGGGCTCCTGCTCTGTTCAAGACCGCAATAGCCTATAAAGAGTTGTGAACGAAGCCTAGTCCATCACTCAAAGCAGCCTTCCATCTTTTAACACTGTCTACACTTCCTGCTGCCCCTGAAAAGCAACCGGCACAATCGAGGACCCACGCACCCCGCACATTCTCTCCTCCACCTTCTAGCATCGGGAAAAGGATACAAAAGTCTGAGATCACATGCCAACCGACTTAAGAACAGCTTCTTCCCTGCTGCCGTTAGATTTTTGAATGGACCCACCTCACATTGAGTTGACCTTTCTCTACACCCTTGCTACGACTGCAACACTAGATTCTGCACTCTCCCCTACCTTCTCTATGAACGGTATGCTTTGTCTGTAAAGTCCACAAAAAACAATACTTTTCACTGTGTAGTAATACACATGACAATAATAAATCAAATCAAATCACATTCCTGGCTGTAACATTACTTTCTATACCCTCTCCTTTCCTTCTCCCTGTGTACTTTAAGTTTAAAGTTTATTTATTAGTCACAAGTAAGGCTTACGTTAACACTGCAATGAAGTTCACCATAATCTGGTGCCTGTTCAGGTCAGTGCACCTAACCAGCATGTCTTTCAGAATGTGGGCGGAAACCAGACCACCCAGAGGAAACCCTCTATATGAAAGATATGCTTTGTCTGTATAGCGTGCAAGAAACAATATTTTTCACTGTATCCCAATATATGTGACAGTAATAAACCAAATCAAATCAAAATGTCGGAACGTTGTAATTATCTTGAGAAATTTGCAAAGTTCTGGAACCTCCTGTGGACAGAACCCACAGTTTGATGAGGTATGACAGTCATCACAATTATGTATAACAACAATTTGCATTCATATGGTACCTTCAATGGCATAAAACATCCCAAGATGCTTCACTGAAGTGTTATTGTTAATTGTATATTAATTGTATGCCGGTGCTGGGTGTTAATTGGGCATTCACTAGTGCCCTATGAATAGACACAGACAAAAAACTGGTTGTTGGGTTCAGAGGTGTATGCTTGTAGCCGGTGATTGTGTAAATAAATACAAAAATGTGTAAAGATTGGTTCTAATTCCATCCCACACCAACTGAGTTTCCGGCATGTCAGTCATCAAACAATATTTGTCACCAAGCTACGTACGGGTGAGATAGGTGACAAAAATTAAGTTGATCTTTCTCTGCACCCTAGCTATGACTGTAACACTACATTCTGTACTCTCTCCTTTCCTTCTCTATGAACGGTATGTATAGCGCGCAAGAAAGAATACTTTTCACTGCATGTTAATACATGCGACAAAAATAAATCAAATCAAATCAGGAAGTTTGGTCAGAGAGGAGGGTTTGAAAAGAGAGGGGGAGACAGGGCAAGAGGTTTAGGGAGGGAATTCCAAGAGTTTAGGGCAGGTCTGTGACTATTTCCTTCAGCAGCTTATTGCACTGTGGGATTGTCCTTGGGAAGAATGATTGTTAGTGCTCTGCCTTGAAAAGAAATGATCTTTGTAGTCTGTAGTGAATGGCTACCTTGCGTTCTGTCATTTCCAGAGGGCACTGGGTAACTGTGTCTGTCAATCTCTATCTGTCTATTCCAGTATTTTATAGAACATGGTGAGTCTATTGATCCCTCTGCTTTGCTGTAGTGATTCCCATTCCGAACCTTGGATCAAGAGTTGGCTGAGAGTTTGGAGGAGGTTATGAAGATAGGGAGGAAGCTAGGGAACAGTTTGAAAATGAGGGTGAAAATTTAATCCAAAAGCAGAAAATCTCAACAGATCTGACAGCATCAGAGAATCCCTACGGTGCTGAAGGAGGCCATTTGGCCCATTGAGTCTGCACTGACCACAATCCCACTCAAGCCCTATCCCTGTAACTCCACATATTTACCCTGCTAATCCCCCTGACACTAGGTGGCAGTTGAGCATAGCCAGTCAACCACACATCTTTGGACTATGGGAGGAAACCAGACTCCCAGAGGGAAACCCATGCAGACATGGGGAGAATATACAAACTCCACACAGACAGTCCCCCACGCTGGGAATCAATCAAACCTGGGTCTGAGATGCTGTGAGGCAGCAGTGCTAACCACTGTACTACCATGCTGCCACAGAGTGAACAGAGCAATGTTGACTCTATTCTCTCTCCATAGATGCTGTCAGACCCGCTGAGATTTTCCTGCATTTTCTCTTTTTGTTTCAGATTCCAGCATCTGCAGCCTTTTGAACAAAGAACAAAGAACAAAGAACAAAGAACAACACAGCACGGGAAACAGGCCCTTCGGCCCAACGAGCCCGCGCCGCCGTCCCCCTGTCTCAGTGACCTATTCATGATTTTAGTCTACACCTAACGTGCGAGGATCAGGGAGGTCCAATTTAGGGACAATTTAGTACCCAATCAATCAGCCTAAAAGCACATCTTTGGGGGATGTGGGAGGAAACCGGAGCACCCGGAGGAAACCCACGCAACCACGGGGAGAACGTGCAAACTCCCACAGACACAGGCCCAAATCCATGTGTCCGCACAGCAACAGAGATAGTCTCTGAGCTGTCATGTTGCCCTCGAGATGGTCCAGTTTAAGCACACTAACGACATGAAGCAATAGGCAACTCCCGAAGCAACGTCCAAGAGCAGCCCACTACAACCTGCCGCATGCATGCCCCTTGCTGGACTTAAATGCCTGTGGAGACAAAAAAATTCATTATTAAACAGGCAAAGACTAACATCCCTGAGGCAAAACGTATTCCCAGGCCTACAATGTTAAGTAAGGCCGCTCATATGGCTGTCTAAGTGACTCTTAAACAACCCTAGCGTGCCTGCTTCCACCACCTTACTCGGCAGTGCATTCCACACCCCCACTACCCTTTGTGTGAAAAACTGCCCTCTAATATTTGTCTTATACCTAGCCCCCCTCACCCTAAGCCCGTGACCCCTCGTTCTATCCATTTCTAATAGCGGAAAAAGCTTACCACCATTTACTCTATCTATCCCCTGCATAATCTTATAAACCTCTATTAGATCCCCCCTCAGCCGTCGTCTCTCAAGGGAAAACAGCCCAAGTTCATTCAATCTTTCCTCGTAAGACAGCCCTTCCATACCAGGCAACATCCTGGTAAATCTCCTCTGCACTCTCTCCAGGATCTCTACATCCTTTCGGTAGTACGGCGACCAGAACTGGACGCAGTACTCCAAGTGAGGCCTAACCAACGTTCTATACAACTGCAACATCAGACTCCTACTCTAATATTCTATACCTCTTCCTATGAAGGCTAACATACCATACGCTTTCCTCATCACATTCTGCACCTGCACCGACACCTTCAGGGACTTGTGCACTTGCACCCCCAGGTCTCTCTGCGTATCTATACTCCGGATAGTTCTACCTTTTATCGTATAACTCCCCTCCACATTATTCCGGCCAAAGTGCATCACCTCGCATTTCTCCGGATTAAATTCCATTTGCCATCTATCTGCCCAATCTACCAGCCTGTCTATGTCCTGTTGCATTGCCAGGCACTGCTCCTCAGTACCCGCCAATCCAACCATCTTAGTGTCATCAGCAAATTTGCTGATCACACCACCTACCCCCTCTTCCAAGTCATTAATATATACCACAAATAGAAGAGGTCCAAGTACCAAGCCCTGCGGCACACCACTGGTGACAGGCCTCCAATTGGAAAAGGAGCCTTCCACTACTACTCGCTGTCTCCTCCTCCCAAGCCAGTTCTCCACCCATCTACATACCTGGCCTTGTATCCCATGAGCCTTCACCTTTTCTATCAGCCTACCATGAGGGACCTTGTCAAACGCCTTACTGAAATCCATATAGACGACATCAACGGCTTGTCCTTCGTCAACCGTTTTTGTTACCTCTTCAAAAAATTCCAATAGATTCGTAAGGCACGACCTCCCTGTAACGAAGCCATGCTGCGTATCCCTGATCAGATTGCAGCGCTTCAGATGTTCATACATCCTATCCTTGAGGATCCTCTCCATTAGCTTGCCTATAACTGAAGTCAAGCTCACCGGCCTATAATTCCCTGGGTTATCCCTCTGACCCTTCTTAAATGAACATTTAATATCTGCTATAACGGTTTCATTCTCTCTGTACTTTACTTGGTGTGTTTTTATGTTTAGATGCGCAGAAAGAGGACACAGTCAGAAATCTATTAATGTTTAGCCAATGTACAAGAAACAGTAAGAGTAAGTCTATGTGGAGTTTGCACATTCTCCCCATGTCTGTGTGGGTTTCCTCTGGATGCTCCGGTTTCCTCCCACAGTCCAAAGATGTGCAGGTTAGGTGGATTGGACATGTTAAATTGGACATGCCTTTAGTATCCTGTGATGCGATAGGTTTGAGGGATTAGCAAGGTAACTAAGCGAGGATAGGGCCTGGGTGGGATTATTGTTAGTGCAGAATCGATGGGCTGAATGGCCTCCTTCTGTACTATAGGGATTCTGTGATTTCTATGAAAACTGTTGATGTATCCTTAGGTATTTTGTCCAAAGCTTTCTTCACAAGCCCCATTCTTAGCAGTAGCCAGTGGAGGGCTGCAGTGAGCTCCAGTCTGACATTTTAAAAATGTATGAAGAACTTTCTTCCTTTGTTTCTTGTCATGTGTGTTTATTTCTCAGGCTGTCTACACCATTTTCAAGCAGGAGAATTCCTTGAAATAATTTTTAGCACAATTCTGGAATTCTTTTCCTTAACAGTATGCGTACCCACACCACACAGACTGCAGCAGTGCCAGAAGGTGGCCAATCTCCAAGGGCAATTAGCGACGGGTAATAAATGCTGGATAAAAGCAAATTACTGCGGATGTTGGAATCTGAAATCAAAAGAGAAAACCCTGGAACATCTCAGCAGGTTTATTAGCATCTGTAAGGGGAGAAAAGAGTTGATGTTTCGAGTCCCTTTGTCAAATGTTGGCCTTGCCAACGAGGATCATATCTTTAATATAAAGTGGAAGAACAGAGTGTTTCCTATCAAATTTTGCCAGGCTAAGTGTGAGTAAAAATGTCAGCTCAGAGTGTTCCAAGACACGAAGACTGACTATGCTGAATAAATGCACCCACAGCTTGTCCCTGCCTGCTCCTCACTCTGAGCTGTTCATCAGATAATCATGTAAAACAAATCTCATGTTTAATGTATGCAGTACATTTGCATGGTACAGATACTATAACAAATAGGATGCAAATAGTTGGCAGTGGGAGATAGTGGTGTAATGGTAATCATAAAATCCATACGGTGCAGAAGGAGGTCTTTAGGCCCATTGATTCTGTACCAGCTCACTGGCGGGGTATCTTATCCAGGCCTTTTCCCCAACCCTATCCCCATAATGCCACACTATTTAAATTTTTTTTAATCCAATTCAACCCAATCAAGTCCAATTCAGAGACCCAACAAGTTGAGACGTTCCCGATCCAAGCTGACAAGACAGGGCTTGCATCTCCTGTCGTGGGCTTGATCTACATGATCCAAACTGATTGGAGTAGCCTCCTCCAAGGCTTGATCTTATTTGCATCTTAGCCAAAAGGGTGAGTTGCCCCTTTTAAAATTGCTTCAAATGAAGCTAAAATGTAACCTAATGACTTCAACCAAGTGCAGCATGTCGATACTACATGCAAGGGTGGAATGGCTCCTCGTAAGGGTAAGGAAAAGAAGGAGGAGCAGGTGATAAGTCAAGGGCCAAGGGAGAGCATATTCTCAGAGTTTGCCACATCTTTGTATCTTTCAACTTGGCCTTTTGGCTAAGGTCAAGTGTAGTATTGACATTCTGCGCTTGGTTGAAGTCATTAGGTTACATTTCAGCTTCGTTTGAAGCAATTTTTTAAAGTGGCATCTTGGTCTTTTGGCTAAGATGTAAATGAGATCAAGCCTTGGAGGAGGAGCTACACCTACTCCAATCAGCTTGGATCATGTAGATCAAGCCTCGGACAGGAGGTGAGAGCCCCGTCTTGTCAGCTTGGATCGGGAATGTCTCAACTTGTTGAGACTCTGAATTGGATTTGATTGGATTGAATTGGAATAAAAACAATACTTTTATTTTTGTCCACGTGACAGACCTGTCTGTCAAGGAAACCATCTGCTGTGTCACCAGAGGGATGAAGGTGAAGGCAGACAGAGACGAGTCCTCCCCGTATGCTGCCATTTTGGCTGCTCAGGACATGTCTCAGAGATGCAAGGGCTTGGACATCACCGCGCTACACAGCAAACTGCGGACCCCTGGAGGTAATAGGAGTAAGACCCCTGGACCCAGTGCCTAGTCAGTTCTGAGAACCCGGGCTCGATCTGAGATGAAAATTGGCCAGATCGAGGATGTCACTCTCATTTTGTCTGACAGCGCTCGCCAAAAGGGAGGTCGCTGTTTGTAAATGTTTTCTGTATGTGCCAGTATAACTAATAAAACAAGCTTGGATCTGGTTTTCATTAGAATCCCTACAGTGTAGAAGGAGGCCATTCAGCCCATTGAACCTGCACCAACAGCAATACTAACCAGGCCCTATTTCTGTAACCCCACATATTTACTCTGCTAATGCTCCTGACATTAAGGGGCAAATTAGCATGGCGAATCCTCCTAACCTACACATCTTTGGAGTGGGTGGGAGGAAACCCACATGGGGAAAATGCAAACTCCACAAAATCATCCGAGGTCGGAATTGAACCCGGGTCTTTGTGAGGCAGCAGTGCCACCGTGAATTGGATTGAATTTGAATATGGCTTTTGGAGCAAGCAAGGAGCTGGATTCGTGTCCATCCGGTTCACTCTGCATATTGGCTTTGTAACATTCAGAATGGAGTAAAACTTTTTTTTAAATGCAAACAAACGGCGGATGGTTGCGAGCTGTATCAGCGGGATCTGAACACAGTGCAGTACAAGCAGAAAGTCCCAAGTTATACTCAGCCCTATGCTCTACTCAATCGCAGCAATAGCATTTTGACTTGATTTGATTCATTATTGTCACATGTATTGGTAACCAGTGACAATAATCTAACCTTACTCACTAATCTTACCTACCCTAGGGATCCAAGGTTTTGGGGTCTGTGCTTTTCCATTAAAGCACTGTGGGGCAGGTTGGTTGTTGGTGTTGAGTTTGCTGGATCCACACCAACAGACTCACAACTTCCCAAATTATTCTACAGCCATTTAGTTACCTTTTATTAAACTGTATTCACTGTTATTGTGTAGGTAAGTGTGATATGACTTACTAGGATGCTACACAGACTTGATGGTTTGAGTTATAAGGAGAGGCTGGATGGACTGGGAGTTTTTTCCCTAGAGTGTAGGTGCCTTAGGGCTGATCTTATAAAGGTCTATAAAATAGTGAGGGGTATAGATCAGTTAGATGGTCAATATCTTTTCCCCAAAGTTAGGGGAGTCTAAAGCTAGAGGGCATGGGTTTAAAGTGAGAGGGGATAAATACAAAAGGGTTCAGAGGAACAATTTTTTCACACAGAGGGTGGTGAGTGTTTGGAATGAGCTGCCAGAGTAAGTAATAGAGGTGGGTACAATTTTGTCTTTTAAAAAGCATTTAGACAGTTACATGGTAAGATGGGTATAGGAGGATATGAGCAAAGCCCGGGCAATTGAGACTAGCTGAGTGGTTAAAAAGTGGATAGCATGACAAGGTGGGCCGAAGGGCCTGTTTCCATGCTGTAAACCTCTATGACTTTATGACCAGCTCCTTTCTGGAATTAGGCATCTCTAATAAGCCAAGCCTCCCTCGATGCTGCATTGGAGTGTCAGCCTGGGTTATACAAACTCTAATGGTGCTCGAACCCTCAAATATCGGAGTCAAAGGTGACAGTGTAACCACTGACCTCAATGTATAGTTTTTTCATGTTGAGGGTCCTTGTACAATGAGGCTTCAGAAGTGGCATTTTCCAAACAAAACATTAAATGGAGGCCTCAGGTTAATGTAAGAGATCACCAAGTGGAGAAGAGCAAAGGAATTCACCCCAGCATCAAAACTAACATTCATCCCTCAACCAACATTACAAAAATACAACATTATCGCAGTGTTGTTGCTAGGAGCTTGCTGCATGCAAATTGGCTGCTGTGTTTCCTACAGTACAACAGTGACTGCACGTCAAATGTGTTTCATTGGCTATAAAATGAAATGGCACTGTAAAGGGGCAGTATGGTTTAAAGTTTATTTATTAGTGTCACAAGTAAGGCTTACATTAACACTGCAATGAAGTTACAGTGAAAATTCCCGAGTCGCCACATTCCAACACCTGTTCGGGTACACTGAGGGAGAATTTAGCATGGCACATCTTTTGCAGCCTCACAGAATCTGAGAATTGGATGACTGTGTGGAGTTTACATGTTCTCCTTGTGTCTATGTGGGTTTCCTCCGAATACTCCGGTTTTCTCCCAAACTCCAAAGGTGTGCAGGTTAGGTTGACTGACCGGATTAAATTGCCCTTTAGTGTCAGGGAGATTAGCAGGGTAAATATGAAGGGTTACAGGGATAGGATATGAGTGGGATTGTTGTCGGTGCAGACTCGATGGGCCAAATTGCCTCCTTCTGCACTGTAGAGATCCTATGATTCTACAAAGTGATGTGGTTGTGAGTGGCACTCGTCTTCCTCCTTCTCTCTTTCACTTTCTTTTCTCTCTGCTTCTCGTAATAAATAAATGTATTTGGGTATTTGGTTGTGCTTTGTGCTGGAGTTTGTGCTCTCTCGTAATGGGATAAATCACTGGCAAATCTGACACTGAGTATCATTGCCAGTTTTGTCCATTTCCTTCCATCAGCGTAGACTTATAACATATCTGCATGGGCAAGATCTGTCGTTCATCATCGCAGAGTCCCAGAATTATTTCAGTGTTGATTAAATTAGTAAGAGCAATCACAATCTCAAGCAAGTTAATTGAGAAGATGTATTTAGGCTTTGACGTTTTAACGCATACTTGATTAAGTGTTATAAGGTTTGTTTTTGATTCTGCATAATTTAACTTTAAATCCTGTCGCCAGAGCCAATCAGGCCATTTAACGACAGGCGTAAACCCTTTTAATATGCACATATTCCTGATTTATTTTGTCGTGTAATGTCCTTTTATTTTTTTATACTCCTTTTTTTATTAGTATTTGCATTTGTGTCAGTGACAAATTTGCTCAGGGCAATATTTTTTGTTCTTGCAATCAACCTATAAATCTCTCCAAGTGGCTACAACTCATTCAAATTTTGAAAAAACAAGTAAAAATTGACCATCTACATCACAAGCCGAGATACACAGCTACCCTCATTTCCCTCTGCAAAGCTTTATTAAGCATCAATCAGTAACAGTCTCTGAGCCAATGGTCCGACAAAGGGGTGAACTGAAATTGACAATCAGCATCAGGATAGAGGACACTAGCACAAAACTCGCCGGCATCCAAAATAAAATTAGATTGGAAACTAATGTTCTTCAGTATGATCAGAACATGATCAGATCTCCTAGAGAAAGTCATGACCTTGCAAGTCTACCTTGTAACGTAGGATTCCTACTGTGCAGAAAGAGACCCATTGCGCCTGCACCGACAACAATCTCATCCAGGCCCTGTAACCCTACGCATTTACCCTGCTAGTTCCCCCTAACGCTAAGGGGCAATTTAACATGGCCAATCAATCTAACCCGCATATCTTTGGAGTGTGGAAGGAAACCAGAGGAAACCCATGCAGACACGGGGAGAACATGCAAGCTCCGCACAGACCATGACCCAAGCCGGGAATCGAACTTGGGTCCCTTATTCTGTGAGGCAGCAGTGCTGACTACTGTGCCACCATAGGACATCTCGATATCATGAAAGGAACTGCATAAAGGTAAGTCTGACGTCCTTTACAGCCACTCTGAATGAGGCTCCTGACTTAATTGTAAATAATATTGAATCCTCAGTGATTTTGGGCTTGGGGATCATGTAATGACAAACTGGAGTAAGAATACCAATGAACTCATTCCACTTAGGAACGTTTCAATCATGAACCCATATACTACCATATGTTACAACCCATTGATCTAACACACGCATCAATGAGTTACCTTAGCCATAGATGACATCAGGCTTCAGAAGAAGAATTTTCGACAGGTTTAGTGCTACACTGATTCCTGGGTCAGTGACCCCGATGGAGTTCTTGCCCTCGACAGATGATGCAAAGTTTAGTTTCCAATTACCGAAACCTGATGTCAACTTTTAATTCTTGAGACCAATCAATGACTAAGGTCAGGCCTCAAGCTCCCAAAGTTGTAAAGGGCCTTAAAAGTAGGTAGAGAGCACATAATGTTTTACTGCTCTACGTTTTAGTGCCACTGCATTTAAACAATTTGGACCGGAACAAGATGCCGGGACTGTTCCGGTTGACATTCTTTTGACCTCATGTTCCGAGAATGCCATCAGTACATCATCTGAGCTATGCCTCTCCTCAGCTGCAGTTACGAATGAGGGGTAAAAAGATACGTTTCGCCGATCAACCCAACCTCTTCCATCGACCATACACAATCTTGGGGCAGCACGGTGGCACAGTGGTTAGCACTGCTGCCTCACAGCACCAGGGACCCTGGTTCCATTCCGGCCTCAGGTGACTGTCCGTGTGGAGTTTGCCTGTGTCTGTGTGGATTTCCTCCAAGTGCTCTGGTTTCTTCCCACACTCCAAAAATGCTCAGGCTATGTGGATTGGCCATATTAAATTGTCCCAAGATGGTTAGGTTGGGGGAATTAGTGAGGAAACAATGTGGGTTAAAAGGGGTAGGGCCTGGATAAGATGCTCCGTTGGAGAGTCAGTGCAGACGTGATGAGCCAAATGGCCTCCTGTAAGGATTCTATGATTGTATAAGCCAGCTAGTTATGGACTTTATCGGCCTTCTGAATCTTCTGAAGGAGATTTGCATAAATAAATATTACCTGATCAAAAAGGTAATCAAAAATAACCTCAAAATACAAATTGTTCTCACACTTTTAAACCCAAACTAATACCCTCTTTGCATACCTATCATTAATGTTTACCCATCAACAGTACAGAGACCATTGTTTCTTACGGAATACTCGAAAGTTTCACTCTGAAACATCTTCTCTCTGATATTCAATCCCACGACCAACTATATATCCAGTATATGCAAAAATAATAGACTCATTGAATCCCTGTGGTGTAGAAGAAGGCCATTCGGCCCATCAAGTCAGCACTGATTCTTTGCCCCATAACCCTATCACAAAGACTGCAGAAGCTGGAAAAATCAAAAGAGAACAGAAGATGCTGGGAAAACTCAGAAAGTCAAGTAACACTTCTGGAGCGAATGGAAAGGCTCATGTTTCATGTGTATACTGTTCCTCATCAAGAACACAAGAAGACTCAGAGTTCAAGTAAATGCCCCTCTGTTGGTGTAAAACCACTGCTGCTGAGAATGCTAAAGATTATGGCTTCACCAGAACCACATCCTCAAACTCCATTTGCTCTCCTGCACTGAAAGCAAATTGAGAATTTTGAGTGCAAGTTCCCAGGATTATCCTTGCTTCTCATCTCCGAACCCCGTTTAACTCCATATTTATTCTAAAAGCATTAAACACATCCTCAAACTCCTCGCACTAAGTTGATCTTTCTTTACACCCTAGTTATGACTGTAACACTACATCCTGCACTCTCTCCTTTCCTTCTCTATGAATGGTATGCTTTGTTTGGAAAGTGCACAAGAAACAATATTTTTCACTGTATAAAGTCAAAAGTTTAGTCACAAGTAGGCTTACATTAACACTGCAACGAAGTTATTGTGAAAATCCCCTAGTCGCCACACTCCGGTGCCTGTTTGGGTACACTAAGGGAGAATTTAGCATGGCCAATCCACCTAACCTTCACGTCTTTTGGAGCATGGGAGGAAACTGGAGAACCCAGAGTAAACCCATACAGTCACGGGGAGAACTTGCAAATTCCACAGAGACACTGACCCAGGGCAGGAGTCAAATCCAGTTCCCTGACACTGTGAGGCAGCAGTGCTAACCATTGTGCCACCGTGCGTATACTAATACATGGGGCAATAATAAATCAAATCGAAGTATGCAAGTAATGGAAGCGCATGATGGAACTAATGATATTAATATTTACAGTTTTCATGGTGAAGAGTTGTACAATAAATAGACTTGCTCATTTAATTCCAAGAAGAATCTGTTTTTGAACTGTGACCTTCCAATGACTTTACTAAGAGTGGAGGAAGCATCTGCATTCTCATTATTATTTTGTTGTTTGCCAATTCAAAGGCATCATGAAAGCACAGCAATTGCCTGGTTTCAAGCTGCTCTTATTAAATTTTCACGATGATGCATAGAGATGTTTTTTATCTCTGAGCTGTATTTGTCTCCTCCCATCTGGCTGAACTGTTTTGTTAATCTCTCCATGCACAGCACCATGGAAAGGAGTCTAAATAAAGCACTTTGAAAGCAGAAGTGAGAGTAACCCTGTGTCGCTCTCCCATCATAGATTCATGCATCAGATGCTGCTCCTATTTCCCACTTTAAATAGTTTGCTTTCATGTATTGAGCAATGAGGAAAATGGAGTCAACTTTCCTTCCAACGTGAATTCATTGTAGAGAAAGTTGCCATAGTAACTGATGATAACCCTAGCTCAGGTAGACTAGAACTTTCAAACTATCAGAGTGGCACAGTCGTTTGCCTCCCAGCGCCAAAGGCCTGGGTTCAATTCCTGGCTCGGGTCACTGTCTACGTGAAGTCAGTAAAAAGTCTGACAACACCAGGTTTTAGTCCAACCTATTTATTTGATAATATACTCACAAGCTTTCGGGGTTAGTCCCTTCGTCAGGTGAATGGAGAGTTCTGGCCTCAGACAGAGCATATAAAGCACAGACAGTTTAGAGATTACTGATTAGAATGCGAATCCTTACACCTAACCTGCTGTTCAAGACCTGAAGTGGCTGATAATGTGAGTGGAAGGAGCACTGATCACAGTTTAAAGAGATGTGTATTGTCTCCAGACAGTACAGTAAGTGAGGTTTTGCAAACCCAGGCAAGTCACGGGGGTTACAGATAGTGCGACATGAACCCAAGATCCCTGTTGAGACCGTCCTCATGTGTGCGGAACTTGGCTATCAGTCTGTTGTTCAGCAAAACCTCACTTACTGTACTGTCTGGAGACAATACACATCTCTTTAAACTGTGATCAGTGCTCCTTCCACTCACATTATCAGCCACTTCAGGTCTTGAACAGCAGGTTAGGTGTAAGGATTCGCATTCTAATCAGTAATCTCTAAACTGTCTGTGCTTTATATGCTCTGTCTGAGGCCAGAACTCTCCATTCACCTGACGAAGGGACTAACCCCGAAAGCTTGTGAGTATATTATCAAATAAATAGGTTGGACTAAAACCTGGTGTTGTCAGACTTTTTACTGTGTTTACGCCAGTCCAACGCCGGCATACCCACAACGTGAAGTCAGCACATTCTCCCCGTGTCTGCGTGGATTTCCTCTAGGTGCTCCGGTTTCCTCCCACAGTCCAAAGACGTGCTGGTTAGGTGCATTGGCCACGCTAAATTCTCCCTCAGTGTACCCAAACAGGTGCTGGAGTGAGGCAACTAGAAGATTTTCACAGCAACTTCATTCCAGTGTGAATGTATGCCTACTTGTGACTAATAGCAGGACTAGAGGGCACAGCCTCAAAATAAGGGGGGGGGGGGGTGGAGGGCAGTTTAGAACATACAACATAGAACATAGAACACTACAGCACAAACAGGCCCTTCGGCCCACGAGTTGCGCCGATCACATCAACACCTACCAATCCATAGACCTATCTATAACCCCCAATCCCACTAAATCCCATCTACTCATCCAGAAGTCTTTTAAAAGACCCCAGCAAGTTCGCCTCCACCACCACTGACGGCAGCCAATTCCATTCACTCACCACCCTCTGAGTGAAAAACTTACCCTTAACATCACTTCTGTACTTGCCTCCCTGCACCTTAAATCTGTGTCCTCTCGTAGCGACCATTTCAACCCGGGGAAATAGCCTCTGAGAATCCACCCTATCTATTCCTCTCAACATTTTATAAACCTCTATCAGGTCGCCTCTCAACCTTCGTCTCTCCAGGGAGAAGAGTCCCAGCTCCTTCAACCTATCTTCATAAGGCATGCCTCCCAGTCCAGGCAACATCCTTGTAAATCTCCTCTGTACCCTTTCAATAGCTTCTACGTCTTTCCTATAGTGAGGCGACCAGAACTGCGCACAGTACTCCAAGTGAGGCCTGACAAGGGTCTTATAAAGTTTAGATTGGAGCTGGGGAGGAACTTCTTTACTCAAAGGGTGGTGAATCTCTGGAATGCTCTGCCCGTTGAAGTGATGGAGGCTACCTCGCTGAATATATTTAAGTCACGGGTAGATAGGTTTCTGACAGACAAGGGAATTAAGGGTTATGGGGAGAGGGCGGGAAAGTGGAACTGATCCACTCCAGATCAGCCATGATCTTATTGAATGGCGGGGCAGGCTCGAAGGGCTGGATGGCCTACTCCTGCTCCTATTTCTTATGTTCTTGTAAATAAACTGTAAAAAAAATTAAGAAGAAAGTATTATTACTAACTGACATGTCCCAAATGCAAATTTTTATTTTTTAGAAATCATTATGGAATCCCTACAGTGCAGAAGGAGGCCATTTATCCCATCGAGTCTGTACCGACCAAAGTCTCAACCAGGCTTTATCCCTGTAACCCCATCCTGCTAATCCCCTGACACTGAGGGGCAATTTAACATGGCCAATCCACCTGCCGTCAACATCTTTGGACTGTGGGAGGAAACTGGAGCACTCGGAGAAAGCCCACACAGACAAGCCGAAAAGACACAAATTTTCTTTGTTCTTTGAAAGTTGCATAGACTTACTTACAACATGGTGCACAATTTTGGTCTCTGTGTTCAAAAAAAAGAAAATTGAGGGGGGAGGATATGGTATCCATGAGGATTGTGCACCAAGCTAGGAACTGAACCTGGGATCTCTCCCACTTTGAGGCAGCAGTGCTAACCACTGTACCACTGTTCACTTTACTTGGGGAGTCATTTCTAGGGAATTCTAGAGGATTGCAGAGCAGGATAGTCAGAAGCTTTTTCCCAGGGTGGAAGAGTCAATTACTAGGGGGCATAGGTTTAAGGTGTGAGGTTTAAAGGAGATGTATGATGTAAGTTTTTTACACAGAGGGTGGTGGGTGCCTGGAACTCGCTGCCAGGAGAGGTAGTGGAAGCAGATACGATAGTGACATTTAAGGGGCATCTTGACAAATATATGAATTGGATGGGAATAGAGGGATATGGTTCCCTGAAGGGTAGGGGGTTTTAGTTCACATGGGCAACATGGGTCGGTGCAGGCCAGGAAGGCCAAAGGGCCTGTTCCTTTGCTGTAATTTTCTTTGTTCTTTGAAAGTTGCATAGATCTACTCACAACATGGTGCACAATTTTGGTCTCCGTGTTAAAAAAAATGAAAATTGAGGGGGAGGAAATGGTATCAAAATGGTTTATAAGGATGATAACAGAACTGAGAGGTTATTACAATTGGGAAAAGAGAAGGTGACTTGTTTAAGGTTTTTCAAATTATGAAGATGTTTGGTAGGTTAAAAGAAGAGAAAATGTTTCCACTTGGGGGTTGGGGAAGGAAGTCCAAAACTAGGGGCCATAATTTAAGATAGTCACAGCTAAAAACAAAAAGGAACTCAGGAGAGGCTCATCTACCTAAAGAATACGGAATTCATCACGACAGGGAGTTCTTTAGCAAAGAAGGATATGCTAATAGGGTTAGGTGAAGATGGCTGGGAGAAAGCTTGTCTGGAACATAAACATTGTGATAGAATCGTAGAATCCTTACATTCGGCCCATCGAGTCTGCACCAACTCTCTGACAGAGTATCTTACCCCGGCCCTCATCCCCGCCATTTCTCTGTAACCACACTCATATCATAAGAAGAAATTTATTTTCGATTGCCGTATGAGTTCAATCCCACTCCTGGACTTAAGCACAAAAACTAAGGCTGACATTCCAGTACAATACAAAGGGAGGACTGCACTGTTGAAGCTGCTGTCTTTCAGATGAGATGTTAAACTGAGGCTCTGTTTGCCCTCTTAGGTGGATGTAAAAGATGCGTGTCCACTCTTCTGGAAGGGCAGTGTTGGTGGTGTAGTGGAATTGTGATTGTACCCGTATGGCAATCTAAAGTAAATTGCTTCTTATAATAAAAGCAGTTTGATTTTTAAATGTTATATAAAATATACTATGTATAAATACGTGTGTATAAATATATGTGCATGTATATGTCAGTCATTGAAATGTTTGTACATGAGTATATCTCTGTATGCAACATTTGGGCATGTATATGCTTGCATATGCTGTAGATGTATATGAATATGTGTGTGTCTACGAATGTGCAATATATGCACATGTATATATTTGTGTACATATTATATAAGTGTATAAATGCAATATATGAGCATACATATACTTACATATGCTACATAGTTACATATATGTCTGATTTCTGTACCTGCAATATAGGAACATATATGTGTACACATGCAATATACTTACATGTATGTGTATACACTATATAAGCATATGTACATGTATATGTAATATATGTATATGCAACACATTAACATACATGAGCGTGCACATGTAATATACTTGTATAAATATGTGTACATTTGTTTATATATGCAATATAGGAACACGTACATGTGCAATACATGCACCCATGTGTGCACATATTTATTTTTGATATATATGTGTGCATATGCAAATATGAATGAACATGTATGTTTGCAATATTATGACATGTTTGTGTGATATGTACACAAGTACTTCTGCAATATATATACATGTTTATATGTGTATGTGCAAGTATGAAATGTATGTTTGCATATGCAATACACCTACATGTTTATGTGGTGTGTGCATTTGCAAATATATGTGTGTACATGCAATATATGTACATGCATATGTATATGTATGTGTGCAACTGTAATGTACTTGTATTTATATGAAATATATGCAGATATTTATTTGCAATATATATGCATGTGAATTTGCAAATATGAATGAACATGTATGTTTGCATACACAATACACCTACATGTTTATGTGTAAATGCAACATGTGCACAAGCATGTATGTGTGCAAATATAAATCAACATGTATGTTTGCATACACAATGCATCTACATGTCTGTGTCTATGTGATATGTGCACAAGTGCATTTGCAATATATGTGTATATATGCAATATATGTACATGTGTGTGCAAATATGAATTAACATGTATGTCTGCATATGCAATACAGTTACATTTCTATATGTATATGCGATATGTGCACAAGTGCATTTGCAATATGTGTGTTTTTGCAATATATGTATGTGTATGTGTGTGCAAATATGAATGAATATGTATGTTTGCATATGCAATACACCTACATATTTATGTGATATGAGCACAATTGGTTTTGCAAAAATGTCTACATATGCAATATATGTACATGTACATGTGTATGCATATGCAATGTAGTTACATGTATGTGCAATATATGCACATATTTATTTGCAATATATATGTATGCGTATGCAAATATGTGCACAAGTGCATTTGCAGTATATGTGTGTATATGCAATATATGTACATGTATGTGCAATATGTGCACATATTTATTTGCAATGTTTGCGTATGCAAAGATGAATGAACATGTATGCTTGTGTACATAATACACCTACATGTCTATGTGTATATGTGATATGTGCACAAGTTAATTTGCAATATGTGTATTTGCAATATATATACATGTGTGTGCAGAAATGAATGAACGTGTATGTTTGCATACACAATACATCTACATGGCTTTGTGATATGTGCACAAGTGCATTTGCAATATATGTGTATATGCAATATATGTACATATATATGTGTGTATGTGTCTGTACATGTATGTATGTGTGTGCATGTCTGCACAGGATCTGAATGAAGCCTCTTCGCTTCGCCCCGTGGGGCCAGGCTGCCGCTGTTTGCGACATGCCGCAAAATGTGAGCGGTCACTGAGGAGACGGGAAGAAGCCTCCCCTGCCCCCCGCTCCCCCCCCCCCCTGTCTCCTTTTAAACAGCGCGAATGTTATTACTGATTATTGGGCGCAACATGTAAGTAAAAGGCGATGGGTTTTTCACTCTGTTTGTCTCTCAGTAATCGTCTGTCTGCCCTTGGTGGCGGGCGGTGGGGTGGGAGGGGAAGGAAGGAGCGTATTGCTGGATGTGGGATGGAGGGAAGGGAAGAGCCTGGGCCTGAGGCCTGGGGCTCTCCCCCCAGTTTGCACAGCCACCCCCCCACAAGACTCCCCACTCAGAGCCTGTCCCCGCACAGACCGCCCCAGCAAACAGTCAGCCAGCCAGCAGCTTAAAAACTCCTTATTCAATAACAGCAAGGCGACCTTTAATTTGTATTTAATTCAATTCCAATCCCCCTTCATTTGCAATGTGTTCTCCCTCTCAACCACAGTCATCATCTTGACAAATAGTTTGACCTTTTGCTGCTTAAAACTGATTTCTTCTTTTCATGAACATTTCTTTGGTGCTTGAAGCACACTGGATGGATCTTTTTCCCTACCCCGCCCCCCCACCAATTTCCCAAATATTATAAAAGGATAATTCATGTGACGTTTTGTTGTTCTCTTTTGTTGCCCCCCCCCACCCCCACCCCCACCCCATGGCCGGTGTTAGAACACCGTTCATCTCTCCAAAAGGGCATTCCCCTTTGTTTTAAAAAATATTATAATTTTAAATGATGTAGATTATTGGACGAGGGACCAAAAAAACCTTCATCACAGTAACTGCACTGCACTGTTAATGTAAACCTACCTGTGATACTAATGTTTTTTAATGGTGAGAAAGGAATATCCAGGTGTTGGAAGGGTATGCTGTCAGGAAAGATTGCAACACAGTGGTTAGCACTTCTGCCTCACAGTGGCAGGGACCTGGGTTCGATTCTGGCCTCCGGTCACTGCTGTGTGGAGTTTGCACATTCTCCCCGTGTCTACGCAAGTTTCCCCCGGGTGCTCCGGTTTCCTCCAGCAGTCCCAAAGACGTGCTAGTTAGGTGCATCGGCCATGCTAAATTCTCCCTCAGTGTACCCGAACGGGTGCCGGAATGTGGCGACTAGGGGATTTTCACAGTAGCTTCATTGCAGTGTTAATGTAAGCCTACTTGTGACACTAATAAATAAACAAACTTTAAGATCGATTAAGCTGGGATTCGTCATCCCCAAAAAGAGTCCTGTCGAGGATACAATGCCAAGTGGGATGAAGGGACCGTACACCCTAAAAAAAAAGCTTCCCAGGATAACCCCGCAGTAGTGAGCAGTTTCAGCAGCTTTCTTTGCTCAACTGTAACACTCCTAGGCGTCAACCTTAAGTTTACTCTTCGCGTCCTTGAGCTTTTCTAACATCTTGGCAAGTCCAAAAGTCATTTTTTAGATGTAATTTCTTCATTTCACTTAATGTCATATCCTTGTAGTAATGTCTTCTATTAGTTTTGAAGACTCCTAGTCCTTTCCCTGAGCACTGACTTTCAACAAGCTTGATTTCCCTCAATACGTTCCTTTGCAAATGATACTTGCATTTTCTAAAAATTATTTTGCATCAATGGTAGGGAAATTATTGGAGAGGATTCTTCGTGACAGGATTTATTCCCACTTGGAATTAAGTGGACGAATTAGAGAGAGGCAACATGGCTCTGTGAAGGGGAGGTCGTGTCTCGCGGACCCGATCGAGGTTTTTCCGGGAAGTGACAAAGATGATTGATGAGAATAGAGCAGTGGATGTTATCGACATGGACTTCAGTAAGGCCTTTGACAAGGTCCCTCATGGCAGACTGGTGCAGAAGGTGAAGTCACATGGGATCAGAGGTGAGCTGGCAAGGTGGATTCAAAACTGGCTTGGTCAAAAAAGACAGAGGGTAGCAGTGGAAGGGTGTGTTTCTGAGTGGAGGGCTGTGACAAGTGGTGTTCCTCAGGGATCAGTGCTGGGACCTTTGCTGTTTGTAATATATATACATAAATGATTTGGAGAAAAATGTAACTGGTTTGATTAATACGTTTATGGACGACGCAAAGATTGATGGATTTGCGGATAGCGATGAGGACCATCAGAGGACACAGCAGGATATAGATCTGTTAGAGACTTAGGCGGAGAGTTGGCAGGTGGAGTTTAATCTGGACAAATGTGCGTTTTGGAAGGTGTAAATCAGGTAGGAAATATGCAGTAAATGTCAGAACCCTTAAGAGAAAGGCAAAGGGATCTGGGTGTACAGGTACACAGGTCACTGAAAGTGGCAATGCAGATGGAGAAGTAGTCAAGAAGGCATACAGCATGCTTGCCTTCATCGGCTTGGGTATTGAGTTTAAAAATTGGCAAGTCATGTTGCAGCTTTATGGAACCTTAGCGAGGCCGCACTTGGAATGTAGTGTTCAATTCTGATCACCGCACTACTAGAAGGATGTGGAGACTTTGGAGAGGGTACTGAAAAAATTTACCAGGATGTTGCCTGGAATGGTGGGCATTAGCTATGAGAAGAGGTTGGAGAAACTTGGTTTGTTCTTGCTGGAACAATGGAGGTTGAGGGGCAACCTGATAGAAGTCTAGAAGATTATGAGAGGCATGGACAGCATGGATAGTCAGAAGCTTTTTCCCAGGGAGGAAGAGTCAATTACTATGGGGCACAGGTTTTAAGATGCGAAGAGCAAGGTTTAAAGGAGATGTACAAGGCTGATTTTTTTTTACACGGAGAGTAGTGGGTGCCTGGAACTCGTTGCTGGGGGAGATATTGGAAGTGGAAATGGATAAAGTAGTGACTTTTAAGGGGCGTCTTGACAAGTACATGAATAGGATGGGAGTAGAGGGATATGGTCCCTGGAAGGGTAGGGGATTTTAGTTCAGTCGGGCAGCTTGGTCAGTGCAGGCTTGGAGGGCCGAAGGACCTGTTCCTGTGTTGCAATTTTCTTTGTTCTTTGAATGCTGTCAATACATCTGAAGAGAAGAAAACTTCCCCCTGATTCTTTTTTGCATTTTCCAATGTCTCCTTAAACCCTCTCCTGGTCTCTCCCCCTCACATCTGATAAATTTGTTGGTATGATTAAGATCACATGCTCAACTTGTTACCATCCTGTTGCTCATCCTAGGAGGGAGGGGACGATGGTGGTATAGTGGGAATGTCATGGGACCAATAATCCAGAGGCCTGGGCTAATGCTGTGGAAACATGGGGTGGGAATTTCTGACCCCTGTCGCCCCAAACCAGAAAATCCTGCCTGAGGTCAATGGACTTTCACGTGACCTCCCCCATGCCCCCGTCCACTGTGATTTCCGTGGTGGGCGGGAAGGGAAAAATCCATAACTGGTTTTAACTAAGTGTGTAGACGAAGGCAGAACAGTTGATGTCGTGTACATGGATTTTAGTAAGGCGTTTGATAAGGTTCCCTGTGGTAAGCTCATGAAGAAGGTAAGGAGATGTGGGATAGAAGGAAATTTGGCTGATTGGATAAGTAACTGGCTGTCTCATAGACAGAGGGTGGTAGTGAAAGGAAAATTTTCAGACTGGAGGCCAGTTACCAGCGGTGTACCACAGGGATCAGTGCTGGGTCCTCTGCTATTTGTGATTTTTATCAATGACTTGGAAGAGGGGGCTGAAGGGTGGGTTAGTAAATTTGCTGATGACACCAAGATTGGTGGAGTAATGGATGAGGTGGAGGGCTCTTATAGGCTGCAAAGAGACATTGATAGGATGCAGAGCTGGGCCAAAAACTGGCAGATGGATTTTAACCCTGATAAGTGCGAGGTGATTCATTTTGGTAGGACAAACTTAAATGTGGATTACAGAGTCAACGGCAAGGTTCTGAGGAGTGTGGAGGAACAGAGAGATCTTGGCGTTCATATTGACAGATCTCTGAAGGTTGCCACTCAAGTGGATAGAGCTGTGAAGAAGGCTTATAGTGTGTTAGCATTTATTAATAGGAGGTTTGAGTTTAAGAGCCGTGGGATTATGCTGCAACTATACCAGACCTTGGTGAAACTGCATTTGGTATATTGCGTTCAGTTCTGGTCACCTCACTATAAGAAGAATGTGGAAGCATTGGGGAGAGTGCAGAGGAGATTTACCAGGATGCTGCCTGGTTTGGAGGGTAGGTCTTAGGAAAGGTTGAGGGAGCTGGGCTTTTCTCTTTAGAGTGGAGGAGGATGAGAGGCGACTTAATAGGGGTTTATAAGATGATGAGGGGGATAGATGGAGTGGCCGCGCAGAGACTATTTCCTCGGGTGGATGTTACTAGAGGGCATAACTATAAGGTTCATGGTGGGAGATGTAGGAGGGATGTCTGAGGTAGATTCTTCACTGAGTGTTTGGGGTGTGGAATACACTACCTGCTGTGATGGTGGAGTCGGACACTTTAGGAACTTTCAAGCGGTTATTGGATAGGCACATGGAGCACACCAGAATGATAGGGAGCGCTTTGGCTTGATCTTGGATTTGGACATAGCTCAGCACAATATTGAGGGCCGAAGGGCCTGTACTGTTCTATGTTTCTATATGTTTCTAAATCCCAACACAGCTGATGGAATTTGAATTCATTTAATAAATCTGCAGTTGAAGCCAGTTTTGGTAATGGTGGTTATGACAACTATGGTTGATTGTCATAAAAACCCATCTGATTTGCTGATGCCCCTTTTGGGGAAGGAATTCTGCTGCCTTTACCTGGCTTAAGCCTACATAGCAGCTCAGACCCACAGCAATGTGGTTAACTCTCAACTGCCCTTAGAATTGGCCCAGCAAGTCACCCAGCTCAAGGGCAGTCTGGAATGGGCAAGAAATGTTGGCCAGCCAGCGATGCCTACAGCCCACACACATGTGATGATGGGTGAGCCAGACCTGGTGCAGGTTAGAATATGAGCTCGGCTTTAAGAAGGCTGAAAGCTGGCTGGTCTGGTAACCTCCCCTGTGAAGCACCTGAGGATATTTCTCATGTTCAGGGTAGTGTAAGAAACTGTTGGGTGCTGAGACAGGGATACATGGTACCAAAGATTATCTTTTTTTATTGTAGAATCATCATAGAATCACTACAGTGCAGAAGGAGGCCATTTGGCCCATTGAGTCTGCGCCAACAACAATCCCTCCCAGCCTTTATCCCTGTAACTGCAGGTATCTAAAAAAAGGCCATAACTCCATGTGTTTACTCTGCTAATCCCCTTGACACTGATGGGTAATTTTCCACGGTCAATCAACCTAACCTGCACATCTTTGAACCTCCAGTTATTTACTGGGTAATAACTTCATTCACCCCAACCCTATTTTTTCCTTATCACTTCCAAAGCAAACACAAAACTTATATTCAAATCTTTAAACAAATATGTTTGATGTATTTATTATTTGTTGTAACATCGTGTCTTTTTGAGTTACCCAACTCTTCCCTGTTGGGTACATTGCCTACAGGCAGCTTGAATACTGTTTGTGTTCTCAAAGTGCTCTTTCTCTAGTTCTGCCTCTTAACGGTTTTGCTTCACTTTGAGAGAACAGAAGGGAGATTGCTAACTTACGCAGCGGTCTCTAAGTTTCATTTTGGAATGATCCCATTTCAGAAGTAACAGCTGATGTCCAGGCTGACAGGTTTTGTTCGGTTAGACTGCAGCTCACCTTGCAACTTTCACGTCCAGGCAGCAAGATTTTCGAGTGCTTGGCAATGCAGAGTGGTAGTCAGGGCTTGGCCTGCTTCTAGAACACATTTAAACTCAGTAGCATCAGGGGAGCATCTCACAACACTCAGGCATGGCAGTGCATCACATCCAACTCCAGTGCAATGTTGAGGACAGGTTAGGAAATTCTTCATGTTCACTTAGCAGTTTTTACAGATGCACCGTAGAGTGCATCCTATTTGGATATATCGCAGCTTGGTATGATTCCTACTGTGTCCAAGACCGCAAGAAACAACCAAGGGTTGGGAATGTAGCCCAATCCATTATGCAAACCAGCCTCCCATCCATTAACTCCAGACACTTTCTATTGCCTCAAGAAAGCAGCCAGCATAATCAAGGACCTCACGCACCCCGGACATACCCTCTTCCACCTTCTTCCATCGGGACAGGGTGTAAAAGTTTGAAAACACGTAGCAACAGACTCGAGAACAGCTTTTTCCCTGTTGCCATCAGACTTTTCAGAACATGAGAACTCGGAGTAGGAGTAGGCTGTCTGACCCCTTCAGCCTGTGCCTCTATTCAGTAAAATCAAGGCTGATCTTTTTGTAGACTCAGCTCCACTTACCCACCCACTCGAGCAAATTTTGGTAAATTACCACTAGTGCATTTGCCCCGCCATCTCTCTCAGTACTCCAGAATGTATTCCATCGAGGCCAGGAGATTTGTCTACCTTTAGCCCATTTAGCTTGCCCAACGCTACCTCTTTGCATCTAGGCCCTCACCTACCATAGCCGCCTTGTCATCAATTTTTTACGTGTCATTCGTGTCTTCCACTGTGAAGACTGACACGAAATACTTGGTCCTATCATACATTAAGCTGATCTTTCTCTTTGCCCTACCTGTAGCTGAAATACTGTATTCTGCAGTCCCTCCTTTCTTTCTCCGCTATGTATTCTATGACTGTTATGCTTTAAGAACACAAAAACTAGGAGCAGGAGTAGGCCATCTGGTCCCTCGAACCTGCTCCACCATTCAATAAGATCATGGCTGATCATTTTATGGACTCAGCTCCACTTACCTGCCCGCTCACCATAACCCTTAATTCTTTTACTGTTCAAAAACGTATGTATCTTTGCCTTTAAAAGTATTCAATGAGGTAGCCTCGACTGCTTCACTGGTTTTGGACTAAGATGGTGCAGTGTAAATATCCAGAATGAGGATTAGTTTTGACTCTAGAGCAGGAAGGTACAAGACTGTCCGAGGAAAGGCTTACATTTGACACAATTAATAGAGTTAAGGCTTCTGAGCAGCTTTTTAAAGTAGATTCAAATGGATTTAAACACTTAAGAAAATACAGGTACACCTGCTTGCTTTCTCTAAGCATTGAAATTTTAACCTTAGAGAAGACTTCTTAGACTTGGAGTTTAAGTGTGTCATTGGAGATGACCTTCCTCAAATAAGGAGACCAAAACTGTACACAGTATTCCAGGTGTGACCTCACCAGCACCTTATACAGCTGCAACATAATCTCACTGTTTTTACACTCCATCCCTCTAGCAATGAAGGACAAAATTGTGTTTGCCTTCTTAGTTACCTGCTGCACTTGCAAACCAACTCCTTGCGATTCCTGCACAAGGACACCCAGATCCCTCTACACAGCAGCATGCTGTAATTTTTTACCATTTAAATAATAGTCCATTTTGCATTATTCTTACCAAAATGGATGACTTCACGTTTACCAACATTGTACTGTATCTGCCAGACCCTTGCCCACTCACTTAGATTATCTATATCCCTTTGTTAACTTTCAACATCCTCTGCACACTTTGCTCTTCCACCCATCTTAGCGTCATCTGCGAATTTTGACACACTACACTTGGTCCCCAACTCCAAATCGTCATCTGTGTAAACTGTAATTTGTCTGTGTAGTGCACAAGAAACAGTACTTTTCACTGTATTCCAGTACATGCGATGATACATCAAATCGAAAGATGCTCAGGTGGAATCTCCTGAGCACTTCAGAATTGTTGAACTGTGAAATTGTTAAAGATGCCCCAGCTGACGAGCAGGGTGGCATATCTACAGAGTTCGTAATGGTGGACTGAGTCAGTTTGCAGCCGTCAGTAATATCATGGCTCTCCCTGGCTACCTTTTGCATTCTTGCTGCTGTCACCAGCCTGTAATGCCAGGTGATTTTAAGTTCCAGGAAGTGCATTTAGCTCAAAAAGACGCAATATTTCAATGAATAATAAGTACACTTGTTGCCATCTCTAATGCCTTTCCCTATATTCTTGTTCTTGCCCCATCCCGATCTCTTCTAATGGCATTGTGAAGAATCAACGAGGGAAAGTGTAGTCAGATCACTTGTTATGCAGCAGGCCTAGTAAATGGCCTCCTCTACTGAAATGTAAATATTGCTTTTGCAAATGAAATCAGATTGAGATTAGGGTTCTTTCTTCCACTCTGCTTCAGTGCCCTGGAGTATGTAAATCTGTGGTAAATAGGCTCTCTAAACAGGCAACTCTATTCCTGCTCAAAATGGAAATGAGTGGAGAATTTCTGTGTCACTCGTGCCTGGAGAGTGCAGTGCTGGAATTGACTGCGGTTGATTTTAATTACACTATTTACATTATGTAGCTATCTTCCACTCACTGTTTTCATCTGGAAAAAGTCACCCTGCTTTTATCAGATCTTGCTATAGATTTGGCCATGTTTTGCGGTATTTCATAGAAATCCTTTAAATAAACTCTGCAGATGGTTTGCTATAGTGTGCTATTGAAATAGACTGTTTGTTATGGATCCTGCCATGAATACTACCCTATCTCAAATTCGTAGCTGACATAGTAGAAGTTCTGCAGAATATATGTTCAAGACAGCGATACTGATGCATTTATGACTGCATTGACACTTCATCTGTCACATCTCTGTGATGTAGTTTCACTGTACATTTATGTTGAACATAGAAACAAAGAAGATAGGAGGAGGCCATTTGGCTCCTCGAGCCTGCTCCGCCATTCATCACGATCGTGACTGATCATCCAACTTAGTAGCCTAATCCTGCTTTTTCCCCATAACCTTTGATCCCGTTCGCCCCAAATGCTGTATCCAGTCGCCTCTTGAATACATTCAATGTTTTGGCATCAACTACTTCCTGTGGTAATGAATTCCACAGGCTCATCACTCTTTGGGTCTCCTCACCTCTGCCCTAAATGGTCTATCCTGAATCCTCAGGCTGTGACTAAAATGGTGCAGTAAATCCCCAGAATAAGGGTTAGATTTGACTCTAGAGCAAGAAGGAATGAGACGGTTTGAGGAGAGGCTTAGATTTGACACAATTAATAAAGTTCAGGCTTCTGAGCAGCTTTTTAAAGTGGAATCGAATGGGTTTAAATACTTTAGAAAATACAGGTACACCTGCTTGCTTTCTCTAAGCATTGAAATTTTAACCTTAGAGAGGAACTCTTAGACTTGGAGTTTAAATGTGCCATTGGTAAAAATGCCACAAACACGTTTCCAGCTTTGGATCACTGACCTATGAAAATAAATTGAGCCTAAATTAATTGTAAATCAGGTGGGATTGCCAATTTAGTGTGCAATTAGGGCCAATTTTGTACTAAATTAAACACGTATCCTTTGGAAACCATGCAAACTGTCGCGACTTATTTCATACAGGGTCCTTTACGTCAGAATGGGTTTTTATCCCTCCAGACTGGCCTGAATTCAAGCTTGGGTCCTAGAAAGTCTTGTGCCTAACCCATTTCTCCATCCAGTCTCATCCCATTTTGAGAGTCTCTCTGTTTCGGCATTGGCAGGCTGCCATTCTGTCAGTGCTAGAGGAATCCTATTGATTTTCCAGCAATCTACCCGTTGACCTTAACTGGATGGTGAGCACACAGTCTCTGACCGTAATTTGGCCATTCCTTGGAAAATGAGTGACTGTTCCAATATCGAGCAGAGTCAGGTGTTGGCCTGATCTTGGCATCAGAGTCACAGTCCCAAAACGAAATCCTGCACTGTGCTAAATGCAAATCTGCCAGGGATATGTTCAAAAGTTATTTAAATGGGTGGGAAATTCAAAGGGAACATGAGAGATCATGGCTAACCAGAAAAGAAATATGCTCTTCCAAACAAAAAGCTAATTGCCTAAAATTACACTATTGATGGCCAAAGTGTATAACTGTTCCACCCATATTTCGAGTGCTTAGCAGTCTATCCACCTTATTAGCCTTTTTTAAATTCAGTCATGACATGTGGGTGCTGGCTAGTTTATTACCCATCCCTATTTGCCCTTGAGAAAGTGGCGGTGAACTGCCTTCTTGAAATGCTGCAGTCCGCATGCTGTGGGTTGACCCAAAATGCCGTTAGGGAAGGAATTCCAGGATGTTGGCCCAGTGACTGCGAAGGAGCGGTGAAATATTTCCAAGTCAGGATAGTGAATGGCTTGGAGGGGAACTTGCAGCTGGTGGTCTCCCCATTTATCTGCTGCCTTGTCCTTCTAGATAGTAACCATTGTGGGCTTGAAAGGTGCTGTCTAAGGATCTTTGGTGATTTGCTGCAGTGCATCTTGTAGATAGTACACACTGCTGCCACTGAGCATGGGTATTGGAGGAAGTGGGAGTTTGTGGATGTAGTGCCAGTCAAGTGGGCTGCTTTGTCCTGGATGGTTGGATGGTGTCAAACTTTTAAAATGTTGTTGGAGCTGTACTCGTTCAGGCAAGTGGGGAGTATTCCATCACACTCCTGACATGTGCCTTGTGGATGGTGGATAGACTTTGGGGAGTCAGAAAATGAATTACTCGCCACAGTATTCCTAACCTCTGACCTGCTCTTGTAGACACTGTGTTTATATGATGAATCCAGTTGAGTTTCTGGTCAATGGTAACCCCAAGAATGTTGACAGTGGGGGATTCAGTGATGGTTACACCATTGAATGTCAGGGGGCAGTGGTTGGATTGTCTCTTATTGGTGATGGTCATTGAACAAAGAACAAAGAAAATTACAGCATAGGAACAGGGCCTTTGGCCCTCCAAGCCTGCACCGACCATATTGCCTCTCTGAACTAAAACCTTCTACCCTTCCAGGGACCATATCCTTCTATTCCCATCCTATTTGCGTATTTGTCAAGGTGGCCCTTAAAAGTCATTACCGCATCCACTTCCACGACCTCCTCCGGCAACGAGTTCCAGGCACCCACTACTCTCTGTGTAAAAACTGTGCCTCGTACATCTCCTTTAAACCTTGCCTCTCACACCTTAAACCTATGCCCCCTAGTAATTGACTCTTGTACCCTGCAAAAAAGCTTTGGTAGGAAGAATGGTAGGAAGGACTATTACTTACGTGGCGAAAAACTGCAGCAGGCGATGGTGCAGAGGGACCTCGGGGTCCTTGTGCATGAGTCGCAAAAACCCAGCTTGCAGGTGCAGCAGGTTGTCAGGAAGGCGAATGGGATGCTGGCCTTCATAGCGAGGGGGATTGAATATAAAAGTAGGGAGGTCTTGCTGCAGCTGTATAGGGCATTGGTGAGGCCGCAGCTGGAGTACTGTGTGCAGTTTTGGGCGCTGCACCTGCGCAAGGATATTTTGGCCTTGGAGGTAATGCAGAGGAGGTTTACTAGGCTGATACCGGAGTTGAGGGGGTTGAGCTATGAGGAGAGGCTGAATAAACTAGGCTTGTACTCGTTAGAGTTTAGAAGAATGAGGGGAGATCTCATTGAGGTGTATAAGATGATGAATGGGATGGATAGGATAGAGGTGGAGAGACTCTTCCCGCTCAAAAAAGACAGTAGGACTAGGGGGCACAGCTTCAAGATAAAGGGGAGGCGGTTTAGAACGGAGTTGAGGAGGAACTTCTTCACTCAAAGGGTGGTGAATCTCTGGAATTCTCTGCCCGTTGAAGTGGTAGAGGCTGCCTCGCTAAATATTTTTAAGAAGCGGGTTGATGGGTTCTTGATAAGAGAGGGGATTAGGGGTTATGGGGAGAGGGCGGGAAAGTGGAACTGAGCCACGACAGATCAGCCATGATCTTATTGAATGGCGGGGCAGGCTCGAAGGGCTAGATGGCCTACTCCTGCTCCTATTTCTTATGTTCTTATGTTCTTATTATCCACTCTGTCCATGCCCCTTATAATCTTGTAGATTGCTATCAGGTTGCCCCTCAACCTCTGTTGTTCCAGTGAGAGCAAAACAAGTCTCTCCAACCTCTCCTCATAGCTAATGTCCTGTATACCAGGCAACATCCTGGTAAATCTTTGCACCAAAGCCTCCACATCCTTCTGGTGTGTGGCGACCAGAATTAAACACTATATTTCAAGTGCAGCCTAACTAAGGTTCTATAAAGCTGCATCATGACTAGCCAATTTTTAAACAATATCCCAGCCGATGAAGGCAAGCATGCCATAAGCCTTCTTGACTACCTCCTCCACCTGCATTGCCACTTGCAGTGACTTGTGTACCTGTATAACCAGATCCCTTTGCCTATCAATACTCTTAAGGGTTCTGTCATTTACTGTATATTTCCTATCTATATTAGACCTTCCAAAATGCATTACCTCGCATTAAACTCTATCTGCCATCTCTCTGCCTAAGTCTCCAACTGATCTGTATCCTCTGATGGTCCTCATTGCTATCCGCAAATCCATCAACCTTTGTGTCGTCCGTAAACTTACTAATCAAACCAGTTACACTTTTCTCATAATCATTTATATATATTATAAACAGCAAAAGTCCCAGCATTGATCCCTGAGGAACACCACTTGTCACAGATCTCAGTTCAGAAATGCATGCTTCCTCTGCTACTCTCTTTGATTGAGCCAGTTTTGTATCCACCTTGTCAGCTCACCTCTAATTCCTTGTGACTTCACCTGCATAAGCCTGCCATGAGGGACCTTGTCAAAGGCCTTACTGAAGTTCATGTCGACAACATCCACTGCCCTAACCTCATCAATCTTTGTCACTTCCTTGAAAAACCCAATCAAGTCCATGAGACACGGCGTCTCCTTCGCAAAACCATGTTGCCTCTCACTAATACGTCCACTTATTTCCAAGTGGGAATAAATCCTGTCTTGAAGAATCCTCTCCAATAATTTCCTTATCACTGATGTAAGGCTGTAATTACCTGGATTATTCTTGCTACCCTTCTTAAACGAAGGAACAAATAGGCTATTCTCCAATCCTCTGGGACCTCCCTGTAGCCAGTGAGGATACAGAGGTTTCTCTCAAGGCCCCAGCAATTTTCTCGCTTGCCTCTCTCAGTATTCTGGGGATATCCCATCAGGCCCTGGGGACTTATCTACCTTAATGTTTCTTGGCATTGCTTGGCATTTGTGTGGCACAAATGTTACTTGCCTCTTGTCAGCCCAACTGATTCTTCCTTCTCCAAGACATTCTACATATAAGTAAGGAAAGTGTGATTAATTCACACTTGTTCAAGAGCTGACATTAACAGCAATAAGCAAAGTACTGTGGATGCTGAAATCTGAAACAGGAACAGAGAATGAATTGGACAACTTTCATACGTATCCTTTATTGGTATAAAACCACCTTGACTCTTGGAGCTAATGGTTCAGTTTTGCTTGAATATGAAGCCACCTAGAATGCATTTAAGCACAAGATGTAGAACAGTCTTCATACGTAATGCCTCAGTGCATTATCCTACCCTCTGCTCAAGGAAGAAGTGGGGAGTCTTCACTCTTGGTGGAGATGGACGTATGGAAGGATTGGACGTCCATAGTGAAGAGAAGGTTATGGCCAGGCAACTGGAAATTGGTGATATGACATAAGGCATCAGAAAAATCATGAATGTAGGTGGAAAGAATGAACAATGGGAACGAGGATGATGTCAAGTCAGAAGAAATGAGTCCCTTGGGACAGGAACCAGCTGTTATGATGGACTGGAGGGCAGTCCTGTTTGTGGATTTTGGGAAGGAGGTAGAAATGGGCTGTGCAGTGTTGAGGGGATAATGGAGTTGGAGGCTTCTTCCGACCTTCCCCTGAACCATGTCCCTGCTACCAAACATCAATGGGGCATTTCTCCCATCCCAATGTGCTGATTTTTTAGCACATTGGGCTGGGAGATTCGTGTATGCACCGATGCATGAGATTTGTACATGCATTTCCCACACCCATGCAACTCCCAGCATCAGGTATCCTGCGCAGTCAGAACCATGCTGGGACCAGCAGGTAAGTTATTTTAATCTTAATTACGTTTAAATAATATTAAAATAGCGGCCCAGGACTGAATTCTCTGGACCCCGATAGCGTTTCCCACCCCGCCAGTACAAGTTCACTCCAGCAGGGTTTAGGGTAGCTCCCTTCTTTTGGCAAATTAGTGGCAGACCCCGCTGGAGTGAATGGGGCGGGGGGGGGGGGTGCAATTGGGGCCCCCAGGGGTTTGGCTGGTAGGAGGCTGGTGCCCATGGGCATGGGCACCCAGGTAGTGCCAACCTGTGCCACCTGGCACTGCTCAGGGCCAAAGTATCTATGCTCGGGCACCTTGGCACTGCCCATCAGGCATGGGGCAGTGCCAAGAGGGAGCCAATGGGCTGGGACAGCTGGGGGCAATTGGTGGGGGTGGGGAATCCCACTGCCACTCTGCGTTGGGGTCGATCGGGACTGGAGTGAGGCCAGTGATCAAAGTGGGCTGTGTGTGTGTGTGGGGGGTGGGGGGGGGGGGGGGGGGTGATCTGCTATGATGGAGGGTCTGCCTCCCATGTGGGGGCTTGCCGAGGTTGGGGGTTAGGGGATTCGTCACTACTGGGGCATGGGCTGGAGATCAGGACGCTCCTGGACTCTGGGAAGAGGGAGGAGTTTGGGGCTGGCCCGGGAATGGATGGGGGAGCTGCGATCAGGCCATGGTAGGTGGAATGGAGGGGCAGCACTGCGAGGGTCCCGGGCTGGCCAGTGATAGAGCTGACCAGCAAACTGCAGGCTGGCAGTTCGGGACCACTGCGCATGCATCGAGTACCATATCTGTCAGGCTCCAGGGTGAATAAGCCGCCACCACCACGCACACGCACACGCGCACACACACACCACCCCCCCACCCGGCTTTTAATGATATTCACGATTGTGACCTCTGCATTGCACAGAGTCTGGAAGATTCAAGCCTGAACTCCCACCGAAAAAACAATCGGGAATTGCACCGTTTTCCCTGAATTCAACACTTAGAACCTTTTTGGGAGAATAGCCCCACAAGACATTGTTTCCAGATTGTCACTGACCTCTTTGCCTCTGGAGATCTTCCTTCCACAGCCTCTTAACAATCCCCATATGTCACCACTCTCCACCTGCCTGAACTTGTTCTGTCGCTAAATAATTTCTCCTTAAACTTGTCTCATTTCCTGCAAATAAAAGACTGTGGGTGCCTGCATGGGCCTCAGTTAAGCCTGTCTTTTTGTGGGTTATGTGGAACACTGCTTGTTCCGGTCCTGCTCAGGTTCATTGCCGCAAATCTCTTTTTCCATTACATCGATGACTGTATTGGTGCTGCTTCATGCTCTCATCTGGACCTAGAAAGATTTATCAATTTTTGCTTCTAGATTCCACCCTTCTCTCACCTTCACATGGTCCATCTCAGACACTTCCCTTCTTAGGTCTCTCTGTCTCCATTTCTGGTGATAGACTGCCATCTATACTCATTACATACCCATTGACTCCCGCTGCCAACTTGACTACAGCTTCTCACACTGCTTCCTGAAGAACTACATCCTATTCTCAGATTCTCCACATCTATCATATCTGTTCTAATGATGCAGTCTTCAAAAATGGTGCTTCTGACTTGCCTTTCTTTTACCTTAACCTCTCACCTGTGGTTGACAGGGAACGCAACTGTGTTTGACCCATTTTCTGCGCCACTGCCCTCATCCCTTCCCTTACCCCGTCCAAAACCATAATAGGGTCCTTTTTGTCCTCACTTTGCATCCCACCAGCCATTCTTCCATCACACCCAGCTCCTTATCCCCTTCCCATGGCACCTTGCCTTGCAATTGCAAAAAGTGCAATACCTGCCCCTTTACCTCCTTACCACTCGAAGCCCCAAACACTTGTTTCAGGGTTAGCAGTGTTTCACTTGCACTCCCTTCCATTTGGTCTACTGTATTGGCTGCTCCCAGTGCAGACTCCTCTACACTGGAGAAACTAAATGCATTCTGGGTGACAGCTTTACAGGACATCTGCGCTCTGTCTGCAAGCATGACCCCCAGCCTTCCTGTTGCTGCCATTTTAACTCAGCACCTTGCTCTCATGCCCACATGTCCGTCTCTGGCCTGCTGCAGTGAAGCCCAAGACAAACTGAAGGAGCTGCATCTCATCTTTCGATTAGGCACATAACAGCCCTCAGGATTGAACACTGAGTCCATGACCTTTCTCCTTAATCTTAGATTCACTCACCAACCAAGCAAATATATCTCTTGTTGTTTAGTTTGCTACATCTTGTTGCAATCTCTCCCAGCTACAGTGCAATATCCAACACACATTCCCTCTCTTTAGTTCTGATAAACCAGTTTTTGGCTGAGGAGAATCATCATGGGTGTTGTTAAATTACTTGTTATGCTGCAGTTGGTGTGAAAGTCAAATGGTGAGGTATTACCTCCTGAAGAGTATTCTGCACCTAGGCTTGTAGAATTCCAGCAATGCAGAAAGAGGCCATTCAGTCCATTGAGTCTGCACCGACAGCAATCCCACCCAGGCCCTATCCCGGTCACTTCAGGTATTTACCCTGCTAATCTCCCTGACATTAAGGGGCAATTTAACATGGCTAGCCAACCAACCTAACCTGCACATCTTTGGACTGTGGGAGGAAACTGAAGCACCTGGAGGAAACCCACGCAGACACAGGGAGAACATGCAAAATCCACACAGTCACCTGAGGCTGAAATTGAATCTCTTGCTCAAATGCATTCTGGATGGCTTCACATTCCAGCTGTGGTCTCAGGAATTGAGGTGGTTTTACACTGATACGAGATATATATGAAAGTTGGCCAATAAATAAAACTGGTGCTTAAGTGTTATTGTGCAGCATCCTGCGAGAAGGCTAAATCTTTCCATTTTAACGGGATGAACACAGCATTTTATATTTGACATTTTCATGGGTATTTTCTTTCAATTCCAGTCTTGAGTTCCTTCCAAGATGGTGGAAGCTGAATCTTAAATACTGGAATCAGTGTCTTGGCAATAATACTGCTATATTGGGCAAGATTTGGCACAGCTCCAACTGATCCTGTTCTTAAGTTGAAGTTTCTACTAAGTTTAAAATTTAACAAACAAATTTGCCCACCAAACTTTTAAAAGGAAGACCAGATCTTTTTGCTGGATAAGACTGTTTTAACAGCAAAGGGCTATTACTGCATTTGGCCTACCTTTTATGGGCTTTTTTTGGAGAAAATAAATTGAGTCATCATTGCTGATGACTGAAATGCTCCCTTTGGCTACCATTTCTGGAATCTCTGTAGAAATTCCATTCCAAAATCTACTGACTCTCCTCTGATTTTTGCCAGATTGCTCAGGTAAAAATTGAGCCACCTGCAATTGATGGTCGCTCAGTAGTTTTGCCAACCGTGGTGTTGCTTTTCACCAGCACTTCAGTGCCGATTTTGTGTTCCAGAACCTCAGTGAATCACATAGCTGTTTTCTGTAACCATGATAATTTGTCAGCCAGGTGAACTTGCAAAATAATAACTGCTTTTGGCGAGGATATTGGTAGTGAGTGCAATGTCTTTAGCAGCTCAGTTCCCGGTGTGGATAACTGAGGTTATTAGTGTGGCGTTGGAAATTTCATTTGACACAGATTATCAGCCCGGAGGAAATATTGACCCAGGCAGTAGATATAATAATGCTGTAAAATACAGCTAGGTCTGTACAAGTAAATAGGACTAATAATGTGCTACTGTGTAAACTATCTAAATCAGACCTCCTTCAACACCTGTAATTGGATTGAAATATGTGTGAACTTACTATTACAAAAATATTCGTTACACTGTGTCATTCATTTGAAAGGTTAATTTATCACATGTACCTGTTCCAACTTGTAAAAATTGATCTCCAAAAGGGTTGAGGCCATGATTTCACGATGGTTTTGACTTTGACTTTCAGCCATTGATGAGCTCTTGGTTTTCCTCCCAGTTCCTCTCCAGCATCCAAATTCCTTCACCTCCTGGTTTTCAAAGCATGTGGAATGTCTGGCTGTGCTTTCAAACTGCTGTGTGAGTGTAAGTTGTTACTAATCTGGGACGTTTTCTGGAATTCATAGAATCCCTACAGTGCAAAAGGAGGCCATTTGACCCATCAAATCTGCACCAACCACAATCCCACCGAAGCCCTATCCATGTAAGCCCACATAAGCCCCCTGACACTAAGGGGCAACCCACCCAGATCTCTTCCCCACAATCTCAAGTATTTACCCCACTAATCCCCCTAACCTATACATCTTGGTGCACTAATGGGCAATTTAGCATGGCCAATCCACCTAATCTACACATCTCTGGACTGTGGGAGGAAACTGGAGCACCCAGAGGAAACCCACGCTGGAATTGAACCCAGATCCCTGGCACTGTGAGGCGACAGTGCTAACTACTGTGCCACCATGCCGCTACAAATCGATAGGCCCCAATGGATATGGAAGGTAAGCGGAGTTAAGGTTCAGATCAATCATGATTTAGTTGAATAATAGAGCAGACTCAAGGAGCTGAATGGCCTTCCATACTGCATTCATTTGATTGGCTGCCACATGGAGTGGTTGGAGTGAATAGTATAGAAGCATTTAATTTAACCGTATAAGGGAGAAGAGAATAGCGGGTGGCAGTGATGGATTTAGTGAGAAAAGGTGGGATGAGTGCAGTGGGTTAGTTGGGCTGAATGGCCTGTTTCTGAGCCTGTTGTCCTGTATAATGGTCTTTTCTAATCTCGATGTTATACCTTGCCTTGTCTTCTCACCTACTGTTCCCAATATTAGCAATGCCCTGCACTTTGATGTCCCCCCATTGTATACGTTTCTATTTTTATAAATGGAATTTTGCCAGAAGTGAACAGCAAGAATAGAAATTGTGAAACCTGTCGCACGCTTTAGAAATTATTGCAGTATTTGAGATAGATGGAAATGGGGCAAAAAATGTAAAGTATATAGGAGCGCTGCCTTCAGGGTGAACAAATAGTTCTCCTTCCTTCACTCCATGCCCCGAAAGGCCATCTCGCTTCTGAGCGATTGGATAAATTAGGCATGAATGTCTACCTCCATACCTCCCACCCACCAATTCCAGAAATAATTGGATTCAAATTAATTATCACGTTATAAATTAGGTCAACAGTATAAGCTGCAAATTGAACTGGCACGATGACACTGCTGCCTCACAGCACTAGGGATCTGGATTCAATTCCTGGCTTGGGTCACTGTCTGTGTGGAGTCTGCACATTCTCCCCATGTCTGTGTGGGTTTCATTTGGGTGCTCTGATTTCCCCTGTGTTCCAAGAAGTGCAGGTTAGGTTGAGTGGCCATACTAAATTGCCCCTTAATGTCAGAGGGATTAGCAGGATAAATAGATGGGGTTTTGGGGATTTGATTTGATTTATAGCCACATGTGTTAGTGTACAGTGAAAAGTATTGGTTTTTGCATGCTATACAGACAAAGCATACAATTCATAGAGAAGGAAGGAACAGGATGCAGAATGTAGTGTTACAGTCATAGCTAAGGTATAGAGAAAGATCAGTTTAATAATGAGGTAGGTCCATTCAGAATTCTGATGGCAGCAGGGAAGAAGCTGTTCTTGAGTCGGTTGATACGTTGATTTCTGAGGAAATTTGATTTGTCCACTACAACTGTCACCACTTTTACAGATGCACCATAAAAAGCATAGTTTCTGCTTGTATCACAGCTTGGTATGGCTTCTGCTCTGCCCGAGACCACAAGGAACTACAAAAAGTTGTGAATGTAGCCCAGTCCCTCACGCAAACCAGTCTCCCATTCGTTGACTTTGTCTGTACTTCCCGCTGCCTTGGCAAAGCAGCCAGCATAATTAAGGAGCCCCCACGCATCCTGGATATACTCTCTTCCACCTTTTTCCATCAGGAAAAAGATACAAAAGTCTGAGGTCACGTACCAACCAACACAAGAAAAGGTTCTTCCCTGCTGCTGTCAGACTTTTGAATGGACCTACCCTGCATTAAGTTGATCTTTCTCTACACCCTAGCTATGACTGTATCACTTACATTCTGCGCTCTCTCGTTTCCTTCTCTATTAACGGTATGCTTTGTCTGTATAATGCACCAAAAACAATACTTTTCACTTTATGCTAATACATGTGGCAATGAATTAAATCAAATCAAAACATGACCTCAGACTTTTGTATCTATTTCCCAATGAGGAAGTTGTAAGTATGTCCAGGGTATGTGGGATCCTTGATTTTGCTGGCTGCTTTTCTGAGGCAGCAGGAAATGTAGACAGCGTCAATGGATGGGAGGCTGGTTTTCATGATGGACTGGACTTTGTTCACAGCTCTTTGTAGTTTCTTGCAGTCTTGGACAGAGCAGGAGCCATACCAAGCTGTGACACGACCAGAAAAAGTGCTTTCTATGGTGCATCTGTAAACATTGGTGAGAGCCGTAGTAGATAGGGACTAGGTAGGATTGTTGTCAGTGCAGTCTCGATGGACTGAATGGCGGCGTCCCGCACTGTAGGAATTCTATGACTCAAAACCAGAAAATAAAATCTGACTGAAACCAATTGCTACAGGGAAAAAAACGAATCTGCTGATGCAAGGTGACAATAGAGAGAGGTCATGTGGATCAAATGAGTTTTTAAAAAATTATTCTGTTAGGGGCTGTGTGTGTCTTGGCCTGGCCAGCGTTTGTTGCCTATCCCTAATTACTAGTGAACTGAGTGCCCATTTCAGGGGGCAGTTGAGTCAATTATGGAAACCCAAAGAGGGAGATTCCCCTTCTTCACTCCATTTTTAAAACATCAGTTTGTTGGTAATAATTTTTTCCATTTTATATTTTGGTAAACAGTGGGTTGTGATGACGTGATCAGGGGTACTGTCTTGGACACAATTATTGAATTCAATTGTCTTGGCACTAAATGAGCCAAGTATTGAGAGCATTGAAATCTCAGGACAATGTAAGATTAGCATTGACTGTGAATGGTAACTCAGATTCCTCACTCTGTAAATGCAATCACCTTTACCAGCATGTGGCCACTTTCACTTCATCTGACTCTTGTTTTTGGGGCAATCTAGATTGCTGATTATTAACTGCAGTACAATTTCATAAGACAGGCATAAAAAAGGATAGGAGAGGAAAGCGTACAGGAAAAATCTGATCTTGATCTCAGATTGATATGTAAAGAATTCCCATTTGGGCTTGAGGACTGATGTTCTACTACTTTGCATTGCACAAGTCAGCATCTTCAGGAGGGATTGGGAGACTGGTAGAAAACCTTACGGTAGAACCGAAGAAAACTATGGGCAGCATGGTGGCACAATTAGCACTGCTGCCTCATAGCACCAGGGACCGGGTTCAATTCCCAGCTTGGGTCATTGTCTGTGTAGAGGCTGCATGTTCTACCTGTGGTGCATCTGGGTTTCCTCCCACAGTGCAAAAGACATGCTGGTTAGGTGCATTGGAATGCTAAATTCTCCCTCAGTGTACCTGAACAGGTGCTGGAGTGTGGGGGCTAGGGAATTTTTCATAGTGACTTCACTGCAGTGTGAACGTAAGCCAACTTGTGACCCATAAATAGTAAAACTTCATACCATGTTTTAACTTGATTTAATCATTTACTTTTCTCTTGCAGGAATAGCCTTCAGAGGAGACATGGCAGATCATAGACCACAGATGAACAGGAGTCAGTGGGGAGCTGTTGACCAGTAATAGACAATGATTAGTTTTCTGTTAGCAAAGTCACTTTTCCTGGGGCTCCAATCATCGAGGGGACATTGCAGCAACCTGCCTTGATGCCTGTGATCCCGATCCCCCGCCGGGTGCGTTCCTTCCATGGCCCCCACACCACATGTCTGCACTCGGCATGCGGCCCCGTACGGACCACTCATCTTGTCCGGACCAAGTACAACAACTTCGATCTTTACTTGAAATCACGGTGGATGTACGGCTTCATCCGCTTTCTGCTGTACTTCAGCTGCAGCCTCTTTACGTCCATACTCTGGGTGGCACTCTCCATCCTCTTCTGCATCCAGTACTTCTCCATACGTGTGTCCCTGCGCTTTCAGTACAAGCTCTCCATAGTGCTCCTGCTGCTGGGGCGCAGGCGTGTTGATTTCAACACAATCAATGAACTCTTTATCTATGGGATCCATGTGACCATGCTGCTAGTTGGAGGACTGGGCTGGTGTTTTATGGTATTTGTTGATATGTAAATAAGAGTGCATGCGAAAAGAAACCGTTTTGAGCATTACAATGTAAAATATATTGTTTACAATCCTGCAAAAAGATTTATTTGTTTTTCTTGTACTTAATTTAAAACATATAAAGAGTCATAGAATCCCTACAGTGCAGAAGGACACCATTCGGCCCTCCGAGCCTGCTTTTACAACAATTCTATCCAGGCCCTATCCCCGTAGTAGACGGCACAGTGGTTAGTACTGCTGCCTCACAGAGCCAGAGACCCAGGTTCAAGCTTGGGTCACTGACTGTGTAGAAACTGCACGCTCTCCCAGTGTCTACGTGGGTTTCCTCTGGGTGCTTTGGTTTTCTCCCACAGTCCGCTTTTATAAATCGAGGATTGTCCCCTTCTCTCTTTCCCTTCTTCTCCCCCACACCCCTAGCTCATTGTATCTAATCTTCACTTTGATATACAGAAGAAAGACTTGCATTCACCTAACATAACAAGGAGCAGGAGAAGGCCATCTGGCGCCTTGAGCCTGCTCCACCATGTAATAAGATCATGGCTGATCTTTTTGTGGACTCAGTTCCACTTGCCCACCAGCTCACCATAACCCTTAATTCCTTTACTGTTCAAAAATCTATCTACCTTTGCCTTAAAAACATACAACGAAGAGTAGCCTCAACTGCTCCACTGGGCCGGGAATTCCACAGATTCACAACCCTTTGGATTAAGAAGTTCCTCCTTAACTCAGTCCAAAATCTGCTCCCCCTTATTTTGAGGCCATGCCGCCTAATTCTAATTTCACCAGCCAGTGGAAACAACCTCCTTGCTTCTATCTTACCTATTTCCTTCCAGTGTCTTTTGTGACCACAGAGCTTTTCAAAGCTTTCCGGGTCCCTGGCCCTGTGAGGCAGCAGTGCTAACCACTGTGCCACCGTGCCGTAAAGTAAATATACTTAAAACTTTATATACTTGACAAGAAATTCTTTTGTAGGGCTGTGACGAAAGTGCAGGGGTGTTGAATTAATTGAGTAGTTTAAAGAGTTGGCACCGGTGTTTTGGACCCAATGGCCTCCCTGTGTATTGTGTCACCTGATCTGGTCTATTGGTGAGTATAGACCACATTCAGTGGTTGACAATGTTTTATGACTTGGCTTTGCAAACCATTTCTTTTTGTAACAACATTAAGAAAGAGCCCATCACCATACTATAGGGATGAAAAGTAAATGTGGATTGCCAAATTGTCCACATTCTGACCACCGTAAATGAACTTCTGAGCATGGTAATGTGAAGGAAATAAATATATGGTTTCCATTAATTTCAAAATATTTCAACTTAAACTTGATGCTCATTCAGCTATCCTGCACCTGGGATTGAGTGCAGCTCTTGTAGACTTTTCCTTTACAGCTATTTAGGCATAATGACTCTGTCATTATGTGAATTTATCTGAAATTTGGCATAGCATATCCAGGGCAAGCGTTAGCAGTCCACTCCACTCAGCCTGGCATCTCCATTGGCTCCAAGCCTTCTGGAGAATTGCAGCTACAAATCACATCACACTTGTAGAAATCTGTGGCTTTTTTTCAGACCATCTTAAATCAGGTACAGTACAGGCACAGTGTCTCAAATCAGGCTATCCAGGACGTTGCTGCCAGAACAGTAAACATGGGAATGAAGAGGCTCATCTCAGAGGACAGAATCGAGGTGAGCTATGCACATACAGGACCCGAGTCCATTGCAGTGATTTTAAGATCTGCCTTCCCTATTCTCTGGACACACAGCTGCCTGTTCCACCAGTGTGAACATAACCAACTGCAACATTCCCAGCTGCTTTCAGGTGAGTGGACCGGAAATCAACCGTTTCTCTTGGTCCTCGCGAAATCTGTGCGAGATTTGTTGGTATTCCAGGAAAGTCCAAAATCTGGCATAGCCTCAGACCCTAGTTGCCAGATTCGAGTTATTTTAGGTCAGTTTAGAATCATAGAATCCTACAGTACAGAAGTAAGCCATTCGGCTCATCGAGTCTGCACTGATCACAATCCCACCCAGATCCTATCCCCATAACCCCATTTACTCCAGCTAGTCCTCCTGACACTAAGGGCAATTTAGCATGGCCAATCAACCTAACCTGCACAACTTTGGAGTCTGGGAGGAACCTGGAGGAATCCCACGCAGACACGGGGAGAACACACAAACTCCACACAGACAGCTACCCAAGCCGGGAATCGAACCTGAGTCACTGGTGTTGTGAGGGAGAACTGCTAACCACCGTGTCGCCCTTTAGTCACCTTGTTTTGAAATGTTTGTACTGTATTGGGATTCCTTGGTATGCATACTTACATCTCTCTTCCTGACCTCCATCCTAAGATTGTATAGAAAATGGTTCAAAATGATGAACACCTCCAGTTTGCCATTCATTTCATATCTCCCAACAGGGTGTAGTCTGTCAGATCAGTAATGGCTTCACTGGCTGAATAAGTGCATGGTAAAATATATAATGAAGTGAAGGTTAATCTGACCATTAATAGTTTTATGTGTGCGGTTCTTGTTGCCACATTTTACATAGGATATGATTGCTAGAGGGGATGCAGAGAAAGTTCACCAGGATGCCGCCTGGGATGGAACATTTAAGTTATGGAAGGAGGTTGGATAGGCTTGGGTTGTTTTTGTTGGAGCAGAGAAAACTGAGGGGGTGACCTGATTGAGGTGTACAAGGTAATGAGGGGCATGGACAGAGTGGATAAGGAGCAGTTGTTCCCCTTAGTTGAAGGATCAGTCACGAGGGGACATAGGTTCAAGATGAGGGGTAGGAGGTTTAGGGGGGAATGTGAGGATGGTGACAGCCTGGAATGCACTGCCTGGGAGGGTGATAGAGGCAGATTGCCTCATGTCCTTTAAAAACACCTGGATGAACGCTTGGCACAACATAACATTTAATGCTATGTGTCAAGTGCTGGTAAATGGGGTTATGTAGGAGGTCAGGTGTTTTTTATGTGTTGACACAGACTCAATGGGCCGAAGGGCCCCTTCTGCATTGTATGATTCCATGATATTATTCAGGGGTATTCTCAGGTGGCAGTACTTGGTGGCCAAACTAACCTGTGCCTCCTGTGTCAATCAAAAGACAGATGTAATTATTCGTAAACTTCAGGCTTCACATGAGATGGCACAGTGGTTAGCATTGCTGCTTACAATGCCAGGGACTTGGGTTTGATTCTGGCCTTGGTGTCTGTGTGGAGTTTGCATGTTCTCCTCTTGTCTGCATGGATTTACACCAAACACTCTGGTTTCCTCCCAGTCCAAAGATGTGCAGGTTTGGCAGATTGACCACAAATGAATTGTCCCTCAGTGTGAGTGTGTGTGTGTGTGTGTCTGTAAACTCCTAACAACAGACTAGCAACCTGTTCCAGGAATAGTTAGCTACAGAAATGGATCAAAGCCTGACCAATGCACCTTCAAGATACAGAAAAGTTGAGAGAGACTTCACACAACATACATCTCTCAGATTCAAAACGATCCTTAAAAAAAGTGACAACTAAGGTGTGATGGGTATGTATTCGATACAAGAGTTTCTTTGATGATATTCAATTAATTGTAAATAAATTTAGTCTCCTCTGATCAATTAAGATGGAGGTACTGCAGTTAAATTAGAAGGAGATGGTGTTTTAGTGATAAATTCACTGGACTAGTAATCCAGAGGCTGTGATTAATACTCTGAGGACCTGGGTTTAAATCCCACCATGACAGCCGGTGGAATTAAGCTTTAACTAATAATTTGTTAATTGAAAGTTAGTCTCAGTAATGGTGACCATGAAGCTGTCATAAAAACTCATCATTAAGGAAATCTGCCATTCTTACCTGGTCTGGTCCACATGCGACTCAGACCCACAAAAATGTGGTTGACTTTTAACAGTGTTCTACAATGGCCGGGCAAGTCATTCCATTCAAGGGCAATTAGGGATGAGTAACAAATGCTGACCTTGCCAACAATTCTCACGACCCATGGAACATAAAAAATTTCCACTGTTAGCTCCGATCTGTAACTCTTCCCTAATGGCCAGGTTGATATTTAAAACTAGCGCTGTCTCCAAGTGCAAATTCATTGACTAATATACTCAGCATAACCTTACTAAGACTAAATTTCAACTAAGCATCTTTATACGATAAATAGAATTGACTAAGACCATTTCACTTATTGGAGCTCACCCATCATCAATAATAGCTTTCAGCTGCTGCTTAAATTATTCCTGAGTGTAAGTTTCCAATACTGTAACAGGAAGTTCAAACGTTGAATGCAAATGTTCAATTATCAAACCTACAGCTACGTTTAGCTGCTTTCAGCCCAGTACATTCTCTGCAGAAGACTAAGGAAATTTGATATACAGTGAAAAGTATTGGCTTTTGCACGCTATACAGACAAAGCATACAATTCATAAAGAAGGAAGGAAGAGGGTGCAGAATATAGTGTTACAGTCATAGCTATGGTATAGAGAAAGACCAACTTAAAAACCCAGCTTGCAGGTGCAGCAGGTGGTCAGGAAGGCGAATGGGATGCTGGCCTTCATAGCGAGGGGGATTGAATATAAAAGTAGGGAGGTCTTGCTGCAGCTGTATAGGGCATTGGTGAGGCCGCAGCTGGAGTACTGTGTGCAGTTTTGGGCGCCGCACCTGCGCAAAGATATTTTGGCCTTGGAGGGAGTGCAGAGGAGGTTTACTAGGCTGATACAGGAGTTGAGGGGGTTGAGCTATGAGGAGAGGCTGAATAAACTAGGCTTGTACTCGTTGGAGTTTAGAAGAATGAGGGGAGATCTCATTGAGACGTATAAGATGATGAATGGGATGGATAGGATAGAGGTGGAGAGACTCTTCCCGCTCAAAAAAGACGGTAGGACTAGGGGGCACAGCCTCAAGATAAAGGGGGGGGCGGTTTAGAACGGAGTTGAGGAGGAACTTCTTCACTCAAAGGGTGGTGAATCTCTGGAATTCTCTGCCCGTTGAAGTGGTGGAGGCTGCCTCGCTAAATATTTTTAAGACGCGGGTTGATGGGTTTTTGATAGGAGAGGGGATTAAGGGTTATGGGGAGAGGGCGGGAAAGTGGAACTGAGCCACGACAGATCAGCCATGATCTTATTGAATGGCGGGGCAGGCTCGAAGGGCTAGATGGCCTACTCCTGCTCCTATTTCTTATGTTCTTATAATATGAGGTAGGTCCATTCAGAATTCTGATGGCAGCAGGGAAGAAGCTGTTCTTGAGTTGGTTGATACACTGATTTCTCAGAAGACTGAGGAAATTTGATATGTCCACTACAACTGTCACCAACTTTTACAGATGTACCATAGAAAGCATTCTTTCTGGTTGTATCACAGCTTGGTATGGCTCCTGCTCTGCCCAAGACAGCGAGAAATTACAAAAGGTTGTGAATGTAGCCCAATCCATCACGCAAACTAACTTCCCATCCATTGACTCTGTCTACACTCCCTGCTGTCTTGGCAAAGCAGCCAGCATAATTAAGGACCCCACACACCCTGGACATTTTCTCTTCCACCTTCTTCCATTGGAAAAAAGATACAAAAGTCTGAGTTCACGTACCTAACCAACTCAAGAACAGCTTCTTTCCTGCTACCATCAGATTTTTGAATGGACCTACCTCGCATTAAGTTGATTTTTCTGTATACCCTAGCTGTGACTGTAACACTGTTCTGCACCCTTTCCTTTCTCTATGAACAGTATGTTTTGTCTGTCTCATGCAAGAAACAGTACTTTTCACTGTATACTAATCCATGTGACAATAAATCAAATCAAATCCCACCACTTTTTTTTTGTTTACTTTATTCCAATCCAATCAAGTCAAATTAAAGCCAATTCAGAGTCCCAACAAGTTGGGACATTCCCGATCCAAGCTGACGAGACAGGGCTCTCACCCCCCACCCTGGGTCCGATCCACACGACCCAAGCTGATTGGAGCAGGCGTAGCTCCTCCTCCAAGGCCCAATCCAACCTGATCCCAGCCAAAAGGCCAAGACGCTGCTCCAAAAAATTGCTTCAAATGAAGCCAAAATGCAACCCAATGACTTCAACCAAGCGCAGCATGTCAACACCACACTTGATCCTAACCAAAAGGCCTAAGCCTCTCAGCCACTTTATCCTCGGTTACATGTTAATTTAAAGTAATGTTGTGGATCTACTTTCTCTGCAGTTCACTATCTCGTGCTCCCTTTTTGGTCACTCTTTTAAAAGCCAATTTTTTTTTAATCATTCAGTTCTCTGGCTTTGGGGAGCTGTCACATGGGTGATCTTAGAAATGTTTTGAATGTTCACTTTTTGCTTTGGTTACCAGACTGGGCACAGAGCACTGCACAGCTTAAGCTTGCCTTCTACTCTCTTGTCCTCCACAGTTTTACCTGTGTAGTTTAGCATTTTATTTGCTATGCTAATTGCAATGTTTAAAAGGCATCTTGACAAATACATGAATAGGCAGGGAATAGGGAGATATAGACCACGTAGAGGCAAAAAGGTTTAGAAAGTTGGCGCAGGCCTGGTGGCCTGTTCCTGTGCTGTACTGTTCTTTGTTGCTTATTGAATCATAGAACCCTACAGTGCAGAAGGAAGTCATTCGGACCATCGAGTCTGCACCAACCACAATCCCACACAAGTCCTATCCTGACAACCCCATGCATTACCCTAGCTAGTCCCCCTGACACTAAGGGGCAATTTTGCATGGCCACCAACCTAACCTGTACATCTTTGGACTGTGGGAGGAAACCAGAGGAAACTCATGCAGACACGGGGAGAGTGAGCAGACGCTGCACAATGACCCAAGCCAGGAATTGAACCCAGGCCCCAGGTGCTGTGAGGCAACAGTGCCAATCACTGCCACCATGTCACCTCAACTGGTTACTGTGCAGTAATCAGATCTGTTGAGTGTCAGAACCACTAGTACTGCATTATTCCGTCCATAGATGTTTCAACATCAGGCATCAAGTGCTGTGTATTGTCCAAACTAACAGTCCCTCTTCATGATCATCAGCAGTTCAAGATCTCATCCCTTACCACCCGGGAGGATACTGTGCACTCACAAGAACTCATTTGTTTTGAGCTCTTTTAGCTATCAAAGCCAACCATCTTTCATTCAAAATGTATTTGAATTATCATCAGTTATGGGAAATGTTAGCTTTATAACTTCCCTAGAGAATGCTTGGAGGCAGTGATGATATATTAATCATTTACTGGCCATTCATCATTGGTCATGTGTTGTGATGAATCGAGTGGCACAGTGTTAGTGCTGCTGCCTCACAGCGCCAGGGCCCCCGGTTCAATTCCCCGCTTGGGTCACTATCTCTGTGGAGTTTGCATGTTCTCCCTGTGTCTGTGTGGGTTTCCTCCGGGTGCTCCAATTTCCTCCCACAGTCTAAAGATGTGCGGGTTAGGTTGATTGGCCATGCTAAATTGCCCCTTAGTGTCCTGGGATGCGTAGGTTAGAGGGATTAGTGGGGTAAATATGTGGGGTTACTGGAATCAGGCCTGAGTGGGGTTGTGGTCAGTGCAAACTCAATGGACCAAATAGCCTCCTGCACTGTAGGGTGTCTATTTTATTCTAAACTTTTGCAAAGCAACGGTTTGGCCACAAGTGAAGTATTGTGTCCAATTCTGGGCACTGCGCTTTCGGAAGGATGGAAAAGCTTGAATGCAGGTTGTTCTCCTTAGAGAACAAAAGGTGGATTGGAGATTTGATAGAAGTATTTAAAACCATGACAGGTCTGGACAGAGTGGGTAGAGAGAAACTGTTCTCATTAGTGGAAGGTTTGCGAACAGAAGGACACAGTTTCAAGATGATTGGTATTCAATACAAAGTCGAAATGAGGAGGGCACTTCTGCACAGCAAGTGGTTAGGATCTGGAATGTACTGCTTGAAAGGCTGGTGGAGGAAGATTCAATTGTGGCTTTCAAAAGGGAATTAGATAAACGCCAGAATTGCCGTGCAATGGAGAAAGGTTATGGAAGTGGGGCAAACTAAATTGCCCTTGTAAAGAACCAGCACAGGCTCAGCAAGCCAAATGGCCTCCTGTACTGGACCCATTCTATGATTCTATAGACTTCACACTTCTTCTGTTTGACCATTGTTTTAGTGAATGTTGAAAAATAGTGCTTAATTTTATGTCTACAAGTCATACTGCTTCCCTTTTTTTTTAACCCATCTGACTGCCCCTTTAATATGTTCCTATTGTTCTTCTCTTTATCCCAATATCAGCCCCTCTCCACTCCTGTCCTAATCTTTGTGCCATCTTGATTGGTACACAATTCACAGAGGAAATAGGCAGCATCAGTGCCACATGTTGTTTAAGAGTGTAATTTAGGTTAGGGGCACAAGTGTTCCCGTTTGTGCAATGCACAAATCATTGCAAAATATATTTAAAAGAACAAAATACTCAAGATGCTGGAAAACTGTAACAAAAACAAAAATACCGGAGGCAGCATCCACGGAGAGAATATACATTGACTTTGGTACTCATGGTGTCTTTAGCAGGATGAAATCCCTGGCACTAATGCCACATGTACCTAGTTCCTCTGTGGATTGAGCGCCTGTTATTTCTCCAGGTGATTTATTCCCTCTGGTTTCAGAGCTGTTACAATGGAGCTATTGATAACACAATAGTCACACTGCCCCCAAAACAATTTACACAACTGAAGATGGAACGGACCATTAAAATGTTTCCATAAGTGAGCTCTCCGTGTTATTAGTCATGGATGTTCTCAGGTTGTGGTACTTTGCGTCGTACAAAACAATAAGTGGTTGGCAATTAAACGTTAAGGTTTATTTATTAGTAGGCTTACATTAACACTGCAGTGAAGTTACTGTACAAATCCCCTGGTCACCACACTCTGGCGCCTGTTTGGATACACTGAGGGAGAATTTAGCACAGCCAGTGCACCTAACCAGCACCAAAAGAGAAAAGGCTGGAAAATCTCAGCAGGTCTGGCAGCATGTGTAAGGAGAGAAAAGAGCTGACGTTTTGAGTCCAGATGACCCTTTGTCAAAGCTGTCCCATAGCTTTAACAAAGGATCATCTGGACTCGAAACTTCAGCTCTTTTCTCTCCTTACAACCGCTGCCAGACCTGCTGAGATTTTCCAGGCTTTTCTCTTTTGGTTTCAGCTTCCAGTATTCGCAGTAATTTGTTTTTATTCACCTAACCTTTTGGAGTGTGGGAGGAAATCGGAGCACCCGGAAGAAACCCATGCAGACACGGGGAAGAACTTACAGACTCTGCACAGACAGTGACCCGAACCAGGAATTGAACCCGGGTCCTTGGCGCTGTGAGGCAGCGGTGCTAACCACTGTGCCACCCCTAATTCCTGTGGAGGGAGTGTCCCACTAACTTTGACCTGTGGGGAGCCCTTACTCTACCACTCTCCTCCAAAGAAGAAAAGCTGATTGATACCCGATACATGCCATCAATTTACTTTTTACAAACAAAGGAGCTGTTTTTTTGGCTTTCTGACTATCTTGATTTGCTGAGGCCTCACGAGTGTTTCAGCGGGACGACAAACACATTTTATTCTATAGAATCATTAGAACCCTACAGTGCAGGAAGGGGCTCTTTGGCCCATCGAGTCTGTACCGAACACAATCCCACCCAGGCCCTACCCCCATGTCATACCACTAATCCCTCTATGCATCCCTGGACACTAAGGGGCAATTTCTTAGCATAGCCAATCAACCTAACCTGCACATCTTTGGACTGTGGGAGGAAACTGGAGTACCTGGAGGAAACCCATGCAGACACGAGGAGAACATGCAAACTCCACACAGACAGTGACCCGAGCCAGGAATCGATCCCAGGACCCTGGAGCTGTGAAGCAACAGTGCTAACCACTGTGCTACCATGCCACCTTAATAAACCCCCTTATTTTGTTTGTCTTTATGCCCCTCATAAATGGACCTCTGCTCATATAGTTGTGATTGATGGTATCATGTTCAGCTGTAAATCACAATCGCCTAAGATATCTGCTGCAAAGAATCCTTGAAATTCAGGCATTGGCATCATGTATTCACACTGCGTATTGACAATCCAGTCCAGAATCATTTTAGACATCTTGCTCTGTGGTGTGTGTATGTGAGTTGCATTTGAATCAGCCAAACAAACAGCTGATTTTAACCAGTCCCATTATATACACAGAGTCCACTGAAGTAACGCCATTTGATTTACATACCATTAGTCCAAATCTAATCTCATTGTTCAATATAAATGAAACTAATGAATGGCTTCATTTGCTGGTTTCGGACTTTTAAGCAGTTTTACCCCATTATGTTTTATTAACTGGAAATTGCAATTTATAAGATGGCGCTCAACCTCCAAGTAAAGCGTGTTCTGAATAATCTTTACACAAACAGACAAGGTACGCTATGTCACATGTCTTGATATAATGATGCCTGGTACATTGTTAGACTTAAAGTGGCTTCAAGCCCATTGTTGATTGTTGCTGTTTTTCTGCTCTGTAAAACTATCAATCTCCTAATGAAGCATTTACCAGAGATAGAGAATAAATGTTTAGAGGGTTTTCCATCTGCCACATTGAGTGCGATTGTCTCAATTGGAAATTGTCTAATATAAAAACTGAGGGATGAGTTGCTACGTAAGACTAGGGATTAAGTATAAATTGTGTGGTTAGATGGCATTGCAATTGCAAATCAGAGCTCCTTGTTTCAAAAGTGCTAAGGTGTATAAAAAGGTACAATTTCACAAGATGCTTTTTATTGTTATTTCCCAGTTTATCTCTTCCATGAGGCTGGCTGATCCAGCTGCTATTTTAAGAACATAAGAAATAGGAGCAGGAGTAGGCCATCTAGCCCTTCAAGCCTGCCCCGCCATTCAATAAGATCATAGCTGATCTGAAGTGGCTCAGTTCCACTTTCCCGCTTTCTCCCCATAACCCTTAATTCCCTTGCCTACCAAAAACCTATCTACCCGTGACCTAAATATATTTAGCGAGGTAGCCTCCACCACTTCAACAGGCAGAGAATTCCAGAGATTCACCACCCTTTGAGTGAAGAAGTTCCTCCTCAACTCTGATCTAAACTGCCCCTCCCCTTATCTTGAGGCAGTGCCCTCTAGTCCTGCTATCCTTTCTAAACGGGAAGAATCTTTCTACCTCTACCCTATCCATCCCCTTCATTATCTTATACGTCTCTATAAGATCCCCCCTCAGCCTTCTAAACTCCAACAAGTACAGACCCAGTCTATTCAATCTCTCTTCATAGGCCAACCCCCTCATCTCCATGTCTGAGACCCTATGCATGCTTATCCCTGTTTGCTTCAGTCATTGAATCATAGAATCATACAGTGCAGAAGGAGGCCAGTCAGCCCATCAAGTCTGCACCAGCCACAATCATACCCAAGCCCTAATCCCATTTACCCCAGCTTGCCCTCCTGAAAGTAAGGGGAAATTTAGCATGGCCAACCTGCTTAACCCACATATCTTTGGACTGTGGGAGGAAACTGGAGGAAACCCACACGGTCACAGGGAAAAAATACAAACTCCACACAGACAGTGACCCAAGTCGAGAATAGAACCCGAGTCTCTGGCACTGAGGCAGCAGTGCCAACCACTCTGCACTGTGCCACCCACAGTCTATGCAAAGAGTTCATTTTAAGATATTTCTGCTGACGCAACTAACTCTGCTAAGCTGGAAAGATGACTGCTAACTTGACCACATGTAGAATCAGAAAGATAAAGATCAGCTAGAAATTGACTGCATTCCTGAATGGTACACAAGGCAAACAAGTTTTTAATAACTGCAGCTGCAAGGATTGTTTTTCTAAGATGGAAGCAGACTGTGAAAAAAATGTCCAATAACGAGATAAGAGTTGACATATAGTTTGGATTTTAGTGTGTGTGTTTCCTGTTGTTTTCAAGGTGTGTTCAAGTTCAGTAAGGAACTGACTTGCTGAGAAGCCAGTCCCAAGTTCGCTTTTTCTTTTCATTCTGTCATGTTAATCTTTTTAAGTCTATTCAATAAAAGAAAACCATTTTTAAAACTCGTATCAGTGCTATCCTTGTCTATTAGAAGAAATTAATGGACCCGATACAGCCTAACCAAGGATATGAATCCTCTTGGTTCATATGGTCAAAGGTTCCTTTCATAGAATGGAATCATAGAATCTCTACAGTGCAGAAGGAGGCCATTCAGCCCATCGAGTCTGCACCGACCGCAATCCCACCCAGGCTCTATTCCTGCAACCCCACATATTTGCCCTTCTAATCCCTCCACCGATACTAGTGTTAATTTAGCATGGCCAATTAACCTACTCACACATGTCAATGTCAGTGACATGCACAGTAGCACTGTGGTTAGCACTGCTGCTTCGCAGCACCAGAGAACCAGGTTCAATTCCTGGCTTGGGTCACTGTCTGTGTGGAGTTTGCATGTTCTTCCCATGTCTGCGTGGGTTTCCTCTGGATTTCTCCCACAGTCCAAAGATGTGCGGTTTAGGTGGATTGGCCATGCTAAATTGCCCCTTAGTGTCAGGGGGACTAGCTAGGGTAAATGTATAGGTTATGGGGAGAGGGCCTGGATGGGATTGTGGTCAGTGCAGATGCAATGGGCCAAATGGCCTCCTTCTGCACTGTAGGATTCTGTGATTTGGTGCACTATTTTGATACACAAAACCTCTAAAAACCCTGTGGCTATGCTTTAAGGAGTGTCTTAATAGAGGAGAAAGGTAGAGGTGGAGATGTGTAGGGAGGGACTTCCAGAGCTTAGGACCAGCTAGCTGCGACCATAATGGGTGTTTATGGAGCAATAAGAATTGACAACTGTCTAAGTATCCATGGAGAACTCAAAGTCCACCCAGAATAGTAACCACCGCATGAACAATTTTAATGAAGAAACTTCCTAAGTTAAATGCTAAACTTTCCAAAACTATTACCTGGAGCTTTCTGTTCAGACAGACCTCTCAGTTGGTGACACTGCAATAGAGAGGGAGACGGGTCGTACAACATGAGGTTGAAAGTAATTAACTCCCTGTCACCTTGCGCTATCGTTGTGACACGTCACACCACCACTCAGCCTGGAGTCTCGAGATGGGATTCTCCCATTCCACCCGCAGTAAGTGTGGATTTAGCAGGATTGAAAAATTGGCCACCCCGTCGATGTAAAATCCTGTTTCAATTCTCCCACTGGTGGATTCATGGCAAGTCTATCTTCCTGCTGGCTGGTAGCATTAACACCATTTACAGCTCAGGGATGCTCATTAATACAACAGCCTGCTGGCATCCAATCGTGCCAGTGTGAAATTACATCAGTGTAAAAGCTAATGGTGAAGAGTGGTATGCAGAAGGCAGTTTGCCATTCAGGAGACGTCGAGATGAGTGCAACAAAACCTTCACGATGCATTGCTCCTGATGCAAATTCAATGCTAGCATCTTGAATGTTTGCATAAGATGTGCATGTTATTGATGTTTTTCTCTTTTACTCCACAGGTGCTTAGGTCCACCTTGTTGTCCAACAAGGGGCATACACGTGGTGGGTCGTACGAGGCCTGCTCTTGGATGTTTTGAGAGTATCCTAGTGCTTCACGCTTAGTGTACGCTTAAACTGGACCAGCTGATGGGCAACACGGCAGCTCAGTGACTATCACTGTTTGCTGTGCAGACACATGGATTTGGGCCAGTGTCTGTGGGAGTTTGCACATTCTCCCCGTGCTTGCGTGGGTTTTCTCTGGGTGCTCCGGTTTCCTCCCACACCCCAAAGATGTGCTCTTAGGCTGATTGTGTAACAAATTGTCCCTAAATTAGTCTCCCCTCAATCTGGTTTCCAATGTGGAGTGCCATAAGCGTAGACAAGAGTCATGGGTGGAAGAGGGAACTCACAATGTTAAAGTGGTGGCACGGGCTCGTTGGGCCGAAGGGCCTGTTTCCCGTGCTGTGTTGTTCTTTGTTCTATGTCACGAGGGCAGGGATGTACTGCTGAGGCTGTAAAAGGTTGGTCAGACCCCATTTGGAGTATTGTTCACAGTTTTGGGCCCCATACCTAAGGAAGGATGTGCTGGCCTTGGAGGGGGTCCAGAGGAGGCTCATCAGAATGATCCCAGGAATTAAGGGTTTGTCATTAGAGGAGTGATTGGGGAGTCTGCGTCTATACTCGATGGAGTTTAGAAGGATAAGGGGAGGATCTAATTGAAACTTACAGAATTCTGAGAGGCCTGGATAGAGTAGACGTGGAAAGAATGCTTCCACTAGTGGGAGACACTAGAGCTCGGGGGCACAGCCTCAGAGTGAAGGGACGCTCCTTTAAAACTGGAATGAGAAGGAATTTCTTCAGCCAGAGGGCGGTGAATCTGTAGAACTCATTGCCACAGAGTGGAGGCCAGACCACTGAGTGCCTTTAAGACAGAGCTAGGTTCTTGATCAATAAGAGGATCAAGGGTTACAGGGAGAAGGCAGGAGAATGGGAATGAGAATTATATCAGTCATGTTTGAATGACAGAGCAGACTCGATGGGCTGAATGGTCTAATTCTGCTCCTCTGTCTTATGGTCTAATGGATGCACAATACACCATTCTGCTGGGGCGAGCAAGTTCCTGTTCTCCACCTCTATGCTGACCTGGGCTTCATGGACAGCACTGTACTGCACCCCCCTGTGTACTTGAGGTTAGGGAGTGTAGGGGTCTCCTCCCAACACCCCCGGTACCACACATTAGTGTCCTTCTAGACATCAGATCCAAAATTGGCTGAGAGCTGGAAAGCAGAGGGTGATGGTAGACAGATGTTTCTGTGACTAAGACCTGTTTCCTCTGGGGTTCTGTGGGGTAACATGCTGGACCCATGATATTTGTCTACATTGATGATCTGGACTTAAATGTAGGGGGATGGCCAAGATATTTGTGGATTCGTATGGTGTTAAATGGTATGATTGGTATGGTGGTCAGGGAGATTGATGGGGAGATTCTGGTGTTGGACTGGGGTGGGCACAGTAAGAAGTCAAACAACATCAGGTTAAAGTCCAACAGGTTTATTTAGTAGCGAAAGCCACTAGTTTTTGGAGAGCTGCCCCTTCATCAAGTGAGTGGGAGTTCAGTTCACAAACAGGGCATATAAAGACATAGTTTACAAAATAATGGTTGGAATGTGAGTCTTATTCCAACCATAATTTTGTTAATTGAGTTTGAGTCTTTATATGCCCTGTTTGTGAACTGAAATCCCACTCACCTGATGAAGGAGCAGTCCTCCGAAAGCTAGTGATGTTTGCTACCCAATAAACCAGTTGGACTTTAACCTGGTGTTGTGAGACTTTTTACTGGATCAGAGAGATTAGCAAGGTAAATGTGTAAGGTTACGGGAATAGGGCCTGGGTGGGATTGTGGTCGGTGCAGACTTGAAGGACTGAATGGCCTCCTTCTGCACTGTAGGGATTCTGTAGATTCTGTGAAATAGTGATGAGGGTAGCTGTAGACCACAGGAGGATATCAATGGATGTCAGCAGAGAAGTGGCAAATGGAATTCAGTCTGTAAAAGTGTGAGGTAACAAGGTAAAGGATTACATGATAGATGGTAGGACCCTGGAAAGTAATGAAGAGCAGAGGGACCTTGGAGTGCAGACCCACAGATTCCTAAAGGTGACGGAGCACTTTTTGAGAAAGTGACCAAAGAGGTGGATGGGGGTAAGGCAGTGGACGTGGTGTATATGGATTTTAGTAAGGCGTTTGATAAGGTTCACCATGGTAGGCTTCTGCAGAAAATGCAGATGTATGGGATTGGGGGTGATCTAGGGAATTGGATCAGGAATTGGCTAGCGGATAGGAGACAGAGGGTGGTGGTTGACGGTAAATATTCATCATGGAGTTCGGTTACGAGTGGTGTGCCTCAGGGATCTGTTTTGGGGCCACTGCTGTTTGTAATTTTTATTAATGATCTGGATGAGGGTATAGTTGGGTGGATTAGTAAATTTGCTGATGACACCAAAGTCGGAGGTGTGGTAGATAGTGAGGAAGGGTGTCATAGTTTGCAGGAAGACTTAGACAGGTTGCAGAGCTGGGCCGAGAGGTGGCGGATAGAGTTTAATGCGGAGAAGTGTGAGGTAATTCACTTTGGTAGGAATAACAGATGTGTCGAGTATAGGGCTAACGGGAGGACTTTGAATAGTGTGGATGAACAGAGGGATCCAGGTGTATGTGTACATAGATCCCTGAAAGTTGGGAATCAAGTAGATAAGATAGTTAAGAAGGCATACGGTGTCTTGGCGTTTATTGGTAGGGGGATTGAATTTAGGAGTCACAGCGTTATGTTGCAACTGTACACAACTCTGGTGCGGCCGCACTTGGAGTACTGTGTGCAGTTCTGGTCCCCACATTATAGGAAGGATGTGGAGGCTTTGGAGAGGGTGCAGAGGAGGTTTACCAGGATGTTGCCTGGTATGGAGGGGAGGTCCTATGAGGAGAGGCTGAGGGGTTTGGGGTTGTTTTCGCTGGAAAGAAGGCGGCTAAGAGGGGATCTTATTGAAACATATAAGATGATTAGAGGTTTAGATAGGGTGGATAGTGATAGCCTTTTTCCTCTGATGGAGAAACCTAGCACGAGGGGGCATGGCTTTAAATTAAGGGGGGGTAGTTATAGGACGGATGTCAGGGGTAAGTTCTTTACCCAGAGGGTGGTGAGGGATTGGAATGCCCTGCCTGCTGCAGTTGTAAATGCGCCTAGTTTGGGGGCGTTTAAGAGCTCCGTGGATCGGTTTATGGATGAAAAGGGATTGGTTTAGGTTAGTGGGTCATTGTTTTGTAAGTGGTCGGCGCAACATCGTGGGCCGAAGGGCCTGTTCTGCGCTGTAATGTTCTATGTTCTATGTTCTACCTGTGTCTATGCTGGAGTCCCAGGGTGAGGTAGCATGAGGAACATTGCAATCTAAGCTGCCAAAGCTTCGCTGCCTCAATTCTTCCATCAGGTCTCTCTTTCACACCTTCCTTTTCAGCACCGTTTAACCATTCTGGTCGTCAATATATCTTTTCAGAGAGGAAACAAAAGTGAGAATGGATCCAGTGGTCGAGGGAACATTCTCAGAATCCTCATTCAATGCGGGAGGCGAAGAAGGAAACAGTGTTGGTGTGCACGGTTCCAGCAGGAGGTGCTGTCTGTGGGACACGGCCAGAGGTATCTGCATCAACAGGAGATGAGGATCTGAGACCCATGGAGATGACTTGCCACACCAGGGGACTGCATTGACGTGTTTCCTATCCGGCAGATGAGTGAAAATGATGTGGAGATGCCAGTGTTGGACTGGGGCCAACACAGTAAGAAGTCTGACAACACCAGGTTTAAGTCCAACCGATTTATTTAATAGTAAACTCACTAGCTTTCGAGATTTGCCTCTTTGTCAGGTAAATGGAGAGTTCTGGCCTCAGACAGAGCATATAACAACACAGACAGTTTACAGATTACTGATTAGAATGCGAATCTTTACACCTAACCTGCTGTTCAAGTCTTAAAGTGGCCGACACTGTGAGTGGAAGGAGCACTGATCACAGGTTAAAGAGATGTGTATTGTCTCCAGACAGCACAGTGAGTGAGGTTTTGCAAACCCAGGCAAGTCACGGGGGTTACAGATAGTGCGACAAGATCCCTGTTGAGACAGTCCTCGTGTGTGCGGAACTTGGCTATCAGTGAGAGACAGGCCAAGGTTGTGGTTGTCTAGACATCTCATCCACCACAAGTGCCACATGTTGTGTGAAGCCTGTGGGTTTGGAGGTTTCTCCCTGTCAGTGGCCCTGAAGTGATGGCAGCACTTACTTTCTTTGCCTCTGGTCCTTTCCAGGGATAAACTGGAGGACCTGTGTGGCTTCACAATTATCAACACATCAGTATATCCAGCTGGTGACCAATGCCCTTTTCAGGTGGGTCCATCATTGTGTAAATGTTCTTCTGACATCCTGTAACTCTGGTGAAGACAGGTGGACCAGACAGAACGATATGAGAGCATTGGACTGCGTTTAGATATTGTGCCAGTTTCCTCGAACCCACCAGCTGAATCAGCTGCTGGACTGTCAGGTGATTCGGAGGGGAACTCGACTTTCCATAATTAATGAGGTTCCAGAATCCGATGTGTAACCTCGTTATTCCGGTCAATGGAAAAGGTGTCATCGGAGCCAGCTACCACCCCAGTTAATGTCTTAGTTCAGCTAAAATGTGCCTAATTGCCTTTTGACCTTTAGCTTGGAGCATCCAAACTGAAAGTTTCTCCAAAAGAAGGAAAATGAGGGAAAGCCGAGTATGATTCCCTGTGTCATTTGTAACAAACCCAATTAGAAAGCCGGTTTCCTCCCACACTCCAAGGATGTACAGTTTAGGTTGATTGGCTATACTAAGTTATGGTGGCACAATGGTTAGCACTGCTGTCTCGTAGTGTCAGGGACCTGGGTTCAATTCCCACCTTGGGTCACTGTCTGTGCCGAGTCTGCATGTTCTCCCCGTGTCTGCATGGGGTTTCCTCCCACACTCTGAAGGACATGCTTGTTAGGTGCATTGGCCGTGCTAAATTCTCCTTCGCTGTAGCCCAACAGGCGCTAGACTGTGGTGACTAGGGGATTTTCACAGTAACTTCATTACCGCGTTAATGTAAGCCTACTTATGACACAAATAAATAAACTTTAGATTAGTGTTGGGGGACTAGTAGGGTAAATACATGGGGTTATGGGGATAGGGCCAGGTTGAGATTGTTGCTAGTGCAGGCTCAATGGGCCAAATGGCCCTCTTCTGCACTGTATTGATTCTTCTTCTAAAGCTCATTTTTATGATTAGTTGCGTAAAATATGCCTCCTCCTGCAAAAATATTTTGCACTCAAATATTGTGCATTATTTATTTTTCCTTACTTATGTATTATGTTATATATGTCAAGGAAAAATAAAGGAGTCTTTGTCTTATGTATCTAAAACGGTAAAGTCCTGGAAATAAGGACTAAAGGCATTACTGTTAAATTTTGGTACTGGTACTGATATAACGCAGAAAGGGAAAGCTGTATAATTCTGGTTTGCAAGTTTTTTTCAGGACACGAGTATCCCAGTAATATCTTGGCCTAAGTTGTCCATGGTGCTCTTGATAAATGGGGTATCTTTTATAAAATGCTGACTACTGCTCATATAGGTAAGTAATTACCTCTCTGGTGTATATTTTGTATGTTTTCTTGGCTGCTTTTTGTTACTGTTTATCAGTGTTGAAATGAGAAGCCAGTCCATTGAGAAAACAGCATTCATGGAGCCAAATCACTACCCAAGCTGTTGCATATGTTTTCAAGTTAACAGCCTCTGAAGTCAATTCAAGTGCTGTGCGAGCAAATGCCAATTACACAGAATAATTGGACACATTGGTTTCATTCTATGTGCATGCTACACTGCTGGTCTGGTGGAAACCTTTTAATTTCAAAAGAAATATTGTTCTTGCCACATTCTTCTCATTAATGTTCACTTGCCCTTGTGACTCTTGATCTTTGCTGAGTTAACTGTTCTGAGTTAGGATGGAATTAGGAATGTCACAGAAGGAGGGAGGGGAGGGGATGAGGGAGGGGAGGGAGATACGATCAGCAAAGCTTTCAGTCCCTCATATGTTCACTCCTGAAAAGACACAAATGTGTTAGATGATTTACTGGGCTAATAACAGTAAGCAGTATCACAACACCAGGTTAAAGTCCAACAGTTTTATTTGGTAGCACGAGCTTTCGGAGTGCTGCTCCTTCATCAGGTGAGTGCCTAGGTACCTGATCAGCTGGTACCCCTAGGTACCAGATCACCCAATCGGGCACTCATCTGACGAAGGAGCAGCCTTCTCCCCATGTCTGTGCCTACCCCAGTCCAACATCGGGCAACTCCCCATATAGAGTAATAAGAGGGATGAGAAAAAGTTGGAGAGGTATCCACTAGAATTTAGAACAGCTACGAGAGGACTTACAGGAGTTGGGACATCTTGTTGAAGTTGTACAAGATATTGGTAAGGCCACACTTGGAATTCTGTGCATAGTTCTGGTCACCCTTTCATAAAAATGATATTATTAAACTAGAAGGCGTGCAGAAAAGATTTATGGGATTTCATGGTTTGAGTTATAAGGAGAGGCTGGATAAACTGGGGCTTTTTTCTCTGGAGTGTGGGAGGCTTAGGGGTGATCTTACAGAAGTCCATAAAATAATGAGGGGCATAGATAAGGTAGATGCTCAACATTTTTTTCCCAAAGGCAGGGGAGTCTAAAACTAGGGGGCATAATTTTAAGGTGAGAGGGGAGAGATACAAAAGGGTCCAGAGGGGCAATTTTTTCACACAGAAAGTGGTGAGTGTCTGGAATAAGCTGTCAGAGATAGTAGTGGATGCGGGTACAATTTTGTCTTTTAAAAAGCCATGGGTAAGATTGGTATACATGATGTAGAGATGCTGGCGTTGGACTGGGGTAAACACAGTAAGAAGTCTCACAACACCAGGTTAAAGTCCAACCAGTTTATTTGATAGTAAACCCACAAGCTTTCCAAAACAGTGTTCCTTCATCTGGTATGTGGAAGGTTCTGATCAGAGAAATGCATATAAAGACACACTCACGGTTTACAGAATACTGATTAGAATGCAAGTCTTTGCAAATAACCTGCTATTCAAGTCTTAAAGATGCAGACAATGTGAGTGGAGAGAGCATTAGCATAGGTTAAAGAGACGTGTATTGTCTCCAGACAGTACAGTAAGTGAGGTTTTACAAGCCCAGGCAAGTCACGGGGGTTACGGATAGTGCGACACGAACCATGGCAACACTCAGAATTCTCTCGAGTTTGATCACATCCTACCTGTAATATGGTGAGCAAAACTTTACGCAGTACTCGAGCTGTGGCCTAATTAGTGCTTCATTGGGCCTGATTTTACCATCGCATAGCGCCCGTTTTCAGGGTGAGTTGAGTAGTGTGATCAGTTACTTTACCAAGGCCCGAAAATGGCCGTGATCATGACCACGCCTCAAATGGGCACGGCTGCCATTTAAATGCATTTGCATCCATTTAAATTGACTTCATGGGCTGCACACCCAACTTTACCGGCACTCCCCCCCCCCATTACCACCGCATTCGCCCGTCCAGAATTGGCGCGAAACAGACACGCTCCGTAAAAGTCCAATTCAGGTGCTCCAGTTAGAGAGGAGATCGGTGCTGAGTGTCCGACGGCTCTCTGCTTGAGATCAGTCGGGGGGTCTCTGCTGCCACTCTGCCTGAGATCAGTGGGGGGGGGGGGGTGCTGGAAGGGGTGTCCGCTACCACTCTGCCTCTCAGAGGGGGAAAGGGGGGGTTCGGCTGCCACTCTGCCTGAGCTCAGTGGGGGGGAAGGAAGGGGAGGGCCCTGCAATTGGTCTGGATGGCAGGGGGGTGGGGGGAAAGGGGATCAGTAATGTTGGGGGGGTGGGGCATCGTCTGTGGGGGTTAGGGGAAGGCATTAGCCAACCCGAGAGAGATGTGGCAGGGGAGCCGCATTCTATCATGTTTTTTCTGCGTGTGTGTTGTTGGAGGCGCTGATTGGAGCTGCAGGATTTTGGGTGCGTTAAGCCCTGCCCACAGGCTTCTGCAGCGCGATTGGGAGTCGCTGATATTTTTGCAAGCAGAGTGCGTATGGGGGCACCTGAGAACGGGTCTAAAAGTTGGAACTGAAACACTCCCAGTTTCAAGTCCGCCCAGCACTTGGAATCAAGCCTGGAGAGTTGTTTTGCCATTTCCTCCCTGCTCTTATATTCTGTGCCTTAGTTGATAAATCAAAGGCCACAAGTGGGATACTTGCTGATCATTGCACAGTATTCAGTTGCAGCTTCTCAGATAGTGAAACACCTTGGACCTGCCTGCAGCACGACCTAGAAAACTTGAGTTGTGAATGAAGCCCAGTCTATCATTCCAACCAGCCTCCCATCCATTGATTCTGTCTACACTTCCTGCTGCCTCAGAAAAGCAGCCAGCGTAATCAAGGACCCCACACACACGGGACATTCTCTTTTCCACCTTCTTCCATCAGGAAAAAGACACAAAAGTCCGAGGACCCGTAACAACCGACTCAAGAACAGCTTCTTCCCTGCTGCCATCAAACTTTTGAATGGACGTACCTTGCAATAAGTTGATCTTTCTCTACACCCTAGCTATGACTGTAACACTGCTTTCTGCATTCTCTTCTTTCCTTCCCCATGTCTGGTATGCTTTGTCTGTATAGCTTGCAAGAAACAATACTTTTCATTGTATACCAATACATAAGAACATAAGAAATAGGAGCAGGAGTAGGCCATCTAGCCCTTCGAGCCTGCCCCGCCATTCAATAAGATCATGGCTGATCTGTCGCTGCTCAGTTCCACTTTCCCGCCCACTCCCCATAACCCTTAATCCCCTCTCTTATCAAAAACCCATCAACCCGCGTCTTAAAAATATTTAGCGAGGCAGCCTCCACCACTTCAACGGGCAGAGAATTCCAGAGATTCACCACCCTTTGAGTGAAGAAGTTCCTCCTCAACTCCGTTCTAAACCGTCCCCCTTTTATCTTGAGGCTGTGCCCCCTAGTCCTACTGTCTTTTTTGAGCGGGAAGAGTCTCTCCACCTCTGTCCTATCCATCCCATTCATCATCTTATACGTCTCAATGAGATCTCCCCTCATTCTTCTAAACTCTAACGAGTTAACATGTGACAATAGTAAATCAAATCAAATCTGCACTATAATTTACCTAGTACTACTTGCTCATCTTCATCATACCTGACTATTTTTTATCTTCAAATAATCAAATTCCCTCTTGAATACTGACATTGAGTTTGCACGCTCTCCCCGTGACCATGTTGTGGAAATGTTGGCGTTGGACTGGGATGGGCACAATATGAAGTCTCACAACATCAGGTTAAAGTCCAACAGGTTATTTGACTGGTTTGTCATAGTTTGTGATTATTGGCAAGATGGCACAATGGCACTGCTACTTCACTGTGCCAGGCACCTGGGTTCAATTCCAGCCTTGGGTGACTGTCTGTGTTAAGTTTGCACGCTCTCCCCGTGACCATATTGTGGAAGTGTTGGCATTGGACTGGGATGGGCACAATATGAAGTCTCACAACATCAGGTTAAAGTCCAACAGGTTTATTTGGTAGCATGAGTTTTCGGAGCGCTGCCCCTTCATCAGGTGAATGATGAAGGAACCTGATGAAGGAGCGGAGCTCCGAAAGCTGTTGGACTTTAACCTGGTTTTGTGAGACTATTTACTGTGTCTCCCTATGTCTGCATGGGTTTCCTTTGGGTGTTCCGCTTTCCTTCTACAGTCCAAAGGTGGGCAGATTAGGTTATTTGGTTGGGCTAAATTGCCTCCTAGTGTCAGGGGGATTTGCAGAATAAATACATAGGGTTACTGGACTAGGGCCTGAGTGGCTTAGTTGTTGGTGCAGACGCGATGGGCCCAATGGCCTCCTCCTGTACTGCAGGGATTCTATAAAAATTTTTACTGTATTTCTTCATCATGTTACATAACGCACACCCATGGAGCAACTGCTGGCTTCCTGCTACATAACCGTAGATCAATAATGCACTCAAATGAACAGAAGCTTGGGGATATCTTGAAGCTCCAGCTATATCTGTTTCAACTAATTACATTATCAAACAGTCTGAAGTAAAAAAATGTGAGGAATCACACTTCTGATGCCATGAATAATGGATGGCACCCTTGACCATTACTGACAAGCCTGCAGACTTCATATGTTAATGAAATTATCATGTGTTTGCCTTTTTACAAAGAAAACCTAGATCTGAAACAAAGCCTTCACTGTACAAATATGTAAAAATAACAAACATTCCAGATTAATATTTTATGAAGAGATTGAACAGAATAAACATAAATGTTTAAATGGAGCTCTCTAAAATTAGCAGCATGTTTAGGAGTGGATGGATTTATTTAAAGTTTAAAGTTATTTATTAGTGTCACAAGTAGGCTTATATTAACACTGCAATGAAGTTACTGTGCAAGTCCCCTAGTCACCACACTCCGGCACCTGTTCGGGTTCACTGAGGGAAAATTTAGCATGGCTAATGCACCTAACTAGCGCATCTTTCGGACTGTGGGAAAAAACTGGAGCATCTGGAGGAAACCCAGGCAGACACGGGGAGAATGTGCAGACTTCACGCAGACAGTGACCCAAGCAGGAATTGAACCCAGGTCCCTGGTGCTGTGAGGCAGCAATACTAACCACTGTTGCCACTGTGCTGTCCCTACTATCCTGTTAAAGAGGATTTTTTTTCTCTAAGAAAGCTGTGTTACTTTGAAACTCTTTTGATTTGATTTATTATTGTCACAAGTTAATATACAATCAAAAGTATTGTTTCTTGCACACTATATGGACAAATGAAGTAGCCTCATAACACCAGGTTAAATCCAACAGATTTATTTGGTAGCACGAGCTTTCAGAGTGCTGCTCCTTCATCAAGTGAGCTGGCAACTCCACAACATGGCTATACAGACAAAGCATACCATTCATAGAGAAGGAAAGTGCAGAATGTAGTGTAGCAGCCATAGCTAGGATGTAAAGCCTCAGAGGGCGGTGGAAGTGGGGTTCACTGAATATTTTTAAGGTGGAGGTGGCTAGATTTGTGTTGGACAAGGGAATCAAAGGTCACTGGGCATAGGTGGAGAACGTGGAACTCAACACAAACAGGTCTTATGAATGACATAAGCTCGATGGGGCAAATGGACTGCTTCTGCTCCTATTTCATATGATCGCAAGATGTGAACTGTGGTCATTTAGATTTCATTAATTGGATGGCAAACAATGGTTAAGGTAAGGGAAACCATGATGTACAAGTAGGACAAACACAAAATACTGTGGATGCTGAAAACCTGAAGAAAATGTTGGAAATACTCTACAGGTCAAACAGTAACCATGGAGGTACAACAGAGCTATCGTTTGATAACCTCTCACAGCAACTAGAAACAGGGACGTGACAGCTGTTAAACAGGTACAGAGGCAGGGTGAGGGTGAGGGGTGGGGGAGGAAAGGACAACGGGGAAGGCAGGGCAGAAGGCAGGAGTGAATAAATGACAAAAGGGATGATGGTGCAAGGCAGAAAGAGATGGTACTGGGGCAAGTAAATAAATAAAGGTGGGTTTAGAGAGGGTGTAAATGGGAACAACAGAATCATCACCAACAGCTGCCATCCAAAAGCAAAAGAAAGGAATAAAAATAGGATTTGAAATAGTTGAACCCAGTTTTAAGTCAGGAAGTTTGTTAAGTGCCTAACTGACTCCTCAAGAATATTGTCAAGATGCATTGAAACAGTGTAGGAGGCCGAGGGCAGACTGGCAATGGAACAGTGTGCAAGTCGGAGTCAACAATGGGATGGTGAGAATAGTTAGGGCTTATTTTTGGAATCATAAAATCCCTGCAGTGTAGAAGGAGGGTATTCAGCCCATCAAATCTGCACTGATTCTCTGAAAGAATATCTTATCCAGGCCCTCTCCCCTGCTCTAGTCCCGTAACCCCACACATTTACCATGGCCAATCCACTAAACTGTACATCTTTGGACTGTGGAAGGAAACTGGAGCACCCGGAGGAAACCCACACAGACACAGGTCGATTGTGTAAACTCTGCACAGACAGTGACCCAAGCCGGGAATTGAACCCAGGTCCCTGTCGCTGTGAAGTCGCAGTGCTAACCACTGTGCCACCGTGCTGCCCATTTATCTCGCTGCTGTTTGTGGGATTTGAATCTTTGAATACTTTTAAGGCAAAGCTAGGTTTGATTTGATTTGATTCATTATTGTCACATGTTTTAACATACAGTGAAAAGTATTGTTTCTTGTGCATTATACAGACAAAGCATACCATTCACAGAGAAGGAAAGGAGACTGTGCAGAATGTAGTGTTACAGTCATAGCTAGGGTGTCGAGAAAGATCAACTTAATGCAAGATAAGTCCATTCAAAATTCTGACAGCAGCAGGGAAGAATGTGTTCTTGAGTCGGTTGGTACATGACCTCAGACTTTTGTATCTTTTTCCCGACGGAAGGAGGTGGAAGAGAGACTGACTGGGGTGCGCAGGGTCCTTAATGATACAGGCTACTTTGCCGAGGCAGAAGTATAGACGGAGTCAATGGATGGAAGGCTGGTTTGTGTGATGGATTGGGCTACGTTCACTATATTCAGTACCTTTTGTAGTTCCTTGCGGTCTTGGGTAGATTCTTGATTCACAAAGGGGGCGAAAGATTATTGGGGAAAGGCAGGAATGTGGGGTTGAGTTTACAATCAGATCGGCCAAGATCTCATTGAATGGGGTAGCAGGCTTGAGGGGCCAAGTGCCCTACTTTTGCTCCTGATTCATATGTACAACAAAAGTCTATCAATCCTTTTCTTGAAAATGTTAATTGCCCCAACACCTATAGCTTCTTGGGAGGGAATGTTCCAGATTTCCACTCCCTTTGTGTGAAAAGGTACTTTCTGATTTTCCTTTGAATTGACCGAGTTCCAATTTTATGATGATTCCTCCTTCTGAATTACTCTCACTGGAGGAAATAATTAATCTTGTATCTACCCTCTCGGATCCCAGTTTCATTTTAAATACCTCAACCTTAGCGTTGATGCAATTTCTCTTCATAATTTCATTTGGGGGCGGGAGGGGGTTCTGTTGGGGTGAGACAAGGGGATCGAAAAACATAAAGTGAAAAGGGGAGGGAGAGTCAAGATGGGGGGGAAATTTTGCACTCTAAAGCTGGTGAACTCAGTGTTGAGTCCAGGAGGTTGTACGGTGTCAGTCTGGTGAACCCTTATTGCCCTCCCTTGAAGACAAGTATATCCTTCCTCAGGTAAAGAGAGAAGAACTGTACACTATATTCCAGATGTGATATCACCGAGATCCCTATATAACTGTAGCAAGACATCTTTACTCTTACACTTCAATCTTGGTCACAGTGACAGTAGATGAACATTCCATGAAACAGACGGTGAAAGAAGAGAATGTAATTTCTACTCTGAATATCTTTTTGGAAAAAAGGCTCGGTTACGATGACTTTTCATACATTGAAAGAAACAGACTGACTTTAAACTACATAATGGAAGACCAAGATTAACAGCCATGGTTTTGATTTGATTTATTATTGTCGCATGTATTGGTATGCAGTGCAAAGTATTGTTTCTTGCACATTACACAGACAAAAACATTGGGGGAAATTTTACTGTCCCGCTCTCCACGGGAATCAGAGTGGGCGAGGGGAGGAGCATGGAAAGATCCATTAACTTGGGCAGGGTTTTACATTTTTGGGATGAGTACAGCTGTAAAGTCCCACCAAGGCTGTTCATGAGGACAGGGTGCATAATATGGTGTTGCAATTACAGATAGAGTGTAGAGAAACCCTCAGCTTAATATATGATAAGTCTTTTCAAAAGTCTGATGGCAGCAGGGAAGAAGCTGCTCTTGAGTCGGTTGGCATGTGTTCTCAGATTTTTATATCTTTTTCTCAACAGAAGAAGATGAAAGAGAGTATGTCCGGGGTACATGCTTAATTATGCTGTCTGCTTTTCCGAGGCAGCAGGAAGTGTAGATGTTTCGTGTTGAAACATTAAGAGCGATAAGACAATCTGAATTAAAAGAAAAGTATATTTTGCCAACCAAATACTTCCTATACTGAATAAACTGGATGCAGTGGCGATCAGCAAGTTAACTATCAGAAAGGTTAATTCTATTTCTCTCTACCAATGTGCTGCCTGATCTGCTTTTTGTGCTTTTGTATTTTGTGCTCGACTGATTTGCGTCCCAATCTCTTCAATCACACAATCTCAGGGAGATTTAACACTCGTGATGTATTTAGTCTTCTTGTTAATGTTGAATGCCAAGAGAAGCAGCCTGGGAACAGATGCTTCCGATTTCCTCTCCAATGATACCATCCAGATCCGATGCAGTGCTTAGCCCAATGATCCCAAATCTCTCTAGTCCCTCAAGAAGAGCAGAAAATCTTCATAATATATTGGGAAGAATTGGCTACATGTTTGTTCTTCACAGAAAAGAGATTCCAAAGCCTCAGCAATGCAGTAAGTACAGAGAGATACATATTGTAGTTCTTCTTTGAAGAAAGATTTGCATTTATATAGCACTTTTCATGACACCTGGATGTTTCAACATGCATTACAGCCAATGAATTACCTTTGAAGGGCAGCACAGTGGTTACCATTGCACCATTTGACCTGGATTCGATTCCCGGCTTGGGTCACTGTCTGTGCGGTGTCTGCACATTCTCCCCGTGTCTGCGTGGGTTTCTTCCGGGTGCTCCAGTTTCCTCTGACTGTCTGAAAGATGTGCCGGTTAGGTGCATTGGCCATGCTAAATTTTCCCTCAGTGTACCTGAGCAGACGCCAGGAGTGTGATAACTCGGGAATTTTCACAGTAACTTCATTGCAGTGGTAATGTAAGCCTACTTGTGACACTACATAGAAACCCTACAGTGCAGAAGGAGGCCATTTGGCCCATCGAGTCCCATCCTGCCCGTAGCCCCACTTGTTTACACTAATAAATAAAATTGAACTGAAGTGTAGTCATTGCTGGAATGCACAAGAACAACCATCAGCTTGGACACAGAAACCTCCCACAAACATCAAAGGTTTAAAGTTTTAAAGTTTATTTCATTAGTCACAAGAAAGGCTTACATTAACGCTGCAATGAAATTGCCGTAAAATTCCCCTATACACCACAGTCCAACACCTGCTCGGGTCAATGTACCTAACCAGCACGTATTTCAGACTATGAGAAGAAACCAGAGCACCTGGAGGAAACTTGGGGAGAACGTGCAAACTCCACACAGAGAGTGACCCAAGTTGGAAATCGAACCGGATCCCTGGCACTGTGAAGCAGCTGTGCTAACCACTGTGCTACCGTGCTGCCCTGGTAAATGTTTTTGTGATGTTGATCGAGGAATAAATGTTTGCCAGGACAAAGAACAAAGAAAATTACAGAACAGGAACAGGCCTTGTGGCCCTCCCAGCCTGCACTGCTTACGCTGCCTGACTGAACTAAAACCCCCTACCCTTCCAGGGATTATATCCCTCTATTTCCATCCTATTCATATATTTATCAAGACACCTCTTAAAAGTCACCATCATATCTGCTTCCACTACCTCCCTCACTTCCAGGCACCTATCACCCACTGTGTAAAAAACATGCCTCATATATCTCCTTTAAACCTTGCCCCTTGCACCTTAAACCTGTGCCCCCTAATAATTGACTCGTCCATCCTCGGAAAAGTTTCTGACTATCCACTCTGTCCATGCCCCCCATAATTTTGTAGACTTCTATCAAGCCCCCCTCAACCTCCATCACTCCAGTGAGAATGAACCAAGTTTCTCCAACCTCTCCTCATAGCTAATGCCCTCCATACCAGGCAACATCCTGGTGAATCTTTTCCATACCCTCTCCAAACTGGGGATGATTCTGCTACTCTCCTTCACAATTGTGCTGTGATCTTTCTTTATATCTACTTGAGAGAGCAGATTTCTCATCAAAGAGGTGGCACCTTCAAAGTGGTGGCATCTAACCTTTTGCATCCATTGGAGAAGGTGGCAGTGCCCTTGGTAAAATGTCTTGTCCACATGACAGTGCAGCCCTCCCTCAGTGCTGCAGTGGAGTGTCAGCCTTGATTTTTGTGCTCACAACATGTAGTAAGAATTGAATTTGGAAACTTCTAACTCCATAGCAAGAGTGCAATCAATTGGGCCACGGCTGATACATAGATACATTCACAGAATCACAGAATACTACAATGCAGAAGGGTCCCTGCGCCCCACCAAATGTGTATTGACGCATGAAAGGCCTTGACCTGCCCACCTAATCCCACTTGCCAGCACTTGGCCTGTAGCCTTGAATGTTATGGCGTGCCAAGTACTCATCCAGGTACTTATTAAAGGATGTGAGGCATCCCATCTCCACCACTCTCCCAGACAGCTCCTCCTAGGTCATGGTTAACGCATTGGACAACACTGTTTCAGATCCTTTACACAAAGTTCTGTCAGCAACAGAAATTAGTTGCGTTTTATACCCGTGCCCAAGAAGAGATGTTGTTTTATGATGTCAGGATCTGTTATGCTGGAGAAAATAGGGTTTTGAACTTCCTTTGGAATCTTCAGACAAGTGTGATAAATACGACTTAAAATATCTTTAATCCAATTGCATTAACCAAAGAACAAAGGGAACTTGGCATGTTTTTCCATAGATCTCTAAGGCGTAAAGGCAGGTAAGTAGACTGTCACTACCCTCTGGGTAAAAAAGATTTTCTTCACGTCTCCCCTAAACCTCCCACCTCTCACTTGTGTCTCCTTGTCACTGACCTTTCAACTAAGAGGAACATCTGCTCCTTATCCACCCTGTCCATGTCCTTCATAATCTTGAACACCTCAATCAGGTCACCCCCTCATTCTTCTCTGCTCCAGAGAAAACAACCCAAGCCTATCCAACATCTCTTTATAACTTAAACATTCCATCTCAGGTAACTACCTGGTGAATCTCTGCATTCCTTTCCTTGCATTCACATCCTTCCTATAATGCAGCGACCAGAACTGCACACAGTACTCCAGCTGCGGCCTCACCAAAGTCTTATACAACTCCATCATGATCTCACTGCTTTTGTAATCTGTACCCCGATTGATAAAGGCAAGTGTGCCATATGCCTTTTTCACCAGCCTATTTATCTGCTTTTCTGCCTCCAGAGATCTATGGAAAAACATGCCAAGTTCCCTTTGTTCTTTGGTTAATGCAATTGGATTAAAGATATTTTAAGTTATATTTATCACACTTGTCTGAAGATTCCAAAGGAAGTTCAAAATCGTATTTTCTCTAGCATAACAGATCCTGATATCATAAAACAACATCTCTTCTAGGGCACAGGTATAAAGCACAACTAATTTCTGTTGCTGACAGAACTTTGTGTAAAGGTTCTGAAACAGTGTTGTCCAATGTGTTAGCCATGACCCAAGAGGGACTAATTGAGAACTCAGATCTGGCTAATTGCACTTCTGATTAATGGATTTAAAAAGATAATTTGATTTGACTTGGTTTATTATTGTCACACGTATTGGTATACAGTGAAAAGTACTGTTTCTTGCGCGTTATACAGACAAAGCATACCGTTCATAGAGAAGGAAAGGAGAGAGTGCAGAATGGAGTATTACAGTCATAGCTAGGGTGTTGAGAACGATCAACTTAATGCAAGGTAAGTCCAGCAGGGAAGAAGCTGTTTTTTGGTCGATTGGTATGTGACATTAGACTTTTGCATCTTTTTCCCAACAGAAGAAAGTGGAAGAGAGAATATCTGGGGTGTGTGGGGTCCTTGATAATGCTGGCTGCTTTCCTGAGGCAACAAGAAGTGCAGACAGAGTCAATGGATGGGAGGCTGGTTTGAGTGATGGACTGGGCTTCGTAGTTTCTTGTAGTCTTGGAAAGAGCAGGAGTCATACCGAGCTGTGATACAACCAGAAAGACTGCTTTCTATGTTGCATTTGTAAAAGTTGGTGAGAGTCGTAGCTGACATGCCAAATTTCTGTAGTTGTCTGAGAAAGTAGAGGCGTTGGCGGTCTTTCTTAACTATAGTGTCGACACCATTGTTTGAACATGTGAACTGAAAATCTATTTGCCTTATGTAGGTGAACTTTAACCGTTTTTATCCATGTTTTGTTAAGATGGTGCGACAAAAAGCTGAAGTGTAAGTGTTTCTTGATCAGCGTGATTGCTTCACAACCTTGGTTGCTGAATAGTGGTGGATATGGGCAGATAATGTAAACCTGTGAAGTATATATAGCCTATATTGGACATGTATAATGATGCAAGTCATTTTGTACTAAATTTATTCCGTGTATCTAAAATGGTGTTGCTGCATCCACACCTACAGCCAGTTAGTGATATCTATTAAACAACAGCGCTTTAAAAACAAAAGAATGTCACTGGCCAAAAGTAACCATGTCTCACTGGCGTAAATTACATAATTTAACAGGTCTTGGCACATCTTGACATAATATTAGGGTGCTCAGTGTTGAAAGAGTTCATATGTGGAACTGGACAAATAGCACCGTCCACACGATGATGTAAGGGAGTCGTATGTTTTCACTAGAAAGACAGAGGCTGAGGGGAGACCTGATAGGAGCTCCACAAAATTACGAGAGGCATAGACAGGGTGGATAGTCAGAGGCTTTTTCCCCAGGGTGGAACTGTCAGCTACAAGGGGGGCACAGGTTCAAGGCGAGAGGGGGAAAGTTTAAGGGAGATGTGCGGAGGATGTTTTTCACACAGAGAGCGGTGGATGCCCAGAACATGCTGCCAGAAGAGGTGATGGTAGCAGGCACATTGGCAATATTTAAGAGGAATCTGGGTGTGTACATGAATTTGGAAGAAATAGAGGGATACAGACCAAGTAAGGGCAGAAGGTTTTTTTATTTAGTTTAGTTCAGGCATCAAGATTGGCTCAGATTTGGGAGGCCGAAGGGCCTGTTCCTGTACTGTACTTCCTTTTGTTCTTTGACTGGGACAATTTTCCCATTCCGTCCAGCAAGGGAACTGTAGTGGGTAAGGGGAGGACCATGGAAAGGTCTGTTGACCTTGGGTGGAATTTTCCAGTTTCAGGGCACAATGGAAAATCCCGCCTTTGTGAGCCTAGAGAAAAAAGCTACTGGCTTAGACTGAGTAATGCACCTAGTCCTGGAAATCTGTAAATATTTATGTTCTTACAATTATTGTTGTATATCTATTTCTCTGCAACTGTTTCTTAGCTAGACACAAGCAACATGTGCTGTAGGGATTCTATGGATCCTCTGTAACTTGGTAGCAGTGAAAGACCCTAAAATCCCTGAAAATCAACTTCAAGAAATGTTCTGCTCAGCTGAACTGAAATAAGGCACCAAAATGGTAAGGCAGTTGAAAATCACCAAAAAGGACTGTGTAGAAGATGTGGAGGCTAAAAGGCAGAAGAAAAATCAACTGTTCAGCGAACCAAATACATTGTAGTCCATGAAAAATCCTGATCCAGCAGCAGAGTCAAATATCCAGCGAAGAATCAAGGAAGGCTGCAGTGACCTTGAAAAAGCGTTAAAGCTTCAGATTTATGGTGCTGTAAACTGACAACATCGGGGAAAGGTTTTAATGAGCATGGGTCAGTACAGCCCAAGGCTGAGGTCAGCACTGTTTCTTCGGAAGGAGCTCTTCAAATGCAGACAATAAAAATACAACAAAACTTGCTCCAACTTATAAATCAAAGAATGTGTTTAATAAAGAAACTTCATTACTCCAAACTTGAGTCTTTGACCTGGGCCACTCCAAAATCCCCCACAATTCCCAACAGGTTCCTATTTATAGTGAATCAGCCGGTCAGCTGACCATCACATCATTCTGTGATTGGTGCCATGGTTCACTGGGTATTGTCCGGAATTTTACCAGCATGCCCGCCCGGTTCTGGGGGAGGGCGAGGCTCAGAAAATAGCATTCTCTGTTGGCCTCGAGCAGGATCATACGAACCTTGGGCTGACGTGCCGGTAAACTTCCACCCATTACATCCAATACAAAGTTGTCACCCGTCACATTCTAACAAACATCATCACACATGGTAACCACTTGGCAGCTTTTAAAAAGCAAGAGATCATTTGCTCGAAGTCATTTTCCAAAGGGCAAAAAGCAGTAAGCTGGCCTCAGTAATTACTTCCAGCAATTATTCTGGAAAAATTCTGTGAACTTTAGGAACAACCATCAAAATGGCTCAGTGACTGCAGTGGGTATCAGTGAAAGCCTGATCAGTGTGGGAAAACTTCACTAGTGCTGCATGGTGGTGCAGTGGTTAGCACTGCTGCCTCACAGCGCCAGAGACCTGGGTTCAATTCCAATCTCAAATGATTGTCTGTGTGGATTTGATTTATTATTGTCACATGTATTAGCATACAGTGAAAAGTATTGTTTCTTGTGCATTATTCAGACAAAGCATACCATTTATAGAGAAAGAAAGGAGAGGGTGCAGAATGTAGTTTTACAGTCATAGCTAGGGTGTAGCGAAAGATCAACTTAATGCAAGGTAGGTCCATTCAAAAGCCTGACAGCAGTAGGGAAGAAGCTGTTCTTGTGTCGGCTGGTATGTGACCTCAGATTTTTGTACCTTTTTCCCGATGGATGAAGGTTGAAGGGAGAGTGTCTGCGGTGCGTAAAGTCCTTAATTATGCTGGCTGTTTTGCCAAGGCAGCAGTAAGTGTAGACAGAGTCAATGGATGGGAGGCTGGTTTGCGTGACGGATTGGGCTACATTCACAACATTTTGTAATTTCTTGTGGTCTTGGGAAGAGCAGGAGCCATACCAAGCTGTGATACAACCAGAAAGAATGCTTACTATGGTGCATCTATAAAGGTTGGTGAGAGTTGTAGCGGACATGCCAAATTTCCTTAGCCTACACTTTCTCCGCGTATCCGCATGGGTTTCCTCCGGCTGTTCCGGTTTCCTCCCACACTCTAAAGATGCAGGTTAGGTGCATTGGCCATGCTAAATTTCCCCTTACTGTCCCAAGATGTGTCGATTAGATGGATTGGCCATGGTTAATGTGTGGGGTTACAGCAATAGCCGGGGAGAGGACCTTGGTAAGATAATCTGTCAGAGAGTCGATGCAGAGAGAAGGAAAGGAGAGGGTGCAGAATATAGTGTTGCAGTGACAGACAGGATGAAGAGAGAGATCAGCTTAATATAAGACAGGTCCACTCAAGAATCTGATGGCGGCAGAGAAGATGTTCTTGAGTCGGTCGTTACGTGACCTCAGACATCTTTTCTGGTGGAAGAAGGTAGAAGAGAGAATCTCCAGGGTGTGTGAGGTCCTTAATTATGCTGGCTGCTTTTCCAAGGCAACAGAAGTGTAGATAGTGTCAATGGATGGGAGGCTGGTTTGCGTGACGGACTGGGCTATGTTCACAACCCTTTGTAGTTTCTTGCCGTCTTGGTCAGAGCAGGATCCATACCAAGCTGTTGAAGAAATGGAAAGAATGCTTTCGATGGTGCATCTGTAAAAATTGGTGAGGGCCGTAGCGGACATGCCAAATTCTCTTAGCATCCTGAGAAAGTAGGTGTTGGTGGGCTTTCTTAACTATAGGGTAAGCTTGGAGTGACCGGGACAGGTTGTTGGTAACTGGGGGACATAAAAACTTGAAGCCCTCAAGTATTTCCACTTAATCAGAGTGGTTCACTGATTGGAATAGTTAGTGGCTGTATCAGTGTAAATTGCATTAGTTTTCATGTGGGCTAGGAGTTTGGTGGTTTCATTGTGACTATTTGGAAATTTAAATATCAATTATAGCAAATTAAACAGTGAGAGTTTCTGCTTTCTGAATTATTTATAGTTGTGCCCAATTGTATATATTAAAAATGTATTTATTGACCATGTGTATATATATTCAATCTATATAGAGTCACAGAATTTCACAGCGGAGAAAGAGGCCCTTCGGCCCTCAGTGCCTGTGCCAGCCATTAAGCACCTATCTATTCTAATCCAATTTCCAGCACTTGGTCCATAGCCTTGTATGCCACTAGTATGCATTTTAAGCGCTCAGTTAAATGCTTCTTAAATGTTGTGAGGGTTCTTGCCTCCACCACCCTTTTAGGCAGTGAGTTTGATTCCCAACATCCACTGGGTGAAAATATCTTGTGCCAAATTCCCTCTAAATCCCCTGCCCCTTACTTTAAATCTTTGCCCCCCCCCCACCCCACCCCAGTTATTGACCTCTCTCATAGGGGAAAAGGCTCTTCCTATTTATCCTATATACATCCCTCATTATTTTGTACACCTGAATCAGGTAACCCCTCAGCCTTCTCTGCTCTAAGGAAACCAACCCCAGCCCAACCAGGGTCTCTTCTCAACTGAAATGCACCAGCCCGTGCAATATCCTGGTGAATCTCCTCTGCACTCTGTCTAGTGCAATCACATCCTCCCTGAAGTGTGGCGACTAGAACTGCACACAGTACTGAAGACTAACGAAACATTTTATACAGCTCCATCATCACCTCCAGGCTCTTATATTGAGTTCCTCGGCTAATAAAGGCAAGTGTCCCATACGCCTTCTTAATTACCTATTCTGCTGCCTTCAGGGACCTTTGGACATGCACCCCGAGATCTCTCTGGTGTCCTTATATATTCCCTTGCTTTGTTGTTCCTCCCAAAGTGCATCACCTCACAACTTTCAGGGTTAAATTCCATTTGCCACAGCTCTGTCCATCTGATCAACCTTAAACCTGTAATTAAAGGTTTGTCTCCTCTCTGTTTACCATATCACCAATTTTCGTGTCATCTGTGAACTTACTGATCATAGTCACACATTCCCATCGCGATCATTAATATACACTTCAAACAGCAAGGGACGCAGCACCAATCCCTGCAGTGCACCACTCAACACTTGCTTCCAGTCACATAAACAACCTGCAACCATTATCCTCTGTCTCCTGCTGCTAAGCCCATATATATTCAAAATGTATATGTTCAAATTCTTGTATGTGGCTTTTGAAATTTATTGCATTGCCATAAATTGTCTGGAAACTTGACTTAACAAAGCACAAAGAAAATTACAGACAGGAACAGGCCCTTGGCCCTCCAAGCCTGCACCAACCATACTGCCTGACTTAACTAATACCCCCCAACCCTTCTGGGGGCCATATTCCTCTATTCCCATCTCATTCACGTAGTTGTCAAGAAGCCCCTGAAAAGTCACTACCATATCGGCTTCCACTACCTCCCCCGGCAATGAGTTCCAGGCACCCACTACTTCCTGTGTAAAAAATCTGCCTGGTACATCTCTTTTAAAACTTGCCCCTCGCACCTTAAACCTGTGCCCCAAATAATTGACTCTTCCACCCTGGGAAAAAGCTTCTGACTATCCACTCTGTCCATGCCTCTCATAATCGTGTAGACTTCAATCAGGTCTCTCCTCAACCTCCATCGGTCCAGTGAGAACAAACCAAGTTTCTCCAACCTCTCCTCATAGCTAATGCCCTCCATACCAGGCAACATCCTGGTAAATCTTTTCTGTATCCTCCCCAAAGCCTCCACATCCTTCTGGTAGTGTGGTGACCAGAATTGAACACTATATTCCAAGTGCGGGCTCACTAAGATTCTATAAAGTGTCAACATGACTTGCCAATTTTTAAACTCAATACCCTGGCTGATGAAGGCAAGCATGCTGTATGCCTTCTTGACTACCTTCTCCACCTGCATTGCCACTTTCAGTGACCTGTGTACCTGTACACCCCCAGATCCCTTTGCCTAAAGGTTCTGCCATTTACTGTATATTTCCTATCTGTATTAGACCTTCCAAAATGCATTACCTCAAATTTGTTCAGATTAAACTCCATCTGCCATCTCTCCGCCCAAGTCTCCAACTGATCTATATCCTGCTGTATCCTCTGATGGTCCTCATCGCTATCCGCAAATCCACCAACCTTTATGTGATCTGCAAACTTACTAATCAATCCAGTTACATTTTCCTCCAAATCATTTATCTATATTACAACAGCAAAGGTCCCAGCACTGATCCCTGAGGAACACCACTTGTCACAGCCCTCCATTCAGAAATGCACCCTTCCACTGCCACCCTCTGTCTTCTTTGACTGAGCCAGTTTTGTACCCACCTTGCCAGCTCACCTCTGATCCCATGTGACTTCACCTTCTGTACCAGTCTGCCATGAGGGAACTTGTCAAAGGCCTTACTGAAGTCCATGTCGACAACATCCACTGCCCTAACCTCATGAATCATTTTTGTCACTTCCTTGAAAAACTTGATCAAGTTTGTGAGACACGACCTCCCCTTCACAAAACCATGTTGCCTCTCACTAATACGTCTACTTATTTCCAAGTGGGAATAAATCCTGTCTCAAAGAATCCTCTCAAATAATTTCTCTACCACTGATGTAAGACTCACCAGCCTGTAATTACCTGGATTATTCTTGCTACCCTTCTTAAACAAAGGATTATTCTGCTTTCAGTAGACTGCGCTCCATTGTATGGGAATGTCGAGGAATTAGCCCAGCAACAAAACTGAAGGTCTACAGCACTGTGGTACTCACTACCCCCCTGTATACCTGTGAAATGTGGACTGTGTATCGAAGGCATGCAAGACAGCTCAATCATTTCCACATCACTTGTCTTTGCAGAATATTACGCATCAGATGGCAAGACAAGTACCAGACACTGAAGTTCTCTCTACAGCAAGTCTACCATCAGTCCACACACTGCTGATGAGACCGCAGACCCGGTGGGCAGGTCATGTCATCCGTATGTCAGACGAGCGCGTACCCAAGCAGCTCCTTTTGGGGAACTCTCTGCTGGAAGACGTTCACATGGAGGGCAGAAGAAACGTTACAAAGACACACTCAAGGCCTCCCTGAAGTCGCTTGACATTGACACGACCGCCTGGGAAACGCTGGCACAAAACAGCCCCACCTGGCGCTGCCTCAACCACAAGGGCTGTCAAACGTACAAAGCAAGGTGTATTGCTGAAGCACAACTTAAGCGCGAGCTATGCAAGTCACTAACGCAACAACTACAGTGTCTACACAAGTCTGTCCAATATGTGCCAGGACATTCCGTGCCCGAATTGGCCTGATCAGTCATCTTCAGACACATCGCATCCAGCCTCAAAATGACTAATAGTGTTGAGGTCCTCATCAACGACAATGGACGAACAACAAACAAAGTAACAACACTGGCTATTCTCCAATCCTCTGGGATCTCCCCTGTTGCCAGTGAGGATACAAAGATTTCTCTCAAGGCCCCAGCAATTTTCTTTCTTGCCTCGCTCAGTATTCTGGGATATATCCCATCAGGTCCTGGAGATTTGTCTACCTTGATGTTTCTCAAGAATCCCAATACCTCCTCCTTTCTGATCTCAACATGACCCAAACTATCTGAACATCCTTTCCCAGACTCATCATCCAGCAAGTCTTTCTCTTTGGTGAATACTGGTGCAAAGTACTCATTTAATTGTAAAATGTACTCATTTAGGATTAAATGAATATTTACAATCAGCATACTGGGAAAAAAAGTACTGAAGTTCTGCCAATTTCAGTTCTTGGAGCAGATAAAAGACTCACTTTCAAATGTCTGCCGAAAGAAAACCTTGTCATTTGTGTTATGCTGATTCTAATGATGTTACAAGAAGACAAAGCTTCTGGATTAGATTTTTCAGTAATCAGACTTTGCTCGTAAAAATCCCCAAAGATTAATTTAGCTCCGAAGAGGAAGCATTCCTGATGTAGTGTAAGTAACCCATACAGGCTTTCTAATTGTGCTTAGCTATCAACTCCAGCCCTCCTCCCAGGCAACTGTTTGAGACTGAAGCAGACAGTTCACAATCTCGGTGTCTTAAATAACCTTTGAGGTGAGGTTCCATCAAAATGTCTGCACCACCATTGAGAATCCACACTTAACAGAATGGTGTTCAAACTCTGTGCTGTTGGCACCAATCTAATTCATACCAGTCATCCAGTCAAACGAGCCAGCAAGGCCCACACTCCAAGTGGAAGGTGAGAAACCAACAAATCTCCCTCGGCGGCGGGGGGGTTGGGGGGTGTGGTGGGGGTTGGCGGTGATGGTGAAGAGAGAGAGAGAGAATTCCTATAATCCAGACACCCATTGAAACTCATAACTCAGGGTGGCACAGTGACACAGTAGTTAGCACTGCTGCCTCACAGCACCAATAATCTGGGTTCAATGCCCGCTTGGGTCACTGTCTGTGCAGTGTCTGTGTGGGTTTCCTCCAGGTGCTCCAGTTTCCTCCCACAGTCCGGAAAATGTGCTGGTTAGGCGCATTGACAATGCTAACTTTTCCCTCAGTGTACCTGAGCAGGCGACTAAGGGATTTTCACAGTAACTTCATCGCAGTGTTAATGTAACCCTTCTTGTGACGCTAATGAATAAATTAAACTAACGTTAACTGTCTAAAGAAGGAACATTAAAAATGCAAAGTTCTGGGTATTGAAACAAAGGATGCCACAGAAAGACAGATGCACCCAAAAGGCCTTTGAAGCACACAAGGGGTGAAGACTGCCAGTCACTAGAGAGATTACAAATGGTACAGGCAGTGTTCAGGAGATCTTCAGGAGAGGAAACAGGCTGAGGGATCGCTCTCTCTCTCCTCCCTGTCTCTGTTTTGGAATAAATGTGTCACCCAGTTTGTGAAGCCGACACCACAGGAAACCTATTGAGATCTCATAATCATTACAATATATTCTACATCCAACCGTATCCAAGAAACCAGCCAACACACATTGACTGCAATGTTTAAAATTTACACCTCAAGGGCATACAAAGGATGATTAATGGTACGTTATTTACATTTTTCATTGGACTTTAAATCCCATAATTTCTGATGTATTTGTGTCTGTGTGTGTTTGTGTGTGTGTATGTTTGTGTGTGTGTATATGTGTGTTTGTGTGTGTGTATCTGTGTGTTTGTGTGTGTGTGTGTATATGTGTGTGTGTGTATATGTGTGTATGTATATGTGTTTGTGTTTGTGTGTGTATATACGTGTGTTTGTGTGTGTGTGTGTATATACGTGTGTTTGTGTGTGTGTATATATACGTGTGTTTGTGTGTGTGTGTGTGTGTATATACGTGTGTTTGTGTGTATATATGTGTGTTTGTGTGTGTGTGTATATGTGTTTGTGTGTATATGTATATGTGTGTTTGTGTGTGTATATACATGTGTTTGTATGTGTGTGTGTGTATATGTGTGTTTGTGTGTGTATATACGTGTGTTTGTGTGTGTGTGTACATGTGTGTTTGTGTGTGTGTGTGTGCATATACATGTGTTTGTGTGTGTGTATATGTGTGTTTGTGTGTGTGTGTATATATGTGTGTTTGTGTGTGTTTGTATATATGTGTGTGTGTGAACCCTAATGACAGCATGAGAGCTGATTGCTTGATGTTGCATTTTTATTATTTTTCTCAGATTAAATGGTTAATAAATTTGCTTTCTTTGACCCCCAAAAAAACCTTGTTTGATTGGCTCCTTATTGCTCACAGGCTAATTGGTTACATAGAAACATAGAACAGTACAGTACAGTACAGTACAGGCCCTTCGGCCCTCAATGTTGTGCCGAGCTATGTCCGAACACAAGATCAAGCTATCCCATTCCCTTAAATACATTCTGGTTTGGAAGAAGGACATCCTCCTGACAAGAAAGTACACCCTTTGTTGTGACCAACTGAGGAGATTGAATAGAGGGGAGCCAGTTCACCCCTTCTCACCTGTTTATAACAATAGTGTGGTATAAAGCAATAAACCCTTCAAACAGATTACTGTGAATTAGAATACTTGTTCATTCCTGAGCAATGATGTTTTGCAATAGCAGATTATACAAATGGGAGGAGTTGCTGGGAGCAGGACATGCTTAGCAGAACTACAGTGAATAAACAGTCCTATAAAATCAAAATTTATAACTGTGAGACTCGCGCTCCAGTGCACCTCCTACTTAAATCAAACTGTGCAGCAACACATCAGTTATGGTGCTGTCTAAGAATGCTGCTGAGAAGGCAATAATCTCAAACTATGAACTATAAAATAACATTTTCCATTAACATGTGCTGGGAATAAATTTGCTTCATCAAATGTTTTCTTTAATTGAATATTCCAGTTTACAAAGTACCCATTACCTGACTTCAAATATATTAGGAAAATTGCATTTCCGTACAGTACATTTATTCTAGTTATAGGTATCACTTTATGTGATAATTTATGGTTTTATTGTATTTTGTCTCTCAACAAGAGGCGACTCAGAATATTGCAAATGTTTGTCCACACTGAAATATTATATAGATTGGATAAAGACCTCCAAAAAATACAGGTCTCCTGCTAATGGGTAGCCTGATGTGGAGATGCTGGCGTTGGACTGGAGTAAACACAGTAAGAAGTCTCACATTACCAGGTTAAAGTCCAACAAGTTTATTTGATAGTAAACCCACAAGCTTTCGGAACGCTGTTCCTTCGTCCGAAAGCTTGTGGGTTTACTATCAAATAAACTTGTTGGACTTTAACCTGGTGTCGTGAGACTTCTTACAATGGATAGCCTGCACAATGCAGAACTTGCACTCATGATAATGTCAAACTTCAACTCAATGTTTTAATTATATTCCGGCAACTCAACATGCAAGATGTGTCATTATTGAATCGTTGCATAGGCCAGCAAAGTCACGAGGGTCAATATGGAGGGAGGGCTGTGTGAGGGGGGAGGATGTACAACCACAAGGAGTGCAACACAAGGGAAAAAAATGTGGGAGCATGGTTGTGCGAGAGGGGAAAAGGCAAGGATTCACGATGGTGGACAGAGGGGCAAGGAGGCGGATGAAGATGATGAACAATGGAAGGCAGAGGGAAGATTGAGAAGAGGAAAGCTGGACCCTGACAAGGCTACATGAAAAGCTCACAAACAAGGGAGGCCTAAGAGGTAGTGCATATATTACAGGAAGGGGATATATTTGGACTCCAAAATAAGGGGCAGGGGCTGTTAGTGTGGGATGGTTCACCCAAACACTAAACAGGCCAGGACTGCAGTGGTTTGTGAGAGTCAATACTGCCCAGAGTCCTCTTTAGAAATGGGAACTATGTCAAGGCTCCCGTTCAAGTTCAGGGGCTGGGAGACAGGAGTCACAGATTGCAGACATTCCTGCCGTGAAACGGAAGGAGTTACAGATGATAGGCAGTCCAGGGTCTATGTGAACCTTTCAGTCTGAAGTCAGAGATAGGAGACAGTGCAGAAGAGCAGTGGGCATACAGCAGGAACAATCAGTGGAAGCATGGAGTACCCCAGCCGCAGGGAGGGTGTTGGGTCCATTCATTCCTTTGAACAGACGACGGGGACAGCACTGGCTCGGGGTTTTAAAATTAATTTCTTTTACTGAACAGAAGTTAAGAAAATTAACATGACAGAAGTGAACAGAGAAAGCAAACGTTGGAGACTGGCTCTTAAGCAAGCCAGTCCCTGTACTGGACTGAACTGGATCATGAAACAAACTGAAAATTGAACACACAGTTCCAAACTATATTTCAATTCTTATCTCATTATTGGAATTGTTTTTGCAGCCTGTCTCTGTCTAGAAAAAAACAAGCCTTGCAGCTGCTGTTGTTTGCCTGAACTGTGCACCCTTCAAGAAAGCAGTCAATCTTTAGCTAACCTTTAGCCTTCTGAGTTTTAAGATGTACTGAAGTTAGCAGTCGATTTTTTAAGCTTAACAAAGTTAGTTGCACAGGCAGAAATATCTTAAAATGAAGCCTTTGCATAGATGTAGTCTTTTCATAGACTGAAGCTAACTGGGCTAAGCATCACAGGATCTCACAGCAGGGCAAGGACTGTGTGCCCCAAAGGAAAAGGCACAACTTGGTCTGAGGTCTGACCCACTGTTAATGTCCTGAGTGTGGCAAGCTCTGTCCTGGGCTGCAGAGGGTATGGTGATGGTGACTGAGGGCATCATACGTAATATGGGTATGTGAAACTGGCATTGCGGGGCTGGGGGAGGGGCAGGTGGATGGAGGGGGGAAATCACTGTTAAGTGCACATGACCTCCAGCTGGATGGGTGCAGGTCCATGTATAGACCTGGTGATAGACCTGGAGAGGAGGGTGGGAATCTCCACCTTTCACAATGACAGGATCCAGGCCAATTACACAGGACACAAGCCCCATTGCCCAGGAAGCAACGACAAGCTAGAATTCCAGATTTGCTCAATAGTCTCATGTCAATTTCCAAAATTACATAGCAGGAATACAGCTTTAGGAAGTGAAGGCTATAGTGAAGGGGACACGATTAAATCAGATCTGCTGTCCTATTAATGAGGAGTTATGGGTTAAGAATTAATGCCATTCTTCATTGGCCAAATGGATTCCATTCATTCACCATAAGCAATCAAAATTTCATACTTACACTGAGTCAGTGAGTGGAGTTCAGAGCCACATTGGTCCAATCATGAAATTCACAATTCTCACCTCCCCCCCCACAAGACTTCAGATGTTACAGAAATGGAATGCTGCTTACCGCTCTGCGTGCTGGAGTCCCAGGGTGAGGTAGCATGAGGAACAATGCAATTTAGGCTGCCAAAGCTTCATTGCCCCAATTCTCCCATAGGCCTCTCCTTCACAACTTCCTTTCCTGCCCCCTTTCAATATTTTGGTCTTCAAGGAGGAGGGAAAAGTGATCATGGATCTAGTGATCCAGGGAATTTTTCTCAGAAGCCTCATTCGATGCAGTCGGCGAAGGAAGGAACAGCAGGAGACACTGTCCGTGAGTCATGGCCGGGGGGAGCCTGAGTGTCAACAGGAGGCTGAGGCTGCAGAGATGACTCGCTGCACTGAGAATCCACTGTTGGCCAGTCTCCTACTGACACATGAGTGAGAGGCAGTGCAAGGCAAGGCTGTGATTGACCAGAGAACTCATCCTGCACATATGCCATATGCTCCAAGAAGGCTTGATGCCACATGTCTTGGGGAAAACAACATTCACTGACATATTAGCTACCCTCCGTCTGTGAACCTTTTAAAAACCTGTGAGGGTATACTTTGTTTGAAAACTGAACATTCTTTCAAAATCATTTCTGTGCAAACGGCAGGTCAAAGGAATGTCAAAATGCAATGACCGTTCTTCATTCTTACGGGGGGGTGCTCTTTGAATCTTAGCATCACTGCTGGTGGGTCAAGGGGAGGGAAAATTCTATACCAAATACCTGTTACCATGATACCGTTGCACAGGCAATAATGAGAAACATTTGACAACTGAGTGACCCACTCCTCTTTGATGCAATGGTTGAATCAGAAGACTGTGCCTACTTCCTATTTAAAGTTTATTTAGTGGGCTTACATTAACACTGCAATGAAGTTACTGTGAAAATCCACTAGTTGCCACACTCTGGCGCCTGTTCAGGTACACTGAGGGAGAATTTAGCATGGCCAATGCTTCTAACCACCAACTTTCAGGCTGTTGGGAGGAAACTGGAGCACCCAGCAGAAACCCACGCAGACACAGGGAGGATGTGCAGACTCCACACAGACAGTGACCCAAGCTGGGAATCGAACCTGGGTCGCTGCCGCTGTGAGGCAGCAGTGCTAACCAGTGTGCCACCGTGTCGCCCTTAATTAAATACTGTCTCCATTAAGTGTGTTGAATGAACTTCACTTTTTTTTGGAAAAATGTGTTTTCAAATGCAAGTTACACAAAATGTATAAATAAAATTCCCACTTCCCACTCGCAATTTCCTCAGGAATGTGCGAAAAAGTAATGTACTGAGAGTAGCTGCTTGCAGATACAATTCCTCTGGTATTACTCAATTAGCTGACTTAAAAGGAATGACAGGCACCTAAAGTTGAATTCATGTGAAACCATTCTCTGCGAGATCAGCATATGTCAGATCCTCGGGCTGCCAATCGTTATAAATGCTGAGCTGTAAGGCAGAATACTGGAGAATTCAGCATTCATACTGCACAAGGCAGGGCTTTGAAATAACAATTTTTCTGTGAGCTGCTTTATCTAAACACAGCTAATAAGCAAAGCATTTTGCTTCTTAACTCTTCTTGTGTCACTGGTACTAACAACTTCGCAATACAGGAGCCATTTGGATTGCCAGAAGTAAACATTAAATAATGAGGGTAGATCTGCTTCTGACTGGAACAAATGAATACCCTTGAGTATCTCTATTTTAATCCACAAACTATGTCTGTGTTGAGCTGATGCCAACAAATTAGGAACAACATATTGTCGAACAGATCGTTGAGTAATTCTACAGAATAACAACTTGTATTTATATACAGCAATAAGGCATACAAATAAAAAGTCCCTTCAAATTTAATTTTTTCCATACACATGATCCTAATATGCAGGAAGTGTCAAATGTCTGGCTTTACAATGAGGGCCATGTTCTTACAATTAAAAAGTTAGGACCGTAAATGTAACAGTTTAGTGTTTGGTTTCATGTCCTCTTTTCTTTCATCGATGTGTTAATCATTTTGTAGATAGGGTGGCACGGTGGTTAGCACCACTCCCTCACAGCACCTGGGATTTGAGTTCAATTTTGGCCTCGAGTCTATGTGGAGTTTACGTGTTCTGTCTGTGTCTGCGTGGGTTTCCTCCCACACTCCAAACATGTGCGAGTTAGGCGGATTGGCCATGATAAATTGCCCCTTAGTGTCAGGAGGATTAGCAGGTGAAACACATGGAGTTACGGGCATAGGGCCTGGGTGCGATTGTGGTTGATGCAGGCTCGATGGACCAAATGGCCTCCTTCTGCACTGCAGGGAGTCTGTGATGCATGATACCAATCTCACAGCTGTGGAGAAAACCTCAGACCACAGAAAGGTATCAAAATTTATTTTAGGCAAATTAGTATTTTCTTTGTAAATTGATTTATTATTTTGCTGATGCATAGGGACATGTCAGCTGTTAAATACTTGGAGTTTATTTCAGACGTCATTACTGGTTGTGGAGTATAATTTTGAAAAATCTTCCCCCTTACTCCTCCTTCCTTTGCACCAAGTTTGGGATGGCGTGAGATGAGGGGATGGGCGTCAAAACATTATTGAGGTTATTAAGTGGCCAGAATTGATTGGTACAATAAAATTTCAAAAAAATGCTGCAAATACCTAACAGGTCAGTAAGCATCATTAACAGGTCTTTCCATGAATAGTAGATGTGGGCGTCGCTGACGCAGGCAACGTTTATTGAGAAGTGAATTGCTTTCTTGAACCGCTGAAGTCCATGTGAACATAAGAACACAAGAACATAAGAAATAGGAGCAGGAGTAGGCCATCTAGCCCTTCGAGCCTGCCCCGCCATTCAATAAGATCATGGCTGATCTGTCGTGTCTCAGTTCCACATTCCCGCCCTCTCCCCATAACCCTTAATCCCCTTGCCTACCAAAAACCTATCTACCCGCATCTTAAATATATTTAGCGAGGAAGCCTCCACCACTTCAACGGGCAGAGAATTCCAGAGATTCACCACCCTTTGAGTGAAGAGGTTCCTCTTCAACTCCGTTCTAAACCGCCTCCCCCTCCTTATCTTGAGGCTGTGCCCTCTAGCCCTGCTGTCCTTTCTGAGTGGGAAGAACCTCTCCACTTCTACCCTATCCATCCCTTTCATCATCTTGTACGTCTCAATGAGGTGGTGTAGGTGCACCCAACTGTTCGGAACAGCAGTACATCTCACGGACACAACAATCTTATGATTTCATTTGAGAAATTTTCTTTGTTGTATTGAAAAGGTAAAGGCACCATAGTCCCAGATGACCATACACTGGTGGCGATTTAACCTGAGCATTATCACACCTCAGGTTAGGAGGGGGGGGGAGGGGGGGAGGTGTGCTTGAGCATAATCTCAATCGGCACAGGAATTGAATCAGTGCTGTTGGCGTCACACTGCTTCACTAACCAGCTACCCAGCCAACTGAGCTAACAAATTCCCCTAAACACTTTATGTTTAAGTTCTCTTTACTTACTGTGGAGAGACAATAGAGCTGATGTCTCAAGTCAGGATGACCTTCCATCAGAGCACTGATGAAGGGTCATCCAGCCTCAAAACATTGGCTCTATTCCTGTCAGACCTGCTGAGATATTCCAGCATTTTCTGTTTTTGTTCCGCCTGTTTCACCAATGGCCGATGGGCGAGGAAATCTGTCATCCATACCTCATCCTTGATTTATTATTGTCACACATATTGGGTTACGATGAAAAGTATTGTTTCTTGCGTGCTATACAGACGAAGCATATCATTATATACAGGAAAAGGAAAGTTTGTTTATTTATTTATTGGTGTCAAGATACAGACAAAGCATTCCGTATATAGAGAAGGAAACAGGAGAGTGCAGAATGTAATGTTACAGTCAAGGTTAGGGTGTAGAGAAAGATCAACTTAATGCAATATAAGTCCATTGAAAAGTTTGGCAGCGGGGAAGAAGCTGCACTTGAGTCGGTTGGTATGGGACCTCAGACTTTTGTATCTTTTTCTGACAGAAGCAGATGGAAGAGAGAATGTCTCGGGTGCGTGGGGCCCTTGATTATGTTGGTCGCTTTGCCGAAGCAGCGGGAAGTGTAGACAGTCAGTGGATAGGAGGCTGGTTTGCGTGATGGATTGGCCTACGTTCACGACCTTCTGTAGTTTTTTGCAGTCTTGGGCAGAGCAGGAGCCATATACCAAGCTGTGATACAACCAGAAAGAATGCTTTCTATGGTGCATCTGTAATCCCCATGACTTGCCTGGGCTTGCAAAATCTCACTAACTGTCCTGACTGGAGACATAAGAACATAAGAAATAGGAGCAGAAGTAGGCCATCTGGCCCTTCGAGCCTGCCCCGCCATTCAATAAGATCATGGCTGATCTGTCGTGGCTCAGTTCCACTTTCCCGCCCTCTCCCCATAACCCTTAATCCCCTCTCTTATCAAAAACCCATCAACCTGCTTCTTAAAAATACTTAGCAAGGCAGCCTCCACCACTTCAACGGGCAGAGAATTCCAGAGATTCACCACCCTTTGAGTGAAGAAGTTCCTCCTCAACTCCGTTCTAAACCGCCCCCCCTTTATCTTGAGGCTGTGCCCCCTAGTCCTACTGTCTTTTTTGAGCGGGAAGAGTCTCTCCACCTCTATCCTATCCATCCCATTCATCATCTTATATGTCTCAATGAGATCTCCCCTCATTCTTCTAAACTCTAACGAGTACAAGCCTAGTTTATTCAGCCTCTCCTCATAGCTCAACCCCCTCAACTCCGGTATCAGCCTAGTAAACCTCCTCTGCACTCCCTCCAAGGCCAAAATATCTTTGCGCAGGTGCGGCACCCAAAACTGCACACAGTACTCCAGCTGCGGCCTCACCAATGCCCTATACAGCTGCAGCAAGACCTCCCTACTTTTATATTCAATCCCCCTCGCTATGAAGGCCAGCATCCCATTCGCCTTCCTGACCACCTGCTGCACCTGCAAGCTGGGTTTTTGCGACTCATGCACAAGGACCCCGAGATCCCTCTGCACCGTCGCCTGCTACAGTTTTTCGCCACGTAAGTAATAATCCTTCCTACCATTCTTCCTACCAAAGTGGACCACCTCACACTTGCCAACATTAAATTCCATTTGCCATTTCCTGGCCCATTCGCCCAGCCTATCTAGATCCTTCTGCAGACTCTCCACACCCTCCGCGCAATTTGCCGTTCCCCCAATCTTGGTGTCATCAGCAAATTTTGACACCCTACACTCGGTTCCCTCCTCCAGATCATCTATATAAATGGTAAAAAGCTGAGGCCCCAGCACCGACCCCTGGGGCACCCCACTAGTCACCAACCGCCAATCCGAATAGCACCCGTTGACCCCCACTCTCTGCCTCCTATTTGACAACCAGTCCTCTATCCACGCTAACACCCTACCCCCAACTCCATATCCCCTTACCTTCTGCAATAACCTCTTATGAGGTACTTTGTCAAACGCCTTCTGAAAATCCAGAAAGACCACATCCACCGGCTCTCCTCTATCCACTGCCCTAGACACATCCTCAGAGAACTCCAGTAAATTTGTCAGACACGACTTCCCTTTAATGAAACCGTGCTGCATCTGCTCTATCAAGCAATAACCTGAGCTTAATGTTCACTCCACTTACATTGTCTGTACCTTTAAGACTTGATTACCTGTAAAGACTCGCATTCCAATCATTATTTTGTAAATTGAGTTTGTGTCTTTATATGCTCTGTTTGTGAAAAGATCTCCCGCTCACCTGACAAAGGGGCAGCGAGCGCTCCAAAAGCTAGTGCTACCAAGTAAACCTGTTGGACTTTAACTTGTTGTTGTGAGACGTCTTATTGTGCCCACCATAGTCCAACGCTGGCACCTCCACAGCAGTGGTTGGGTGTGTGGGGGAACAGGTGGCTGGTTTTTTTGTTTACCAGTGGGCAGGGCCTGTTGCCGGGATACGGCGTCACGGGCGGGCGGCGGCGACGTCAGTTCCGTTGCTAAGCGGGCTGGTTTCCGGTGCGGTGGAGAGCTGCGCTTGTGTGTCCGGGCGGCGGGCGAGAAGGTGCACGGAGAGTGTGTGCGTGTGAGAGGGGGGGGCGAGAGAGCGGAACACACGGTGCGGGCGGTGCCGCTGAATGGAGACAAAGTGCGGGTAAAGGAGGTTTTCCCCTCTCCCGGTGAGAGTTGGTGTTATCGGGCAGGCGGGGGCTGTGGCTCTGTCCGGGGGGGCCGGGAGGCGCCGGGCGATCGCCTAGCGACGCTGGGATGGGACTCGGCTCCCTATCCAGGGGCCGCGCATGCGCGCGGGAGGCGCCCGGGCATCCCCGGAGCGCGCGGGCGCTGCAAGTTTGGGAAGTCTTAAAGTTTATTTATTAGTGTCACAAGTAAGGGTCATTATTAACACTGCTGTAAAGTTACTGTGAAAATCCCCTTGTCAACACACTCCGGCGCCTGTTTGGGTACGCTGAGGGAGAACCTAGCATAGCTGATGCACCCTAACCAGCGCATCTTTCGGACTGTGGGAGGAAACCCATGCAGACATGGGGAGAATGTGCAAATGCCACACACTGATCGAAGACCAGAATTGAACCTGGGTCGCTGGCACTGTGAAGGAGTAGTGCTAGGCACTGTGAAGGAGTAGTACTAACCACTGTGCTATTTAAATTTTGTAAACTTTGAAGTTTGCAAAGAACTTAGGCAAAATTTTCCCCTGCTGCACACTGGGAGGGAATAGGGAGGAAATTGCTTTTATTTTGAATATGTGGTTTTTTTTTTGCCCCCATCTCTTCCCTCCGCTCCCCTTGTTTCCCCCCCATCTCCTTTTCCTGTGTCTCTCTCCCCCATTCCCTCTTCCCTCGCCTCTCCCGCATCTCTTCCCTCGAATCTTCCATCCCTGTCTCCTCTTCCTCGGATCTTCCACCACCCCCACCCGCACCCGCACCCGCACCCGCACCCGGTTTCCTCTTCCTTCCCTTGGATCTTCCACCCCCTGTCTCCTCTTCCTTCCCTCAGATCTTTGGATCTTCCTTCCCTCAGATCTTCCACCCCCATCTCCTCTTCCTTCCCTCAGATCTTCCACACACACACACACACACCACCCCTGGCCGCCTGTTGTCTTCTGCAGGACCTGCTTCCCCCAGAAGCTTTCTGTTCCAGTAGAATACCCTTGTGTTCTGTCTCCATGCTGGGATATGAGCAGCTTGCTAAGCATCTCATCAGTGCAGATTTGAAGCAGGTGTTTTCTTTTATGTTCTTTGTAAGTTGTAATTCTCTCAAATAATATGTAATAAATGCCACTTTCTTTTTGGAAGTCACAGTTAATACTCACCTATATGTCTATGCACATGTTGACTAATACTGCTGTTTTTATTGCGAGGAACCAACCAACACCAGCAGGAACTGTATGTGTTTGTTGAGATTCATTGCAATAGAAATGATTCATGTTTTTGTAGATATGGTTGAAATAATCTGTACATTTAAATGCATGTATTTCAGACATCAAGAGTTTTTGGAATGTATAAGTGGTAAGATGACTTTTCAAAGTGCCGCCTCGACGTATTATTCAGATTTTTATATTACATGACTTGGTATGACTGAAATATTTTCAGCCAGTTGCCATTTCATATTGCTACTCTAAAATGAAGCATGTGCAAATTTATCTTTTACCTTCTCCCAGTAGATTGCTGAGGTTTTTAACTGTCGTTGTTATGTAGTTTGCATGGGACATAGCTCATTGGACATTTTCTCTCAGGCAGGTCTGTTCCATAACTTTAGAATTAATATATTGTGTGAATTTGGCTGTAAATGTGTTCTTAAGTATGTAACACAACTTAGTCTGAATTCTCCAAGTTATTCTGTAACGTGGATGCGGCGAGGCATGGTGATTGGAATCTCCTTTATGTGGCTTCCCTCTTGAGGGAATCGGAGCATTGAGATGTTCGTGTCAGCAGTTTGAAATGTGAAAATGAATGGAGCTGACACTTAATCTTTAGGTGTGACCTCCAAGGCTTTCATAATACAATGACAAAGATGATAAAGAACAAAACTTGGATAGCCCTGCTGTGACATGGTGTCAAAGTTTGTTTGAGTCATGTTAGTTTCAATTTATCAATATTATCTCTGCAGTTTTGTATGCAGTGTGGCTGTGGGCATAATGCCATAGTTTGGGTCCAATATTTCTAGTGGAAGTAAAAAGTACAACTGGAGGTCACAACAGTGAATTTTCCTTGGCAGTGTTAACTGGGTTATCAATTTTGCATGTGTATAAAGCTGATAATTCTGCTGCAGAAATACAATGGTGCAGTTCAGTTTTTGAGGATGATAGGGAAATTTTATTGACTAGATGGCTTGTAAAGGGTGAATGAATCAGTTATTTGTTTAAAAACAAATGCCTGTGTTAAAGTGAATGTACTGCCCAAAAAAAAATCTGATTTTAAATCCTATTAAAGGCAAAAATGAGGAAAGGCCCACTTGGTCCGTCAACCATTATTGTTCAAATGCTCACAATCATGCAGCCTTGAATCTGGCTGCATTTTGTATGATGCTAATAATGCTAGTTCTGTAAATGCGCACAAATTTTGTTTCAAGTTTTTAATATCAGAAAATGTTGAAATCTTCAACATGTCGCTGGGACATTTTTCTGTTGCAGTTTGGAATCCAGTTAAAGAAACAAGTCACTTAAACAACATTTGAAATAAACTTTTCTTTTAGTAACCATTAACAAAGAAGCTGGAGTCCCAAAAGCTGATCACAGGTGTTGTCTGACTAAGCAGTTGACAACATAAATATATTTTTAATTTGAGTGTTTTTACTTTCCTGAAGTAATGGTTTGGAAATTTGTGCTCGGGAATCCAGTGGACTGCATAAATGCAAAAGCTTGGTCAGAATCATTTGGAGGTTGTAAAAATAATCCAACTTAATGCCAAGGTTTTTGAAACAGAACACAGGGTAAATTAACTATTGTAAGGCACAATTTGTTGAAGTTTTAAAGTTGTCTTTGACATCTTATTTGGAAAAGGTGCAAAGGAAAACATTTCAAATGGAAATTTGACTTATTCAGTTAGTGTATAAACAAAGTGTGAGGCAATATGTTATTCTCTTATGAAATATTCACAAGTTCCAATGTGATTTTCTTTTCCATTATATTGCTGACATGTTTCTGTGGGGTTTTTCCATTATAAGTATTTACATAAAAATGCTGGCATGGAATCAGCCTTGTGGACTGGAAATGTGTGTATGTACACACTTCTAAAAAAAATTATGCAGTTATACTTTGCCCCTTCCCCAACTCTTCCCACTGCTTGATTGACATTGCATCCATTCTTTTATTCCACCACTGGCACGCTGTTGCAATGCATATTGTCCACAAGGTGTATTGCAGCAACGTGCCAAGGCTTCTTCAAAAGTGTCTTCCAAACTTGCCCCTCACCCAAAGTTAATTTGAATTAGTTTATTAAGCTGATACCAGAAAAGAAGTACCCCTTAGATGCACGTGAGGGCAAAGAGTATATGAGAACACAAACCAGCAAGTACTCCTTCAAGTCTCTCACCATCCTGACTTGGAACTATTTGGCTGTTCTTTCACTGTTGCTGGGTCAAAGTTCTGGAAATCCCTCCCTTACAGCACTCTGGGTATACCAACACTGCACAAACTGAGGTGTTCAAGGTGGCTCATCACTTTTTTGAAGGCATTTAGAGATGAATAATAAACGTTGACCTTGCCAAGGATGCCCACATCTCGAAATGGATTTTTAAAAATCAGCTCTTTTTCAAATATATTCTGTTTATCCACCAGGGATCATTCTTGTTGTGATTCTACCCAGGTGCATACGTGACCTTTGCTGGAAGCCATAGTAACTAAAATAACATCACTCCTGAGTGTACTTGTACTGCACTGTTCCAATTGTGTATCAAACATACATTTTGCCTTTTTAATTATGTCCATACTTTAGTTTCTCCTTTGAAAGTGCTGTTTCCTGTTACTTGCAAGATGCTTTCTGAGCCTCCCAATGCTAAATCAATTCCTTCATTATATACTTTGTCTTGTTATTTGTCTGCTCACCAGATATGAATGTTTCTTCAAATGGTTATGAATATGCTTTGTCCTGTCAGGGTGAACTAGATAGACCATGGCCTTTATTTCATTACCAATTCTTGTGCTTAGTTACCTTAAATTCTGATTAATGTGCACTTTCGTGAATTTTCTTTATTCTGTAGAACTCAATTATGCACATATTTTGAAAGGCATTTGATTTGAGATGGCTTAGTCTCTGGCGCTAAGCATTTTTGCCTTATGGTTCCCATCTTGTTTCAGCTATGATGCCTTTATAGCTCAACATTGTAAAAATGTCATTATTCACACAATCAATTCAATACAGTTTACATAAATTATCTAAAACTAGGGAGGCATATGGGAAAGAAATATGATTGCACAACAACTTAAAAAAAAAAGTCCCAAGTTTCAAGCTACTCAACTAACAAACTCAAGGGTATAAATCTGAATGCCTGTACTCCCTTGTTGGTTCTTAAGCCTCAATTTTTTTTATGCTTAAGCTTCTCTTTTCCGCTGCGGTGCAGGACTCCCCCATCATTGAGGGTGGGGATATTTGTGGAACCAAAATCTCCAGTTAGTTGTTCAATTGTCCAAAAATAGAAATTTGGTTGTGTTCTCTGAGAACTTCTTGTGGACTAGAATGTGACATAAGTCCTTCCATAAGTGTATATTTTCATCACTAGAGTTTGAAGGGCAACCCAAGGGCTTTCTTAGCTCATTGTTCAGCATAAGCATTTCAGGGCTCTGTTACTTGTGCTTCCCAAATACTTTCATCTTTGCCTGTTTTTTAAAACTAGAAGGCAGCAGTAGTGAAGTATGGCTATATCTTGTAATAGAACCATGCTCTTGTATAGTCTCAGCATAAGTTAATGGTACTAATTGTATAGTCTTTCCGAATCTGTAATTGTAAAATAGTTCAGTGAGATGGACTCAATGAGCCGTGGAAATGAAACATATCATGCAATAGTGGCACAGTGGTTAGCATTGTTGCTTCACAGCGGCAGGGTCCCAGGTTCAATTCCAGCTTCAGGTCACTGTCTGTGTAGAGTTTGCACATTCTCCCTGTGTCTGCGTGGGTTTTCTCCAGGTGCTCCAGTTTCCTTCCACTGTCCAAAAGATGTGCGGGTTAGGTTGATTGACCATGCTAAATTGACCCTAACGTCAGGAGATTAGCAGGGTTGCTGGAATAAGGCCTGGGTGGGATTGTGGTCGTTTCAGACTCAATGGGCCAAATGGGCTTCTTTTGTACTGCAGGGATTCCATGATTCAATATTCCAATGTCTGTGTTCCACTGCTAGTTCTGCTGCTTGGTCTCCAAGTAACTGTTGAAATTTTTAAATCCTGTGAGACACCTTTTCACACTTTATGGTAGATGAATCTTGCTCAACTTCAAAAGACTTGGTTGTAAAAGATAAAGTGGTTTCCTTTGAGATGAGAATGCTGCTTATGTTCCCATCATGCAGCTCTCTGGCAAAGGCCAGGTTTGGCATCGTCCACATAGCAGATTTGCAGATAACTAGCAAGCATTGGTTCCCTTGCCTACTGTTTGTTACCCAGGGCAATTACTTAGCATGGAATCTTCACTCCAGGAAAATGTGGCTTTGTGTCTTTGACAGAAGAACAAAATAGAGATGTCTTGTGATGTATTTTAAGTTGGCATCTGAGAGCCTTTGCAAAGAGTTGGTGATAGATTCATGAAGTCTTAAATTACTGTTCAATAGGAACATGCAGCGCTGATTGTGGGTTTCTAAGAAGTACAATCTTCGCTGGCCCTGAAGTGTGAGAATGTTATGCAGTATTGATCTAATCTGTGTATTTTTAGCAGAGCGCGATCTAATGTTCTTACGTGTGATTGAGCCTGATGGGTTGGCAATTTCAATTTCCTTATAGCAGATGAGTCCTTGTGAATAGTATTAACTGAGATTATCTGTATCGGGCATTATTCTGGCTTTTTGCTTATAATGTCTGTCATTTGCAAAGTTTAACTTTGTCATCTTCTGGCTGTCAGTGCAGTCTTTTTCACTATACTCCCCCCCAGCACTACCTCAATTATTTGGCCATCTTCAGGTGTAAGCTACTTTGCTGTAGTGACCATCATAGCCAGTCCAAATCACTCATTGGATACTTTCTCTACAGGTCGCTCTGTGGTGGTCACTGACTCATTTCAATTCCACCCCCCAGTCCCCATGTATAGGAGGTGCTGTTTTTCGGATGAGCTATTAAAACAAGGCCCTGTTTGTGTTCTTCAGCGAATGGGGGAAAAAAATTCCATGGCTTTAGTTTGAAGAAGAATAAAGGCGTACTAATTGGCTTCCAGGCCAAAAATTATCCATCAGCCAGCATTACTTAATTTAAATTTGATGGCTCCTTTTTCTTTTACATGAATCGGATCTAATCAGAATTGTGAATGTTGTGAAATAGTCTGCACTTTAACATAAATGTGGACATCAGAGGAAAACAGATTGTGATTTAAAAGACCAATAGCATGGTATTGTCTAGTTCAGTACAGATAAAGATATTGCAAATATCAAAACTACATATTTAAGAAAGCTGACAACATATTTACTTTGATATTATCGACTCGAGACAGAAGTGAAATTCCAACATATACTCAAAGTATGGAGACTCTGAGACACTTGTGCAACTCAAAATCCTTTTGTTACTGATGAACTGTTGTAAACAGAACACGAGTATCACCTGTCCACATTCTTGTCATCTTGGGCCATAGTACCACTGAAACCATTATCCTTTTCATTAAAGGAATTAAAAGGGCAATTTGAATTGAATGGCATGCTTAATTAAAGGCTACCTTGGCTGCCTCAAAAGCCCTCAATATGTGAAAGCCTACAACACCGTGTGATGAAATTACCCACTACCCTTTTTCTTGGAAGAAGGACTTGGAACTTGTAATCAGTCACATGACTTAAGGCAGCTATATTTATCTGTTCTTTTTAAAATTAACAGTGGAATCCGTTTGGATCTGAGAGAACATCTGAAAATCTGTTGAATTAGCTGCAAGATAATGCAGCTAAGGTAGACCATAAGGCGTGGGAGAAGAAACGGGTCATTCGACCCATTGAGTCTGCTCTGCCAATCAATAGGTTATTGCCAATCTGATGTGAGGATGCAGAGGGGTTAGCACTGCTGCATCACAGGGACCTGAGTTCAGTTCCAACCTCGGGTGGCTATCTGTGTGGAGTTTGCACATTCTCTCCCTGTCTGCGTGGGTTTCCTACAGGTACTCCAGTTTCCTCCTACAGTCCAAAGATGTGTAACTTAGGTTGATTGGCCATGCTAAATTGTCTCTTAGTGTCAGGGGGATTAGCAATTTAAATATTTGATTTATTATTGTCACGTATTGGTATACAGTGAAAAGTATTGTTTCTTGCGCGCGGTACAGACAAAGCATTCCGTATATAGAGAAGGAAACAGGAGAGTGCAGAATGTAATGTTACAGTCAAAGTTAGGGTGTAGAGAAAGATCAACATAATGCAATATAAGTCCATTGAAAAGTTTGGCAGCAGGGAAGAAGCTGCACTTGAGTCGGTTGGTATGGGACCTCAGACTTTTGTATCTTTTTCTGACAGAAGCAGATGGAAGAGAGAATGTCTCGGGTGCGTGGGGCCCTTGATTATGCTGGTCGCTTTGCCGAAGCAGCGGGAAGTGTAGACAGTCAGTGGATAGGAGGCTGGTTTGCGTGATGGATTGGCCTACGTTCATGACCTTCTGTAGTTTTTTGCAGTCTTGGGCAGAGCAGGAGCCATATACCAAGCTGTGATACAACCAGAAAGAATGCTTTCTATGGTGCATCTGTAAAGGTTGATGAGAGTTGTAGCTGACATGCCAAATGTCTTTAGTCTTCTGAGAAAGTAGGTGGGCTTTCTTAACTATAGTGTTGGCATGAGGGGACCAGGACAGGTTGCTGGTGATCTGGACACCTAAAAACTTCAAGGTCTAACCTAAGAACTTGAAGGGGTTATGAGGATAGGGCCTGAGTGGGACTGTTTGGTGCAGGTGCAGTAGACTAAATGGCCACCTCCTGCACTGTAGGAATTCTAGTCTATGATCATCGACTCCACTTTCCCACCTTATTCCTACAACCTTTGATTCCCTTACTAATTAAAAATCTATCTCGGCCTAGAATGTACTTAAGAACGCAGCTTCTACAACACTGCGGTAAAGAATTCCACAGATTCACTGCCCTCTGCGAGAAGAAACTCCTTCTCATCTCTATCTTAAATGGGTGACCCCTTACTCTGAAATTATGCTGTCTGGCCCTGGACTCTCCCACAAGGGGAAACAACCTCTCAGCATAGGTATGACATCTATCCCTTGAAAGAGAGAGAAGGGATCGCCCCTAACCTGTTCTGACTTCAAAGCTTACCTGAAAACCAGTCCCTTGGAAATTCAACTGCAAGAAGTATTATAGTTTATTGAGATTCCTCTGCTTTTTGAGGCTGACAATCTAATGAAAGTATTAATTCAACTGAGAAACTACAGGCTTACTGTGAAATAGACTAAAATCATTATACCTTATTGGTTTCTTGAACTGTATCTCAGCTTTGCATGTGGTAGTGAGAGAGGTATTGGGTAAGCGTGTGACAAAAAATAATCTTTTAAAAATTCACAATCGCTTACTGCTGGAAATTTTTAAAGATTGGGACAAGCACTCTGGGAAAGGAAATGCAGACTAACCTCGCACAAACGTTTTGTGCAATTTATTGCACAATGATCATTCTGTTTGTTATAGTATTTTAAAATTTTAGCTAACCTTCTGGACCCTACTTTATCTGATTTGAATCTGTTGATACAACATTGCAGCAGAATCCAGCTACTAGCACTAAGAATCTTTAGGGGTTTTATGTAGAAATTAAAGTGGATAAATTCCACTATTAATAAAAAATCTACAACTTTTGCAAAGTAAACATAGCTTTAATTATAGAACTAGCTTTGAGTTCAAATCTAGGATACTGTACTAGTGTATTATTTGTTGGGTTACTTTACAATGAGAGCCTGATGGATTGATAGGAAGCTACATTGCTGCAGTTTTAAATGGCCTTGCCCCTTTAATTCACCCCATGCTCCAAGCATTAGGGACTCTTCTAAGTTTGTTTACATTAAAGTGAGAGTTTGTGAGATAGCAGTTTCACCGCTGATTAAGCTAACAGCTCACAGTATCTTTTATTTACACGACCTGGAATAGAAGGTTAAGTAAAACGTGCAGGTCTAGGCAATAGCTATGATAACACGTAAAGAGCGCAACGTGTGCCTTCCTGAGTCATTTCACAACTTCCCAAATCGATGCGAAGTCACAGCATGGTTTCAGTCTGTGGGCTGAAAATACCATTTGCTGTTGGTGCTGTTAATTAATGTTTTTAACGCACAGCGTGATCCATCCTAGTCTTAACTACTGTAAGCAGTTTAACTATCAGCATGTTGCATCATGGACTGAAGATTCTTAATTGGCCATTGGTTAACTAGGAAATGCATTTAAGATTTAGCATTTAATCTTCCTCCTTTCTCTATAAAATATGTTCCTTTTTAAGTTCCAGATGTTTCATTTTTATTTAGTTTTATTTAATCTATTTGGACAATATCTGTGCCTCTTAAGCAATTGAATCTATTAGAGGGGAGATGGCAAGGCTGGCAGGGAGGATGCAGAGCAAGTTTGACGGAGTGGTCTGGAAGTGTGATTTTAATCTTCATTTTAAAATGAGGTGCTGAATGTTGGGAGCATTCCTGGCAAAGCTTATGCATTGTCAATGGCATAAGAATATGTAAGTAGGGAAGGTAAATAATGCAAGTATTTCACCAAGTCAGCAAAATGGCTCAAAACAAAGGTTTTGGTTACAGAATGCTGGTTCCAGAAAATTAATTTCACAATGTAAAACAGGCAATTGGCAAAGGAATGGAAGGTGTTGTTGATCATACTATCAAGTTGCACATATAATGCGGTAATCTACTCGCTCACGCTCAGTTTGGATTTTCTAGGGCAGCTTGATTCCTGACCTCATTATAGCTTTAGCCCAAACATGGTCAACAGCTGAACACAGGTGAAATGACAGTGACTGCCTTGACGTCAAAGCAGCATTTGACTGAGCGTGACATCACTGAGCCCTGGCAAAATTGGGAACTGAGAGCAGAGGGGGCAATTCTCCACTGGTTGAAGTCCTATCTGGCAAAAAGGAAGATGGTTGTGTTGCTGGAAGTCAATCATCTCAGTCCTTGGGTATTACTGCAAGTGTTCCTCGGTGTTCTAGGTCTAACCATCTTCAATGCTTCATCAATGACCTTCCCTCCATCATAAGGTCAGAAGTGGGGATGTTTACAGTACCATTCATGATTCCTAAGGCCCTAAGGCACTAACGCAGAGAGTGTCCATATGCGGCAAGGTCAGAGCAACCTTCGCACGTGGGCTACTAAGTGGCAGTTAACATTTGTGCTTGGCACTTGTGCTGCAATGACCATATCCAATAAGAGAAAATCTTATTATCTCTTCTGGCATTAATGCCAAAACCCCAACCACCCACACTGCTGTGGGTTACCATTGACCAGAAACTGACCTGGACCAACCATATAAATACTGTGTCTACAAGAGCAAGTATTATGTAGCGAGTGACTCACCACCTGACTCCCCAGAGCCTATGCACCTTTTACAAGGCTCAAGTCAGGAGTGTGACGGAATACTCTTCACTTGCCTGAATGAGTGCAGCTCCAACAATACTCAAGAAGCTTAACACCATCCCTGCAGCGTTTGATTGGAACCCCATCCAGTACCTGAAATATTCACTTCCACCACTGATGCATCTACAAGATGTACTACAGTAAACTACTGAGGCTCCTTCGACAACACCTTCCAAATCCAGATCTCTTAACGCTTTGAAGGACAAAGGCAGCAGATCATGGCAACATGACCACCTCCAAGCCCCTCACCATCCACTCTTGGAATTATATCAGTGATCCTTCATTGTTGCTGGGCTGAAATCCTGGAACACACACCCACAGTGTTGTGAGGAAGTATCTGCTCTGCCCGCACTGCAGTGGTTCAAGAAGACCGAACATCACCACCTCAAGGTCAATTATTGGTGTGCAATCAATGCTGACCTGGTCACTGATTCTCATACCCTGGGGGGAGAAGAATGACCTAACTGCACTGTGCTGACAATATACTGTACACGACCCCTTCTCCACTGTATTTAACTCTATCACCTTATCTTTTCCTTTTTCTCTCCCGTACATATTTATTTTCTCTATAACAGCATCTCTCTTTCACTTCAGCTATCCCTTGTGGTCTGAATTGTGCAGAATTGCCTCCACTGCCCTCTGAAACCTCTCCATCCCTCAATCTCATTTTGTTCCTTTAAGATTCTTCTTAAAATATATTTCTTTAACAAAGATTTTAACCATCTGATCTAATATCTCCCTGTGTCTCAGTGACATACTTTGTTTTATAATGTTCCTGTGAAATACTTTGGGACATTTTGTTACCTTAAAAGTACTATACAAATCATTTTACAGCCAAAAGAGAGTTGACAAAATCTGCATATTGATTATGAAAATAAATCACAACTCTGCCTACACAAGTTTAAAGCACCATTGGCACTCTACGGTTTGACAGCCACAGCTCAGTTGGCAGCACACACTCTCTAAATGAGAAGGTTGTCAGTTTAAGACCCAATCCAGATTTGAGTGCAAAATTCAAGGCTGGCACTCCGGTACAGTATTGAGTGCTGCACCAATCAGAGGTGCCATCTTTTGATAAAATGTAAAAGGTCCCATGATATGAGCAACAAAGTTATTCCTTGTGTTCTTGGCTAATATTCCACTCTCAATTGTTTATTTTTCCATGACATTTTTGGGAGGTTGCGGTGTGTAAATTGGTTGCCACACTTCCTGCATCACAACAGTGACTACGCTATAGTGTTTCATGTAGTTCTGAAAATTGCTATCTGAATTAGTTTCTTTTTCCATCCAAGACTGCATGATTGGACTATTATTAAACGGTAAAAAATTGCAGCATGCTGCTGTGCAGAGGGACCTGGATGTCCTTGGTCAAGAATCTCAAGGAGTTGGTTTGCAGGTGCAGCAGATAATTAGAAGGCAAATGGAATTTTGTCCTTAACTGCTGGAGGGATGGAGTTTAAAAACAGCGAGGTTATGTTGCAGCTGTATAAGGTGCTAGTGAGGCCATACTTGGCGTGTGTGTACAGTTTTGGTCTCCTTGAGAGAGGATATACTGGCACTGGAGGGGATGCAGAGGAGATTCATTGGGTTGGTTCCAGAGTTGAGAGGATTGGTTTATGAGGAGAGACTGAGTAGACTGGGTTATATTCATTGAAATTCAGAAGAATGAGAAGAGATCTTATAGAAATATAAGATTATGAAGGGAACAGATAGAAGTAAGGAAGTTGTTTTCACCGGCAGGTAAAACTAGAACTAGGGGGCACGGTCTCAAAATAAGGGGGAGCAATTTAGGGCTGAGTTGAGGAGGAACTTCTTCACACAAAGGGTTGTGAATCTGTGAAATTCCTTGCTAGTGAAGCAGTTGAGGCTACCTCATTGAATGTTTTTTAAGGCAAGGATAGATAAATTTTTGAACAGTAAAAGAATTAAGGTTTATGGTGGGCGGGTGGGTGGGTAAGTGGAGCTGAGTCCATGAAAAGATCAGCCATGATCTTATTGAATGGCAGAGCAGGCTCGAGGGGCCTGATGGCCTACTCCTCCTAGTTCTTATGTTCTTAAAACCAGAGGAGATTACACATGATTGATCGGTGCTCACTCAACAGTCTCCTGCACAATTTGTTCTTTCCTAAGACCTGACAACTGAATACCTTCTCTTCATTAATCAACCTTTTCCTTCAGTTAATTTAATTTTTTTTCATTCATGGGATGTGGGCATCTCTGGCATTTGCCCGTCCCTGAGGACAGTTGAGAGTCGACCCGTTACTGTGGTCCTGGAGTCACATGTAGGTCAGACCAAGTAAGGACATTAGTGAACCAGATGGATTTTCCTGACAATCAACAGTGGTTTAGTGATCATCAGTAGATTCTTTAATTCCAGATTTTTACTGAATTCAAATTTCACCATTTTCCATGGTGAAATTTGAACCCTGTCTCCAGAACATTATTCTGGGTATCTGGATTACCTGTCCAGTGATAAAACCCTATGCCACTACCACCCCTTACATGTTGTCACTTTGTGATACATCTTCTGTTCTCTCATCAGCCTTGGTATTGTCCTTTGCAATGGACAATGATTCTTCTTTTGTTTCTAGATTCAAATTTTTTTCCCATTAAATCCATTGTGCACTTGGGTTAGTTTAAGATGACCTTGCATGAAGAGCTTGCACTATTTCATCATTGACCCATTTACTTTTTGCAATTCACTTGCAATTAAAAACATTATAAACTTGGTTTAAAAGTAAAACACTGTTGATACTGGAAATCAGAAATAAAAATAGAAAATGTTGCATAAACTCAATAGGCCTGGCAGCATCTGTGGAGAGAGAAACAGTTAACGTTTCAAGTCAAGAATGACTCTTTTACAGATGGACAATGTTTCTCTCTCCACAGATGCTGCCCAACTGGCTGAAATCCAGCATTTTCTGTTATCATAAACTTGATTTAGTCTACACTTGTGTAGTTGAATATTTTGGGTTATATTTGGGAGATAAAAATTTGGATGGTTGGTCAAGTATTGTAAGCTGGATCCAGCTGAAATGGGAATTCTAAATAAAGGATGAGTGGTGAATTTGTACTTTACAGGCTCTTCATTATGGCTTGAATGTTTTGGGTGTCAAATATCTGTTCTGGCTGGGGGCAGACTGAATACTTTTTTGAAAGCTAATGACCTTCAAAACATTGACCATTGAAGGGTTGATAACGATTATGTGTGGATACTTGATTCAAGGCATTGTATTTTATAGTAGGTAAATGATGGAATTAGGAGAGCTTTCTTTGAGGGAGAGCTTTGGTTTATATATTAAAGGCTGGAGCAGGAAATGGCACTTTCCATGGTCTTAAGAAACCTTTTGTACAGTACAGTTGTAAGATTTCACAATTTATATGCTGGACGTTACTCCTCTTAGGAAAAATGTGTTGATGTGTGCCAATCTCAGCAGGCTGTGTGGCACCAGTGTGTCTATACCAAAGACTTTCGTTTCTGTTTTTAACGCTGTAAGTTTTGTATGTAAGCAGTATTTCAAGAAATTTTGCTTTATCTTGCTATTTTAGAGAGGCTACTTTTTTGAAAACTCATGACTTCAATGTTCGAAGAGGAACCATGTACTTTGCAAAAGACCTGAGAATGTCTGGTCATTCAGCGTAGACCATACCTGCAGGAAGATGCGATAGTACATCATTTTTTCCCCAAGCCCAATCCTGTAAGTTGTTTGCTTTCAGTATGTAATAACTTGATAGAGACACAATTTGGTATTGTTATGTATGCATTAAAAATGCATGATGGAACTCTTATGGGCATTGTGCTGCATTCCTGGTATCAAGGCTGAAACCTGAAGTGCAGAAAGAAAAAACTTACATTTATATAGCACCTTTCATGACCTTAGTTGGGTGGGGGTGCTGGGAAGGAATCATCAATCCATACCATGAAATGAACAATGTCACTGTGACCTTGTAGTCCCCAAACCATTTACAGCCTGTGAAATTACACTTTGTGTTGGCACTTTGCAATTTAGCACTAATTGGTGTATTTTCTTAAACTTGGTTTGTGTAAAACTATTGGTTTTGGCCAGCAGATAGAATTTAAAAATTAACGCCAATAATTCATGCATTGATAAAACCCAGTGAATAACTTTGAGAATGTTATTGGTTCTGTTTGCAATTATAAGGTAGTGTTTAGGAGAACTCTAGTCATTATAAATGCAGAATTGAGGTTGTACTTCGTTAGAATATTTTGATAATTCTTCATCCAGTTCAAATATCATACTTTTGCAAATTTGGCACTGAATGACATCTTTAAATCGGAAATGTACAATATTAAATGTATGCATTGATTAAAATTTAGGCAAGTAATCTATTTTTAGGATCAAGCTTTTATACCTTGTCTCAAGTCTATTTAATTTGCCTCACTGGGCAATCTGGGTGAAGTCTACTTTTAATTCACTGTTACTTAATTCATACTCTGATCATATTTTTGTTTAGCTATGGTTTCTTTATTCTCCTTGAGTTGAATGGTTCCAGTTTTTTCTTGCAAAAATGACTTGGAATTCCCAGGAGTAGATGTAGCTGAGCTGAGGTTATTAACTGTGGAAACTATGTCCATATCATTGAGATTGAAGTGAAACATTATACTGACCGTGTATCGACTTGAGCTCTGAGAAAGATCTAGCTGTGGAATTAAGTTATACCTTTTATACGTTCGAAGTTTGAGATGCATCTCCAGACAATACTTAGATGTGTCTGTCACTAGAGTGATGGCCTGGTGGTTACTTGTTTGCTGGTGGTGGTAGGAACAATGAGTTGTTGAACTGAGCTTTGCATAGAAGTGTTTGTTGGTGTGATTGCTATTTTATTTTAATAATGAGCACTAGAGTGTATATAAAAACTCTTCATATTCATTTCTTTCAGTGCTGGGTCCCACTGAGTTTGGCCTACTTAGAGTCAATAGGATTTCATTATGTGGGAATGAGAAGATGATTCTGCCTCTTCAGTGACATCTGTCTTATTTGGGACCCAACTATGCCAATTCCATCTGTATTCAGTACTGGAATGTGCTCACTAATGTGTCCTCTTAACCTTTTGGACACTTTTTTGTCTGTGTAGATTAGAATAAAAAGTGCAGGGAATCATGCAGCTTTTAAGAAATATTAGTTCTTAAATTGAATCATAAACAATGCAAATATGGAATGTGAATCATAAACTGCATAAAACAGATTTTCAACAAAATTCCAATTACTCAATCTCAATTTTACAAATAATTTAGTGAATAGTAGGCAAATTGTATTCCGTTCCTAGACAGGTTCACTAGACGACTGCCTCCCCACCCCCGACCACCACCAACAATATGGATCCTCCATGTTCTTTGATCTTTAGAGGGGGCTTGTTTGTTCTAAATTTGATGCCAGAGACTTTTGCTACAATAATTATAGCAGTCTTTAGATTAATACACTTTTGAATGCATTCACTCCCTTGGGTTAGGAGGCTTCCTCTTTGTAGTTCAGCATTAATCTGGTCAGGGCTGATAGGAGAAGAATCTGGTGCCGGTGCTGTATTAGCTAAGGAGAATAATGGTTTGAATCTCCAGAAAGCTTTTGAAGGGCAATAGTTTGCATAATTTCCAGAGGGGTAGTCTAACTCAGCTGTAAAATATATTCTATCACCACTTGGCAGCTCCAACGTAACACTTTTGAGGATAATACTTGATAACCAATTTTGAAATGAAGTATAGATTGTATGAAAGAGGCTGAATGAAGATCTTCAGTTAATGCACTTTCTTTAAAAATAAAGATTGTGTAGCAGTATGTTGAAATTAAAATGGGTGCACTCATCTCCTGCACTCTTTAGTTTCAGGATCTTTGTGGTGTAAAATTTCTTGCTGTCTCGATCTTCGCTCTTTTGTATTAGCTACAGGCTTCAAAATATTCATCTGTCACTTGATTTATCTCCACACATGACTCTTTTTAGATGTGGTGGTGCTTTGGACCTTTGCCTAAGTTTATAATTTAGAGAAAGTGCTTAGTTCAGGAATAATTGTGTGATTTGTTTGAGTTTTTCTTCATGCAAACATTGGGCCATAGCTGAGCATGGAGGTTGGCACAGTGCCAGCTTCTGTACCTATTCTATTGAAGGCAAACCTGCTAACTGCAGCTCTTTGATTTTAAAATTTAATTACAGCCTTTTATACAGAGTGCATTTGTAGGGCATTGCATCCAAAAATTATATGTACTCTCCCTCAGTCTTAGTATGTGGATGCCATTATCTCTATTAGCGTACAATGTTGTTTTAAGATTAGTTCGGATAATGACCCTGTTCAGGTCACTAAGCTGAAATGCAGATATTTAGTTTTTTGGTATAGATGTCGGTTTGGTTTTGTTTAAATTGCTAATTTATGTAATCAAATCACTGAAGTAAATTATCAAGTTTGTTTCAGCAGCCATCTTTAGTCTCTTACCCAGTGAGTGCACATCTATATAAGTAATCCTTTTGGCAATCTGATTTGACTTTAATCCAGATCTAATTATTTAAATTTACTCATAAAGGTGCCTCTGATGTTTTTAAATGTTCACATGATTTTCCTCTGGATGTCTTCTCTAGCATTTAGTTTTTGGTGCATTTTGCTGTATTTTCCCCAAGGTACAAGGCTTAGGGCTTTGCTGCACCGTGTTGCTTTCTGTGAAATTGTCAATTGTTGGATTTTTAGCTAATTTCTTTCAGCTGATTTATTTTCTTTTCTAGTTTAAAGTTTGATCTAGTCGCAGGCATGTGCTTTGATTACATCATATAAAAGCTTTTTATTTTGTCATTACCTCAAATTCTCATTTTTATTTGGTGTTTTTAGTTTGTTTTTTTTCTCATTTTAAATACAAAAGGGTACCTGTTTATCTTTAGCCTCGACTGTAGTGTTCATTTGTGTGTAATTCCAGCAATTGGCACGCTAGATTAAACAGGCTGGAAATCTTTTTTTGGTGCTATGAAATTGTCCTTTAAATAAAAAAACTTGCATTCATATTGGTGCTTCTGATATCAATAATAAAACACTTTTGAAGTGTAATCATGGTTGTTGCAGGGGAATGTTTCTTGAGTGCACATTTTCAGTTGGAGTCAAATAATTTCCTGTTAGTGTACCCTGTATGTGATCGACTTAGTCCATCTCTGACCTGGTCTCCACATATTTGGGAGTCCTGTGAAATATATAGAATCATCGAATCGCTACTTTGTACAACATACCTTCACTGAAAGACAGTAAGAAGTCTTTCAACAACATGTTGAAGTCCAACAAGTTTATTTGGTATCACGAGTTTTGGAGTGTTCCGAAAGCTCGTGATACCAAATAAACCTGTTGGACTTCAACCTGTTGTGAGACTTCTTAGTGCACCCACCCCAGTCTAATGCCAGCATTTCCACATCATGGCTTTCATTTGAGGACAGTGACTGTTTTATATTTCAGACTCCTTTTCCCATGGCTCTCCCTCAAATTACTGCTATTTTATTCTGTAGAGTTTGAGATTTGCTAATCTTTCATGGCAAATCATGTCTGAGATTAATCTTATTGTAAAACTGTCACCAGTAAGACATATGGTTTAGTACATTTTGCCTTGTGTGACCTAGGAACAATGCTCCGTGGCCTGCTGGAATGACGAGTTTAAAGCACACTTAGCTGTTTTGGAAAATATATTGTTCAGATCTCTGGCTGGAGCTGCTTGGAGCCTGCAGCCCCGAATGTCGTGCAACTCCAATGGATTCTGAGGCCACATCCCCTTTACTGCACTGTCTGCCATAAGCCAGGTGGATTTAAAGGGTGCTGTGAAGTGGCGGGCCAGTGAAAAGTTAAGTGGATGGGATTTGGCTGGTAGGCAGAGTTGTGTCATTAAGGAGAAGGAGGATCAGGCAAAATGTTGGATGGGAGAGGTGTTTGGTGTGTGGCTGTGGGGTGGGGTTGGGGGGGTTTTGGACTTTGGCTGGGAGGGATCAGTAAGAAGTCTCTCAGCACCAGGTTAAAGTCTGATGTCATCAGGGGTCAGGTTGAACATAAGAAATAGGAGCAGGAGTAGGCCTTCAAGCCTGCCCCGCCATTCAATAAGATCATGGCTGATCTGAAATGGATCAGTTCCACTTTCCCGCTTTCTCCCCCTAACCCTTAATTCCCTTGTCTATCAAAAAGCTATCCACCAGTGACTTAAATATATTTAGCGAGGTAGCCTCCACCACTTCAACGGGAAGAGAATTCCAGAGATTCACCACCCTTTGAGTGAAGAAGTTCCTCCTCAACTCCGATCTAAACTGTCCCCCCCCGCCCAATCTTGAGGCTGTGAGTTGAGTCATTACAGAGGAGATGTTGGAGAAACTTGGTTTGTTCTCACTGGAGCGACGGTGGTTGAGGAGTGACCTGACAGAAGTCTACAAGATTGAGAGGTGTGGACAGAGTGGATCGTCAGAAGCTTTTTCCCAGGGTGGAAGAATCACTTACTAGGGGGCATAGGTTTAAGGTGCGAGGGGCATGGTTTAAAGGAGATACATGAGGCAGATTTTTTTATACAGGTGGATGCCTGGAACTCCTTGCCGGGGAGATAATGGAAGCAGATATGATAGTGACTTTTAAGGAGCGTCTTGACAATTACATGAATAGGATGGGAGTAGAGGGATATGGTCCCTGGAAGGATGGGGCGTTTTAGTTAAGTTGGGTAGCATGATCGGTGCAGGCTTGGAGGGCTGAAGGGCCTGTTCTTGCACTGTATTTTTCTTTGGCCCAACACCTCTAGAACAAAGAACAATGGGGCCGTCTCATGCAGTTGGGCTGGATGGTATTGGGAGGGGGATTGGGATGGTTAGTCAGGGTGTGGTTGGTGCCAGATCAGGGAGGTGCCCCATTTGGGGTTTAAAATAATTACACTTAAGTTAGAAGTGCTTTTATTTTTTCCCTAAATCTTTGGATAACTATTTGCATGACACTGGCAGAGCCATCTGACGTTAGTGATTTTAAATTGCTTTGTCTAATGATTTTGAACACAATCGTTTGGAGGAAGTAGGACTTCCGGACAATTGCTGCTCAAACCCTTACCTGGTCGACCCATGTTGGACGCGGTGGGCTTGAGGAGGAGTTCTTGGAATGCTGCAGGGACAGTTTCCTCGAACAGTGTGTGTTGGAGACGACGAGGGAGCGAGCTATCTTGGATCTGGTGTTATGTAATGAGGCGGGTAGAATTAGGGACCTTGTGGTGAAGGATCCTCTTGGGAAGAGTGATCATTGTATGGTGGAGTTTCTGGTGCAGATGGAGGAGGAGAAAGTGGGTTCCTGGTCGTGTGTCCTTTGTTTGAACAGAGGGGAGTATGGTAGGATGAGAGAGGAATTGGTGAATGTTGATTGGGGGAGTGTGTTGGAAGGTAGGTCTGCTGAGGAACAGTGGAGGATCTTTAAGGAGATCTTTCTTGGTGCTCAGCAGAAATTTATTCCGATAGTTAAAAAGGATCGGAGGAGGAGAGGTAATCAGCCGTGGATAACGAAGGAGGTGAAGGAAAGTGTTAAATTAAAAGCGGATGTGTTTAGAGTAGCTAAGAGTGGTGGGCGAGAAGAGGATTGGGAGAGGTTTAAATGTCAGCAAAGAATGACAAAGAAATTGATAAAGAAGGGTAGGATAAACTATGAAGCTGGGCTAGCGCGTAATACAAGAAAGGATAGCAAGAGTTTTTATAAATACATAAAAAGGAAGAGGCTGCCTAGGGTGAACGTTGGACCCTTAGAGGATGAGAAGGGGGACTTAGTGGTAGGGGATGGGGAAATGGCTGAGGCCCTGAATAACTTTTTTGTTTCGGTCTTCACGGAGGAGGACGTGAATAATTTGCCGGGTGTTAGCGATGGAAAGATGGTAGGAGCGGAGGGCCTGAATGACATTATTGTTACTAGAGAGGCGGTGCTCGACAGACTGGAGGGACTGATTGTGGACAAGTCCCCAGAACCAGATGGAATGCATCCAAGGGTTCTGAAGGAAATGGCGGAGGTGATAGTGGATGCCTTGGTGATTATTTTCCAAACGTCGCTGGATTCTGGGGAAGTACCGGAAGATTGGAAAATGGCTAATGTTACGCCGTTGTTTAAGAAGGGTGGCAGGCAAAAGGCAGGGAATTATAGGCCGGTTAGTTTAACGTCTGTTGTAGGAAAAATGTTAGAATCCGTAATCAAGGAGAAAATAGCGAGGCATCTTGAGGAGAATTGTTTGGTAGAGCAGACGCAGCATGGTTTTGTTAAGGGGAAGTCGTGTCTGACGAATTTATTGGAGTTCTATGAGGATGTATCTAGGGCGGTGGATAGAGGAGAGCCAGTGGATGTGATGTTTCTTGATTTTCAGAAGGCATTTGACAAGGTGCCTCACAAGAGGTTATTGCAGAAGGTCAGGCGGCATGGAGTTGGGGGTAGGGTGTTAGCGTGGATAGAGGATTGGTTGTCAAATAGGAGGCAGAGAGTGGGGGTCAGTGGGTGCTATTCGGATTGGCGGTTGGTGACTAGTGGAGTGCCCCAGGGGTCGGTGCTGGGGTCTCAGCTATTCACCATTTATAAAGATGATCTGGAGGAGGGAACCGAGTGTATGGTGTCGAAATTTGCTGATGACACCAAGATTGGTGGAATGGCAAATTGTGCGGAGGGTGCAGAGAGTCTGCAGAAGGATCTAGATAGGCTGGGCGAATGGGCCAGAAACTGGCAAATGGAATTTAATGTTGGCAAATGTGAGGTTGTCCACTTTGGTAGGAATAATGGTAGGAAGGACTGTTGCTTATGTGGCGAAAAACTGCAGCATGCAACGGTGCAGAGGGACCTCGGGGTCCTTGTGCATGAGTCGCAAAAACCCAGCCTGCAGGTGCAGCAGGTGGTCAGGAAGGCGAATGGGATGCTGGCCTTCATAGCGAGGGGGATTGAATATAAAAGTAGGGAGGTCTTGCTGCAGCTGTATAGGGCACTGGTGAGGCCGCAGCTGGAGTACTGTGTGCAGTTTTGGTCGCTGTACTTACGCAAGGATATTTTGGCCTTGGAGGGAGTGCAGAGGAGGTTTACTAGGCTGATTCCGGAGTTGAGGGGGTTGAATTATGAGGAGAGGCTGAATAAACTAGGCTTGTACTTGTTAGAGTTTAGAAGAATGAGGGGAGATCTCATTGAGACGTATATGATGTTGAATGGGATGGATAGGATAGAGGTGGAGAGGCTCTTCCTGCTCAGAAAGGACAGTCGGACTAGAGGACACAGCCTCAGGATAAAGGGGGGGCGGTTTAGAACAGAGTTGAGGAGGAACTGCTTCACTCAAAGGGTGGTGAATCTCTGGAATTCTCTGCCCGTTGAAGTGGTGGGGGCTGCCTCGCTCAATATTTTTAAGACGTGGGTTGATGGGTTTTTGATAGGCAAGGGGATTAAGGGTTATGGGGAGAGGGCGGGAATGTGGAACTGAGCCACGACAGATCAGTCATGATCTTATTGAATGGCGGGGCAGGCTCGAGGGGCTAGATGGCCTACTCCTACTCCTATTTCTTATGTTCTTATGAAATTCTGCGAGGGATTCCACAGAGTGCTGCCCCAATCTGGTACTGGGGAGCCAGGAACTTAGGGGCCAATCTGGCCAACTTAAAGTACAAATGCATTTCAAACATCCTCATTCCCCTCATTGTACCCCTTGATTGGTCCTTTCACCAAAAATAATTTCAGCTATCTCATGCATTTGCCAGCACTATCCATTTGGCTGCTGGAAGTGCAACACATTCTTATTTGAAAATTACTTGATTCAGAAATTTTGAATGTTTTTTTTCAAGCATTGGATTCCCACTTTGAAATGTTCTTTTATTTGTATCATTAAAAATAATTGGATAATCCAAAGTTAACAGCACCAAAAATCTGAGGGTGTAGATTGGTCAATTCTAAATTGCCAACTTTCCTTCGAATAAGCTTTAGCCTATGTTCTTAAGGTATGTCAAACCAGTTTCTCTGTAGCTTTCAGCAACTTGAGCTGCCCTTTCTCAAAATGTAAGCAATCCACCTTAAATCTCAGCTCATTGCTCGGGCATCTAATCCTTTACATGACTTTAACTGTTTCCTCTGCCCCTTTCCTAGCTGGATGCCCACATTGTCTGGACTTGCATGTCATTCTGTAGCTGAATGCAAATCCTATATAAATGCAAATTTTTAAAAATGCTTTTCACAACCATCAGACATTTCAAGGAAGTATGGTTACTATTGTAATGAAGACAATACAGTAACCAACGTGCACTCGGCAAGCTCCCAAAAAACTGCAAATGTGGTGATGACTAGATTATTTTTGTGTAAGATGTTGATTGAGGGATAAATATTGGCCAAGGCAGTATAGTCCTTTGGGATTTTTTACCTCCATCTGAGAAGACAAATGGGGCTTTGGTTTGATCTCTCATCTGTAGGGCTTGCCTCCAACAGTGCAACATTCTTTCAGTACTGTACTAAATTTTTGTGCCCAGCCTCGAGTGACAGTTGAACCTAGAATCTTGTGGTTCCACTGAGCTATGGCTAATGTGGCTGTATTTTGTTTTATTCATTTTGTGGGATGTGGACGTTGCTGCCTAGGCCAGCCTTTTATTGCTTGATGAACTGCCTTCATGAATCCTTTCAGTCCCCTGTGGTCTAGTACACCCACAGAGCTGTTAGTGAGGGGTTTTCAGGAATTTGACCTAGCGAAAGTAAAGCAACAGCAATATATTTCCAAGTCGGGGTGATGAGTGGCTTGGAGGGTAACTTCCAGTAGTGGTGTTCCATGTTTCTGTTATCCTTGTCCTTCATCATGGATTGGAAGGTGCTGTCTAATTACGTTGGTGCTTATGCCTTGTCCCCTCTGGCCCTAAGATCTTTTTTTCCCCATCTCTGCTGAAGATATTTACCCATACCTTTCATTCCTTAACTGTGGTGTGATATACCCTGTAGTTCACCAGCATTTGCCTTGTATTTTTGCCACTTGTCTTTTCCGTGCACTCTTAAAGAACTACCACCACGTGTCAGCCTAAGCTATTTAGATTCCTCTCTTTGACTTCTGACCTGGAAAGGTGGAGCTAGAAATAATGTTTTCATTGTTTGAAAACAGTGTACTCTTGAAGAACGCCACAGGGTATCTATTAGTATATGTTAAATATTGCAATTGATGCACTGCTGTGAATATAGAGAAACCTTAAGATTAGTTGACAGATTATTAACACAGCAGTGCAGTTCCTTAGTGTCCACTAATCTAATATTTGTGAGCAGAAGACTTTTTTCCCTAGATCTGGGAGCTGTATGCCCATGACTGCAGTGTCCACAAACATCTCAAAATGTGTTAAGGATTTATTAATTTTGAATACGATGGAAATTACAGTGTAATTGCATAAAATGGAGCTTTGTGCTTGGTGTGGTGGCTGCTGAATAAAGAAGCATAAAATTTCCCTGTGTGAAATTGGCTATGAATAAGAAAAATCTCTTCATCATGCCAATTCTTCCACTTGACTTCTTGCCTCCTGCTAAAATGGCAGGGTTTTGCCAGGTGGAGCACAAAGAGGATTGAAAAATACTGCTTTTTATAGATTTCATGTTATGGTTTCAGTTAAGTAGTCCCAATTATATGGTGTCCAACCAGAGGCAGAGAGAGATGAATGATGATTTAAATTGAGTTTTTGCTTAATTGACCAGGTGTCTGAATCTTGGGCTCACAAACAATGTCCAAGAAATAGACTTCCAATAGTGATGGAAAGATACAGTATTTTGACTCTTTCATTACAAAAGTTTTTAAGATGTTCCTTTTCCATTTAATGAGATTAGCTTTCAGTACTTGTCTTTGAACTTCAGAGTTGTCTCAACACTATTTAATTAATTTGAAAAAGACTAAATACTGCAAATGCTGTATGTGAAGTATTAGCAGAAAATGATGGAGAACCACAACAAGTCAAGCAACGTCTGAGAGACGCAGGTACCTGTAACACATCTGGTGTGTTACTATTTGTCCGAACTGGAACATGAAGCAAATACAGACTTGGAGAAAGGAGAGAGAATGAAGAAAGATCAAAATGGAAGTTGCATAACAGGGTGGAAAGCAGAATTAATTTAACAAACAAAATGATTACCAGCCTCTACATCTGGAAAAATGAGAGCAGTGGGTTCTGATCTGAAATCGTCGGAACTTAATGTTTTAGTCCAAAAAGTTGTTATGTACCTAATTCAACACATGAGCTGTGTATTCCATTGAGCAATGTGGGAACAGTGTAGGAAGCAGATGACAGCAAGGCCAAAGTAGAAAAGTGTTAAAACTGTTAGCAAGTGGAAGCTCAGGAGCATGGTTGCAGACTGAAAGGAAGTGTTCAGCAATGCAATCACTGAAGCTGTTTTGTTTTCCGAACGTTGAGGCTGTAATGTGAGCAGTGACTGCAGTACACAGAGCTGAAAGAGGTACATTGTTTCACTGAGGAGAAAAGACACTTTGGGTGGTGCTTGATTGGTAAGGGGTTGGGCTCTTGGAGGGAATGGAAAAGTGGCCAAGTGTTGAAGGGGGTTGGTCATTTTGGAATTTTGAAAGGGAAGGGCAGGGATGTGAAAATCCAAATTAGGAGCAAGAGTAGGCCATTTGACCCTTCAGCCTGCTCCACCATTCATCTTTAACCATTCCTCCACCTTAACACACCTTTCCTATCTACCTGCTACCCTTTTGACTCCCTTGTTAATCAAAAATCTATTTAACTTTGCTTTAAAAATATTCAATGATGCAGCCCTTACCACTCTGAGGATAAGGGTTTCACAAAGTCATGGCCATCAAGATGCTAGCCTCCATTTTAAATGGGAGATCCCTTATTTTTAAACTTTGCCTCTAGTTTAGATGTGAAAGTAAGTATTTTAAAGAGAATAAAGAATGTTTTTGGGGCTGATCAGAAAGGCACAGTATGAATTGCTGAATGTGAGGGCTAGTGGGGTGGAAGGTGAGGATAGGGGAAGGCTGTTCTGGGTTAGAGGTGGGTGGGCAAAGGTTGAAGTGAGAAATTGGACACTGTCAGGTCCACAAGCTGTGATACAAGGAAGTGCTCTGTTATGGTAAAAGGAACACATCTGAAGAACTGATGTGAAACTTAAAATTATCAGAATGTATGCTACAGAGAAACTGAAGAATGGAATAGAGGCTATATGGATGTTTTTTAAAGTAGAAACTGATCATCTTTCTTCCCTCTCCTCAATCTAATATTCTCTCAACGATGTGAATTTATTAGTGTATGTGGTGTACTCGAGCATTCCAAGGGGCTTCGCAGAAGCATTGTCAAATTTTGTGATATAGAGCCAGACAAAAAGATATTAGGGGAGATGACTGACAACATTGTTAGTGAAACGTTTTAAGGAGTATCATAAAGGTTAGTATCATAATACCATCAATTAATAGGTATTTTCCTTCAACGTTTTTGAGCCTGTCATAATCTTCTATTAAATTCCCCCTCAGTGTCTTTTCCTCCAAATAAGCAACCTCCAGCCTTTCCAACTTAACCTTGTAACTGAAATTGTAAATTTGTAATCCACATAGTTTGCCACTCCAAGTTTGATATCATCAAATTTTGAAATTTCACTTTATTCCAAGTTCCAAGTCATTCATGTGCAGGTGTAGCAGAATAATCAGCAGACCCAGCACTGACCTTTGGGATCACCACTGGCTGCCTCCCTCCAGTTCAGAAAAACAATTGACCGTGACTTGTTGCTTTCTGTCCTTAAGCCAGTTTTTTAAATATTGAATTGAGTACTGACCTTTTCCGTAAGCCTTCACTTTGTTTATCGGCATTTTGTGATATCTTGTAAAATGCTTTCATAAAATCCACAAGGACAACATCATTGCATTCCTTTTATCATCCTCCTCTGTTACTTTATCAAAAATTGAGTTAAATTAGTCAGTTCAGATCTGCCTTTTACAAATGTGCACTAGCATTGAATTAACTCAGACTTCTCCAAATGTTTGCCTTACCCACCACTGATTTTAAGCTAAAAGCTTAATTTGGAATTTGAAACAAGAATTGAGCGCACCTAGACTCAACGTCGGCTCCATTCTTACTCCACGGATGCTGTCAGACCCGCTGAGATTTTCCACCACTGATTTTAAGCTAATTGGCCTGTAGTTGCTTTTACCCTTTCTTTGAATAACAATTGCCAGATCTTGAAAGTTTGTAGGACTAGAGAAGGTTACAGAATAGGGAAGGATGAGGCCATGGAGGGATCTGAAAAAGAGATGAGAATTATTAAAATCAAGGCATTTCTCAACCTGGAGGTCAACATGCACAGAATTGATGGGTGCTCTTTCACGCACTCTTAATTGAATCACTGTACACCAAGATCCTGCAGACAGCAATGATTAGCAAGAGCAGTTGGTGAATTTTTGGAGTTGAATGGAGGAGAAAACTTGATCAAAATATTGAGAAATTTCTGTTGTGAAATGTGCTGTTACCTTGCATCTACCTCCAGCCGCGATGAAGCACGTAGGGCTTCAGTTTAACTTGCAAGCCATGGGCCTTCCAACATTGAAGCACTGGACTGCGGTATCACTGGTCTCCTGCTGCTTAATATACCTTCTTATTCCATGTACGCCTTGTGATTTTGTTTTGCAAATCAAAAAGCTTTCATCGAACAAAACAGGGTGGAAAAATATTCCTGTTTCTTGTGTCAGACCTGGCATTTTGGCTGGGCTCCAATTCCAGGAAGGTACAGTTGCAATGCTACTTCATTTCTCTGTTTGCACAATAAATAGAGAAGAATAAGAGGCTTATCATTGTCTCATCATCCCACTTGATCTTAAGTGAACGTTGGACAAAGCATCTTTTGGGAAAGTCTATTTAATTGTCAAGAAGCATCACAGGTGACTAACGTTCAAGAAAATTTACAGCACTAGTCATGAAAGAGCTATTCAGCCTAATCCCACTTTCCAGCTCTTGATTTGTAGCCCTTTAGGACACTCATATCCAAGTATTTTCATGCAATAAAGAGTTTGTGCTTGTAACCACTCGCAGACAGAGTTCCAGAGTCCCCACATCTCTGGGTCAAAATCTTTCTTTTCAACACCCCTCTAACCCTTCTACCGATTACTTTAAATCGATACCTCCTGGTTATCGATCTCTCTAAGGAAAATCGGGGTCCTTTCCTATCCACTCTATTTAGACCACGCAGGATTTTATATACCTCAAGTAAATCTTCCTTTGGCCATCTCTGATATAAAGTAAACACTCCATCCTATCAAATAATTCCAGATAATTAAAATTTTCCATTCTTAGCAACATCCTTGTGAATATCACCACAGTTTTGGTATTCTTGTGTCCTCCTGTAAAATGGTAATGAGCTGTGTGTAGTATTCCAGCTATAATGTAACTTAATGTTTTATTCAATTCTAGCGTGAGTCCCGTGTTCTTGGAGATCCCTGGCTGATAAAGAAAGTAGCCCGTGTGCTGCCTTAACCATCTTCAGAGATCTATGGACATGCACTTCAGGGCCCTTCAGCTCATTTATACTTCCTGGTATCTTGCCACTTATTGTGTATTTCCTCACTTTTTGTTGTTTCCCAGTGCAACACACTTCACTTCTGGATTGAATTCCATTAGTAAGAAGTCTGACAACACCAGGTTTAAGTCCAACCGATTTATTTGATAGTAAACTCTCATGCTTTCGAGATTTCCCTCCAACGCCGGCATCTCCACATCTTGAATTCCATTTGCAGCTCCTCTGCTCACCTTACCATTCCACTGGAATATTCCTGCTGTCCACAGCTTCCATTCTCATCATCACATATGTGATTAATTTTTGTTGTTCCTGCCTGATCCTACATTAGCCATGTTTTGCTGGTTTTATTAACCTGTACATAATTGCTCTTGGAGTTGATTTGATTTATTATTGACGCATGTATTAACATACAGTGAAAAGTATTGTTTCTTATGCGCTCTACAGACAAAGCATACTGTACGTAGAGATGGAAACAAGTGTGCAGAATGTAGTGTTAGTCATAGCTAGGGTGTTGAGAAAGGTCAACTTAATGGAAGGAAGGTCCATTCAAAAGTCTGATGGCAGCAGGGAAGAAATTGTTCTTGAGTCAGTTGATACATTACCTCAGACTTTTGTATCTTTTTCCTGACAGAAGAAGGTGGAAAAGAGAATGTCTGGGTGCGTAGGGTCCTTTTTGTTATGCTGGCTGCTTTGCTGAGGCAATGGGAAATGTAGACAGGAGGCTGGTTTGCAGGATGGATTGGGATACATTCACGACCTGACATGAGAACAGATGACCAGAGATGCTAGGAGTGTTTGTTAGCTCAGGTATAGGAGGACAAATGTGTTGGTTTTTCTCTCTTTTTGATCTTGTCACCCCTTCACTGCTTCCCTTTCTGATCAGAAACTTGCCATATTTATTTTTGAGTTCAGGGGACTGAGGTTGTGGATAGAGTGATGAGAGGTTGTGGGTTTGTTTATTATTTATTAGTGTCACACTTGCACTACTCTGCAGTGAAGTTACTGTGAAAATCCCCTACTCGTCACATTCCAGCACCTTTCAGGTACACTAAAGGTGAATTTAGCATGGCCAATGCACCTAACCAGCACGTCTTTCGGACCATGTGAGGAACCTGGATCACCTGGAGGAAACCCACGCAGACAGTGGGAGAATGTGCAAACTCCAGGCAGTGACTGAAGCCGGGAATCAAACCCAGCCCCTGACGCCGTGAGGCAGCATTGCTAACCATTGTGCCATCAAGTGCATAAATCCACATTGTTATCTTTATCTGTTGTTAATATAGCATCATCCATTACTTTTAAATCCAGTTTGTAGCAGACTCTTGTAAATTTATATTGTATTTAAAGCTGTGTGTGTTTTGGCCTGACCCATGCTGTGTCATGATGTAAACTTGAAGTATTCAGTAAGAACTCAACATTTTTATGGCTTTGTATTGAGGTTCAATTAAAAATAGGTCTATTTATTTTCTCATGAAAAATTACCAAACGTATTCAAAGATTCTTAGCTGGAGGTTTCTGTAATTACTACACCATACTATGTAAGGTTTTGGACCTCTAGCCTAAAGAAGAATATACTTGCCATAGAGGAGTGCAGTGGAAGTTCACCAGACAAATTCCTGGGGTTTTTCTGAGTGATGGATTTGAGACTGGGCCTGTATTCTTGAATTTAGAATGAGTTGTGATCTCAAGGGGTTAGACAGGGTAGATGCAGGAAGGATGTCAGCTGGGTGGGAATGTTGATCTAGAGCCAGGGGACACACTCTCCTCATGAGGAGGGTGGGGGGCATTTTAGGACTAGGAGGAGGAGAAATTTCTGCACTTGAGTGCAGAATCTTCGGAATTCTCTACTCCAGAGGGCTGAAGAGGATCAGCCATTGACTATGCTCAAGACAGAGAACAATTAGATTTCCATATCTCCTGTGACATCAAGAAACATGGGATAATGTGGGAAAATGACATTGAAGAGGATGGTCAGTTGAATAGCAGAGCAGGCTCAAGGGGCTGAATGGCCAACTCCTCTGTTGCTATTGGGGTGGCACAATGGTTAGCACTGCTGCCTCGGACCTGGGTTCAGTTCCTGACTTGGGTCACCATCTGTGCAGAGTCTGCATGTTCTCTGGGTGCTCCGGTTTCCTCCCACAGTCTGAAAGATGTGCTGATTAGGTGCATTGGCTATGCTCAATTCTCCCTCCAATGTACGCAAGCAGGCATAGAGTGTGGCGACTAGGGGATTTTTACATTAACTTAATTGTAGTGTTACTGTAGGCCTACTTGTGACACAAATAAATTTAAAAAACTGAAATTAGTCCTGCACCTTAAATCAGTTAATATAAAAACATAGAAAATGGGTGCAGGAGAAGGCCCTTCAAACCTGCACCACCATTCAATACGATCATGGCTGATCATACACTCTCAGTATCCCACTCCTACTTTCTCTCCATATCCCTTGATCCCTTTAGCTGCAATGGCCATGTCCAACTCCCTCATGATATGATTTTAACTGCTTGGCAATGCTGGGTTGAACTGTGCACATCATTTTTTGGGCCTTGATGTTCTGAATAAAATTTATAGAATATTTAAGCCATCAGATATTTAGGTAGGCCAACCTTCTGGGTCAGATTTCAGCTGTTGAGTGGGACTTGCAGAGAAGTATGTCCCTATAGTGACAAGGAGGGACAATTGCTATTGTACTCTAGACTACACATTTACACTGCTTTTCAACCCTATATTATCAGAATTTATCCCAATCTTTTTTAAGGTATGGATAACCTCCAGTATTCAACCAGGTACACACTACCATTAAAAGGGTGGGATTTCTGTGTGAACTTGAAATAAATTCTTTGAAATCTTGTATATATTTGTAGTGCTGAAGAAACCTTTTTTTTGCTATAGCCACAATTTCTGTGCCTGGCCATAACTACTTGCATTCTGCATTTCAAGCAGATGGGTATCTTTGTCCCTTTTATTAGCTGTAATAAGATCATAAGAAATATAGAATTATACAGTGCAGGAGGCAATCCATCCCAGGTGCCTGTGCTGCCTCTTTCAAAGAGTTATTGCATTAGTTACGCTCCATTGCTCTTCCTCAGGGCCCTGCAGCTTTTACCTCTTCAAGTATGTATGTATGTATGTATCCAATTCCTTTTGAAAGTAGCCATTCAACCTGCTTCTATCATCCTTTCAGGCAATACACTCTAGGTCATGATTTGCTGCATTATAAAAAGTCTCTGTCTCCCCTTTGATTCTTTTATTAGTTTAAACCTATTTCCTTTGACAACCTCTTCAGTTTTGAATACCTCCATTAAATCTCCTCTTGCAGGTCTTTTTTCTGTAAGTTGTTTAATTTTGTTTATTAGTTTGTACATTCTCTCCCTCCGCTCTGTTATGTTAACCTGTTTCTAGCATTTCACATCAAACAGATGTCCTGGACTAGCAATTCAATAAATTTGATAACTGGAGCTGATATGCTTCCATAAGCCCCACCCAGACCCAGTCCACTGCAATTGTTCAATCAGTGTTTTGGATAGAATATACAACAAAATGGATTTTAAAAATCAATTGTAGAGAATGAAAGTGAATACAGAGCCAAATGAAACTTTATCTCTGAAAGAGGGAGTAGCATTGTTACTACATGGGGCATTGAGAGAGCAGTGCAGAGAAACCCTTGCCAAATCTACAATCTCCAAAATTCATACAAGAATAAATTAAGTGTCGTGGATGGCCATTGAACATAGTTTGGTTACCTTAAACCAAAAAAAGAAAATGCTGGAAAATCTCAGTAGGTCTGGCAGCATTTGTAAGGAGAGAAAAGAGCTGATGTTTTGAGTTCAGATGATACTTTGTCAAAAGTTGGTTACCCTAAAATTTGGAATAGGGTTTATTTTTCCACCAATGTGAAAGGCTTGGGGAAACCCTGCCTGAAAATATTGGTGTCTACTAACCAGAACTTAAAATACTGAAAGAATACTGGATATCTTTGAGCATTGATCTTGGTGCACCTTAATGGTGACAATTAATTCTGCAGATGCATAGAGTTTCTGTGGTTGTTTGAAATAAGCTGTTGTAGTGGTTTGGTTTTGCAGTGCCAGAACCTGGGTATTGTTAAAGCTTTTCATCTGGCAATTGTCAGTATAGGTACAAAAATTCCAAAGTGAGCAACAAATTGTACTGTGAGGAAAGAGGTGTTGGCTGATCTGTAAGTTGGCTCTGGTTAAAATGTTGCCATGTTTAAAACACCAGGGAGCTGTTGTTTCTGTCCATGCCTTCATGTTTTTATTTATTGAATAAAGATACAAAGTCTAGATATATTTCTTTTTGTCTGCATGTGAATATACGTATCTGCAAGCAAAATTGCGAGCTTAACTGATTTAAATTGGTTGTTAGTGTGATTCTTAGCACAGTTGGGTTGTTTGGCAAATGCTGTCCAATTATGTAATGACATCTAATGTTGGACATTATGTTCTGAGTTATGCATGCATGAATTTTATTCTGCCTACTGAACAGCTGAAGTCATGTGCTATGATCCGCACCAACAATTGGTATGTATGGCCTACATACCTGGCGGTGAACCAGCTGTTGCTCAAAGTTTGGCAATTTCGTATATATGGCGTGAGCCATTTACTCTGTGAAAGCTTGATCTGAAATAGAATGCAACAGGTATCCTGTGTGATAATGGCTACCCAAAGCAGTTCATTGCTCGCTGTGTAAAGCACATACACTACTTTTGGACCTGCAAATTGCTGTATCTCAAATTACCTTGGAAGGATAAAGTATCTCAATTTTGAGTCAAAAAGATGTCTGTCAACCACACAACTAAGTAACATGCTATATGAATTTTGGTACTGATGTGATGTGGGAGTGTAGGATATGCTTCCACTGAGTGATAGTAAATCTCTTTGACTGTTCACAATAGGCAAGACAATCCATGCTCTCAAACTCTGGCCATAATGTCTAATGTTAGATGTGATTCCGCGATTAAGCAGCATTTTCTGAACAATCCCAAGACTGCTAATTACACTAACAACCAATTTAAGATCATCAGCCAGGCTTGCTGCATTGCTTATTATGTTTGCTTGAGGCTACATATATACATATATTCTAAAGACAAAACTTGCGTGCTTCACCCAGCCTCGTTTTACTTCTAGATGTTCTGAGCCAGTATCCTGTCTCACAGTTGCATTGATGTCATCATTTACTAACAATGCCATCCCCGACTTCATTTTCCTTTTTACCTTTTCTTCCTAATATCTAGTTTGACCCTGCAGTCATGTCTCCATAATAGCCAATTATATTGTACCCATTTACAACTAATTGCTTTGTTAATTCGTCTCCTTATTGTGAATGCTCTGTTCTTTCAAGTACATTACCTTTAAATTTGTCCTTTTAACATTATTGCACATCTTATTTTGTATTATGGCTCTGTTTGCTTCTCATCCTTGTTTCCTCTGCCTTTCACCTGTGTCTTTGTTTCCCTCTTATGTTTCCCCGCTCAGGTTTCTATCTCCGGCCACTCTAGACTCTCCCCATAGTAATAGCTACTGTCCCTGCAAGGATATTGGTCCCTGAACAGCTTGTACAAGTCCCATCTTCCCCAGACCTGGTTTCATTGCCTCCAGAACTTAAATCCCTCCTAACCTCCCTTATCCAAGAGGTTGCTCTACTAGAAGTCTGTGACAGAAGGGTCTTGGTTAATACTAATACAAGATAGCGGCCCAAAAAATGCACATGAATTACTTAATGCACTGAGTTGGCTTGAAATAAGAATTATTTTTTATCAATGCTGGTTGTTGACTCAAACCAGGAACTGAGCATATGTTCTGGACCAATACTGCCATGACCCAGTGATAGTGAAGGAACGATGATATAGTTCCAAGTCGGAATAGTGAGAGTGGAGAAAGTGAATGTGAAAGGTGGTGGTTGGGCTGCCACTCAAGCTTGTGTGGTGTTGGAACTGCATGCTCTCAGGCAAGTGGAGAGCATTCCAGCTGACTTGTAACTTGTGTCTTGTAAATGGTGAACAGGCTTTGGTGAGGCAGGAGGTGAGTTACACTGCACAGAATTTTCCGTCTTTGCTTTGTGGCCACAGAATTTATATGGCTGATCAAGATCGATGGTGGGAGATTTGGTGATGATACTGTTGAATGTCATGGGGAGACATTCACTGCCTTGCACTGTGTGGTGTGAATATCATTTGCCACAGCACTGTGGATGTTTCTACACCAGATAAATTACAGTGGTTCAAGAAGGCAGCTCTCCATCTTCCAAGGGCAATTTGGATTTAGGCAGTAAATGCTGGTCTAGCCACATCCCACGACTGACTAAAGAAAAAAGTGAGTCAAATTGACAGGAAGAGGTCGAGATGGTTCATCCACCTGACGCTCTTGGCTAAAGGTGGTTGTAAGTGACCCCTCCATCACTGAGGGGAGTGTGCATTGTGCATTATTTCAGGTTCCTGTTTTATGTATATATAAAAACCCTATGGCATTGAAAAATGCCAAAGTTTAGCATTGTCCTGACCAAAGCAGCCCTTTTTACCAGTTTCAAGGAAAATCATTCATCTTGATGCTTTTTGTTGGATCATGATGTGTACAAAATGGGTGTGAAATGATGGCAAGTGATTACATTATGAAATATTGACTCAGGAACTGTGTAAATGCAACTTTGCCCCAATGTACAGGACTTTAAGGAAACCAGAGATGATGTGAGAATTATGTTTTTATAAACTTCCACTTTCTACAAGGGATTTTTTTTTACCTTTCTCTCTGTGGATGTTTTTGCATATCTGATTATCATTGTTACATCCCTTTTTATGATGTGGGTCACTTTTTTTTTACAGTTTCAGACTCAACTAGCCATTGTTTATTCTAAATTTATCAAATTGCCAAAGAATTTTTAATGTCTTTTTAAAGTTAATTTATTATTGTTGCAAGTAGGCTTGCATCTACACTGCAATGAAGTTACCGTGAAAATCTCCAAGTCACCACACTCTGGTGCCTATTCAAGTACACTGAAGGAGAATTTAGTGCAGCCAATCCACCTAACCAGCAAGTCTTTCAGACTGTGGGAGGAAAGCGGAGCACCCAGAGAAAGTCCATACAGATACTTGGAGAATGTGCAAACTTCACACAGACTATAACCCAAGGCTGGAATTGCACCCAAGTCTCTGACACTGTGAGGCAGCAGTGTTAACCACTGTGCTGCCCTTTGAACCGGCAAATAAATGATAATTGGAATAAAATGAATTAAAAGGCAGCAATGTAAAATACAAGGCTCATCTTGGGAGTGAAAATACATTTTGAAATTTTACTAGAGAGGCCTTCCATTGTTTGCTGGAGCAGAGAGAGAGCTAAGATTTTACCTGTTAAAAACCTGTTTAAAATAAGTTTAAAGCACTTTGTTCTTTGTAGAACTGTTTAAAGCATTTATTTATTGTATTTACTGCTTTAAGAATTCTGAGGGAGTGGTTAGCAGGCAGTTGTGGGACATCAGCTTTAAATCAGCGCCAGGTTTAAAAGGAGGCCTGGTGTAGACAGTGGGCGTAGAAAGGGCAGCGGAGTGAGTGGGAAGCAGAGTGAGCTACTAGGACTTAATATCAAAAAGGGCTGGAGGGGAAAAAAGGCCAGGTGAGTTCGTTTGAAAAACAAAAAAACAAAAAAAAATTTTTTTCAAAACTACTACAGTGAATAATGGAGGGGCATGTGATGTGTGGTTTCTGTATGATGTGGGAACTGGTGGACCTAAATATTTTTATTTTTTTTTAAGACGCGGGTTGATGGGTTTTTGATAGGAGAGGGGATTAAGGGTTATGGGCAGAGGGCGGGAAAGTGGAACTGAGCAGCGACAGATCAGCCATGATCTTATTGAATGGCGGGGCAGGCTCGAAGGGCTGGATGGCCTACTCCTGCTCCTATTTCTTATGTTCTTATGAAATATAGACTGGATCATAATAAAGCCTATATTTTTTCTGTGCTTTATCATGTAGTTTTCCTTTTTTGACGTGAACTAGCAGCTGAAAGCAGTAAAGTTTAGCATTCTTAGAGAATGAACAGCTCTGCGCATTTGGTGGTTTGATCAGTTTATTATGAACTTACTGATTGAAAACTTGTATTCTTTGTCCATCAAGCATAGTATTGTTCATTCTGAAAAGTTACAAGAACCCACATCGAGCACAATGAAAAACAATTCTGCGCTGCCCCACCCCAGTAATGAGTCTTGAACCCCAGCCTCGGCAGAAAGCTCTTCCTACACCTTTATTTCTCGCAACGCTTGACCATAACAAACTCAGAATTGGCAATTCATAGGCAATTCTATACTGTTGATTTGTGACCACTGGACATTGCATTGAGAGCTTTAATTGACTGAACTGTGCAGCAGTATAAAGGGAATTCCCACCTCATTGGTCAAGATTGGATTGTAATTTTTAATTCATTCGCAGAATGTGGGCATTGCTGGCAGCATTTTGCATTTATTGCCCATCCTGATGTAGTTGAGTTGCTTGCTAGCAATTTCAGAGGGCAGTTAAAAATCTACATCTTCATGGGTCTGGAGTCGCACTTGAGCCAGGTTGGGTAAGGATGATTGAGTGAACCACGTGTTTTGTTTTATAAACAGTCTGGTAGTTTCATGGTCACCCTTAATTCAATTTTTTATTCCAGAGTTACATTGTTTAAATTTAAATTCTCCTGCTCCTGTGGCAGGATTAAAACTCATCTCTCTAGATTATTAGCCAAAGCTTCTTGGATTATTAGTCCAGCAACGTAACCACTATGCCACTATACTCTTTGTCTGGTCTTTAACACTGAATACTATTGATGTCTGATTGCCCACTGCCAATGGCATACACTAGAATAGCAACCTCTAGAGATCTGCCAACAATGCAGAATTGCAATTTTTCAGATTTCTTGAGATGTTGCCAGCTCCGCCATCCTCTTTTTATTAGGAAGAATTTTGTTCTAGAGCAGAGGTATTAATAAATGATGTCTTTCTCCATTAATAGGTGGGTCAGAATTACACAAGATTTTGGTAAAGTAACCTGAGAGAAATTCCTCCAGCAAGTAGGTCAGTAACTAAAAGATCGCAGATATATAAAGTATTTGGACAAAGGAACTTGAAGGGGAAATGAGAAATTTCTTTTGTCAGTGGGAGGTTAAATTATGGAACTCACTACCTGAAAGGATGGTGGAATCAGGTTCCAAAGAAAGGACAATTGGGTCTGTTCTTTTAAAAAAAACTCTTTCAAATGGCTGCCTCTCTTGCTGTAAGGTTCTGTGATTCTACATTTAGGTTTTAGTTTTCTGAGTAGATTCCTCCTATTGTACCACAGGTTTTTGGTCACTCGTGAATCACAGGAGGAGGCTATCTGGCTCACCATATCTGCACCTGTTCTCTGAGCGAGTCATTTAGTTCTAGTCTACCCATAACCCTACACATCCTTTTTAAAATAACAGCTGAATTCCCTTTTGAATGCTTCAATTGAACCTGCTTCCATCACACACTCAAGCAGAGCATCCAGACCCTAACCACTCATTGCTTGAAAAAATCTTTCCTTGAATCACTATTGCTTCTTTAGAAATCTATGCCCTCTTGTTCTTGATCCTTTCATGAGGGGTAACAGTTTCTCCATATCTACTCTGACCAGACACCTGGTGATTTTGAATACCTTTATCAACTCTCCTTCCAACCTTCTTTTCTCCAAGGAAAGCAGTCCTAACTTCTCCAATCTGTCTTCATAATTGAAATTCTTCATCCCTGGAACCGTTCTTGTGAATCTTTCCCCTGTGCTTTCATGTTCTTACTAAATTGTGGAATCCAGATTTGGCGCAGTACTCCAACTGACACTGAAACAATGATTTATATAAGCTCAACATAACCTCCTTGTTCTTGTACTTCTCTATTAATAAAGCCCAACATATTGCATGCTTAGCAAATGCTCTCACTTGTCCTGCTGCCTTCAGTGACTTATGCAGGTATATGCTCAGGTCCCTCTGCTTCTGCACACAAGAGTTGTACTCCCATTTTCCACTGCTCCCCTCATGTTCTCCCTACCAAAATGAATCACTTCTCATTTCTCCATATTGAGCCTCATCTGCCACCTGTCTGCCCAATCTGTTAGCTTGTCTGTGTCCTTTTGAAGTTTCACACCATCCTCCTCGCAGTTCAGTGCTTCTGAATTTTGTATCATCCACGAACTTTCAAATTGTACCCTGTCTACCAAAATCTTGGCCATTAATGTATTTGGGTAAAGCAAGCATCCTAACACCTAGCCCCTGGGAATTCCACTACAAACCATCTATTAATCGCTGTTCTGGTCCTGCCACTCAGCCATTCTGTATCCAAATTGCTACTTTCCCTCTTACTGCATGAGGGTTTTCTTGGCAGTGTATCTGACGCCTTTTGGCGGTTTACGTCTTTCATATAGACAGCATTGTCCTCAATGCTGTTTTCTCTTCAAAAAAATCTCCGCGTTAGTTAAATATGACTTTCCCTTAATCAGCCTTTGCTAGCTTTCCTTAATTAACCCACATTTGCCCATGTGACTATTAATTTTGTCCTGAATTATTGTTCCTAGACATTTCCCCATCACTGAAGCTAAACTGACTGGCCTGTAGTTGTTGGGCATATTCTTTTTTGAACAAGGGTGTACTGTTTGCAATTCTCCAGACTTCTGGAGCCACCCCTGAGTCCATTGAAGACTGAAATATTATGGTCAGTACATCAGCAATGCCCACACTCAATTCCCATAGTATCCTTGGGTACATCTCATCCAGTCTCAGTGCCTTACGAAGTTTAAGTACTGATAACACATCCAGTGCCGCTACCTTTTCAATTTTAAACCTTGATAATATCTGAATTGCCTGTTGTTCTGTGGCTTGGATAGCATAATCTTCCTTGGTAAAGAAATATGCATAGTATTCATTTTACCTGTGCCCTCTGCCTCCATGTGTAAATTCCCATTTTGACCCATCCTCATCCCCACTATTATAATGCTGGTTGTAGTTCTGTTGTGAAGTTGTCAACTTTCTTCCCCCACGTTAATGGAAGTTTTGAAAATGGAAACAGATATAACCATGTATGACAAACCCTTTCATGTTCACCATTGATTCTTTCTACTCCTATTGCAGTAGGAGAGAAGAGAAAAGAACAGACCCTACTGCATTGGCTATTTTGTTGGAATAGAGAATTTGGAGTGATTTAGTAGAGATTTTTAAATTTGAGGGAATGGATCAGACTCTTTGTTTCTAGATCTAGAGCAGGACAATGTAGATTAAGATCAAATGTCTGAGGTTTAAGATCTGAAACATGAGAAACTTTCTGTGGGCCAATGTTCTGATCACAAGGGGTGAGAGGACAACAGGATTCGATAGAGTTTAGATCCGGGAAGCAAAACTTTGGATGACTTTGGGGCGGCGTGGTGGCACAGTGAGTTAGCACTGTTGCCTCACGGCGCCAGGGACCGGGTTAGATTCCTGGCTTGGTGACTGTGTGGAGTCTGCATGTTCTCCCCATGTCTGTGTGGGTTTCCTCAGGAGCTTTGGTTTCCCCTCTCAGTGCAAAGATGTGTGGGGTAGGTGGATTGGCCATGCTAAATTGCACCTTAGTTTTCACGGGGACTAGCTAGTGTAAATGCATGGGGTTATGGGGATAGGGCTTGCGTGGGATTGTGGTCTGTGCATATTACAAGTAACACTTCGAAATTACTAACTGAAACAGACACTGAAACATTAGAGAATAGGCTAGTTGTATTATGGTGGGATGGGTAAATTAAACGGTGTGGTTGAAGGAGAGGGAATTAAAGCAATAAGAGAACAAGATGGTGGATGAGAGATTTTGGGTTAAACGCTAATGTGGGCTGAATATTCTCTTCCCAGTTTAAATTACACTCAAATTCATTTGACAGTCAGTAAGATTATATCTAACTCTTTCAATGCTTGCAAAAAGTGGCATCTCCTGACCTCATGAAGCAACATTTGATTAGAAGGAGCAGCCTACACTTGGGTACTGATAACTCCTGACTTGTTTGGCAGAGTAAGTAGTGAATAAACTGAGTTGCAAAATAATACTAAGACTTATATTTCCACACTGAGGCAGTGGAACAGTGTTCTCTACATTATTCTATACTTGGGTCCTTTGGACATCTTCAGCTAAATTTCAATACAGCAAAAGACGAAAAAAGCTGGGAATACTTTCGGTGCTGAGCAGGTCAATCAAGTGATGTATTTTGTTTTTGAGAAACCAAAGCAATGAGTCAACGTTTCATGTTGAAATCCCTTGTGATCCTACTTGTGCTTTTGGGTTCCTGTTGGTGGAGAAAGAAACCTGACAGACATTGAAACATAAAGAATTAACTTAACTTTCTCACTCACATCCATGTATCAACATATTATTCATAGTTAGCTTGAACCTACTGTCGATTGTATCTAGTTTGTTTGCACCTCTTCTCCCTCAATTAGTCTGGCATGGGGTTCTTTGTGCCTTGCCCGGCATGAAGTTGGCATTCTTCCAGATCACTTGCAGAACTGTCCATTGTTCCTTTAAAAGAAAACTAATCTGCAGCATTACTGGAGGTTGCAGCACAGAAATTATCACTCTCTCCTGTCAAACTGATAAATCCACTGTCAATTGAAGGCTTTCTAAAAAAAAAGTTGAGATCTCAAATTTTAGAGTAGTGCTGTGAAATGCATGGTTTTAGGTACTGTATGTATAATGAAGAATACATGAGCAATGGATTATGGAAAAACATTTAGTGAAATTAGGCTAGATAAATCTTAAGTGGTGGAGGTATGCATCTGCTGGCCTAAATTAAAAGCATTTTTTGCCTGTCATTAGTCAACTAATGTACTCCTAAGATTTTGAGACTGCAGTAAGGTGCAGAAAAGTGGGTGATTTTTGCCAAGCCTGCTTCAAGAAATCTGTTTGATTTTTCTGTCTTAACTTGGGCAGGTTTGTGGCACAGTGGTTAGCACTGCTGCCTCTCCAGCACGTGGGACCCAGATTAGATTCCTATCTTGGGTCACTGTCTGCGCGGAGTCTGCACTTTGTTCCCGTGTCTGTGTGGGTTTTCTCCAGGTACTCCGGTTTCCTCTCAGTCCAAAAGATGTACTGGTTAAGGTGGATTGACCATGCTAAATTGCCCCTTATTGTCAGGGGGATTAGCAGGGTAAATACATGGCATTACGGGGATATGGTTTGGTAAGATAGTTGTTGGTGCAAGTTTGATGGGCCGAGTGGTTGCCTCCTGCACTATAGAGATTCTATGATGTGTGAAAGTGAACACTTTTCAGCGTTATCACTGGATAGCCATTAGGAGCAAAAACCTTTCTGCTTTTACTTTTCCTTCTCGTTCTTCTCTCTGCCCACTCGCTGAACTCCAGCCAAGAAAATAATGGCACTATGGGGGTGAGATGGTATCTCCTTGCTGATTGACCTAGATTTGCTGATTCAGCACACACTCGGCACTGAAAGTATTTGCTTATTTGGTGTGAGTTCTCAGCTAGCGATGTTTTCGTTATAGGAAGGGCTGATGCTTTTATGCCCCCCTTTGAAAAATTCGGAATTTTATTGTACGTGAGTTACTTTGGGTTGTCTATATACTCGAGTCAGTGTACATCTAAGATCGTTAATTTGAACAGCACAGTGTAAATCATCATCTCACAAGATGGAAACTTGCATTTTGATATTTGTGTCTTGGTGTACAGGTGGGCAAAGGCTTTAGTGACTAACCTGCCAGAATAGGCTATTGTTATCAAAGGCTATATAATAAAGGTTCATTTCAATATGTACTGTTTACCGAAATTCTAGGCACTACTTATTCCTCTTTTTGTAATACGGGAAGACTTGAATTTATGTATAAGATATGCATTCATATAGTATTTTTCACGACTGCTGGACATTTTAAGGCTAATGAATTATTTTTGAAGTGTAGTCATTGTTGTAATGTACAAAATGTAGCAGCCAATTTGCACATGGCTAACTTCAATATAATAATGACCAGCTAATCTGTTTTTGTGATGTTGATGGGCAATAAGTATTGACCAGGACACCATGGATGACTTCTACTTCTAACTCTCCTCCTCTTCAAAATAGTGCCACGGAAATTTGTACAGCCACTTGAGTAGGCAAATGGGACCTTGCTTTAACATCTCAACCAAAAGGTAGCACCTGAGGTGTCATGCTTGATTTTTGCCCTCAAGTTTTGGAGTGGCATTTGAACCTGGAATTTTTTGATCCAAAGGAGTGCTACATCAAGGAAGCTGTACATCACAGCTGGATTCTTTGCCGTTCTGAAACGAGGAGTGTGAGAGCACTACAACTAATTTCATTTGGTAGTTGAGTTATGATGGTTACGGCACACCTTCTACACCAATGGGTAGAATTTAAGGTCTCTTATGGGCATCTGGGGGTGAATAGTGAATTAGTTGTTTGGTTTGATTTGATTTATTATTTTCACATTAACACACAGTGAAAAGCATTGTTTCTGGCGCGCTGTACAGAAAGCAAACTGTTCACAGAGAAGGAAACAGGAGAGTGCAGAATGTAGTTTACAGTCATAACTAGGGTGTAGAGAAAGATCAACTTAATGCAAGGTAAGTCCATTCAAAAGTCTGACAGCAGCCAGGAAGAAGCTGTTCTTCAGTTGGATGGTACGTGACCTCAGACTTTTGTATCTTTCCCCTTACGAAAGAAGGTGGAAGAGAGAATTGTTTGGGGTGTGTGGGGTCCTTAATTATGCTGGCTACTTTGCCAAGGCAGCTGGAAGTTTAGACAGAGTCAACGAATGGGAGGCTGGTTTGCGTGATGGATTGGATTGCATTCACGACCTTTTGTAGTTCCTTGCAGTTTTGGGCAGAACAGGAGCCATACCAAGCTGTGATACAACTAGAAAGAATGCTTTCTACGGTGCATCTGTAAAAGTTGGTGAGAAACATAGCTGACATGCCAAATTTCTTTAGTCTTCTGAGAGTATCGGCGTGGGAGGCTGGTTATTGGTGATCTGGACTTAAAAACTTGAAGCTCTAAAGCCTTTCTACTTCACCCCTGTTGATGTGGACAAGGGCGTGTTCACCTTTATGCTTAAAGTTGATGAGAGTCTACTTCATTTTGTTGACATTGAAAATGAACATTTTTCACTGTTATCACTGTATAGCCATTAGGAACAAAAACCTTTCTGCTTTTATTTTCCTTCTCATTCTTCTCTCTGCCCACTCGCTGAACTCCAGTCAAGAAAATCATAGCACTTATTATTGTTTATTGTTGCTGCACCAGTTCACCAGATTCTCTATCTCATTGCTGTACTCTGTCTTGTCATTGTTTGAGATCCGACCCACTACCGTGGTGTCGTCAGCAAATTTGAAAATTGAATTGGAGGGGAATTTGGCCACACAGAGGTGTATAAGGAGTATCGTAGGGCTGAGAACACAGTCTTGTGGGGCACTGGTGTTGACGGTGATCGTAGAGGAGATAACATAAGAACATGAGAAATAGGAGCAGGAGTAGGCCATCTAGCCCTTCGAGCCTGCCCCGCCATTCAGTAAGATCATGGCTGATCTGTCGTGGCTCAGTTCCACATTCCCGCCCTCTCCCCATAACCCTTAATCCCCTCGCTTATCAAAAACCCATCAACCCGCGTCTTAAAAATATTGAGCGACGCAGCCTCCACCACTTCAACGGGCAGAGAATTCCAGAGATTCACCACCCTTTGAGTGAAGAAGTTCCTCCTCAACTCCGTTTTAAGCCGCCCCCCCCTTTATCTTGAGGCTGTGCCCCCTAGTCCTACTGTCCTTTCTGAGCGGGAAGAGTCTCTCCACCTCTATCCTATCCATCCCATTCATCATCTTATACGTCTCAATGAGATCTCCCCTCATTCTTCTAAACTCTAACGAGTACAAGCCTAGTTTATTCAGCCTCTCCTCATAGCTCAACCCCCTCAACTCCGGCATCAGCCTAGTAAACCTCCTCCGCACTCCCTCCAAGGCCAAAATATCCTTGCGTAAGTGCGGTGACCAAAACTGCACACACTACTCCAGCTGCAGCCTCACCAATGCCCTATACAGCTGCAGCAAGACCTCCCTACTTTTATATTCAATCCCCCTTGCTATGAAGGCCAGCATCTCATTAGCCTTCCTGACCACGTAAGTAATAGTCCTTCCGACCATTATTCCTACCAAAGTGGACCACCTCGCACTTGCCAACATTAAATTCCATTTGCCAGTTCCTGGCCCATTCGCCCAGCCTAGCTAGATCCTTCTGCAGACTCTCCACACCCTCCGCGCAATTTGCCATTCCACCAATCTTGGTGTCATCAGCAAATTTCGACACCATACACTCGGTTCCCTCCTCCAGATTATCTATATAAATGGTGAATAGCTGAGGCCCCAGCACCGACCCCTGGGGCACTCCACTAGTCACCAACCGCCAATCCGAATAGCACCCATTAACCCCCACTCTCAGCCTCCTATTTGACAACCAATCCTCTATCCACGCTAACATCCTACCCCCAACTCCATGCCCCCTTACCTTTTGCAGTAACCTCTTGTGAGGTACCTTGTCAAACGCCTCCTGAAAATCAAGAAAGACCACATCCACCGGCTCTCCTCTATCCACTGCCCTAGACACATCCTCATAGAACTCCAATAAATTTGTCAGACATGACTTCCCCTTAACAAAACTGTGCTGCGTCTGCTCTATCAAGCAATTCCCCTCAAGATGCCTCGCTGTTTTCTCCTTGATGACGGATACTAACATTTTACCTACAACAGACGTTAAACTAACCGGCCTATTATTCCCTGCCTTTTGCCTGCCACCCTTCTTAAACTACGGCGTAACATTAGTCGTTTTCCAATCTTCTGGCATTTCCCCGGAATCCAGCGACGTTTGGAAAATAACCACCAAGGCATCCACTATCACCTCCACCATTTCTTTCAGAACCCTCGGATGCATTCCATCCGGTCCTGGGGACTTGTCCACAATCAGTCCCTCCAGTCTGTCGAGCACCGCCTCTCTAGTAACAATAATGTCATTGAGACCCTCCACTCCGACCACCTTTCCATCGCTAACACCCGGCAAATTATTCACGTCCTCCTCCGTGAAAACCGAAACAAAAAAGTTATTCAAGACCTCAGCCATTTCCCCATCCACTACCACTAAGTCCCCCCTCTCATCCTCTCAGGGTCCAACGTTCACCCTAGCCAGCCTCTTCCTTTTTATATATTTATAAAAGCTCTTGCTATCCTTTTTTATATTAAGCGCTAGCCCAGCTTCATAGTTTCTCCTACCCTTCTTTATCAACTTTGTCAATCTTTGTTGATTTTTAAACCTCTCCCAATCCTCTTCTCGCCCACTACTCTTAGCTACTCTGAACACCTCTGCTTTTAAATTAACACTTTCCTTCACCACCTCCGTTATCCACGGCTTATTACCTCTCCTCCTACGGTCCTTTTTAACCATCAGAATAAATTTCTGCTGAGCACCAAGAAAGATCTCCTTAAAGAATCCTCCACTGCTCCTCAGCAGACCTACCTTCCAATGTGCTCTCCCTGTCAACATTCGCCAATTCTTCTCTCATCCTACCATACTTCCCTCTGTTCAAACAAAGGACGCGTGTCCGGGAACCCACTTTCTCCTCCTCCATCTGCACCAGAAACTCCACCATACAATGATCACTCTCCCCAAGAGGATCCTTCACCACAAGGTCCCTAATTCTACCCGCCTCATTACATAACACCAGATCCAAGATAGCTCGCTCCCTCGTCGGCTCCAACACACACTGTTCAAGGAAACTATCCCGGCAGCATTCCAAGAACTCCTCCTCAAGCCCACCGCGTCCAACATGGGTCGACAATCAATATGTAGATTGAAATCCCCCATAATTATTGCCGCTCCATTTCTGCACGCCACACTTATTTGCACGTTAACACCCCGCCCCCCCTCCAGATCATTATTCGGGGGCCTATAGACAACACCCACCAGCGTCTTCCTCCCTTTGCTGTTCCTAATCTCCACCCACAACGATTCCACTTTCTGCTCTTTGGTTCCTATATCATCCCTTGCTACCACCCTGATGCTATCCTTAATCAGCAGAGTTACGCCCCCCGCCCCCCCCCCCCCTTTCCTCCCACCTATCCTTCCTAAACACTTGATACCCCTGGACATTCAGCTCCCAGTCCCTGTCACCTTGCAGCCACGTCTCTGTAATGGCCACCAGATCATATCCATTTGTTCTGATCTGCGCCACCAGCTCATCCACTTTATTCCGAATGCTTCGTGCATTCAGATAAAGTGCCTTCATCCCAGCCTTCACCTGGACCCTATTTGCCAGAACGCCACCAACCATACTCACGCCCCCTACTCCCTTTATTATTGGGATATCCTCGGCCTCTTCCCTTACCTGTACCCTCTCTTTAACTTTAGACCCCGTAATGTCACCTACCCTCGCACCCTCCTCCCCCCAATTAGTTTAAAGCCCTGTCTACAGTCCTGTTTACACGATCCGCCAGGACTCTGGTCCCAGCACGGTTCAGACCAACCCCATCCCACCTGAACAGGTCCCACCTACCCCAATACTGATGCCAATGCCCCATAAATTCAAACCCATTCCTCCCACACCAATCCCTGAGCCACCCATTCACTTCCTTAATCTTATCAACCTTACGCCCGTCTGCACTTGGTTCAGGCAGTAGCCCAGAGATAACCACCTTGTCGGTTCTACTTTTTAATTCCATTCCCAGCTTTTCATACTCCCTCCCCAGATCCTCAGTTCGCATTTTGCCTACGTCGTTGGCACCCACATGTACCACAACGACCGGATTCTCACCCTCCCATTCCAGGTTCCTCTGCAGCCCAGATGCAACATCCCGGACCCGAGCACCAGGCAGACAACACACCCTTCTGTGCATTTTGTCATTGTGACAAAGGACATGTTGCCTCCTATCCTTACTGATTGTGGTCTGTGAGTTCAGTTCAGGATCCAATCACAGAGGGAGTTGCTGAGGCCCAGGCCATGGAGTTTGGAGATGTTTTGTGGGAATAATGGTGTTGAAGGCTGAGCTTTTGTCAATAAATGAGTGTGACATAAGTGCCCTTGTTATCTAGGGTTGAGTGCAAGGCAGTGGAGATGGTGTCTATTGTGGACCTGTTGCAGTGATAGGCAAGCTATTGTGAGTCCAGTAGTTGTGATGAAATTCTTATCTTTTTGTTGGAATCTAAACATTTACTAAGGACTGAGGCAGTGTGTTATCAATGAGATGCCAGTTTTATGTCGTGGCCCACCAATTTCTCTCTAATGTAGTGTAGAATCTTTTGAGACTGGATTGGGACCCAGGTGCCAAATTGTTTTTATGTAGGTACATGTATGTGAGTCTTGATAAAGCTTGATGTAATCTTAAATGAATGCAGGATCATTTTGAACTACCATTGAGCATTAATTGATTCACACCAGAGACTTATTGTCCTTGACTGTCACATGTTAGAAATATTAACCTAACAGCCTCACCCACTGAATCAGGCCTTTCCCTGTTAAGAAATATGAAGCACTTAGAAGCAGAGAAGGATTATTGAGTTTAGCTTCATCCTTGGCTCAAAATCATCCAAATGTGACAGTGTGCTGAGCAAATAAAAATGTGCCTGTTTAATACCACACACTTAATTTGCAGCCTCTGTGCTTCTGAATGACTGTCATTTTTCTCTTCTGAATCAGCAGGATTTACAGTACATAAAATATCTTTTGATGTTGCAATAAATGTTAAAAGGAAATTCTGGTCTTGTGGTTTCACTGTGTGTTGAATGGTTGGTTTGCAAAAAGCCTGAATGTGGAAAGTTTTTTTTCTCTCTTGCACCGTTGGGTTTCCTGCTGCAAACAAGTACAGTATGGTTAAATCTCATTGATGCCTTGCAACAGACATAAATATTTTTGTCCTTTTTTTACTGGGAGTGTTTGTCTTACCTGGTGACTGGAGCATTGATCAAATTGTGATGCTTTCATAGTTCATCAGACTCTTAAATATTACAGGAACTGGGTATCAGTGCAACTTCTTTCATTGAGTTCTGTAACAAGTGTTAAATCATTGAAATCTAAATTGTTTTATTAACAGTTTGAGTTTTCACTTAATTGAATTATCACTGTGTGTGAAACAAGAGTTTTTTTGAACTAGAGCACATTTTGTAACACAACACGGGCACAAAATAGATGACTGAACATGTGTTGGGTACAGTGGCACCTGATTATTTGAATGTTTATAATTCAGAATGCTGCATCAGTTATTACATGGTTCTTTGACCCCTAGCAGCTGTGATTCCTTGTTGGATTGATGGGATGGAGATCATTTTATCATTTTTTTTGTTCTTTCAGGCCCTGCCTTAAATTAACTAGGTCAGTCTTAATTAATTTCCTCTGGGCTTGGGTCCCAAATGCTACCTGATTCTCATAATGCTCAGAGAGAGAGAGCACAGAATAGCTGGTATGGAAAAGTGGGGGGGGAAAAAATAGCATTGTGCTCAGGCACATTGTTGGGCATGATGAGAGAATATCCTCAAAATGTTGGTACACTAATGACCAAGTTGACAATTAATCCTGTTGTCATTCTGTGATTTTTCAAGCCAGATTTGTGTTTGTGATGGTGCAAATTCAGCGTGAAAATGGCTGAATTGCATTCTGTTTCAGCTGCAGAGCTTTTAGAGGTCCCTGAATAGGCATTTCCATTAGCAGAGTATTGAATCTGACAACAGGAGCCAACTGTTGACCACAATCAGTGCATGTCGAAATGCACATGCTGAAAAGCTAGCTATCAGAGCCCTCAGTTTCATAAAATTTAACATGTGCAACCAGGTTACTTTTGCCATGCACTTTAGCCATTTGGATGTCTTTCGAAATTCAAAGTCATGGTGCGTGCATGAGCTGCTTTAATGTGCTCCATATCTGTTTCTGTGGTGAAGTGATATTTAATGCAGCTTACTTGCACAGTGCAAGCAAGTGTAACAGACGTGTGAACCAAGGCTTAGCAGATGCCTACAATAAAAGATGACCAGAACTGAAGTGTTAGAGTATTCAACACATGTTGGCTATTTGTATTCTGCTGCATGATTTATTAGTGGGTTATTTTTTAACCGAGAGTTGCCTTTACCTGGTATCATCTGAGCTGCCAACATTTGAATTTTTAGTGTTCTCTCAATTGCAATATGCTTGCGTTTTTGAATGTGTGTCTAAAACCAAGATTGGGATGTGTTTTGCTGGGGGAATAGTGAGAAGCAAAGGTTTCGAGGTCAGGATGCAGGGCAGCAGAGCACTGCTGGTGAAAAATATGCAGCCCACAGTGAAACTGCAATGTGTGTAAATCATCAAAAATGAAAAGCAGGGACACACTGGGAGGTTTGTGCCTTTTGGCTTATGCATTTCCTCTTCCTAGAAATGAGTTGTCAGTTTCCAGCTTCTCAATGACTCAATAGAAGGCAGCATCATACAGCTAGCTTTTATTATAATGTATGCCTTGTCTGTAGATGGAGAACACATTGGGGAAGCTTCTCCTTTGGGTTCACTTGGCAATCTAGATGAGGATTGCGGCCAAAATCGAGTTGGGTTTCTGAAGTTTATTTCAGTTGCCTTTCTGTTCAATCTCATTTGTATATCATTGCTCTAATTCATGGCAGTTTACATTTATGTCGGATATTATTTGGAACCTGTATTTTGAAATATTTTGCTTAATAAAGATTATGATGTATTTAAGAGTAGTGCCATTTCATTAAACCCATTTTCAGTCATGTTATTGCAAAGAAGCATTTTAATCGGTGTTTGGTCTTGCCAATTGTATTTAAAATCAGTTTCAAAGAACTGGAAATAACTTTTTTTCTGAAGTTGCTTTTTTTGGACCTCTTGGAAGGCCTGCAAATGAATGCATTTAGTGCAGTCTCAGTGGTGACTTGATCTGGACATGGCCAGTTTTGTGGGCAGGTTTGGTTCCTAGTATATTTTGTTTTTAAATTTGTGCAAAAGGTACGGACACTTGAATTGCACCGATTATAAACTGCAGTTGAAATTCTGTTACCTTTCATGCTGGTTTGGCAGATTTCTAGTGAACTGTGCAGAAAAAGCCAGAGCAATCAATTGAGTGCCATAGTGGCACGGTTGTTAACATTGCTGCATCACAATTCCCAGCTTAGGTCACTGTGCGGAGTCTGCATGTTCTCCCTGTGACTGCATGAGTTTCTTTCCACAGTCTGAAAAACATACTGGTTAGACGTATTGGCCATATTAAATTCTCCCTCAGTGTAACCGAACATCAGGTGTGGTGACAAGGGGATTTTTACAGTAACTTCATTGCGGTCTTAATGTAAGCCTACTTGTGACACTAATAAATAAACTTAACAAAAAAACTCTCCTGCTCTATAATATCAAATGATGCTGCATCCCAAACAAAATCTTAATCTTTCCAATTAGTCTTTTAAGAATCTTAGTGGTGATCACTAACTTTGTAGCAATCATATTGGTCATTAGAAATTGCTGTTAACTTTTTTGGCTATTTTCACCTGCTGATAACCATATGATTGACCCGATTTGTTTTTTGACAGATCTTTGATCTAATTCTGTGTAAAGCAGGTGGGGGAATTTGGTCAACTTCAATTTATCAGATGATGGTTGATTGAACCCATGGCAAATAATGTTGTCTTTTTATTCTCATTGAATTGGAACCCAAGATTGGTCTGTGGAAACAGGATGACTGAAAGATCTTCCATGTTATTGGTCTTAACCTTGGATGGTATTATTGATAGTGACATGAAGTATGGCTATTTCTTTCACGAACAGTGAAACAGGAAATGTTTATAGCATTTCAGCTATAGGAGATTTTCAGTCAAGGGCCTGCTAATGGCATTTAAATTATAGTAAAATGAGGCCTGCATACATTACGCAGCTCCACGCCGGTTTCCAGCGCAGAGTTGACTGTGCTGGAAATCCAGCTGCCAAAGATGCATGGAGGCCCTGGTGCCCAGCAGGGAGCCCACAAAACGGCCTCCACTAGAATCTCCTGGCCTGCTGTGCTACAAAAGCAGTGCAGTGGGCTGGGAGAATTGCCGCTGCCGGCTGCCCCCCCCCCCCCCCCCCCCCCACATTATGTCCACGTTTCTAATGGAAACGACTACACTGATACTGCTGTAGCACTTCAATTGAGGGTATACCTGGAACCACCTGCTTTTCATCTTACGTATGAGCATATAAATTAGCAGCAGGAGTAGACCACTTGATCCCTCAGGGCTGCTCTGCCATTCAGTAAGATCATGGCTGATCTCATTGTAATTTCAACCCCACGTTCCTGCCTATCCCTGATAACCTTTCACCCCTTTGTTAATCAAGAATCTACCTAGCTTTGAACATAAGAACATAAGAAATAGGAGCAGGAGTAGGCCATCTAGCCGTTCGAGCCTGCCCCGCCATTCAATAAAATCATGGCTGATCTGTCATAGCTCAGTTCCACATTCCCGCCCTCTCCCCATAACCCTTAATTCCCCCTCTCATCAAAAACCCATGAACCCGCGTCTTAAAAATATTTAGCGAGGTAGCCTCCACCACTTCAACAGGCAGAGAATTCCAGAGATTCACCACCCTTTGAGTGAAGAAGTTCCTCCTCAACTCCGTTCTAAACCGCCCCCCCTTTATCTTGAGGCTGTGCCCCCTAGTCCTACTGTCCTTTCTGAGCGGGAAGAGCCTCTCCACCTCTATCCTATCCATCCCATTCGTCATCTTATATGTCTCAATGAGATCTCCCCTCATTCTTCTAAACTCTAACGAGTACAAGCCTAGTTTATTCAGCCTCTCCTCATAGCTCAACCCCCTCAACTCCGGCATGAGCCTAGTAAACTTCCTCTGCACTCCCTCCAAGGCCAAAATATCCTTGCGTAAGTACGGCGCCCAAAACTGTACACAGTACTCCAGCTGCGGCCTCACCAATGCCCTATACAGCCGCAGCAAGACCTCCCTACTTTTATATTCAATCCCCCCTTGCTATGAAGGCCAGCATCCCATTAGCCTTCCTGACCACCTGCTGCACCTGCAGGCTGGGTTTTTGCGACTCATGCACAAGGACCCCGAGGTCCCTCTGCAGCGTCGCCTGCTGCAGATTTTTGCCACGTAAGTAATAATCCTTCCTACCATTATTCCTACCAAAGTGGACCACCTCACACTTGCCAACATTAAATTCCATTTGCCAGTTCCTGGCCCATTCGCCCAGCCTATCTAGATCCTTCTGTAGACTCTCCACACCCTCCGCGCAATTTGCCGTTCCACCAATCTTGGTGTCTTTGCTTCTGCTGTCTTTTGAGTGTTCCAGAGACACTCAATCCTTGGAAAAAAATTCTCCCCAAGCTTCCTCAGAACTGATTGAGTCCTCGATAATTATGGTAGATCATCGACCTGAAACATTAACTCTGTTTTCTCTCCACAATGCTGCTTGACCTGAGTATTTCCAACTTTTTTCCCTTTTTTTATTTCAGATTTTCAGCATCTGCAAATTTGTCAGTAGTTCTTAAAAAATCAGTGCAGTGCTGCCAGATATAAGTTTCAACTTCACCCAGTGTCCTGTCCCTGTACTCACTCAGCAGGCACCAGGGATCTCGTGCCTTAAACCTCACATTCAACACTCCATTGCACCAAATCTCAGGTTTGCTGCCTCTAGGTCTGTGTACTATGTCAACCTGAAGATCTGCATCCTACTTCTGCGAAACTTTAGGATTATTCTCACGTGCTAACAAAACTGCCCACTGAGGGCTTCCAGTTGCTGCTCCCAACCTACTCCCACTCCCCCTCACTGTGCCATACTGTTCAATACCAACTGACTGACCTTCATGTGGTATATCCTGCAAACCCACCAGCTGTACTTGTCAGCTTTAAAACCACTACAGGATAAAAGTTGAATATATTTTGATTTATTATTGTCACTTGTATTAATATAGTGAAAAGTATTGTTTCTTGTGCGCTATTCAGACAGAACGTGCCGTTCATAGAGAAGGAAAGGAGAGGGTGCAGAATGTAGTGTTACAGTCATAGCTAGGGTGTAGAGCAAGAACAACTTAATGCAAGGTAAATACGTTCAAAAGTGTGGCAGCAGGGAAGAAGCTGCTTTTGAGTCGGTTGGTACATGACCTCAGACTTTTGTATCTTTTTCCCGACGGAAGAAGATGGACGAGAGAATATCCGGGGTGCATGGGGTCCTGAATTATGTTGGCCGCTTTGCCGAGGCAGCGGGAAGCGTAAGCAGAGTCAATGGAAGGAAGGCTGGCATAAGAGTATATATCTCTGTATTCCACAAATCAGTCCATTATTCTATCTCCAAAGCTCCATTTAAAAACCCAAATCTATGATTTAATAAAAATGGAAGTCAACTTGCTGTAAATCAACCTAATACCCAACATTAAACATCCCCAGTGTTGGAAAACAGCAAACCTCGTTGGAGACCTATCGTTCGGAATATATAATAATTAAGTATATGTTTGAAAGGAAATTGAGACCAACTAATGCATTTCACCGAAGAGTTATATTGGTGTTCTTTCATTCTGGCTTTTAGGAAAGCGCCAGAATCAAACTCCCACTACACTACTGGACCAATGACACTTGTTTTTACCCTGAAACTCCTGGCAACTTTGAGGCAGCTTTTTAAAGAAAATGCCGTCCCTAGGCCCAGCAATCTTGAGAACGTTGCCACCTTTTTTTGAAGAGCAATCTTGAAGAACCTGTAGAGTTGCTGCAGGCTTTGAACAAATCTGTAATAATGCAGATGTTTTATCCTGAGTTGTACTTCCCAAAAAAGAGTTTTTCTTTCAGCATAATGGTTAGCATTGTTGCCTTTTAATGTCAGGGACTCAGGTTCAATTCTGACCTTGGGTAACAATGTGGAATTTTCATCCAAAGTCCAAAGAAGTGCATATTAGGTGGATTGGCCATGCTAAATTACCCATTGGTGTCAGGAAGATTAGCAGAGTAGATACGTGGGGTTGCAGGGATAAGGCTTGGGTAGGATTGTTGTTGGTCCAGGCTTGATGGGCTGAATGGCCACCTTCTGCACTGTAGGTATTCTATGACAAACTATTTTAGTTGGATTGTTTGTTGGGAAAATTATGCTTTCTGGGGGAGATGCAACAAACTTCATATATATTTGCAAATGTACTTTTGTGGTACTTCAAATATTTAAAAGTAAATTATTCATCAATTGTTTCAGACTTATTAATGAGCCCATTATGCTGTTCAGTGCTGTATGTGTGGCAGAGCCCCCGTCGCTGATCCTGTTGTGCAACAGAGGCTCACCTCCCCCTGATCCTGTTGTGTGGAAGTGCGCCATCCCAGCTTCTGAAGAGAGAAATGACATTCGGCCACTGCATTTCCTATTCTTACAATGTTTCCTGTCCATTTTGTACGGATTTGTTGTCAAATTGATGCTTTGGATTACCGCAGAAAATTACAGCTCAGAAACAGGCCTTCTGGCCCTTGTCTGTGCCAAACCATTTTTTGCCTAGTCCCACTGATCTGCACTTGGACCATATCCTTCCATACCTCTGTCATCCATGAACCTGTCCATGTTGTTTTTAAATATTAAAAGTGACCTTGCATTTACCACTTTATCCAGCAACTCATTCCACACTCCCACCACTCTCTGCGTGAAGAAGCCCCCACTAATATTCCCTTTAAACTTTTCTCCTTTCACCCTTAACCCATGCCCTCTGGTTTATTTCTCCCCTTCGCCTCAGTGGAAAAAGCCTGCTTGCATTCACACGATCTATACCCATCAAAATCTTATACACCTCTTTCAAATCTCCCCTCATTCTTTTACGCTCCAGGGAATAAAGTCCTAACCTATTCGATCTTTCTCTAACTCAGCTTCTCGAGTCCTGGCAACATCCTTGTGAACCTTCTCTGCACTCTTTCAACCTTATTTACGTCCTTCCTGTAATTAGGTGACCAAAACTGTACACAATACTCTAAATTCGGCCTCACCAATGCCTTATATAACCTTACCATAACACTCCAACTTTTATACTCGATACTCCGATTTATAAAGGCCAGTGTATCAAAAGCACTTTTATGACCCTATCCACCTGTGACATCACCTTTAGGGAATTCTGTACCTGTGTTCCCAGATCCCTCTGTTCATCCGAACTCTTCAGAGTCCTACCATTTACCCTGTACGTTCTACTTTGGTTTGGCCTTCCAAAGTACAATACCTCACACTTGTCTGCGTTAAATTCCATTTGCCATTTTTCAGCCCATTTTTCTAGTTGGTCCAAATCCCTCTGCAAGCTTTGAAAACCTTCCTCACTGTCCACTACACCTCCAATCTTTGTATCATCAGCAAATTTACTGATCCAATTTACCACATTATCATCCAGATCATTGATTATAGATGACAACAATGGACCCAACACCGATCCATGCAGCACACCACTCGTCACAGGCCTCCACTCAGAGAAACAATCCTCCACAACCACTCCGTGGCTTCTTCCATTGAGCCAGTGTCTAAACCAATTTACTACCTTCCTAACTAACTCCCATGAGGGACCTTGTCAAAGGCCTTGCTGAAATCTAGATTGGCATCCAATGAGAAATATGTTGAAACTGCTCAGTCGGAATCATTGGAGAGATGAACATCTCATCTGAGCTGGATTCAGTGCAAGCCCCAGCAGTCAGAAAAGAGCAGATTTGGAATGGTTCATTGCCTCGTAGCTGTTAACAATGTTAAATCATGTGATTATCAGCAGCTTTTTTTTTTGCTAATTTGTGGTTGCAAAAATTCTTGCACGTGTTTTAAGCCTTTGGCAAAGTAAAGCTTTGAGACCATATTTACAAGGAATTCTTTATAGTTTTCTATTTCACAAGTAAAATCTTCCAAAGCTGTAACATTGTAGGAAGAACCACTATATTAAATCATGCTTTTAGTGTAGTGAGATCCCAAGGTGATTCTCAGTTACGGAGCAGCTGACAGGGACACCTAGAATCTGAATGTTCCAATGCAGTGACATTGACATTTTTCCATGTTACTCACCTGGTGGAATCCTTAACACTCTTTTTCAACAGTTGTAACTTGTATAGCATTTATTAACATAATAAAATACCCCAAGGCACTTCACAGGAGCATTGTAAAAGAAAATATGACAGGAGATATTTGTTAGGACAGTTGACCAAATGCTTGGTCAAAGAGAGTTTTTGAGGAGCCTGAGAGACAGGCAGGATATTCCAGAGCTTGGGGTCCAGAAAACAGAAGGCACGGCCACCAAAGATGAAGCAATTAAAATCGAGGATGCTCAAGAAGCCAGAACCAGAGCGTAGGTATGCATGTGTGGGGCTGAAGGAAATTAAAGATGGGGAGGAACAAGACCATGGAGGGATTTAAAAACAAGACTGAAAATTTTAAAATCAAGATGTTTATCCCAGGGCTGGCCATCAAGCACATAGACAGAACAGGGCTTGATGCCTGTTAAGACATAAGCAGCCAAGTTTTGAATAGCCTCAAATTTTTTGCGGTAAATATGGGGCAACGTAGTCAAATCTAGAGGTTACAACTGCATAAACGAGAGTTTCTTCGGCAGATGAGCAGAAACTGGGTTAAGTTGGCATGTTCTGGCGGTGGCAATAGACAATCTTAGTGATGGCGTAAATATGCAATTCAACAATTCTCTGAGGACTTTTTTATATTCTCTTCCTCAGCTGTATAGTCTTGCTGTGGACATTCTCTTGGGCCCAGCAATGCTATTCACTTCCATAAACCAGTCTGAATGTCTGTCTGCTTGATATCTAACGATAACATGACATTTGGGTGTGATAATAGCACTTTGCTGCAACTGGAATCAGATATTTGAGCCTTTCACATATGCCCCTAATGGATATATCTAGATGTTTTGAAAGCAAACTTAAGGGAATACCTGCTGAGTGGGAACCAGGTATAAATTCTAAACTTGATATTTCATAGGTGAATGTACACTGCAAGATGATGTGACATGCTTGATTTAATGAGTACAACTTGTTCTTGTGTAATAATCCCCAGAAAATAAACATGTTTTGTTTGTTAAAAGCCTAATTCACTTTCCATCGTTTACTGGATCTGGCTGATTGCCCATGTATGTGCTACTGTTATTTAAAAACCTACACTGTTCATAGATTGGACAAGAAATTTCCTGACAGTATGGTATAAGGTGGTTTTCAATTATCAAGGCAAGCTTAAAAAATGAAAAATGACTTCTAATGTTTTTCATCTTTTGTCTTGTCCTTTTTTTTCTAAGCTTGTTTGAAAGCACTCTTTTAAACATTGCGTTCTTGATGATGTGTGTGGCAAAGAAATCTCAAACGTGGTATTTCCTCTTTAATTATTTTATAGTTGTCTTGGAATGGCACCTTGTTTCCATCTCGTCCACTAATGGAAACAATCCAATTACTAGTTGGCTCATCATAATCCTTCATAATCTTAAACTGTTTTTAGTGGGGGGAAAAAATCCTTAATTTGTCAACTTGCTTTCTTCACAGTTGTGAACGATTGTAGACTCCTCATCCTTAGTAATCACTTGCTGCACCTTTCCCATCTGCTTTCTTTTTGGCCCTTCAGTGGATTTATCGAATCTTGCAGCGTGCTGTAGCTACAGCCCCTTAAAGGGGCAGAGAGAAAACTTTATGTCCTAGTCCTATTGTCTAGATTTGTCCATTTTAAAAGCAAAATATTATGAATGCTGGAAAAACTCAGTAGATCTGACGTGGGTTTCTTCCAGGTGCTCTGGTTTCTCTCTGCAATCCAAAGATGTGCAGATTAGGTTGATTGGCCATGTTAAATTGCCCCTAGTGTCAGGGGAATTAGTGGGGTTACAAGAATAGGGCCTGGATGGGACTGTGGTCAGTACAGACTCAATAGGTCAAATGACAGCCTCCTACACTTGTGGAGATTCTGTGATCTGGCAACGTCTGTGGAGAGAGAAACTGAGTTACGGTTTCGTGTCCATGACCTTTTATCTATGTTTTGATCTTCTGATTGTGCAGTGGGAGGCGATATGGGTTATCCACAGTTCGAGTGAAATAGACTGCTGCCCAAGTACAATCATTAATTTAATGCTTGTCTATAGAGTTCAAACATGGTGTGAATTCTTCCACTTGCCAGTTTCCTTTTCATTTGCAGAGCTGCTTCATAGAGGCCTGGCATGTTAATTATGTGTGAAGAAAGCAGCAATGGGATAGCATTAACTGCAATGCATGGCAGCTTTTATAAAATAGTGACTTGTTTTATTTAAGCCTACTAATCATAAATCACTAATCAGTAACACCTTGTTATAAATTTCGGCTTCAGCATAGTATAATTAGCGCAGCTGGAAGATGTGATTTTTTAAAATTTAGATTCAGCATGCCAACGTGTTAATTTGGGCTGTTTTGTGTTCTGCTTTGTGATACTTGCACTGCAGATTAAATTGAAACTTGGCTCAGCCAGCTTGTGAGTCTCTTTCCCAGCATTGCTGACCACTGCATAGTTTGAGGAAAGAAAAGGCACTGAAGGGGAAATGGTATTTTTAACATGTCTTCGGTCGTAAATCTGCAAACTGGCAGAAACAGTAATCTGTTTGGAGCACAAAGGGGGAAATAAGTACATGGCACATGTCCCAGCTAAACTCTGTTTTCACAACATTCAATGCAAAATAAATGGGCACTCTATCCTGATGTTCTCATGTCGAGTAATGCTGACTCAGGAACTGATTTGCTAATAAAATACCAAGCTGTGCCACCATAAATGGTAATGAAGCAATGAAAGTGACAGAATCTGATTCACTGAAGCTAGTCTCTAATTGACTTTTTATGGTATTGACTCAATTTGGAGCTAACTTTAGGAAACCAGTCTCATGAGTCATGCGAGATATACTGTATTAGGCTAAAAAAGCATTGATTTTTTTTGTATATATTGATGAGCAAGCAATGTTGGGATATTTTTTGTTGCAGGCTTTCATGCTACATTGATGGTATGTACACCAGACATTACATGAGCAAGGGGTGTGGAGAAGCAAGATGGGGAGGGGGAAATGTGTGGCATCCTGTTTGTCGAGTTCGTTGACGTTAAAGTGAAACTCGATGGTTTTGGTTGCCTTTAGGCTTGTGTGATCCTGCAGAATCACAGAATCCCTACGGTGCAGGAAGCGGCCATCTGGCCCATCAGATCTGCACTGAGTGTCCAACAGAGCATCTTACCCAGGACCTATCCCTATAACCCCACATATTTACCTTGCTAATTCCCCTAAACTAGATCCTTTTAACACTCGGACAACTTAGAATGGCCAATCCACCTAACCTGCAAGTCTTGGAGTATGGGAAGAAACCAGAGCACCCGGAGGAAACCCACACAGACACAGAGAGAACGTGCCAAAAACTCCACACTGACCAAAACCCGAGGTAGGAATTAAACCTGGGTCCCTGGTGCTGAGAGGCAGCAGTGCTAGCCACTGTGCTGTCTAGTTGAGAGATAATAGATAACATAGGTAATGATAGGTAATTCTCTTGCTAGAAATATTCAGGATGGAGAATTTTCCATTCTGTTGCACTGAACATGGGCATTTTTTTCTTTGCAAAGCTTATTAAAACTGACTACTTCCATTTTCGTTTTGTACTTGATTCCTCAGAAATCATTGTGAGATCAAAATAACTAACAGCAAATGCTTCACAGATTGATTTTGAGACTAAATTTGAAGCTTTGTCATGTGCCCTCATTATTTTCATCTCTTGATTATTCATGTTGACAAGTATCACTGGTTTCCATCCAATTAAAAATTAACTATAACATAATACAGATCTGCTTCACTGTGCTAAGATCAGGTGACCTGAACCTGTTCTGGTTAAAACTAGATTGGCTATTTGGATATAAAATAAGTTAAAATTTAATACAAAGATGAGCTTAATTAGGAGCTGCAGTGCTGTTGTATTTTTTTTTAATGGACTGTTGCAGAACTATAATTGTAAAATCCTTGGTAAGATTTGGTTTGCATTTAGCTGAATAGGAAAGGAAAAAGAGAAACTTGCATTTATATAGCATCTTTCGACATCCCAAAGTGCTTCACACCCAATGTCGTTATTGTTATGTGAATAATGCAGCAGTCAATTTGCCACTTATGGGAACTTGCTGGTTGGTGGCCAGGTAATGTCGATTTGTGACATTGTTCAAGGGATATATATTGACCTGAAAACTGGAGGTGACACTCATGCTTCTTTTCATTCTACTACCATGGGCTTTTTAGCATCCATTTGAGTGGGTAGCTGTGCCTTGGTTTATCATCACCTCTGAAAGACTGTACTGTGAGTAGCATTCCCTCAGTACTGCATTGGAGAGTCTACCTTGAATTTTATCCTGGAGTAGATTTTGACCCCCATAGCCTTTTATCTGAAGAGGCAAGAATAGCAGCAAATAAAGCAGACTAGCAATGTGAACTTGATTTATGAGTCCTCAAAAGAGTAAGTACATTATTTCAGCAGATCTTTTATGAAACCTCTGTCCCCCTGAAGAATTTTACTCCAGGAGACTGCTCCCATATTATTCAGCAGTGATCAATTTTATTTTACTTATGGATAAGATTACTAGAAGTCTGCAACCTTTTAGGCTTGTGTTTTATTTCATTTATTTGTTGCAAAGTTCAGCGATGTTGGAAAAGCCACCTTTTGTATTCCGCTTCAACCATTGTGGTCTTTGATTCCATTCCATTCTGTTATGATGGTTTATAATTGGAGTGCTTGCTCAACCACTGAAGACATTAGTCACCCACCTAATGTGGCATTGGAGGTGTGTAAATCAGCCAAAGGTAGAAATGATAGGTTCTCTCTTCTGTAGGATATCAGAGAACTGCCATGGGTAGTTGGGTTAATTTGCAAAGTGTGCAGATGACCACTTTCTAAGTGCTAGCCATACATGGCCAAATGTATTGAATTGGGATTTGAGCTCCCTGCATCTGCGTTTTACCACTAAGCTGCTGTACTCTGCCCTGCATCAGTATGACAGATGTTCTAACGTTCATGGCTTTGTTGTGATGATGCAGATTATTTTCTGTTTCAATAAAAGGAAACCTCAACTATTTGGCAGTGCAAACATCAATTTCTGAATTACAGCCATCGCCTTTCCAAAAACTTAAAGACATAGATTTCATAGGCCCAAGAGCAGAGTTTTCATGTCAGTTAGAAACAATGTCCATGTTTCTTTTACTTACAAAAAATGCTTGGGCAATAAAATTTGGCCACCGTTTCTCCAATCTCATCATCTCATTTACCTTGCATTGAGGTAGTACACAAAATGAAACAGAAATATTTACTGGTTAAAATTGTTTAATGAATTTGATCATTAAAATCCAAACTCTGAAAACCTCCATGACCGCTGTCCAAAAAGCATTCTTACAGTGGCACAATGGTTAGCACTGCTGCCTCACAGCGTCAGGGATCCAGGTTCAATTCCAGCCTCAGCGGACTCTGGAGTTGGACATTCCCTGCCGTGTGTTCCCTCAGAGTGCTCCGGTTCCCCCTCACTGTCCAATGATGTGCAGGTTAGATGGATTGGCCATACTAAATTGTCCTTTAGTGTCTCAAAATGTCCAGATTAGGTGAATTAGCAGGATAAATATGTGGGATAATGGAGTAGGACCTGCCAAAGAGTTGGTGGAGACTTGAGCTGCACTGTAGGGACTCCATGATACTGTTCAATTCCTCTCAAACCTAACAGTAACCAAAACAACCTGAGTTTCACTTTGTCAATGGTTAGGTTGATTTGCCACGGTAAATTGCCCCTTAATGTCAGGGGAACTAGCAAGGTAAATACATGGGGTTACGGGGATAGGGCCTGATTGGGATTGTTGTCAGTGCAGGCTTGATGGGCCGAATGGCCTCCTTCTGCACTGTGGGGATTCTATCATGTTGTTGGTGACTAATAAAGAATTCCAGTGTCGAGTAAAAGTTCACTTTTTTTACATGCTTTGCAATAACCTACTCTGTTAATGTGAGATTGAACCTGATGTGCTGACTTGCAAGCACCCTTTAGATCTTGTGTCATTGGGATAACTTTTGTCTTGTGAGCTGATGCAGTGTGATGCTTGTGGATTAATATCTTTCCTATCCATCTACAAGGTTGTTTTAATTCCAGAAGCAAGATCCTGTGGATCAATTTTGCTGGAAATTCTCAGCAGGTCAGGCAGCGGTTCTAATGAGAGAGAAATGGAATTGACATTTTTGGATCATTGATCATGTTTAAAATTGAGAGGTTTGATGAAGTAGACAAGGAGAAACTATTTCCACTAATCTGTCACCAGATAACAAAGATTTAAAATAATTAGTAAGCGAACCACAGGGGAGATGAGATTTTACTTTTCAATGTCAAGACTTGTGATTTGAATGCACTGCGTGGAAGGATGGTGGAAGCAGTTTCAACAGTAATTTTGGTATATACTTGAAAAGGAAATATTTGCAGTATTATAAGCAAAGAATAAGAAGTTGAACTCATTGAATAGCTTTCTCAACAGTACAAGTATAATGGCCAAATGACCACCAGTCCGGTTCAGATTTTATGAATCATAAACTTAAAAGTAAAATTTTAAATATTTTTAGCCTGAAATTCCAATGGTCCCTTTTAAGCTTTAAGTGATTTCATCAACGTTACAGTACTGCATAGTCACTGAATAGTTCGAATTATTGGCACATTTCCTACACTGAGCTTGCTGTCTAACATGACACATGACTGCTGTAGACTAGTGTTGGAATATTTAGGCAGACCACATACTGTATTTGCATTAATACTGAAAAGGCTGTGGCATTCGTTCTCATTGATAGGTGGGTATGTCGGTCACTGTAACTAAGTTTTAACAGTGTTTAATGTAACAACCTGTAGTTTTAGCAGGGCTGAATACTTGGAATGATTGAAATGTTTTAGCATTGTGAATGGCTCTATTGACTAAACTGCAGTGGGAGCTCTTGGATACATAATTCAAAACGATCTCTGTTTCCCAGGCATTGCTCAACGGTGAGACAAAGCACACAGTGCTTACTGCCATCTTTGCAGTGAATCATCAAACTACAGCCTGTACCAAAGCAAAACTTCACTTTAGCAACAAGATAACAGTACTGTGTTTGCAAGTCTCGTTTCTAAGCTGGTGGGCATTTAGGGCCGTCAGTCAAAAGCTCCATTCATTCAAGTGTGTAGCCTGAATGTTAATCGCTGTCCCTCCTATTCATTTACATTCAGTGCACAGCAGTACAGGGACTTGACTTGTACAGTCTGAGCTGGCTAAAGCAGAGATTTGATCCTGCATTTTTTTAAACCAGGTAATTTGTGCTGACATTCTTAGCTTTAGTTTGGAAACAAATGTACATAATTTTGTGAGTTTTGCTTCTGGTTATGGTTGCTTTACATTAGAATGTGGAATAGAGCCAACTCTGACCTGTTGACTTTTTTTCTCCCTCCACCCTTTATTTTGTTGTTTACAGCTGTGTTTCGATGTTGTCACTGTGACTCTTGCAAGGACCAGCACTTCATCTTAGCCATGGCTCAGATCCTTCATCTTGAGATTCCGAATTTTGGGAACAATGTCCTGGGATGCTTGAATGAACAGCGTTTAATGGGGTTATTTTGTGATGTCTCTATCGTAGTCAAGGGCCAAGCCTTTAAGGCACACCGTGCTGTGCTGGCTGCCAACAGCCTCTATTTCCGGGACTTGTTTAGTGGCAACAGCAAAAGCGCATTTGAGTTGCCCTCCACTGTGCCGCCTGCCTGTTTCCAGCAGATCCTTTCCTTTTGTTACACTGGCAAGCTTACCATGGCAGCCAGTGAGCAGCTGGTGGTGATGTACACAGCGGGCTTCCTGCAAATACAGCGCATCGTCGAGAAAGGGACCGAACTGATGTTCAAAGTAAGCTCCCCGCACTGTGACTCTCAGACGACCTCCATCGAAGACACTGGCTCCGCGCCACAGAGTCCTTGCCCCCTCCAGCCACCTGCCACCCCAACAGTTGTGTCTCCAGCTTTACCCATTCCATTGCTTTCTCGGGTGAAGAGTGAGCACTGCGAGCAAGATCTGACGGTGCCTGGCATTCACGCCCTTGCAGCAAAGCGCTCATTGGAGGCTAGTCAGCGTGACAGCACCAGCCACCTAAACTGTGTAACACCTCTGAAGTTGCCCAGAGTTTCCTATCCTGGATCCTGGGGTGCCACGCCTTTTGTGCAGCCAGTAACCTATGTCCAGACAGAGCGCACAAGTCCAGGTGGCAGCAGTAATCAGACCACAGACAGTCCAACTTCGTACCATAATGAGGAAGAGGATGATGATGATGAAGCGTATGAGACGATGGCAGAAGATCAATATAGTCAGATGTACATCAAGGCATCAACAGGATACCCTGGTAAGAGATGCTGACTTGTGTGTCAATCTAGTACTAACTATGCTTTTGTTTCCCTTAATTAGTTATCTCCAGCCTTCCTTCCCTGAATTTGTCTGATACCTTTGTAGAAATGTGGTTGGGGGGTGGGGGTACAGTGGTTAGCTGTGCTGCCTCAGTGCTATGGACTCTGGTTCGATTCTGGCTTTGGGTGACTATGCAAACTCCACACAAACATTCTCCCCATGTCTATGGGATTCCTCGGTGCACCAGTTTTCTCCTACAGTCCAAAGATGTGCAGATTAGGTGAATTGACTGTGCTAAATTGCCCCTCAGTGTCCCAAGATATGTAGATTAGGGGGATTAGTGGAATAAATGTGGGGGTTGGGGCATGGGGTGGGCGTAGATGAGATGCTTTGTTGGAGAGTCAGTCAAATGGTCGTCTTCTGCACTGTGGTGATTCTATGAGTGGAGTTCTAGCAATAGATGTAGAGCTGCAGTCTGAGGTAAAAGTTCCCTGGGCCATAATATCTAAACCACTGCTCCAAAAATAATCCAATTAAAAATTGGTTGTGGGAGAATATAATAAGCAATTCAGACAAGTGTTATTACAGTTGTGAAATCTCCCAGATTTGTATAGAGCAGTGTTCATGACTGGGAACAGAAAAACAGTGTCTGTGTTCTAAAAACGATATCATTTCTGTTCCAAACAACTGCAGCTCCATTAATTTATTATCAATAAGGCTGAAGTCAGTGAATCCATTATGAGAGTCTGCACAGTAGCAATAACTTAATAAGCAGTGAACATGGATTTAGAAAGGGAAGGTTTTGATTGACAAACCACCTCAATTTCCTTCAGATGATTACAGACAAATAGTAGTGCTCACCATAATGTAGTTTATTTGGATTTCCAGAAAGCATGACATGAAAGACATAATTAAACTGAAGACCTTGCAGATCTAGAGACAAACAAGGAACTAATTTAAGAAAGAAATAAAAACAAAACAAAATGCAGGAAATAGCAGATCAGCAGAATATGTGCAGAGAAGCAGCGTTAAGGTTTCAAGTTGATGATCTTTCATCGTAATAGACATAAGAACATAATAAGAACATAAGAAATATGAGCAGGAGTAGGCCATCTAGCCCTTCGAGCCTGCCCCGCCATTCAGTAAGATCATGGCTGATCTGTCGTGGCTCAGTTCCACTTTCCCGCCCTCTCCCCATAACCCTTAATCCCCTCACTTATCAAAAACCCATCAACCCGCATCTTAAAAATATTTAGCGAGGCAGCCTCCACCACTTCAACGGGCAGAGAATTCCAGAGATTCACCACCCTTTGAGTAAAGAAGTTCCTCCTCAACTCCGTTCTAAACTGCCCCCCCTTTATCTTGAGGCTGTGCCCCCTAGTCCTACTGTCTTTTTTGAGCGGGAAGAGTCTCTCCACCTCTATCCTATCCATCCCATTCATCATCTTATATGTCTCAATGAGATCTCCCCTCATTCTTCTAAACTCTAATGAGTACAAGCCTAGTTTATTCAGCCTCTCCTTGTAGCTCAACCCCCTCAACTCTGGCATCAGCCTAGTAAACCTCCTCTGCACTCCCTCCAAGGCCAAAATATCCTTGCGTAAGTGCAGCGACCAAAACTGCACACAGTACTCCAGTTGCGGCCTCATCAGTGCCCTATACAGATGCAGCAAGACCTCCCTACTTCTATATTCAATCCCCCTCACTATGAAGGCCAGCATCCCATTAGTCTTCCTGACCACCTGCTGCACCTGCAGGCTGGGTTTTTGTGACTCATGCACAAGGACCCCGAGGTCCCTCTGCACCGTTGCCTGCTGCAGTTTTTCGCCACGTAAGTAATAGTCCTTCCTACCATTATTCCTACCAAAGTGGACCACCTCGCACTTGCCAACATTAAATTCCATTTGCCAGTTCCTGGCCCATTCGCCCAGCCTATCTAGATCCTTCTGCAGACTCTCCACACCCTCCGCGCAATTTGCCGTTCCACCAATCTTGGTGTCATCAGCAAATTTCGACACCATACGCTCGACAAAGGATCAATAGTCTGAAACATTATTTCTGTTTCTCGCTCCATAGATGCTGCCAGACTTGGTGTCCTTCCAGCATTTTCTGTCTGTTATTTCACATTTTCAGCATTTGCAGTATTTTGCCATTTTAATGATAAAAATGAACCTGGGATATAATAAAACTGGTGGGGGACTGTTTACTAGAGTCAGTGTGCAGAGTTTCGCCAGTCAGCCTGTAGAAGGAGCTATTGCGCACGTGCAGACCACTGATGCTACACGTGCAATTTCGGAAGCAGGGGCCTAACAGAGCTGTCGGGCTCCTGCTGTTGGAGCTGGTCTGAACCACCACCACCCACTCCCCACTTCCCTAACCCCCACAGTCGCGGGAGCCCACAACACACAGACATCGAGCCCCTTTTCCTGATCGAATCCTGTCGCAGAGCGTCAGTGGGCTGCTGCTTCAGGCCCTGCATCCCTGGTGGGCATTGCCCAGGTGCTAAAGGGGCACCCACTCTTGCCCTCGGCCTCCCTGAGGTTTCACCAGTGATGCCAACACGACTGTTCCCCGTTTACGGAGAGCAGGTGTTTTCCTTGCCGGAGAGAACCCCTCCTGGCGAGGCCATAAAGACAAGTGAGCCCGAATGATTGAGCGCCATGCTCACTAAACATGAAAACTAACATAATTTAAATATATAGATTAATTGTTGTACATTTTCAGTGGAAGGGTGACCTCGCCAGAAATCTGGCTGTTGTAACATTGTGAGAGCCGAGAAATCTGGTGTGATCCTGATTCCTCATGCGATTCTATCGACCTACTCTGCCCATCAATGGGTGCTGCCAGCGATAAAATTACACCGTGTTTTTAACTGTAGTGTTCTTAATCCATGTAAGTTTGTAAAATAACTATCAAATCATTAAATTTGACATCAGCACCAAGAGCGAGGGCAGTAGAGATGGGGAGTACGGCTAAATATTTACCAAAAAACCCTGCAAGGATATGTTTTTAGGGTTTGACAGAGTGGTGTAGGAGGAGGCTTATGTGGAGATTCAACACCAACAAAAACTAATTAGTCAATTTCTGTGCTATGAATTCTATATAATTGAGTAGAGTTGAATTTAACAATTGATATAAAACAATGCACTAATGGAAGTTAATTTGCAGAGGGAGACTTGGAAACAAATCTGGGAATAAAATGTAAATTGTCTCTACTGTTAATCCTGCAGAGCAAAGCAATGCTTGGGGCGTATAACTAGAAACAAGAGTTACAGTCAATAAAAGTGGCTTTGAGCATTTATAGTGCACTGATCGGACCACACTTGGAATATCTTTTCAGCTTTGACTGACTGTAACACTAACGGTGAATATTTAAAATATAAAATGTGGATTGAGAAAGGTGTAGAAGGAAGAAGCTGAACTTCCAAGTGTGGAAAGCATTAGAAAAGTAAGTTCAGAAAGAACACTAGTGTGGCAGGGTTTAGTGGGATACTGTGAGGGCTGAAGCATCAGAGGAAAGGCGTGTTAATGGGAACATGGGAGTACGCCATCACGCCAATTCCAATATTCAATGGGATCGTGACCAATTTGTACTCCGTATCCCTGTCTTTGCCCCATATCTTTTAATACTTTTTGGATAACAAAACTCTATTGATCTCATTTAAAATATACAATTCATCTGACATCAGTTTACATTTCCCAAAGAGTTCCAAATTTCCACTAGCCTTTATGTATAGTGGAATTTCCTAATTTCACCACTGAAAGAACTTGCTCTAATTTTTAGACTCTAGCCTCAAGCTCTAAGTTCCCCAACTAGTTGAAATAGTTTCTCTGTATCAAATGCTCATGAGAATAATCCTCGGGAGGGAATGAAAACCTTGCCCTCTGAGGAGCATTTGAGGACTCTGGGTCTGTATTCGATGGAGTTTAGAAGGATGAGGGAGGATCTTATTGAAACTTACAGAACGCCTGGATAGAATGAACATGGGGAAGATGTCTCCATTAGTAGGAGAGACTAGGATCCAAGGGCACAGCCTCAGAATAAAGGGACAACATTTTAGAACCACGATGAAGAGGAATTTCTTTACCTAGAGAGTGGTGAATCTAAGGAATTCATTGCCACAGAAGACTGTGGAGGCTGGGTTACTGGTGTATTTAAGACAGGCCAAGATGGGAGAATAGGGTTCAGAAGCTGATCAGCCATAATCGAATGGTGGAGCAGACTTGATGGGCCAAATGGCCTAATTCTGCTCTTGTATGTTATGGTCTTGTGGTCAAATCCTATATGTTCTTGTGAACTTTAAACAAATTGCTTAACTTTTTAAATTCCAGGTATTGTATAGTTGCTTCCCTCAATTTAATCCTTTCAGCCCAGGTATCATTCCGATAAATCTATGTTGCTGTCTCCAAAGCTAGTATTTCCTCTAAAGGTGAGATGTCAAAACTATTTGCAGTACTTGATGTGATTTAACCAGTCTAGGCATCCTTTAAGTGACTTCTGTTTTGCTTGAAATTCTTGTTGATGCGTAGGTGAAGGCCAATTGTCCCATCCAACATTATCTATCTAGATGGATAATTTCCAATTTCCTACTCCTCGCTATAGCAGCATCCAGATTATCTTGAATGATTCCAAGGATTTTACCTCTACTATTAAATGTAGAAGTCCATTCTGTGTTAATCATTGAAAAAGTATTCTAATATCAATGTCAAATTTACCTTTTAGTAGTGTGAATCTGTTGTCATGATTTCACTTGGAATATTGTTGTAGCTTTCATCTTTTCACAGTTTACAATCTTCAGCTCCCTCATCTATTTCCAAGGTTGGAAGCTTAAATTTTTCGAACCATTCCTAAAAGCTCAGTCCCTTAATAATTGCGTTCAGCACTGTGACTCCACTGTGCACAACTTCCAAGGCTCAACTGTCATCTTTGTGTCTCGGTGACCAGAACAGGACAATAGTACCCAAGATGTTTAAAGTTTATTTGTTAATGATACAAGTAGACTTACATTAACACTGCAATGAAATTACTGTGAAAATCCCCTTGTCGCCACACTCCGACACCTGTTTGGGCACAATGAGGGAGAATTTAGCATGGCCAAAGCATCTAACCAGCATGTGTTTCGGACTGTGGATGGAAACCAGAGAATCTGGAGTAAACCCAGGCAGATACGGAGAGAATGTGCGGACTCTGCACACAGTGATCCAAGCTGGGAATTGAACCTGTGGTCTGTGGCGCTGAGACAGCAGTGCTAAACCATTGTTCCACCATGCTGCCCAATGTGGTCTGCGTAAGCATTATCATATATAAGCATGGCTTCCTTAACTTGCACTCTACTTATTGCTTTGCCTATAGGATTGGATGTGTTGAATTCTTGCATGTTGACATTTCTAGATGTATCTCAATTTAATCCTTGGCCATTCAGAAATGATTTAGTCAATTTTTCATTGTGTTCAATTTATAAATTATCTGTATTAAATTTAATTGGCCACTGTTTTGTTCACTAACACATCTAACTTATTTTATAGATTTCTGACTGCCTTCTCGGATGCAATTCATCTCACCTACCCCACCCAGTTTGGTATATGCAACTCTGACCAGTTTATGCAAAACTTCTAAATCCCATGGTTATAGTGTAGATGAGTAGTAAAATAGCTGCCAACAGTGATACCATGCTGTTCTATTCTAATCTGCCTCCCACTTCAAAATTGCCCCTCTCCCCAGTACCTATGTCTTCACACCCTAAAGTTGGTTTCTGATCCATTCCGAAACGTTTTATTAAATTACGCCAAAAGCTGTTAACAAACATTAAACGTAAACTATATATAGTGTTTCCAGTTTCCCCTTGGTGTTACACTGTTGCAAATTCTTTTATAATATTCATCTATTAAAACTCAAGTAAAAGCTTTGAAAAGCCTAATCTAAGAAGGCAAATTGTTTAAACACTAAGACGGTTCAGTTTTAAATATTGTGGCCTCCTATGCTTAGCAGAACTTGTGCAATAAAAATACCAATGTTCTTTGGATTTTACTTATTAAGTTTCTATAAACAGATATCAATCGTGTAAAGCTGTTGGCAAACTTCAAATGCTGATTTGGTAATAAATTATTAAAACAAAAGTTAATTGAATATTCTAATATCCCTAAGCCATCTGTGGTACTTCCTGGCTAAATGCATGTTCTGCATCTTGAAATAAAGTGCAACTTCTCTGTTTGGATTACGTTTTTGGCCAATATACAAGTTGTCAAACCCATTGAAACAAATTGGTAATATATTTATAATAAAAGCAAAGCACTGTAGATGCCGGGAATCTGAAATAAAAATAGAAAATGCTGATAATACTCAGCAGGCCTGGAGGCATCTGTGGAGAGAGAGAGAGAGAGAAACAGTTATTCCACAGCCTCACAACTGATTATAGAGAAAAACAAAATCTTCCCTGCCCTAAAGCTTCTTTTTTTTTACCTAAACATGGTCCTCTTGTCATAGTTCTCTCAACTTCTGTCTAATGTATTCTGTCCCTTTGTAACTTTAAACATCTCTCCCCTATCTCTTCAGAGTTTCTTGTTCGTGCAAGAATAGTTCATTTTTTTTTAAGTGTGGCGCCATTTAATTCTATATTGTTTGAACACAGTTTGACAATTACTTTAAAGTGATTTGTTCCTTCTGGAAACCTTTCGCTGAAAATGCGGTGAACCAGAACAGACTGTTTCTTTTGTAAAATGCAGTGTGAAAAACAGTTTTACATTACAAAGACAAACTCAAACTACTGTCACCTCTCAAATATAAGGCAATGTTTTTCATTTGTGAAATGAAATTATCCAATCAATACACTGCAATGCAGTCTGATTGTGATTGGGTTAATATCTGGAATATCCTTTCCTTTTCCTTCTATCCAGCTAATCACAAACCTCAGGACATGGAAGGGCTTGGGGTATTTGTCATCTTTATTTGTTTGTTTTTGATTTGAACACAGCAGTTAACTTTCTGTTTTTAATGTTAATCTAGGATCTGCAAATATGCATTGCTGGAATGGGATGGGAATTATAGCAAGGTGTGCTTGGCCCAAGGCTTGATGCTGAGAATGGGGTGTAGGATAGCACAGCCAAAAGTCCCATGTTGGGCATAAATATTTCTTTATCATAGTGCTGTGCTGTGATCCCAGCAACATTGGATAATGCCAACTGGATTAGAGTTAGTATTAATTACAAGTACAATTCAAAAGTGGATATGCAGAAAACAGTGATTTTTCTGAACCCCCTCAATAGCTTCTCTAAGTTAGAATTTTACTCTAATTTTCTAGAATTAGTCAGAGCTCGACATCCTGGCCTTTCGGTCCCAATCTTTTGTTTTGTACCACTATTGTTGGAAGTGCAGATGAGGTCAAGGTGACATCTGTGAATTTGGTAAATAATGTACAAACAAGGAGCAGGAGTAGGCCACTTGGTCTATCAAACTACTCTGCCATTCAGTATGATCATGGCTGATAGCTTCACATTCCTGCCTATTTCCAATAATCTTGAACCCCATTGCTTATCAAGAATCTATCAACCTCTGCCTTGAAAACAAAAGATTCTGCTTCCACTGCCTTTTGAGGAAGATTACCAAAGACGTAACCCTCAAGGAAATAATCCTCTTTATCTCTGTTTTAAATGGGAAATGATGTGGGTATGCCGGCGTTGGACTGGCGTAAGCACAGTAAAAAGTCTGACAACACCAGGTTTTAATCCAACCTATTTATTTGATAATATACTCACAAGCTTTTGAGGGGACTGCCTCTTCGTCACCTGACGAAGAGGCAGTCCCCTCAAAAGCTTGTGAGTATATTATCAAATAAATAGGTTGGACTAAAACCTGGTGTTGTCAGACTTTTTAAATGGGAAATACCTTGTTAAATAGTGAGACCGAGTTCTAGGTCCTCCCACAAGAGGAAATGTCCTTCCCGCATCCACCCTGTCACAACCCCTCAGGATCTTAAATATTTCAATCAAGTCACTCACTCTCAACTCCAGTAGATATAAGCCTAACTTTTGTACTGTCTAACTTTTCTTTGTAAGACAACCCAACCATTCCAGGTATTAGTCTAGTAAACCTTCTCTGAACTGCTTCCAATGCATTTACGCCCTTCCTTAACTAAGGGGACCAATACTGTGCACAGTACTCCAGATGTAATCTAACTGATGCCCTGTACAGCTGAAGCATAACCTCACTACATTCATGTTCTGTTCCCTGCTGTAAACGATAACATTCTATTAGCTCTCCTAATTACTTGCAGTACCTGTATGCTAACATTTCTTGCACTAAAATGTCCAAATCCCTCTGCAATCAAAACATTTAGATAATGTGATTTTTTTTTTATTACTGCCAAAATGTCAAGCCATAACCAGAGAATTTAAGGATTGAGAAAGGAGCTGTGTGACAGCAAAGGAGGAGATGGGGAGTGAATTGGGATTCAAATTAGATATACAAATCAAGACAAGGAAAAATTGAGTTAGGAAAGAGAAAACAAAGAAAAAGTAAGAAAGCATTTTGTAAATTTAAAATTTTTAGAAATAGTTTGCTACCAGGCCTCCAAGATTGAGTGGGTGTGTCAAGACCATAAATCACTTTAATAACAGAGGACTTTATGCAGTGAGATACCTCTAATTTTCTGCAGTGATTTTAATTTGTATTTGTGGTGGGAAGGATGATGGCAAACTTCAGTTTTTGCAAGGTTGGGTGGTGCAAATAAATCATCCATGATTTGTGGGATACCTTCTCTTCACTACAAATTGCAGTGTTCTTTACATTCCAATTTGAGTGGATACATTAGACTCATTTTAGCAGCAAATTCTGGTCCCCTTTCAAAGAAATGGACTGACTTCAGTGGGCCTTTTGTCAATTCATAGTTGAGTTGTCATAGAAGCTGTTCTATCAAAACGTTTAAACTGTAACGGAGTCAGAGTAGCTTTATATTAGAATCTGGTGTTAGAAGTAATCAGAACCTGTATTCCGAATATTTAGTATCTAAATCTTAACTTTGTGTTCAGAGAAACCTTTTGTTTTTGGTTTTTGGATTTTTTTCACTCGAGTCCTATTTTGTTTGCAGTATATATTTTGCTGCATCATGATATCATTGAAGAACAGTCCTAGCAACTACAGGCCAGTTAGTTTAACATCAATGGGTGAGTGAAGCTTTGGATCCTTGATCGAGAAAAAGGTCAACAGAGTTTGAGATAATTAAGGGTTTGTAAAAGACAGATTATGATTGTCTGATCTAATTTGTATTTTTGATGAAGTAACAGAGAAGGTTGGTGGGATGGCACAGAGGTTAGTACTGCTACCTCACAGCTCTAGGGACCCGAGTTCAAAAATGTGCAGGGCCTGGATAATATGTTCTTTCGGAGAGCTCGTGGAGACTCAGTGGACCAAATGGCCGCCTCCAGCATCATAGGGATTCTATGGTTCTATGTTGTCTGTGTGGAATTTAAGATAGTGTTTGACAAAGAACCACATAAAAGGTTGGTTAATTGAGGCGTTTGGAATAGAAGGTTCAGTATCCAATTGGATTTTTTAAAAATGACTAATCGAAAACAGCAAGCCATAGTAGGTAGCTGCTTTTCAGACTGCAGGATGGGAGACAATTGCCCCTCCCTCCCCTCGGATCAGTACTGGCACTGCTGCTTTTATTGTACCTGAATATTCAAGACTTGGATCTTGAAGAACTGAATAAAATTCACAGTTTATGATGATGTCACATCTTGGAGTGGCCAACTAAGGATGAAATAAGTTGCCTGCAGTAGAATATAGATGGGTAGCAGCATTGGCAGACAAGGGGCAGATGGAATTTAATACACAGGAGTGTGAGGTGATGCACTTTTGCAAAAAGGTATGGAGAGGTAATGTAGACTTAATTGCACACTTCTAAAGTGTGCAGGAGCAAAGGGGCCTCTGGGTGCATGTGCATCAATCTTTGAATATGGACATGTTGAGGAAGTGGTTAGCAAAGCATGTGGGATTTGGGCTTCGTAAATAAAGGCACCAAGTACAAAAGGAGGGAGGTAATGCTGAACTTTCAGGAAGCTCCTAATTTAACCCCTGCTTAGTTTTGTTTCTGGTTCTTGTTACCACACATCAGGAAGGCTGTGTAGATCCTTGAGAGAGTGCAGAGAAGATTTAGAATAATGTTCCCAGAAATGAGGGGCTTAGCTACAAGGTTAGATGGGAAAGTTTGAGATTGTTCTCTTCGAAGTAAAGGAGATTGAAGGAAGATTTGATAGAGATCTGCAATGTTATGACAGGCTTACATATGCTAGACGAGGAAAACCTCTTCCCATTAGCTGTTGGTACAAGAGCGAGGGGAGACAGATTTACAATTTTGGGCAAGTGTTGAAGGGGAAGTGTGAAGAATATTTTTATGCAGTGTGTGATAATGAGTGTTGAACACAAAAACAATCCATGATCTCAAAAGGAAATTGGCTGGGTACTTGAAGGAAATAAACTTGCAAAGCAGAAATAGTAGTGATACATAAGGATTGTTCTGACAGGGGCCTGATGGACAAAGTGCTCTCTTTTGCTGCAAATGAACCATTTCATGCCTACTTTATTCTTGCTGACATAATGAAGTGACCATTGTTTTAATTTCCATAGAGCAATTAATAGCATATCTGTGCATAGATATCACTCATTAGCTGGTTGACTACGTATTGCGCTTTGCTACCTGGATTGTGCAGTAGCTTCTAAAAACAACTATAGTTAATCCTGAGGTTACTTTGCGCTCCATTCTTTCATTCTGTTTTTACTACTAGCATAATAACTGCCATCTCTGAATTGGTAGTAACTTCAGGTCAATTGTTCCATTTAAAGGTCAAAAAGCTGGTGTTTCTACTTAACCTCTGTTTTTATACCTTCTCTAGTGTGTCCAATGATCCAGTAAATGAAATGTTCTGATCTGTTTAACTTGGTTTCATATAGCTAGTTAAACCTCTGTTTATGATACAATCCTTTCTAAATGTCACACCATTTATCTTGATTGGATTCCCTCGTTATGTTTTCCATTTATAACCACCTGCCTTGCTACATGCCAACTCACTGAGGCCAGTTGACTGCTGCTGCTGCATTGCATTGTCCTTCATAATGCCAGTGTCGTCACTGGTTTGAACAGCCATGCCACAGTTGGCAAAAAAAATTGCAACTAAAAAAAAAACTCTGCCTTACTGTCAAACAGCAAGTGGTATTCTGTCATCATCCACATTTCAATTGTTAACCTTCTAAATTAATGCCAGAATGATTATTGGTCAATGTCTTGTGTAATTGGTCACCTCATTGCATAGTGTGCTAATTTTTGTGCAGTGTGTGCTTGGTCTCCTTTCTTGTGTTTATCTACCTATCTACGCCCAGGATATTGTACCCCATACAAAAAAGACATTATTTTGTCAAAACTTGCCCATCTGTTGATGGATGCTCCAATTCTGACCCTAATTTTAATCACTGCACTATGCCTTCATTACCAGAGCTGTCAGCTCCAAAGGTTCCTCCCCAAAATCTTGCTCCGCTCCTTTAAAACTGGCTGTTTTGATCAAGACTGAGAGTCTGAGAGGAATGAAGTTGCAGCTATCTGATAGCATTTAATTCAACATAGAAGATAGGAGCAGGAGGCCATTTGGCCCTTCAAGCCTGCTCCATCATTCATGATGATGATGATGGCTGATCATCCAACTTATAGCCTAATCCTGCTTTTCCCCCATAACCTTTGATCCCATTTGCCCCAAGTGCTATATCTAGCCGCCTCTTGAATGCATTCAATATTTTGGCATCAACTACTTCCTGTGATAATGAAGTCCATAGGCTTACCATTCTTTGGGTGAAGAAATGTCTCCCACCCTGTCCTAAATGGTCTACCCTGAATCCCTGCCCCTCCCCCTACCCCCACCACCAACCTAGTCAATCCACCCTCCTACATCAGTCCCGTCATCCCCGGAATCAGCCTGGTAAACCTTTGCTGCACTCTCAAGAGAGCAAGAACATCCTTCCTCAGAAAAAGAGACTAGAACTGCACACGACACCCTCAGTGTGGCCTCGCCAAGGCACTGTACAAGTGCAACAATACATCCCTGCTCCTGTACTCAATCTCTCGCAATGAAAGCCAACGTACCACTTACTGCCTTTACCACCTGCTGCATTTTCAGTGACATTCAGTGACTGAGAACTAGGACATCCAGGTCCTGCTGCACACTCCCCTCTCCCAATTTACATCCATTCAGGTGGTAGAGATTGTAAATATTACAACCTCCAGAATAAAACTGCTGTCCCATGACCTAGCCCTAATATCTCCTGATGTGGGTGGCAGTTGGATTTTGTTTGATTGCACTCCTATGAATCACCTTGAGATGTTTTGCCGTATAAAAGAAAAGATATATATGTTGATGCTATGTCCCTTGTTCACCATGGCAATCCAATAGAGCTTCAGAATGCCACAACTGTCAGCAGGCTGTTTACCCAAGGATGACTGAATTTCCATAACAAACTATACATTTGTTTATATTGCACAAGAAGTCACTGCACAGATTAGGGAATATTTTGGGTTTTCAAAACTAAGGTACAAAAAATATAGTAAAATAAATTTTACAAAGAAACCTGCCAAACACTTCCATTTACTTAATTATAACCTGGTTGAGTTTTTTCCTCCCTAAAATGTTAAAAGTTACTTGAGATTTAATTCTGATTAAACATCTATGTTCCAGTCTAGCTCCTTTTATCCTAGGGAACTTCTGAATATAGTCACTTCAGTGTTTGCAAAGCTACGTGAAGTTTCTAATCTGGCAAGATTAATTAAGCTTCGTTTTGTTAATTTATATTGAGGAATTCATAGTTCCAGATATCAACATAGGTACCCTGTGCAACTATTGGTTTAATTCAGTAGAGTCATTTCCGCCCATCAAACCCCAGTGAAGACTTTTGTTCGATGTTGAACAAACCTCGGGAGGTTTCTTCGGAGAAAGTTGCACTTTGAAAAAATGGCCCAAAAATTGACCTTAGAATCTACCACTTATGAAGTTGCAGCTATCTAATAACATTTAATTCAAAGACTCTGGCTAGATATTGCAACCTCCTAAATAAAATTGCTATTGCATGGCTGAGCAAAAAGCAACAAGGGCATCATGTGAGTATGTAGGGTCTGATTACAAGCAAAATTCTTGCATTGAGAAGCTTCTAAATGACAAGGTTTTTTTTATTGACCAATCACTGGATTTTGGATTGCGAAGAAAATTGCCCTGCCTGTTAAAATGAGACTTGCTTGGAATTAAGTAAAATTTACTGCACAAAAAATAACAGGCCATTTGGCACAACTACTCTGCGCCAGTATTTAAGCTCCACGTGAGCCTCTTCCCACTCCACTTCATCTAACCCTATCAATATATTCTTCCATTCTCCATCTATTTGCACAGTTTCTTCTTAAATACGTCTATGCTATTTACCTCCACTGTTCAGTTAGAGGTTGCTCCACATTCTCATTGCACCATGGGTGAAGTAGCTTCTCCTGAATTCCATTTTGGATTTTAGTAACAATTAATAACCACTCCTGCTCAAAGGAAGAAATTTCTCTACGTTTCCCCATCAAACAACTTCATAAGCTTAAAGACCTCTGTCAGCTCTCCTCTAAACTTCTGTAAGAAAGAAAAAGGACCCCCAAATTAATAGAACAGAGTGATATTCAGTTGGCCATTGGAATGAGAACCTGAAGAAGTTACTCAGTTTTGGTCTGGTTACTTATTCCCATCTACACTCCATGAGCATTTTTAAAAAATTATTCATTTTTGGAATATGGGCGTCACTGGTTAGGCCAACATTTATTGCCCATCCCTAGTTGTCTTTGAGAAGGTTGTGGTGAGCTGCTGCAGTTCTTGAGGTGTAGGTACGCCACAGTGCTGTTAGGGAGTGTGTTCCAGGCTATAGCAGTATATTTCCAAGTCATGTTATTGTTGGTGGAGACTGACGCCTCTTTTATACAATCAAGCAGACGTCACAGTTAAATCGACGGACAGGAAATTCAGGCTAAGTCTAACGGATGATTGGTCTGCTTGGATTCTGTGACCTGATTTGCTCACATCTATGTGGCTAGTACAGACCAAACAAAGTGATGCTATGGCCACATTGATGTAGAGGGATTACCTACTAGTCCAGAGATGTGTGGGTTAGGTGGATTGGCCATGGTAAACTGCCCCTTCATGTCAGGGGGCTAGCAGGGTAAATATGTAGGGTTACGGGGATAGGGTCTGGGTGGGATTGTTGGTGCAGGCTCGATGGGCCAAATGGCCGCCTCCTGCATTGTAAGAATTCTGTTCTATGATTCTATAAGTGACTTGGAGAAAAGCTACAGATGGTTGTGTTCCCAGTTATCTGTTACTTTTGTCCTTCTGGAAGCGTTCATCAATATTATTGTAGAAAGCCTGCACAATACCTGTTGGAAAAACTATTAGTTTCAATCTTTTGGCTGATCTATTTCTTTTTGTATGAAAGTGTTGTTCTGACCAATTTCCTTTCACTTAAGCACTGAAAGCACTTGGCTAAAATTACTCTACAATTCTATTGGTCTTTTAATATTGAATATAGTACTAATTTCTGTTAATTTTGTGGTGAAATATTGTATGTCCTTACATAAGTTGTTTTCAATTGATTTTTCCTGCTTCAGGGCACAGATCATTGCTAGTGTCTCTAATCTTTAGGAGGAACGCACAAGAGTGACGTTCTGCTGTCTAACCATGCTTCTTTCTAACCATTGCTCAGCGCATCCCTCAGTGACCTATCTGCAGACAGAATCTTGTGGCATTGGGAATCATTTATTATGAAGCGGTTTTGTATGCTTGTGAAACTGTGGTGCACTAAATGCTTATCACTGAGTGCCAGCTCTTCCTCTTTTCCGGCAAGTATTTCCACTCTATCAGGGCTGACGTTTCAGTTGAAGGTCGCCCTGTGTTTGTCCACATTGCTAGTAGCTGTCCCAAAATATTCTGTATGGTTTACTGTGGGAGGATAATATCATTTGATCACTGACAGATAAGTAATCCTTAAAAAGGTTGAGGTGACCAACTTGCGTGTAAAGTTAATGGCTTATGTGTATTAAGTGAACCCTTTAGCTATTACATTTATAAAAATGAATTAATGAAGCTATTCTTTGAATTTATTTTACATTCTAGCATTATTGAGACTAATCATTTTTAAAATGTATTCTCCTGTTTTTGGTATCACTGGTGTTGCACGTTCCTAGTTGCCCTGTCTGAGTAGCTTGCCAGACCACTTCAAAGGCTACTTAATCAGTCTGTTTGTAGCCTCAAAGTTTTATTAGAGTCTGAGCTGATCTTCCAGCTCCATGTTGTCTTTACCACCATGACCCAATTCTGTAATATCACCTCTGTCCTCCCTCAACAGCATGCATGAGGTGAGGCACCAGCAGCATTTATTATTGCCAGACTTAACTACTGCAATGCTCTCCTGATCAACTTCCCATCTTCCACTCTCCTCAAACTTCAGCTTAGTCAAAACCTTGTTCTCCATATTCTAACTAGCACTGAGTTTTGCTCATACTTCAAAAACTTGCTGATCTGTTTTGGGTCCCAACCCAGCAGCTCCTCAAATTTAAAATTCACAGCCTTAAATTCAGATCCCTTAATGGCTTTAATGGTCTCTGTTCCCTTTTCCAGATCTATAACCCTCCAAGAAGTTTACTTTCCTCCATGAAGTCTCTTTCTCTCCAAATCTGTGCATCCAAGATTCATTTTATCTAATCATTTGCCTAATCTGTTGCCTAAGGCCTGAGTTTTGAAATTTCTTCTTTGCTTCTCTCCCTACTCCCATTTCCTTTAAGATATTCCATCAAAACGAATTCTTCTGTTTGCTAACACTCCTGTGAGGTGGCTTGGGACGTATATAAATGCAAATTATTAACAGCGAAAGCATTTTCTCTCGGAAGTCAGATGTGGTGAGGATAAATTTTTTTATGCAGAGGTTTGTTGAAGCATGGAATACTTGCTGCAGGAAGTTATGAAAGTGGTCATTGCATCTTTTAAGCGAGGAATGTGTTTGAAGTAGAGGACAATGCAGGCCGGGGCGGGGTGCATAGGACAGTGGAATTAGCTTGGAATTATTCTAACAAAGGGCCGGTACGGAAATGTTTGGCCGAATGGCCTCCTATGCTGTAAACATCTGTTGATTATCACTATTCGGTAGCTTTGAACATATATCATTAGTTAGTGGCCATTTCAAAACTAGCAGATCATTGGTTTTGTGATTTAATTGGTACCAATGTTGAGTAAACAAATTAATAGCTTTGTCCCCTCGTTGCTGTTTGTGGGACATTGCAGTATGCAAATTGACTGCTACATACTGAACTGAACTCCGAAAGTACGTACTTGATTGAAAATGGTTTGGAACAACTAAAAGTTGGGAGACTATGTATTTAAATGCAAGTCTGTGCTTTTTGCATTTAATACGCTTGACCAAAAGACGAATGTTTTGGTTTTTTAATTATGGTTATGTTGATAGGGAAGTTGTGGCCAATAATTGAGTGATGTTATGAAGATACGAACATGAATTCCAGGGCAAATAAATTGCAAGCTTCCTATTCTTTGAAATGAGTTACTTTACTTATACCTGTACGCTCATTAAACCTCATTCGATAACTATTTATTAGTGTCAGTTTTTAAATTCTTGATCATGGATGTGTAGAATTAAGACAACTGTAAAAGAAGAGGTGACATGAGGAAAAACCTTTCTACACATGTTTAACATTTGGAATGCACTGCTAGATAGGGCGTTGGTATAGATTTGATAGCTGTCGGGGTATTGGATAAACATTTGAGGGAGAAAAATTTGCAGGGATATGGGGCGAGATAAGAACAAAGTACAGTACAGTACAGGAACAGGCTCTTCAGCCTTCCAAGCCAGCACCGATCATGTGTTCCTAACTAGACCATCCATTTTTATCCGTCCATTCCCGGTCTGTTCATGTGGCTATCTAGATAAGTCTTAAATGATCCTAGCGTTTCTGCCTCAACCACCTTGTTGGTAGTGCGTTCCAGGCCCCTACCACCCTCTGTGTAAAAAAAAAAACAAGTTCCCCGCATATCTGTATTGAACCTTGCCCTCCCTCCCCCATCTTGAACTTGTGTTTGCCATTTCTGACTTGGGGGGGAAAAAGCTTCCAACTGTTCACCTTATCTATACTCTTCATAATTTTATAAACTTCTATTAGTTCGCCCCTCAACCTCCGTCTTTCCAGGGAGAGCAACCCTAGTTTACTCGATCTCTCCTCAGAGCTAATACCTTCCATACCAGGCAACATCCTGGTAAACCTTTTCTGCACTTTCTCCAAAGCCTCCACGCTAAATTCTCCCTCAGAGTACCCGAACAGGCGCCAGAGTGTGGCGACTAGAGGATTTTCACCGTAACTTCATTGCAGTATTAGTGTAAGCCTACTTGTGACACTAATAAACGTCAAACTAAATGGCATCCTTCTGTCTTAATGTTCTATGATTCTAGCGAATCACTGAAACCTTTTAACTAATGTAATTCTGCAAAAGAGTGGTGCAGTAAAAACTTGGGAAAATTCCTGGTCTGTGAACATTCAGATTTTTCAGTGTGTTTTTAACACACTTGTTTTAAATCCAATTTTTTTTAGCATTAGCTGAAACAATCAGTTTTAAATCATAAAATACTTTGCAACGAACACTGGGCAGACTTTCCATTTTATCATAATAAGCAGGTTCCATGTAAATCACCAGAGATGTTGAACGATTGATGAAGCTGATTAATGATGGCCAGCATCAAATTGAGACCAAAAAGACTTCTGACTGAGCATTAGTTGCATTTACCCATAGATTTAACCACAGGTATTTTCAGTTGAAAGTATTTTATTGAAGAGAAACAGTGACTTTTATTGTGATTTCCAAAAAATCCAAATTTTCCTGCATCTTTTAAGATGGTATGCAAAGTCAAATTTCCTTCTCCCCAACTGCTCCAATTTGTTAATTTGAATGTCGCCTCTGCAGTATTATGACACATTAATTAAATTTTTTTTACGTATTTATCTTTTAGCACAAGAGAAAGGTGGGCAATTGGCAAGCCACATGACAGTAGAAAATCGCTCCTGTGTGCTTGTTCGTCGAGACCTGGTCGCACTTCCTGCTAGTCTCATCAGTCAGATTGGTTACAGATGTCACCCGAAGCTGTACTCGGAGGGTGATCCTGGTGAGAAGCTAGAACTTGTCTCAGGTAAGCATTTAAATCTTGATTAGTCACGTGTGTATGCGGTGCAGGGTTTTCAAATTTACTGAACCGATGGACGGGACTTCTCTGCACCTCTTTTGTTTAGGAAGGCATTGAGCCTAGTGCATGTTTTATTGCTACGTCATTTGAGTTGCTTGATTTTTATTTTAAATGCTTGTGGTAGATGGGACTTTATTATAACCCCTTTGGGCAGAAGAGCTGAGAAGTGAAAACCCTAAAGAAAGATCTTCAGGAGCAGCTAGCAGAAGCTGTGCTGGACTCTGATTTATTCTAAGTGCTGGACTCTGATTTATTCCAAGTGCGGTACCTTAGCCCAGAAGGGAGGTGATATTCCTAAAATCAAATTCAGTGGCAGGAAGTACAGGGGGCATGATGGGCAAATAAATTATTGGTCAGTAGTTCCTTGATGATCACTAGCTGTATACCACTGCACTGATGATATGGATGTGGTCTGGTCTAGTGGTGATTCATCTTTTGGTTCTTTTTCTGATTTTTTTTTTGTTGACTAGTTTAAGTACTGTACTGTAGAACATTTTTGAAATACAATAATCCTGTTCATAGTGAGTTGATAACCCAATGATTGAGCGTAGATAGGATCAAATTGAGCTGTGACAGTCGGCAGGGATGGCATTTTAGAAGCAAGAATCCTGGACTAACCTTTACATTTTGCTCCCCTTTTCCCTTTTTGCCTCTTACCTTGGCTCAGTTGAGTGTTGCTGGAGCCAGTTGGAGTGTCTATCTCTCGCCATTGCTCAATTCATCTAATTGGAGTTGGGATAGGCCACAATTGGAGCGATTTATTGCCCCATGATCTGGCTCTCAAAATGCAAACAATTCAGCCTTTTTTTTTGCATTTCTGGAATTTTCTGCAGTGACCTTGTTCAAGTGTTGATGCTCTGGAGATCAGGCAAATGCTTTTTCTTGGCATTGTTGCCTCAGAACACCAAGATTGGTTGATAATAGGAGCTTAAAATATGTGCAAATTCATGAGGACATTAATTCAAACTTTGTAAGTGACCCCTGATTTGATACCTACTGAAGCAATTAGTGAACTGTAAGTATTGTACCAGGGTAGAAGGCAGGCAGTTTATTTACATGACATGGGGATTTTCAGTAACTACAGTGTTAATGTAAGCCTACTTGTGATACTAATGAATGAACTTTGAAAAAGACTTTACAAAGAGAATATTCTAGGAGAATGTTAATTTGATGCATTACAACTGTTTGAGGTGGGCTTAATGAGCTAGCCAATCTTTTTCTGTCTGAATTGTTTGATGCCTCTATGCATGTTGTACTGTGGGGACATTTTGAAAGGAAAAATGTCTGCTTTCCGCTGCTGATAGTATGCAGATTTTAAACAGGCGTTCAAAATATTTCCCAATGATGGGGTAGTAGTTGCCTGAGGAAAGGCAGTAGATTTAGAGCACGTGGAGCTATCCTGCAGATTTGTGGAATGCTATTTTACTTAATGAACAATAATTGTATGTTTTGGTGTCGTCCGTATCCTGCTTTCCTCTGCATGTGTGCGATGCAAGTGGAGATAATGCAGCTCCAAGAGTAAACATGCCAAGCCAACATCCGTTATAGAAGTCTTATTTGAGCCACGGGTGATCTCCTCTCAGTTAGCAGTTTTATCAACTAATTAGGCTTTTGGCATTTTAAATGCACATGTTTCACATTTCTGCCCAGCAGGATAAAATTGTTTTCAAACAATTGGCTCTTTTCTGTGACTTACTGACCAGCCTCTCTTCTAGTCTTATTTCTGTAAGTTGACCTCTGCTAATCATCCAACTGCACTCCATTACCTGCCAACTTATCATTAACTTTGTTTCTGTCTGCAAGTAGAAAAACCTTCTCACCCAAGTGTTCAAATCTCTCCATGGCTTTGCTCTTTTCTGTCTCTGTGATCTCGTCTGGCAATTTGCTGCTCACTTCATTCCTTCAATTTTTGCCTCTTGCACAATCCCAGTTATTTTCAAACATCCCACCATTGGCAGCCATGCCTTCAGCCTCGTAGGCCCTAAGTTCTACAATTCTCTCCCAAAATCTTTCTGTATGTCTGCCTTTTGACTAAGCATTTCATTACTTGTCCTTTATGTGGCTGTGTTGGATTTTGTGTAACGCACTTGTGAAGTGCCTTGAAATGTTTTTACTACACTAATAGACACTATAAATGCATGTTGCTGCTTCAAAACTATTTCCAGCCACTTGACTTTTTAAAAAGAAGGTCTGCTATATGCAGTGAATATAGTGTTTATTCACCTTTCACTTGCTACAACAATGGAAATATCCAGTGTGGCATTTTTTGATTCATTCATGGGATATGGGTGTCACTAACTGGCCAGCATTTATTGCCCATCCCTAGTTGCATTTGTTCAGATAGCAGTTGATAGGTTTTTAATAGGTTGTGTTCATCTAGTATGCCTTATAGAATCATAGAACCCCTACTGTGCAGGAGGAGGCCATTCGGCCCATCAGCCCACATTACTGTGGAGCATTAGTGAACCAGATGAGTTTTTCCCATGATCGACAATGGTTTCATGGTCATCAGTAGGTTCTTCCTTCCAGATGTTTTTAGTGGATTCGAATTCTACCACCTGCCGTGACAGGATTCGAACCCGAGTCCTCAGAAAATTGGCTAAGACTCTGGATTTAATAGTTGCGATAATAGTTGCCTTCCCTGTAAGTGTAAAAATTGCAAAGTACAAATAATCTCTGACAACTGTTTTACTTCTATTGTTTGTGACACTATCTTTTCAACCAGTGAATGCTTCAAGTGATTTTTCTTCCCTTCCAATGGGAGGTGCATAATCTCTGGTCAATATTTCTCTGGCTAAACTGAGTTAGAATCCTGCCTATTACACTAGTGCAGTACCAATGCTGCATTTCTAGGTTGTCAGGTGCTAATGTTTTTCCTCTGATTTGTTTCTGGGTTCAATCAAGTGTCCAAAAAGCATGCTAAAAATGTTTTAGTTAGAAAATATTTTTGAGATCAGGCCAAAAAGAACACCACAAAGAAGCCTTCAAAAGATTTTTTCCAGTGAAATGAATGTGTGAAAGGTGTGCAGTCATTTATGCTTCCTGACTCTCTCCTTTTTAGTAGGTTGTGTTCATCTAGTACATTTTATAAAATCCCGACAGTGCAGGAGAAGGCATTCGGCCCCTCAAATCTGCACCGATGACAATCTCACCCAGGCCCTATTCCTGTAATCCAAGTATTTTGCCCTCTAATCCCCTGACACTAAGGGGCAATTTAGCATGGCCTAACAACCTAACCAGCATATCTTTGGACTGTGGGAGGAAACCCACGCAGACACAGGAAGAACGTGCAAACATCACACACAGTCACTTTCAGCTGGAATTTAACCCAGGTCCCTGGGATAGGATGGAGGATAAGGAACCCTTGCACTTCTTTGGTTTAGTGCAAGTCAGAATGGTGTGTCTTGATTCTGAGGTTTTGAGTTTGCTGTGCAGTTTTTTGTTTGCAGATTCCACTCCTGACCTGACCCATAGCCCCGTTTCCTGTCTCAATTGCAACATGGCCACAGATGTTCACCGCCAGCACTCTTCATGAATTAAAGGGGGCCTGATATTGCATCGGTGAATTTTTGTGACATTCTCACCATCCTATTGGTTCTTGAGAATGTGTTAGATACACCAATACTTCACAAAAGAGTAAATGCATCAGTGACTCCCTATAACGCATAAAAATGAATGCAATAAAACTTGTGCTTAGTTTTAAGTTCTAACACAGGAGTTTAGAAAATGATATTTTGAAGTTTTATATCAACAGGAAATTTTATAATTACAGAAATAGATTCTTACATGATTATAAGGCTCCAAGTTGCACTGTGATATCTTATCTATACTATTGAAGCATGCATTAGGTTAACACCCTTTTAACATCCAGATGTTAATGCAGATTAAATTATATTGAGAGTATCATCTCTTGACTATCAGTAGCTTTTCCACCACCTACGTGGCACAATTAACTGGTGTGATGGAATACTGTCCAGTTGCCTGGATGGGTGCAGCTGTAACAAGAGTGCAGTTCATCTACTCCCTGTTCCATAGATGGACTGTAACTACTGTCTACAAGATTCTCTAACCCTGCAAGGCTTCATAAATAGCACTTTCAAACCCATGGCGTCTGTTGCTGAGTGGACAAGGGAAGGAGGTGGTCTTCCCATATTGCCACTTCCCTCCAAATTGTGAACTCCCTCCTTAACAGCACCATGGAAGAACTTTTCACCACATAAAAAGGCAGCACTTGAAGAAGCAGGCACAGCAGCACTTTCTCGAGGGTAACAAATGCTGGTCGTGGCAGCGAAGTCAACAGTTCTGAATACGGTTTTATGACCATGCTGACCTTCCACCTTCATGTAGGGGAAACAAGATATTCTTGGTTGAATTTCAGGTACCTGCATCCTCTTGTACCTAAAATACTAGCTTTGGGAAGATCAGTTCATTCAAAATGGGACTGTTGGCAACAAAATAAATCAAGAACCAGCCTTGTCAATGTTTTGGTACCAAATTTTAACGAACTCCATGATGTATCTCAAATTTTTTAAGCATGTTATCTGAGGGAGCCATTTAAATATGCACAAACTCTGCATATGAAAATCAATTACTATTGAATAATCCTTCTCATTACAAAAGGTTTCGCATCAATGAGCAAAACTGAAAATATGCTGCATTCTTTCAGCATGTCCTTTATGCTCAACCTTGCATAACTAGTGTTGATACAAAACTCTTCAATGGAACAAATGAAAGGACTTCTAATGAATAAAACATTTATGTAAATTGCATTTATTCATGACTAGTTGTGTGCTCTAATTATTCGAATCTTTAAGGGTTTCTGTGTCCACCAATCCCTCCAGAGATCATGCTGGATTCTGTGCCAGGCAAAAAAATTAGACTTTTTAAAGCACACTTGCTGAAAAATAGATGTATCAAGGTTTATTTATTTATCAATTCTGATTTTTTTTGGGTACTTCTGTACTCTTGAAACTCACTTCGAATAAAATTAGTACTTTTTTTAATCTGGAAGAAAAGGTGGCAATTGAATTATACAATGGTATTCGAACTGCCATTGGCAAATATGATGCACTAGAAAATGTTAGAGAATATGCAGCTAAGTGGAAAAGATCTGATCCTACTGATATAACAGTTTGAACTGAAATATCTAATGAATATTCCAATTGTTACTATGAAAGAGTTTTCTGACACTCCTTGCAACCTGACCTGATGCCTAACTTTTTAAATGCATCTCCACTACCTCATTTTTGGCTATATCCATATATGATCAGTCATCTGTCCCTGGCAGATTTGCTCCATTCTATGTATGTTTTTCCGTTTTTAAAATGTATACCAGCTCTTCCTTAGTGAAGGAAACACTAATTTTCCCTCAAGTCATCCAAAAACAGTAAAAGAGAATCTACCATTTGTTAGGCTATTATGTTTGTCACTTATTGTGAAAAACGATATAGCTCCAGCTGTAAAACACAGGTATTCAATGCTTTCATCTCTTTGCAGGTTCAGGAGTTTATATCACACGAGGTCAGCTGATGAACTGTCATCTCTGTGCTGGGGTCAAACATAAGGTCCTCCTCCGCCGCCTGCTTGCCTCATTCTTTGACCGGTGAGTGACCAAGTACCTTGACCATGCAGTGTTCTAGTTGTGTTTAAATTGCATCCTTTGCTTAGCTAATGTACTCTGGATCCACCAAGATTAATGATGCTTTTCATTATCTTTTCAGCAACACTTTGGCAAATAGCTGTGGCACTGGGATTCGTTCCTCCACAAGTGACCCCAGCAGAAAGCCTTTGGATAGCAGGGTCTTGAATGCAGTAAAATGTGAGTTTGTGAATTATTCATTATTAACAGATGAAGAGTGAAGTCCTACATTTATCTGAAGTTGTAAGGTTATCAGTGAGAATATATGTACCTGTTACCTTAAGATATTAGATATATATTTAATATTGAGAAGGTTTTCCTGGGGTATTCTGGCTCTCCCGAATGACCAGCTCCCATCTTGTCCAAAAACAAACCCTGTTTTATATTTTTTCTAAAGGACATCAAAAACTATTGGAGCCCAACAATCTTCCCACCACTGCAATTGATGCTAGACATTTCAAGGACGCAGCTAAGAGATTTAGCATCATAAACGTACATCATCAGTAATTTGCGTTAATTAGCGCCTTTTAGTGGAGTAAACCATTTCAGACATGTGAGCATAACAAGGCAAAGGAAGAGATGTGGTGGGGTGACTAAAAGCATGGCCAAAGAAATGGGCTTTAAAGGGAACCTTGAAGATGGTGGGGAAGATGAAGTGAAGGACTTTAGGGAAGAAATTCCAGGGTGTGTGATTTGGTTTGCTGAAGACCTACAAGCCATTCAGGGGAATGAAAAATTTGGGGAATGGCCTGTACGTCTAAAGGTTTGAGGTTGGAAAGGTTGAAGACCTAGGGAGAAATTTTAACATACTAGCCTAACATTTGTAATTTGAAGTGACCTATTGTTGGCCAGTGAGGATCTGGGAGCAGTGATTGAAAATGGAGCTTCAACTTGGAGCTAGGCGGATGTGGGCAACAGATTTTTGAATGAGCTGAATTTATGGTGAGTGGTGGATGGGAGAATGACCAAGACATTTTTCAAATCTGTAGGTGATTAAAATGAGAGTAAATATCTGCATATCCACTGGTTCTTAGCAGCAGTAACTAGGATAATTGATGAAAAAGCATATCACTTTTGTTCCCAAACTTGAGTAATTTTATAACTAGAACCAATTGGTTAATATTACATCAAAGAAATGAAAAACTAAAATTGCATTGAACTTGGATTACTGCTGCATGGAACAGTCCCAAACCAGTTTAAATTGAAGTCCTAAAATTAGCAATGTTGGCAAAGTGGACAGCAAGCTTATTCCATCAATAAAGTTAAAATTATATAGGGACAGCTTAGCCTGGCAAGACATTGCTGTTCAAAGACTAAGTGATTGAAAATGACAGGTTAAGAAAATGGTGACACTCTGGTTCCGTTAAGCAAAATGATCCAAAGGAAAGTGTTCTCAACCAGAAGGGAAGTACAGAAATTGCTTTTGTACCTCCTGGCAGATATTTGAAAGTGCTTTTGAGATTTATAAAATTTTGAATGGACAAATGGCTATTTCTAAGCAGTACATTGAGCCCAAAAGTGATTGAGATTGAAGAGTCCGTAACCAGCTATTTAATTCAATGCGTGTTTTTTGCCAACTCCTTTTTCCCAATTAAGGCCTTGAGCAACCTTCTACAAACCTTACTCTCTCTGCCCCTCTTAGAACTCTTAAGAAAAATCTCTTGAACTTTTTAATTGAGTGCAGCCAATGATTGCATTATTGTGCACTTCCTGAGGAAATTCCCTAAACTGTGGAGGGAACCCTTGCCCAAGTACATTAATTTCTTCAGGTTTCAGAAGTCAAACCTCCAAAATAAGGTTGTGTGCCACACATTCTTACTATTGCTTGCAAGAATTGGTCTGTGCAAGTTTGTCGAATTCTGCCTTGTAGCGCAGAGATTCAGAACGTAAACATGTGGGACTGACTCCTCAAACAGCCACATCACCAAATATGTATATTTTAATATTTATATTTGTAGATTAAAGACTAAGTTTATTTCCCTGAAGCTTGGCTTGTTTACACTTGCAAGTGAACCTACCAAACTGAGAACTGCAGGGTTGGAGAATTGGAGAATGGCTCTTTTTTAAAAGTGTGCCCTTCCAAATAGCAATGTATCAGTAAATGTGCTTATCTTTTATACTGGAATTGAATCCAGTGTAGCCAGAAGTTCTCCAAGTGAAGTGATGAGTTCAGTTTGTTTGAATGTCGTGCTGTGAGTGGTAAGCACTTGAGTGCTCTTGCTATCGTACATGTACGGTAACATTAGATCAGAAGCTACCCTGATTTAGGTTGGGAATTAAAAGTTGGCATCTACTAATTCCCAATGAAGACTGAGTTATTTAAAAATACAGTCCCAACAGAATGCCCAGATGTGAAAATCTTTGAAGAATTTCAAGAAATAGAGATTTTGATTTAGACCGTGTTCACTGTGGCTCAGTTCATAGTCACAAGGTTCTGAGTTCAAGTCCCATTCCAGGGCTTGAATACAAAAATCCAGGCTGACACTCCAGTGTAGTAATAAGGGATTGTGGCACTATGCCAGCTTTCAGATGAGACATTATGCTGAATCCCCTCCGCCTGCATGGGTGGATGCAAAAGGATCCCATGACACGATTTTGAAGAGGAGTAGGGAATTATGGCCAGTGTGCTGGCCAATATTTATCTGTCAAGCAACATCACAAAAACAGATTATCTGGTCATTATTACCATGTGGGAGCTTGCTGTGCACAAATTGGCAGCCATATTTCCTACAATATAATAGTGACATTTTAATAAATCCTTAGTTGGCTGTAAAGCGATGGTCATGAAAAGTACTTCTACGGATACAAGTTTTGCTTAACTTTATAGAAAAACATTTTAAACTGAAACTGCTTTTACCTGCTAATCACAGTGGCTCAATTGTTAGCCCATTCATCTCCTGACAGGGTCCACATCCCTCTTACAGACATGAGAATACAATTTAGGCTGACAATTCAGTGCTGCACTGAGTGGGTGTTGCATTGTTTGAAGTGTCATCTTTTGGATGACATTCTATTATCTGTAACAAGGCACCTGCCTTGTCAGGTGGGAATAACAATCTCATGTCACTCTTGCAAAAAGCAAGGAATCTCTCCAGTGTTCTGAACAATATTTATCCCACAGCTACTATCTTTGAAATAGATTATATCTGATAAATAGTGCTGTTTGTTGGATCTTGCTATGTACAAATTGGCTGTTGCATCCACTTCTTTGATTCTAAAGTGCTTTAGAATGCCTTGAAATTGTCAAAAGTACTGTGTAAATTCCTGTTCTCGTGCTTTTGCAAGAATTGAAGCACTTTTCAATGTGAATCCTCTTATAAAATTGGTCATTTAATCTTAAACTTTTGATCCCAGTAAGCTTTAGTGTTTAGCATCATGTTAAATGCTACTGGTTCTCTGCAGGCAGATGGTAACATTTTGCGCAGTGGTTAATTTTTGCTTGAATTTGTTTTCGCAGTATATTGTCAGAATTTTGCTCCCAACTTCAAAGAAAGTGAGATGAATGTGATTGCCGCTGACATGTGCACTAATGCTCGACGGGTTCGCAAGCGCTGGCTTCCCAAGATCAAATCAATGCTGCCTGACGGGATGGAAGTGTACCGTACAGTTATCGGTGATGCGGGCGGTGGTGGCAGCTTGGAGCCGGAGCTCTATGGGACTGGGCCAACATTTGATCAAAGTAGTCAAGTTGAAAAGAGAAGTGACCCCGGGACTTTACTTGGAGAAAGAACAAACCCTGTAAGCTTAGATGTGGAGTCCCCCAAATCTGACCAGTCATGTGAACAAAACGAAATGGTGGAGTCGGTAATCAGAGAAGCCGCTGGTGCTAATATTTTGGCCCCTGACACGCCTGGCACAGGCCACACTTTTGATCAAGAGGAAGGTTCCTCAAACAATAGATCTGAAACGCCCATGCGCAAACTGGATGGAACGTATGCAGGGGCCTTGTGAAGATTTTCACTGCGGCCGAAAAGAAGCGCATCATGTTATTTGAAATGGCTTGCATGCATACTAACGCTCTCAACATTTGGCAGTGTTATTTAAGCCACTGACCTGTACCCGTTGCCTGAAAACGTAACTTTTATCCCACCTGTATACAGTATGCCATGAAGAAATGAAGACGACTTTATAACACTGAAACAGAACTTTCCAGTTCAATTCGTCTTATGGAGGCGACAACAGAATTTGCAGTTTCTCCCCATTGAAAGGCCTGAATGAGGAGCAACTGGGGGTGATTTGAAAGTTGCTTTTCATGATGGTAAACAGTGTCCAGATTATTTTAGCACTGTTGGTCCATTAACAAACTCTTAAAATGGAACTGACCTGCACATACAAAAACACACTAACTGTGATGGAATATGGGATCGTAAAGTATAATTTTTTTTAAAAGAAAAATTGTCCTCATCCTTGTGTCAATCTGGCTCACTCCCATACCGCTGTGGCCAAGTAAACTACTACAGTGTGTGCTAGCTTATCTAGCTGGAATTTAATATTTAATGTAATCCGACTGATTATATTTTTTCAGACATAAATATATATGTACATATATATAGATTTATGTATGTGTATCTATATATATCTATATATGTATATAATATATAAAGTGGTGTCATAAGAAGCGTGACTATGAAGCAAGCATTTTTTTAGCTGGTAAGTCTTGAAAAATATTCTGCTCATGTTTGCTGGTGATGTTTTGGGCATTTTACGGGTCAGAGGGCAGCAGTTTCAGGAAAGCAGCTTGGGCTTTAAACCTTCTCTTGTTTCTTAAAGTATGAAGTATTTACTGTCGGTAGGGGGTGGGGGGTAGGGTGGGAATGAGTCCAAACAGAATCTTAGAATCGAGCAAAGACTTGCGTGACCAAGGGTGTTTGCATGCTGTGACTAGACTGAGCATTGATCATGCTTAAGATGTAGATTATCATAAAATAATTCATAGATTGTAAACATGCAGAACCATGTGCCTTAGATATTTGATTTTTCCCGCCCCTCCCCAGAAAAAAAAAACCATTCTATTTGAACTGATTATTTTTGTGTGAAAGAGCACCCATAGTATTTAAGTGACTTAACAGTATTTATGTATAATACAGATCTGTTCACCAGTATGTGAATTTTCCAAATAGTTTCTGCTTTGTTTTAGTAAGCAGTGCTGTTAATAAGACTGTTAGCTAAATGCACTTTGCGGAAAATATTTTTGTTTTTCTTTTGACCAAACTGATCATTCCCTTGACAGATAGTCATTTTTAAATAGAAGTTGAAAGTGCCATTCGAAAGCTTGGCCATATATAAATAACCCTTGCAACTTGAACATTTTGCGATTACACTGTAACGATGCACTTTATCGTACATGCTAGAAGGTTATCAAAAATCCTCGTCAATCATCCTCTAATATAGTTAATATTTTCCTACTTTTTATTTTTGAGAAGGAATTGCCAAGTTAAGCAGCAACTAGACTTCTATCTGCATTACTAAAGCAGGAATATTTGTCCAAAACAGTAACAATGATGACATTGTCTGAAATGCACCTTCAGAATGCTGACTCTGTCATTGGTCCTCTAACATGATTAGATCCTTTCTTTTTCCAATTCATATGATTTGGTCAGAGTAGAATCATGGTTTAGATCCAGTGTATAATTTTCTCTCCTCCCCCACCTTCCTTCCCTCCCTTTAGAGGATCCATTAACTGTTTCCTGGATGTTAATCAATGCTTGCTTTTCTTTTAAAAAGGACCTATGCTTTTTACTCTGAGATAACCTATCCCTCTGGTACAATCTGTTAAGTTTTATGGTTAGCTTATTGATCTAGCACTGCCCTACTTTGCTCACCCCACAAGGCAACAGTTACCATCCCAAAATAAGAGTTTGTTTATTCTCCATCTTCCAATGTTCAGGAAACTACCAGAGCATTTACTACTTGCCTCTTCCTTGGTGCATTCAGACTGGGGATTGAGAGCACTGGGAAATCGATCTGCCCCCTCTGTCCTATTGCTGGTGTGACTGGGCAACCCAGTACTTTGGTTCTTTTTAAAGCCAAGTTAGTGTTCATATTGTAAATTACTGCAGCAGCATTGTGGCTGGCCGCTAGGGTTATTTCCATAGTATCTATTTTGTGATTGTGAAGCGGCCCTGTATTAAATACACTGTTCAGAAGCTTAAAAGGTTCCATTGGAGAATCAGTGGATTAAAAACAAGTACCAACTTTAATTATTCTCAGTGCTGTGCTTTCACATCTTTGTTATTTGAAGAAGATAAAAAGGAGAGCGCTGTGGACAGGTCCACTTCCTGTAACTGAACATTGTCTTCCCGTGGATTAAGATGGGTGCAGTTTTCACTAGATTGAATTTATCCACTGGCCGGCATGTTTTGGCTTGAACAAAACCCAGTCTGTAATTTTTCACTACATTTTGACTTAAGTCCTAAGCATGTTCTTCTTCAGAGTTCATTAAAGTGTGACTGGAACTGACATGCAAGTGTTAGAGCTTCGAAGTGGGTAGTACTGCATTCTGCAGGAGATGCACTGTGTAATCACAATGTATTAGTGAAAAGGAAGAGCTTCCTCAGCATTTCCAATTGAATTCCTCAAGCTGCAGTTCTCATTCTTGCTATGGGCATATCGGCCATTAGAACACTAAAGCCACAGGAGTAATGGGGTACGTCTATGGGTGGTGAAGAAGTCAAAAGATTAACTCCCGTTTCTCTCTCCACAGATGCTACCAGACCTACTGAGTTTTTCTTGTATGTTGTTTTTTATTCTTGCATAGATTCTCTTTCCTGTCTATCTTTCTTTAGTCCCTTGTTTCCATTCTACCTACTTCTCTCCTTTGCCCATACCCTCCGAAGAGCTAGAGATTAAACTAAGAGAATGATGGCATGTTTCCTTTGCTGTGTACTGACACATCTCTTCCAGCCCTAGTCACTAAGTCTTGCAGTAATTTTGCTTCTTTTGATTTCTTCCGTTCCTCCTATACATTCTCCTGACCAGCTTGTCAGACATGAGCATGCCATTGTCCAACCATGGCGAAGGCACATTTCAGGCAGTGGACTCAGACCTGAGCCTAATCCCTATGAAACCACCAAGCATGTTGTCAGAAGCTACAATTTGTCTGAGAATAAATGTGAAACTTCAATGTAAGATAAATTGAACAGGATATGGTTATATTTCAATGGAAGTTCCTACAAGTATAGACACTGAAATTTTTAAAAATGTGAGACTTCAATGCTTAGTATTTGCAGTAAACCATATCATCTAATTCATTGGTAAAGGATTAACTTCTAACTGGGGGAGTAAGTCATCTACTTTAATCTATCTCCAGTACAAGCTTCAGTAACTACAAATTAGTTTTTTTCCCATACTATGCTCCTAGTAACCATGGAAATGATAGGCCATGCAGCACCTTGCCATGAGCGCCACACTATTGAATTTCTTAATGTGGTGTCTTTTGGAGCACTGTAAAATGTTAATTGGCCCAGCCATTGGACCAACTGAGCAACTTTCAGATTTGTAGGGCCTAATTTGCAGAAATTTACTAAACTTTTTTTGTTTTGAAAGCTTTGGGGGGGAGGTTTCATGGTACTGAAAAGTTCAGTGATTACAGAGAAAGTATTAACCCCAATCAGACATCGTTCTGAAAAATACGTGAAATGTTGAAGTTTGTTTAGTTGGTTGTGGTTTTCTTAGAAGTGAGAGGCCTTTTTGTCTCCCCCATAATTGCTCCCTTTGGATTTAAACATCCTAGACACAGTGTGTGAAACATTCAATTTTTTTGAAGAAACACTTTTTTGGGGAAAAGATACTTTTTATGAGCTTACCTCCTGGATCAGGTGAGTGGCCTTGGGTTATGTTGAGACATGGGCAAGTGGCCTGAGTGAGGAGGTGAAAGGAGAGGCGGTAGTGTATACCACTCACTGGTATTTTGAATGTTCCCTGCGTTAAGGAAATTCCCTGTGCCAGAAGCTTTGAAATCAAAAGGTGCTTTCCCCTGTCTTCCCGAGCGGGTGCGATATCAGTTAATTCATAATCAGTCAGTATACCCTACCACCACAAATATCAAAGCCAGGATAAATGATGAAACTTGGCAAAATTGAATTATAAGTTGTCGTGTAGGACTTCAAAAGCTAATAAATATTGCAAAATCCAGTTTCTGGTATAGAAATATTCCTGGCTACTGTGCTGGAGTAATTTTGTAATTTTAACCTGCACACGAGCTTTTATAGGAACAGTTTCAATATATTGACTTTGGAAAGCAACCATTTGGAATGTAGTAGCTGCAACTGTAAATTTCATATCTTTGCGTTTTGACATAAGGGTTTTTAAAAACTCTTGAATCCCTACACTTTGGGGGAAAAAAAATCTAAAATAATTCTTTATTAAAATATACTTAAGTGTAGAGCGTGAGTGAAATTGCACTAGTTAGTGATGACAGTAACCAGACAGGAAAAGTAAAGTGACAGCTTCAAAACCTAAAAGAATCCCTGGTGTGAGGGGGGGAGGAGGAAGAAATCAAAAGGGACATCTTGATGCAGGAATTGGTGAGTCTGAGGTGTGTATCACTTGAATTATTTGTACCTAATGGTCAGACAGCTAGACCATTGAAGATGCTGTCAAGATGATCAGGATTTGCTGGTTTCAGCATGCCTAAGGCTCAAAAGCTGTCCTTTTTTTTAGTTTTCTGATAACTTTACAAATGATGATTCAGGGGCATGTTTTCACAGATGCTGCACAGAGCTGCATTTTTTTGCATTCAGTTGTGAGATATGTGATCTGATATTTTTAATCAAATATTTAACAAATCTCTCATACTTTTTTTCTTGAAGAGGTGCCAACCTGTGCACGTTATTTTTAGGCTTTCTTGCTCTACGTCAAGACATGTCGGATACTTCCCTTATTTAATCTCAAGGACTGATTTGTTTTAAAAAAAAATTAAAATCACAAAGGAAAGATGACTAATTGTTAATGGAGTCATTATATGTATACTATGTGCTAACCCTTGTAAGCGCCATTAAAAAAAAACCCCATGTGTTCCTAGAATTTCTCAATTCATAGGCCAGTAACTCTGTAATGCTGACCAGTGAACTCTGGGGTCTGTTGCCTCCATGCATTCAACAATTTCCAACAGGCAGCAGTTATATTCCTACAAACAGGCGAGAACAACTGGCCTGGTCAGGAAGGTAAATGTGATGGTATTCGACTCGAGGTTAAGGGAGTCTCTGACGATGAAATCCATTTTTGTAAGGACTTGTAATTATCCTCCCCATCTCCCTCAAAACTAAGTGGTTTGCTGATTTTGGTTTCTGATTTTTTTTTTAAGGCCCTTGTTCCCCAATGCTGGAATTATTGTGGATGCTTGCAGGCAGCAGTCACTGCATTTTGCTCTCAAACACTGATCACTAATGTGTGAATCGCTCTTTTTTTTGTGCAGTGATTGTTCTGACATTTTATTATTTTAAAGATACAACATAATGCTTTTGACTTCTAGATTGAGAATCACAGATGTTACTGATTTGAAAGTTTTTTTTTGTGTATTTTAAAAGTACTGTAGATCTAAGAAAATGACTGGTGTTCCCTGTTTGTAGTGGCGGAATGAAGGGGGTTTGTTTAAAACTGTTCCAAGAGTTGCATCATCTTGGTATGGAAGCATGAAATTATAACCCTGAATCTGCTCGACCCAGGTTTCGAATCCATCTGAACAGGGAAACTTGCAAGAGAGGGACGAAGTGGAGAAATCTCTCCAGACCTGCTGAATGAACAGGATCTGGTATGGTTAGCACAAAATGTAGTGAAATGCAAGCATTTACAGTTTAAGATTTTATCATGTTTGGTTGGTTTGCTGCTGAATTACTTTCCAGTTTCTTCCCTCTCCTCTCCCTCTTCCAGCTCCTACTCCTTATGTACCTGTAACAATTCAGTATCTTCCCAAATAGCCGTGTGAGAGCCTGAACATTGAGCGCTGGCGAATGTTGAGAAATCTCAGCCAGATCCTTGTTCCGATCCAGAGTGCAACAACTTTAGACTATGCGTTGCTGGACTTTCTATCTGATTATCTCCACCACTGCCCCCCAGCTGTGCTAATGTCAACTTGAATATTGTACCTGAGATCAGCCAACTTGGCACAGACCAAGCATCAAGCCATCCTTACCTGTCTGATCTGAGTGATCATCAGGCGAAATGGCATTGTGTACACTGGTAAATATTTTCAGAAAGCAAGTCTTTTGCATCTTTTAAAAATTGAGAGCCAAAAGGGACATGGTGGCACAGTGGTTAGCACTGCTGCCTCGCAGCACCAGGGACCCAGGTTCAGTTCCACCCTCAGGTGACTGTGGAGTTTGCATGTTCTCCCCATGTCTGCATGGGTTTCCTCTGGGTGCTCCGGTTTCCTCCCACAGTCCAAAGCTGTGCGGGTCAGGTTGATTGGCCATGCTAAATTGCCCCTTAGTGTCAGGAGGACTAGCTAGGGTAAGTATGTAGAGTTACGGAGAGAGGACTGGGTGGGATTATGGTTGGTGCAAATTCGATAGACCGAATGCCGCCCTGCAATGTAGGATTCTGTAATAAGCACCTGCTTAAAGGAGCAAAAGGAAAAACTGGTTAATAGAAATCTTCGGACAAAAGTTTATTACACTTCTCCCAACCAAAGAGTGCATTATTGTAATAAATCCAATATTCTGCATATCCAGTCAGCCTCTAAACCAAATCAATTTGATTGGAAAACCCTCAACAATAACTTAAGATCAATTTATTTTTTCTTTTAATACAAGCTGCATTCTGCATCCCTAGTGATATATCTATGGCAAATTTTATTTTAACACACTAACAAAAACATGTTTCCTGAAAATATAAGCTAATTAACAGCACACAGACGTCACTGTCACCTTGCACACTTATTTTCAGACCTTGCTCAGTCCCACCTGCCATAAAGTGTTTTCGCATACTCTGAGTAATGCCACAGGAGATCAGTTAATCTAGCAGTGTAAAGATTGGGCATGAATTTATGGTCACTTGTTACCTTTAACACACCAGTGCCAGTACGGAGGGGAGTGCCAGTAATTCATGTGTGATTTTAAACCGTTCTGCTCTCCAAGGTACACTTCAAGTACTCGGCTGTAGAGAGTTTTGGAGCATCTTGAGATTAGAAAAGGTGCTGTGTCAATCCAAATTCTTTGCTTTCCCCATCTGCAACAAGGAAGACTATTCCGTTTCGATGGAAAATTGTCTGCCTTCCAACTGATGCTCAGCACTAATGTCCATTTGTTTTTTCTTTTTGCTCTCCCTTGCCTTTTTGTAGTTTGTAAAGCAGAGCAACCAAACACGAAATCACAGCTTTAAGCGTGACACAACTGCAGAAATCTTTCTGCGCCAAAGTAAATACAATAAGGCCTTGAACTTGTCTTAGCAAACTGTCAGGTTGAAATATTGTTCCATGTTCCTATGCCCTTCTCTCTGACAAAAGCTGGGAAGGGTGTTCAGTATGCAAAAAGGAGAGTTTGTTGAGATTAGCCTGACCCGCTGCAGGTTTGTAAAAATGTGAGTTTTAATTTTTAAATGACGCTGTAAAATGTCTGAGCCATTTCAACACATTTGCACCTTTTTGAATTCTATGAAAGATTGTATTGGTAGAGCTGCCTTACTGAAAATGGCGCTGTTGGGACTGTTACCTCCAGCAAGATGACTGTTAAATTCTGGGACTGTTTCTAGACTTGGCCAAGATATAATGTGTTCAATAAAAGTAACACACTTGTACTGTTTTTATGTCTACTCTCATGTTTTTGTCTGTTCAGTGTTTTCTTCAGCCTGTAAAACTTTGTTACTGGATTTCTTATAAATTAACAAGGATGTGAAGATGCTGGCGCTGGTCTGGGTAGGCACAGTAAGTAGCCCCTCAACACCAGGCTAAAATCCAACAGGTCTGTCTGGTAGTATGAGCTTTGAGTGCTGCTGCTTCAGGTGAGTGCAGGATTTGCGGCCTTCACGAGACATAACAATGAGTCACTGAGCAGAAACTGAGCCAAGTTTTGCACACAGGAGGATGGCCTCAACCGGGATCTTGGGTTCATGTCACACTATCTGTATCCCCATGACTTGCCTGGTCTTGCAAAATTTCACTAACTGTCCTGGCTTGAGACAATTCACATCTTTTAACCCGTGCTTAACCTTTTGTCCACTCGCATTGTCTGCATCTATAAAGACTTGATTACCTGTTAAGATTCATATTCCAATCATTATCTTGTAATTTTAGTTTGTGTCTATATATGCCCTGTTTGTGAAACAAATCCTGCACTCACCTGAAGAAGGAGCAGCACTCTGAAAGCTTGTGCTACCAAATAAACCTGTTAGACATCAACCTGGTTGTGAGACTACTTATTGTGCCATAAATTAACAAACTCAACACCATTTGGGGCAAAGCAGCTTGCTTGATTAGTATGCTGTGCGTTATCTTGAGCTTTACCTCCTTCACTAGTGGAGCACCGTGGTTGCAATGTGTACCATCAGTGAGATGCAACACGGCTTCTGCAACACCTTCCAAACTCAGGACCTTTATTCCTTTTAAGAGCAAGGGTAGCAGGAACATGGCCACATCATCACATGCAAGTTCCCCTCCCAAGTTTCACATCATCCTGACATAGAAATATCTGCAGTTACTACTTCATTCTCACGAGCCTCTATAGGGCAATATGTGACGGACAATAAATACTGGCTTTGCCACTGATGCCCACATCTCATGAATAACTAATTCCTCTGGATTTAAAAAAAAATTATATACGTTTCTTTGTGGCTTTTTACCTCCCAAAAATGCCAATTTTTTTCAGACTTAGAATTTGCCAATATGATAACTGGTCATTATGTTGACAGTTGATATTTCACTCCTCTCCAAACCAGAAGGTTGTGTTCTTACTATTCATTTGTGGGATGTGGGTGTCACTGGCTAGCCAGCATTTATTTCCCATCCCTGGTTGCCAGTTGAAAGTCCACCGCATTGCTGTGGCTCTGGAATTGCATGTAGTCCAGACCAGGTAAGGATGGCAGATTTTCTTCCCTAAAGTACACTAGTGAACCAGGTGGGTTTTTCCAACAATTGTTTCACAGATGTCAGTAGATTCTTAATTCCAGATTTATTTTATTGAATTCAAATTCCACTACCTGCCATGGCAGGATTCAAACCTAGGTCTCTAGAACGTTAGCTGAGTTCCTGGATTAATAATCTAATGATAATACCACTAGACATTGCTTCCCCGTTCAAACCCACTCCAGAGTACAAAAGTGAGACTAACCCTACAATGCAGTACTACAGGAGTGCCGCACTGTCAGACATGCTGTCATTGGAATGAGATATTAAACTGTGGACCCTCCTGTTCTCTGTCAGATATTAAAGCTCCAGTGGAAATATTGGAAGAACAGTGAACTAGATGTGCTGGTCAGGGGCATCAGATGCCTTTATCAACATTTATTCCTCAGCCAGCATGAGAATATTGTCTCCTTGCTGGTAGAACCTTGCTATCTGTTGTAGGAAAAATGTTAGAATCCGTGATCAAGGAGAAAATAGCGAGGCATCTTGAGAATTGTTTGGTAGAGCAGACGCAGCACGGTTTCGTTAAGGGGAAGTCGTGTCTGACGAATTTATTGGAGTTCTATGAGGATGTGTCTAGGGCGTTGGATAGAGGAGAGCCGGTGGATGTGTTTCTTGATTTTCAGAAGGTGTTTGACAAGGTGCCTCACAAGAGGTTATTACAGAAGGTCAGGGGGCATGGAGTTGGGGGTAGGGTGTTAGCGTGGATAGAGGATTGGTTGTCAAATAGGAGGCAGAGAGTGGGGGTCAATGGGTGCTATTTGGATTGGCGGTTGGTGACTAGTGGAGTGCCCCAGGGGTCGGTGCTGGGGCCTCAGCTATTCACCATTTATATAGATGATCTGGAGGAGGGAACCGAGTGTATGGTGTCGAAATTTGCTGATGACACCAAGATTGGTGGAATGGCAAATTGTGCAGAGGGTGCGGAGAGTCTGCAGAAGGATCTAGATAGGCTGGGCGAGTGGGCCAGGAACTGGCAAATGGAATTTAGTGTTGGCAAATGTGAGGTTGTCCACTTTGGTAGGAATAATGGTAGGAAGGACTATTACTTATGTGGCGAAAAACTGCAGCATGCGACGGTGCAGAGGGACCTCGGGGTCCTTGTGCATGAGTCGCAAAAACCCAGCCTGCAGGTGCAGCAGGTGGTCAGGAAGGCAAATGGGATGCTGGCCTTCGTAGCGAGGGGGATTGAATATAAAAGTAGGGAGGTCTTGCTGCAGCTGTATAGGGCACTGGTGAGGCCGCAGCTGGAGTACTGTGTGCAGTTTTGGGCGCCGCACTTACGCAAGGATATTTTGGCCTTGGAGGGAGTGCGGAGGAGGTTTACTAGGCTGATTCCGGGGTTGAGCTATGAGGAGAGGCTGAATAAACTAGGTTTGTACTCGTTAAAGTTTAGAAGAATGAGGGGAGATCTCATTGAGATGTATAAGATGTTGAATGGGATGGAAAGGATAGAGGTGGAGAGGCTCTTCCCGCTCAAAGGACAGTAGGACTAAAGGGCACAACCTCAAGATAAGGTGGAGGGAGGGTGGTTTAGAAACAAAGTGTTAGAATTGATTAATATTTCCTTCCCTTGTGCAAGAGTGCTGAGACCATATACAGCACCATCTCTCACACATTCGGGATCAAACCTCACTCCACTGACATGCAAGGGATCAAACTTCACCTGCATGTGTGTGTGTGCACAGCACCACACACAAACACGCTTGGGATCAAACCTCACCCCCAAACATGCACTTGGGATCAAACCTCACCACATGGCTCATTGACTGGATAAATAGGGCTAGCTTAAAAAGCTAGAGGAAAAGTACTAGTGGAAGTAGGTCAGTTAGTGTCTTAAAGATTGGTTTAAGTGAAACTCTAGAGCCTCACCCACAATGTTAGGTGATCACTCAGTTTCAGAAGTTGAGACCTGTTATACATTTCTAGCTTTCTCTCTTTCCAGGGTTATTGAAAATCTCTGCGTCATTTGTGAAGCGCTTTTTCAGTATTTAGGATTTTCTTGAATGTAAATTATTAAATGTGTCCAACGCCCAAATTTGTAAAGGACTTGAAGCTGCACTGGTGGTCCCGGCAGCAATCACATCTGGTATTCAAATACAAAGATCCTATTCTCTGTCGGGTACTCAGCTTTACAGGTGCTGATTTGAGTATTACCACTGGAGTAGTAATTTGACAGAGGTCCAATTGTACAAAAGTAAAATAACTGGCAAAGGGAGGTTTGGTGTCAAATCAAAAGTGATTGTAATTATTGGTAGTTAAGATGCTTGCTTGTGCAACAACAGTTTGCATTTATATAGCATCTTTTAGTGTAGTCCCAAAGTGCTTCACAGGAATGTTGTCAAATAAAATTCAATTCAGAGCCATGGACAGAGATGGTGAGACAGGCAACCAGAAGCCTGGCCACAGAGAAAGGGGGTTTTGGAGTATCCTCTTCGTGGAGGGGGCAAGGCATTGAGGTTTAGGAAGGGAATTCTAGTGCTTGGAGCCCAGGCAGCTGATGACCAATTAGGGATGCGTGGGAGGCCAAAATTAGAGGAATGCAATGATCTTGGGAGGCTTGTAGGGCTGATGGAAAGTTTGAATGGGGGAAGGGAGCTCATGGAGCGATTTGGAAATGTTGATGAGAATTTTAAACATATATACAGACCAAGATTAAATGACATGGATGACTGAGTAGGATTTGGTGTAAATTAGGGACGTGAGTGAGAGCAGAGCTAGAGATGGCACAGTGGTTAGCACTGCTGCTTCAGCACCAGGGACCTGGGTTCAATTCTGACCTCACGTCACTGCCTGGCTGGAGTTTACACATTCTCTCTATGCCTGCATGGGTTTCCTCCCACAGTCCAAAGATGTGCAGGTTTGGTGGATTGATCCTGCTAAATTGCCCCATAGTGGCAGGGAGATTGGTAGAGTAAATACAAGGGGATAGGGCCGGGATGGAGCTGTTGGTGTAGACTTGATGGGCCAAAAGGCTGCCTTCTATAATGCTATGATGTAAAAGAATCAACATATACTACTGTGACGATTCATCTTTATAAATATGACATTTTCTAGTGGTGCTTTGTGGGATTCTGTTCATTGTAACCAGTCTAAACAAGTTTTAACAGGACACTGCTACAGAGGACAGCAGAGGCAAATCCAATTCCGTCCTTATCCGATGGATTGAGAACAGGGAGGGGGTGCTTGGCCTTTCCTAGACCAGGACACATTCCGGTTGGATTGATAAGTTTGTGTCTAAGTGAATTCTCCACAAGCAAGCTTTTAATCACCTTATTGCTTCCTGATTCATTTTCGATGTTTTGTTGTGTGAGAAACTTGGCACATTTTTGCACAAATGACGTAAGTTGCTGCTCATTGCTAGGGCCTCGAGCAAATTGTGTCCCTATTGATATCCCATTGAAGAACTTTTGATAGGGTTTCCTATCGTTGGATGCTCTGAAAGCAGATGAGTAAAGTTTAGGGATTCAACCGGGCTGGTTATGACTATGGGAAGAATGCACAGACTCTCGATGAATCCGTGAACCCTTCCACTGTAAGAGAAGAGGATAGTGCCATCACAGCACAAGACAACTATATTAAAAAAAAAGCAATGGGATTGGCACTTGAGGCAAATAAACTTGCAGAGCCGCATGGGCTGCATGCGAACTGCGGGACAGTGGATTGCTCTGCTGGAGAGCTGGCATGCACTCGATGGGCCGAATGGTGGCCTGTGCTGTAAATGACTCTCACCTGGCAAGGAACTGATTCACTTCCTACGTGGGATCCTATCAATAGCTAAGTCGCAAACAAATTTGCTTACGTTGAGCATCCAATTAAATATTTTTGGCTGAAATTAGAACTTTGTGCTAATTAAATATGACACTGCAATCTTAAGAAATTTTTTTTCAGATTAATTGGTACGTGCAGTGACTGGAAAAATGCCACGTCATCCATTTAGTCTCAAACTATGTCTTCATTCCTGCTCATTAGCCAGGGCAACACTGCTGATAAAGTATTTGCACAAAAGTCTATAGAGAAACTCTAGAATCTAAGGTTTAGATTCCTTCAGTACCAGTAACTTTGGCTGGAAATACCTGAATTCAGCCCTCATTAGGAACAAAACTCTGCTTCGACCAAGTGCTTCCGGTGAGTAAGTAGATTGTCTCTCACAAGTACAAGTGTCTTAATCTACCCCTGGATCAATGATGAGCAACCTAGGTTGGTGAGTGGGCTGCATGAGTGGCCCTCCTTCATCTCAGTGGGCTGCAAGGTTGAAATCACCCTTGTTCACCAGCCATGACCCCATGAATCAGATTAAATGAGTTGTAGAGAAAGCTTAAACCATTCTTCTGGCAATAGAACTGTCAGCTTCAAATTGGTAAAAACAAAAATATTTACGCTTTGGGCACAGAGGGAGTGCGTGCCTCTCGCAGTCAATGTGGTGAGCAGTCAGCACCCACCTCACTTTGCTTGATGTGCATATCACTGTACTCATCCTGCTAGGAAAAGAAAAGTCATAAATACTGGAATCTGGCAACTCCCCCATTTGGGGGGTGGGGGGGGTGTTGGTGGTGCTGGGTAGCATGGTGGCACAATGGTTAGCACTGCTGCCTCACAGGTCCAGGGAGCTGGGTTCAATTCCTGGTTTGGGATGGTGTGGAGTGTGCCTCGCTAAATATTTTTAAGACGCGGGTTGATGGGTTTTTGATAAGAGAGGGGACTAAGGGTTATGGGGAGAGGGCGGGAATGTGGAACTGAGCCATGACAGATCAGCCATGATCTTATTGAATGGCGGGGCAGGCTCGAAGGGCTAAATGGCCTACTCCTGCTCCTATTTCTTATGTTCTTATGTCTGTGTGGGTTTCCTCCACGTGCTCTGGTTTTGTCTCGCAGCCACCTGACGAAGGGACAGGCTGTCCCGAAAGCTTGCGGCTTTTGCTACAAATAAACCTGTTTGGACTTTAAACTGGTATTGTGGGATTTCTTTCTGTTTTACCCCAGTCCAACGCCGGCATCTCCACATCATTCCTCTCGCTGTCCAAAGATGTGGATATTAGGTGGATAGGCCATGCTAAATTTTCTCCCTCAGTGTACCTCATTAGGTGCTGGAGTGTGGTGACGAGGGGATTTTCACAGTAACTTCATTGCGGGGTTAATGTGAGCCTACTATGGCAGTAATAAATAAACTTTGCAGTCAATGGCCTTGTGGGCCAGACTCAATAGCCTGATGGACCACATGTTGCCTGCTACCACTATAGATCATTACTGGCTCGCAATGTCACTCAACTACTAAAGAAAAGAGAAAAGCTAACTGCTCTGGGGCCGAGTTTAAAATCTACTCCTTTGCATATAGTGGATTTAACTTGTGCGTGCATACTTTTCTCAATTATAGTATACAACTTGTATAATATCTTCAATGAAGTAAAATGCCCCAAAGTACTTGACAACTGTAATCAGACAAAAGTTGGGGTGAGTTTTAAGGAGCGCCTTCAAAGGAGGAAGTTCGGAAAGGAATTATAGGGGAGCAATTCCCGACCTATTAGCACAGTGGTTAGCATTGCTGCTTCTCAGCACCAGTATTAAGGGCAGCATGATTAGCACTGATGCCTCACAACACCAGGGACTGGAGTTCAATTCCTGGCTTGGGTCATTGCCTGTGCAGAGTTTGCACATTCTCCCTGGGTCTGTGTGGGTTTCCTTCGGGTGCTCCAGTTTCCTCCCACAGTCCAAAGATGTGCAGGTTAGATGAAATGGCCATGATAAAATTCTCCCCCAGCGTACCCGAAAAGGTGTTGAAGTGTGGCGGTTAGGGGACTTTCACAGTAACTTAATTTCAGTGTAAATATAACGCCTACTTGTGACTAATAAATAAACGTTAACCTGTGATGATCTCTGACCACATATAGCCTTTGGTAGGCTGCTAGTTTGCCAGCAACAATGATGCTGGTTTGTAGGTGAGATGGGGTTTTAAGAATCCTGCTGTTACTAGCTGATACCAGATTAATGGATTTACAAACAGGATTCTGTGTGAAACTGAAGAATGTGGCAAAATAGAGGCAGACTCTGTTCCGTGTGGTGGCCGTTTTACCCTCATTTAAGGAAATGAGGTAAGGGCCATGATGTAAATTTCAAACTAATCTTTTGCGGAAAGAAAAATGCAATTCTTAAGAACAGGGACCAAAAACAGCAAAAGTCAGCAAAACTGATCAGCCTGTGCTTGAAAGGGCAAGCGGGTACAATGTGTGCAGCACGCACCACCACAACGGCAGCATTGAAAACCTCTCGCTGTACTTCAGACACAGACTTGTACATTTCCTCTCTCATATAAAAGGCCAATGATTGGCTGAGTCTAACCAGTGCAATTATTAAAATTCCCTTTGTTTAGTCTTGGAGATGTCGCGGTGCTTGAAGGAAAATTGCACAGTCTTGTGCTAGTTTGTGGTAAAGGTAGGTTTAAGCTTGATTATTTATTAGCGTCACAAGTAGGCCTACATTAACACTGTGATGAAGTTACTGTGAAAATCCCCTAGTTGCCACACTCCGGTGACTGTTCGGATACACTGCTTTAGTAACAATAGGGGATACTGGCTGCAGACAGCATGGTTCCGATAAAATGCCAGGGACCACTCAAAACATTCTGCAGAGAAGTGTGAATAAAATACAGTTCTTAAAGACACAGCTTGTCACAGTGGTCATTTTGTGACACCCATTTGCGCAGCCAATGCCCCTAACCAGCATGTCATTCAGGCAGTGGGAGGAAACCAGAGCACCCTGAGAAAACCCATGCAGATAACTTGCAGACTCTACTTTAAACACCTCTACTTTCTCAGAAGACTAAGGAAATTTGACATGTCAGTAACGACTCTCACCAACTTTTATAGATGCACCATAGAAAGCATTCTTTCAGGTTGTATCACAGCTTGGTATGGGCTCCTGCTCTGCCCAAAACCACAAGAAACTACAAATGGTTGTGAATGTAGCCCAATCCATCATGCAAACCAGCCTCCCATCCATTGACTCTGTCTATACTTCCCGCTGTCTCGGCAAAGCAACCAGCATAATTAAGGACCCCGGATATTCTCTCTTCGGTCAGGAAAAAGATACAGAAGTCTGAGGCCAGCTACCAACCGACTAAAGCACAGCTTCTTCCCTGCTGCTGTCAAGGCCTTTGAATGGACTTACCTTGCATTTGTTGATCTTTCTCTACACCCTAGCTACGACTGTAACACTACATTCTGCACTCTCTCCTTTCCTTCTCTATGAATGGTATGCACTGTATGTTAATTCATGTGACAATAATAAATCAACGACTCCTTACAGATGGTGACCCAATCTGGGAATCGAACCTGGATCCCTAGTGCTATGAAGCAGCAGTGCTAACCACTGTGCCACCGTGAAGTAAAGGTCACCCTGTTAAGCCAGAGAGAAATTAAATGGAGCCAAAAACTGAGATATAGTAAAATTGTAGTTTCTAGATAAGTTTGTGCATTTCTATGGCAGCGACTTGGTGCCCAGGCTGGGTCACTGGAACCCATAACACAAGTCCCATGACGGAAATCCACACTAAACACAGGGATCACAACTAACAGGCACACGCTCCAATTTTCCTTCAAATACGTCAACATCTCTGTGAGAAAACAAGAGGAGATTTTAACCAATTCTACTACATCCCATATTCACTGAGGCATCCAACCTTTCGGCTCTTAATATTGCTGCAGCTGATCACAATGCACGCATTGTGCATCATGCAAATATGGCATGAACTTGGTATGATGTGTGATTTGCATAATGCACAGTGGCATTTGTTCAGAAGAACAACAGCTCAGCAAGTTTAACATTGAAATTAGTTGCGGTTCTGGCCATTTTAGCATTCAGAAGTCACTCTTTTTACAGCGGCTTAATTTTCCAAAGGGGAAAAAAAATCACATTCAGAGGAAAGGTCGCAATTGGGATAGCCAATTTAAACCTGAGTAAAGTCATTTTTTAAAAAAATGAAGTCCCAACTATATCGTGCTGCAAAGTAGGACAGTCAGGTGTGTATTCTTGGAACAATCAGATGAATATCTTGTTGGCTCTTCCTCTCCGCTTTGATGTTCTACATGCCTAATCAGTCACTGGAAACCACAATGGAGTGTTCGAAGTTTAACCAGTAAATGAACTTGGGTTGTTAAAAATTGCTTGATTTGTGATGGCCATCAGCAAGGCCAATGCATCTAACCAGTGTGGCTTTTGGATTGTGGGAGGAAACAGGAGCACCCAGAGTAAAGCACGGTAGCGCAGTGGTTAGCACTGCTGCCTCACAGCACCAGGGACTCGGGTTCGATTCCCATCTTGGGTCACTGCCTGTGCAGAGTCTGCACATTCTCCCCGCGTCTGCGTGGGTTTCCTCCGGGTGCTCTGGTTTCCTCCCACACTCCAAAGATGTGTGGGTTAGATTGATTGATCATGCTAAATTGTCCCTTCGTGTCAGGGGGTGTTCAGTAGGGTAAATACATGGGGTTACATGGATAGGGGCTGGGTGGGATTGTTGTCGGTGCTGGTTCGATGGGCTGAATGACCTTCCCCTGCATTGTAGTATCCTCTGATTTACTCCACAATATGGAGCTGAAATGGTGTTAGTTGTGCTCAATGAGTCAGTACATGTATAATGTGACAGGGCAGAGAAATGTACAGACCAGGTAGGTCCCACATTCAATTTGTAGTCTTCTTATTGTACACAGGCAAGGTAGAAATGTACTTCAGTGTCTGATAGAATGGGAGTTGCACTAACGTATATTACTGTCTGGGCCTACTGATCCAGTGGCCTAAATTAATGATCTGGAGACATTAATTCGAATCCCACCTCAGCAACTGAGGAATTTAAAATAGATGCAGAACAAAATGTTGCATCAGTAATGGTGACCATAAAAACCCATCTCCCTTCACCAAAGTTCTTCAGGGAAGGTAGTTACCTGCTTGGACTTTTGTGTGTCTCCACACACATAAGAAACATAAGAAATAGGAGCAGGAGTAGGCCATCTAGCCCTTCGAGCCTGCCCCGCCATTCAATAAGATCATGGCTGATCTGTTGTGGCTCAGTTCCACATTCCCGCCCTCTCCCCATAACCCTTAATCCCCTCGCTTATCAAAAACCCATCAACCCGCGTCTTAAAAATATTTAGCGAGGCAGCCTCCACCACTTCAACGGGCAGAGAATTCCAGAGATTCACCACCCTTTGAGTGAAGAAGTTCCTCCTCAACTCTGTTCTAAACTGCCCCCCCTTTATCTTGAGGCTGTGCCCTCTAGTCCTACTGTCCTTTCTGAGCGGGAAGACCCTCTCCACCTCTAACCGATCCATCCCATTCATCATCTTATACGTCTCAATGAGATCTCCCCTCATCCTTCTAAATTCTAACAAGTACAGACCCAGTCTATTTAGTCTCTCTTCATAGTCCAACCCCCTCATCTCCGGTATCAGCCTAGTGAACCTCCTCTGCACTCCCTCCAAGGCCAAAATATCCTTCCACAAGTGCGGCGACCAAAACTGCACACAGTACTCCAGCTGCGGCCTCACCAGTACCCTGTACAGTTGCAGCAAGACCTCCCTGCTTTTATATTCTATCCCCCTCGCTATAAAGGCCAGCATTCCATTCGCCTTCTTGATCACCTGCTACATCTGCAGACTGGGTTTTTGCGACTCGTGCACAAGGACCCCCAGGTCCCTCTGCACCGTAGCATGCTGCAGCTTTTCACCCTTTAAATAATAATCCCTCCTACTATTATTTCTGCCAAAGTGGATAACCTCACATGGCTAACTCTTAACTACCCGCTAAAATGGATGAGCAAGCTACCATCTTGAACGTAATGGAGAGCAATTAGGAATGGAGAGAATGCTGGCCTTGGGGGTGGTGCCCACATACCACAAATGAATAAAAGATACTCTCCATCCTTGGTGGGAAGCGAGTGCATTGGTGTAGACAAGATTGGTTGAGATTTTGCCCTCCCTTCAAGTGAGCCTCCCTGCTGCCATTTGTTGCACAATCTCGAACACCAAGCCCAGTGGTAAGGGTCATGTGTGCCAGTGAAGGAAACACACGTGAAAGCCCACTGGTGCCACAGCACATGTGGCTGCTGCCTTCAAACCAAAGAAAAGATGTAAAGAGAAAGAAAGGTTTGCATTTACAGAGCACTTTTCACAACTTCATCCCAAAGCACTTTACAGCCAATGAAGCACCTCTGAGCAATGTGGAATCCCTAGAGTGCAGAGGCAGGCCATTCGGCCCATTGAGTCTGCACTGACTCTCTGACAGATGATCTTACCCAGGCCCTATTCCCGTAACCCCACATATGTGCCCCGCTAATCCCCTTTACCTGAACATCTTGGGACAGTAAGGGGAATTTAGCATGGCTGATCCACCTAACCTATTCATCTTTGGATTGTAGGAGGGACCTGGAGAAAAACCGTGCAGGCACAGGGAGAACATGCAAATTACACCTAGACAGTCACCCAAGGCCAGAATGCCCTTCCTTGCTCTGCGAAGCACCAGTGCTAACCATTGTGCCACCGTGCAGCCACACTGCTGCTCATCCATGTCAGAAATGCAGCAGCTAATCTGCACACAGCAAGATCCCACAAGCAGCAATGCGATGACCAGAAAGTGTGTTTCTGTGATGTTGATTGAAAAATAAATATTGGCCATCAACACTTGCTCCTCCTTAAAATAGTTCCATGAGATTTTTGGCATCCATTGGAGACGACAGATAGTCTTGGTTTTAATATGTCATCTGAAAATGCTACACATATGTCATTGACAGTGATACACACCCTCAGTCCTGCACCCAAATTTTTGCACTCTACTCTCAGATGGACATGCAGTCACCTTGCTCAGGAATTTCAATCAGTGTTAAAACCCTATAGATATTTGATTTGAATTTGGTTTGATTTATTATTGTCACATGTATTAGTATACAGCGAAAAGTATTGTTTCTTGCATGCTATACAGACAAAGCATACCATTCATAGAGAAGGAACGGGGAGAGAGTGCAGAATGTAGTGTTACAGTCATAGCTAGAGTGTAGAGAAAGATCAACTTAATTCGAGGTAAGTCCATTCAAAAGTCTGATGACAGCAGGGAAGAAGCTGTTCTTGAGTTGGTTGGTACTTGCCGTCAGAATTTTGTATCTTTTTCCAGATAGGAGAAGGTGGAAGAGAGAACGTCCGGGGTGCATGGGGTCCTTGGTTACGCTGGCTGCTTTTCCAAGGCAGCAGGAAGTGTAGACAGAGTCCATAGATGGGAGATTGATTTGCATGATGGAATGGGCTACATTCATGACATTTTGTGGCTATTGTATCATGGATCACTCTTTTAGAGACTGAGGGAAAGATGTACACAGGGCTGGTATTTTGAAAGATGCATCTTGCCAATAAATCCAAAGTTGAGCATCTTGGCCACAAATGAGTGTAGGGTGTCGAAATTTGCTGATGACACCAAGATTGGGGGAAAGGCAAATTGTGCGGAGGGTGTGGAGAGTCTGCAGAAGGATCTAGATAGGCTGGGCGAATGGGCCAGGAAATGGCAAATGGAATTTAATGTTGGCAAGTGTGAGGTGGTCCACTTTGGTAGGAAGAATGGTAGGAAGGACTATTACTTACGTGGCGAAAAACTGCAGCAGGCGACGGTGCAGAGGGACCTCGGGGTCCTTGTGCATGAGTCGCAAAAACCCAGCCTGCAGGTGCAGCAGGTGGTCAGGAAGGCGAATGGGATGCTGGCCTTCATAGCGAGGGGGATTGAATATAAAAGTAGGGAGGTCTTGCTGCAGCTGTATAGGGCATTGGGTGAGGCCGCAGCTGGAGTACTGTGTGCAGTTTTGGGCGCCGCACCTGCGCAAGGATATTTTGGCCTTGGAGGGAGTGCAGAGGAGGTTTACTAGGCTGATACCGGAGTTGAGGGGGTTGAGCTATGAGGAGAGGCTGAATAAACTAGGCTTGTACTCGTTAGAGTTTAGAAGAATGAGGGGAGATCTCATTGAGACGTATAAGATGATGAATGGGATGGATAGGATAGAGGTGGAAAGACTCTTCCCGCTCAAAAAAGACAGTAGGACTAGGGGGCACAGCCTCAAGATAAAGGGGGCGCGGTTCAGAACGGAGTTGAGGAGGAACTTCTTCACTCAAAGGGTGGTGAATCTCTGGAATTCTCTGCCCGTTGAAGTGGTGGAGGCTGCCTCGCTAAATATTTTTAAGAAGCGGGTTGATGGGTTTTTGATAAGAGAGGGGATTAAGGGTTATGGGGAGAGGGCGGGAAAGTGGAACTGAGCCACGACAGATCAGCCATGATCTTATTGAATGGCGGGGCAGGCTCGAAGGGCCAGATGGCCTACTCCTGCTCCTATTTCTTATGTTCTTATGTTCTTATGTTCTTATGTCCTTGGCTAGTAATAAATATTTAAATGCTCTTTATGAGAATAATTTTTAAAGCCACCTTTCCACCCATCTGATTGATTTGAAGGCTCTTGATAATTATGTTGAGTACAAGACAAAACTAGTCTTTGTCTAACTACCTCACCAATTCGGGTGACAGTTTTTAAAATTATTATTCATTCATGGGACATGGGCATCGCTGGTTGGCCAGCATTTATTGCCCATCCCTAGTTGCCCTTGAGAAGGTGGTGGTGAGCTGCCTTCTTGAATCACTGCAGTGGGTTGACCCACAATGCCGTACGAGAGAGAATTCCAGGATTTTGACTGAGCGACTGCGAAGGAACAGCAATATATTTCCAGTCAGGATGGTGAGGGGCTTGGAGGGGAACTTGCAGGTGACGGTGCCCCTGTTGGATAGGGTGAGGATGGGGGGCAACAATTGTCCAATGGGTAATGGAAAGCGTTGGCCATAGGTTCAGCGCCTGGGTTATCTACCAGTCATCAATGCTGGAAAATACTCTTGTGAAGGTTAAGAGGATCTGCTGTGATCTTACCAACTCTGCCTCCTCCATGTCGCAGAAACTCGCCAACATCTGCTGTGTCAACCCACATGTAGAGAATGGGACATGGGTGAGGTTCTGGATGGTGGCGACCAGCTTATGAAATGGGCTTTGCACAGGAGGAAGCTACTTTCAGGGGTTTTCTTGTCGAAGCCTTGGAGGGATTTGATAGTTTCCGAGTTCTGGCTCCATGTTTTGAAGAGCGATCGGTTATAAGGAACGGTTGAATGGTGTTACTGGTGTAACGGGCAATAATCCAGAATAACGCTGGAATCCTACAATTCTGAGGGCGGTATTATTTATTCTCCAATGTTGCTCTTGTAATCCAAACAATGAAACTTTAAAACAATCTTACAAATGCTCAGAAATTGATAATCCTTCTTGAAAGGATCTTCTAGTCAGTGCATGGAGTGAATATGTTGCCCAATGCAACTGAGATGGGTTTGCTCTGCAGAGTGAATCCTGATATTTTTGGTAGTTTGTGTATATTATGTGTGTTTGTCATTGTACATGGCTCCGTGCATCTCTGCTTGTATATTCAACAGCAAGCTTGACTTGTTCTTAATGGAGGCGGCGGGGGGTGAGTGTGGAGGGGGAAGGGGGAGTGTGGAGGGGGAGGGGGGAGTGTGGAGGGGGAGGGGGAGTGTGGAGGGGGAGGGGGAAGTGTGGAGGGGGAGGGGGAAGTGTGGAGGGGGAGGGGGAAGTGTGGAGGGGGAGGGGGAAGTGTGGAGGGGGAGGGGGAGGGGGGAGTGTGGAGGGGGAGGGGGAGGGGGGAGTGTGGAGGGGGAGGGGGGAGTGTGGAGGGGGAGGGGGGAGTGTGGAGGGGGAGGGGGGAGTGTGGAGGGGGAGGGGGAGGGGGGAGTGTGGAGGGGGAGGGGGAGGGGGGAGTGTGGAGGGGGAGGGGGGAGTGTGGAGGGGGAGGGGGGAGTGTGGAGGGGGAGGGGGGAGTGTGGAGGGGGAGGGGGGAGTGTGGAGGGGGAGGGGGGAGTGTGGAGGGGGAGGGGGGAGTGTGGAGGGGGAGGGGGAAGTGTGGAGGGGGAGGGGGAAGTGTGGAGGGGGAGGGGGAAGTGTGGAGGGGGAGGGGGAAGTGTGAAGGGGGAGGGGGAAGTGTGGAGGGGGAGGGGGAGGGGGGAGTGTGGAGGGGGAGGGGGAGGGGGGAGTGTGGAGGGGGAGGGGGGAGTGTGGAGGGGGAGGGGGAGGGGGGAGTGTGGAGGGTGGAGGGTGGAGGGGGGAGGGGGGAGTGTGGAGGGGGAGGGGGAAGTGTGGAGGGGGAGGGGGGAGTGTGGAGGGGGAGGGGGGAGTGTGGAGGGTGGAGGGGGGAGGGGGGAGTGTGGAGGGGGAGGGGGGAGGGGGGAGTGTGGAGGGGGAGTCTGGGGGGGGAGATAGTATGGAGGGGGAGTGTGTAGGGGAGGAGGAGGAGAGGGGGGAGGAGGAGGAGGAGAGGGGGGAGGAGGGGGGAGGAGGGGGGAGGAGGAGGAGAGGGAGGAGGAGGGGGAGGGGGAACATGGATGGAGGACATTTTGCCAATACTGAGACTTGGCACCAGAGTGTGCCAGCCACTTCTTTGTGGCCGAAACAACAGATAAAAGGTTTGAGATGAGACGGGCTCCTGTGTTGATATTTCTCTCTCCCACCCTCTCCTTTAACCTGAGGAAAGCACAGCGTTGATCCTGACCCAGATTAAATTCCAATCAACTCTGCAAACCTCGAAGTTGCATGTGTGTGACTCACAGCCACATTGAACAGTTGTAATGGGGTAAAAGCAACGCTTTTCGTAAGGTGCTTCAGGATATCCCATGGTGCCCTACGGTCAATGAAATACTTTGGAAGTGTAGTCACTGTTTTAATGTGGAAAATGTGGCAGCCAAATTGTGCACAGAACGTTCCCACAAGCAACACGATGGTGAGCAATAATTTGTATAAGGGATGTCAGTTGAGGAATATCCATTGGCCAGGACTCCAGGGATATCTCCACCAGTTTTTCTTCAAGGTAATGGCCATGGAATCCGTCACAGCCACCAGAGAGAGCTGACAGAGTTTAATTGTGTTTGTTATTCATTTCTGGGACATGGGCGTCGCTGGTTGGCCAGCTTCATTGCCCATCCCTAGTTGCCCTTGAGAAGGTGGTGGTGAGCTGCCTTCAAGAAGGCAAATCACCGTCACCTTGAAACGCTGCAATCCCCGTTCTGTGGGTTGGCCCACAATGCTGAGAGGGAGGGAATTCCAGGATTTAGACCCAGAGACTGTGAAGGAACGGCCGATGTATTTCCAAGTCAGGACAGTGAGTGGCTTCGTACAGGTGGGCGGTGTTCCCATGTATCTGCTGCCTTGTGCTTCTAAATGGGAGTGATCATGGATTTGGAAGGTGATATCTATGGATGTTTTGTTGAATTTTTGCAGTGCTTCTTGTAGATAGTATACACTGCTGCCACTGAGCGTTGGTGGAGGAGGGTGTGGATGTGGTGCCAGTCAAGTGGGTCTGCTATGCTGTGGGTGGTGTTGGAGTGTTGTTGGAGCTGCGCCCATCCCTGCAAGTGGGGAGTATTCCATTACACTTGTGCCTTGTAGATGGTGGACAGGCTCTGGAGAATCAGGAGATGAGTTACTCAGATACTCAGCCATTCCCTCGCCAACCTAGATGAGGGAACCAGCCCCTCTGCCTCGGGGATGAGAGCTGCCCAAGTGGGTCTGAAGGGTCTCTATGAGAGGCTGGAAGTCTTGCTGTTCAGTGCAGGCTCCCGGGTGACGGTGGATCAGGCAAACGGCCACATGCAGCGTGGTAAATGACAGGAAGAGGTGACGCAGTCATTTAATGTACAGTTAATTATCGTGTTCCTATGCTGTGGGATTCTCACCAGCTCTCAGTGCCAGCAACAGATATTTTTATCCGTTCTGCTTTGCAACAAGGTGCTGGCTTTTCCTGACAGTGTTAACACTCGCTGCTGGAGATGTTCTGTGACTGTGAACACCAGTATTTCATGCCCGCCCCCAGTATTTTCCTGAATTTCTTTCCTCTCTCTCCGGGAAGCAGTCGGTCTAATTCCAACACCATCCCCCCTTCTCTCTCACTGACTGAAATGTGGGCAGTGGTTTTCCTTCAGCTATTCCAGCATGACTCTGACACTGCCCTCCCCCACACACACACACTGGCCCACCTTGTGTCAACCATGGCCTTTGGGATTAACGTGGGTATCATGTCCTTGTGTCAAACCTGGCCCATAGCAGCCCCAAGCACATACCAACTGCAGCGGCTCTGCTATTTAACCAGATCATGGCCGATCTTCTCCCTCCTAACCCGCACTATCCCTGTGTCCCCTGGTGTCATCAGAAATCTATTGACTTTCACTTCGAACAGTTCAGTGACTGAGCCTCTGGGGTAGAGAATTCCGAAGATTCACCACCCTCTGAGTGAAGAGATTCCCCCTTCTCTCAATCTTAAATGGCCAGCCCCTTCATTCTGAGACTGTGTCGCCTGACCCTAGGCCGTGGTCCCCACATTTCCCTCCCCCTCCCCACTTGCCTCCCCGCAATCATTCTGCATCTATTGAATGAGGGATAAATATTGACTGGGACACCAGGATTAACCTCTCTCCTCCCCTTGAGAGGGCAAAAGGTGCCTCGATTTAACATCTTGGGGTGAATTTTCCCACTTTGCCCACCACGGGAATGGTGAGGGGGAGACGGGGTTGGATCATGGAAAGGCCCTTTGATCTCGGGTGGGATTTTAAGGTTTTGGGGCGAGCAGGGCTGAAACACCCCACCCTTGTCCCGGAGACAGCATCGTTGACAGTGCAGCACCTACTCAGTGCAGCACTGAATTGCAGCCTCGATTTTGTGCCCATGATGCAGATGATACAAAGTTGGGTGGGAGAGTGAGCTGTGAGGGGGATGCAGAGATGTTACAGTGTGATTTGGACAGGCCACGTGAGTGGGCATCTACACGGCAGATACAGCCTAATGTGGATTAATATCCACTTTGATAGCAATAATAGGAAGGCAGATTAAAAAATAAATTGGGAGAGGTGGATACTCAACTAGACCATGGAGTCGATGTCAGTAAGCGCGCAGGTACAACAGGCAGTGAAGAAGGCAAATGGTATGTTGGCCTTCAGAGCGAGAGGATTTGAGTATAGGGATAGGGATGTTTTGCTGCAATTGTACAGGGCATTGGTGAGACCACACCTGGAGTACTGTGTTCAGTTTAGGTGTCCTTATCTGAGGAAGGATGTCCTTGCTATAGAGGGAGCGCAGTGAAGGTTTACCAGGCTGATTCCTGGGATGACAGGTCTGTTATACAAGGAGAGATTCAATCAGTTAGGATTATTTTCATTGGAGTTTTGATGGGTGAGAGGGGAACACACAGGAACTTATAAAATTCTAACAGGGTTAGACAGGGTAGATTCAGGAAGAATGCTCTCGATGGTGGGCGAGTCCAGAACTGGGGGGGGGTCACAGTTTGAGGACAAGGGGTAAACCTTTTAGAACTGAGATGAGGAGAAATTTCTTCACCCAGAGGGTGGTGAATGTGTGGAATTCACTCCCACAGAAAGTAGTTGAGGCCAAAACAAAGAACAAAGAAAATTATAGCGCAGGAACAGGCCCTTCGGCCCTCCAAGCCTGCACTGACCATGCTGCCCGACTGAACTAAAACCCCCTACCCTTCCGGGGACCATATCTCTCTATTCCCATCCTATTCAGGTATTTGTCAAGATGCCCCTTAACAGTCACCATCGTTGTCTGATTTCAAGAAGGAAATTAAATATAACTCTTGGGGCTAAAGGGATTGATGGATACGGAGGGAAGAGGGGGTCAGGATATTGAAGTTGATGATCAGCCATGATCAAAATGAATGGCAGAACAGGCTCGACGGGCCGAATGGCTTCTTGTTTCTATGTTTCTCTGATTATGGAGACTGGAAACCACAACCTTCTTACAATGAGATGAGGTTTAATCAAACCCACCACAGCTAAGACCTTAAACCAGTAACTGGTGTAATATATGCCAGTTCCTGTAGTGTGTGTGTGTGTGTGTGTGTGTGCGCGTGTGTGCGCGTGTGTGCGTGTGTGTGTGTGTGTGCGCACATGCGTGCGTGTGTGTGTGTGCGCACATGCGTGCGTGTGTGTGCGCACATGCGTGCGTGTGTGTGTGTGTGTGTGCGTGCGTGTGTGTGTGTGTGTGTGTGTGCGCACATGCGTGCGTGTGCGTGTGCGTGTGTGCGTGCGTGTGTGTGTGTGCGTGTGTGTGTGTGTGTGTGTGTGTGCGCACATGCGTGCGTGTGTATGTGTGTGTGTGTGTGTGCGTGTGTGTGTGTGTGTGTGTGTGCGCACATGCGTGCGTGTGTATGTGTGTGTGTGTGTGTGCGTGTGTGTGTGTGTGTGTGTGTGCGCACATGCGTGCGTGTGCGTGTGCGTGTGTGCGTGCGTGTGTGTGTGTGCGTGTGTGTGTGTGCGCACATGCGTGCGTGTGTATGTGTGTGTGTGTGTGTGCGTGTGTGTGTGTGTGTGTGTGTGTGTGTGCGCACATGCGTGCGTGTGTATGTGTGTGTGTGTGTGTGCGTGTGTGTGTGTGTGTGTGTGTGCGCACATGCGTGCGTGTGCGTGTGCGTGTGTGCGTGCGTGTGTGTGTGTGCGTGTGTGTGTGTGCGCACATGCGTGCATGTGTATGTGTGTGTGTGTGTGTGCGTGTGTGTGTGTGTGTGTGTGTGTGTGCGCACATGCGTGCGTGTGTATGTGTGTGTGTGTGTGCGTGCGTGTGTATGTGTGTGTGCGCACATGCGTGCGTGTGTATGTGTGTGTGTGCGTGTGTGTGTATGTGTGTGTGCGCACATGCGTGCGTGTGTATGTGTGTGTGTGTGTGTGTCCATGTGTGAGATTAGAAAGCTGATGTTTGAGATTTCAAATTCTTAAGCTTCTGGGTTAATGACCCAGGGCCAGACCTTGCTGGAAAAATAACATTGTGCTTACGATGCACATCATCACCGGCTCACAAATCACCCAGCAAATTCCAGGGATTACGTAGATTCGAAGTAAACTGTGAATCGTCAGAACTTGCTGCTTGAGTTACACTTCACGAATGGCATCTCGCCTTCAGCATCCTTGTTATTTTAACTCCTTGCTGGATTTGCACATGGCCTTCCCATTACCTGGCTGTAGAGACTGGAACCTTTTGAACAATGTAAGAATTGGTAATGTCTTGCAAATCCACCTCCCTGACTTAGAACTGGCACAAATTTAAACTGCTGAAATTTCATTCCTGAACCTTAAGCGACAGGAAGCGGCACAGTAACGCAGTGGTTAGCGCTGCTGTCTCACAGTGCCAGGGACCTGGGTTCGATTCCCAGTTTGGGTCACTGTGTGGAGTCTGCACATTCTCCCCGTGTCTGCATGGGTTTCCTCCAGGTGCTCTGATTTCCTCCCACACTCCAAAGATGTCTGGGTTAAGCGGATTGGCCATGCTCAATTGCCCCTTAATGTCAGGGGCACTAGCTAGGGTAAATGCATGAGGTTATGGGAATAGGGCCTGAGTGGGATTGTGGTGGGTGCAGACTCGATGGGCCGAATGGCCTTCTTCTGCACTGTAGGGATTCTATGAAAGAGAGCTTAGAAACGTGGCATTTAAAATTAAATTTTGTCTTCCTGTTTATTCCTGTCACTTTTTTCTCTTTTTTTGTCTGTCATTTTTCTTTCTGTCCCTTTTTACTGTCTTTTCCTCTCCTTTTCTCTTCTGTCTTTTTTTTCCGCCTCTCTTTTCACCCTCTTTTTCTCTTTCTCCTTTTTTTTCGTCTCTTTCTCTTTCTTCTGTCTTTTTTTTCTCCCTCTCGTTTTCTCTTTCTCCTTTTCCTTGCTGTCTCTTTTTACTCTCTTCTTCTCTCTTCTTTGCCCGCTCTTTCACTCCAAACTTTCTTTATTTCTCTTACTCAATCCTACAACAGGCAGTAAAGAAGGCAAATGGTACGTTGGCCTTCACAGTGAGAGGATTTGAGTATAGGGATAGGAATGTTGGCGAGGCCTCTCCTGGAGTGTTGTGTGCAGTTTTGGTCTCCTTGTATGAGGAAGGATGTCCTTGCTATAGAGGGAGTACAGCAAAGATTTACGGGCTGATTCCTGGGGTGGCAGGTCGATCATATGAGCACAGTAAGAAGTCTCACATTTTTGCTTCTCTAGAACATCAGAGTCACATTTCCAGTAACACATCCCTGTCAAGTAAGAGTCCATCACATCTTTGTTCCTCTAGAAGTCTCACAACACCCAGGTTAAAGTCCAATTGGTTTATTTGGAATCATAAACTTTCGGAGTTCTGTTCCTTCATCAGGTGAATGGATTCAGTTGATGAAGGGGCAGCGCTCCGAAAGCTCGTGATTCCAAATAAACCTGTTGGACTTTAACCTGGTATTGTGAGACTTCTTACTGTGCCCACCCCAACCCAACATTTGTATCTCCTCATCTTGTCTCTTGAGGAGAGACTAAGTCAGTTAGGATTATATTCACTGGAGTTTAGGAGAGTGAGAGGGAATCTCATAGAAACTTATAAAATTCTAACAGGATTAGACAGAGTAGATTCAGAAAGAATGTTCCCGATGGTGGGAGAGTCCAGAACTAGGGGTCATAGTTTGAAGGTAAGGAGTAAACCTTTTAGAACTGAGATGAAGAGAAGTTTCTTCACCCAGAGGATGGTGAATGTGTGGAATTCACTCCCACAGAATGTAGCTGAGGCCAAAATGTTGTCTGATTTCAAGAAGAAATTAGATATAGCTCTTGGGGATAAAGGGATCGCGGGATATGGGGGGAAGGGAGGACCAGGATATTGAATTTGATGATCAGCCGCGATCAAAATGAACGGCAAAGCAGGCTCGAAGGGCCGAATGGCCTACTCCTACTTCTAGTTTCTATGTTACCCCTGATTAGTTAAGGTTTAGACAGTAATTCCTGTCTTACACTGAGGTCTCAGGTGGCCTGTTGCTCTGGCCATTATGGTGTTAGCCCACATGTTCCAGCAAGTTATTGCAACAAGTGTCTGTGAGCTGTTTGAGTCATTGAGATTTACAGCATGGAACCAGGCCCTGCAGACCAACTTGTCCAGTTTGTACCATGAAGCTAGGCCCAATTGCCTCCATTTGGCCCATATCCCTCTATACCAATATCACCCATGTAACTGTCTAAATGCTTTTTAAAAGACAAAATTATACTACAGCCCCTGGTAGCTCCTTCCAGACCCGATCCAAGTGAAAAGATTGCCCCCCCCTTGACCTGTTTGTATCTCTCCCCTCTCACCTTTAACCTATGCCTTCTAGTTTTAAACTCCCCTACCTTTGAGAAAAGATGTTGACTATCTGTTAGCTGAGAAGGGCGAGGAACATTCTGTGAAATCTGGCACTATATCACGATGTAAAGTTTATTTATTAGTTACAAGTAGGCTTACGTTAATACTGCAATGAAGCTAGTATGAAAATCCATTAGTTGCCACACTCTGGCGTCTATTTGGGTGCACTGGGGGAGAACCAAGCACGGCCAATGCACCCAACCAGCACGTCTTTTGGACTATGAGAGGAAACCAGGACACCTAGAGGAAACCCACGTAGACACGGGGAGAATGTGCAGACTCCACGCAGACAGTGACACAAGCCGGGAATCGAACCTAGGTCCCTGGCGTTGTGAGGCAGCAGCGCTAACCACTGTGCCATCCTGAGCCTGTGAAAGTCCTACACAGAATAATCGCTGCCGGACATCCAAGAGGTTTATTTCTAAGAAATTTAATAATATTCGAAGCAAGCACAAGAGAAACCAACGCAGAAAAATACTTTATATACACAGGAGGATGGAAAAAATACAGAAGCTACAGAGAACTTGTTTCCTCTATTACAAAACGTCATTTTCACTGGAAGTCTATGTACAAGGTTAAACCAGAAAAATATTTATATACACCCAAAATTATTTACATATGATTCTAGCTCCTCGTGTTTCCCGCCTCTGAAGCCCACACGATGTTTCGTTGACCTGTTTGGTTTTGCCCTCAAGGTCAAGGTTGGGCGCCACCAGGATGTCTCGCCTTCCATCCCCGTGGCCTCGAGGGTGGCTCTCGATTCCTGCTCCCCTTCCTCACACTCCACGGGAAGGGTAGTGCACCAAGATGGCGGCGAGTTGATCCAGCTCGTCCAAGCCGCCCGTAGCGGAGGTATTAACACACCCGACTCTACAGAAAAGCACAGCCTTGACGTAAACCTACCTACGCAACGCAGACACGGTGAGGAGCCACTTTGGGCTGCTTTTCCACCCTCCCCCCCCAACACGCACACACACGCACACACACAGGCTAACACTACTGGGCAGTAGCTTGCCAGCAAACTCCCCTTGCTTGAGCTTACAGCCAAGCCACTGAACTTGTAAAATGAGACTGAGGCCAAGTTGATAAGCTCAGTCTTTCCAATATTAAATAAAGCCAATCTGGGATTTGAACCACTTCTTTCAGTTTGAGACTTCAGTCTGGAGTAGAACCGCTTCATTCAAACAGCCAATATCGTTTCAGAAATACTCCAAACATTTATCTTCCTCCTAATTGGATTCAGATTCTCTTATTTTCTGTCCTGTCTACTCTACTCATGATTTCTCTAAGAGTGCCTGTCTACCCAGCCGGTTAGCGCCCCCACAGCTTCTTCTGAACTGCACATCTCTAGTAATGTCTACCGGTCTGTCTGTGTATGTGTCAAAAATCTCTGTCTCTGACATTGTCTGTAGCAATCTGACTCTGTCTCTATGTTGTTCACCTGCCTATTTCAGTATGTGTGTGACTGAGTAACTGTGTGTGTGTATGTGCATGTGGGTCTGTGATTTTGTGTGTGCATGTGTGTGTGTCTGCATGCACATGCGTGTGTGTGCAACTGAGTGACTGTATGTGTGTAAGTGAGTGAATGTGTACACAGGTGTGCGTGTATGACTGTGTGCGCGTGTGTTACTGTGTGTGCACAGGCAAGTGTGACTGTGTGCATGTGTGTGTATGCATGTGTGTGCAAACAAATGACTGTGTGCACATGTGAATGAGTGACTGTGTGTGCATGTGTGTGAATGACTGTGTGTGTGTGACTCAGTGCGTGAGGCTGTGTGAGTGACTGTGTGTGCATGCCAGCGTGACTGTGTGTGTGTATGTGTGTGTGAGTGTATGCATGTGTATGACTGTGTGATTTTGCATGTGTGTGCATGTGCGACTGTGTGTGTGTGTATGTACGCGTGAGTGTGTGTGTGAGTGCATGTGTGGGTGGGTGTGAGTGTGTGGTTATGTGTGTGGGTATGTGTATGTGGGGGTGTCTGTGTGTGGGTGTGGGGTGTGTGTATTATCTCTACCATGGCCATCCCTCTGGCTGTTTCTTTTGAAGTTTTTAAATCAGATTAGATGCAGTTCCATTACTTGCTCATGTTTTGTGTAATTAATGGAGAGGGGAGGGGTAGGCAAGGTGACTGAGGAGGAGGCGGGGGAGTGGGACGAGGAGGGGACGGGTAAAAGAATGAGGTGCGGGCAGGGAGGCTGGGCAATGGAAAGGGAGAGGGGGATAGAGGTGAGGATGGAGGCGGGTCGTGGAGGGTGGGGGAGGTGAGGGTAGGGGGGGATGGATGTGGTGTGTGAATGGCCAGGTACTCATTCCAGAGAAAATCACAACCAGAGGTGAAGTGGAGTTGGTCGCCTGATACTAGAGCTAACCTCTTACTGTCAGTGTCCGGGAACAGACACTGAGACCAAGGAGACAAACAGCAAGAAAACCTTGTACAAACGCAGGAACATTTGAAAAGCGTTATCATTTGTTTTTAAAAGTACTTTGTTTTACCAAAGTGTGAGCATGTTCTGAAGTCAGTGGCTTCAGAGTCTTGACGTCATTGAATCATTTTCACTTTGGCCGGTTAAGCCGTGAGGAGTGTGTGAAACAGCGACACCCCATCTCCTTCCCTCGGCTGGTCAGAGGAACCTGAGTTCAACTCTTTGTAGCGTCACCCTCTATCTCTTCAATGTGCACTTTCGTTTCCAGGTTCTTGGCTCTGAAAAACAAACAAGGAGTATCTATTTGTATTTATTCTCTCAAGGCAGACGAGCGACGCTGGCAAGATCCAGCATTTATCGCCCACTCCTAATTGTACCTTGAGAGGGTGGTGGGTGAGTCGCCTTCACGATCCACTGCAGCTCACATGGTGTAGGCACATGGGGAGGTGGTGGCCTAGTGGTATTATTGCTTAGACTACTAATCCAGAAACTCAGCTAATGTCCCGAGGACTCGGGTTCGAATCCCAGCCACGGCAGATGGTGGAATTCGAATTCAATAACATTAAAGGAATTAAGAATCTACTGATGACCGTGAAACCATTGTCGGAAAAGCCCATCTGGTTCGCTATTGTCCTTTAGGGAAGGAAATCTGCCTTTCCTACCTGGTCTGGCCTACATGTGACTCCAGAACCACAGCAATGTGGTTGATTCTCAATTGCCTTTTGGACCCCTATGGATGGGCAATAAATGCTGGTCCAGCCAGCAAGGCCCATGTCTCATGAATGAATAAAGAAAAACTGTGCTGTTAGAGAAGGAGAGCCAGGATTTTGGCCCAGTGACCGTGAAGGAATGGAGATATATTTCCAAGTCAGAATGGTGAATGACTTGGAGGCGAACCAATTGACGGTGGAACAAGGTGGTGGCACGAAGGTTAGCACTGCTGCCTCACAGCGCCAGGGACCCAGGTTTGATTCAGGGCTCGGGTCACTGTTGGTACATTCTCCCCGTGTCTGTGTGGGTTTCCTCCAACAGTCCATGCATTGTCCTTGCTAAATTCTGCCTCAGTGTAACCCGAACAGGCGCCAGAGTGTGGCGACCAGGGGATTTTCACAGTAACTTCATTGCGGCGTTAAAGTCTACTTATGACACTAATAAATAAACTTCCATTTAATTTGCCTCAGCTTCTTCATTTGGTTCTAATTTTCAGTGGAAGATGCAAAATGCAAATTGCAGGCTGAGGTGCAGTACCAGATGCTTGTCACTTGGTGGCAGCATTTAGCAATTTTTCGGCCCTCAATGGGCAACAGATGAAGAGCAGCGCTGCCACCTGCTGCTCACTAATGGTAAGAACCAGCTGGAAAACCGGCCGCTCGGTAACAGTCACACCTAAACTTCATTTTCCACCCCTCTGCTCATGAAGTCGCTGAGTTCCACTCGGATCAGATTCCAGCTGTGTTCTGGTGCCCTGCTGATGTAGCCACTCCCTTCACTGGTGAACTTAGACGTGTGGGGGGACAGGCGGCTACAGAAAATTGCAGTTGAACATAATCCTATTTGTTTCCATACCCAGGGATTGTCAGAAGGTGGGGGTGGGAGCGGCACGGGTGGCACAGTGGTTAGCACTAACGTCTCACAGCGCCGGGGACCCGGGTTCAATTCCCGGCTTGGGTCACTGATAGTGCAGAGTCTGCATGTTCTCCCCGTGTCTGTGTGGGTTTCCTCCCACACTCCGAAAGACGTGCTGGTTGGGGTGCATTGGCCGTGCTAAATTCTCCCTCAGTGTACCCGAACGGGTGCCGGAGTGTGGCACCTAGAGGATTTTCACAGTAACTTCATTGCAATGTTAATGTAAGCCTACTTGTGGCACTAATAAATAACCTTTAAACTTTATCCTATTGGCGGACAAAGTCTTGCCTGGTTGGAATATCTCTCCCACAGGTATCCACACTCGCCAAATTCTTGCACCTTGCGTATCCTCGATTTTACTTTACTTTTTTTTATTCATCCTTGGGAAATGCTGGTCAGCGTTTACTGTCCATCTCTTGTTCCTGAGGGCAGTTGAGAGTCAACCAAATTGTTGTGGATCTGAAGTTACATGTAGCCAGACCGGGTAAGGACAGCAGATTTCCTTCCCTAAAGGACATTTGTGAACCAGATGGGTTTTTCCCAATAATTAACAATAGTTTTGTTGTCATCAGTAGATTCTTAATTCCACATTTTTTTAATTGAATTTGAATTCCACCATCTGCTGTGATGGGATTCGAACCCGGGTCCCCAGAGCATTAGGTGAGTTTCTGGAAAACCGTCCAGCGATAATACCACTAGGCCATTGTCTTCCCATTTACTCCAGCTGAGGGGAGGGGAGACCTGGTAGAAGTCTATAAAATTATGAGAGGCACAGATCAGGTTGACAGTCAGAATCTTTTTTCCCAGAGTTGAAATGTCTAATACTAATAATGTCTCACACTTAAGGTGAGAGAGAGAAAGTTTAGAGGAGATGTGAGGGACAAGTTTTTTTACATAGAGAGTGGTTGGTGTCTGGAACGTGCTGTCGGGGATGGTGGAGGCGGATACGATGGGGGCTTTTAGATAAACACATGAATATGCAGGTAATAGAGGGATATGGACCAAGGACAGAAGAGATTAGTTAAACTTGGTGTCGTGTTCAGCAAAACATGGTGGGCTGAAGGGCGGTTCCTGCGTTATACTGCTCTGTGTTCTAGATTATTTATTCTGTCCTGTGTCCTGTGTTCTGTGTCCTGTGTTCTATGTCCCGTGTCCTGTGTTCTATATTCTATGTCCCGTGTCCCATGTTCTGTGTTCTGTGTTCTGTGTTCTATGTCCTGTGCCCTATGTTTTGTGTTCTGTGTCCTGTGTTCTATGTCCCGTGTCCTGTGTTCTATATTCTATGTCCCATGTCCATGTCCTATGTTCTGTGTTCTATGTCCTGTGCCCTATGTTTTGTGTCCTGTGTCCTATGTTCTATGTCCCATGTCCTGTGTCCTATGTTCTAACACATAGACAGCTTACTCCCTGGATCTTTCTGCTTCTCTCTTTGTGACACTTCTAAAACCCACAACTCTGACCGAGCATACAGGTCACCTGCCCTGACATTCCCTCGTTCTTGTTTTCATAACGGGTCGTGACAAAGGCGCGACAGACTGACCTCGCCCGCTTGAAGAAGTTGCTCTTTTGCTTGCCACTCTTGACCTTCCCGCGATTCCTGACCCCTTCTTGCTGGTCCATCATCAGCAGCAGGGATGCCTGGTTGAGCCCGCTGGCGGGTGCTATGGAGATGTCCCTGACTGCGCGGAAGTGACCACAGTTGTTCAAATGCTCGTTCTCCACTCGAAAGAAGTTCCAGACAAATCGCCTGTGGCAGAGGAGAGAAAAAACTAAAAAATCAACAACTGCACTCCACACAAACGCAGCAAAAAAACCCCCCAGGAGCACACGAGCCAGATTGCTGTACAAAGAAAGATCCGAGAACAGTACAGAAACAGGCCCTTTGGCCTAGTCTGGCAGTTTGGTACCTTAACCCTACGCCAACACTTGTCCTTTTCCATGAGTATTCAAAAACTTAGGGAATTGTGGTCACTGTTAGCCATCTGTTCTCCGCTTTGATGAGCTGGCTGGGCTTATTCAGAACCAGGTCTGGTATAGACCCCTCTCTAATCCGACTATCTACATATTGTTCCAAAAAAAACCTTCCTGGACACACGTAACAAATTCCTCAGTATCCGAACCTTTAGCCCGAAGGGATTTCCAGTCAATATGGAGAAAATTAAAATCCCCCACGACAACAACTCTATTATCTTGACCTTCTTCCACATTCCACTTTATCTGAACTTAAAGAATTGTTCCTTCAGCATCCCCGCCAACTCAGCTTTCACATCAATATTAGTCACTCATTGTGCTCTGCTAATCCCAGCAGAATGGAGATAATTGAATAATTCCAGTGTCGATCAAACCAGGTACATTCACCACTGTTAATAACTGGGATTTATTTTGATTTGTAACAATCTCACTGAAATTTTCTGGACAAATCATCCAATTCTCGCTGCCGCTCCTACATGAGCTGCAGTTCGCATGGACTTGTTTTTTTAATTTGCAGAATATTTGGCATGTCCGCTGCGAGTCTCACCAACTTCTACAGATGCACCATAGAAAGCATCCTTTCTGGTTGTATCACAGCTTGGTATGGGCTCCTGCTCTGCCCAAGACCACAAGGAACTACAAAAGGTCGTGAATGTAGCCCAATCCATCACGCAAACTGGCTTCCCATCCATTGATTCTGTCTACATTTCCTGCTGCCTTGGAAAAGCAGCCACTATAATTGAGGACCCCACACACCCGGACATTCTCTCTTCCACCTTCTTCCATTGGGAAAAAGATACAAAAATCTGAGGTCACGTACCAACCGACTCAAGAACGGCTTCTTCCCTGCTGCTGTCAGGCTTTTGAATGGACCTACCTCGCATTAAGTTGATCTTTCTCTACACCCTAGCTATGACTGTAACTCTACATGCTGCACTCTCTCCTTTTGTATGGTATGCTTTGTCTGTGTAGCATGTAAGAAACAATACTTTTCACTGTATGATAACACGTGACAATAATAAATCAAATCAAATACGTATTTTTAAAGGACTCTGCTGTGAGTCCTCGCCTGCCTCCACCCAACTGGCTGATACCCTTGTCAATTGTCACAACAGAAAAATGTTGCAAATACTCGGCAGATCTGGCAACGAGAGCAGAGAGAGAATCAGAGCTAATGTTTCAGGTTGACGACCTCTCGTCACAGCTCGAAGGTCACAAAGCTGGAAGTTGGGTCCGGATTTTCCGAGCAGCAGCAGCAATACCTGTTGCATTGCCTTCCACCACCACACTGCCTCCTCCTGGCTGAGCCGGTAAGTGCACTTTTGCTGAGAGTCTGTATTAGGGTCAGGACAGAGGAGCGGGTGCAGTTGGGCCATTGCATCAGCAGACAGTGCAGCACCCCCTCAGTACGGCACTGAGGCAGCAGCCTCACCCAAAAATCCGTGGGGTCGAACTATGACCCCCACATCGTCTTGACTCAGGGGCCGGAATGTTTCCGTCACACCTGCCCCAGGGTCGGGAAGTGGGGGGGTGGGGTGGGCGAGGCTCGCAGAGCGGGATTCTCCGCTGGCCTCAGGCTGGATGTTACGAGTCTCGCTCGTGCCAGGGAGGCGGCAGTCACTCACTAAGCTGAGACAAATTGTCCCTAAATTAGGTGTCCCTCAATCTGGTTATAATTCCTTTATTGTGGAGTCCAGTAGGCGTAGGCAAAGGTCATAGGTAGGAGAGGGCACTCACAATGTTACAATGGCGGCGCGGGCTTGTTGGGCCGAAGGGTCTGTTTCCTGTGCTGTGTTGTCCTTTGACAAAACTCAAACATTACCCCTGCCCCCTCAGTGCCCCCTCGTCACCTCACCTCCACATCCAGAGACTCAGTGTACAATCTCTCACTTGACCTGAGTCTGCCCCAGAACCTTGAAACCCCTCATCCTCCCCCAGCCCCTTCACGCCCCCTCCCCGGCCCCCTCAAGAACCCCTCCCCCCTCCCTCACCACCCCCCAACTCCCCTCATCCCTCCCTCTCCACCCCTCCCTTCCACCCCTCCCCGAGAAATCCCCCCCCCCCTTCAAATTCCCTTCATGTCCTTTGAGAGCCATGAAGTTCGATGTTGTCTTCCCATTCTCCCCTCCTCCTGTGCTTTTTAAACCTTGGCCCCCGTCCGGCACGGCGGAACCGGGATCTGTTTCCAGATTTCTCACAGGGTAGGAAAAGCAAAGCAATGGGATGGGAGCGGGAGCCCCTCGCTGCTTATTAATCTACAACCATCACTCACCTGAAGACTTCCAAAGGCGCCAAGGTCGTGGAGATAATTTCTGCCACTTCGGAATGCTTATCCTGAACGAATAAGATATTGAGGGCCCAGGCAACCCTCAGGATCACATCCTGAAGGATGGCACAGTAATAGTAGATCTATGGGATAACAAGAGTCCAGGTCAGAACCAATCATCATGAGGAAATGACTATTTTGTTATTCATTCATGAGACATGGGCATCATTGACTGGCCAGCGTTTATTGCCCATCCCTTGTTACCCTTTGGGGGGGCAGCTGAGCGTCAACCACATTTCTGTGTCTCTGAGGTCACGTGTAGGCCAGGCCAGGTAAGGATTACAGATTTCCTTCCCTAAAGGACATCAGTGAACCAGATGGATTTTTCCAACAATGGTTTCATGGTCATCAGTAGATTCTTCATTCCAGATTTTTATCGAATCCTAATTTCACCATCTGCCGTGGTGAGATTCGAACCCGGGTCGCCTGAGCATTACCCTGGGTCTCTGGATTATCAGTCCAGTGACAATACCAGTACTCCAACAGCCTCCTGTGTTAACAAGGGTGGTACAGTGGCACAGTGGTTAGCACTGCTGCCTCACAGTACTAGGGATCCTGGGTTCGATTCCTGGCTTGGGTCACTCTGTGTGTGTGTGTGTATGTGGAGGTGGAGTTTGCACATTCTCCCCATGTCTGCATGGGTTTGCTTGGATGTCCCCGGTTCCTCCCTGAAAGACATGCTGGTTAGATGCATTGACCCAATCAGGTGCCAGAATGTGGTGACTAGGGGAATCTTTAACGTGAGTCTACTTGTGACTAATAAATAAATAAACTTTTTAATTTACCCGCAGTGCGTACAGCCCATGTTTGAATATTATTTGAAAACATGATTTGCTTCAACTGTGTGGTAGTGAGTTCCATGGTATAACTGCTCTCTGGGGGAAATTCCCATTACAGCTAGTATGTTGGGCTGCACATTCTCCCCCAAGTTGAGTATGGGAAGCTGTAATGGGGCAGTATGGTGGCACAGTGGTTAGCACTGCTGCCTCACAGCGCCAGGGACCCAGGTTTGATTCCCGGCTTGGATGACTGCATGGAGTCTGCACATTCTCCCTGTGTCTGCATGGGTTTCCTCCCACAGTCCAAAGACGTGCTGGTTAGGCGCATTGGCCATGCTAAATTCTCCCTCAGTGTACCCGAACAGGCGCTGGAGTGTGGTGACTAGGGGACTTTCACAGTTACTTCAACGCAGTGTTAACGTTCGCCTGCTTGTGACACTAATAAACTTTAAAAACTGTTAGTTGGTCACTTGTGAATGGATTTTAAGTTGGACCCACACTTACCTTATTTTGATATACTGTCTCCTCCCTCAGGTATTTATGCTCCTTGGTCTTCCTGTCTAATAGGCCCCAGTCCATCTTCAGGTCCCAGCCGATGGTGAAAATGGTGCTGACACAGGAAGTCACGGCCCACAGGTAAAAATAGACCTTCACACCGATCGTCAACTGTGGCCGTTCTGAGGGAGAGAGAGCACATCACAGGCACACGAGTGTTAGTATTCATTCAGCTACACCTAGGCAACATGTCTCAGTGAACACTTGCGTCTCCCTAATATTGGCGCGATCAAATCTCAAGAGGTGGGGATGGGAGTGGGGGGAGGATTATAAGAGACTGATGGAACTCTACAGCAAGGCGTAACCATGGCAAGGTGCTGGACACATGGCAAAATGTTTCTATTTTCCTCCTTTGTAAATTAAGTTGCCCTGCAAGGTGTAATTCCAAATCAGGACTCAAGAACAGCTTCTTCCCTGCCGTCATCAGACTTTTGAATGGACCTATCCTATATCAAGCTCATCTTTCTCTTCACCCCCCTTGTGACTGTAACACTATATTCTGCATCCTCTCCTTTCCTTCTACCCTGTTCTGGTCCCCCCTGTGCTGACATTATCGTTAAGAAAGCCCACCAATGCCTCGACTTTCTCGGAAGCCTAAGGAAATTTGGCATGTCAGCTACAACTCTCACCAACTTTTACTGATGCACCATAGAAAGCGTTCTTTCTGGTTGTATCACAGCTTGGTGTGGGGTCCTGCTCTGCCCAAGACTGCAAAAAGCTACAAAATGTCATGCATGAAGCCCAATCCATCACACAAACCAGTGTCCCATTCATTGATTCTGTCTACACTTCCCATTGCTTCAGCAAAGCAGCCAGCATAATCAAGGACCCCATGCACCCCAGACATTCTCTCTTCCACCTTCTTCCAGCAGGAAAAGTCTGAGGGCACGTACAGATTGACTCAAGAACAGCTTCTTCCCTGCTGCTGTCAGACTTTTGAATGGACCTACCTTGCATTAACTTGATCTTTTCTCTACACCCCACTGTAACACTCTCTCCTTTTCTTTTCTATGAACAGTATGCTTTGTATAGCGTGCAAGAAACAATATTTTTCACCGTATTGTGACAATAATAAATCAACATCAAAATAACGAGAGAAAAAGCATTGGAGGCTTCACCTCGATGTTGTAATTGTTTGGGTAACATATTCACCAGCAGGAGTTGCTCTGCATTAGTGCTCATTACTGACAGTCAGGTGATGGTGAGTGAGTTGGTGATAGGGTGAGGAGTGCACACTGGGTGGGGGTAATTAATGACCCTCGGAGGTAATACCATGAAGCTGGGCAGGCGCAGGCTCGAGTCACGGTCTGAATGGATCCAATCTGTCGCTCTGAGCAGCGAGAGGTCAAGCGGAGAATTGAGATTTATCTCCGAATGGACAAGGAAGGGAAGGAGGAATGAAGCAGTCGGGTGCGTTATACCCAGCCTGTCACAAAGGCACATCTGGCAGCGACCTGTCCAGCCTCTGTGCCACTCTGCAGAGGTGGCAGGCCAGCTGGGCAAGGAGAAAGCAGACAAGAATATTGTGGGTGGCGGCACAGTGGTTAGCACTGCTGCCTCACCGCGCCAGGGACCTGGGGTCAGCTCCAGCCTCGGGTCACTGCCTGTGTGGAGTATGCACATTCTCCCCATGTCTGCGTGGGTTTCCTCCGGGGGCTCCGGTTTCCTCCCACAGCCTGAAAGACGAGCTGGTTAGGTGGATTGGCCGTGCTATACTGAATATGCACGTGGTTTCAGAACCAGAAGGTGCAGAAACTCTCTGATGTTAAGAACCGTTGCATGATCTGTATCAGTGTGGAGTTTACTGTTCACTAACTCTAACCTGGGGGGTCTTGCAGCGCAGTGGTTAGCGTCTGTGCCTCTGAGCCAGAAACTCCAGGTTCAAACAACAGTGCAGCACAGGAGAAGGCCCTTCAGCCCATCAAGTCTGTGCTGACACAGATGCCTCTCTAATCTATATTTTCTTGCCTCTACATTATCCACATCCCTCTATTCCCCGGCTATTCACGTATCTATCCAGATACCTCTTGAACGTTGTTACGGAATCTGCTTCCACCACCGCCTCTGGCAGCGCGTTCCAGACACTCACCACCCTCTATGTGGAAAACTTACCCCTTACATCTCCTTTAAACTTTCCCCCTCTCACTGTCAACCTATGCCCCCGAGTAATTGACCCTTCGACCCTGGGAAAAGAACTCTGACTATCCGTTCTATCCCAGCCTGTCATAATCTCGTAAACCTCAAATCAGGTTCCCCCCTCTCATTCCCCCAACTCTCCAAAGGGAACAATCCAAGTTTGTTCAACCTTTCTCAATATCCTCCAAACCAGGCAACATCCTGGTAAATCTCTACTGCGCCCTTTTCCAACGCATCAACATGCCTCCGGAGACCAGAATTGCACACAATACTCCAAATGCAGCCTAACCAAAGTCTTATACAGCTACAACATGATTTTCCAACTCCTATATTCAACACTCTGACCGATGAAGGCCAGCATGCCGTATGCTTTCTTGACCACCTCAGGACTCAGGATTCCCACGCCAGGGTTTGGTGGCCAAGGGAGGTGTGTTAACGATGTGGCCAAACAGGTTAAATTTAAGCCTGCGAAATCCTTCCAAACACACCAATGGCTGTCGGTAAGAGCGGGAGAGACTCCTGGTCAGCCATGCTTGATGTGGAGCGGCACCCCTCAAGCTACAGGCCCCTGGCGGCAGACTAGTGACCTGTCCCGGGAATTGCTAGCTATGGAAATAGAAAAATGTCTACCTTAGTCTGGCACACTCGCCTTTATCAATCGGGGTATAGATTACAAAAGCGGAGAGACCATGATGGAGTTGTATAGAACTTTGGTGAGGCCACAGTTGGAGCACTGTGTGCAGTTCTAGTCACCACATTATAGGAAGGATGGGACTGCACTGGGGGGGGTGCAGAGGAGACTCACCAGGATGCTGCCTGGGATGGAATATTTAAGTTATGAAGAGATGTTGGATAGACTTGGGTTGTCTTCGCTGGAGCAGAGAAGACTGAGGGGTGACCTGATTGAGGTGTACAAGATTATGAGAGGCACGGACAGAGTGGATAGGGAGCAGCTGTTCCTCTGAGTTGAAGGGTCAGCTATGAGGGGATGCAAGCTAAAAGTGAGGGGTGGGAGGTTTAGGGGGGATTTGAGGAGAAACCTTTTTACCCAGAGGGTGCTGACGATCTGGAATGCGCTGCCTGGGAGGGTGGTGGAGGTGGGGTGCCTCACATCCTTTAAAAAGTACCTGGATGAGTACTTAGAATATAGTCGTCAATCCTGGTCGCCACACTACCAGAAGGATGTGGAGGCTTTGGAGAGGGTACAGAAAAGATTTACCAGGATGTTGCCCAGTATGGAGGGCATTAGCTATGAGGAGAGGTTGGAGAAACTTGGTTTGTTCTCACTGGAGCGACAGAGATTGAGGGGCGACCTGATAGAAATCTACAAGCGGCATGGACAGAGTGGATAGTCAGAAGCTTTCTCCCAGGGTGGAAGAGTCAATTTCTCGGGGGCACAGGTTTAAGGTGCGAGGGGCAAGGTTTAAAAGTGATGTACGAGGCAGATTTTAACACAGAGAGTGGTGGGTGCCTGGAACTCGTTGCCGGGGGAGGTAGTGGAAGCGGATACGGTAGCGACTTTTAAGGGGCATCTTGACAAATACATGAATGAGATGGGAATAGAGGAATATGGAAGGATAGGGGGTTTTAGTTAAGTCGGGCAGTATGGTCAGTGCAGGCTTGGAGGGCCGAAGGGCCTGTGCTGTAATTTTCTTTGTTCTTTGTTTTTTGAGGCAGACAAACAATTTAACTTGCCTTTCTCGGTGGAGTACAGAGCTGCAAAGGTCACCATGATGAAAACGGTGGAGTATTTTCCGGCGTTTGCCAAATGTGGGAACGCTTGCCTGCTGTCCCTGTATCGACGGAGACACTGAGCGAATCGGATCCAGGGCGGGATACACTGGATGATGACAGTCACTCCATAGGAGTAACCATTGCCCCCAAATTTCTCTGTGGCAGGCAGAAAGACAGGGATGTTAGGGTGAAAGGGTCACACAGAGGATCCTCAGCAAGAGTGTGAGCGGGGAAAGGGCTCAAAACTCATGGGTAATGACTGAAAGTTGGCCGGGATTCGCCCATCTCACACGCCCCCTCGGTCACTGACAGCGAGCATGGAGAATTTAGCCGAATCTCCATTCACTGCAGCGGGATCGGAGAATCCCAGCTGTGGGCGAGGTTGGAGAAATCCTCACTCAGAATACGTGACACACTTAATTAATAAAACGGACCAAAACTACCCCTCTCCTCTTCTGAAGGTTCCAGAACTTTCTGTGTTGGGCTCTAAATATTCGTTCGTGTGTAAGACAGAGGACCAGGACATTTGGTTTGCGAAGAACAGAAACCTTGAGGTAGGAGCTAGTCAACATGTGTGGCGGCACAGTGGTTAGCGCTGCTGCCTCACAGTGCTGGGGAGCCGGGTTCAATTCCGGCCTCGGGTCACCGTCTGTGTGGAATTTGCACATTCTCCCCATGTCTGCGTGGGTGTGCTCCGGTTTCCTCCCACAGTCCAAAGATGTGCGGGTTATAGGGTGCTAAATTTGACATTATGGCGCATTGGCCAGACTGGGAACACCCCGGACATGATTTTGGACCTTTCCCTGTTGTCTGCAGTTGAGACGTACTAGTGAGTTGAAATATAAAAACCGACTGCTGGAAATGCTCGGTAGGCTTGACAGCAGAGGCACGATGACACGGTGGTTCGCACTGATGGCTCACAGTGCTGACGACCTGGGTTCGATTCCCGACTTTCTTCACCCAGAGGGTGGTGAGTGTGTGAAATTCATTACCATCGAATGTAGTTGAGGCCCAAACATTGTCTGATTTCAAGAAGAAATTGGATATAGCTCTTGGGGCTAAAGGGATCTAGGGATATAATAGGGGGAGGGGAGATCAGGATATTGAATTTGATAAGTGGCCATGTTTGTAATGAATGGCGCCGCAGGATTGAATGGCCTCCTCCTGCTTCTAGTTTCTATGTTTTACATAAGTTGCCTCTTTCTATCCTAAAATATGTAGATTAGTGGGGTAAATATGTGAGGTTATAGGGATAGGGAGAAGATGTACATGGCTGAGTGCTGAGTTGGTGGAGACTTGATGGGCTGAATGGCCTCCTTCTGCACTGTAGGGATTCTATGATTCTGACTTGAAATACAACCCCCCCAGAGGGAAAAAAAAACCCAATGGAGCATCAACTGGCACCTTTATTAAAGAACTGGACCAATTTCAGTTGAGAGTTACGGATGTTGAGATATTTGACCAGTTATTGTCCACTCCTCTGAGTGGGAGCAGCTATGACAACACTCAGAGAACTCAACACCATCCAGGATGGAGCATCCTGCTTGTTCAGTGCTACCAGCCTCTGTATCCAGTCGCCCTGCCGCTGTGTGCTATCAATGGGAGGCACTGCAGCAAGTGGTCACAGCATCCTCGCGTGTAACTGCGTGGACTGCAGTGATTCAAGGAGGTAGCTCACCACCACCTTCTCCAGGGCAATTGGGGCTGGGCAAAAATTGCCAGGTTTGTCCACCCAGAGGGCAAATAGATAATGTCCAGTTTAAAATCCACCAGTGCAATGCCAATCATTTAAATTAAGAGAGGTTGGAGAGGCTTGGGTTGTTTTTGTTGGAGCAGAGGAGACTGAGGGGTGACCTGATTGAGGCGTTCAGGATTATGAGGGGCACGGACAGGGTGGATAGGGAGCAGCTGTTCCCCTCAGTTGAAGGGTCAGTTATGAGGAGACAGAAGTTAAAAGTGAGGGGTGGGAGTTTTAGGGGGGATTTGGGAAAAAAACCTTTTTTACTCAGAGGGTGGTGACGGTCTGGAATAGACTGCCTGGGGGGGAGGGGGGGGTGCCTCACATCCTTTAAAAAGTACCTGGATGAGTACTTGACGCGCCGTAACATTCAAGCCTATTGGCCAAGTGCTGGCAAGTGGGGTTAGGTGGGCAGGTCAGGACATTTCATGCATTGGTGCAGACTGGACAGGCCAAAGGGCCTCTTCTGCATGGAAATATTCTGCGATTCTATGATTTCACTTAAGAACATAGAAACTAAGAGCAGGAGTAAGGCCATTCTGCCCTTCGAGCCTGCTCCCCCATTCATTTTGATCAGGGCGGATTATCAAATCCAATATCCTGAACCCCCACTTCCTCCCATATCCCTCGATCCCTTTAGCCCCAAGAGCTAGATCCCATTTTTTTCTTGAAATCAGGCAACGTTTTGGCCTCAACTACTTTCCGTGTTAGTGAATTCCACACATTCCCCACCCTCTGGGTGAAGAATCATAAAATCCCTACAATATAGAATTTGGCCAATTGAGTCGGTGCCAAGCACAATTCTACTCAGGCCCTATTCCTGTAACCCATCACGTTTATCCTGCTGATTCCCCGGCATTTAGGGTCAATTTTAGCACGGCCAATCCACCTAACCCGCATATCTTTGGACTTCTTTGAAATTTCTACATATTTCTGGGCTGGGATTCTCCAACCTCGCCCACGGCCGGGATTCTCCAGTCCCGCTGCAGCGATCGGAGATTGGGCTGAGTGGCGTGTTCTCCATTCTCGCTGACGGCGGTAGCGGGTGAACGAGATGGGAGAATGCAGGAGGGCCTAATTGATGAACGCTGAGCCCTCACCTCTGATATTAACACGGTTACGTTAAGGAGTCCCTGACGATAGTTATTTCGAAAACTGTGTCTCACCTGCCGGGGGGCTCAGGAGGCCCTGGTTGGTCTCCCAGTTCACTTCAAAGGCGTAGAAACAGATCATGGACCAGAGGTCGAGGAAGACAGTGACCATGCTGTTGAGTTGGTCGGCCAGCCAGAACTCAGCAAAGCTGACCTTGTGGAAGGGAGCAGTCACTGACCGACACTGTTCAGAAGGAATCAGAGACAGCAACAATTAATATTTGGCCCACTTTGCTAATGGTTTTATCATAAGACATAGGAGCAGAATTAGGCCACTCGGCCCAGCTCAGCCATTCTATCAAGGCTGATATTTTTCTCATCCCCATTCTCCTGCCTTTTCCCCTGATCATAAGAACATAAGAGTATAAGAACTAGGAGCAGGAGTCGGCCATCTAGCCCTTCGAGCCTGCTCCACCATTCAATAAGATCATGGCTGATCTGAAGTGGATCAGTTCCACTTTCCCGCTTTCTCCCCATAACCCTTAATCCCCTTGCCTACCAAAAACCTATCTACCCGTGACTTAAATCCCCTTATTAATCAAGAACTTTTATTTTTAACAGTGTCCTATTTAATTTTACTCCAGATTCAAAGATCAATTTTTGTCCCCATTTTAAAAAGATGATCAAAATAAAACTATGGGATAAAGAGCAAATCAGGTTACAATACAGTTGTTGTGCTTCTGTTTAGCTGTTGAGAGGAGACACAGCAACTGGTTACATTTCTGCAAACTAAAGAGTGTGATATCTGAAATGAAGGTAAATGACTTCAAAACTTTTAATTCTTGCTTTGACAGATCAAAGCTTGCTCCTGCAATCCCCAACATTTAGATTTTTACCTGCCCAAAATAAAGAATGTTTCAGTAGGTTTCAGAAGCTGTGTACTAAGGTTGTATCGCACCATACAGCAGTGGTCAAGATTCTCCAAAGAGCCTCGGGTTGTCTCTCATTCTATCACCGTGGCCCTGCAAACATTTCCCCGTTCAAGTGTTTATCCGATTCCTCTTTCAAAGTTTGCATCGAGTCTGGTTCTGTCACCTTTTGAGACGCTGCGGGTGGAACTTTCACCCGAGATTTGTACGATCCCACCCAACCCCAATGGAGAACGTCATTCTCCGAGCCTCCCCCGCTCCCGGAATCGAGGCGGGTGTGTTGGTAAAATTCCAGCCTGGGTCCCAAAACATAATTTGTTGCATTAAAGAGAAATTCTTGAGTCTTCCTTGGATCTTTATTATGGAAGTGTGTCGTTTAGTTAGAACATAGAACATTACAGCGCAGTACAGGCCCTTCGGCCCTCGATGTTGCACCGACCAGTGGAACCAATCTAATGACCCTCTAACCTAAACTATTCCAATGTTATCCATATGCCTATCCACTGACCATTTGAACACCCTTAAAGTTGGCGAGTCCTCAACTGCTGCAGGCAGGGCATTCCAAACCCTTACAGTTGGAGCCTGTACACCCCCCAGGACTGATGTTAATTAACTAGACTAACAGAAACTAGGCCCAAAATGGCCACAGTTAAAATCTTATATTAGTTGCATCTGCCTCTGCTCTAATACTGTCACCATGACCTTCCCATGGTTCAGCATTCTCCAGTAGGATATTGAGAGTTTCCAGTTGTCACAGGCCTTTTCTCACTGTGAACCCATTGATTCCTGGAAGCTTTTTCTTTATGGGGAGGAAAAGGCTATTCTATCCTTGATGGTATGCCATTCCCCGGTAAGAGTGGCAGCAGATACATGCCAACCGGTCCTCTATTAGCTGCTGAGGGTATCACAAGTGGTAGACAGGACATTGTCCAAGGGGTTTCTCTCTCCCTCCACTCAGCAAGGACATTGAGCTTGCCGCAAGGATTCTGCTCACCATTGCCTGAGGATTAAGTTGATCAGGGAGATTGGGAAGTAAGAGTCACAAGGATGGGATCCTTCCTACCCATGGTTAGAAAATGGCACCTCTTTCCACCCAAATGTTGTTTCTCCCACAGAACTGTTACGGCACAGAGGGAGGCCATTTGGCCCATCCTGTTTGCGCCAGCTCTCTGAATGAGCAATTCATTCCAAGTGCCATTTCTGGTCTTCTCCCCATTAACCCTGCACAACCTTCCTTTGTAGGCAACAGTCTCCCTCTGGAATGTTTCGATTGAACCTGTCCTTTCACACTCTCAGGCAGTGCATTGTAAACCCTGCCCACACACTGTGTGAAAATTAATCCACCTCATTATTTATCGTTAAACCAAGTGCTTAAAGTCTCCTCACTCTGAACCTTTCCTGAATGGGAACATTTTCACTTTAGAATAATAGAATCCCTACAGTCCAGAAGGAGTTAGGCTGATTGATTGGGTAACAAATTGTCCCTATATTGGACCTCCCTGATCCTCGCACATTAGGCGTAGACTAAAATCATGAATAGGTCACTGAGACAATGGGACGGCGGCGCGGGCTCGTTGGGCCGAAGGGCCTGTTTCCCGTGCTGTGTTGTTCTTTGTTCTTTGTTCTTTGAGGCCATCCGGCCCATCGGGTCTGTACTGTTCACAATCCCACCCAGGCCCTATTCCTGTAACCCCCCCACATATTTACTCTACTAACCCCCCTGACACTAGGGTCAATTTATCATGGCCAATCAACGTAAACCAGACATCTTTGGAAAGGAAACCAGAGCACCCGGAGGAAACCCACGCAGATGCGGGGAGAATGTGCAATCTCTGCACAGAGTGACGCGAGGCTGGAATTGAACCCGGGTTCCCAGCGCCGTGAGGCAACAGTGCTAACCACCATGCCGCCCCTTATCCTCTCTCTGTCCAGGTCCCTTCATCATCTCTTTTAAATCAGCCTTCTTTTCTTTGGGATACCGAAAGGCGCTATGTAAATGCAACTTCTTTCTGTTGGCGTACTTACCAGGACTTTTAACAACCAGACCCGGGACTTGTAGTAGAAGGTTTTGGTGGGGTTCAGCAGCAGGAACAACATGAATCCGTAGAGGGCCAAGGGATTGACCGACATCGGAGTGTGGATGTAAGTACTGAACAGGCAGGCGAGAAGACTCAAGCACCAGAGGACCCCCAGAAAACCCGCCAACTGGAACAGAAAGATGCACGTGAGATACTCTCTGACGTTTGGGCCTACCCCGTACAGGCACCTCACCCACACGAGGATAAACCATTAAAATATTCCGAATGCAAAAAAACCACAAGAGGTTGTGAATGTAGCCCAATCCATCAGCAAACCAGCCTCCCATCCATTGACTCTGTCTACACGTCCCGCTGCCTCGGAAAAGCAGCCAGCATCATTAAGCACCCCACGCACCCGGACATTCCCTCTTCCACCTTCTTCCGTTGGGAAAAAGGTCTGAGATCACGTACCAACCGATTCAGGAATAGCTTCTTCCCTGCTGCCGTCAGACTTATGAATGGACCTACCCTGCATCAAGGTGATCTTTCTCTACCCCCCAGCTATGACTGTAACACTACATTCTGCACTCTCTCATTTCCGTCTCTACGAACGGTATGCTTTGTCTGTACAGTGCGCAAGAAACAATACTTTCCACTATATACTTGTGACAACAATAAATCACACTTTTTCTTGGGCCTGGCTGGCAAGGCTGGGATTTATTGCTCACCCTGTGAAGCTGGCAGTGGCTGTATGCGAATGAATGGCTTGTCAGGCTACTCCAGGGGGTAATCACAATGTTCCAGAGTCAGGCCAGACCAAGAATGGTTGGCAGATTTCCCTCCCTGAAGGGAAATTTCAAGATAATCGAAAAGCTTATAGTTACTGTTGCCAGCGTCTCATTTCCATGGAGAATGGAAATTCTCCATGTCCGGCGATGGGATTTGAACTCATGTTCTCTGGATTGCTTTTAACCCAGTAACGCAACAGTTTAGGGGAGGTGATGGCCTAGTGGTATTATCACTCGACTATTAATCCAGGAACTCAACTCATGTTCTGGGGACCTGGGTTTGATTCCCACCACGATAGAAGGCGGAATTTGAATTCAATAAAAATATTAAGAGTCTACTGATGACCGTGAAACCATTGTCAGAAAGACCCATCTGGTTTATTAATGTCCTTTGGGGAAGGAAATTTTTTTTATTCATTTGTGGGACAATTTGGCTGGCCAACATTTATTGCCTGTCCCTTGTTGCTGTTGGAGGGCAGTTGAGAATCAACCACAATGCTGTGGTTCCAGAGTCACATGTAGGCCAGACCGGGTAAGGATGGCAGACTTCCTTCTCTAAAGGACAATAGTGAATCAGACCTAGCCAGCCTACACCTTTACTCAAAGGGTAGTAAGGGTGTGGAGTGCCCTGCCAGCAGCAGTTGTGGACTCGCCAATGTTAAGGGTGTTCAAATGGTCAGTGGATAGGCATTCATTGGAATAGTTTAGGTTAGAGGGTCATTAGATTGGTTCCACTGGTCGGCGCAACATCAAGGGCCGAAGGGCCTGTACTGCGCTGGAATGTTCTATGTTCTACATGTGACTCCAGAGCCACAGCAATGTGACTGACTCTCAACCACCCTCCAGCAACTAGGGATGGGCAATAATTTGGCATTACTGCTTGAATATTAATCCAGAAACTCAGCAAATTTTCTGGGGATCCGCCCTGGCAGATAACGGAATTTGGATTCAATAAAAAATATCTGAATTAAGAATCTACTGATGATCATGAAAGTATTGTCGATTATCGGAAAAACCCATCTGGTTCCTTTAGGGAAGGAAATCTGCCGTCCTTACCTGATCTGGCCTCTGTGTGACACCAGAGCCACAGCCAGATCAACTGCAATGAAATGGCCACTCAGTTCAAGGGCAACTAGGGATGGGCAATAAATGCTGGCCCAGCCAGCGATGCCCGTATCCCACAAATATAGAACATAGAACACTACAGCACAAACAGGCCCTTCGGCCCACAAGTTGCGCCAATCATATCCATACCTACCAGGCCTATCTATAAATCTCAATCCCATTATATTCCAGGAATCATCTTTTTGAACCAGCGACACCCATGGGCCATGAATTAATAGAACCGTAGAACCATACAGTGCAGAAAGAGGCCCTTCGGCCCATCGAGTCTGCACTGACCACTATCCCACCCAGGTCCTACCCCCATATCCCTATGTATTTTACCCGTTAATCCCTCTAACCCAAGCATCCTTGTACACTAAGGGGCAATTTTTAGCATGGGCAATCAACCTAACCCGCACATCTTTGGACTGTGGGAGGAAACCGGAGCACCCGGAGGAAACCCACGCAGGCACGAGGAGAATGTGCAAACTCCACACAGACAGTGGCCCGATCCGGGAATCGAACCCAGGTCTCTGGAGCTGTGAAGCAGCAGTGCTAACCACTGTGCTACCATGCCGCCCAATAAAATCAAAATCACCACAGAGTCCCTGTATGTTGAGGATCGCATTAGATACTCAATGGAGAGTAAACCAGGGCCTAGTGGAAAATTGGTGTCAACCCAATTATCCCGAGTGTTAAGTTATCTTTTTTTACCAATCCCGTATTGGGCAGCAGCCTCCACTCTTGTTTCGAAAAGATGCCAGCCAACTCACCTCAAAGAACTGATGGTGGGAGAGGTTGTTTCTGGGGTCAAGTTCAAAGATCAGAGTGTGGTTGACTCCTGACTTTCTCCAGCCGTAGGTGTTAATCCCCAACAGGAAGACAAACTGGATCATGATGAAGCCTCCTCGATAGGCCCTGAGCAGAGGCCTCACACTGGCTTCCTGGGATACATAGATACCTAAGGAAAAATCAAATCCAGTGAGGAATAATGGAATACTGTCCTGGCTGTGGATAGGTGGATATGGGGCAGCGGGATTGACATTTGACCAATTGGTTGTAACCGAACTCTGTGATTGGACAGCGAGTTTAACTAGAGCAGTAAGATAAAAGTTATTACGAAGGCTCATCCAGACTCGAAATGTTGGCTCTATTCTCCCTCCACAGATACTGTCAGACCTGTTGAGATTTTCCAGCATTTTCTGTTGGTTTCCTCTGGGTGCTCTGCTTCCCTCCCACAGTCCCTGCTGCCATCAGACTTTCGAATGTACCTACTTCGCATTAAGTTCATCTTTCTGTACACCCTAGCTATGACTGTAACACTACATTCTGCACTCTCTCCTTTCCTTCTTTATGTACGGTATGCTTTGTCTGTTTAGTGGACAAAAAACGATAGTTTTCACTGTATCCCAATACATGCGACAAAAATAAATCAAATCAAATCAAGATGTGTAGGTTAGGTGGATTGGCCATGTGAAATTGCCCCAGACATATAGGCTTGGGAGATTAGTCAGGTAAACAAGTGAGGTTATGGGGATAGGGTCTGAGTAAGATGGAGAGGCTCAATGGGCTGAATGGCCTCCTTCTGTACTGTTGGGATTCAATGAAACATGCATGTAAAAGTGTGTGTTGCCACAGCAACTCAGACCCCTTGGGGCAGTGGGGAAGTGTTTGGGGGGTAGGCAGGGGAGTGCTCTGAGAGGGGATGGGGGTGGCTGGGGAGGTTCTGTTTGGTTCAAAAGCTGAGTTGGGTGAGATTGGTGCCAACAGCATGGGATTCAATCCCCATTTGGGCTGAGGTGGATTTGGGGTTTGCCCCTTTGCCCTGCCCATGGTGGAGATCATGACCCAATGGGTGGACCTGTTTCAAGCAGAGTACCGCAGAAGAGGTCAGGATCTGTGGCAAGAGGGAGCTTGACAGGGCAATGAGAGGGAGTTTGATAGGGCAGTGAGAGGGAGTTTGATAGGGCAGTGAGAGGGAGTTTGATAGGGCAATGAGAGGGAGTTTGATAGGGCAATGAGAGGGAGTTTGATAGGGCAATGAGAGGGAGTTTGATAGGGCAGTGAGAGGGAGTTTGATAGGGCAGTGAGAGGGAGTTTGATAGGTCAATGAGAGGGAGTTTGATAGGGCAATGAGAGAGAGTTTGATAGGGCAATAAGAGGGAGTTTGATAGGGCAGTGAGAGGGAGTTTGATAGGGCAGTGAGAGGGAGTTTGACAGGGCAATGAGAGGGAGTTTGACAGGGCAATGAGAGGGAGTTTGACAGGGCAATGAGAGGGAGTTTGACAGGGCAATGAGAGGGAGTTTGATAGGGCAATGAGAGGGAGTTTGACAGGGCAATGAGAGGGAGTTTGATAGGTCAATGAGAGGGAGTTTGACAGGGCAATGAGAGGAAGTTTGATAGGGCAATGAGAGGGAGTTTGAGAGGGCAATGAGAGAGAGTTTGAGAGGGCAATGAGAGGGAGTTTGACAGGGCAATGAGAGGGAGTTTGATAGGTCAATGAGAGGGAGTTTGACAGGGCAATGAGAGGAAGTTTGATAGGGCAATGAGAGGGAGTTTGAGAGGGCAATGAGAGGGAGTTTGAGAGGGCAATGAGAGGGAGTTTGATAGGGCAATGAGAGGGAGTTTGATAGGGCAATGAGGGAGTTTGACAGGGCAATGAGAGGGAGTTTGATAGGGCAATGAGAGGGAGTTTGATAGGGCAATGAGGGAGTTTGACAGGGCAATGAGAGGGAGTTTGACAGGGCAATGAAGGAGTTTGATTGGGGAATGAGTGTTGGACATTGGCTGGTTTGGCTGACAGTCAGAATGACCCAATTGGATGAGAGAGTATCTATTCATTCCAGGCTGCCTGTGGGAGCTGGGGACATGTTGGGCCTGGTGCTCAGAGGCAGGTGCTCCATCTCCAATCTCCAGCAACATCCGTCCAACCCGAATTGACGCACTACCAATAGATCTTTATGGGCCCTGTGCTTTCTTACATGTTTAATTACAGTCTGAAGACGTGACAAGGCTCAAGCCCCGTGAAATGTGGAAGACATCCCATTCCGCTTTCCCTATGAATATTTCATCCCATGAAAGTGTTACTTCAGAGAGCTCCAGACAGCGGTAAAAACCAAACGTCCTGCCTCCCTAAACTATTCATGTTGAGTAACAGCTAGTAACACTATCTGAGCTCTGGACCTCCTGATCTTGGGAGAGTGAGGTTACATGAGAGTGTCTCACACCGCAGCCTCAGGGTGAGGCCACTCTCGGCTCAGTAACGTTTTGACAGTGAATGTCGCGCTGACCTGGGTCACTGGAGCTGCCTGTCTGCAACAGACACCCGATCTGCACAAACCCTTAAATTATTCATCCTAACCTGTCAGGACTGATGTTTACAAATAAGCTGAGAATTGGCAATGAGGCATTTGCGTCTTCCCTATTAGCTGCTGCCACGTCTGTTGTAGGTAAAATGTTAGAATCCGTCATCAAGGAGGAAATAGCGAGGCATCTTGAAGGGAATTGCTTGGTAGAGCAGATGCAGCACGGTTTCATTAAAGGGAAGTCGTGTCTGACAAATTTACTGGAGTTCTATGAGGATGTGTCTAGGGCGGTGGATAGAGGAGAGCCAGTGGATGTGGTCTTTCTTGATTTTCAGAAGGCGTTTGACAAAGTACCTCACAAGAGGTTGTTGCAGAAGGTCAGGGGACATGGAGTTGGGGGTAGGGTGTTAGCGTGGATAGAGGATTGGTTGTCAAATAGGAGGCAGAGAGTGGGGGTCAACGGGTGCTATTCGGATTGGCGGATGGTGACTAGTGGAGTGCCCCAGGGGTCGGTGCTGGGGCCTCAGCTATTTACCATTTATATAGATGATCTGGAGGAGGGAACCGAGTGTAGGGTGTCGAAATTTGCTGATAACACCAAGATTTGTGGAACGGCAAATTGTGCGGAGGGTGTGGAGAGTCTGCAGAAGGATCTAGATAGGCTGGGCGAATGGGCCAGGAAATGGCAAATGGAATTTAATGTTGGCAAGTGCGAGGTGGTCCACTTTGGTAGGAAGAATGGTAGGAAGGATTATTACTTACGGGGCAAAAAACTGCAGCAAGCGACGGTGCAGAGGGACCTCGGGGTCCTTGTGCATGAGTCGCAAAAACCCAGCTTGCAGGTGCAGCAGGTGGTCAGGAAGGCGAATGGGATGCTGGCCTTCATAGCGAGGGGGATTGAATATAAAAGTAGGGAGGTCTTGCTGCAGCTGTATAGGGCATTGGTGAGGCCGCAGCTGGAGTACTGTGTGCAGTTTTGGGCGCCGTACTTACGCAAGGATATTTTGGCCTTGGAGGGAGTGCAGAGGAGGTTTACTAGGCTGATTCCGGAGTTGAGGGGGTTGAGCTATGAGGAGAGGCTGAATAAACTAGGCTTGTACTCGTTAGAGTTTAGAAGAATGAGGGGAGATCTCATTGAGATGTATAAGATGATGAATGGGATGGATAGGATAGAGGTGGAGAGACTCTTCCCGCTCAGAAAGGACAGTAGGACTAGGGGGCACAGCCTCAAGATAAAGGGGGGCGGTTTAGAACGGAGTTGAGGAGGAACTTCTTCACTCAAAGGGTGGTGAATCTCTGGAATTCTCTGCCCGTTGAAGTGGTGGAGGCTGCCTCGCTCAATATTTTTAAGAGGCGGGTTGATGGGTTTTTGATAAGCGAGGGGATTAAGGATTATGGGGAGAGGGCGGGAATGTGGAACTGAGCCACAACAGATCAGCCATGATCTTATTGAATGTCGGGGCAGGCTCGAAGGGCTAGATGGCCTACTCCTGCTCCTATTTCTTATGTTCTTATGTTCACACGCTTACCTTTGATGATTATCAGCACTAAAAGAGCCAGGATGATTCCACACTGGAGGCCCACTCGGAATGTGGTCCACACTGGAACGGCCTGAGGGGGACACAGAACCATTAGAAATGTTATGCAGTCAGTCAGGAAAACCTTAAAGCCAGTTATCATCCCATAGATGCACCTTTCTGGTTGTATCACAGCTTGGTATGGGCTCCTGCTCTGCCCAAGACCACTAGAAACTACAATGTGAATGTAACCCAGTCCATTACGCAAACCAGCGTCCCATCCGTTGACTCTGTCTACACTTCCCGCTGCCTCGCCAAAGCAGCCAGCATAATTAAGGACCCCACACATTCTTTCTTCCATCGGGAAAAAGATACAAAAGTCTGAGGTCACGTACCAACCGACTCAAGAACAGCTTCTTCCCTGCTGCCGTCAGGCTTTAGAACGGGCCTACCTCGTACTAACTTGATCTTTCTCTACACCCCAGCTATGACTGTAACACTACATTCTGCACTCTCTCCTTTCCTTCTCTATGAACGGTATGCTTTGTCTGTATAGCGCGCAAGAAACAATACTTTTCTCTGTGTGCTAATACACGTGGCAATAATAAATCAAATCAAAATCAAAAATCAAAATCATCCCCTCAGACACACACTTTGGAGAAATAGGCTGGAATTTTACCACCTCACTTGAGTGAGCGATGTAAAATCCCTCCCGAGACTAACGGAGAATTCTGTTCTCCGAGTCTCGCCTGCCCCGATTCTGGGGCAGTAAAGTTCTGGCCATAGACTCCAGTGTCTCCAAAATATCATAAGAATTAGGAGCAGTAATAGGCAATTTGGCCTATCGAGCCTGTCCCGCTGTTTACTACGATGATATTCTGATCGAATTGTGGTCTAAATTTTACTCTCCCCCCAATCCCACCGTAACCCTTGACCCGCTTATCGATCGGAAACATGCCAGTGCTCTGACTGAATGAATTTGATGATCCGGCCTCTGGGGAAGAGATTTCCGTAGGCTAACAACACTTCGAGAAAATAACTCCCCTAACCTCAGTCTTAAATGAGAAGCCACTTATTTTTAAAGTGTGTCCCCCGGGTCTCCACTCCCCCGCAAGTGGAAACATCCTCTCAGCGTCCACTCTGTTGACTCCCCCCCAGAATCTTCAGACATATTTGGATAGGATCACCTCCCATTTTTCCAAACTCCTGATGGTGTAGGCCCAACCTGCTCAACCTCTCCTTGTGGGATACTCCCTGGAAGGTGACTGACCTGTGTTAATCTGAGTGGTGGAACACGAAGTCTCTTCATTGCCCGCGCTCTGTCCCCTCCTTCCAGCTGATTGGTGTACAGCGACTGCAAAGAACATGAAGGTTCATTGATATTTCAGTAATCATGTAGACTGTTACTACTACCTCTGGCAGCTTGTTCCAGACACTCATCGCCCTCTGTGTGAAACAACTGCCCCTCTGGATCCGTTTGTATCTCTCCCTTCTCACCCTAAACCTATGCCCTCTAGTTTTAGACTCCCGTACTATTGGGAAAAGATATTGACTGTCTAGCTGATCTGTGCTCCTCATTATTTTATAGACCTCTATAAGATCACCCCTAAGCCTCCAATACTCCAAGGAAAAAAGTCCCAGTCTATCCAGCCTCTCCTTATAACTCAAATCATTAAGTCCCAGTAGCTAGTTTAATAATATCCTTGCTATAATAGGGTGACCAGAACGGTACACAGTGTTTCAAGTGTGGCCTTAACAATGTCTTGTACAGCTTCAGCAAGACATCCCAACTCCTCTATTCAGTGTTCTGACCAAGCTTGCTGAATGCCTTCTTCACCATCCTGTCCACCCGTGACTCCAATTTCAAGGAGCTATGAACCAGTACTCCGAGATCTCTTTGTTCTATAACTCTCCCCAAAGGTCCAGCCCCAATTCAATCTACCAAAATACATCTCCTCACATTTGTCTAAATTAAACTCCACCTGCCATTCATCTGGCCCAATTGATCCTGTTTCAATCCTACATAACCTTCTTTACTGTCCACCATGCTACCAATCTTGCAAACTTACTAACCATGCCTTGTAAATTGACCAATATAAATAAGATAACAGTGGATCCAGCACCGATCCCTGAGGCACATCGCTGGTCACAGGCCTCCAGTTTGAAAAACAACCCTCCACAACACTCTGTCTTCAAGCCAATTTTGTATCCAATTGGCTACCTCACCCTGGATCCCGTGAGATTTAAATTTATGCACAACATTCCTTGTAGTACTTTGTCAAAGGCCTTGCTAAAGTCCATTAGACAATGTCGACTGCAATGTCCTCATCTACCTTCTTGGTTCTTCAAAAAACTCAATCAAATTTGTGAGACATGATTTTCCACTCACAAAGTCATGCTGACTGTCCCTCATCAGTCCTTGCCTCTCTAAATGTCTGTAGGTCTCTCAGAATACCTTCTAACAACTTACCCACTACAGATGTTCGGCTCACCGGCCTACAGATCCCAGGCTTTTCCCTTCTTAAACAAAGGCACACCATCTGCCACCCTCCAATCTTCAGGCACCTCACCTGGGATGGAACTCAATGATCTCACTAATTCTGTGAGGAGGCAGTAACTAGTCTTCTCAATGTGGGTTCAGATTATTTGAATGAACGCGAGTAATTCTCACATCAGAATGACTCTATCATGGCCAATTGGAACTAGCTGGGAGGGCACTATGGTTGGCATAGACCAGTTGGGCCGAAGGATGTGTTTCCCTGCTGTGTTGCTCTATGACTCTACGGGCAGCATTTTCCACGCTCCAAGAAAGGAACATCCCACCTGAGGTCAACGGGACTTTGCATGGTCCTATCCCATGATTCCCATAGTGGGCGGGATGGGAAAATTCCACCATAAATGCCGTTCTTCTGCATCTCCGTGTGCACCGTTGGCACCAGATCATTTACTTATTCTGAGGAATGCTGTCTCTTAATACCCATCCACCCTCAAAATGTCATGGGGCCTACCAACCTACCCATTCCACCATTGAGCCTCCCCCCACATCCCCATACTGCTGCGTCTGTATATGACCCCCCCTCTTTGCGATTTCACTCTCCAGCTCTGTTGAATGGAGCGCCTCCTGTGGGCCGTGCTGAATAAATTCAGTGGATCCCAGCCACACGGGAATAACTGCTGTGCAATCGCCAGGCCTATGGTTTGCAATTGAAGTGTAAAATACTGTATTGGGGCGCGTCCACATCCCCCAGTGATTCACACAGGGGCACGTAGTCTCCTGTAATACCCTGCAGAAGCTCTGCACTGTATCAACCCCCCCTCCCCTGCCCCCCCGGCTGGTCTGCAATGCTAACGTAGTTGCCCAATGGGTCTATTAGGAGGTGGGTGGCAGTTGACAGTATAGCTCAGGTCAGAGCGTGGGGTCATTTTCTAGCCTCTGAACTCAATGCATGAGGGAGCCTTTTCTGCCGTCCCTTTGCCACACCCACACTTACCTCTACCTCGGTGATCAGCTGGTCAATCTTTTTACTGGTATAGACGGACGAGCCCTCTACCTCAGTGCTTTGCCAGGCTGCTCCTTTTGTGACACGAAAGATCTTGTCATATTTCTTCAGGATTTTCCCGAATCCGGTGACGTTAAGGTTCTGGAATGGGACAAAGAGGGAGGAGGGGGGGTCAGCCAGGTGGTTCATCCCGATCAAGGGTGGGGAGAGAAGGAGAAGGGGAAAGGACAAACTCATGGGGCACGTTGTTGGTTATTTACAAATCGGCCCCAAATTCATGCTATAAACTGTGAGTTACAAAGCCTGTGGTCTATTTACTCGACACAAATGACCCTCCTTCTCTGCCTCCTCGCTATTTTTAAGAACATAAAAGATTTGCACACTAATCCACTGGATTGGCCATGCTAAATTTCCCCTTAGTATCCCAAGATGCACCGATTTGCGGGGTAAATACGTGGGTTAAGGGGATAGGGTCTGGGCAAGGTATGCTGTCAGAGAATCGATGCAGACTAGGTGGGCCGAATGGCTTCCTTCAAGGGCAGCACAGTGAAACAGTGGTTAGCACTGCTGCCTCACAGCTCAAGTTCAATTCTGGCCTTGGGTGACTGTCTATGTGGAGCTTGCACATTCTCCCTGTGTCTGTGTGGGTTTCCTCTGAGTGCTCCCGTTTCCTCCCACAGTCTGAAGGTCTGCAGGTGAGGTGCATTGGTCATGGTAAGTTGCCTCTTAGTGGCCGAAAGATGTGTCGGTTAGGTGAACTGGCCATGTTAAATTACCCCTTAGTGTTCAAAGATGTGTAGGTTAGGGGGATTAGCCATGGTAAAAGTGTGGGGTTACAGGGATAAGGCGGGGAAAAGGCCTGGGTGATATACTCTGTAAGAAGTCTCACAACACCAGGTTAAGGTCCAACAGGTTTATTTGTAGCAAACACCACTAGCTTTCATAAGAACATAAGAAATAGGAGCAGGAGTAGGCCATCTAGCCCTTCGAGCCTGCCCCGCCATTCAATAAGATCATGGCTGATCTGTCGTGGCTCAGTTCCACTTTCCCGCCCTCTCCCCATAACCCTTAATCCCCTCGCTTATCAAAAACCCATCAACCCGCTTCTTAAAAATATTTAGCGAGGAGCCTCCACCACTTCAACGGGCAGAGAATTCCAGAGATTCACCACCCTTTGAGTGAAGAAGTTCCTCCTCAACTCCGTTCTAAACCGCCCCCCCTTTATCTTGAGGCTGTGTCCCCTAGTCCTACTGTCTTTTTTGAGCGGGAAGAGTCTCTCCACCTCTATCCTATCCATCCCATTCATCATCTTATACGTCTCAATGAGATCTCCCCTCATTCTTCTAAACTCTAACGAGTACAAGCCTAGTTTATTCAGCCTCTCCTCATAGCTCAACCCCCTCAACTCCGGAATCAGCCTAGTAAACCTCCTCTGCACTCCCTCCAAGGCCAAAATATCCTTGCGTAAGTACGGCGCCCAAAACTGCACACAGTACTCCAGCTGCGGCCTCACCAATGCCCTATACAGCTGCAGCAAGACCTCCCTACTTTTATATTCAATCCCCCTCGCTATGAAGGCCAGCATCCCATTCGCCTTCCTGACCACCTGCTGCACCTGCAAGCTGGGTTTTTGCGACTCATGCACAAGGACCCCGAGGTCCCTCTGCACCGTCGCCTGCTGCAGTTTTTCTCCACGTAAGTAATAGTCCTTCCTACCATTCTTCCTACCAAAGTGGACCACCTCACACTTGCCAACATTAAATTCCATTTGCCATTTCCTGGCCCATTCGCCCAGCCTATCTAGATCCTTCTGCAGAGTCTCCACACCCTCCGCACAAAGTGGAAACTCCCACTTGACGAAGGAACAGCCAGTTCCAAAAACTAGTGGCGTTTGCTACAAATAAACCTGTTGGACTTTAACCTGGTGTTGTGAGACTTCTTACTGCGTTTACCCCAGTCCAACACCAGCATCTCCACATCATGATATACTCTGTCAGAGAATTGGTTCAAACTTGATGGGCCAAATGGCCTCCATCTACTCTAAAAAACTGAGTACAATATCAATTCCACCACCATCGAGTTAAGAAGCAGGAATGAGAATTTTTAAAGCAAGCTTGAGAACATAAAAAGGCAAGTTTTCATCACTTTTCGTTGCCCAACCTGTGCTGCCCTTGAACTGAGTGGTTTGCAGGCCTATTTCAGAGGACAGTTGAGAACCAATCACATTGCTGTGGCTCTGGAGTCACATGTAGGCCAGACCAAATAAGGACAGCAGATTTCCTTCCCTAAAGGGAGATTAGGGAACTAGATGGGTTTTTCCGACAATCAACAATGGTTTCACGGTCATCAGTAAATTCTTAATCCCAGATATTTTTCATTGAATCGGGTGGATTGGCCATGTTAAATTGTGTCAGGGGGACTAGCTAGGGTAAATGCATGGGGTGTTGGGAATAGGGCCTGGGTGGGATTGTGATCGGTGCAGAATCGATGGGCAGAATGGCCTCCTTCCGCACTGTAGGATTCTATGATTCAATAAATTCCACCACCTGCCGTGGCGGGATTCGAACCCAGCTCCCCAGGGCAATAGCTGACTTTCTGGATTAACAGTCTAGTGATAAAACCATTAGACCATTGCCACCCCCCCTTTTAAACACTGGATTTCCAGTATCTACAGTACTTTGATTTTGTATCGAATACTCTTTACTGTATTGTAAGTGTGAAGTCCCACCCTCCGGCATCCCCCCACCAGGTGCAATGTGTGAAGGGAGAGGACGCGACAAGAGAATGGGCCATTTTTGCTCCCAGTGTTGCCTTACGATTCTCCCAAGACAAAAACTAACCTTGCTCGCTCTCTACAGGGTCCCAAAGGTCTCAGAGGTTGAAGTAGCTTTCCACGTACCTGGTAATTCTGCAGTAGAATTAGACTGAGGTAGAATTCACTGAAAGCCAGCTTCAGGTCGCACATGGTCTTATGCCGCGCTCGGTGTCTGTGCGGTCTATAAAGAGCGCTCCACCACGGCCCCGGTGACCCCGCGCCTCCATCCCTTTGGGCGTTGAGCACTGCCTCGAGTTCACCCTGTAGCGTCACTAATCGTCTCCGCGCTTCTGCAAGTTTTTCTGGAATTGGGTTGCGAGCGGGGGTTTGGATGGAAGGAAATAGTTATTTAATTGAGGTGCCAAAATAACTCATCCCACATGACGTCATGGCGTCTAATGTGCCCACTCACAATGAACGTATTTTACTTGGACAATGGAACAGAAAATCTACAGAATTCGTGACAATGAACAGTGATTAGTTGGAGACTAAAACACAAGTGATTAATTTGGTTAATAAATAAGTAATAAATCTACTTCACGTGTTGGTTTATTCCTTGAACTATTATGCAATGTATTTTTGAGACACGGTAATCTAAATTTGGCGCTGGGCTTGTAAAAGTGAGGCATATATTGTTCAGATATGAATAGACACAACCTATAAGTTAAAGCTGTGTGAGGTGGAGCAGTGACCTACAGTAAGGCTCCCAGATGCCAAACAAGAAGAAACGAAAATACCACCCTGTGGAGCGCTGTCCGACATTTTGATAGTAAGTGGACAGAGCGCCGTCTTGTGTTTTTAACGGGGAATTTGCATTGCCCAGAGTTAGGCGGTGAGTATGGGGTTCTTATTTTGTGTCTACGTGATTCAGTGAAGTTGGGAGAATTTAGAAACCCTCTCTCCCATGGTAAAAATTTAATTCATCTCAAAGTAGGGCACGTGCATGCTGTAGGAGTTTTAATCAACTGAAACAATTTGCAAGTCGAGCTTGGTTGGCTGGACAGCTGGTTAGTGATGGAAAGGGATGCCAACAGTGTGGGTTCAGTTCCCATACTGGCTGAAGTTATTCATGAAGGCTCTGCCTTCTCAACCTTGCTGGAGGTTAAATCATCACCGTTGCCTGGGACTGAGACCTTATCTTTTACCCTCAGGGATGGGCGATAAATGTTGGCCCAGCCAGCGACGTCCATATCCCAAGGATAAGTAAAATAAATTCCCTGTCTTCAACCCACTCTTTCTTGAAGCATATGATGTTGTATAGAATACCCATTCGCCTCTAGTTGATATTTACTATGCGGTGGCACACTGGTTAGCACTGCTGCCTTGAAGCTCCAGGGACCTGGGTTCGATTCCTGACTTGGGTCACTGTCCATGTAGATTTTTGCACGTTCTCCCTGTGTCTGCGTGGGTTTCCTCCGGGTGCTCCGGTTTCTTCCCACAGTCCAAAGATGTGCGGGTTAGGTTGATTGGCCATGCTAAATTAACCTTTCGTGTCCTGGGAAACACAGGTTAGCGGGATAAATATGTGGGGTTATGGGGATTGGGAGTGTTGTCAGTGCAGGCTGAAGGCCTCCTTCAGCACTGGAGGCGTTCTACGACTCTCCTAATCCCACTTGCCCTCATCCCATTGCTCTTTTGACATTCAACCAACTAATCTAACCTGGTCTTCAGCGTGGACACAATCTCTGTTTCAGTCACGATGACTCCCCCAGTAAAATACGCTGAGAGAGAGGCCTCGGCCTAGAGTGCAGAAGGGTTACCAATGATAATAGAGTGAAGAACAGAACGTCACAATGTTGAGAAGAGGGATGGTGCCACTCTTGGACAAGTTGATTACAACTCAGTGACTGATTCCAAGCTGTTACTCTGAACTCCCTGAATTACGTCCCTCAAGTTACAGGCCTTCACTTTTACTTGTTTCGAATGCTGACAGTCCCACACTGGCAATGTCCTGTCCAGTGAAGAGTTTCACTGAATTCTCTATTCATATCTGAACATTCTACATCTGGAGTGTAACAAAATCCTTCCACTATTCCACATCAGCGTGCACTATAAAACATTTATATTTAAGTAGGTATTTCATATGATAATAAGCAAGAAGAGAATCCATTCATACGATGCTCAGCCACAAGTTCTGCAAACGTTTCATCTGGAATGAATTGTCAAATGGACTAACAGTGAAATGACTGCTTTTAAATAGTTAGGCATAATGGCACGGTGGCACAGTGGTTAGCATTGCTGTCTCAGAGCGCCAGGAACGCGGGTTCAATTCTGGTCTCGGGTGATCGTGTGTGCGGAGTTTGCACGTTCTCCCCATGTCTGCGCGGGTTTCCTCCCACACTCCAAAGATTAGCTACAGCGAATCTGTGAGGTTACAGGAAATTGGAGCGGGGAATAGGACTTAAGTAAGACATCCTCGTCAGAAAGTCAATGTAGACTCGATGGGCCAAATGATCTGCACTGTATTCAACCATTTGATACACAGCAAGATCCCACAAATAGCGAGGACATTTCTGTCTGTGTGGGGTTTGCACATTCTCCCCGTGTCTGCGTGGGTTTCCTCCAGGTGCTCTAGTTTCCTCCCACAGGTAGATTGGTCATGCTATAATTGCCCATCAGCGTCAGGGGGAGTAGCAGGGTAAAAATATGGGTTTACAGAGATAGGGCCTGGGTGGGATTGTTGTCATTGCAGGCTCGATGGGCTGAATGGCTTCCATTTGCACTGTATGGATGCTATGGGAACTGCACACAGTATTCTAGCTGTGGCCTCACCAAAGTTCAACTCCAATATGCTTTTTCCCTATTTATAATCTATGCCTCGATTGATAAAGGCAAGTGTCCCATATGCCTTTATCACCATGCTACTAACATGTCCTTCCGGAAATCTGATAACACCATCAGTTCAGGTAGTGTGTTCCCAATCATGAAAGTTAATATTCAGCAACCTTAGCAAGCTCCTCAGTTGTATAAAACGTTGGTTAGGCCACATTGGGAATACTGTGTCCAATTCTGGTCGCCACACTACCAGAAGGACATGATGGCTTTTTGGAGAGAGCACAGAGAAGGTTTACCAGGATGTTGCCCTGGTATGGAGGGTATTAGCTATGAGGAGAGATTGAATAAACTGGGATTGTTCTCCCTGGAAAGATGGAGGCTGAGGAGCGACGTGATAGAAGTTCATAAAATTATGAGGGATATGGATAGGGTGAAGAATTGGAAGGTTTTTCCCAGGACAGAAATGACAATTACAAGGGGGAACAAGTTCAAAGTAAGGGGGGGAGGTTCGGTGGAGATGTGTGGGGGACGATTTTTTACACAGAGAGTGGTGGGGGCCTTGAATACACTGCCAAGTGAGGGGGGTGAGGCAGAGAAGTTAGCAGAATTTAAGACTTATCTACGTGAACAGATAGGGAATAGAGGGATATAAGCGCTTGGTGTGGATAGGACAATGTGATTGACACAGGCTTAGAGGGCCGAAGGGCCTGTTCCTGTGCTGTATTGCTCTTTGTTCTAGATATAAAGAATGACAAAACAAAATCTCATACCTGCATAAAATGTGTTTATTTTCGTTAGTTCCTTTTCACATATCTGGAAGAATCTCTCTTCAAATGATGTGTGGTACCGTTGAATGACTGCAGGTTCTGTATCTGCTGAGACAATTGGAGAAATTATTTGGTTAAAATTAAAAAGAAGCCAACTCATTTCACACTCTTCAGATGTTGTTAGCAGATCTCCTCTGGCAATGCTTAAGGTGAATCGAGTGTGACAGGAGTCTGTACACTTACAGCGAGTGTATACACTTTTTAATTGCTTATGAATAGAATAAACGAGCCTAAGGCCAGTTTAATGGAGGTTTGAGCAACATGATGTAACAAGGTTAGAATTCAGGTCTTAATAACGAGATAATCTAACTTAAATCTCAGCTATAGTGTGGGAGGCATGTACTGTTCTCCAGTGTGCCTGTGTTTTTGCCCCAGTCTAATTGCTTTGTCCAAAGTTAGCTCAGTGATCTCATAGCTAGTTTGCCACAAAGTGATTAGCACGGCTTCCTCACAGCGCCAGGGTCGCCGGTTCCATTCTGGCCTCGGCTCACCGTCTGTGTAGAGTTTGCACATTCTCCCCGTGTCTGCATGGGTTTCCTCTGGGTGCTCCGGTTTACTCTCACAGTTCAAAGATGTGCAGGTTAGGTTGATTGGCCGTGCTAAATTGTCCTTTAGTGTTAGGGGGATTAGCAGCGTAAATAAGTGGGGTAATGGGGATAGGGCCTGGGTGGGATACTGGTTGGTGCAGGCTGAATGGCCTCCTTCTGCACTGTAGATTCTATGAAATAGTTTGCTTACTTTATGAAGTCTTTCCCAACTTTGGTTAACTAAAAAAAGTGTGCGGAAAGGTAAGGGATGAGCTGATTAGATTGAAGGATAATTAAGACTTGGCCATTCCATTGGATGTAAGAGATTCGGTTTGGCAGGAGAGATGAGATTTGGGAGACCTACAGACTAGCACTGAGGATGATTCCAGGTGTGAAAGTGAGGCAACGTGCACACCGAAGAAACATTAACACAGACATGGAAATACGTGAAATTTCATTTAGTTAATCAGGTCATTTATGGGTTGCCATCAGAAAAAGTGATCATGAGAAGCTATGAGCTTGAAAAAATTCACACAGTGGTTAGCACTGCTGCCTCATGGCACCGGGGACCCAGGTTCAATTCCGGCCTTGGGTCACTGTCCGTGTGGAGTTTGCACATTCTCCCCGTGTCTGCATGGGTTTTCTCCAGGTGCTCCAGTTTCCTCCCACAATCCAAAGATGTGCAGGTTAGGTGGATTGGCCATGCTACATGTGTTCCAAGATGTGTAGGTTAGGGGTATTAGCGGGGTAAATGTATGGAGTTATTGGGATAGGGTGGGTGGGGGTGAGCCTGGTGTGTTGGAGAGTCAGCACAGACTCAAAAGGCTGAATAGCCTCCTCCTGCTCTGTAGGGATTCTGTGATATCCACCTGCTTTGCTAATGCCCCTTAAGGAAGGGAATTTGCCACCCCTTCCCAGTGTGGCCTGTGGGTGGCACAGCTCAGTACTCTCAATACTCTCAGTACTCACAGCTCTGAATCAAAAGGCTGCAGGTTAATAATCCCACTCCAGAAACCTGAACGAAGCAATGTAGGCTGACACTTCAGTGCAGCACTGAGGGAGTACCACACTGTATTGGAGGTAGTGGTGTTATTGCTAGACCATTAATCCAGAAACTCAGCTAACATTCCGGATACCTGGGTTCAAATCCCACCACGGCAGTTTTTGGAATTTGAATTCCATTAAAAAATACCTGAAATTAAGAGTTTACTGATTCCCCATGAGACCATTGTCAGAAAAACTCATCTGGTTTACTAATGTCCTTGGAAAAACAGAACCAAGGGCTTTCAAGCTGTGTCCAGTGTACCTTCTAATTCTATGTTTTAATTTCATTCTATACATCTAAAACTTTATTCCAACTCTTTTCATTAAGTAGATCTTTCTCTATGCCCTAGCTATGACTGTAACACTACATTCTGCACTCTCCTTTCCTTCTCCATGTACTGTATGTTTTGTCTGTTTAGCGCACAAGGAACAATACTTTTCACTGCATATTAATACTTGTGACAATAATAAATCAGATCAAATCTGCTGTCCTTACCCGGTCTGGCCTACATATGACTCCAGAGCCAATGTGGCTGACTCCCAACTGCCCTCGGGCAACCAGGGATGGGCAATAAATGCTGGCCAGCCAGCGATACCCATGCCCCACAAATGAACAAAAAAGATACTATCTTTCATATGCACATCAAGCAAAGGCTCTATCAGCCATCAGGGATGGATTTAAAATATCCCATAGCAGCAGTCTAAGGAAGAGTACTTCCTGGTATCCTAGCCAATATTTATCCCTCAATCAACATCACTATTGTGAATTATCTGGTCATTATCCTGTTGTTATTTGTATACCAACTGACTGTTGCTGTTCCTTCATGTAAAAGTGACTACAGTTTGAAAGAACTTCAATGTCAACATCACAAAAGTAAACGGTTGCCAATGTGGGAAATCTAAACAGAAAAATGCTGGAAAAACTCAGCAGGTAGGGCAGCATCTGTAAGGAGAGAAAGCAGAGTTAATGCTTTGAATGTGTAATGACTTCAATCAGGCCTCTGCGGTTGGACTTTGGCTGAGATTTTAACTCAAAACTCACCCTGAGTTAAAATCGGGCCTATTTTCTCCATATGTAACTTGCTAAACCCTCTTAAAAATCTTAAAACCAGGTCATTTCTTTCTGGAATTGACGCAAAAAGATAATCCATCTCCACGCTGAGACATCCCTTTGGGAATGTTATACTTAATTATGCCCGGGGGGGGTGCAATTTGCATGTTTGTTTATGACAGTTTGAAAAAGCAACTTGATTCATCTGCTTGCAATTTGTTCATTATCAGGTGAGAGTTTTTATTCTCTTGCAAAGCTAATTGATTGAAAACTGGGGAAGAAAAGAAGTCTATCAGTCATTCACGATACTGGAAAGCGGGAGCTAGAGTTTGTAGTTAGTTTATCTGCAGATTGTCTCCACTGATTTATTACCATCTGTCTCTCTCTCTCCTCTCTAAAGACACAATCTGATAAAACGCAAGTTAAGATTAAATATTAGTGTCACAAGTAGGTTTACATTAACACTGCAATGAAGCTACTGTGAAAATCCCTTAGTTGCCACACTCGGGTACACTGAGAGAGAATTTAGCATGGCCAATGAACCTAACCAGTACATCTTTTTAGACTGTGGGAGGAAACTGGAGTACCCGGAGGAAACCCACGCAGACATGGGGAGAATGTGCAGTCTCTACCCAAACAGTGACCCCAGCTGGGAATTGAACCTGGGTCCCTGGCGCTGTGAGGTAGCAATGCTAACCACTGGGCCACCGTACTACCCGACTTATGGAATCAGAGCAAAGACTCGGCTGGATCAGTGCTTGTCACATCCAGAGCTTAGAGCTGTGTTCATGTGATGAAGAACATTGGTAAAAGATATTCTTCATTTGTGATGAGTGGCACAGTGGTTAGCACTACTGCCTCATTGCGCCAGGAATCCGAGTTCAATTCCAGCCTTGGGTGACTGTGTGGAATTTGTACTGTTTGCTCAGAAGGAACTCTTCAAATGCAGACAATAAAAATATAACAAAACTTACTCTAACTTATAACTCAAAGAAAAGCTTTAATAAAGAAACTTCATTACTCCAAACTTCAGGCCTTGCCCTGGGCCAATCCAAACTCCCCCACAATTCCCAACAGATTCTTATTTATAGTGAGTCAGCTGACCATCACATCATTCTGTAATTGGTTCCATGATTTGCTGGGTCAGCTGATCCTTACAGCTTGTTACTATTGGTCACATTACATCCAATACAAAGTTGTCACTGGTTATATTCCAATATGTACATTCTCCCCGTGTCTGCGTGGGTTTCCTTCGGGTGCTCCAGTTTCCTCCCACAGTCTGAAAGATGGGCTGGTTAGGTGCATTGTCCAAGCTAAATTGCCAATGCACCTAGTGTCCAAAGCTGGGGAATTAGTAGGATAAATGTCTGGGATTACAGGGATAGTGGGAGGGGGTGTGAGCCTGGGGAAGGTACTCTGTTGGAGAGTGAAAGCAGTATCAGTGGGCCAAATAGTCTCCTTCTGGAGGGGTTCTATGAATATCTGAGCATATAAATGAGAATTTGATACACTCAGAGTCTAACATTTGCATTACTGGGGCGAATTTTCAATTGATCCCAATTTTTTTTTCTGGAACAGGTTAGTGTGAGTTCGAACACACTCATTTCAGTGCCATTCAACATTGGAGAACTTTATTATGCAGGCAACAGACCAGGTATTTTGTGTAAATGCAGCACTCACTGAAACAGTCCTGACGTGGAGATGTCGGTGTTGGACCGGGGTGGGCACAGCAAGAAGTCTCATACCAGGTTATTTGGAATCAAAGCTTTCAGAGTGCTGTTCCTTCACCAGGTGACGTGCGTTCCGAAAGTTTGTGATTCCAAATAAACCTGTTGGACTTTAACCTAGTGTTGTGAAGATTCTTACTGAAATAGTCCCCAGAACCAGTTCCTGGACACTTCCCTAAGGGAAGAGATGAGCGATAATTGAACTATTGCCACCTTTAACTTACATAAGAACATAAGAACATAAGAAATAGGAGCAGGAGTAGGCCATCTAGCCCTTCGAGCCTGCCCCGCCATTCAATAAGATCATGGCTGATCTGTTGTGGCTCAGTTCCACTTTCCCGCCCTCTCCCCATAACCCTTAATCCCCTCGCTTATCAAGAACCCATCAACCCGCTTCTTAAAAATATTTAGCGAGGCAGCCTCCACCACTTCAACGGGCAGAGAATTCCAGAGATTCACCACCCTTTGAGTGAAGAAGTTCCTCCTCAACTCCGTTCTAAACCGCCCCCCCCTTTATCTTGAGGCTGTGCCCCCTAGTCCTACTGTCTTTTTTGAGCGGGAAGAGTCTCTCCACCTCTATCCTATCCATCCCATTCATCATCTTATACGTCTCAATGAGATCTCCCCTCATTCTTCTAAACTCTAACGAGTACAAGCCTAGTTTATTCAGCCTCTCCTCATAGCTCAACCCCCTCAACTCCGGTATCAGCCTAGTAAACCTCCTCTGCACTCCCTCCAGGGCCAAAATATCCTTGCGCAGGTGCAGCGCCCAAAACTGCACACAGTACTCCAGCTGCGGCCTCACCAATGCCCTATACAGCTGCAGCAAGACCTCCCTACTTTTATATTCAATCCCCCTCGCTATGAAGGCCAGCATCCCATTCGCCTTCCTGACCACCTGCTGTACCTGCAGGCTGGGTTTTTGCGACTCATGCACAAGGACCCCGAGGTCCCTCTGCACCGTCGCCTGCTGCAGTTTTTCACCACGTAAGTAATAGTCCTTCCTACCATTCTTCCTACCAAAGTGGACCACCTCACACTTGCCAACATTAAATGCCCTTCCTCAAAGCAGTCGTCAGTAAGTGTGTTGTCTTTCTGTATCTTTTGAAGACAAGAGTCCTCTTTTTAAAGTTCTATCTGCTGTGTAATGTTCCCCGATCCCAGGCAATAGGGCATTGGGTTGCTGTTCCCTAAATTCTCCCCAACCATTTGCTAAGAGGGGCTCGAGGGTAAATCAGGGTCACCCATTCTCAAGGTTCTTTTAGAGCAATGCTGCTACCAACACTGAAAATGCCCTTCAATTGGTTCCCATCAAAATCTCCTGAATCATCAGTCTCCAGTTCTGTTCCTGCTTCCTGGCTGCTCCCGCTCACTTTCCCAAAGCGTCGGACCTTCCTGGTGTTCCGTTTATTCCGGAGCCGAGTGTCAAATTCCGTATTCTATCCATCATCAGTATCGTCATTCCATCTCCGCAACGTGACTCACTTATGCTAAGGAAATCAATCCCATCTTCTCCACTCTCCACACATATCTGAATTCCCTCTTCCCCGATAGGGGGTGACATGGTGGCACAGTGGTTGGCACTATTGCCTCACAGTGCCAGGGACCTGGGTTTAATTCCTGGCTTGGTGGGGGGGGGTCATTGTCTATGTGGGGTCTGCATGTTCTCCTCATGTCTGCATGGGTTTCCTCTGGATGCTCCGGTTTCCTCCCACACTCCAAAGGTGTGCGGGTTTAGGTGGATAAATTGCCACTCCTCACTGTGCCCCCTCGTAACTGACCCTTCAACTGAGGGGAACAGCTGCTCCCTATCCACCCTGTCCATGCCCCTCATAATCCTGAACACCTCAATCAGGTTGACCCTCAGTCTTCTCAACGGCCCAAGTCTATTCCACCTCTCTTTATAACTTAAATGTTCCATCCCAGGCAGCATCCTGGTAAATCTCCTCTACACCAGCGCAATCATATCCTTCCTATAATGTGGCAACCAGAACGAAACACAGAATTCCAGCTGCGGCCTCACCAAAGTTCTATACAATTCCATCGTGCTTTTTGTAATCTATACCCCGATTGATAAAGGCGAGTGTGCCATATTTTCACCAGCCGATTAACCTGCCTTTCCACCAGAATGCTGCCTTTTGCCTACCTTTCCAGAACGCTGTCTTTACTCTGCCTTTCTAGAATGCTGTGAAGACTCGGCATTCCTTTAAGTTGGCTTTCTTGCGCATCCCTGATTTCCACATCCACCATGGCTCCAATTCCCTCTCTGGCCCTGCCATCCTCTCTTTCCCCGACCTCATTAAAAACCACCTCATAGACTAAGCTTTTGGTCACCTGCAGAAGCAGTGACACAGTGGTATTGTCACGGGACTGGTAATCCAGAGACTCGGGGTAGTGCCCTTGGGACCCGGGTTCAAATCCCACCACAGCAGACGGTTAAACTTGGATTGAATAAAAATCTGGAATTAAAATCTAAAGATGACTGTAAAACCAAGATGTGTGGGTTAGGTTGATTAGCTCTGGCTAAGTTGTCCATTAGTGTCAGGGGGATAAGCAGAGTAAAATGCGTGGGATTGCGGGAATAGGGTCTGGGTGGTGTTGTTGTTGGTGCAGACTCGATGGGCCAAATGGCCTCCTTTCTGTAACGTAGGGATTTTATGATTCTACGATAATCATTGATGATTGTCGGAAAACCCCATCTGGTTCACTAATATCCCTTGGGGAAGGAAATCTGCCATCCTTACCTGGTCTGGCCTACAAATGACTCCAGAGCCACAGCAATGTGGTCGATATGCAGCTTAGGTGGATTGGCCATGGTAAAATTGCCCCAATTATTCATATCTCAAGATGTGTAGGTTAGATCATCGAATCCTACTGTGCAGAAGGAGGCCATTCAGCCCATCGAGTCTGCACCGACAACAATCCCACCCATCCCACTCCCCATAACGCCATGAATTTACCCTAGTTAGTCCCCCTGACACAAAGGGCCAATTTAGCATGGCCAATGCACCTAACCTGCGCCTCTTCGGGCTGTGGGAGGAAACCGGAGCACCCGGAGAAAACCCACGCAGACATGGGAAGAACGTGCAAACTCTGCACAGACGGTGAGCCAAGCTGAGAATCGAAGTTGGGTTCCTGGCGCTGCGAGGCTGCAATGCTAATCACGGTGCCACTGTGCCACCCATGGTTTGACTGTAGTAAGTGTGTGGAGTTACGGGCATTGGGCAGAGGGAACGGACTGGGGAAGATATTCTATCAGAGAATCCCTGTGGACTCGTTGGGCTGAGCCTGCACTGTTTGGACTCTATGGCTCCTAAATGCCCTCAGAATTGGACAATAAATGCCCCTCGAGTTCAACGTTGAACCTTTGGACTGTCACTCTCTGGGAAAGGGAAGAGATGGAGGCTCCGATTGCAGAGACAGGTGTTCAGCACCAGATTCTTTGTTCGAATTGCTGAAGTGCTGCATTGTCTTTAGCCAGACAGCCATTTGTTTCATGATAAATAAATACTGACAGCACAAATAAAACCTTCGCCTTCATCAATAATACAAAAAGAAAGCGATCGCCACTCAGCCATCACTGTTTCAGTCAGTGCTGAGGTTACACACACTCTCTTTACATTACTCTGCTTGGGACAAGGCTAAGTCTTTATCGAGTAATCATACAAATAAATCTCCAATTGCCTCGAGCACGCTGCCATTAGCTGGGGTTGGCGTACGGGAGAGTCAAACAACTGGAGAGTCTGGCCTCTCGTTGCCAGTCTCCATGGAAATGTCCAGTAGCTGCCTGTTATTGGGATTACAGTGGGATACGGAACCGGCTGGACAAACAGAAGGTAAAAGAACCAAGGGATAATAGAATGCCAGCAGTGCAGAGGGAGGCCATTTGGCCCAATGAGCCTGTACCAACAACAATCATTCCAGGCTCTATCCCCGTAACCCTACATATTTACCCTGCTACTGCCCCTGACACTAAGGGTCAATTTAGCATGGCCAATCAACCTAACCCACACATCTTTCAATAATGGGGGGGATACTCGCGTATCCAGAGGAAACCCATGCAGACATGGGGAGAAGGTTCAAGCTCCATACAGACAGTCACTCAAGCCAGGAATCAAACCCAGATCCCTGGCGCTGTGTGGCAGCAGTGCTAACCACTGTGCCATCCGCCAAAGCTTCCCTAATGTTGGGCAATGTGCCCAACGGGAATTGATAACAACACTGATTGTTGGTCCAAAGATGTGCTCAGGTTTCTTGAATCGGGCTTCCACCTCCAACCTCCTGACTGTTTTTTATTGATGGGATTTTTATGGGATGTGGGTGTCCCAGGTTGGGCCCAGCATTTATTGCCCATCTTAATTGCTCCCCATTTCAGAGGGCATTTGAGAGTCAACTGTTTTGCTGTAGTTCTGAAGTCACATGTAGGCCAGTTTGGGTAAGGACAGCAGATTGCCTTCCCTAAAGAACTTTAGTGAACCAGATGGATTTTTCAGTCAATCCACAATGATTTCCTGGTCAACACGGACATTCCCTCTTCCACCTTCTTCCGATGGGAAAAAGATACAAAAATCTGAGGTTACGTACCAACTGACTCAAGGACAGCTTCTTCCCTGCTGCCACCAGACTTTTGAATGGACCTGCCTTGTATTAAGTTGATCTTTCTCTACACCCTAGCTTTGACTTCATTCTGCACCCTCTCCTTTCCTTCTCCCCTCTGTGCTCTATGAACAATATGCTTTGTCAGTAAAGCATGCAAAAAACAATACTTATCACTTTAGCTATTTATTAGTCACAAGTAGGCTTACATTAAAACTGCAATTAAGTTACTGTGAAAATCCCCTAGTCGCTGCCTGTTCGGGTACGCTGAGGGAGAATTTAGCATGGCCAATGCATCTAACCAGCACGTCTTTCGGACTGTGGGAGGAAACCGGAGCACCCGGAGGAAACCCACGCAGACATGGGGAGAAGGTGCACACTTCGCACAGACAATGACCCGAACCCGGGTCCCTTGCACTGCATTAAAATTCGCAATTGCACGCTTTGTAAATTAGCCCAGAGGATCAACAAAGCATTTTTGCTCCCCTTTTACTGAGTCATGGTGACCAAGACGTATTATTCTTTTTTTATTATTCACTCATGGGACATTGGTGTTGCTGGCCAGCGTTTATTACCCATCCTAGTTGCTCTTGAACTGAGTGGCTTTCTAGGCCAAGGGCAGTTGAGTCACCCACATTGCTGTGGCTCTAGACTCACATGTAAGCCAGACCAGGTAAGGACGGCAGATTTTCTTTCCTAAAGGACATTAGCGAACCAGGTGAGTTTTTCTGACAATCAATAATTTTTTTTTAGTCATCAATAGATTCCTAATTCCAGATTTTTTTAATGAATTCAGTTGCATCATAGTGAATCTTTTCTGAACTCTTTCTAGTTTAATAATATCCTTTCTATAATAGGGTGACCAGAAGTGTACAACTTCATCGTGATGTCCCAACTCCTGTATTCAATGTTCTGACTAATGAAACCAGACATGCCAAATGCCTTCTTCATCACTCGATCCATGTGTGACTCCACTTGCAAGGAGCTATGAACCTGCACTCCTCGATCTTTTTGTTCTCTAACTCTCCCCAGTGCCCTACCATTAACTGAGTAGATACTGCCCCAATTTGATCTACCAAAATGCATCACCTCACATTTAAGAACATAAGAACATAAGAAATAGGAGCAGGAGTAGGCCATCCAGCCCTTCGAGCCTGCCCCGCCATTCAATAAGATCATGGCTGATCTGTTGTGGCTCAGTTCCACTTTCCGGCCCTCTCCCCATAACCCTTAATCCCCTCTCTTATCAAGAACCCATCAACCCGCTTCTTAAAAATATTTAGCGAGGCAGCCTCCACCACTTCAACGGGCAGAGAATTCCAGAGATTCACCACCCTTTGAGTGAAGAAGTTCCTCCTCAACTCCGTTCTAAACCGCCTCCCCTTTATCTTGAGGCTGTGCCCCCTAGTCCTACTGTCTTTTTTGAGCGGGAAGAGTCTCTCCACCTCTATCCTATCCATCCCATTCATCATCTTATACGTCTCAATGAGATCTCCCCTCATTCTTCTAAACTCTATATTTAAATTAAAATAAAAAATATGATACTATGAAACTAAGCATTTTGACTATTCATTGTTTGCCAAGTCTGTGAAACCAGAGCAACACATAACTGGATTTTGTATGAAGTATATATATTTAACTAAATTTGGTTCAGGTTTAAATTTGTTAAATGGAATGAATTGTAGTTTTATTTTTCCAATTCCAGCTGGCTCTACTGATCAAGATCCCATTGCAATCCAAGATAACCTTCTTCGCTGTCTACTATGCCACCAATCTTGGAGCAGGAAGAAGGCATTTGTGGTGGCTAAGCTGCTGAGATAACAAAATAAAAGATATATTTGTAAATGAGAATTATCATACAGTGCAGCAAAGGGCTGGTGAATGAGATAGGTGATGCAAATGGGAGATAGGAAGTTACTGATTCTATGGAGTGTAAAGAGGAAAACAACACCACCAATGGATTTAAGATGAGCATTGTTGAGTTTGAAGTATTCACATCAAAGGTGCTTAGAGAAACACGTGAGCTCATAGACCAGTAAGCTAAATCACCCAGACTCAACTCAGCAAATGATATGAGTCTAGCGTCAATGCACAATATAGTTAGGAGTCACAGAATCTATTATCTGTTACATATTATCTATCAACCAGGTGGGATGGTGGCACAGTGGTTAGCACTGCTGCCTCGTCGTGCCAGGGACCTGGGTTCGATTCCTGGTTTGGGTTATTGTCTATGCAGAGTGTGTACATTCTCCCTGTGTCTGTGTGGGTTTTCTCCCACAGTCCAAAGGACATGCTGGTTAGGTTGATTGGTCATGCTAAATTGCCCCTTAGCGTCGGGGGATTAGCAAGGTGGGGTTGCAGGGATGAGACCTGGGTAGGATGTTGTTGATGCAGACTCAGAGTGATCTGAATGGCCTCCTCCTGCACTGTAGGGATTATTGAAAAATAGCTCATTGACAGCCTTCTCTTGGAGCTGGTGTGGTTTTGGCTATACTAAATAATGAGAAAAATAAATTTGATAAAAACAGAAAACTCAGCAGGTCTGACAGCAATGGTCAGGTTAGGCTATTCAATAAAGCTTAAAAGATATTCCGGTGCACATGGTACATAGGGTTAAGAGAACATGGAGCAGCTGGTAAGTTCGGTAAAAGGAATCATTTATGAATACATTATCATTTTACAAGAGGGAGAAATGATTCAGAACTATAATGGAGTCAAAAAATCATTTATGGCACAGAAGGAGGCCATTCAGCCCATTGAGTCTATGATAGGTAGAATAACAAGTCTATGTAGCAAGGGTGAAAGCATTGATAAGACAGATACACCGACCTACACAACAACAAAAAACAATTGTTAAAAAGAAGCTTTTGACCAGGAACATTCTCATTCAAAATCTCCATCAGGACAGTATCATCAAAAGTTTGTCAGATATAAGGGGTTGTACAATTACATTGATCATAACCCATAAATAGGAGAGCTAATGAATACCAGTGTTACAAATCGAAATCAACCTCTCATTATACGTATGAGTGAGAATGTGTATAAGGTAGACTGTGAAGAGGAAAGGGTTAAAATTGGGATGCGTAACTAGAAATCAGTTGAGGGATAAACTGGTTATGGAAAGGGCCTGAGGTGAGGGCGACAAGGCTCATCAAAACTAATGATCTCGTTAAAGAAACTGATAATAGGTAATTGTGGGTCTGGCTTCAGAGGGCAGGGCCTTAACGATTGGCCTTTTGTTCTTGAAAGTAATCTAATCAGAAACTTTAATAGCCATGTCCTTACATGGCTATCGCCTTTTGTTCTTGAAAGCAATCTAATCAAAAAGTAACAATACAGCTATACCCTTATTGGCTAACAGAAATATGTGGATGTATCTCCGTCGTGTATAACTGAAACTGTTTTGTAAGCCAGACAGAGACTCACAAACCCATGCTTGATGCACGTGGTCTAGCGATCTCTCCGATGCAATAAAGAAGGTTTGCGGAGAAAGCTGGGTCTCATCAGTTTTTGATCTGACTTCCAAAAGCGAATTCCACATGAGAAGAGATGGGATTAAACAGGCGTTGGCAGCATGGTGGCACAGTGGTTATCACTACTGCCTCACAGCACCAGGGACTAGGGTTCGATTCTGGTCTTGGGGGACTATCTGTGCAGAGTCTGCATGGTTTCCCCTGGGTGCTCCGGTTGCCTCCCACACTCCAAAGATGTGCAGATTACCACCAGCCAGCTCTCTCCCCCAGGGCAGAGCAGCCTGTGTCATCTGTGATTATGACGACTTTAACTTTTACAATTTAAAAAGGGACGGAGGGACTTTGGAATGTAGGTACACACATCTTAGACAGGCTGTCTAAAATTAGAACATACAAAATTCTGAGCCATATAAACAGGTGAAGAGCGTAGAAGAGGGGAGGCAGTGGCCTGGTAGTATTATCACTGGACTATTAATCAAGAAACTCAGCTAATGTGCTTGGAATGAGGCTTTGAATCCCGATGTGGGTATGCCGGCGTTGGACTGGCGTAAACACAGTAAAAAGTCTGACAACACCAGGTTTTAGTCCAACCTATTTATTTGATAATCAAATAAATAAATTTATCAAATAAATAGGTTGGACTAAAACCTGGTGTTGTCAGACTTTTTGCTTTGAATCCCACCATGGGCAGATGGTAGAATTTGAATTCAACAATAAAAAAAAATCTGGAATTAAGAATCTGACTATGAAACCATTGTCAGAAAAAAAACCATCTAGTTCACTAGGGAGGGAAATTTGCTGCCCTTATCTGGTCTGGCACACATGTGACTCCAGGGTTGACTCTCAACTACCCTCTGAAATGGCCTAGCAAGCAACTCAGTTGTCACTGCCACCACCAAGGGCAACTAGGGATGGGCAATAAATGCTGGCCAGCCAGCGACACCCATGTCTCGTGAATGGAAGTTATGCTAAATCTTTATAAAATATTGGTTAGGCCTGAGCTGGATGATTGTGCCCCTTCCTGGGTGCCACTTAGGGTGGAGGAGGTGAAGGTGCGGAGGAGATTTACTGAAATGGCTGAGGGGCTACAGATACCCACGAGGGCCAGGGAAACTGGGGTTACTCATTAGAGCAGAGGAGGAGATTTGACAGAGGTGCTTAAAGCACTCTTGGTCGAGTAACTAGGGAGAGATTGTTTCATAAAAGCAAAATACTACAGACGCTGGAATCTGAAACAAAAACAGAAGATGCTGGAAAATCTCAGCCAGTCTGACAGCATCTATGGAGAGAGAATAGAGCCAATATTTCACGTGTGGATGACACTTGGTCAGGAATTGTTTCAGACGCCAGAATGTTTGGTAACCAGAGGGCACAGATTTAAGGTGATTGCCTAAAGAACTGGAGGTGCAGAAGCACCTTATTTTTACACAGTAAGTTGCTATGATCTAGAATCTGTCGCCTGAAAGAGTGACGGAAGTAGATTGAATAGTGACTTCCAAACGTGAATTGGATAAATACTCGAAAGAAAAAGAAAATGAAGGGACTGCGGGAAAAAGCAGGGGAGAGGGATTCATTGGATAGCTCTGCCCAAAGAGTCAGTGTAATGGGCTGAATGGCCTCCATTTTGCTGTTCATTTCTGATTCTATATCAGAGTTACACATTGACATTAATTACACTGTAAATAGGAAAATGAATGTGTATCAAGGTTTCACACTGGCATCCAAAAAAAGTATAAATAGCAGAGCTGATGGCCAGAATTTTGTTGTCCTGCCCACCACGGAAATCGGAGCAGGCAAGGGGCGAACCGGGGAAAGATCCATTGACCTCGGACAGGATTTTCCAGTTCTGGTGCGAGCGAGGCTGGAAAATCCTGCCCGATGTGTTTCAGTGATGCTGACATTGGTCACTTGGGAGAGTTTCCAAGTGCCAACGTTACACCGTAAGCTTTTGCACAATATCATTAACAGGGGGGCAATGGCTTAGTGATATTATCGCTCGACTGTTAATCCAAAAACTCAGCTAATGTTCTGGGGACCTGGGTTCGAATCCCGCCACGGCAGATGGTGGAATTTGAATTCAGGAAAAAATATCTGGAATTAAGAACATTCTGATGACCATGAAACCATTGCTGATTGTCAGGAAAAACCGATCTGGTTCACTAATGTCCATTAGGGAAGGAAATCTGCTTTCCTTACATGGTTTGGCCTATGTGTGATTCCAGAGCTACAACAATCAATTGTCTCTCAACTGCCTTCCAAGGGCAACTGGGGATGGGCAATAAATACTGGCCCGCCAGCGACACCTATGTCCCATGAATGAGTAATAAAAAAAATCCTAGGGGCCAGAGTAATGTATTAATATTCATTACACTGTATAAATTGTACAATCGATGGATACCAGCTATACACAATAACATTTGTTACATTCTAGAAATAAGAGAAATGATTTGCACCACTTTTATGCCACATTGTATGGGGTCCAAGTATTACAGACTAGAATTCATCACCCTCTATGTTAAGGATTGGGAATTAGGGCTAATGTTATACACTGACACCTATCACCCTGTTGAAATAGGAGCCTAGATGGGCACCGATGGTATCCACGGAGACTTATTCCAGTGAATGAGCAGGAGAGCTGAGGTTCTCCTGTGTGACAAAGCGACATTCATCACATGCTGTAAGTTGGAGAGCTGATGTGAAATGCACCGATATTCATCACACTTTCAATAGCACAGCTGATGGGTAACAGCGTTACATGCCAACATTCATCATGCAATATCAATAGAATGGCTGGTGATTACCAGTGTTACACACTGATATTCATCACACTGTATTCTTAAGAAGCTGTATGGGTTCTGGTGTTACACACTGTCATACCCCCAGACTGGATAAATTCACTGTCTTTGCAGTTACCCTTAACTACACTTCCTCACACCCCTCATCCTGGAAGGACTCTATTTCATTCTCCCTGTTTATCTGTGTCTGTGGCACAGTGGGTTAGCGCTGCTGCCTCACAGAGCCAGGGAGCCAGGTTCAATTCTAGCCTTGGGTCACTGTCTGTGTGGAGCTTGCATGTTCTCCCCGTGTCTGTGTGGGTTTCCTCCAGGTACTCTGATTTCCTCCCACATTCCAAAGATGTGTAAGTTAGATGGACTGGCCATGTTAATTTGCCCCTCAGTGTCCCAAGATAAGTAGCTTACGGAGGGTTTGACAAGGTAGAAACGTGGGGTTGCGAGGATGGGGAGGTGGGCTTGGACCTAGGTAAGTGCAGACTCAATGGGCTGAATGGCCTCCTTCTGTACTATAGGAATTCTATGATTTATTTGGATAATACAACCTTCTCTATAGGGCTCAGATATGTCTTCCTTTTTCCTTAACTAAGGATTCCCTCTAACCATAGTTAATGGAGCCCTCCACCTTGTTAGATTCCATTTCCCACCTTTCCGTTCTCAGTCATTCTCCAGCCTCCCAGAACCCCTTGTTCTCACTTACCACCTCATCAGCCTCCATTTTCAAAGGGCCACCCTCTGACACTGGGGCGGCACAGTGGAACAGTGGTTATCACTGCTGCCTCACAGGGACACGGTTCAATTTCGGCCTTGGGTCACTGTCTGTGCGGAGTCTGCACATTCTCCCCATGTCTGTGTGGGTTTCCTCCGGATGCTCCGGTTCCCTCCCACGTTCCAAAGGTGTGTGGATTAGATCGATTGACCATGGTAAATTGACCCTAGTGTTGGGGGATTAGCAGGGTAAATGTGTGGGGTTTGAGGAATAGGGGATTGATGGGATTGTGGTCGGTACAGACTCGATGGGCCAAATGGCCTCCTTCCACACTGTAGGGATTCTATGATCATGTTGCCACCATCAAAAATCTCCTCCCCGCCCCGCTTTCAGCTTTCTGTAGGGGCTGTTCCCTCTGTGACACCCTGGCTGATTCCTCAGCTTCCCCCAGACACCTAAAGCACCCTTCCATACAAGTACAGAAGATACAACGCCTGTGTTTCCTTTCACCTCATTCTTCCTCACTGTACAAGGCCCCAAACACACCTCCAAGGTGAAGCAGTGATTGCCCTGTATTTCGTTCAATATAGACTATTGTATTTTCTGCTGATGATGTTAAGCTGGGGAGACAGACACAAGCTGGGTGACCACTTTGCAGAGCACCTCAGTTCAGTCTGTAAGCGTGATCCTGAGCTTCTGGTCAGCAATCACTTAAATTCTCCAACTTGCTCCCACTCTGACCTTTCTGTCCTTGACCTGCTGCCAGTTTTCCAATGCAATCTCAAAAACCAGCGTGTCCGATTTCAAATGGGTATTTTTAAATTTAAGTTTATTTATTAGTGTCACAAGTAGGCTTACATTAACAATGCAATGAAGTAACTGTGAAAATTCCCCTAGTCATCACACTCTGGGGCCTGTTTGGGTAGACTGAGGGAGAATTCAGCATGGCCAATGCACCCTAACCAGACTGTGGGGGGAAACCCACGCAGATACGGGGATAACGTGAGACTCCGCACAATGGCCCAAGCCGGGAATCGAACCTGGGTCCCAGGCATTGTGAGGCAGCAGTGCCAACCACTGTGCCACCGTGCCACCCTGTTACAGCCTCTGTACTCACCTAAAGTTCAACAGTGTTAGATTGTGACCACTCTTTCATATTTCTTTACACTTATTTCTCTCTTATTTCCTTTAAGACAGCAGCTATCCTGCCATTCACACCTCCTATAGACCCATCTTTTGTTCCTTTACCTGTCCCGTTACCACTCCCAATGCAGTTGGAACGATTTTCTACTTGACCTTTCCTGCCCTCTGCTCTATCACAAAGCTTCACTTGTGTCTTTTTCCTACTATCCCTCCTTTTAGCTTGCTCAAAACCTCTTACATTCCTAACTGTTCCCAGCTCTCATGAGCGGCTTCAGACTGGCAGAGTGTTTTATAGAAGCATAGAAAGCAGGAGTAGGCCATTTGGATCTTCAAGCCTGCTCTTGCCATTCATTTTGATTATGGCTGATCATTAAATACGCTATCCTGATCTCCACCCCCACCTTCTCTCCATATCCCTTAATCCCTTTATCCCCAAGAGCTATTCCCACTCAGAAAGGACAGTAGGACTAGGGGGCACAGCCTCAAGATAAAGGGGGGGGCGGTTTAGAACGGAGTTGAGGAGGAACTTCTTCACTCAAAGGGTGGTGAATCTCTGGAATTCTCTGCCCATTGAAGTGGTGGAGGCTGCCTCGCTAAATATTTTTAAGATGCGGGTTGATGGGTTTTTGATAAGCGAGGGGATTAAGGGTTATGGGGAGAGGGCAGGAATGTGGAACTGAGACACGACAGATCAGCCATGATCTTATTGAATGGCGGGGCAGGCTCGAAGTGCTAGATGGCCTACTCCTGCTCCTATTTCTTATGTTCTTACATCTAATTTCTTTTTGAAATCAGACAACATTTTGGCCTCAATGACATTCTGTGGTAGTGAATTCCACACCTTCACCACCCTCTGGGTGAAGAAGTTTCTCCTCACCTCAATTCTAAAAGGTTTACCCCTTAGCTTCAAACTATGACCCCTAGTTCTGGACTCTCCCACCATCAGGAACATTCTTTCTGAATCTACCTTGTCTAACGCTGTGCAAATTTTATAAGTTTCAATGAGATCCCCACTCACTCTTCTACACTCCAGTGAATATACTGAATTAGTCTCTCCTCGTATGACAGAACTGCCACCCCAGGAATCAGCCTGGTAAATCTTCGCTGTGCTCCCTCTATAGCAAGGACATCCTTCTTCAGATAAGGACACCTAAACTGCCCACAATATTCCAGGTGTGGCCTCACCAACAATCTATACAACTGCAGCAAGACATCCCTATCCCTATACTCAAATCTTTTCGCTATGAAGGCCAACATACCATTTGCCTTTTCTACCCGCTGTACCTATGTGTTTACTTTCAGTGACTGATGCACGAGGACACCAAGGTCTCACTGAGTATCCACCCCTCTCAATTTACATCCATGCAAGTAATAATCTATTTTCATATTCCAGCATTTTCTGTTTCTATTTCAGATTTCTAACATCCGCAGTATTTTGCTTTTGTGAGTCAGAGAGTCGCAGGTTAACTGACACACGTCGCAAACTACGAACGGAATCCTCCAGCCTTGCCCGCTGCCGGGATCATCTAGTCCCACCGCTGAAAGGCAGTGGGCTTTTGGCTGGGCCGGTGAACCTCCCGGAGTGGGTCCTTCCACAAACGGGACTGGAAAATCCCAGCTATCGACGCACATCACAAACTATGGACCCATTGCGGACGCAAAACATAAATCTTCCGATCCCGCCAACAGCGGGAGTCTTCTCGGGCAGGACAGAGAACGGACAAGCAAGAGGTCCACTGCCCCCGGGTGGGAAATTTTGGTTTTGGGTTGGGCAAAATTGGAAAATCCCGTCTGCAGAAATGGGAGTAGGAGTAGACCCTTCAAGCCTGCTCTCTCATTCAGTATGGCCCCCTATCCTCTCAGTTCTCCATTTTACTCATTGGGAAACGTGGTGGACCATTCAAAAGTCCACTGACTTTGGCAGGATATTAAGGTCTTGTCTGCATCAAATTCCATCCATTAAATATTAGATCTGAAAGGGTCAGTGTGAAAAATCAACATTTGCTTGTCGTATGAGGAACAGTTGAGGGTCTGTACTTATTAGAGTTTAGAAGGGTGAGGGGGGATCTTACTGAAACTTACAGGATACTGCGAGGCCTGGATAGAGTGGACGTGGAGAAGATGTTTCCACTAGGAGGAAAAACTAGAACCAGACGGCACAACCTCAGGCTAAAGGGGCGATCGTTTAAAACAGAGATAAGGAGGAATTTCTTCAGCCAAGAGAGTGGTGAATCTGTCGAACTCTTTGCCACAGAAGGCTGTGGAGGCCAGGTCATTGAGTGTCTTGAAGACAGAGATAGATAGGTTCTTGATAAATAAGGGAGGAGGAGGGAGAATGGGGATGAGAAAAATATCAGCCATGATTGAATGGCAGAACAGACTCGATGGGCCGAGTGGCCTAATTCTGCTCCTATGTCTTATGGAAGACTGATCTGCACTTGTACACCCTGACATTTGTACAAATTGTGGAACGAGGGTGCCAAGTTTAGTAAATTCCAGAGTTTAGGGGCCTAGACAGCGAAGGGCACAGTAGCCAGTGGTGTCGTCAATGGAAACTGGGGATGCTCGAGAGGCTAAAATTAGGAGAGTTCAGAGATCTCAGAGGGCTGTTGGCCTAAAAGAGGTTACAAGGATACGGAGAGATGAGAATTTCCAAATCCAGATCAGTAAGCACAGGTGTAATGGGTGCCCAGGATTTGGTGTGAGTTGGGGATATGGGCAGCAGAGTTTTGGATGAGTTCAAATTTATGTAGGACGGAACAGGGGAGGCCAGCCAGGAATAGTCAAGCTTAAAAGTAACACAGATTGGTGAGGGTTTCGATAGCTGATGGATTGAGGCAGGGGCAGGGTTGGATAATGTTACAGAGCTGGATGGAAGCCACCTTGGTAATGGAGCTAAAATGTAGGAGGAGGTCCAAAGGAAGGTTAAAAAGAAGGCCAAACTGACAATCATGTCATTGCATATATCCCACTGTTCCACGTCGACAATCATTACACTGTCTAATGAGAATTCAGGGGCACACGTTGAATCCTACAGTGCAGAAGGAGGCCATTTAGTCCATTGTGTCTGCATTGAGTACAATCCTACCCAGGCCCTATCCCCATAACCCCATGCATTTGTCCTAGCTAGTCGCTCTGACACTAAGGGGTAATTTAGCACAGCCAATTCACCTAATCCGCACATCTTTGGACTGTGAGAGGAAACCGGAGCATGGAGGAAACCCACGCAGACATGGGGAGAATGTGCAAACTCCACACAGACAGTGACCCAAGCCGGGAATCGAACCCGGGTCCCTGGCACTGTGAGATGGCAGTGCTAACGACTGTGCCTCACTGTTGTTACTGCTATGTTAATTATATTGTTAAGAGAGGGCAATGTTTAATTAAATATTTGGAGCACTTATAAAGGGAGACTGCTGGGACAGTGGGTGAGCAGGAGGCTGTGTTTTGTAAATAACTCAACTCTGAAAAAGCAGATTTACAACTATTTTCATATTTAACCATCTATCTTTGGATCTATTCAACACCATTAAAGACCCCACACACCCAAACATTTTCTCTCTCACCTTCTTCTGTTGGGAAAAAGATACAAAAGTCTGAGATCACGTATCAACCAACTCAAGAACAGCTTCTTCCCTGCTGCCATCAGACTTTTGAATGGACCCACCTTGCGTTAAGTTGATCTTTCTCTAGACCCTAGCTTTGACTGTAACATTACATTCTGCACTCTCTCATTTCCTTCTTTATGAACAGTATGTTTTATCTGTATGGCGCATAAGAAACAATACTTTTCACTGTATGTTAATACATGTGACAATAATAAATCGAATCAAATCATTAATGTTTTGCAGACTGTATAAATAAGGGGGTTCAGGGATGTGTATTGCATAGATGGTCATTCTAAGGTTCAAATAGTACATTTAATAGGTCTAAATCACAGTATGAGGCGGAAAGCTGATAAAGGCTAACATTTCATACCCTCCAGGACCTGAGCACAAAACTCCAGGCGAATACTCCAATGCGGTACTGAGATTTTATGAATTTTAAACTCACCCGCCATGACACTTATTTTAGGAAAGAGCAGCAAGATATTCTCAGTGTCCTGGCCAATATTTAACCCTCCCCCCAACTTCCCCACAATCAACATAAAAAGACAGATTATCTAATTATCATCTTGTTGCATGTGGAGCTTGGTGTTACAAACTGGTTACCAATCAGAGGCTGGCACCTTTCTCTAGTACCTGCAGTGCCACTGGGAGGCCTGGTCACTGCCGGTACTGCACTTGAAGCGATGAGGTGGAGGGCTGTGCTGAATCCTTGGGGGGGGTGAATGTTGGAGGTTTCGCTGGCACCAAGCTGGGAGTTGGGGGGTGGGGGATAGGGAAATGTGGGTAGGCAGACCCAGGACTGAAAGACCCAGGTGGCAGGGGAATCTGGAGATAGGATTGCTCTTGTGATGGTCCTCTGATTGGCCTGTTAAGGGGAGAACCTTCCTCCTGTCCACCACCAACCTGTGTAGGGAAGTCTCCTGGACCGGGTTATTGGCAGGGGGCTCTCAGCGGGATGAGTCCCTTAAGTGGGAACTAATTACCCACTTAACGGCTTCAATTGGCCCGTGGGTAGGCTGCCCACATGCCGTGCCCACATGTCATACCCACTGCTCACCCCCTCCTCACCACTAGTGCCATGTTGTAATACCAATGGAAAAGATGGAAGGAAGTTGCGCAGGAGGGCGAGGTTTACTCACAGCTGGCTCAGACTGTAAATAAACTGCATAAAAATCTCAGTTAGACACACCAGCTGTAAAAGAAGAATAAATGGTATTGAAAACCCAGAAGGACAGGCTTTCTTCACTCCAGACTTGGGTAAAAATACAATTTACAAACCAGAGGGGTTTAAATCCATGCAGGACGGGCTTAAGTTGTAAACGTGGGAAATTAAAGATTGGTTTGAGAGTAGTGGTGGGTACAATTTTGTCTTTTAAAAAGCGTTTAGACAATTTCATGAGTAAGATGGGTATAGAGGGATATGGGCCAAACATGGGCCTCCTTCTGCACTGTAGGGATTGTATGATCCTCGTTCTCCCCGATTTCCTGGCCTGGATTTATCAGTATCGCAAAAACTGTTTGCTTTCACATTATTTTGTGGCAGATTGCGGTGAGCATATTAGCTGCTGTGCTTCCTACATTTCAGTAGACTACCCTCTAAAAGCAGTTCTTTGGCTGTACAACACTTTGGGATGTGCTAAAGCCATGAAAGGTGCTATATAAATGCAAGCATTTCTTTCTATTAAATTAAGAACTGCATTACAATGCGGTCTGTATTTATTGGCTAGAAACAGCTTTGGGCCATTCTGAGATATGAAACTAGAAATGCAAATATGCAAAAATATAGATGCTATATTAAGACAAATCCTTCTTTAGTTTATCGGTGATCTGCTCTGATAACTTTAGAAAACTCGAGAGGCCAAAATTAAGAGAGCTCAGAGATCTCAGAGGGCTGTTGACCTAAAAGAGGTTACAAGGATACGGAGAGATGAGAATTTCCAAACCAATAATAATGCATCATCTCTCATTTGACACTGCTGATTTCAACACATGACAGGAAATCAATTTAAGCTTCAATGGGACTTGCTATAGAGAGTATATAAGGTATAGAATCCCTACAGTGCAAAAGGAGGCCATTCGGCCCATCAAGTCTGCACCAACTCTCTGATAGAACATCCACCCAGGCCCTATCCTTGTAACCTTGTGTATTTACTCCGCTAATTCCCCTAACCCACACTAAGGGGCAATTTAGCACGTCCAATCCACCCAACCTGCACATCTTTGGACGGTGGGGGGTAACTGGAGGAAACCCACACAGACGTGGGGAGAATGCATCCCAAGATGTGTAGGCTAGGTGGATTAGCCATGGTAAATGTGTGGGGTTCAGAAGGATCAGTACGATACTGTGGGTGGATTTTTACCATCATGTCCGCCTGAGATTTGTACGATTCCCCCCCCCAAAGCCAAATGGAGAATGCCGTTCTCTGAGCCTCACCCACTCCCGGAAATGGGATGGGCCTGCCGGTAGAATTCCAGCCTATATCTCGTGATTTGAACTTCCTAATCACGGCACAACTCCATATAGAAATCAAATTTTTACATAATAACCAATGAAATAATCAGGATAGAGTTACAGATTATTAGACATACAGAGAACTTGGAATTCCAAAATTAATGGATACAGTACAGTATTTAGTGGTTAGAATCATAGTATCCTTACAGTGCCAGAGGAGGCCGTTTGGCCCATCTAGCCTGCATTGACCAGAATCCCATCCTGGCCCTATCCCCATAACCCCATATATTTACTCTGCTAATCCCCTTGAGACTAAGGCGCAATTTAGCATGGCCAATCCACCTAACCAGCACATTTTTGGAGTGTGGGAAGAAATCAGAGCTCCCGGAGGTGTGATGAAAGTGTGTCATACTGGTTCACATTAACTCTCCTAATAAGTGCGCGACATGGTGGCACAGTGATTAGCAACACCGTCTCACAGCTCCGGGGACCCGGGTTCGATTACTGGCTTGGGTCACTATCTGTGTGGAGTTTGCACATTCTCCCTGTGTCTGCATGGGTTTCCTCCAGGTGCTCCGCTTTCCTCCCACAGTCCAAAGATGTGCGGGTTAGGTTGATTGACCATGCTAAATTGCCCTTTAGTGTCAGGGGGATTAGCAATGTAAATATGTGGGGTTACAGCGATAGGGCCTGGGTGGGATTGTGGTCGATGCAGGCTAGATGGGCTAAATGTCCTCCTGCACTGTAGGGATTCTACGATATTCAGGATGATTTATCTGGCTAAGCTCATTGGAATATCAAACTGTGGATTTAATTGTACCATGACATATGATCAAGATTACAAATTCATAGGAAACATTGTTACATAGAATTCTATCGAATGTACAGCATCCAAATGGGCCATTTGACCCAACTGGTCTATGCCAATGTTTACGCTCCACTCAAACCTCCTTCCACCCTATTTTATCAACATATTCCTCTATGTTTCTCTTCCTCATGCGCTTATCTAGCTCTCCCTTAAATGCTATTTGCCTTTGCTACTTTGTATCACTTTTCACATCACTTTTACATGTACATGAGGAAAGCAAAGAGTAAACAGAGCTTGGAGAACTGCACTACAAACAACGTCCTACTTTCTATCTGTGAGATTTAAGGTGTGGGCCAATTGTTCTCCGTTCCACCCTGCTGTCCTTTGTGCGAGAGTTGGCTTCATACTCAGTCAGTGCTGCAATTTTAACTCCCTCAGGCTCCATCAGACTGTCCTAATCTCTATGGACATGACTGGTTTCTTTTTATATTACGGTAATGTTAATCTTTCACCTTTGCCTATTAAAGACAGGGGCACAAGTCCACTTGGAAGCAGTGACCACTAAACATACAAGGGCAGCATGGTGCCCCAGTGATTAACACTGTTACTTCACAGCGCCAGGAAGCTGGGTTCAATTCCTGGCTTGGGTCATTGTCCGCGTGGAGTTTGCACATTCTTCCCATGTCTGCGTGGGTTTCCTCCAGTTTCCACAGTCCAAAGATGTGTGGGTTGGGTTGATTGGCCGTGCTAAATTGGCCCGAGTGTCAGGGGGATCAACAGACTAAATATGTAGGTTTACGAGCATATGTCCTCAGTGTGATTGCGGTCTGTACAGACACGATGGGCCAAATGATCTCTTTCTGCATTGTAGAGATTCTATGACTCTTTGATTCTAGTCTTTACATCCATTAGAAACTAGAAGCAGGAGTAGGCCATTCAAACCTGTTCTGCCATTCATTTTGATCATGGCTGATTATCAAATTCAATATCCTGATCTAGCTTTCCCCCTTATTCCTTTAGCCCCAAGAGCTATATCTAATCTCTTCTTGAAATCACGCAGCCGCAACTACTTTCTGTGGTACTGAATTCCGCACATTCGTCACTTTCTGGGTGAAGAAATTTCTCCTCACTTTATCCCTTATCCTCAAACTGTGACCCCTAGTTCTGGACTTCCCCACCATTGGGAACAATTTTCTGAACCTACCCTGCCTAACACTGTTAGAATTTTATAAGTTTATAAAGTAAAGTAAAATATATTTATTAGTCACAAGTAAGGCTTACATTAACACTACAGTGAAGTTACTGTGAAACTCCCCTATGAGAAATTCTGCGAGATCCACTCTCATTTTTCTAAACTCCAGTGAATATAATCCTAACCGACTTAGTCTCTCTTCATGTAACAGACCTGCCATCCCAGGAATCAGCCTGGTAAACCTTTGCTGTACTCCCTCTATAGGATATACTTCTTTAGATAAGGATGCCAAAACTGCACACAATATTCCAGACGTGGCCTCTCCAATGTCCTATAAAATTGCAGCAAGACATCCCTATCCCTCTACTCAAATCCTTCCACTATGAAGGCCAATATACCATTTGCCTTCTTTATTGCCTGCTGTACCTGTGCGCTTACTTTCAGTGACTGATGCATGAGGGCTCCAAGGTCCTGTTGAGTACCCATCTCTCTCAATTTACACCCATTCAAATAATAATCTGTCTTCCTAATATTGCTACTAAAGTGGATAACCTCACACTTATCCACATTATTCTGCATCTGCCATGCACATGCCCACGCACTCAGCCTGTCCAAATCACACTGAAACATCTTTGTGTCCTCCTCACAGCTCACCCTCCCCATACAACTTTGTATCATCTGCAAATTTTGAGGTAATACATTCAGTTCCCTTTTCCAAATCATTAATATATAATGTGAACAATTGGGGCCCTGGCACAGATCCCTGTAGAACCTCACTGACTGCCAATCAGAAAAAAGACCCATTTATGCCAGCTCTTTACTTCTTTTCTGCTAACCAGCTTTCTATCCATCTCAAGACATTACCTGCAATCCCATGTGCTTTAACTTTGTGTAGTAGTCTGTTATGTGAGACCTTGTTGAAAGCCTTCTGAAAGTCGAAATAAACCACATCCACTGGTTCACCTCGGTTAATTCTGCTAGTTACATCCTCAAAAAATTCCAATAGATCCATCAAGCATGATTTTCCTTTTGAAAATCCATGCTGCCATTGCTTTCTAAATGCCAACTTATGAATTCCTTGATAATATACACTAGCAAGTTCCCCAGTACCGACGTTAGGCTCACTGGTTTATAGTTCCCTGTTTTCTCTGTCCCACTCTTTTTGATTAGCGGGCTTACATTAGCTACCCTCCAAACTGTAGCGACTATTCCAGAGTCCAAAGGCATTTTGGAAAATAACCACCAATGAATCTACTATTTCCAGGGTCACTTCCATACTCTGGGAGGCCCTGGAGATTTATCTACCTCCAATCCCATCAATTTCCCCAAAACCATTTCTCTACTAAAGCTGATTTTGTTCAGTTTCTACTAAAACATGTTTCTTTCAGCACTTTTGGTACATTATTCATGTCTTCCTTTGCGAAGATTGAAACAAAGTATAAATTTAATTCCTCAGCCATTCCTTTATTCCCCATTCTGAATTCTCCCGTTTCTGACTACAAAGGGCCTATATTCTTTTTTGTCACTCTTTTTCTCTCTACATACCCATAGAAACTTTTACAATCAGTTTTTATGTTCTCCGCTAGCTAACTTTCATGCTCTATTTTTCCCGTCTTAAACAATCCCTTCCCTTTGCTGAATTTTAAACTGCTCCCAATCCTCAGGCCTATTGCTTTTTCTTGCCAATTTGTGTGTTTCATCCTTGAACCTGATACAATCTCTAATTTCCCTTGTAAACCAAGACTAAATTTAAGACCAAACTTAAAGCAGTAGACAGATTAATCGCTTCGTTAAATCAAATTTAAAATACTACTGCATCCTGATCCTGAAGGTTTCAGAGAACTAGTGCTGGAAAATAAGTTAGTTTATCAGCAGAAAACATCTGGATATATCCCATCATTATAACAGTATAATCATCTTTCTTTAACCTAATCACAATTGGACCAATTTGGAGGCAATGGCCTTGTGGTATTATCGCTAGACTATTAATCCAGAAACTCAGCTAATGTTTTGGGGACCAGGGTTCAAATCCTGCTACAGCAGATAAATCACTAGGATCTCTACACCTTTGTGTTTTAAAAGAGGTGGTCACAGAGATGATGGATGCATTGGTTTTGCCCTTTCAGAGTTTCGAATGGTCCCTATGGATTGGAAGGGATGCTACCAGGTGGCATAATGGTTAGCACTGCTGCTTCACAGTTCCAGAGACCAGGGTTCAATTCCTGGCTTGGGTGACTATGCAGGCTCTGCACGTTCACCTTGTATCTACATGGGTTTCCTCCAGGTGGTCTGGTTTCCTCCCACACTCCAAAAGATGTGTTGGTTCGGTGAATTGGCCTTACTAAATTGCCCCTTAGTGTCCCAACTTGTGTAGGTTACAGGGAAAAGGGCAGGGGAGAGGGCTGAGGTGGGATGCTCTGTCAGAGAGTCAGTGCAGATAGTCCGAATGGCCTCTTCTGTGCTGTAGGGATTCTATGACTCTGATTCTATGAATGTTGTAAAAGTAACCCTGCAATGCAAGGATGGAAAGAGAAAATGGAACCAAACGCATATCATGAGTCAAAGGAAAACTGCTCGAAATTATTAGGGACATGAGAACACAGTACTTAGATGATCATAATATGACAGAGCTGAGTGTGTTCATGATGTGGTTCTGACAGGTTGGCAATTGGCCTGTTAATGTTTCCAACATTTTTCCACTATTCTCAAAGCAAATAAAATACAAAGATCCAAAACAAACAAACATTGGGCAGAGTCAACAGGGATTAATGAAAGGGAAATCATGTTTGACATATCTGTTAGATATAACTACCAGCAGAACAAGCAGACTTGGTGTATTTGGATTTTCAAGGGTCACACTAGAAAGAGGAGAGTTTTTGATTTGATTTATTATTGTCACATTTATCAGCATACAGTGAAAAGTATTGCTTCTTGCAATACTTTTGCGAGACAAGCATACAGACAAAGCATACCATTCACAGCAGAGGAAACGAGAGAGTGCAGAATGTAGTGTTACAGTCATAGCTAGGGTGTAGAGAAAGATTAACTGAATGCAAGATAGCTCCATTCAGAAGTGTGACAGCAGCAGGGAAGAAGCTGTTCTTGAGTCGGCTGGTACATGAGCTCAGACTTTTGTACCTTTTTTCCAACGGAAGAAGGTGGAAGAGAGAATGTCCGGGTGCTTGGGGTCCTTAATTATACTGGCTGCTTTGCCGAGGCAGCAGGAAGTGTAGACAGAGTCAATGGCTGGGAGGCTGGTTTGCGTGATGGATTGGGCTATATTCCTTGTGGTCTTGGGCAGAGCAGGAGCCATACCAAGTCGACTGGTGCAATGCATTACATTGGCATCGTGCTTCAAACTAATCCGAAACCCCTGTACTAATCTTTGATATAGTACATGATGGGACACTCCCATACCCCGATCCCAAAAGCAATGACAATAGTCAGATTTGACATCCTGATCCACGCTGAAGATGGTTGTATAGAATAAATGGGGAACGTTCACGGTAATGGGACTTCTTCTTGTAGTAAGCATCTGCAAACTCGATAGGCCGATCATAAATAATTGTTTTATAATTAGAGTTATAGACCAGGATTTTACAACCTCGCTCAGGCGAGGCTCGCAAAATCCTGCCTGAGGCCAAATGAGAATTCTGTTCTGTGAGCTTCGCCCTCCCTGATTTTGGGGTGGGCAAGGCAGTAAAATTCTGGCCATTGAGTCATAGAGATGTACAGCACGGAAACAGGCCCTTCGGCCCAAAACACCCATGCCGACCAGTTTTCCTACACTGAACTAGTACCATTTGCCTGCGTTTGACCCATATCCTACTAAACCTTTCCCATCCATTTCCGTCCAAATGTCTTTTAAATGTTGTAATTGTACCCGCCTCTGCCACCTCCTCTGACAGCTCATTTCATATACGCACCACCCTCTGTGTGAAAAGGTTGCCCCTCAGGTCCTTCTTTTCCCTTTCATCTTAAATCAGTGCCCTGGTCTCTGTGATTCCAGACTCCCCAGGCTTCCTCATACCTTTGGCTCCTTAGACAGCCCACTCTCCATATTCCCTGAGCCTCATAACCCAAGATTGGTGGAACGGCAAATTGTGCGGAGGGTGTGGAGAGTCTGCAGAAGGATCTAGATAGGCTGGGCGAATGGGCCAGGAACTGGCAAATGGAATTTAATGTTGGCAAGTGCAAGGTGGTCCACTTTGGTAGGAATAATGGTAGGAAGGATTATTACTTACGGGGTGAAAAACTGCAGCAGGCAACGGTGCAGAGGGACCTCGGGGTCCTTGTGCATGAGTCGCAAAAACCCAGCCTGCAGGTGCAGCAGGTGGTCAGGAAGGTGAATGGGATGCTGGCCTTCATAGCGAGGGGGATTGAATATAAAAGTAGGGAGGTCTTGCTGCAGCTGTATAGGGCATTGGTGAGGCCACAGCTGGAGTACTGTGTGCAGTTTTGGGCGCCGCACTTACGCAAGGATATTTTGGCCTTGGAGGGAGTGCAGAGGAAGTTCACTAGGCTGATACCGGAGATGAGGGGGTTGAGCTATGAGGAGAGGCTGAATAAACTAGGCTTGTACTCGTTAGAGTTTAGAAGAATGAGGGGAGATCTCATTGAGACGTATAAGATGATGAATGGGATGGATAGGATAGAGGTGGAGAGACTCTTCCCGCTCAGAAAGGACAGTAGGACTAGGGGGCACAGCCTCAAGATAAAGGGGAGGCGGTTTAGAACGGAGTTGAGGAGGAACTTCTTCACTCAAAGGGTGGTGAATCTCTGGAATTCTCTGCCCGTTGAAGTGGTGGAGGCTGCCTCGCTAAATATTTTTAAGACGCGGGTTGATGGGTTTTTGATAAGCGAGGGGATTAAGGGTTATGGGGAGAGGGCGGGAATGTGGAACTGAGCCACGACAGATCAGCCATGATCTTATTAAATGGCGGGGCAGGCTCGAAGGGCTAGATGGCCTACTCCTGCTCCTATTTCTTATGTTCTTATGTCTCAGGTCTGCCCTACCTCCCAGATTCTCACACCGCGCTGCTCCCGAGACTATGCAGATCTGAATGTTCAGTTGCAATGATGGGGATACAGCCAGGTAAGTTTGCTAAAAGCATCAGACTTTTCTTGTTTTATTTGCCATAAATTAAGATTCCTGGCTCAAGGTTTGAAACTGGTTCTTCTTAAATTCCATGTTTCTCCTTCCAATATACTGAGAACATACAGTTATACACACCCCAATGACCCAAGGCCAGAAGGAATGGCAATAGGCCAGCAAAGAAACAGAATCTGTGTCTAAAAGGGCTGTGAATAGCAGAACAGTGAACAGCTCTCATCTTGTAAGAAAAAAGAGAGAAGCCAAAAGGAAAAGAAAACAAAATGGGAGCATCAAATACAGGAAAAAAGATCCCAATGCTCCTCAGTTGTTGAACTTGGGTAGATTCCAGAAGGCTGAAATGTGCCTAATCTGAACATGAGACGCAGTTCCTCGAGTTTACATTGAACTTAATTGGAACATGGCAATAGGAGACCGAGAGCAGAGAGCTCAGGGTGACAGCAAGGTGGAGAATTTAAATGACAACTGGAAGCTCTGTTCCACGTTTCCAGATAGAGGCACAGTGGTTAGCTCTGCTGCCTCACAGTTCAATTCCCGGCTTGGGTCACTGTCGATGCAGAGTCTGCATGTTCTCCCCGTGTCTGCGTGGGTTTCCTCTGGGTGCTCTGCTACCCCCCCACAGTCTGAAAGATGTGCTGGTTAGGTGCATTGGCCATTCTAAGTTCTCCCTCAGTGTGCCCGAACAGGTGTCGGAGTGTGGCAACTTGGGGGTTTTCACAGTAACTTCATTGCAGTGTTAATGTAAGCCTACTTATGATACAAATAAACTTTAAACTTAAACGCTGTTCCATTCAGTGTGCACTGCACTCGCTGTTTCAGTTGTAGCCTTATTTTTCTTTCACATTCCTGGGACGTATTACTGGCAAGACCAGGATTTATTGCCCATTCTTAATTGCCCTTGAGAAGGTGGGGGGGTGAGGCACATTTTGAACTGCTTCAGTCCCTGTGGTGAGGATACACTCACAATGCCGGTAGGGAGGGAGTTATGACCCAGCCACGGTGAAGGAACGGCTCCAGGTCAGCATGGTCAATGGATTAGAGGGGAACCTGTAGATGGTACTGTTCCCATGTGTCTGCTGCCCTTGTCTTTCTAGGTAGAAGAGGAGTCAAGTTTGGAGGGTGATCTTGAATGAACTTGGCAAGTTATTGCATCTTAGAATCATAGTCAGTGCGGAAGGAGGCCATTTGGCCCATCAAGCCTGCACTGACATGCGATTCCCGGCTTCGGTCACTGTCTGTGCGGAGTTTGCATATTGTCCCTGTATCTGCGTGGGTTTCCTCCAGGTGGTCCAGTTTGCTCCCACAGTCGGATTAGGTGGATTGGCCATGCTAAATTGCCCCTTAGTGTCAGGGGGACTAGCTAGGGTAAATGCATGGGGTTATGGGGCTAGGGTCTGGGTGGGATTGCAGTTGTTGCTGACTTGATGGGCCGAATGGCCTCTTACTGCACTAAATGATTCTATGACAACAAACAGGCCCGATCCCCACAGCCCCACATAGTTATCGTGCTAATCCCCTGACACTAAGGGACAATTCAGCGTGGCCAATCTACCCAACCCACACATCTTTTGTCTGGGATGAAACCGGAGCACCTGGAGGAAACCTACGCAGAGAAAGTGCAAACTCCACACAGACAGTGACCTGAGGTCAGGAATCGAACCCGGGTCCCTAACACTGTAAGGCAGCAGTGCTAACCACTGTGCCACCACGCCATTGTGCATGGATGGATGTTTAAAGTGGGGGATGAGGTGCCAATCAAACAGGCTGCTTTGTACTGGATGGGGTCAAACTTCTTTAGTCTTGTGGGAGCTTTACTCTCAATGGTGAGAGGTCGCGGAGCTCTGAGATGCAGAGGGATCCAGGGATCCTAGTGCATGAACCACAAAAGACATGCAGGTACAGCAAGTAATGAGAAAAGCTAATAGAATGTTATCATGCAGGGAACTGAATACAAAAGTAGGGAGATTATGTTTTAATTGTATAGGCCATTGGTAAGACCACATCTGGAAAAATGTATAACAGTATCGGTCTCCATATTTAAAGAAGGATGTTAATGTGACGTAAACAGTTCAGAGGAGGTTTACTAGACTTACACCTGGAATGGGTGGGTTGTCTTCTGAGCAAAGGTTGCAAAAGGCTAGGCTTGAATCTGCTGGAGTTTAGAAGGGTAAAAGGCAACTTTATTGAAACATACAAGACCCCAAGGGGTCTTGACAGAATGGATGTGGAGAGGATGTTGTGGGAGAACATAGAGCTAGGGGGTCACTGTTTAAAAATAAGTGGGCGTGCATTTAAGACAGAGATGAGGAGAATTTGTCTCTTTCTGAAGGTGGTGAGTTTTTGGTTCCTTAAGAGGCAGTAAAAGCAGAGTCATAGAAACCCTACAGTGCAGAAGGAGGCCATTTGGCCCATCGAGTCTGCGCCAACAACAATCCCACTGTAATAAGCCTGAGAAGGCAGAATTTCCTTCACCAAAATCCCTTCATTTACAACTCTAATAGCAGTACACAGAGTGTAGGTCTACCTCCAGGGGTACCAGAGGAACTGACAGTCCCGGTTTAGTACAAGGAAAATACTCCCTGATTGGCCAATCAATTGGATCCTTAATTAGGGAGTTCATACTCCTCAATGGCTTAACTGATGTTGTTACATCCACCTAGGCTTTATCCTTGTAACCCCCATATTTACCCTGCTAATCCCTCTCACCTATGCATCCTGGGACATTATGGGACAATTGAACATGGCCAGTGCACCTAACACACACATCTTTGGACTGTGGGAGAAACCCAGAGCAGACGTATAAACTCCACACGGTGACCCAAGCCAGGAATCGAACCTGGGTCGCTGGAGCTACGCCACTGCGTTTTTCTTGTGTCTTTGAATACTTCTAAGGCAGAGTTAGATAGATTCTTGATTAGTAAGGGGGTGAAAGGTTATCGAAGGTAGGGAGGAATGGGGGGGGTTGATGTTACAATCAAATCAGCCATGATCTTAGAGAATGAACATAAGAAACATAAGAAATAGGAGCAGGAGTAGGCCATCTAGCCCCTCGAGCCTGCCCCGCCATTCAATAAGATCATGACTGATCTGACAGTGGTTCAGTTCCACTTACCCGCCTACTCCCCATAATCCTTAATTCCCTTATTGATCAGAAATCTATCTACCTGTGACTTAAACACATTTACTGAGGTAGCCTGCACTGCTTCAATGGGCAGAGAATTCCAAAGATTCACCACCCTCTGGGAGAAGAAGTTCCTCCTCAACTCTGTTCTAAATTGACTCCCCCTTATTTTGAGGCTGTGCCCTCTAGTTCTTGTTTCCATTCTAAGTGGAAATAATCTCTCTGCTTCTACCCTGCCTGGCCCCTTCATTATCTTATATGTCTCTTAAGATCTCTACAAGAATGGGAGAGCAGGCTTGAAGGGCAGAGTGGCCTACTCCCATTTCTATTTCCTATGTTCACATCTTCATCCAGGTAGGTGGGGGGTATTCCATCATTATCCTGACTTATGCCTGGTGGACGGGCTTTGGGGAGTCAGGAGGTGAGTTACTCACCACAGAATTCCCTGTCTCTGACCCGCTCTCGTAACCTCAGTATTTATATGGCTGGTCCAGTTCAATTTCTGGTCAGTGGTAACCTCCAGGATGTTGGCAGTGTGGGATTATGCGATGGCAAACCTACTTCAGGATAGATTGATACATCTGGAATTATGCACTGAAGACAATAGATGTAGGAAAGAAAACTATCGGGGCTGTGATATATATCAGCAGCTACAGCTCAGGTAGATCACTACTGCCATCTAAAGCTCACAATCAACAGGGTGCCTGGCTTATGAATGAATGGTGCAGATTTATTGCAGAAATATGAATGTGAAATGTCACATTGTCGAGTTACCTCTTTGTAAATGTTCAGCAAACTAGATTAGGAAATAGAAACTCGGTAAGTTAGCTCCGCAGGCTAAATTTTTTTTGTTGCAAGAAGTATCTCCTCTAAACATTACATACAATCCTACAGTGCAGAAGGAGGCCATTCAGCCCATCAAGCCTGCACCAACCACAATCCCACCCAAGCCCTATCCCTGCAACCCCATATATTTATCCTACTTATCCCCCGACAGTAAGGAACAATTTAACATGGCCAATCAACCTGCACATCTTTGGAGTGTGAGAGGAAACTGGAGCACCTGGAGGAAACCCACGCAGTCATGGGGAGAATGTGCAAACTCCTGAGGCATACAAGATGATCAGAGGGTTAGATAGGGTGGACAGTGAGAGCCTTTTTCCTCGGATGGTGATGGCTAACACGAGGGGACATGGCTTTAAATTGAGGGGTGGAAATTATAGGTTGGATGTCAGAGGGAGGTTCTTTACTCAGAGGGTAGTAAGGGCGTGGAATGCCCTGCCTGCAGCAGTTGTGGACTCGCCAACTTTAAGGGCATTCAAATGGTCAGTGGATAGGCATATGGATAACATTGGAATAGTTTCGGTTAGAGGGTCATTAGATTGGTTCCACTGGTCGGCGCAACATCGAGGGCCAAAGGGCCTGTACTGCGCTGTAATGTTCTATGTTCCACACAGACAGTGACCCAAGCTGGGAATTGAACCCGGGCCCCTGGTAGTGTGAGGCAGCAGTGCCACCCAGTTCTTTATAAAAAGATCCTCCAAACTCTTGTCCTGTACTGAACTGCAATATTTCTTATGTTCTTATTATGTTCTTATTTCAGTTTCATTTTAATAAATGTTCCTTCCACAAACTCTGTTACAGATGCGCCTGCACTGCAGGAACACGGTGGATTTTTAACCTCCCTTCCTGGTGTTGCGTACAGATGTCTTTGAAAATAGTAATTGCAAACAATGGAACAACATTTTACCTCGGTAAATTATTGATGCGAAAGAATGATTTCATATTTCAGGCAGAGTAGAAGGTGATTATTAATTAAATCCTTCAGCATCACCACTGCCTGATAGGGGCACATGCCGAAACTTAATTATTCATCACTGACCTGTATTCGATCAACACGATTCAAAGGCAATACAAAAAGAACTAAAAGCAATTGGCACTTACATGGCAACTTTAATGGGGGTAAAACATCCTAAAGCACTTTGCGGGACGTGTAAAGAGGGAAAAAGTTGACACCAAGTCTAAGAATTAGGTGATCAACATTGTGCTGACAAAATTTGGTTTTAAGGAGGATCTTGAAGAAAGTGAGAGATATAAAGATTCAGGAAGAGAATTCTTGACTTTAGGTCCCAGACATCTTCTCGAAAGAGTCTTATCCCATTCAATGCTATTAATTTTTTCCTTTTGAATCATATTAACACTGCGGCACCTGTTTCGTATTTGGAAGCATCTTGAAGTTAAATCCTCTTTCATTATATATAAATTAAATCATATTTCAGCATTAAATATTAACGCCCTGGCTACTGACTGTGACCAGAAGTTGGCACAGTGCCAGGTGCGAGTCAGGATATTCTATTCAGGTTAGCGGAAGCTGCCTTGGTGATAAAGGATGCTGCAGTCTCGACCCATAGTAACAGCAATCCTATCTTACCTTCTGGCAATGGGGCTTGATTCTGGGCCATGTGGAGCATCTTCTTCAGAGCCTGTTGATTAAAAGAAAATATATACTTTAAGAAAGAACCCACACTCTATCATCGAGGGCTAGGGGGCAATTGAGGCCAACTCAACACCAACAGTCTCAGTAGAGATTTCCAACCTCAGAGTAATGTGATTCATCACATCTCACTGATCCTGCCACCTCATGGCATGAATGGCGGTGGACAACTTAACAACTAACTGGAGGAGGGAGGCCCACAATAATCCTTGTCCTCAGTGATCAGGGAATCCAGCACATCAGTGCAAAAGACAAGGTTGAAGAACTTGCAACCAGCTTCAGCCAGAAGGGCCGAGTGGATGGTCCATTGTGGTCACCTCCTGCTTTGATGTCAAGGCTGTCACTCTCACCTTGCCTCTTTCTGTGCATGTTTGGACCCAGGCTGTAATGTGGTCAGGAGCCATTTGGCCCAAACTCAGCAGGTTACATTGTTGAAGTTCCACTTCAACATTGGTGACCCTGTCACACCACAGGTACCCGTCTTTCAGCCAATTTGATGGATGGCACAGTGGTTAGCACTGCTGCCTCACAGCGCCAGGGACCCAGGTTCGATTCCTGGCTTGGATCACTGACTGTGCGGAGTTTGCACGTTCTCTCCATGTCTGCGTGGGTTTCCTCCGGGTGCTCCGGTTTCCTCCCACAGTCCGACAGACATGCTAGTTAGGAGCATTGGCCGTGCTAAATTCTCCCCCAGTGTTCCTGAATAGGTGCCAGAGTTATGGTGACTTGGGGATTTTCACAGTGTTAATATAAGCCTACTTGTAACGCTAATAAATAAATTTTAAGTGGCTGAATCCACTGGATACTGCAAAGGCGATGGGTGCTATCAACATTCCAGCAACAGTGCTGATGTCTCGTGCTCCAGAACTAGCTGTGCCCAAAGCTGAACTGTTTTAGTGAAGCCACATTCCACACCGCGAGGTGGAAAATTGCTATGTCCCATCTACTCCAACAATTTACTCCTGATCACTAACAAAGTGATAGAATGGGGTTATCAACATTGAAGTGGAACTTCAGCAATGACCTGCTCACTGACGCTGAGTTTGGGTTCCTCAGCTCCTGAAGACATTACAGCCTTGGTCCAAACATGCACAGAGGAGCTGAATCAGGAGGTGAGGCCAGAGTGACTGTACTTGGCCGAGCATTGTGTCAAGGAGACAAAGCAAAACTGGAATCATTGGGAATCGGGGAAATAATCCACTCTTGAAGTCATGCCTAGCACAAAGGAAGATGGTTGTGGTTATTGGAGGTCAGTTCCAGAATATCACTGCCGGAGTTCTTCATGTTTGAGCCTCTTGGGTGGAGATCCCTAAAGGACACCAGAATTCAGCTTCTCCATAAGTTATCTTTAGTTTTGTCATCCAACTCCACATACAATTCTCCTTCAACACCCAGTGCCACCCATTCATATATCAGCGACTTCCATTCAACAATTCAGATCAGATTAGGATTTAATTGGAAGTCTGTTAACCCATTCCTAACACCTCAATGTTGTGCCCTAGGCCCTAACATCTTCAGGATTCCCAGCCTCTCTCCTGTGGTCATAGCTACAGCAATCACTGGTTGGTCCACCTCAACTCCTGGTTATTGGTAACCCCAGATTATTGATAGTGCACAATTCAGTAATGGCAACGTCATTGATTGTCAAGGGGAAATGGTTAGATTCTCTCTCGTTGGAATTTTATCAATGACCTTCCTTCCTTCAGAAGCTCGGAAGTGGGGATCTTTGCTGATAATTGCGCAATGTTCAGCTCCTCAAATAGTAAAGCAGTCTGTGTCCATCTGTAATATTCAGGCTTGGGGTGTTAAGTAGCAAGTAACATTCACATCGCACAAATGGTAGACAATGGTCATCTCCAATAAGAGAGAATCTATCGTCCCTTGATATTCAATCGCATTACCATTGCTGAATCCTGAACTATTGACAACCCTGGGGGTTACCATTGGCCAAAACCTGAAGTGGACCAATCAAAGATTACTGTGGCTATGAGAGGCTGGGAATTCTAAGGTGAGTTACTCACCTCCTGGCTCCCTAGAGCTTGCCCACCATTTACAAGACACGCTCAGGGGTATAACGGAATACTCTCCACTCACCAGGATGAATGAAGCTCCAACAACTCTCAAGAAACTATCCAGGTCAAAACATCCTACCTGATTGGCACCTCATCCACCACCTTAAGTATCCATTCACTCCACAATGATAGCAGAGGGCACCATCGACAAGATGCAGCAAATGGCCAAGGTTCCTTCAACAACACCCATCAAGCCGGTGACCTCTACCACCTCAAAGGACAAGGGTAGCAGATGTATGGGAACACCACCAACTGCGAATTCGCCTCCAAGCCACATGCTATCTTGCCTTGAAACTATATCATCAGTTGCTGGGTTAACAGCATTGTGGGTGTGCCCGCGCCACGTGAACTGCTGCAGTTGAAGAAGATGTCTAACCACCACCTTCTCAAGGGCAAATGAGACATCATAACATTTAAGGTTATGGGCTGGCAAAGCGCTGGTAAATGGGATTAGGTGGAAGGTCAGGTCTTTCTAGCACATCAGTGCAGAGTCAATGGGACGAAAGGCCTCTTCTGCACTGTACGATTCTATGATTAAGGGATGGACAATATGTGCTGGCCTAACCAGTCACCCCCACATCCTGTGAAAGAAGTTCAAAAATCTCAATATATTTGCTAAATTAGCTATGTAATGTGCAGAATGGTACTTGTGGTTCCACACGGCTGTCAGTGTCCGATGCTATAGCTCTGAATCTTATCAACTTTGTTTTTCTTTCTGAGATGTGGGTGTCACTGGCTAGGCCAACATTTAATTCCCATCTCTAATTGACCTTGAGATGGTGAAGATGGTGAAGCCTTCCTGAACTGTTGCAGGTGGGTGGTTGGGTAGATACACCCACAGAACTGCTGGGTAGTGGGTTTCAGACTCGATCCATTGTAATCTGAGCAAGGAGTGAAAGAAAGGCGGCATTGTCGTCACAAAAAATTTTGATTATGGCTAGGATCCTAGGGTGGGAAAAAGCAGATTTACCAGGAATAAGAGACCTCGGTAATGTGGAGATACTGAAATTGTTCTCCTTGGAGCAGACAAGGTTACGATTTGATTTGATGTGATTTGATTTATTATTGTCACATGTACTGGTGTACAATTAAAAGTATTGTTTCTTGTGCAGTACACACACAAAGCATACAAGGAAATGAGAGAATGTAGAATGTAGTGTTACATTCATAGCTAGGGTGTAGAGAAAGATCAACTTAATGCAAGGTGGGTCCATTCAAAAGTCTGATGGCAGCAGGGAAGAAGCTATTCTTGAGTTGGCACGTGACCTCAGACTTCTGTACCTTTTTCCAAATGGAAGAAGGTGGAAGAGAGGATGTCCAGGGTGCTTGGGGTCCTTAATTATGCTGGTTGCTTTTCCGAGGCAGTAGGAAGTGTAGACACACTCAATGGATGGAAGGCTGGAAATGAGGAAATTTAGTAGCAATATTCGAGATTACCAAGAGTGTTGAAAAGATTAAGTTAGGAGGAATTTTACCACTGGCAGTAAGGTCAGAGGTCACACGTCTAAGGTAACTGGCAAAGGAACTGGCGGAATGGTGAGGGGAAATTGGTTTAAGCAGTGGGTTGTTCTAATTGAGAAAGCACTGGGAGGATGGTGGAGGCAGATATAACAGCAACTTTCAAAAGGGAATTGATTGTGTGGTTATCAAGGGAAATATTTGTCGAACTGTGTGGAAAAAGCAAGACTAATTGGATAGTTCATTCAATGAACTGGCACAGGAGCGATGGGCAGCATGGCCTCCTCATATGATTCTCTGATCTCTGAGTTGCTATGGCACCTTCCTGTACTTAAAGATAAATATTCTGCTGCTAGAAATGTTAACTCAGGCAGAAGATATTGACCGAATGTCCGTGGGCATCAGCTCATAATTGGCATCAGGTTGGCCTCATGGGTAAACCTTTCCACGCTTAACCAGAAGGCTGAGGGTTCTGACTCAGCAAGGCCTAAGTCCCTCATCTTGACTCACCGTGTCTCAGGATCTACCCTCTGAATGAGGTATTAGCTGAAATCCTGGCTCAGATAAACATTCAGAAGCACTGCCAGGAATTGTAACCAGTGGTGTTCGAGAAGGTTGAGTTCAAATGGACTGAAAGGTCAATTTATTTAAATCTGGCGGAACTTCCCAGCTAATTAATCTGTGATTCCATCACCTATGTTGGTCCAGCCCTGAAACACCGTAGGTCAGCCCAACATTAGGGTTGCACGGTGGCACAGCGGTTAGCACTGCTGCTTCACAACTCCAGGGACCTGGGTTAGATCCCGGCTTGGGTCACTGTCTGTGTGGAGTTTGCACATTCTCCCCGTGTCTGCGTGGGTTTCCTCCGGGTGCTCCAGTTTCCTCCCACAGTCCAAAGATGTGCAGGTTAGGTTGATTGGCCGTGCTAAAATTGTCCTGAGATGCGTAGGTTAGAGGGATTAGCGGGTAAATGTGAAGGGATATGGGGGATCGGCCTGGGTGGGATTGTGGTCAGTGCAGACTTGATGGGCCAGATGGTCTCTTACTGAACTGTAGGGTTTCTATTCTATCCTATTGGTCTTGGAACTGCATTCATGCAAGATCACTCTGGGAATTCCATCAGCATGGAAATCATGGAAGAGAATGTGCAGAAGACCCAGTGTAAATCTTTTCCTAAATGGCCAATACAACCAATGATAAACAGGACGGAGACAACGCCTTTGTGTTTTACATGCAAATCTGCCACTCTTTAAAATGATGTGCTGCATCCTAAAGTATCTACAATCGATTTCATTGTACAAAGATTTGTATAAATGCTGTCAGTCTGAATTTGAAAATGATTCTTTCAGTAAAAAGGGACTGATGCTTAAGTGGCACTGAAATGCTTCTAAGTAACACACTGGGGCTGTATTCTATAGAAGAGGGAAGGCTGAGGAATGGCCTGTGAAAGGGGAGAGGCAGAGATGATGGGGGGGACTTCCTGGCTGCCCATGCCCCGAGATTGGAAATTCCTGCCCCAGGTCAACGCACCTTTGCCTGGTCCATTGAACGTTTTGTCCCACCCACTAGGATTCCTGTGGAAAATTCTACTCCATGTTTCCACTTGTGGGAGGAATTCGGGGCCACGAATGCAATATACTTCCCAATAATCCAATAAGGAATTCAATAAGGAACTTATTTATCCAGAGAATGGTATGGGTAGGGAACTCACTATCACAAGGATTGGTTGAGGTGACGAGCATAGCATTTAAGAGGAAGCCAGATGAAAGTATGAAAAAGACAGGAATTGAAGAATGTACTGATTGGATGACAAGAGCTGGAAGACAGTTTGTATTAAGCACAAACAATGACAGCTGGACCAAGTGACTGCTTCTGTACTTCACGTGCTGTTAATTCCATGTATTTATGGGACAATTGAGTAGGAAATGATCTCCAAAAGTATACAGATTATCATTTTAACCTTAAAGAGCTTTCGGTGTTGCAGAGCTGTGGAGCTCCAGTGCAAATGGGATCTGTCCTACCTTCCAACACATAGCAGGTGCCTGCTGTTAATTGGGGGCAAGATCAATGGAGACCAGATGGCTCCATACAGGGAGGAAGAGAACCTGAGGGCCAGAACCTCCCTTCCTGCAACTATCATTAACCAGCTTCACACCTTGACCTCACTGTTGGTTCGGTACCATTAGGAATGAAATCTGATGATGCTATTACTATGACAATGTTACAGATTGAAATTGTAAAGGTGCGCTTTACTTACAAATCACAGGCCCCATGCATTGGCCAAATGCAGACAGCCTTTACAATGTCTTTAATAGGTGTATCTTACCTGGTCTCGTATATATTTCAGACTTTGTAAACTTCAGTCCATCCAAAATCCTACTTGCACTAAGTCCCACTCACCCCTCAATCAGTGCAAACTAGTCCAGTAAATAGCTCAAATTTAAATTCCTCAATTATATATGCAAATTTCTGCATAGCTTTGCCTCTCCCTAGTTCTGAAACCTATTTCATCCCCATAACTCTTGGGAACTTCCTGTTCACCCGATTCTGAGCACCCAATTCTCACCATCCCATCATTTGTGACCTTTTGCTGCCTAGGTCCTAAATCTGGAATATCCTCTCTAAACATCTCCACTGCTCTCTCCTTCATTAAGATGCTGCTTAACATCAAAACATAGAAGATAGGAGCAGGAGGAGGCCATTTGTCCCTTCGAGCCTGCTCCGCCATTCATCACGATCATGGCTGATCATCCAACTCAATAGCCTAATCCTGCTTTCTCCCCATAACCTTTGATCCCGTTCGCCCCAAGTGCTATATCCAATCGCTTCCTGAATACATTCAATGTTTTGGGGTGAACTACTTCCTGTGGTAATGAATTCCACAGGCTCACCACTCTTTGGGTCAAGAAATGTCTCCTCATTTCTCTTCTAAATGGTCTACCCCAAAATCCTCAGACTATGACCCTTGGTTCTGGGCACCCCCACCATTGCGAACATCCTCCCTGCATCTACACCGTCCAGTCCTGTTAGATTTTTATGAGTCTCTAAGAGATCACCCCTCATTGTCTGACTCCAGCGAAAACAATCCTAAAGCCTACCTCATTGACCAATCTTTTCATCACCTACCCAAATGTGTCCTTGAGTTGCTCAATGCCAAATTTTACCTGATTTTGCTTTTGTGAAGTGCCTTGTGAGATTTTACCACATGACAAATGCAAGTTGTTATCATCATTGAGAAATCTTCACTTAGTCAAGTACTCCATTATAAAAATGTTGTATAATCTTTCCCAAAAGCGCTCAAAGGCCTCATAATGTCTCTTACAATGGTAACACAGACAAGTCACTCAAAGCTGTGTATGTGTGGATAAACTGGCACCATTACACAGTGTACGATGCCTGTGAAAGGACAGTGATCACAAGGGACACAATCAAATTTGCCCCACAGGTTATCATCTCAATATAAGTCAGCTTTGGTGCAACTCTGGCTATTTTTTAAAAATTCATTTATGGGATGTGGGTATCGCTGGCTGGCTAGCATTTATTGCCCATCCCTTGTTGCCCTGGAGAAGGTGGTGAATCGCTGCAGTCCATGTGCTGTGGGTTGACCCACCATGCCGTTAGAGTGGGAATTCCAGGATTTTGACCCAGCTATTGCAAAGGAACATTTCCAAATCAGGATGGTGAGTGGCTTGGAGGGGAACTTGTAGGTGGTGGTATTTACAATTACTTTCGCTCTCACACTGGCAGCAAGTGCCCTTAGAGCTGATGGCACAGCGCCACTCACCCATTGAAGGCAATTGCTTACAAATAGGTGTCTCAGAGACTGCCGATTGGTGGCATCTTGGTGAATACGGCCAATTGGGCTACATCGCACACTCCAGTGCACCTTCTTCCACACAGTACTGTCCTGTATTCACAGGTGGCTCCTGCCAATGTGATTTGCCCACTATACACAATGAACAGTTCATTCATCAGCATCCACAATAACACCTTCTAAGAGAGGAAATCCTTAGTCCAAAGTGGTTGAGTGGCTGTTGCCTCTCCATCAAACTGCAACCATAATAACATGTTCACAGGTTGAATAAATCTATCCAGTAATTTGAGTGAAACATCATCGACCTGAAACATTGACTCTGTTTCTCTCTCCACACATGCTGAGTGTTTCCATCCTTTCCATTTTTGATCTGGTTGGGTCACACTTGGGAGTACCCGCGCACAATTCCCGTCTCCATAATTACATAAAGAATGATATAGAAGCACTACAGAAGGTGCAAAGCAAGATTTCCAAGGGTTGTCACCAGAACTGAGAGGTTACAACCATTCAGGAAACAATCATAGAATCCCTACAGTGCAGATGGAGGCTATTCCCACTCAGGCCTTATCCCAATAACCCCATCTATTTACCCTAGCTAGTCTCCCTGTCGCTAAAGGGTAATTCATCATGGCCAATCAACCTAACCCACGCATCTTTGGACTGTGGGAAGAAACCAGAGCACCCGGAGGAAACCCACGCAGACATGGGGAGAATGTGCAAACTCCACACAGTCACCCATGGCAGGAATTGAACCTGGCTCCCTGGTGCTGTGAGGCAACAGTGCTTAACACTGTGCCACCAATAATCTGGGCCTCTTTCCTTCTCTGGCAAAGGAAACACTGAGGGGTGATTTGATAGATGTCTTTAAAGTCTTGAGGGAGTTTGATAGGCCACACGTAGAGCAAATATTTCCACTTGTGGGGGAATCAGAAACAGAATCAGAATCAGAAATGTAAGATAGTTACTAATAAATCTTAGTAGAAATTTTGGAAGTAGCTTCTTTACTCCGAGATTGGTTAGGATGTAGAGTGTGCTCCCACGTGGAGTAGTTCAGGTTTGTTATTCTTTCAAAGGATATGGGTGTCATTGGCAAGGCCCAGAATTTATTGCCCCTTCTTGACAAAACGATGAGAGGCATAGATAGGATGGATAGTCAGAGGCTTTTTGTGGAAATGTGGGAGTCAATTATAAGGCACAGGTTCAAGGTGAGAGTGGGAACGTTTAAGGGAGATATGCGGGGGGGGGATAGTTTTTCACAGAGAGAGTGATGGGTGCCTGGAATGTGCTGCCAGAGGAGGTGATGGAAGCAGACACATTGGCAAAATTTAAGAGGCAACTGGATGGATACATGAATAGGGAGGGAATAGAGGGATAGGGATCAATTAAGGGCAGATGTCTTTTTTTTAAGTTTAGTTAGGGCATCTTGGTCAGCACGGGTTTGGAAGGCCGACAGGCCTGTTCCCGGACTGTACTTTTCTTTGTTCTAATTGCCCTTGAACCGAGTAGCTTGCTAGGCCATTTTAGAGGGCATTTAAGAGTGAGGTGAATTTCACAGATGTGTTTAAGGGGAATGTATATAAATATGTAAGGGAGAAAAGAATAGTAATTTACACTGCTAGGATCCAGGTCAAATGGCTAGTCCCTGTCCTCTACACTCAATGCAATTGTACGTAATAAAAATGAAATGTTATGAATATAAATAAAAATGAAATAGGATTTGAATACATTTGTATCTGTTTCTTTGTCACTATCTTCTGTTATTGCCTGTAATCTCATCAACTTCAAGTTCCTGAACTGATACTGGGTTTGACAATGTACGTCAGAGTTAATTTGTACAAGGGGACAATTCTAATAAGCAAGGAAGTTTTACATTTATAGCACGTGTTAAATGTGGCGACCTGAGCTAAACTGCATTGTCAACAAAATTTGACACTGAGATACAAAAGGAGATATTAAACCAAAAGCTCCATCAAAAAATGTTTCTTAACAGGAGGTGGGGGAGATGGTTATGATAGGGTTTAGGCATTGCTTCACCATTAGGCAACAGTGAAGCCACAAATGTCTGGGTGCTGCAGCTTGAAGAACACTCAGTGAGTTGGATATGGGTCTCTGAGTCGCTATCTGAAGTGCTTGAAATAGCCAGCCCTATTATCATGGTTCAGATGTTGCCTTTGAGTCTGATGCCCACAGCTAACACACAGCCAGCTGTCTGAGTTAAGTGGGCACTGGGTGGGCAGCTGGAGACTGAGCTGCTGACACCCTGACATGCAGATTACTGGGACACTGGTGAGGAAGGATTCATCGCCATGGTGAGCCTGGCACTGCACGGTGGCATAGTGGTTAGCACTGCTGCCTCATCGTGCCAGGGATCCGGGTTCGATTCCTGGCTTGGGTCACTGTCTGCGCGGAGTCTGCACATTCTCCCCCTGTCTGTGTGGGAATCCTCTGGGTTTCCTCCCACAGTCCAAAAGATGTGCTAGTTAGGTGCATTGGCCATGCTGAATTCTTCCTCGCTGTACCCAAATAGGCGCCAGAGTGTGGGGATTTTCACAGTAACTTCATTAATATAAGCCTACTTGTGACACTAATAAATAAACTTTAAACTAGCTTTCAACTATCTCGATTCTATCACCTGCTCTGTAGTCTTAGTCGCCTTTAATAATAAGATCCCCTCATGAACACTCGCCCTCTGCTAAGGGGAGGCAATGAACACCTCTGGCTTAAGGTGCACTGTCAGCAGATGGGCACAGCGCACCTTTGGTTCCATCTGGCACCCATCCATCCATCCCCTCCGCTTCCTTCTCCAAACAACCGCCGTTACGCAAGCAAAGACAGCAGCCATTTTGAACCCATCAGGATCCCACAAACAACAATGAGATTAATGGCTATACGATCGATTTTTGGCTGAGGAATGGGATGGGGTGAAATATTGGTCCTGGCAACCTGCCCTGATTGGCTTAATACCAAAAAACAAACGACCTTCCAAGAAATACCTCTGGGATATGCAATGCATCTGGCTGCAAAGATTGTAAGCTGTGACAGAGAACCAAATCTACTTCTGAAATTCTCAACCAAGGATCTCCACACATTCTCTATCCAGCTGGGCACTTAACTGGAATGAGTGCCAGTCTCAAATGTTAACTCTGTGCCATTGATTGAACATCCCACACACACACAAGGGTAAAAAAAAACTAACACTTATTATTTCCAAAGATGTAGAGAAATAAGTAGCGATTAAACATAGACTCTTAAAAATTAACCAAATAAAGTCACAAGAACAAAACTGAGGGCAAAGTGGGACACAGATACAGTTCCAAGTCGCCAATACAGAGATGGTACCCAACTTCTAAGCTGCTTGCCAGAGGGACAGTTTCCAATAGTGAGTTACCTCTGGCTGCAGTTGTTATCTCTGACCATGAGACTGACTTTCCTTTGGCTACAGATGGGAAGGTGGTGAGGTCTCCTAATCTATTTCCCATTCTTAAACTGGGACAGAACGCAACCGGCGCCCGTTTTTACAATCACCGAGAGTCCCCACCTCGTATTCGATGTACTGCTTCCTCCATTCTGGCGTTACGTGCGCCGACAAATGTTCAGCAAATTTCATTGCTGTGGAAGACGCCGAGAATTGAGGATTTTTCCAGGAAGCATACCAGGAGGGAAAGCGGGGAATGATCAATCCAGTCCTGTAGCCTCTCGAGTGTTTTAAGCCATCGCGACAGGCAACCGGAGATTCAGAACAAAAAGGAGACAAAATGAATATGAGTGGTATTTTCCCCTGCGATGATTAATTGCGACGAAGTTCGTGGCGGATCCCTGACACCTTTCTCTGGCGTCTAGGTAACAGCAACAGGATCACGCTGCACATTGATAAATAATTGAGTGCCCCTCTGCCAAGAGAGGGAGGGAACACAGCAGAGTCAGCTCAACAACGAGAGGACAGGCTTTGTTACCCTGCCATCACTGCAATCCCTGGCAGTTTTCAATACATCTTAATATTCTTTGAAAATATTGTCTTTGTAACGTATCAATCCAAGTATTTTGTTACACGATTAGTTTATTGCAACGTGTCAAATTATGAGAGGCGGCTGCAAAAAGTTTAGTTTGTCCTCCGCTGGGTATAAAGAGGTGTTTAAAATAATAAAGTAGACCGGGTGGAGAAACTTGATGTGGGGATACCAGCATTGGACTGGGGTAAACACAATAAGAAGTCTCACAACACCAGGTTAAAGTCCAACAGGTTTATTTGGTCGCACAAGCTTTTGGAGTGTGGCTCCTTCTTCAGGTGGAGAAACTTGGATAGGTTCTGGGTAAAAATGGTATAGAATCCCGGTGTGCAGAAGGAGTCCATTCGGCCCATTGAGTCTGCACTGACTACAATCCCATCCAGGCCCTATCCCCATAACCCCACATATTTACCCCACCAATCCATGTTCCCCGGACACTAAGTGCCAATTTGGCATAGTCAATCAACCTAACCCGCACATCTTTGGACTGTGGGAGGAAACCGGAGCGCCCGGAGGAAACCCACGCAGACATGGGGAGAATGTGCAGACTCCGCACAGACAGTAACTCAAGGCCAGGAATTGAACTCAGGTCCCTGGCACTGTGAGGTAGCTGTGCTAACCACTGTGCCACCGTGCCATCCAAGGGGGCAATAGGGCCATAGGTTATCAGGGGTAGGTTATTAGTGTCACAAGTAGGCTTGCATTAACACTATAATAAAGTTACTGTGAAAACCCCCTAATCACCACACTCCAGCGCCTGTTCGGGTACATTGAGGGGGAATTTAGCATGGCCAATGCACTTAAGTAGCACATTTTTAACTAGCAAACCCACACAGACATGGGAAGAACATGCAGACTCTGCACAGGCAGTGACCCAAGCTGGGAATCGAACCTGGGTCCCTGAAGCTGTGAGGCAGCAGTGCTAACCATCGGGCCATAATACCATTGTTACCATCAGATTAGCCATTATTTTGTCAGAAGGCAGAGCAAGCTCAAAGGGCCTACTCCTGTTCCTTGTTCACATGTAACTATTTCCTTTCTCTCTAATATTTTCATTCTTTCATGGGATATACAAGAACACAAGAAACAGAGGCAGGGATTGGCCACCAGACACTTCAAGCCTGTGTCGCCATTCACTGTGATCACAACTGATCTATGCCGGCCTCAACTCCTTTCCTGTGCCGTCTCCCAGTAGCTCTCTATTCCTCGAATATCAAAGATTTATCCACCTCCACTTTGAATGTTTCTAATGATCTAGTCTCCATCACTCTTTGGGGCAGAGACTTGCAGAGATTCACCACCCTCTGTGAGAAGAAATTTAAATTTCATTAAAGTTTTAAAGTTGAAAGTTTATTTATTAGTGTCACAAGTAGGCTTACATTAACACTGCAATGAAGCTACTGTGAAAATCCCCTAGTTGCCACACTCTGGCACCTGTTCGGGTACACAGGGAGAATTTAGCACGGCCGATGCATCTAACCAACACGTCTTTCCGTTTCTGTGCAGCTCAGTTTTAAATGATCGAATCTTTATCTTGTAGCTCTGTCCCTTTGTTCTAGACTCTCCCACTAGTGAAAACATCTCACAATCTTCCCTGTCAAGCTCCCTCAGGATCGAATATGTTTGAATAAGGTCATTCCTCACTCTCCTAAACTCTAAGGAATACAGATCTGGACTATTTAGTCTCTCTTGGTAGGACAACCCACTCATCCCAGGAATTAGTCAGGGACATCAAGTACAGACATAATTGGCAAGTCCAGCATTTATTGTCCATCCCTAATCGGCCTTGAAGATTAGCTTGTTATACCATTTCAGAGGGCAGTTAAGAGTCAGCCACATTCTGTGCACCTGGAGTCACATGGAGACCATGAGTCATGAAATTGCGAGGAGGGTGTGGAACGTCTGCAGAGGGATCTGCATAGGCTGAGCGAGTGGGCGAGGACCTGGCAGATGGAGTATGATGTTAGCAAGTATGAGGTTATCTACTTTGGTAGAAATAATAGTAGGAGGGATTACTATTTAAAGGATGAAAAGCTGCGGCATGCTACGGTGCAGAGGGACCTGGGGGTCCTTGTGCACGAGTCACAAAAACCCAGTCTGCAGGTGCAGCAGGTGATCAAGAAGGCGAATAGGATGTTGGCCTTTATAGCGAAGGGGGATAGAATATAAAAGTAGGGAGGTCTTGCTGCAACTGTACAGGGCACTGGTGAGGCCGTAGCTGGAGTACTGTGTGCAGTTTTGGTCGCCGCGCTTGCGCAAGGATATTTTGGCCTTGGAGGGAGTGCAGAGGAGGTTGACGAGGCTGATACCGGAGTTGAGGGGGTTGGACTATGAAGAGAGACTAAATAGACTGGGTCTGTACTCGTTGGAGTTTAGAAGGATGAAGGGGGATCTTATAGAGACATACAAGATAATGAAGGGGCTAGATAGGGTAGAGGTAGAAAGATTCTTCCCGCTTAGAAAGGATAGCAGGACTAGAGGGCACAGCCTCAGGATAAGGGGAGGGCAGTTTAGATCGGAGTTGAGGAGGAACTTCTTCAGTCAAAGGGTGGTGAATCTCTGGAATTCTCTGCCCGTTGAAGTGGTGGAGGCTACCTCGCTGAATATATTTAAGTCACGGATAGATAGGTTTTTGATAGACAAGGGAATTAAGGGTTATGGGGAGAAAGCGGGAAAGTGGAACTGATCCACTTCAGATCAGCCATGATCTTATCGAATGGCGGGGCAGGCTCGAAGGGCTAGATGGCCTACTCCTGCTCCTACTTCTTATGTTCTTATGTTCTTATTACCAGACCAGGTAAGGACAGTAGACTACACTCCCTAAAGTTCATTAATGACCCTAACGGGCCTCAACAACAATCGATGATAGCTTCTTGGTCACCATTACTGAGACTAATTAGTATTTAAGATTTATTGGTTGAATTTAATTTCCCCTGACTGCCTCAGTGGGATTTAAATCTGTGCACACAGGCTGGGTCTCTGGATTACAAGTCCAGTGACATAACCAGTATACCACAGGAATATAGGAGCATAGGACAGGAGTAGGCCATTCAGCCCCTGGAGCCCACTCTACCATTCGATAAGATCATGGCTGATCTGGGGCCTAACTCTATGTGCCTGCCCTAGGCCCATATCCCTTGGTGCCCCTGCTCAATAATAATGTGTCTATATCAGACTTAAACCGAACAATTGAACCAGCATCCACCGTTTGAGGGAGAGAGTTCCAAATTTCCCCCACTCTCTGCATGTGGAAGTGTTTTCTAACATCTCTCCTCAATGGCTTGGCCCTGAATTTTTAGGTTATGGCCCCTAGTTCTAGAGCCTTCATCTAGTGTGTTATACAGCTTTAATTTAAACACCTTGCAAACATCCCAGTTTAATGAGATAAACAAGGACAGTAATTCAATTATTTCTTTATTTAACACTTCTAGTACCAACCCAAACACAAACAGTTGCAACTAATTAACTGAACTTAAACTCTAATGGAACATCAATTTTAACTAAACATCACCTTTAACTACTTAACTGAAAAGACACTATCAAGTTTAGGAAAACCTTGGTCAAGAACTAACCTTGATGTAGAATCTACCTTCTTCTCTGAAGTATCCTTCAGGGCACAGGTCTTCTTCTTGTGATGGTTGGTTTCTTCGAGTTATCACTGGCAAACAAAGGCTCACATGTCTCTTTATCCACAATTCTCCACTTGCTTCCAGAAGATGATTACATGGAAGTTAGTAAGATAGAGGGTTATAGGTAAGCCTAGTAGGTAGAGACATGTTCAGTGCAACTTGTCGGCCGAAGGGCCTGTTTGTGCTGTAGTTTTTCTATGTTTCTAAGATTCTCTGTCATCCAGGCAATTAATTGATCAGAACCCCAATTGCATCATTCGATTAGGCCAACCAAATACAACCAGAATAATGCCAATGGTCACTCCACACCTCGTTGCTAGGCTACTTAAGTGCATATTGTTTACATTCCAATGTCTAGATGAGGAATATTGGCTCCAAGAGTCTGTAAATATCTCTTCCCTCCCAAGGATTCTGACACTTTCTGTCCTTTGACAAACTCCAAGTCACTGGCCACAAGAAATCCCAACATAGTGAAAAAACAACTTTAACCAAAAAAAATTAGGCTTGCTTGATTGTAGGTCTTTCATAAGAACATAAGAAGTAGGAGCAGGAGTAGGCCATTTAGCCCTTCGAGCCTGCCCCGCCATTCAATAAGATCATGGCTGATCTGAAGTGGATCAGTTCCACTTTCCCACTTTCTCCCCATAACCCTTAATTCCCTTGTCTGTCAAAAACCTATCTACCCGTGACTTAAATATATTTAGCAAGGTAGCCTCCACCACTTCAACAGGCAGAGATTCACCACCCTTTGAGTGAAGAAGTTCCTCCTCAACTCCGATCTAAACTGCGCCCCTGCCCCCCCCCCCCCCCCCCCCCTTATCTTGAGGCTGTGCCCTCTAGTCCTGCTATCCTTTCTAAGCAGGAAGAATCTCTCTACCTCTACCCTATCTAGCCCCTTCATTATCTTATATGTCTCTATAAGATCCCCCCTCATCCTTCTAAACTCCAACGAGTACAGACCCAGTCTATTTAGTCTCTCTTCATAGTCCAACCCCCTCATCTCCGGTATCAGCCTAGTGAACCTCCTCTGCACTCCCTCCAAGGCCAAAATATCCTTGCGCAAGTGCAGCAACCAAAACTGCACACCGTACTCCAGCTGCAGCCTCACCAGTGCCCTGTACAGTTGCAGCAAGTTTCAGCATATTAAACGTTAAATCGCCATTTAGCCAGAAGTGGAAATAAGTTATCCTTACCCACCCTGTCCTTCCCTGTAAATATTTTGTAGACTTCTAGCAGACCACCCCTCAACCTTCTGATTTTGAGAGAATAAAGGCCTAATTTGTCTAATCTCTCCTCATAACCCCTGAAGTCCAGGTATCATTCTTGTAAACCTGCATTGAACTCCCCCTGGGGCCCAAACACCCTTCCTGAGGTGTGCTGCCAATACCAGCTCACAGTGCCATCTCTCCACCATCTCTCCAATACCTATGTGACTTGCATTTTGGGATGTGGAGTAAAAGGTCGAACTCTGGAGGTGTGGCTGATGGTACCAACTTACTGCAAAGAACATAAACAGGCTAGCAGGAAGGACAGACAAGTGTCAGATGGAGTTTATTACACTGCAGGAGAATTTAACACGGCCAATGCACCTAACCATCTTTCGGTTTCTATACGCCTCAGTTTTAAATGATCGGGCCTTTATCTTGTTGTTATGTCCCTTTGAATCATAGAATCCCTAAATGCAGAAGCAGACCATTCGGCCCATCGAGTTTGCACCCACCACAATCCCACCTAGGCCGTCTTCCCATAACCCTACATATTGACCCTGTTAATCCCTCTGACACCAGGGTCAATTTAGCACGGCCAATCAACCTAACCTGCACATCTTTGGACTGTGGGAGGAAACTGGAGCCCCTGGAGGAAACCCACGCAGACACGGGGAGAATGTGCGAACTCCACATGGATGCCAGATTTGAACCCAGGTCCCTGGCACCGTGAGGCAGCAGTGCTAACCACTGTGCCGCCCCTTTGTACGAGACTTTCCCACCGGTGAAAACACCTCATCATCTACCTTGTCAAGCCCTCTTGGGATCTTAGTTATATGTTTGAATAAGGCCACCCCGGATTATTCTAAGATCCAAGGAATACAGACCCTGTTGGGGTAATCCTTTATCACAGAAGGGATAGGGAAAGGCAATGCAGGCTTAATGGCATGTTTCTACAGCCTTGCAGGATCAGAGGGACTTGGGGATTCATGCAAATAGATCTTTGAAGGTGGCAGGGCACATTGAGAGTGTAGCAAAGTGTGTGGGATCCACAAGGGTGTGTGGAAGTGGAGATGATGAATGATTTCGAAAGGGAAGTGGGTGGGCATTGAGTGGGATACACTAGCAAACTACAAGTACAGAGGGAGGTAGTGAAACTGACAAGGGCTAGCAGGGACTCGATGCACCTGAATGGCCTTTTTCAGTACTGCAATGACTCTATCAGTGTCGAGGGAATGGAGAATGAGGGGACATCATCTCAAAGTTAGAGAAAGGCCACTTAGGGGTGAGATCAGGAAGCATCTTTTCACACCGAGGGGGCAAGCAGAAAATTGGAATTCTCGCCCCTCCTTCACCCCCAACCCCTCCACATAGACAGACTGACACACACACACACACACACACACACACACAGGCACACACACTCACACACACATAGACAGACACACTCACGCAAGATACACACACACATACACACAGGCATACACACTCACACACACATAGACAGACACACTCACACAAGATACACAGGCACACACATTCACACACACATAGACAGACACACTCACACAAGATACACACACACACACACACACACACACAGGCACACACATTCACACACACATAGACAGACACACTCACGCAAGATACACACACACATACACACAGGCATACACACTCACACACGCATAGACAGACACACTCACACAAGATACACAGGCACACACATTCACACACACATAGACAGACACACTCACACAAGATACACACACACACACACACACACAGGCACACACACACACACACACACACACACAGGCACACACATTCACACACGCATAGACAGACACACTCACACAAGATACACACACTCACACATACACACACACATACACACACACACACACTCATAGACACACACACAGACACGGACACACTCACACACACACACACACACACACACACAATTGATGCTTTCAGACTGGGGAATTGGTGTAAATGGACTTGTGGTGCTGGCCATCTTCCTCCAAAGCTGCAGCAGAAGGTCAGGTAACCGGTAGAAATTCGACACCATTTGTCTCCATGGAAACTCACCCCTCTGGTATGTTAACTCTCCCATCATGGGAGCATTAATAGACAACAAACAGCCACCCACTGGTCAGGGGGAAGATAGCTGATGAAATGATCATTTTGTTTTGTCAGGAACCTGACATCATCGCAGTAAAAGTATTATTTCATACACAATAAAAAGGGAAAATATTACTGATTCACCAAGAAAAATCAAACATTTGTCTTTTCTATCTTCAAAAATGTTTCCCTCGAAGTCTGAGTTTGAGGGACACTCAATAATTATCATCGCACTAGATCAAAGACAGAAGGGGCTGTTTGAAAGAGCAGTCCAGTTATTCCCAATCCCCATGCCCTTTTACCCATACTCCCACATAGGAATATAGGAATTAGGAGCAGAAGTAGATAAATTCAACTCTTTGATCTGGCTCCGCCATTCAATCAGATCATGGCTGATCTCTCCTTTGTCTCAAATCCACCTCTCCACCTATTCTCCATCTCCTTTTATCCCTTTTTTATTAGAAATGTATCTATCTCCTCCTTGAAGCCATTTAATGATTCAGGCTCCACTGCGTTACGGGGCAGCCAGTTCCAAAAATTCACCCCCCTCTGTAAGAAGTAACTCCTCCTCATCTCAGTTTTAAATCTACCGCCTCTCAACCTCTACCTGTAAAGTTAAAAAGTTTATTTATTTGTCACAAGTAAGGTTTACATTAACACTGCAATGAAGTTACTGTGAAAATCCTTTCTCACATACAAACGCTTGTTCGAGATTGCCCCATAAGAGGAAATACTTGGTCTGTATTTATTCCATCAACCCCTTTTAAAATTTTAAATACCTTGATCAGATCCCCCTCATCCTTCTAAACTCCAGTGAGTCCAATCTCAAACTGTTTAATCTCTCCTCATATCTCAACCCCTTCATTCCTGGATTCAATGTTCCACTGTTTTCAAATGTTCATCCAATTGCTTTTCACAAGTTACTCTTGAATCTGTCTCCCTGCCCTTGAATTCCAGATCATCACTTGCTGCTATTAAAAAAAATTCTGCCGGCAAGATTTTCCGCACCCCTGCGGCGTGTTTTCCAGCAATGGAGGTGGCTGGCCATTGGCCACGGGTGGGATCTTCCAGCCCTGTCGATGTCTATGGCGATTTGCGTAGCTTGCTTGTCCCACTGCTAGGGAATCTGCTGTGGGGGTGGGGAGGGGGCTGGGGGGTGGGGGGGGGGGGGGCGGTGGGCGGGGAGGGGGGCTGGGGCTCACCTTCAGCAGGACTGGAAAATCCTGTCGGCGGGAAGGGGAGGAAAATCTTGACCCACGTTGCGCCTCAGGGAACTGTAGTTGATTTTTCTCCCACTCTCACTAATGAGGAGGGGGGAAACATAGAAACATAGAAGGTAGGAGCAGGAGGAGGCCATTTGGCCCTTCGAGCCTGCTCCGCTATTCATTACAATCATGGCTGATCATCCAACTCAATAACCTAATCCTGCCTTTATCCCCATAACCTTTGATCCCATTCGCCCCCCAGTGCTATATCCAGCCACCTTTAAAATACATTCAATGTTTTGAATTCCACAGGCTCACTGCTCCTTGGGTGAAGAAATATCTCCTCGCCTCCGTCCTAAATGGACTACCCTGTATCCTCGGACTGTGACCCTTGGTTCTGGACTCACCACCATCGGGAATATCCTCCCTGCATCTATCCTGTCCAGTCCTATAGAATTTTACAAGCCTCTGTGAGATCCCCCCCTCATTCGTCTGAGCTCCAGCGAAAACAATCCAAACCTTAGTCAAGGGAAGATGAGGCTCACACAATTTCTGGCACCTGACCTATTGTCATAATGTTACACCTTTACTGAGTCCTGTCTCCTGTTATGAGATGCAGAGTTGCACCGATAAATGCCTCCATCTTCCTGAAGCTGCTGAATAAGATGAAGAGTGAAGCAGTCTCCTGTATGGACTTGGAACCAGGGCAATTGAGTTGTACACAGATCATTCTCCACTGCCACAATTGCCACATCCTTTCTCACATCCTTTGTCTCTCAAACTACAGTCGCCTCCAATATTTCATGCCACTTTCGCACTCCCAAACCCTTTGATTGGTTTCCTTTCTACCAACAAGGTTGAAACTGCATTAGTCAAAATCACCAATGACATAGTTAGAATTATAGAATCCCTACAGTACAGAAGGAGGCCATTCAGCCCATCAAATCTGCACCAACTCTCCAACAGAGCATCCCCGTAGCTTCAAGTATTTACCCACTAATCCCCCTAACTTACACAACTTGGCACACTAAGGAATAACTTGACTTGCCATTCCAATACATGATCCTGTTCCCATGTCCACGCGTCTATCCTTGGCCTGCTGCAATGTTCCAGTGAAGTTTAATGCAAACTGGAGGAACAGCATCTCACCTTCCAGCTGGGCACTTTACAGCCTTCCAGTCTCAACATCAAATTCAACAATTTCAGATGATTCGCTCTACCCCATCTCCACCTCTTTGTTTTCATTTTATTTAATTTTTAACTGTTCTCTACATTTTATTTTATTGTCTTTCTTTATTTCCCCCCACTCCTTCCCCCTTTTTTTAATCTCTCATTTCCTTACTTTTTCTCCCACTTTGCTTCCCTTTTTCTCCTTTTTCTCAATTTTACCTCTATCCCACCCATCTCGCTCCTCCCACATCGTCATCTGTCACAGCTTACCGTCCGATCTCAGCCTCTCTGCCTTTGGCCATTCACACCTTCTATTCTCTCTATGGACTACAATTAGCAGCCTTTCCCCTTATTTTTGTGGTTATGACTTGCCTTTCATTCTCTCACCCTACAGTGTAAGCATCTCACACTTTCCGTGTCTTTTAGCTTTGACAAAAGGTTGTCTGGACGCGAAACATCAGCTCTTTTCTCTCCTTAAAGTCTGTCCAACATTTACAAGCACACACAGGGTATGATGAAATATTCTCCACTTGCCTAGATGGGTGCTGCTCCAATAACACCATCCAGGGCAAAGCAACCCACTTGATTGGCATCTCTTCCATATATATTCAATCCTTCCACCAACAACACAAAGCTACACTGGCTGTACCATCTACAAGATGCACTGCAGGAACTCACCAAGGTTCCTTGGGCAGCACCTTCCAAACTCAAGACCACAACCATCTAGTAGATCATGAGCAGCAAATACCTGGAAAAACCATCGCTTGGAGGTTCCCCTCCAAGTCACTCACCATCCTGATTTGGAAATACATCACTGTTTCTTCACTGTTGCTGGGTCAAAAGCCTGGAGCTCCCTCCCTAACTGCAATGTGGGTGTACCTACACCACATGGACTGCAGCAGTTCAAGAAGGTAGCTCACCTTCTCACAGGATGGGCAATAAATGTTGGCCAAGCCGGCAATGCCCATGTCCCATAAATGAATTTCAAAAGAGGCAGCACCTCTGGAAGTGCAGCATTCCCTCGATACTGAACCAAAGCGTCAGATTGGATTATATTATTTTTCATTTGCTGGTGGGATGCGGGTGTTGGGGGCTGGATCGATATTTATGGTCCACTCCCAATTGTCCTTGAGAAGCCTCCAGCTGGGACCGCTGCAGTTCACATGTAGGTACACCCACAGTGCTGTTAGGGAGGAGGTTTGAACCTTATTACTCAGCGACAGTGAAGGATCGGTAATATAGAAGACTCTGCAGCTTTTTCTCATAGACTCCCTACAGGCTGGTGCAGTAGCACAGTGGTTAGCACTGCTGCTTCACAGCTCCAGGGTCCTGGGTTCGATTCCAGGCTCGGGTCACTGTCTGTGTGGAGTTTGCACATTCTCCACGTGTCTGTGTGGGTTTCCTCCGGGTGCTCCAGTTTCCTCTCACAATCCACAGATGTGTGGGTTAGGTTGATTGGCCGTGCTAAGAAATTGCCCCTTAGTATCCAGGTGTGCGTAGGTTAGAGGGATTAGTGTGTATAATATGTGGGGATACGGGGGTAGGGCCTGGGTGGGATTGTGTTCAGTGCAGTCTTGATGGGCTGAAGGGCCTCTTTCTGCACTGTAGGGTTCTATGATTCTATGAGTGCAGAAGGATGCCATTCAGCCCATCGAGTCTATACCAACCACAATCCCACCCTAGCTCTACACTCCTGTAACCCCTCATGTTTACCTTGCTAGCCCCCCTGACATTAGGGTCAATTTAGCAACGGCCAATCAACTTAACCGGCACACCTTTAGACTGTGGGAGGAAACCGGAGCATCCGGAGGAAACCTGTGCAGACAAGGGGGAGAATGTGCAAACTCCACACAGGCAATGACCCAAAGCTGGAATCGAACCCAGGTCCCTGGTACTGCCAGGCAGCGGTGCTAACAACAGTGCCACCATGCAACCCCAAGTAAACGTGATGGTGTCCCCATGTATTTGTTGCCCTTGTCCTTCAAGATGGAAGTGTTTGTGGGTTTGCCCCAACTAATGTAGTCCCAAGTCAGGATTGTGTGTGTGAATTGTAGGGGAACTTCCAAGCGGCCGTATTCCCTTGATGTCTGCAGTCCTTGTCCTTCCAGGTAGAGGAAAGATTGCAGATATGAGAGGTGCTGGGGTTTGATCTCATGATCTTCTGGATCAGGAGCCACTGAGATCCAGTTAACGCGCTGAATCCAACTTTGCAACTGGCCGAGGTTGGATTTGATTTCAGCACCTAGTTCAGTATCGCAGTCATCGCAGGACTGTAACTGGATCGCACAAAATGCATCCTTTCTGTCGTTCCCATTTAGGGTATCAATGTTCCTCGTGTATCAGCACGTGGCATTGCCAGCACTGCCACCAAAGAATGGATTTCACAAGATCCACCCGCACTGAAACATTCTGAATGCGTTTTTTTTTGTTCATTCTAAGGATGTGGGATTTCAGTGCCGAGGTCAGCATTTATTGCCCAGCCTTCATTGCCCTTGAAGGTGGTGGTGAGCTGTCTTCTTAAACTGCTGCACCCTGTGTAGGTACACCCACAGTGCTGTTAGGGAGGGAATTCCAGGATTTTGATCTAGCGATGGAAAGGCAATACAGTTCCAAGTCAGAATGGTGAGTGGCTTGGAGGGGAACCTGCAGGTGGTGGTTTCCCCATGTATCGGCTGCTCTTGTCCTTCGAGATGGAAGTGTTCATGGGTTTGGAAGGTGCTGTCTAAGGATCTTTGGTGAATTGCTGCAGTGTATCTTGTAGACAGTACACACTGCTGTTACTGAGCATCGATGGTGGAGGGATTGAGTGATTGTGGATGTGATGCCAATCACGTGTACTGCTATATCCTGGATGGTGTCAAGTTTCTGGTCTGCCATTGGAGCTGCACCCATCCAAGCAAGTCACAGTCCTGACTTGTGAATGGTGGACAGGCATTGGGGAGTCAGGAGGTGAGTTACTCGCCACTGTGTTTATGTGGGGAGTCCAGCTGACTCTCTGGTTAATGGTAACCCCAAAGATTGACAGTGGAGGATTCAGTGATGGTAGTACCATTGAATGTCAAGGAGCGGTGGTTAGATTGTCTCTTGGAGATAGTTATTGCTTGGCATTTGTATGGCACGAACATTACTTGCCACTTCTCAAACCAAGCCTGGCTATTGCCCAGATCTTGTGGCATTTAAACATGAACTGATGGTGAACTTGGAGGTGGTGGTGTTCCCACTTACCTGCTGCCCCTGCAGGTGCCAAAGATTTCACCAAACGCTGTCGAACTGTTGGCATATGGTTGCAGTTTGTCTTGTAGTTGGTACACTCTGCAGCCTGCGGTCAGGTGTAGACACTTCTTCCACTCCCTCCACCTTCGGTGACACAAATCCGTGTTTGGTGTCTAGCTCAGCTATCCTTATTTTTGTGTTGCAAATAAGCCTTTGGTGCCTCGTAGAAATCTTTCTCAGAAAGTAAGAAGCAAAAACCGTTTGCTGTCCTAAAAACGTAGAGAAAGCCTGACCCCTGGAGGTCTAGAAGGGAGTTGCAAACAGGAGATTTCTGCAATCCAGTTTTTAATTAACGCCAAGCTCCAGATGTATATTTAATGGTATTTTCTTCAGGTTTTATAGCTGAAAAATATTCAGATTCGCCACTCATAAACAGTGAAAAATTTAATCCTGTATTGTCGTCATTCCATAACTTACCTGGTTTTTCACTGGACAAGCAACCACAGCATGATTTGATTTGACATGATCTGACCTAAACTAAAACCAAGAATCTAACTTAAAAGGGATAACTTCAAAGGGTTGAGACAAACAGGTTTAACAATTCTAATGGGACAAACTGAAGATCATACATTCAATTTGCATGTTGAAATTTCCTTTGATTTAGAGGTCGCTGTGAATGAAATCATCTTTTACCTTCTTCGATATAGCCCTAACAATCCATTGTTGGTTTGCTTTTGCCACTTAACTGCAATAAGTTGTTTCCATTTACTTTTTGTTAAAAGTAAAGGAGTAAGAAATAACTGGGCAGATTTTTCTCTTCTATCTAAATTCCCTGGCTACATGGAAAATGGGAAAGTCTGAACTGGATGAACAAATACATCTAGCTGAGTCCACTCTACTTTCTAATCATTAGTTTAAACATTGGAAATTTAGGCTACAGATCCTATGGGCATGTGCTTTTCCTGCCAGGTTTTACTATATTCAGCCTGCTGCTGTGACCCAGGAGCTACTGCTGCAGGAACGGAAAAATTATACTCTCTATAAATGTTAGGAGAAAGATTAGATTTAAAAATGCTATCGGAGGGAATAAGTCAAAGAACAAAGAAAACAAAGAACAATACAGTACAGGAACAGGCCCTTCGTCCCTCCAAGCCTGCGCCGCTCATGTGCCCAACTAGACCACTTGTTTGTATCCCTGTATCCCCAGTCTGCTCATGTGGCTATCTAGATAAGTCTTAAAAGGCACAGTTTTCGAGAAGCCAGGTGAACTTTCATATTATTCATTCATGAGGTGTGGGTGTCGCTGGCTAGGCCTATGTTCATTGCTTATTTCTCTGTTACAATTGTCCATCTAAGTGATAGAGGTCACAGGTTTGCAAGGTACTTTCAAAGGAGCCTTGGTGAGTTGTTGCAGTGCATCTTCTGCTGGTATACATTGCTGCCACTGTGCAGTAGTGATGAATGGTTGAATGTTTGTGGAAGGGGTACCAACCAAGTGGCTTGCTTCATCTTCAGTGTTGTTGGAACTGCACCCATCCAGACAAGGGGAGAATATTTCAGCACACTCCTGACTTGTGCCTTGTAGATGACAGACAAGCTTTGGTGGGTCAGGAAGTGAGTTACTCGCCACAATATTCCCAGCCTCTGACCTGCTCTTGTGGCTATAACATTTTTTTATTTTGTTTGCTCCTGGGTTGTGCACATCACATGGCTAAGCCTGCATTTATTGATTATTTCCAATTGCCTTTGATAAGGTGATGGTGAAGTGCCTTCTTGAACTGCTGCAGTCCGCATGATGTGGGGACCCTATAATGCTGTTAGGAAGAAAGTTTCAAGATTTTGACACAGCACAGTGAAGTAACAGCAGTTAAGTTCCAAGTCAGGAAGGTGAGTGGCTTGGGGAACTTACATGTAGTGGTGTTCCCATTTATCTTTTGACTTTGAAAGGTGTTCTGTTTCTTGTCAATGATTGACAAGAATCAGTGTGGGTTTCCTCCGGGTGCTCCGGTTTCCTCCCAAAGTCCAAAGGTGTGCGGGTTATGTTGATTGGCTATGCTAAAATTGCCCCTTAGTGTCCTGAGATGTGTAGGTTAGAGGGATGAGTGGGTAAATATGTAGGGATATGGGGGTAGGGCCTGGGTGGGATTGTGGTCGGTGCAGACTCGATGGGCCAAATGGCCTCTTTCTGCACTGTAGGGTTTCTATAGGCCGCAATTCTCCCAAAAGTGCTGCATTGGCAGGAAAACTGTTCCGGATCCCGACTGTTCTGTCCGTTCAGCTTCTCACCTGAATCTCCGCGCTCTGTGCACTGCAGAGTTCCCAGTCCTGAACCTCATTAAAAAGGCAGGTGGGCAGGGCCTATTCACGCTGAGGTTTAACAATTCTGGAACTTTGCTCATGCGCAGTGGCCCCGATCTGTCAGACTCCCCGTTTGTCGGACAGCCCGATCACTGGCCAGTCCGGGACTCCCGCAGTGGGCCGATCGCGGCCCCCGTGTCAATTCCCAAGCTGGTTAGGTGCATTGGACATGCTAAATTCTCCCTCAGTGTACCCGAAAAGGCGCTGGAGTGTGGCAACTAGGGGATTTTCACAGTAACTTCGTTGCAGTGTTAATGTAAGCCACAGTGTGACACTAATAAATGAACTTAAACTGATGCACACTGCCTGTCCAGTCTCTGCTTCCCATCAAATCCCTGCAGGAGAGGCCATTCGGCCCACCGAGTCTGCACCAACTCTTCCTATCCCCTGCCCTCTCCCCGTAACTCTGCACATTCACTAACCTACAGATCTTGCGAAATTAGGGGATTTTCACAGTGACTTCATTGCAGTGTTAATGTAAACCTACTTGTGACTAATAAATAAACTTTACTTTTTGACTTTACTCATTAAGGGGTAATTTATCATGGCCAATCCACTTAATCTTTGGAGTGTGAGAAGAAACTCACACAGACAAGGGGAGAACATGAAAACTCCACATAGTTTTATTCTATGAACTAGAGAAAGATCGGAGGGGCTGTCAGTGCTCTTCTCTGGTTTTCTGAAAGGAAATTGGAATATTTAGATATTTCCAGATCCGAGTCCATCATCTCTTAACAGCTCTGGATGCTGTTTCCTGAATTAAACTCCTCCTTCTTAATTAGTCCTTCTTATTCGCTATAATTTAATTGTTAAAATATCCAAAGATGCGCTGGAATCTGAACATCTCAGAACTCTCCGCTCACCTGACAAAGGGGCAAACCCCGAAAGCTTGTGGGTTCATAGCGAGGGGGATTGAATATAAAAGTAGGGAGGTCTTGCTGCAGCTGTATAGGGCATTGGTGAGGCCGCAGCTGGAGTACTGTGTGCAGTTTTGGGCGCCGCACCTGCGCAAAGATATTTTGGCCTTGGAGGGAGTGCAGAGGAGGTTTACTAGGCTGATACCGGAGTTGAGGGGGTTGAGCTATGAGGAGAGGCTGAATAAACTAGGCTTGTACTCGTTAGAATTTAGAAGAATGAGGGGAGATCTCATTGAGACGTATAAGATGATGAATGGGATGGATAGGATAGAGGTGGAGAGACTCTTCCCGCTCAGAAAAGACAGTAGGACTAGAGGGCACAGCCTCAAGATAAAGGGGGGGGCAGTTTAGAACGGAGTTGAGGAGGAACTTCTTCACTCAAAGGGTGGTGAATCTCTGGAATTCTCTGCCCGTTGAAGTGGTGGAGGCTACCTCGCTAAATATTTTTAAGACGCGGGTCGATGGGTTTTTGATAAGAGAGGGGATTAAGGGTTGTGGGGAGAGGGCGGGAAAGTGGAACTGAGCCACGACAGATCAGCCATGATCTTATTGAATGGCGGGGCAGGGCTAGATGGCCTACTCCTGCTCCTATTTCTTATGTTCTTATGTTCTTATGTCCCTGGAACTGTGAGGCAGCTGTGTTAACCACTGTGCTTGTTGTGGTAATATTTACTTATACATACATGGTATTATCAAGATCCATGGATAGTGATGGCAGAGGCTCCAATTTCTTTCTATCACGTGACTGACCAGGAATCTCTCCCATTCTTTGACCACCTGCCAACCATTGGTGTACATTGGAAGGATTTATAACTTGTCAGTTGACCTGTTTGGATGTGTTATAAGAACATAAGTACCATAAACAGGCCATTCAATAAAATCATGGCTGATCTTTTTGTGGACTCAGCTCCACTTACCCGTCTGCTCATCATATTCCTTAATTCTTTTACTGTTCAAAAATGTATCTATCCTTGCCTTAAAAACATTCAGTGAGGTAGCCTCAACTGCTTCACTGGGCAGGGAGTTCCACAGATTCACAACCCTTTGGGTGAAGAAGTTCCTCCTCAACTCAGTCCTAAATCTGCTCCCCCTTATTTTGAGGCCATTCCCCCTCGTTCTAATCTCACCCACCAGTGGAAACAACCTCCCTGCTTCTATCTTATCTATTCCCTTCATAATCTTGTAGGTTTCTATAAGATCCTCCCTCATTCTTCTCAATTCCAATGAGTATAGCCACGGTCTACTCAGGATCTCCTCATAAGGCAACCCTCTCAACTCCGGAATCAACACACCTTCCTTGATCAAGTCCTGGAGTGGGGCTTGAACCCAGAGTGCCCAGCTCAGATACAGAAACACTACCCATTGCACCACCAGGACTGTCTTTGCTAGACAGCTTGTGGTAGTTTAAAATAAATGAGAAAACTATAGTAATTCTACCTTACTGCTGCAGGAGGCGCTGCTGCTATCTGCAGCCTGTTTCTAAATTGTCATTTTTTTTCTCTGTAATGTCACATTTTATAGTTAGAATTGTTGGAATGCATTGAACTTTAAATAAGTAAGGAGAAACAAGTGTAGGGGTGGGGGGTCAATGCACAGTAATTGATTGGCAAAGGACCAGAGGCAACCTAGGAAACAATTATCTTCACCATGAGTTATTGTATTTGGAAGGCACAGCTTGAGAGGGCAGTGGAAGATGCAAATTTAACTTGCAAAGGGAATATGGAAAATATTTGATTCCCTGGCTAAAGGGAAATAGCAGAGGAGTGGAATTAATTTTGCTGGTGTACTGGTGGAGATCTTGTGACACTCTGATAGTGCCCCTACCTCTGGGTTAAAAGTTCTGGGTTCAAATCAAACCAACTGGCTATAGATGGTTTATTCATAATGTGGCCAAGCAGTTTAATTATCAGCCTATAAGCCTTTCCAATATGCCTAAGATGGGGAGAGTTTCCTGGTCAGCCATAGTGCAGAAGGCACTTTGCCAATCATAATCATGGACCAATCCAATGGAAGTTCATGGTTGCCAATGCCCTTTTAGTACATATTACCTTAAGAATGTGATGTATATTTGCATAGGAATTATTAATAGACCAGGGACCTTGTGATGTGATTTGAAAACCCACCATGCAAATGGAGAATTTAAATTCAGTGAATGAAATGAATCTGGAATAGAAAGCTAGTATTTATAAGGGTAACCATGAAATGATGGGACTGTAAAATCCATATGGTTCACTAATACCTTCTGCAGAAGGAAATCTGTTGCCCTTAACTGGTCTGATCTGTATGTGATTCCAATTTTCATTATCTCAACTACCCTCTGAAGTCAGAAGCAATCCCAAAAGATATAGATACCTAGTGTGGTAACTATTGCTGGATTTGCTATTTTAACATCTATGGGATGTTGTCTGGGGAGTTTTAATTCTGAGGTTAGGAAAGTAGAGAATTTGGAATTGGGTAAGCTTAAAGATACTGTGCATAGCCAATATGAAGTTAAGGATGTTTTTAGCTGATTTCCTTGTGTGTGTTTATTGTTTAATAGACATCTGTTTTGCTTCAAATTGTCACAAAAATATCTGGGACATCTTCCACTGGTCTTCATACTTTTCCTCACATTCTACCAAATTGCACAATACAGGCATTCCAATTTTCACTTCGGGGATTTGGGGAATACCCTGGCACTTAACATCAGCTGTGCTCTTAACAAAATCCTTGCAGGACAAAAAGAGAATGTATACCACACGGAAATCAAGTACCTAACCATTTATTTCAGTTTTTGGTTTCTATACATACTTTCAAACATACATATATACATACATACATATACACGACAGAGTACACATGTAACTGTCCAAATGCTTTTTAAAAGACAAAATTGTACCTGCCTCTACTACTACCTCTGGCAGCTTGTTCCAGACACTCACCATCCTCTGTGTGAAGAAATGCCCCTCTGGACCCCTCTCACCTTAAACCTATGCCATCTAGTTTTTAGACTCCCCTACCTTTGGGAAAAGGTATTGACTATCTACCTTATCCATGCCCCTTATTATTTTATTGAGCTCTACAAGATCACCCCTCAGCCTTCCAAAGTCCCAGCCTATCCAACTTCTCCTTATAAACTCAAACCCTCAAGTCCCAGTAGCATCCTAGTAAATCTTTTTCTGTACCTTTTCTAGTTTAATAATATCCTTTCTATAATAGGGTGACAAGAACTGCACACAGTATTCCAAGTGTGGCCTTACCAATGTCTTGAACAACTTCAACAAGACGCTCCAACTCCTGTACTCAATGGTCTGACCAATGAAACCAAGTATGCTGAATGCCATCTTCACCACTCTGTCCACCTGTGACTCCACTTTCAAGAAGCCAAGAATCTGTACCCCTAGATCTCCCCAGCGCCCTACCATTAACTGAACAAGTCCTGCCCTGGTTCAATCTACCAAAATGCATCACCTCGCATTTATCTAAATTAAACTTCATCTGCCATTCGTCAGCCACTGGTCCAATTGATCAAGATCCTGTTGCAATCTGAGATAACCTCCTTCACTGTCCACTATGCCAGCAACCTTGGTGTCATCTGCAAACTTACTAACCATGCCTCCTATATTCTCATCCAAATATTAATATAAATGAGAAATAACAGTGGACCTAGCACTGATCCCTGAGGTACACTGCTGGTTACAGATCTCCAGTTTGAAAAACAACCCTCGACAATCACCCTCTGGCTTCTGTCATCACTTTTACACACAAGAAAGCTTGAGTTCTCAATTTAGTATGTGTGTTGGACACCATTTGTGATATAGTTGTATACCCTTGCCAATACATAGCAACATAGAAATAGGAGCAGAATGAGGCCATTCGGCCCTTCAAGTCTGCTCTGTCATTTATCACGATCATTGTCCAACTCAATAGTCTAATCCTGCTTTCTCCCCCATAACCTTTGATCCCATTCGTCCCAAGTGCTATATCCAGCCGCCTCTTGAATACATTCAATGTTTTGGCTTAAACTACTTCCCGTAGTAATGAATTCCACAGGCTCATCACTCTTTGGGTGAAGAAATGTCTCCTCTTCTCCTTTCTAAATGGTCTGCCCTGAGTCCTCAGACTGTGACCCTTATAATGTCAGACTGTGACCCCTGTACAGGACCACTATGATAAATACAAAATACTGCGGATGCTGGAATCTGAAACAAAAATGGAAAAGTGCTGGAAAACCTCAACAGGTCTGACAGCATCTGTGGAGAGAGAATAGAACCAACGTTCCAAGTCTAGACAACCCTTCATCAGGATCACTATGAATTGTTCAAGATGATTGGCAACTCATCTGCATCTGAAAAGAAAAATATATCTTTCCTGTTGGACTCTATCTTGGATGCAGATGACAACATACACAATGCATTGACACTGCAATGATCCTTTGACTGATTTTACTTAATATCCTACAAATAAGCAGGCAAAATCAAAGCCCATCTCTGCACTTGGATTGTAGCTAAATTGGAGTTGTCAATGACAAATGATCAGCTTCAGTTGTTAAACTATGATTGTACAAGTGAACCATTTGCTCCAAAAATTAAAGACAATGCCTCCCATTCTGTTTGAGGATAACTTTTCTCTCTGGGGCATGCAAGACAAATGCCATTGATCTCTTCCCTCCATTATCCAGCACATGAGAGATTCCCATCCTCAATACAAGACTGTGATATCTTTACAGAGCAAAAAGAAGCTGTTTATCACATGGAAGTCAAGTACCCAACTGAACTGAAAGAAAAATAAAACTGTGGGTGCTGGAAATCCCAAATAAAAACAGAAAGTGGTGGAAAAATTCAGATGTTCTGGCAGCACCTGTGGAGAGAGAAATGGAGTTAACATCTGAGCCTAATCCAAGTGAACTGGTTTGTTCTGATTTGGGATTATATATATTTACAGAACACATGGCAATTACTTTTATTAAGAGCAGGGGAACTATTCATGCATAATACTTAATCTTCAATCAATGTCACATAAAACAGATCATTTGGTCATTATCGTGAAACAATTTCCGAGAGGCTGAAGTCCCTTCACCAAAACTGATTTATTTACAATGGTTTGCAATAAATTTCATATTCCAGCAGGTCCAACTCATGGACCTTGTTGAAGACATTACATGTTGTTGTTCTTGGGAGCTTGCTGTGCACAAATTGGTCACTAACTTTCCTACTTTGGAACAGTGAATACCCTTTCAAAAGTTTTATTTGGCTGGAAAGCACTTTGGTAGGCTCTGAGCTTGTAAAGAGGGTCCAAGCCTCTATTTCTTCAGGAAACCTCAGCAAGTGTGGTGGAGGACTTGCCTGATATACATTAATGGTTGTGAAGTGGAGATGTCAAGAGCTTCAAATTTCTAGGTGTGAAATCACCAACAATCTACTGTGGGCCCTCCACACCTATTCTATAGTTAAGAAAATTCACCAATGCTTCTACTCTCCCAGGAGGCTAAGGAAATTTGGCATGTCCATGATAACCCTTATCATTTTTTACAGATGCACTATGGAAAGCATCCTTTCCTGATCTATCATAGCTCGTATAGCTCCTGTTCTGTAGAGCTCCATGATTGGGCAGCCTTAACACCCCTCAGTTAGGGAGTTCATACTCCAGCAGCTGCAGCCCATGGACTTTGGTGAAGTCATTCATGTTGCTGTTTGTGACGGGCATACTCTCTTCCACCTTCCATTGGGGAAAAGATACAAAGGTCTGAGGTCATGTACCAACCAATTCAAGAACAGCTTCTTCCCTGCTGCTGTCAGACTTTTGAATGGACCTACCTTATATTAAGTTGATCTTTTTCTACACCCTAGTTATAACTGTAAAACTTAATTCTGCCACCTCTCCTTTCCTTTTCTATGAATGGTATACTTTGTCTGTACAGCACATAAGAAACAACACTTTGCACTGCATCCCAAAACATGTGACCTTTGTATCGAAATCAAATCAATACAGAAAGTCCTTGAGTATTTGACCATCTTAACAGCGCTGGGGACCTGGGTTCGGTTCTTGTCTTGGGTCACTGGCTGTGCTGACTCTGCTCGTTCTCCCCATGTCAGCATGGGTTTTCTCTGGTGCTAAGGTTCCCCCCACAGTCCAAATGATGTGCTGGTTAGGTGCATTGGCTATGCTAAATTCTCCCTCAGTGTACTCATACAGGAGCTAGAGGATTTTCACAGTAACTTCATTGCAGTGTTAATGTAAGCCTACTTGTGACACTAATAAATTTTACATTTTAAAAACAATAATAAATCAAATCAAAATCAAAAGGTTGCTGTTCACAAATTGGTGCTACATTTCCTACATTAAAACAGTGAGTTTACTTTTAGAAATACTTAATTAGGTGGAATGCACTTCGGCAGGCCCTGAGATTGTAGAGTGTGCAAGTTTCTCTTTCTATCTGAGCTAGTCAGTCCTGTAAGAAGTCTCACAACACCAGGTTAAAGTTCAACAGGTTTATTTGGTAGCACAAGTCACAAGCTTTCGGAACATTGCCCATTCAGCAGGTGAGTGGGAGTTGTGTTCACAAACAGGGCATATATAGGCACAAACTCAACTTACAAGATAATGCTTGGAATGCCAGCCTTCATAGGTAATCAAGTCTTAAATGTACAGACAATGTGAGTGGTCCCAGCAGCAACTGAAGGCAGGGGGAAACTACAAAAACCAGAACACACTGCGCGCAGAGCACATGCGCAGTGGGCTGAGCAGCGGTGCACATGCGCAAAACGGGCCGATCAGCGGAGCACATGCGCAGTGGGATGAGCCGCCGAGCATATGCGCAGTAGGCTGAACTGCGGGGTGCATGTGCAATGAGCTGAGTCGCGGCGCACATGCGCAGTTGTTTGATCCGCGGAGCGCGGGTGAAAGGTCACACTGGTTGGTGGGTCGGGCAGAGGGAGAGATCCGTGTACCGCGGGCACACTGCCATGCTGGGCACCGAGAGTGTATGAGATCCAACCCCCGGGGGGCCATGTTTGTGCAGGAGGAGAAAATCTTCGCCGGGAAGGTGCTGAAGCTCCACATCTGCACCATGGAGGGGGTCGAGTGGCTGGAGGAGGTGACCGAGGAGACCAGCATCGAGCAACTCAAGGAGCGCTGCCTGAAGCACGTAAGGCCCAGGGGGGAGATATGGGGAGGGGTCGGTGGGAGGGGGAATTTGTGGGGAGAGCGGGATGTGGGGAGGGGGCTTTGGCGGCGAGTGTGAGGGGGGAGAGGGTATGTGGGAGAGGAGTTTGTGGGGAGGAAGGGGCTGTGGGTGGGGAGTTTGTGGGGAGGAAGGGGCTGTGGGTGGGGAGTTTGTGGGGAGGAAGGGGCTGTGGGTGGGGAGTTTGTGGGGGGAAGGGGCTGTGGGTGGGGAGTTTGTGGGGGGAAGGGGCTGTGGGTGGGGAGTTTGTGGGGGGAAGGGGCTGTGGGTGGGGAGTTTGTGGGGGGAAGGGGCTGTGGGTGGGGAGGTTTTTTGGCATCTGTGAGGGAGGGTAGTTTGTGGGGAGGGTGGTATTGGGGCAGTGAGGTTGAGGGGGTTTATGGAGGACGAGGAGAGGGTTTTGTCACTGAGGGAGATTTGTGGGAGGTGAGAGGGTTTATGGGCTTGAGTGGGCTTTGTGGGGAAGACATTGAGGTGGTTTTATGAGGATGAGAAAAGGGTTTTGGGGGGGATTTCTGGGAGGAGTTTGGGGATTTAGAGGGTTTGACGGAGGGGTTCTGTGCCTGATGGGGACAAAGATGTGAAGGAGAGAGTTTGTGGGGAAGGGTTTTGGAGTTCTTGGGACAAGCTTTTGTGGGGGATGTGGAAAATAATTTGCACGAAGGGGGAAACAGTTTGGAGAAGAGGCAGGGAGGGTGTTGTTTAGTGGGAATGGATATGAGGAGTTGAGGAAGAGCTAGGGGATGGATAATTGGGATAGTAGATGTGGTGAAATGTTGGGAAGGGGGTGGCAACGTGGAAGTAAATTGGTAGGGCTCCGGCCTTTGAACATACAGGTCTAGGTCCATGTCCAGCTCCAGAGCTTGGCACGTAAAAATCAAGGCTGATCCTCCAATACAGTACTGATGGAGCACTGCACAGCCGGAAGGGCCGCCTTCCAGATGAGATGTTAAACTGAAGTCCCATCCAGTTAGATGTAAAAGATCCCATTGCACCATATAAAAGTAGGGAGGTCTTGCTGCAGCTGTATAGGGCATTGGTGAGGCCGCAGCTGGAGTACTGTGTGCAGTTTTGGGCGCCGCACCTGCGCAAGGATATTTTGGCCCTGGAGGGAGTGCAGAGGAGGTTTACTAGGCTGATACCGGAGTTGAGGGGATTGAGCTATGAGGAGAGGCTGAATAAACTAGGCTTGTACTCGTTAGAGTTTAGAAGAATGAGGGGAGATCTCATTGAGACGTATAAGATGATGAATGGGATGGATAGGATAGAGGTGGAGAGACTCTTCCCGCTCAAAAAAGACAGTAGGACTAGGGGGCACAGCCTCAAGATAAAGGGGAGGCGGTTTAGAACGGAGTTGAGGAGGAACTTCTTCACTCAAAGGGTGGTGAATCTCTGGAATTCTCTGCCCGTTGAAGTGGTGGAGGCTGCCTCGCTAAATATTTTTAAGAAGCGGGTTGATGGGTTCTTGATAAGAGAGGGGATTAAGGGTTATGGGGAGAGGGCGGGAAAGTGGAACTGAGCTACAACAGATCAGCCATGATCTTATTGAATGGCGGGGCAGGCTCGAAGGGCTAGATGGCCTACTCCTGCTCCTATTTCTTATGTTCTTATGTTCTTATTATCTGGAAGAAGAGCAGGGGAGCTATCCACAGTGCCCAGGCCAAGATTTATTCCTCAGTTAGCATCAGAAAAACAAGATTATCTAGTGATCGTCACATATTTACTCCCATTCGTAAATGTTGGTGGAATACAGAGGTTACTCTGTGATGCTGTCACAACCAAAGCAGAATTGATGATGAGGGGGCGATGGTGGAATTGTGGAAGGGATGGAGGAGGCCAGGTTGTAGGAGTGGACTGGTTGATGTGGGAACAGGAGGAGGCAACGAGAGAGTGGATTGGAGAGTTGAGTTAGGAGATGTGGTTGGGCGGAGGCTGCTCTACATGCTGGATCCTGAGGGAATCTGCCCCATTATCTCCTTGAGGTTGCACCATTTCCTTATAAACCCTGATGCACAGTGTAATTCAGCGTTCCTTCTTTCTGTTCTAGAAACTAGATGCTATATTATTTTAAAAAGCTACCTCACTTTCTTTCTAATGCAATGTTTGCCTGTGATTTACACATTGTTAAAGGATTTAATTAACCCTTTTCTGTGGTTAGAATAAGTTTGAACAAGTCACTGCGCAAGATTAGTAGTGGAGAAAGAGCAGCCTATGGTCATCTGGTACTATGCCAAGATTAGCAGTATGTTACAGTTTGGTTCTTAAACTAGTGCATTTGAATCCATTTTAGTTATTTTAAGCAAAATTTTGTCATTCATTATCGGGTTTGAAAGATTGGAGAAATTTGCCTTCTGCACAGTGTATGGAGATTTTAAACTCGCTGGTGTCACCTGTGCTGTAATTCACAAACTGGAATGTAAGTACTGTAATAGGTTAGTTGGATTGGTTGACATTCTTTCACCTCTGGGAGATGATGCGTACACAGCAGATAATCCATTTTGGTGGACTGTCTTTGTTTGGTGCCAGCGGCTGTGAAAATCAGTCCTTGAGATGCACTGTGCTTGAAGTTGTCAAGTGACGTTATCAGTTGTTTTCTGCATTGGCACCTGTTGCCAAGCTTTTCCCTCTTTCACCAGTTATTGATTCCCAGACCCAATAGTGCATGTTTAGGGCTTTCATGCTACACTTGCAAACATCCTTGAATAGCAACCTTGGTGTCCCACTGGTCTCTGGTTTTGGCTATCCTCAAGACCAGTACTCTGCAACACCGTGACCTCAGCCCATTACTGAACTCCTTATACACCTACAACTATGTGAGCAAATTCCCGTCCAACTCCATTTTCAAGTTTGCTGATGCCAACAGCATAGTGGGTTAGATCTCAAACAATGATGAAATGGCGTACAGGATGGAGAGAGTCTGGTGAACTGGTGCAATGACAATCTCCCTCAATGTCAGTAAAATGAAGGAGATAGTCATCGACTTCAGGAAGCATAGTGGAGGATATGTGCCTGTTTACGTCAATGGGGATGAAGTGGGAATGGTCAAGAGCTTCAAGTTTCTAGGTATCCTGATCACCAACAACCTGTCCTGGTCCCTCCACGCTGACCCACACCTCTATTTTCTCAGGCTAAGGAAATTCAGCATGTCCACTACGACTTTCTCCACTTTTTACAGATGCACCATAGAAAGCACCCTTTCCGGATCTGTCACGGCTGGGTATTCGTCCTGCTCTGTCCAAGACCACAAGAAACAAAGGACTGTGAATATAGCCCATCCATCACGCAAATCAGCCTTCCATCTACACTTCCCGCTGCCATGGAAAAGTAGCCAGCATAATCAAGGACTCCACACGTGCCAGACATGCTCTCTTCCTTCGGGAAAAAGATACAAAGGTTTCAGAGCACAACTGATTTCGAGAATAATTTCCTCCCTGCTGCCGACTGATTTCGAGAATAATTTCCTCCCTGCTGCCACCAGACTTTTCAATAGACCTACCTGATATCAAGCTGATCTTTCTCTACCCCCATCTATGACTGTAACACTGCTCCCCTGTATTCTCTGAACAGCGTGCTTTGGCTGTATAGCGTGCAAGAAGCAATGCTTTTCATTGCATCACAATACATGTGACAATAATAAATCAAATCAATACAGAGAGCGCTTGAGTATTTGAGCGTCTCCAATCCTGCGGATGTACCCCATCCATGAAGATGGCACGGTTCAAGCTGGCACTGTTTGATTTGTGCTAGCACACTAGGGAGCTCTACTTCCTCTGAGGGTTCCCTCATTGGTGATTTGCTCCTGACAGAATATACCAATAATGTACCACAGACAGAAAAGATGGAAATTACAAAGCTTCTTTTCTGGTAGTTATAAATCATCCATGTTCACAGCCATGCAGCAAGGTGCTGAGAGCTTGGGTGTTGAAACCATCATCATGTTTTTGCACATCAGCTGACAGTGGTACTGCTTTTGGGATGTGTGTCGAGTTCTGTATCAACGGATACATAGCTTCACTGTCAATTCAAGGTAGTAAATTTTACTGGCCTCCTAGCTTTGATCTGAGGCAGAGGTTTAACTCCAGTAGTAGTATATGGTGAAAGAATAAGGTTGAAGCATGTCTTTACCTTAAGCAAGTTTATTCTCGGAGCAGCTCATCATACAGGCAGCCTCTGACTGCTTCCCCACACCTACTTGTTTCAACTGCGTTCTTTTATACTCTTGGAGGTTGTACCAGTGATCATCACCTGTCTTTAACAATGTAAGTACCAAAACATGCAATTACTGATACATTGACAACTTTGCCCCTTACAGTTACAGGCAGGTGTAAGATAGTGCATGAGTCTTTGTAGCTGAGTTATCACGTGGGTGACTAGCACGGCATCATATGGAGTTCCCTGATCGTGAACAGTGTGTTTTTACCTTTGCTTTCAGTCTTGATGGATTGTAGAGGTTGCCATCTGATGTATCGGACTATATTGTTTTCCCCTTTTTAGATGGAAGAGTTGGATGAATTGTTCAGTTCTGTATAGGTTGGCAGTGCACATTGCATCAATACAGTCAGTTTTTAATTGTAAATAAAGATTTCACTCTTTAACCTCGTATAGAGCTGAAGTGTTGGTCCTAGTTTCATGGTCCAGAAGATTGCCATTCAAACCTTACTCACAAACTTGAGCGTACTTAATATGTGTTGACGCTTCAATGCAAAACTGAGAATTTGGTGGAGGTGCCTGTAAATTAAGGTTGAATCCACTTGTTCAGGTACCAGTTGCACTGTTCACATTGCAGTGCAACAACTCACCAAGGCTCCTTTGACAGCACCTTCCAAACTTGCAACCTATACCACCCAGAAGGACAAGGGCAACAGATACATGAAAACACCACCACCTGGAGGTTCCCCTCCAACCTCCACACCATCCTGATTTGGAACTACATCGTCATTCCTTCACTATCACTGGGGTCAAATGCACTGTGGTTGTACCTACAACACATGGACCGCAGTAGTTCATAAAAGTGGCTCGCCATCACCTTCTCGATGAAATAACTGCTACCCTGTTGAAAGAATTTAAAATTAAGTCTCCTGACTAACAATCATCTGACAAATACATAGTACAGAAATCATCATCTCATTTCAATTTTTGAGACCTTACTGTCTGCAAATGAACTTCTGAACTTGCTTGCATTGCAACAAAGACTACAATTTTGAGTGACATCTGTGTTGTGCTTTGGGACATCAGAGGACATTTGAAGGGACTTTACAAATGCCAGCTCTTTCTTTCCTGAACTGAAGTGCAAAATGAATGATCCTCGATCTACCCAAGTGAAATATAAAGTTTAAAAGTTTATTTACTTATTAAAGTTTATTTATTGGTCACAAGTAAAGCTGACATTAACACTGCAATGAAGTTGCTGTAAAATTCCCCAAGTCGCCACGGTCAGACGGCTGTTCGGGTCAATGCACCAAATCAGAACACCTTCCAGAATGTGGGAGAAAACCGGAGCATCTGGAGAAAACCCATGCAAACAGGGAAGAACATGCAGACTCCACACAGACAGTGACCCAAGCAGGGAATTGAACCCAGGTCTCTGAAGCAAAAGTGCTAACCACTGTGCTACCATGTCGCCTTACCTTGGATATCTCTGAGCTATTTCAGTTATGAACATGGTTAGTTGTATGGGAGGTGTAGCCCAAGGAGCAATGCAAAGTTTCATATGGCCTGATGTCTGTCCTTACAGGGGAGATAATTTCAGCATTGATTCTATTTTTAGCATGTTGCTCATTTGCTATTAAATTACTGACTGTTTATTCCCAGCAGTGTTCTTTTTCCCCACTGAACTCTGATTTAGGATGTGAGGAGATTGGGATGTGATCTTTTCACTGTTGGAAAATTTGTTTTATGATTTGGATTTTTAGTTTTATTTGTCCACTGACAGTGAGTGTGATATAAAAGCATATGCTTTCAGTGCTACAAAACAAAGCGTTTGAGGTAACCTGTGTTCACAGTTTATCCAAAGTTGTAACACTCCACTTGCTTATAATATATGCACTGAGTTCCTGTTAAGAGTGAAGTGTAATATTTGGAGTGCGGTGCATTTATATCAAGGAGTTCTTTATTGCTTTTGTATTGATCTGCTAGATACATATTTCTGCCAAAAAACTATGGAGGGCATCTCAGTAGAATTTAATGTTGTAATTTGGAAGACTGATTATTTTGTACTTGATGCCGTTGATTGATCTTGTAGCTCAGGAGACGGGTAATCCACATTACTGAGCTGCTTCAGTGTGAATTGGACAGGCTGAGCGTGTGGGAATAAACATGGCAGATGCAGTATAATGTAGATAAATGTGAGGTTATCCACTTTGGTAGCAATAATAGGAAGACATATTATTACTTGAACGGGTGTAAATTGAGAGAGGTGGATACTCAGCGAGACCTTGGTGCATAAGTCGCTGAAAGTAAGCGTGCAGGGACAGCAGACAGTAAGGAAGGCACGGTGACACAGTGGTTAGCACTGCTGCTTCACAGTGCCAGGGACCCGAGTGCGATTCCTGGCTTGGTCATTGTCTGTGTGGAGTTTGCACGCTCTCCCCGTGTCTACGTTGGTTTCTTCCTACATTCTGAAGGATGTGCTTTTTAGGTGCATTGACCCGAACAGGTGCCAGACTGTGGCAACTAGGGGAATTTCACAGGAACTTCATTGCAGTGTTAATGTAAGCCTTATTCATGACTAATAAATAAACTTTACTTTTTATAAATAGTATGTTGACCTTCATAGTGAGAGGATTTGAGTATACTGTTTATATAGGGCATTGGTGAGGCCGCATCTGGAATTTTGTGTTCAGTTTTGGTGTCTTTAGATGAAGAAGGATGTCCTTACTGTAGAGGGAGTACAGCGAAGGTTTACCAGGCTGATTCCTGGGATGACAGGTCAGCTAAATGAGGAGAGATTAAGTCAGTTAGGATTATATTCACTGGAGTTTAGAAGAGACGGAGAGGATCTCATGGAAACTTATAAAATTCTAACAGGGTTAGATAGAATAGATTCAGAGAGAATATTCCCAATGGTGGGGGAGTCTAGAACTATGGATCATAGTTTGAGGATAAGGAATAAACCTTGTAGAACTGAGGTGAGGAGAAATTTCTTCACCCAGAGGGTGATGTATGTGCGGAATTCACTACCACAGGATGTAGTTGAGGCCAAAATGTTGTGTGATTCAAGAAGAAATTAGAGATAGCCCTTGAGGTTAAAGGGATATGGCGGGGTTGGAATCAGGATATTGAATTTGATGATCAGCCATGATCAAAATGAATGGTGGATCAGGCCCGAAGGGCCAAATGGCCTACTCCTGCTTCTAGTTTCTACAAAAATAAAAATCTTTACACGTGCATTCTTGGAAGTGTACCTTATTCTAAAGTTGGTTTTGATGGTCTTGGGGGTTTAGGGTATAGCTGCTTGTGACAGTTCAATAGGTAAATGATTTGCTGTATGTAACTAAACAGTGTAGTGTCCTGAGGTAAATGTGACAACTGGCCTTCACATTCTAGGCTACAAAAAGAATTTATCAGCCTGAGCATTAATAGCTATCCAGAGAATTCTGAAGCTCTGATGTATTCATTGCAACATTAAGCTTGCATATGAATAATTTTACCTGAGTTTTAGCCAGTGTATGAGAAGAGAATAATAAATTCTTGGGATTACTCAGAGTAAGCAGGACCTGTATGTGTAGCAGTTTTGAGTGCAAGTATCATTTTCACTCATCAACAAATTATCTTAACCGTCCTCTGGATTAGTGTATTTTATAAACAACTAAATATAGCTAACTTCAGGTCACTATGAGGGCAGCAATAAATCAAGGTTGCAAGCTGTAAGTAATAATGACCCGCGGTCAGCTGAGGTTGAAACAGGAGAAGTTTGTGTAGGAAAATATCTCAATTCGCTTTTACGGTTTGGAAAAATGAGTGGATGCTGAAAGGGGAGGGAAAAAAATTGAGGATCAAGGTGGCGGGGAGATGCGGTCAGATGAAAAGTAGGACTTTAGGGAGTTTGGTTAAAGTTGGGGAGGGGTTGCAGAGGAGAGAAGCTTAATGACTGAAGAACTGCAGGACTGGGGCCATTGTTAGAGAAATGATTGAGAGATGCAAGGGCAATGAAGATCATTGTGACTTTGAAAATACGGGTGCGAGGTCCCTGGGTCAGAGTGGACCTTGGAGATAATGGAGCTGCACACTTTGAGTGTGAGGATGTGGCCGAACATTTTGTACTTTTTGAAATAAAAATGTGAGGAGACAGCTGGAGAGGTTTAGCCTGTAAATGCTGAATGCATGGTTTAGTGTTTTGGTAGAGCTGCAAGAAAGAAGCCTATTTCAGTAGCAGAGTGGATTCTACTTGGGAGAACCTGAAGTCAAGCAGCACACCCAGGTTCCCCATTCTCTGCCTCAACAGCTAATGAGATTGATGGAAGCCAAAGCTACCAGACAGAGGATAGTTTTAGTTTTGTTAATGATTTGATTTTGATTTATTATTGTCACATGTACTAACAGTGAAAAGTATTGTTTCTTGCACGGAGTGTAGTGTTACAGTCATAGCTAGGGTGTAGAGAAAGAGCAGCTTAATGCAAGGTAAGTCCATTCAAAAGTCTGACAGCAGCAGGGAAGAAGCTGTTGATACGTGACTTCAGACTTTTGTATCTTTCTCCTGATGAAAGAAGGTGGAAGAGAGAATGTTCGGGGTGTGTGGGATCCTTAATTATGCTGGCTGCTTTGCTGGGGCAGCAGGAAGTGTAGACAGAGTCAGTGGATGGGAGGCTGGTTTGCACAATGGATTGGACTGTATTCATGACCTTTTTGGTTCCTTGCAGTCTTGGGCAGAGCAGAGCTATACCAAGTTGTGATACAACCAGAAAGAATGCTTTCTATGTTGCATCCGTAAAAAAGTTGTAGCTGACATGCCAGATTTCCAAATGAACTGAAATATTGTCATTGGTTCTTGATTTTGGGCAAACAGTTTGAGAATATAGCAAGTATTGATATTATTAATGTGTTCGTCCTTCCATCTCGGAACTTGGATTTTTCTCTTTCTCCAATTTGCTGTTGCATTTTAATATTTTGAGGTTTGCTGTAAGCCTTGAGCTGGGTATTGGGATATCCTTCCTTTATCTTTGAATGTAGTTGTTGGTTCTTGCTAAACTTCAATAACTTAGCAGCTAACCCACATTGCAATGCTGTCATTCCCCACTGCACTGTTTCATCTATGTTGGCCACATTTAAAATAAAAGTTTATTACATTCTAACAGTATATAGGATGCAGGTCTCTGTTCTTTGGAGTGATGTGCTTTCTGTTGTAATTTCTGAACTATAACTGGCTATTCCTGACCAGGTGCTATTTTTGAAATTCTGGCTTTATCTTGTTGAACTGTGGCTTGGCCACAATTGGATGCCCAGATTGCCTGATTGGCATCATTCTTGAGAAAGCTGTGTAATGGTCTGAACTAGTTAAAACAAACTTCTGCTATGACAGCCAACTGGAAAGGCTGTTTTAAAGGTTAGTTTTCTTTGTGTTTTTTGAAAAGTCAGGGCTAAATTTCCAGGCCAAATTTCCTGTGTTCCTTTGCAGTTAGTCCCACCAATACTTTTCCACCGGATGTCCCTTGCTCTTTCCCCGAATGTGGGCACCATATTCATTCTCCCTTAAGTCCAAAAGGCACAGACCTGAATATAGTCAGCAATTGGTTGATCCATTCGCCAGAACCTGCTTAGACTGGCTATGGCAAGCATTATTAGGCCCTCCTCTGTACTAAAACTAACCATTAGTTTATGGCCATCTGGAAATGCAAATGCTGAACCCTAAGAGGTGCATGGCTTCGAGTGCATCCCAAAAGATGTGCTCAGACCATAAAACACAAACTGGGAAAATATTATCACCCATCAAGCTTGTTCCTTGGACAGACTATTCGCATTATTTATTAGGTTTTCTGCTCAACCTTTTATGACACCTGAGGAAGAATGCTGTCAGATGTCTTTCTCCTGAAAAGATGGAAGAATTATCTAATCGTACACCTGGATCAGGTGTCTTCTAGCAATACAGATCTATCCCATATTGAATGTATTGAAGCCATTGGATTTGCAAAGCTGTAAGATGCTACTAATTCCCTCTACAATTCATTGATGCCTGATTTTAGAGTACCAAGGATGCTAATCCCTCTGGTCCAAGTGACCATTATTCACATAAGGGAGATTCCACTTTCTTATACGATCCTGTCCTTGTTGACTCTAGCATGCACTTCTAGCAGGGGATGCAGGCACTGCCTAACTTTTCAACCTTCCTGTGCCAACAGTGTTGTGGCTAATTATAGCATCTTGGCACTCACCTGATAAAAGGGGTTATCTCAGCACAACGCAGTGACCAGACTTCCTACTGTATGTGACTATTTTCAGCAGTGATTTGAAAAAGTCAGTCAGAGATTTATGCAGAATAAGAAGGATATTGCCATTTAAAAAAAAAATCCACTTCTGACTCTGGCAGAGTAATTAGCACTGTTGCCTCACAGCGCCATGGACCCAGGTTTGATTCCAGCCTTGGGTGACTGTGTGGAGTTTGCACGTTCTCTCTGTGTCTTGAATTGAATTGATTTATTAGTGTCACATGTATTGGGATACAGTGAAAAGTATTGTTTCTTGCGAGCTGTTACAGACAAAATATACTATTCATAGAGTAGAAGGAGGGAAACTAAAGGACAGTCTGCAGGATATAGTGTTGCGGTTACCAATAGTGAGGAAAAAGTTCAACTTAACGTGTTAGGACCATTCAAAGGTCTCAGAAGAAACTGTTTTTGAGTCAGTTGGTATGTATTCTCAGACTTCTGTATCTTTTTCCCGATAGAAGGAGGTGGAAGAGCGTATGTCAGTGTGGACAAGAACGAGGGCTGTGAGGTTGGTAAGCAAACTGCACACGGTACAAAGATGAAAAGGAATGTAGTGGTAATTGGGGATAGTGCGGTTAAGGGTATTGACACTGTCCTTTGTCACAATGACAAAGAGCACAGAAGGGTGTGTTGTCTGCCTGGTGCTCGGGTCCAGGATGTTACATCTGGGCTGCAGAGGAACCTGGAGTGGGAGGGTGAGAATCCGGTTGTTGTAGTGCACCTGGGTGCCAACGACGTAGGCAAAATGCAAACTGAGGATCTGGGCAGGGAGTATGAAAAGCTGGGAATGGAATTAAAAAGTAGAACCGACAAGGTGGTTATCTCTGGATTACTGCCTGAACCGTGTGCAGATGGGCGTAGGGTTGATAAGATTAAGGAAGTGAATGGGTGGCTCAGGGATTGGTGTGGGAGGAATGGGTTTGAATTTATGGGGCATTGGCACCAGTATTGGGGTAGGTGGGACCTGTTCAGGTGGGATGGGGTTGGTCTGAACCGTGCTGGGACCAGAGTCCTGGCGAATCGTGTAGATAGGGCTTTAAACTAATTAGGGGGGCGGGGGGGAGGGTGCGAGGGTAGGTGAAATTACAGGGTCTAAAGTAAAAGAGTGGGTACAGGTATGGGAAGAGGCCAAGGATGTCTCAATAATAAAGGGAGTCGGGGGCGTGAGTAAGGTTGGTGGCGTTCCTGCAAATAGGGTACAGGTGAAGGCTGGGATGAAGACACTTTATCTGAATGCACGTAGCATTCGGAATAAAATGAATGATCAGCACAAATGGATATGATCTGGTGGCCATTACAGAGACGTGGCTGCAGGGTGACAGGGACTGGGAGCTGAATGTACAGGGGTATCAAGTGTTTAGGAAGGATAGGTGAGAGGAAAAAGTGGGGGGGGGCGTAGCTCTGCTGATTAAGGATAGCATCAGGGTGGTAGTAAGGGATGATATAGGAGCCAAAGAGCAGAAAGCGGAATCGTTGTGGGTGGAGATTAGGAACAGCAAAGGGAGGAAGACGCTGGTGGGTGTCGTCTTTAGGCCCCCAAATAATGATCTGGAGGTGGGACAGGCTATTAACGTGCAAATATAATTATGGGGGATTTCAATCTACATATTGATTGGTTGACCCATGCTGGACGCGGTGGGCTTGAAGAAGAGTTCTTGGAATGCTGCTGGGATAGTTTCCTTGAACAGTGTGTGTTGGAGCCGACGAGGGAGCGAGCTATCTTGGATCTGGTGTTATGTAATGAGGCAGGTAGAATTAGGGACCTTGTGGTGAAGGATCCTCTTGGGAAGAGTGATCATTGTATGGTGGAATTTCTGATGCAGATGGAGGAGGAGAAAGTGGGTTCCCGGACCTGTGTCCTTTGTTTGAACAGAGGGGAGTACGATAGGATGAGAGAGGAATTGGCAAATGTTGATTGTGGGAGCACATTGGAAGGTAGGTCTGCTGAGGAACAGTGGGGGATCTTTAAGGAGATTTTTCTTGGTGCTCAGCAGAAATTTATTCCAATGGTTAAAAAGGATCATAGGAGGAGAGATAATCAGCCATGGATAACGAAGGAGGTAAAGGAGAGTATTAAATTAAAAGCGGATGCGTTTAGAGTAGCTAAGAGTAGTGGGCGAGAAGAGGATTGGGAGAGGTTTAAATATCAACAAAGAATGATGAAGAATTTGATAAAGAAGGGTAGGATAAACTATGAAGCTGGGCTAGCGCTAAGTATAAAAAAGGATAGTAAGAGTTTTTATAAATATATAAAAAGGAAGAGGCTGACTAGGGTGAACGTTGGACCCTTAGAGGATGAGAGGGGGGACTTAGTGGTAGGGGATGGGGAAATGGCTGAGGCCTTAAATAACTTTTTTGTTTCGGTCTTCACGGAGGAGGATGTGAATAGTTTGCCGGTGTTAGCGATGGAAAGATGGTAGGAGTGGAGGGCCTGAATGACGTTATTGTTACTAGAGAGGCAGTGCTCGACAGACTGGAGGGACTGATTGTGGACATGTCCCTAGGACCGGATGGAATGCATCCGAGGGTTCTGAAAGAAATGGCGGAGGTGATAGTGGATGCCTTGATGATTATTTTCCAAACGTCACTGGATTCCGGGGAAGTGCCGGAAGATTGGAAAACAGCTGATGTTACGCCGTTGTTTAAGAAGGGTGGCAGGCAAAAGGCAGGGAATTATAGGCCGGTTAGTTTAACGTCTGTTGTAGGTAAAATGCTAGAATCTGTGATCAAGGAGAAAATAACGAGGCATCTTGAGGAGAATTATTTGATAGAGCAGACGCAGCACAGTTTCGTTAAGGGGAAATCGTGTCTGACGAATTTATTGGAGTTCTATGAGGATGTGTCTAGGGTGGTGGATAGAGGAGAGCCGGTAGATGTGGTGTTTCTTGATTTTCAGAAGGCGTTTAATAAGGTGCCGCACAAGAGGTTATTACAGAAGGTTAGGGGGCATGGAGTTGGGGGTACGGTGTTAGCGTGGATAGGGGATTGGCTGTCAAATAGGAGGCAGAGAGTGGGGGTCAATGGGTGCTATTCAGATTGGCGGTTGGTGACTAGTGCAGTGCCCCAGGGATCAGTGCTGGGGCGTCAGCTATTTACCATTTATATAGATGATCTGGAGGAGGGAACCGAGTGTATGGTGTCGAAATTTGCTGATGATACCAAGATTGGTGGAACGGCAAATTGTGCGGAGGGTGTGGAAAGTCTGCAGAAGGATCTAGATAGGCTGGGTGAATGGGCCCGGAACTGGCAAATGGAATTTAATGTTGGCAAGTGTGAAGTTGTCCACTTTGGTAGGAATAATGGTAGGAAGGACTATTACTTACATGGCGAAAAACTGCAGCATGCAACGGTGCAGAGGGACTTCGGGTTCCTTGTGCATGAGTCGCAAAAACCCAGCCTACAGGTGCAGCAGGTGGTCAGGAAGGCAAATGGAATGCTGGCCTTCATAGCGAGGGGGATTGAATATAAAAGTAGGGAGGTCTTGCTGCAACTGTACAGGGCACTGGTGAGGCCACAGCTGGAGTACTGTGTGCAGTTTTGGTCGCCGCACTTACGCAAGGATATTTTGCCTTGGAGGGAGTGCAGAGGAGGTTTACTAGGCTGATACTGGAGTTGAGGGGGTTGAACTATGAGGAGAGGCTGAATAAACTAGGCTTGTACTCGTTAGAGTTTAGAAGAATGAGGGGAGATCTCATTGAGACATATAAAATGATGAATGGGATGGATAGGATAGAGGTGAAGAGGCTCTTCCCGCTCAGAAAGGACAGTAGGATTAGAGGGCACAGCCTCAAGGTAAGGGGGGGGGGGAGCAGTTTAGAACGGAGTTGAGGAGGAACTTCTTCACTCAAAGGGTGGTGAATCTCTGGAATTCTCTGCCCGTTGAAGTGGTGGAGGCTGCCTCGCTAAATATATTTAAGACGCGGGTAGATAGGTTTTTGATAGGCAAGGGGATTAAGGGTTATGGGGAGAAGGCGGGAAAGTGGAACTGAGCCACGACAGATCAGCCATGATCTTATTGAATGGCGGGGCAGGCTCGAAGGGCTAGATGGCCTACTCCTGCTCCTATTTCTTATGTTCTTATGTCTGGGGTGCTTGGGGTCTTTGCATTCCTGTGGCAGTGGAAAGTGTAAATGGAGTTAATGGATAAGAGGATGGTTTGCGTGATGGACTGGCCTACACTCTTTGTAATTTCTTGCGGTCTTGGTCAGAACAGGAGCCATACCAAGCTGTGATACAACCAGAAAGGATGCTTTCCATGGTGCATCTATAGAAATTGGTGAGAGTTGTAGCAAACGTGCTGAATTTCCTTACCCTTCTGAGAACGTAGAGGTGATGATAGGCTTTCTTAACTATAGTTAAGTGGGTTTCCTCCAGGTGCACCAGTTTCCTTTCTGAATGCAGAATTAGGTGGATTGGCCGTGCTAAATTGTCCCTTAATGTCCGCTGATGTGTAGGTTGGGGGGATTAGCAGGGTCAAAACGTGGGTTTGGAGATGTCAAGTTTGGTTGAAATGTGCTAGTTCAAAACCAGCAGCTCCTGGCTGTTTAGTCTGGATTATAAACTCCTTAGGTTAGCTGCTTTCGGGAATGCTAAAATTTGAATCAGTGCAGTCACAGTGCCGATCAGAGTTTGGGGCGTTGTGTGGAAAGTAGAGAAAGGAGGACATGGAACTTACCAGAGATGTCTACAGTTGTGCACTGCAGACAAACAGAAATCTAAAGCACCACTTTGCTGAAGAGTAATGGGAACAAGAAGGTCAGGTGATGGCCAAGAAGAAGATTGATGACTGAATTTCATACTTGTGAAGAACTATGTGGAATGGATATCTGAAGGTAGAGGTGCTAGAATTTAAGAAATGGATTCTCTGGTTGGTAGGATGCTGTAGGCATTGCCACATTGACTAAATTAAAATGGACCTTCCTCATCTGTATTGGTCTTGAGTTAAGTGATGTTGTGGATATTGGTGTAGTCCTCTTGGCCAACCATCAAACTTCTACACTGAAATTTGAACTTCATCTAAAACTGTGCCATATTGTAAAGAATTTGCCAAGTTTCTTTCAGTCATTGTCCCTGTGCTTAATAACCTACATTGACTCCCAGTCTCATCCTTGTGTCCTAACCCCACCAGGGACACACTCTTTCTAACCTCCTCTTGCCTTTACAGCTCTCCAAGAACTCTACATCCCTCCAAGTCTGGCTACTTGTGTATCCCTCACTCTGTTTGCCTCCTCAGTGCTGCCATGCTTTCAGCTATTGAAACCAAAGCTCTGCAGTCTCTTTCTTCATTTTAAGTCCTTCCATAAAACCTATCTCTTGGACCAAGTTTCACACTTCTTAATTTTCTCTTCCTTGGGTTGTGTCAGTATTTTTTTTGGTCTGATTATGCTTTTGTGAATTGCCTTGGGATATTTTGCTACAGTTAGTGCTACATAACTGGGAGCAGTAGTGGTATAGCTTTAATCCACACTAATTCAAATTATGTTGAATGGGGTCCTTTTTTTGCCACTGGGTGTCTGATACAAGGTAATGCTCCAAGCCCCAACACTTAACATCCACTTTTGATGAAAGGTCATTAACCCAACACGTTCACCCTGTTTCTCTCTCTCTCCACTGAAGCTGCCTTACTTGAGTGTTTCCTGTTATAACAAAGATTCCTCACCTGGTTGAACATAAAAGCTTCCTTCTGCAGTTGATAAATGGCTCATTTATTGTTTGAAGCCATACAGTCTATGGTGTTTGGTGAATGATATTCATTTTTTAAAGAGAAACTCAGCCTCCAGAGGAGAAAGCTGAGCATGAGAACTTGAATTGATAGTATGTAATAAAATCCACCTGGGTGATAGTCATTGTAAGTAGATCACAGCTGTTCTAACACAGTCTGCACTGGGAGAGATCAAAAGTACAAACATACATGCACACTTGGGCTCTGTCTCACTCCCTTTCACCATGTTGTGGGAATTCCAGGACGTTAACCGAATGACACCAAAGGAATAGTGACAAGTTGTGGCTTTGTGTTGGTGGGCTGTGATTGGTGTAGTCATGGGATTGCAACACTTGTAGTTTTAGATGGTGGAGATAATGGGGCAGGAGGCACTGTTACCTGACATGTATGTGCCCCTCTTGCCACTCGGACTTCAAAAGAGTGAGTGTGTGTGAAATTTTCATAGCTGCTGTATAATTATAATCTTCATTCCAAACTTAGGTTATTTGACTAGGTCGTTTTGTAGTTTTTCAAGACTATAATGATATACTGTTTCTGACAAAGCTATCACAAAACATTCCAACAACGTAAGATGCTTTGTTAGGAGGATTGGGCGTAATGTTATTGAGTGGTTTGCTGAGATTAATCATGAATAGCTGAGTGCAAGCTTGTGAGATTCCAGCTGAAGCATTAGCATGGATGCTGTTGGGGGAACGGGAACAAGAGATGGATATTTTTGGTCTCGGGGAATTGAGGAATATGGGGAGGGAGCGGGAACACAGAGTTGAAGCCCAAAGTCAGCCATGATCATAATGAATGATGGAGTAAGCTCGACGGGATGTGTGGTGGTCTAATGCTCCTGTTTCTTATCTTCTTGTGAAATATCCCGTTGGGTATTTGTACCCAACAGCTTTTCAGTGATCCCTGTAGGAAGTGCACGTACTCAACTGAGGGGGGATTTTTCCTCATTCCCGGTGTCTACACATCTATACTCCGATAACAACTGCCTATTTATAGGAAGGCAGGAGAGTTGATTGGTAAAGAAGACAAGCACATTGGGGTAACATTGTAGGTTTACGTATGATTTTGTGTTTCCTTTTTCCCTGGTGCCAGTGCGCTAACTGGACCTAGCAGCAACACTGGTTATTGCTTCAGTATTAGGTAGGTAAATGGGTTGGATCTAGGCTTGTGGTGCATTGTACCGTTACATCACTTTTTAACAACATGTACGGGATGTCTTGCAGTGTGTACAAGGAGGATTAGAAGATCCAAAGACGGTAACGCACCATAAACTCCTTCATGCCACCACAGAGAGGGTCCTGTCAGACACAAAGACTGTCATTGAGGAGAACCTCCAGGACAAAGGTGAGTGTCAGAGCAAGTGAATGGACAGAGAGGGTGTGTGGGAAAAACATTTACAATGTTATATTTCTGAAATAACGCAGCCTCTGCTTTGGAAGAGGACGAAGTTCATTTGAGAATGTGTGGCCCACTCTATATTAGGCCTTATTCCTGCTACAGTAACCTGCAGAGTACAGATGGCTGAGTGTGTATTGCATGGAGAGTAACAGATGGTTGGGATGGTCATGCGCTTCAGTGGTTTAGATCAACTAAGCAACTGATTCAGTCAACCAGAAGTGGAGCATGTGTTGCAACTTAAAGATGCTTGTGATGGTCTTTAATTTAACTGGGTTTTTCTCCTTTGTAACTTTGAGTTTCAATTTTCTGTTGCAGTTATTGAGTTTTTGTCTGCCAGCTTCAGGTGGCATTAGTATTGAGAAACTTGAACAAACCATTGAAATTGCAAGGAGTAGGTTAAGAAAGGAATGGTGGTGAGATGCTGAGCTAGGATTTTAATCGTGGTGAGGCTAGAATGGGTCTCTGCATTCTTGCATTAGGGAGTATTGTCTTAGGTTCTTGCTCACTGATACCTGCTGTGGGCAGCTACAAGAGTAGTCTTGTGATCAGTTGTGTTGAGAATAGAGTCAGTGTTGGTTGTAAAGCCCATAGTGGTCGTACGATTAGGAATCACCACATTTTTAGCATTGAAGGGCATTTATGAGAGGGAAACATTTACAAGCGAATAATCCAAATGATACAGCAGAAAGAAGATTATTCTAATTGGACTTTTCACATCCAGTACAGCAACTTTTGAAACTAAGCCAATATCTCTCAAAGTAAAATATTACTCTCCAGAAAGTGCCCGCAAATGAGGATATTTTAATATGCTGCAGATACTTCTTGATGCTGAGCTGTGATGTTTCTAAATTAACTCCGCTGTATTATATATACTCAAGTAGTGAGATGAGTGGATAATGTCTTCACTGAAAGCATTGGTTGCTGTTATCCCAAATCTATTTCCGCATTGTCCTTTTTTATTCTAGATGTTCTATTGTTAATTAAAAAGCGAGCACCTGCTGCCCCTCCCAAGATGGCTGACGTGTCTGCTGAAGAAAAGGTAAGCCCTTCTTTGAATTTTTGTTTCAACCTATCTAAAACCACCTTTTTGCATGAAAACAGCCAATCTAGGAAACTTCAAAGTTTATTTATTTATTAGCCACACGTAAGCCTCACATTAATACTGCAATGAAGTTACTGTGAAATTCCCCTAGTTCCCATGCTCAGGTGCCTGTTCGGGTCAATGCACCTAACCAATAAGTCTTTCAGACTGTCGGAGGAAACCAGAGCACGTGGAGGAAATCCACGCAGACACTGGGAGAATGTGCAGACTCCACACAGACAGTGATGCAAGCTGGGAATTGAACCTGGGTCCCTGGCACTGTGAAACATCTGTGCTAGCCACCATGCCACCCCCGGTGAACCATAGAAACCCTACAGTGCAGAAGGAGGCCAGTTGGCCCATCAAGCCTGCACTGACAACAATCCCAGCCAAGCACTATCCCCATAACCCCACATATTGACCCCACTAATCCCTTTAACCTATGCATCCCGGGACACTATAGGGCAATTTAGCATGGTCAAAGCACCTAACCCGCATATCTTTGGACTGTGTAATCTCTGGTTGCTTGAATTTCATTAGCCACAAAAGTTACTGGAACGCGCAAGTGCTTTTTATTATGACTTTTCCAATTTCTCCTTTCTGATGTTACTCTGTTAAGTTGGGAAGGTGCCACATCTGAAGCAGTTCTATACCGCTCTCAACATTTCCCACAGAAGGACAAGTGGGCTAGGGGGTGTTGGAACAATGACTGATTTGCTTCTCTGTCCCTGGGGTATTTGAAATCTGGTTACCTCACCTTGGTATTGAATGCTGTATTGCTGATTGCCTGCAACACATGCTCACTTTTCATAAAATACAGTCAATGCGTTTAATTCATTTTTTTCCTTTCCTTTCCTTTTCTGCCAGAAGAAACAGGAGCAAAAGGCACCAGATAAAGAAGCCATCATGAAGGTGACAGCTCAACTTGTTACACGGCAACCTGATCGGATGGTCACTCAGCACAACCTGCGAGATGTATGTGACTCATTTTATTTGCATCGTGTTTGGAAAAATGTTATTCTTAAAGCCTAACACCTTTCACAACATGGCTAAAATAGATTGATGCCCGTACTCCTACATTGACTTCTGATGAGTTTTTCTTGGTTTCCTATTCAGCGCCACCACGCTCATGATTGTGTGACTTGGAGTGTGACATGTTTATATCAGCAGTTTTGATATGAATCTGGGCATAGGAATCTGTATTAGAAATATAAAGTTGACAATGTATTACCTAGTTAAATGGAGCTTGAATTCTTTCTGAGCATCATAGTCAAATTATTCTTTACTGTCAGATTCAGCAGTTGGTTTAGGTGTTCACAGGACAGCGATGAGGATGCTGTACTAAACACAGGCCACAGCAAAAGCCACTCAGTTACTCATTTCACCCAAGGACTACGTTTGATTCCGGCTCTCCAGATACACTGCTGCAGGAGACCTACCAAATGAAAGCCTCTCAGTGATTGTGAAACTGGAGGAATACAGTGAATGTTAGAAACATGCTGTTATCACAAAGTTAAGTTGGAGCTCTGTTTAAATTGGTGAGATGACCTCCTCTCTCAAATAACAAGGTTGACTATATTCAGAGATTTGTATGCTAACTCATGATGGCTAAATGACTGCACAGACAAAACCTAAAGCACTTTTTGACTTTGGACAGTGTCACATGGGTGCTTTGTTCCAAGAAATGAACAATTGAATGGACTGATTGTATTGATATGGAATCATAGAATCCTACCGTGCAGGAGGAGGCCATTTGACCCATTGAGTCTGCACTGACCACAATCCCACCCAGGCCCTATCCCCATAATCCCAGGTGTTTACCCAAGCTAGTCCCCCTGACATTAAGGGGCAATTTAGCATGGCCAATCCACATAACCCACCCATTTTTGGGGGGAAAACTGGAGCACCCGGAGGAAACCCACACAGACACAGGGAGGACATGCAACTCCACAGAGACGAATCACCCAAGCTGGGAATCAAACCCAGGTACCTGGCGCTGTAAGGCAGCAGTGCCAGCCACTATGCTGCCCCTGGTGATGAGAAATACCTGGTTATCTGATTGTATTGATATGGAAATACCTGGTTATTAGATAAGATGAAGATTAGAATCAGTGGTGTGCAGATGAGGCGGAGAGCATTGTTGGAAGTTCAGTTGCGGTGTTAAAAAGACATTGACACAATAACTAAATGAACAATAGATCTTACAAGAAGGCTATGATTAATTAACAGCTGTTGGCAAAATACAAGATCTGCATTTACCAATTAGTGTCTATTATCTGACATTTGTTTTAGTTTAGTGTCAACATTACTTAACCATATACCAGTAAGGTGTAAATTTGTTCCTGTGTTTGTACCATTTTCTTGTGGGGTGAAATACTTTAAATTGTAATTTGTGACTCAGCCAATGCATGCATTTTGAGGAACGGGTCATTCATTATCTTTCTAGGTTTAAGCAATGCGGATAAGGTAATTGAGCTTCATCATAGTGTCTCAGTTTTCCTTTACTGTCATTGCAACTATTGTGGATACAGTTTTAATTTGTAGCAGGACTCAGTTGGGGACCAACTGACCCCCCTGCCTCACCCCACCAATCTCTGCATCTGAGGTTGGGGTAAATTGTAATGATCTGGTTAGAGGCCAGTACCTGTTTGTTTGAAGTAGACAAAGTTTGGAATCCCAAATGCTTGGAGAATAATGATATTGATATACAAGAGTAATGATAGCAACTGCAAGCATTAGTTACTGGGCTGACATTGGATGTTTGTGGGGGAGTGGGAGGGAAGTGGGCAATAGCAGTAATTCATTAATTGAGAATAATTTGTCAACTGACATGTAATTTCTAGTTTCAGACGGAACTCAGGAAAATCCTTGTTTCCCTAATAGAAGTGGCACAGAAGCTGCTAGCTCTAAATCCAGATGCTGTCGAACTATTTAAAAAGGCAAATGGTAAGAACGCAAATCGAATGCTCGAGTGGCCAATGCTGCTTTTTATGTTCTGGCACTGCTCTTATTGCTATACCTTCCTGTCTATAAATTTTGTTATTTATGTACACTCTTGATGCCTCAGTGGTTAAGTGTAGATTGGGAAGGTCAGTGGTTTGTGTTTAGCTATCCAGTGGCAGAACAGTGCACCCAGCCTCCAATGTCTCGGGCCTAGAGGGGGATTGTTGGCCAGTAACAGCTGCCAAGAGTTGAATGTGTGGTAACTAGGTGAATGATTGCACTGGACTTGGTTGTGAATCTGCTGCTGGGAACTACTTGTCTAGCATTAGAAGCACTGCAGTGGATGCTTCTGCACTTAGATGTTGTTCCGGGGAAGTGAGGTGCATGTTGAATTTTACTCTTGAGAGAAAGAATGAGGTGCAATCAGAGACAAAAGTTGAGATGATAAAAGTGAGATGATAAAATTAATCAAAAGAGTAGTATACTTATCCATATTGTATCAGAATTCAGGAAGTTATAAGGGAAGAGATTTGTCATCTTCCTGGTCACAGAGTCATAGAATTTTACAGCACAGAAATAGGCCATTTGGCTTATCGTGTCTGTGCCAGCTATCAAACACCTATCCATTCTAATCCCATTTTCCAGCACTTGGTCCATAGCCTTGGATGCTATGGCATTTCAGATGCTCATGTTGTGACGATTTCAGTGTCTACCACCCTTTTTAGGCACTGAGTTCCAGTTTTTCACCATCATCTGGGTGTAAAATTATGTTCTCAAATCTATGCCCCATGGTTATCCTCTACTGGGGGAAGATGTTTCTTCCTATCCACCCTGTCCCCCATAATTTTGTACATCTCCATCAGGTTCCCTCCTCAGCTTTCTCTGCTCTAAGGAAAACCTAACCAGCCTCTCTTTATAGCTGAAACGCTTCAGCCCAGATAACATCCTGGTGAATCTCCTTTGCATTCTTTCTAATGAAATCACATCCTTCCCATAGTGTGGTGACCAGAACTACACACAATACTTTAGCTATGGCCTAATGAGCGTTTTATGCAGCTCCATCATAACCTCACTGCTCTTACATTCTATGCCTCTACTAATAAAGACAAGTATCTTGTATGCCTTCTTAACCACCCTTCTTTGGACATGAACCCCCAGGTCTTTTTGGTTCTCTGTGCTATCATTCGTTGTGTGTTCTGTTACCTTGTTAGTCTTCCCAAAATGCATCACCCCTTACTTTTCAGGGTTAAGTTCCATTTGCCACTGTGTTCTGCCAGTGGTTATAAGCAGTAAATTGCTGACTTTCATTCTCGCCCTCTTAAAAATATTGATGAGCGCCAGCGCCTGAAAGAGAGAATTTCCTAGAATATACGATCGTAGGGCCTATAGAAAAATGTTACCCAAAGCGCACTGTTCTCCAGTTATGTTAGTGCCAAAGGAAAGTAACACACTGCATGTTCCCAGGCTGTCTGTGTAATAGACACACTCAAAACAAATAAGAGAAGGTTGCCCCAGGGAATGTAGAGCTGCCTGCTGTTATGAAATACAACTCTGGGTATTTCTGATTGATCCTTTCCCTTTTAACCTTTATTGATGTAGCAAAAGCAATTAGAGTCGGTTCAGAATGTCTACAAAGTTCTATGCCTGTTTTCCAAAATGTTTACCCTGATTATCATTTTGTGCTGATTGTCCGAGTGCTTGTACTGTTGAACTCTAAAGAGCTGCAGTTATTGATCTGCTCACCTATTTTAACAGATCTTAGTATTTGAATAGATTTTAAGCTGTCAAATGGAGTGTATTTATGGGTTACATTTCTATAATGCCTTTAAGATGGAAAAAGTCAGAATCGCTCTGCAAAAGGTGTCAGAAGTCAATGGGTTTTAAAGTAGAGGAATGCAAACTCAACCATGTTGAAGAGCTCATAATTTCTATTGCCACTGAATTATTCCACTCAAATCCAAGCTAAGCCAGGAAGTAATTATTTAACTGAGTAATGGTTGCTTTTGAGTGGAGGAGTTTTACTCACACAAGGGATTTGGGTGGGGATTGTTGGCTCGGCCAGCATTTATTGTCCATCCCTAATTGCTCTTAAGACGGTGGTGTTGAGCTGCCTTCTTGAAATGCCACAGTCGTGTACGTGCATGCAGTGTTGTTAGGGAGGGGGTTCCAGAATTTTCTCCCAGACACAGTGAAGGAACAGCGATTATATTTCCATGTCAGCTTGGCGCATGGCTTGGAGGGTAACTTGCAGGTGGTGGTGTTCCCATGTATCTGCTGCCCTTGCCCTTCTATTTGGTAGTGATCGTGGGTTTGGAATGTTGCTGTCTAAGGAACCTTTGTGAGTTGCTGCAGTGTATCTTGTAGGTGATGTACACTGCTACCACTGTGCTGCAGTGGTGCAGGGAGTGACTGGCAAGCTTCTTGAGTGTTGTTTGAGCTCTACTCATCCAGATAACTGGAGAGTATTCCATCACAATCCTGACTTGTGCCTTGTAGATGTTTGACAAGCTTTGGGGAATCAGTAGATGTGTTACTTGCTGCATGATTCCCAGCTTCTGATCTGTTCTTGTGGCCACAGTATTTATAGGGCTAGTCCAGTTCACTTTCTGGTCAATGGTAAGCCCCTAGGATGTTGATAGTGGGGGTTCAGTGATAGTAGTGCCATTGAATGTCAAAGAGTGATGATAGTATTGTCTCTTCTTGGAGATGGTTTTTGCCTGGCACTTGTGTGATGCGAATATTACTTGTCGCTTTTCAGCCCAAACCTGGATATTTGCCCAGGTCTTATTGCATTTGGACATGGACTACTTCAGTGTCTGAGAATTGCAAATTGTGCTGAACATTTTGCAATGATCAGCGACCATTCCTACTTATGACTAGTATTGAAGAAAGCTGATTGATGAAACAGCTAAGGATGGTTGGGCTTAGGACACTAACCCTGAGAAACTGATGGCCTTGAACTGAGATGATTGACCTCCAACCACCACCATCTTCCTTTGTGATTGGTATGACTCCGATGAGTGGAGACTTTTCCCCATGATTTCCATTGATTCCAGTTTTGTTGAGACTCCCTGTTGCCACATTCAGTCAAATGCTGCCTCATTGGAGTCCAACCTGCAGGGAAATTACAGAGCAATGTAAACATAATAGATTAGTTATAATGGGGGGCTCAAATTGAATGTAGACTGGGGCGGTGATAGTGTAATGGGGGTAGAAGGGAAAAAGTTCAGGAAATGTTTCTGCAGCAGTGTGTGTCCAGCCCAACAAGAAAGGATGCACTATTGGACCTGGTTCTTGGAAATGAAGAGGATTAAGCAGATCAAGTGTCAGCAAGGGATCACTTAGGAGACAGTAATCATTGTATCGTAAGTTTTAAAATAATAGAAAAGGATAAGTTTAGTGGGGGTAAGATTAGAGGTGGACTGGTTAGACTGGAATGAAAGGTTGGCAGGAAAATCTGTAGCTGAACAGTGGGCTACCTTCAAAGTAGAAAAGGCCCACGGACCGGCAAGGTATATGGCCTTAAAAGGGAAAAGTAAGGCAAACCAACCCAGTGCTCCTTGAATGAAAAAGGAGATAGAAATTAAGGTAAAGAAGAAATAGCGTGCTTATGACATGTTGGATAGAAAATATAGTTCAGAACCAAGAGGAATACAGAAAATTCAAAGGGGAGATGGAGAAGCACATTAGAGAAGGGAAAAGGGACTGTGAAAAAGGACTGGCAGGCAGCATAAAGGGGAATCCCAAAGTCTTCTAAAAGTATGTAAATAGTAAAAGAAGTAGGGCCAGTTGAGGACCTAAAAGGGAATTTACACATGGGGGGCTGGCAACATGACTGAGGTATTAAATTAATACTTTGCATCCATCTTTACAAAGGAGGTAGATGCCACCTAGGACATGGTAATAAATGAGAAAAGTCACTGCAAGGGTTCAAAATTGATATGGAGGAAAGTTAAATGGATTGTCACTACTGAAAGTTGACAAGGCGTTGGGACTGGATGACATGCACCCAAGGATATTGAACAAAGTGAGAATGGAAATTGCAGGGGCACTGCCCATAATCTTCCAGTTTTCCTTAGATTCAGAGAGGTGCCGGTGGACTGGAGAATTGCAAGTGTATCGCCCTTGTTCAAAAAAGGTTGCAAGGATAGGTGACAATGAAAGTCAATGCAGAGAAGTTTGAGATGATGTGCTTTGGTATGAAGAACATGGAGAGACAATATGAAATAAGGGGTAAAATTTAAGGGGTGCAGGAGCAGGGGGCTTTGATGTATTTGTGCGTAGATCATTGGAGGTTGCAGGACAGGTGGAGATAGCAGTTAATAAAACATATAGTATTCTGGGCTTTATTAATGGTGGTGTAGAGTACAAGAGCAAGGAGGTTAAGCTTGACTTGTGCAAGACATGGGAACACCACGACCTACAGGTTCCCCTCCAAGTCGCTTATCATCCTGACTTGGAAACATCGCTGCTCCTTCGCAGTTGCTAGGCAAAAGTCTTGGAACTGCCTCTCTAATGGCATCATGGGTCAACCACAGCACATGGACTGCAGCGAATCAAGAAGGCAGTTCATCACTACCTTTACCAGGACAACTAGAAATGGGCAATAAATGCTGGCCTAGCCAGAGATGCCCATGTCCCATTAATGAATAATCAGAAAAAAGACATCAGTTAGACCTTAGCTGGAATATTGTGTACAGTTCTTGGTGCCATACTGTAGGATGGATGTGAACGCATTGGAGAGAGTGAAGAAGGGGTTTACAAGAATGTAACCAGAGATTGGAAAGGTTGGAACTGTTTTCCTTGGAGAAAAGCAGGTTAAGAGAAAATTTGATATAGCTGCTCAAAACCATGAGAGACTGGACAGAGTAGATGGAGAGAAACTGTTCTCTCCATTAAGAGTGTGAGGGCATAGATTTAAAGTGGTTTACAAAAGAAGCAAATGTGCTGTGATTTTTAAAAAACTTTCTCACGTGGTTCAAGTCTGGAATGCAGTGCCTGGAAGTGTGATGGAGGGAGGTTCAATCGAGGCATTCAAGAGGGTATGAGATGATTACTTGAATGAAATTAATGTGCAGGGGAAAAGACAGGGGAATGGCACTAATCCATGATGTCTGCTTGGAGACCCAATGCAAACATGATGGGCCAAATGGCCTCTTGTGCTGTAACAGTTCTGTGATTTTGTCCATATTTGAACCAAATCTATGAAGAGGTCAGGTGCTGAGTGATTCTGACAGAACCCAAACTGAATGTCAGTGAGTAGGTTATTGCTAAGCAAGAGTTGCTTGATAGCATTGTTGGTGGCACCTCCCATCGCTTCACTGATGATTGAGAGTAGACTGATGGGGTGGTAATTGGCCAGTTTGGATTTGTCCTGCTTTTGCGTACAGGACACACCTGGGCAATTTTCCACGTTGCCAGCTAGATGCTAATGTTGTAACTAACTGGAGTAGCTTAGCTAGGGGTATGGCAAGTTCTGAAGCACAAATGTTCAGCGCAGTTGCCGGTATGTTATGATGTTTTGGAGTATCTGTGTCTCCAGCCTTTTCTTGATGTCACATGGAATGAATCGAATTAGCTGAAGACTGGCAGAGGAGGCTGAGTTATGTAAATTTTTGCCAACTCGTAGAGTTAACATTTTAAGTCCATTATGGCTTCTTTGAAGAAGTCATTTTGCACTTGAAACGTTGACCCTGTTTTTCTCTCCACAGATGCTACCCGACTTGCTGAGTATTCCAGCACTTCTGTTTTTATTTATTTAACAGCAGACTGAACATTTAGATGCAAGTGTTGCTAATGGATTTTGCCCCTTTGGCAGCAATGTTGGATGAAGATGAGGAGGAGCGGGTAGACGAGGCAGCACTGCGCCAGTTGACTGAGATGGGCTTCCCCGAGAGTCGAGCAGTGAAAGCACTACGGCTGAATCAGTGAGTCTGTTTTGGGCATCATTTTGTAAACTGATCTTTTTAGGTAGCCATCGCTGTTGGATGTCTAAGGTTATTATACAGTGTGTATGCTTGTTTTTTGAAGGTTTTGTACCCCACACACAATAGTAATTTTGGGTTGCATAGCTTTTGGTAGCACCAGGTGTGGAGCATTGATAAGTTAGGATCTTAGAATTGTTGGTGGGGAGGGGTTTGTGATGGAGCTATGTAGGAAACCTCCTAACTTTTATTTACATAATCATAAGACACATGAAAGAAGAATGATCCAGTGAACTATTTAATCAAAGGGCTTTTCCCACTATCCAGGATAAACTGCCACTTAGGCACAGATTACTCAAGGATAGAAAGCATGGTTTTGTCCAAGTAAAGTCATGTCTTACCAACATTGATATTTTTGAGGAAGGAACAAGGAGGATTGATGAGGGTGATGCAGTGGATGTGGTCTATATGATTTTAGTAAGGCATTTGACAAGGTCCCGCATGGCAGACTGATCAGGGCAATGGAAGCCCATGGGATAAAGGGAAGTGCGCGGAAGTAGATCCAAAATTAGCTCAGATAGGAAACAAGGGTAGTGATTGGCAGATATTTTAGTGAATGAAAAGCAGTTTCCAGTGTCCTTCTAAAGTTTTAAAGTTTATTCTTATGGTCACAAGTAAACCTTACATTAACACTGCAATGAAGTTACTGTGAAAATCCCTGAGTCACCACACACCGATACCTCTTCAGGTACATTGAGGGAGAATTTAGCATGGACAATGCAACTGTCCATTTCACTCTATGGGAGGAAACAGCGCACCTGGAGAAAACCCACGCAGACATGGGGAGAACTCCAAACAGACACTGACCCAAGCTGGGAATCGAACCCTGGTCCCTGGCACTATGAGGCAGCGGTGCTAATCACTGTCACCGAGCACCGTTCTACAGGGCTTAGTGTTGGGTCTCTTGCTGCTTTTGGTATAAATTAATGGTTTTCACTTGAATGTGGGAGGTATGATTGGGAAATTTGCAGATGACACAAAAATTGTCCATGTAGATGATACGAAGAGGACAGCTGTCGACTACAGAATGATATCAATGGCATTATAATATTCAATCCGGAGAAATGTATGGTTGTGCCTTTTGGGAGAGCTCAATAAACAGGTTATTGAGAGGGGTTGAGGAAGTGAGACACCTTAGAGTGCATGTCCACAGGTTCCTGAAGGTGGCAAGACAGGTGGAATAAGGCAAATGGAATGCCTTCCTTTATTGCACAAGGTATAGAAAACAAAAGCAGGGATGCAGTCCTGGAACTATATAAAATGCTGGGTAGGCCAATGCTGGAATTTTGTATACCATTCTGATCACCATGCTATAGGAAGAACACAATTGCTGTAGAGAGTATAGTGAGATTTAAAAGAACATTGCCAGAGCTGGAAACTTGAAGTTATGAGGAAAGATTGATTATGCTAACATCGGTTTCTTAGAACACAGAAGGTTAAGGGGTAACTTGATGGAGGTGTACAAAATTGAAGGACTAGATAGAGCAGACAGGAAAGATTTGTTTCCCAAGCAGAGAGATATGTTACCAGGGAGCACAGATATAAGGTGATTCGTAGAAGGATAAGAGGGGATATCAAATAGTTTTTCACCCAAAGGACAGTGAGTGCCTGGAATTTGCTGGCTGGATTGGTGATCGAGGCACAAACCGTAAACTCATTTAAAAGGTATCTGGATCTACACCTCAGGTGCTTTAACCTACATAACCACAGACTGGATGCTGCAAGGTGAGATCAGAATGGGCACTGGTTCTTTTCAGTCGGCGCAGATACAATAGGCTGAATAGCCTCTTTCATTGCTGTAACTTCTCTATGGTTCTATCTCCCTGCCTATTAAAGAAGAAAATAGCCTGGTTGCAAATCTTTTATTAAAATATACTAAATTTAATGTAATACAGGAACTGTAGAATGATCTGCCTCCCTCCAGTTCGCTTTGCTGATCTTGATTATATGCCCAAGTGAGATTGACCATTATTTTGAGACTGGAACAAAGGAAGATATTCCAAGAAACTAAAGATTAATTACTGCACCTAAAATAAAATCTCTAACCTAAAATAATGTCGATAAAATAATGAGGGGCATAGATCAGCTAGATTGTCGATATCTTTTCCCAAAAGTAGAGGAGTCTGAAACTAGAGGGCATAGGTTTAAGATGAGAGAGGAGAGATACGAAAGGGTTCAGAGGGGCAATTTTTTTCACACAGAAGGTGGCGAGTGTATGGAACAAGCTGCCAGAGGTGGTAGTAGAGGTGGGTACAATTTTGTCTTTTTAAAAGCATTTAAACAATTACGTAGGTAAGATTGGTGCAGAGAGATATGGGCCAAACACAAGCAACTGGGACTACCTCGATGGTTTAAAAAAAAGGGGGCGGCATGAACAAATTGTTACAAAGGACCTGTTTCCAGGTTGTAACTCTCTATGACTCTATGAAAAGGGGAATGTGCCTTATCAGTGATATTTGAATAAGAGTTGAATTCTATTTCTAAACTCAACTCCCTTCTAAAGTCTTTAAACTTTATTAAGGATCTGGACTGTTGTCAATAGAAATGCGACATAACTGAATAGTGCTAACCTATACAGCTGCATCAATATTTGTTGTCAGATTCCAATTTGCAGGTTTTCCCTTCTACCCACAGTATGTCTGTGACACAGGCCATGGAGTGGCTGATTGAACACGCAGAGGACCCCACAATTGATGCACCGCTACCCGGGGATGCGACTGCCGGAGGGTCAAGAGCAGCTGCAAAGGAAGCAAAGCCAGAAGCTGTGGGTGAAATTGCCAAACAGGACGAGTTGACTGACATCTTTAAGAAAATTCGGCGGAAACGGGAATTCCGACCAGAACCCAGAGTGAGTGGAATGAATTTCATTTCAATGCATGGGGCCTGAATAGAATTTTTCTTATACCTGAACAGTGCCTTTCCTGTAATTTGAGAGGCTTTCTGAAGCTTTATTCATAATTGAAAACTGGAGTGTAACACTTTCACAGAAAATCAATAAATTATTACTGAGTTATGAAGAGAACTGCTGCTTTTCACTTCAAAATCTCCCACTCTTTTCCTCTTGGTTACATGAGAAACCTACTGTTATTAGACCAATTGCAATTGTATAGGGAGTTGGTGAAATCACATCTGGAGTTCAGTTTTGGTCTCCTTATTTAAGCAAGAATGTGGTGGCACTGGAGGTAATTCAGAGGAGGTTCACCAGATTGATTCTGGGGATGAAAGGGTTGACATAAGAGGAGAGATTAAACAGATTGGTCTTGGACTGTTGGAGTTTAGAAGAATGAGAGGGGATCTGATCAGGTATATAACATTTCAAAAGGATTAATGGAATAAATGTAGACCAATTATTTCCTCTTATGGGACAATCTCTATAACAAGAGGTTACAGATATAGGTTAAGAGATTGTCGATTTAAAAATGAAATCAGGAGGAATTAGCTGCCCCATAGCACGGTGGAATCTGAATTGTTGAATGGTTTCAGGAAGGAGAGAGATATATTTTTAGTAAAAAATATAAGAGGGTTTGGGGAACAAGTGGGGAGGTGAATTTGAAACCAGGGACAGATGAGCCATGATCTGAAAGAATGGCAGAGCCGGCTCAAAGGGCTGAATTTGCCAACTTCAGCTCCTGATTCCTACATGATCAAATTGATCACTGATGGTTTATCATCCTGACTGTAATCAATGTACACATTCCGATTTAAACCATTGTACCTCAAAGGTGTTACAATATAGATGTGCTGTGCATTTGAATGATACAAACAGTGGCCAAAGATCCCAGTAAGAGTGAGCCACAATTGTGTTAAAGGGCATTTTTCCCAACCTTGCTAGGATTCTTTATTTCACAGGATGAGTTGAAGTGGCATGCAGTCAGATGCAAGAAAAATGATTGCAGCAGTAGAGTTGATGAAGGACCTGGAGGTGATGTTGAAGGTTCTGCATTCCAACACTTGCTGAGTTATCAGCTGCATGCATGCTGGCTGCAACATCATGGGCCAAAGGTGTGTGATCCAAATTTGAGGGTCTTATCACTGCTTGAGAGCTGCTGTTCTAAGTAACCCAGCGGGCTTTCCTCAGCCTGCTGCTGGGCGACGGTTACTTGCATTGGTCTCTAAGTATATCTGTATGTATGGGGAGGGCTGAAGGACAATGCTGAATTGTGTTAATCTGCAGCAGTGCATCATGGCAGACCGCCTCTGGTTATTGCGTGTTGTGACATTGTATATTCAGAAAGAATCTGTTCATGATTTTGCTACATGTGGTGAACAGAGTATTTTGTTCCCAAGATCACTCTTAGTGTGCTTTTACATTAAGAATGTAAGCTGATTCTAGGCGGACTGTACATGCTTTTGTAAGTAACAGGGCGTTTCTAAAAGTTACTAGTTTAAGTGTACAGTAGTGCCAATACAAGCAATATGCACATGGTTGAATAGCTGGTGCTTGGTTTTTATTATAGGCTATGATTGCCCTGATGGAAATGGGATTCGACGAAAAGGAGGTAATAGATGCTTTGCGAGTCAACAATAACCAACAAGATGCTGCTGTAAGTACAAATGGAGCAGATTATTTTAGCAAACTAAAGCTACTTAAACCTAATCTTTATATGTTGTGTTGAAATTCAAAGTTCTTGTTTTGAGTTGCTGAATTCCTAATCTGCGTCATTGAGTTTATCTGGAGCATGCACGTAGTATATAACTTGTATGTGTGGGAGGGGGAGGTAGGATCTTTGTGCAAAATATGAGGCACATATGAAATTAGGGAGGTGGTGGATGAGTCAACATGGGGAAATTATATTGTTGCCTTTCTGAGGATTACACTCATGTCCCATGGCCTCATCCTACTCTTTCTGATCTCCCAGAACAAGTATTATTTCTGGATGTTCTCTTCGAAATCCCCAGTACCTTTACTAAAATAGAAGATAAATGTAGAATAAAAATAGTAAAGGTCACAAGTGCTGATTGCTGCAAATTTTGTGTTCCAAAAATCCCACGTGGCTTCCTGAGTGGTTTAGTGGGTAACGCTCCATGTGATATCTGTGCAAACCAAATGGTAATGGTGGAACTATATCCCAGCAAGAGTTGATAGCCTCAGAGTAGGAACTTGAGTAGGCAAAGATTGGTGAAAGTATAGACGGGTCATTAAAAATGAATTACTTTCTTGTGGCATTTGAACCCTCGTACTGCTGTTGAGAGCAGTGCTTACATGGAATAAAGGTTTTCTTTCTCCCCCCTCTTAAGTTTTAAATTAGGATGCTTTGAATTTTCTCCTCCCACCCTACAAAGGACAAAGTGGTTATAATGTTTTGATGGGATTCTCACCCAACATTAAAAAGCCCTAACTAAGAAATGGTTAAGTAAACTGTGAAATTCTTTGCATATGTTGCCTAAATCTTCATGCCCCACTGAATTACTATGGCAGAATAATATTTTTACTTTCACCCTGAGCCTCCCAGTTATTTGAGAGTCAGCAGCCACAGGAAGGGTTTCTTGGACAAAGAAATTGAAGAGGATTGTTCTGGTTAGCCTGCTGAGATTACTTTGTTGATGCTGTAAACAAAACTATCCCTGAAGCAACAATGTGGCTGTAATCCTACTCTCAGCCTCTCATTGTATTGTAACCCTGAGATCCGGTCTGATCGAACAAATTCCTGAACAGTAATGAGCAATCTTTATTTTTCAGTGTGAATGGTTGCTGGGTGATCGAAAGCCCTCCCCTGAGGAGTTAGAAAGGGGCATTGACACCGAGAGTCCATTATTTCAAGCCATTCTGGACAACCCTGTTGTACAGCTGGGACTGATTAATCCTAAAACACTGCTTGGTAAGTGTTCTTAATGCTTTGATCTGTCAAGTGAGGCTAGGAGTTCCATTATAGTTTTCCTCCTCTCTCCAGGTCTTTTCCTACTAAGGCGTTAGTTGCTTCCTGAGATTGTTTTCAAAGATGCTTGTGCTCTCCAGTTCCCCTAAGTGCACATTCTTTGTACAGGACCTAATAGGTGTTGACAGATTATTCAGCAGCCAGTCCTGATCCTATCCTTCTGATGCACATCGGGATTGCTGAATAATGATCAGCAGCAGAATCCAGCATTTATCCTGCTAATCCCTCTAATCTACACATCTTTGGACACTAAGGGCCAATTTATCATGGCCAGTCCACCTAACCTACACATCTTTGGAGTGCGGGAGAAAGCTAAAGCGCCCAGAGGAAACCCATGCAGACATAGGGAGAATGTGTAAACTCCGCACTGTCACCCAAAGCTGGAATTGAACCTGGGTCCCTGACGCTGTGAGACAGCAATGTTGGGTGTTGAGAGGCAGCAGTGTTAACCACTGTGCCACCATACCAATCCTTTGTTCCTTTTGATGTGCCTGATTTTCCCCTCAGTAACCTAGGACATTGGTAGAATCCGTGTGTTACCTTGGGGAGAGGGAAACAGAGTTAACGTTTCAGGTCAGTGACCATTTAGCAGTTCACTTTGCAGATGTTGCTGGACCCTCTAACTATGTCCAGCATTTTCTGACTTCCTTTCAGGCATTTCCTAATTGTTGACTGAGTGGAGTATTGTGTTTATTTCAAAAGCAGGAATGTCTTGCTGTGTATTGAAGCGTAAGATCCTCAAGTCTGAGCTCAGATGTTAAATGCGCACTTCAACTTAAATGTCCCTCAAAGGTCACAGTCTCATGTTACACTTAATACATTGCTGCTAACCATGAATGTTAAGAAAGCTGTCTAGCAGTGGACGTCTGTGCTATTGTTACTTTATTTAAATCATTCAGCTAACAAGAGTGCTGATGATGTTGAGCAATTGAAACCTCTGTGCAGAAACTTGTTTTACTTGGGTACAAAAATAACTTGGCCTGTGGATGCATACAGTAAAATGACGGCTGTGTTGGACCTGCTGATTCTCCATAGCAGCTGTTGTTGTCTGACCAACCTTTGGAACAGGCCAGCTTGTTTTTTGCCATGTTTAATCGATGAGTAAAATATGTCAAGCACGTGGAACATAATTTTCGAGATACAATCATAGAATTCCTACAGTGCAGAAGGAGACCATTTGGCCCATCGAGTCTACACTGACTGTCCAATACAGCATCCTACCCAGGCCCACGCCCCCCCCCCCCCCCCCCCGCCCCCCCCCCCCCCGTCTCTCTCTCTCTCTCTCTCTCTCTGTTTGCCGTGTTCCCCCCCGCCCCACCCAAATAACTCAGCATTTACCCTCCCGCAATCCCCCTATCCTGCACATCTTTGGGCACAGTAAGCGAATAGTCCTGAAAGCTATTGATGCCAAATAAACCTGTTGGACTTTAGCCTGGTGCTGTGAGACTTCTTACTGTGCCCACACCATGGCTACACGTCTTAGGACACTAAGGAGCAATTTAGCATGGCCAATCCATTTAACCTGCACATCTTTGGACTGTGGGTGGAAACTGGAACACCCAGAGGAAACCCACACAGACATGGGGAGAACATGCAATCTCAACACATACCCAAGGTAGGGATTGAACCCGGGTCTCTGGTGCTATGAGGCAGCAGTGTTGAGCGCTATGAAGTGGCAGTGTTGGGTGCTATGAAGTGACAGTGTTAACCACAGTGTCCCTTTTGATGTCCCTTTTTTTTAAAATGTAAAAATGAATTGCTGCTTTGTCCTTTTGTCTGGACAGTGGGAGATTCGGGCCTGTGGAGTTCATAACATTGTTGACTGTGATACCACCTCAAAATATGTCTTAGGAGAGATTTGATCTTTTTTATTTTTTCCCTCTCAATCCTCCCGATCCAAGCTACTGTGTTGCAGCCCAACTGAGAATTGGCAGAATTTGGTAATCAACAATATGTCGTCCTACTCTGGTCTTCTGAATAAATGTGCAGTGATTAAAAGTCCCTCTATCTCTGGAGGAGTAGGAGAGTGACTTTCAGCCAGTCACTTTCCTTTATTACTATTGGTAATGCAAAACTTCATGCTTATGTTACAATAAAAGGTTTGTATTTTATTGGAGTGAGTTTTATCTGCCACCTGACTCTTGTCTCTTATGGTATTTGATTTGCCAATAGTCTCAGCCCTTCACCCACCAACCTCAGTGGGATTCTGGTGCTTGAGCTTTGCTCGCATTTATCCATCTCTAGTTTCTAAAGATGACCTATTGTCTTCCAGCAGCGAAATTCCAGTAAAGTAGCGACCTTTTCCAGGGACAGCGTTCTGCTTAGTTTCTTCTCAGCAGAAGTTGTCTCACAGTTTCTTTTGGAGCTGAGTAATGCAAATGGAATATGTGCCTTCATGAATCTTAAATTAGCTGTATTTTAGTAAATTGTGCAGATTATACTGTATTCATTTGGCTTGAGAATTGCCAAATACTGGATCATAAGAACTCATTTTCTAAAATTCATTTCATAGCCAGAATAGTTTCTGGTTTTCAGTCAAGAATAGGTAATCTTCTGATTCTATGCAATGGGCACATGGTGGCACAGTGGTTAGCGCTGCTGCTTCACAACGCCAGGGACCTGAGCTCAATTCTGCCTTGGGTGACTGACTGTGTGGGGTTTGTACATTCTCCCCATGTCCATGTGGGTTTCCTCTGGGTGCTCTGGTTTCCCCCCACACGCCAAAGATGTGCAGGATATGGGGAGTTGCCATGCTAAATTGCCCCTTAATGTCCAAAGGTGTGTAGGTTAGATGGATTAGCCATGGTAAATGTTTGGGGTTATGGGAATGGGATGGTGGGGGGGAAGAGGACCTGTCAGAGTTGGTGCGGATTCAATGGGCCAAATGGCACTGCAGGGATTCTATGAATTGTCTGCTGTCGGGTGTTGTTTCTGTATTATGTTGCTCTGCAATTCCCCAATCGCCACCAACCCTCAAATGTGTTCCCCTCTTGCAGCATTTGAAGATATGCTGGAAAACCCGTTGAACAGCACTCAGTGGATGAATGATCCTGAGACGGGTCCTGTGATGTTGCAGATTTCTAGAATCTTCCAGACTCTGAATCGCACATAGGGCAACTGTTCGCCTCTGACAGAGGTGCTTCCAGCTGCTCACTGACAGAAAAGGGTGCCATTTCCTGAGAAGAGCGTCCATGGATTATTCACTCATGGACCCTGTTTGTACTCGATTATGGGTAGCTTGCAACTACATCCACTTAACTACTGTTGCCTTTGGATCTAGTGCTTAACCAGCCATGATTTGAGGTTTTTAATTTAAAGTAAATGCTGTTAGTAAATTGTACAGTTTGACACACAAAAGAGAACACTTATAAAAAAAATACAGAAGGAGAAAGTAATCCCACTTTGCTGGGGAAGAGGTAACAATTGTGTCTTGTGGCATTTGGGCTTTTGTTTTAAAAACAGCCAAAGAATAAAGGGTAAAAGACATGGCGTCCACTAATTAAATGTTTACTATTGTTTGACTGCTTGGAATCCTGTATCTCTCCTTGGAAAAAAGGGATGGACAACGTTTTGGTGAACAGTTGTTCCTTCATATGCGCCAAAGCAAACTTGGAAAAATTGTCAATGTGGAGAGCAGTGACATAATTGATTAGTCAAGATCATTTGTCCTCCTCCAAGAATATTATAATTGAGCTATGTAGTGAGGGAAATGAGCTGTGTGGTAAAAAGGTGGGGGGGGGGTGGTGGGGGGGGGCAGTTCTGCAAGCTAGCAGTGATTGCAAGTAAAAGATAATGCTGGAGTTAAATGAGGCATTCTTTATGCATCACTACACAAGTTTGGGTGCTATTTGATGCACCCAAGGTCATCAGTGTGTGGGATGTCCTCATTTAAAAGATTTGGTGCCAACTGGGTCTGTTTAATATACAGAATGCTCCTCCTGCTATTTGCTTTGTTTTAAAGAAAATGTTTTCTCACAGTATCAAAAACCAATGTCTTTTTGCAGCTTTGGAGAAAAGCCACTCTTCTCGCTTTGATACCTTAATGCTCGTTACCACTATGTATAAAGAATCTATAAACGTTGATTTTATAGAATGGTCTATTTGGAGACCATGTACAGATAAAGTTTTACCGGTGACAACCCAGATGTTCCCTGTACCAGCCACAGTCTGCAAAATGAGGAAAACATGAAAACCTGGTAGACAATATGCGGGATAAAGAATTTGTCCACTCTCACTGCCATCAATCATTGCATTGAGCAAATTAAGAACTTTTGCTTTACCGCAATGCGTGAGATATTAAAACTGGCCTCAAGGGTTTGAATATCGGTGGAGTGCTCTGTGTATTAAAGGAAAGTGAGTTAGTTGCTGAGGTTTACCTTTTGGTGCCACGGAGTGTCTAAAAGCAGCAATGTTTTAATAAACGCAACTAAGACTCGGCCAAAATGAAGACACGTGGAGGAGGAAGTGCTTTGGCTCTGTGCAGTGAAATTGTGAGCTTGTTGTTCTTGCAAGCGCTAGTGATGCCACAACGCATGGAGACAAAAGCAGTTCTTCCCCGATGGTGCTGGCTTGTGTTTTATAAGTGTTCTCCTTTCACAAAAGAATTGTACTGAAACCATCAGGGGCTGATTATTTTAAAGGTTGTTGATGTCTACATCACTGTAATCAGAGCATCTGACGAAAGACTTTCTTGGGTTTGTACTTTGGCGTGTGAGACTAGCGACGTTTTAAAAGATGGCCAAGTGTGAAAGGTTTTTTTTGAGTATTTATTTTAGCTAAAAAAAAATTGTCAAAAGTTTTGCATTAAACGGAGAGATGCCAGGCTTGTGATTAGCTGGCTGCTTTTTGAAATTTGGTCGACTTGCTTTTAATTTCTGACTGTTTGTTTCTTTCGGAAGTTTCATTACCTTTATTATCCATAAAGAACAGATCGGCTCGGCTGCTTCCGAATTGGTTCCACCTCAGCTTTGTTATCCAGGAGACAGCTATCATTGTCTGAAGCACAGTTTCAAAATGATGCTTAGAACTGTTAACTAAGAGTTGTGCAATTTTTTTTAAAAAAAGAAAAATGCTGGTGTGTCTCAGGAACTGAACAACTTCTTGATGTCACAAACTGAATTATTTTCTGCATTCCACCATTTTCAATTTAATTTCAGTTATGTCCCAAAGTGAGTCTGTTTTCTCTCTCCAAATTTTCTTCCTTCCTTCCTTCCTTCCAGGGGATGTCAATTCCTCGCTTAAGACATTCTCTTAAGGGTGCCTAATTCCTTGTGTATCTCACCAAAATGACAATCATTTTTGTATGAGCCCAAACAAGGGGTGTCAGCAGGTAATTTAGGTGTCGGAGTGGGTAATGGGGAGGTGGGGTCCACAGTTTTGTCTTTGAAACGTCACTCATTCCTCACTTGATCAACCTCTTGAACCATCGCAGGGATTCGCCTTGAACTGTTGGTGTGTTTGTGTTTCTGTGTACACGGATGTTTTCTCTGAGTGGACTGAGCCAGACAGATTAAGCAGGAGTCTGATGCAATCCTTGATTTGTGCTGTTAGTAGTTTTTTTTTACCCCTAGCAGTTGGTTGATCAGAGGAAATAGAACCCCATGTCCCACCACTTCACAACACCAGCATGTTTTTACTACTCTGCTGTGTCTCCACTCCAAAGTTAATCTTTTACTATCACAGGAAAAATAGGGCAATCCAGTCCTTTCACAATTCCAGAAGTAATTTCCATTGTTGGTCTTTGAGATTCCAACTTTGGAATGGATTGTCAGATGGTTTCATTTTTCATATTCCCTTTCATCAAACAGGTGAGTTATAAGTAGCAAACTTCACTCTGGCAGATATGTGTGTGAATATTTGAAACTTGGTCCCTAAGTGAGAATTAAATGTTCCACAGCTGTGTCTGCTGTGGTATAGGCAACCTGACACCTTTTTGACATGTGGAACCCTTTCTACAGCACAATCTACTGTAACCTGCAGGACGAAAGGATAATTCCTGTTGTGTGCATGTTACTACTAAAGTCATTTGTGTAAAGATTTGGCAAACTACTCGTCCCACCTCACCTATTCCCTGAGTGTATAGAGTTGGATAATGGTGTTCCTTAATATGACATCTACTGTTTTTTCAGCCTGGGTGCAGACTGGTACTTGCTTAACAGATATCTGGTCGTGCGGATCCATTATTGCAAAGGTAGAGGTTACAAAGCAAAGCAGAGTGGTGTCATGTTAAAACAAACCGTTGTGAACTTTGCAGTGTCACTTTTCCCCTCTTGCCAAGTGATTGTTTAGTGAAAAGTGTCATCTATTCTATGAACTTTCAAACTGAGTGCCATCAAATAAAATATTTTATTTCTAATTGGCAGTTTTCATATGGATCTTTTAAGACATTAATAATTCACACTTTCTAACCTCTCCTCATTCCTATTCTGGCTCATGGCTGCACAATGACGACTTTATGGTCCTGGAAATTGCTGCCAGGAGCTAATTGTGGATTTAATTTGCTGCAGGAATGCAGCCTTTTTAAGACCAATCATAAACCGAAGAGGATACTGCAAGTGCCCAGGGGGTAACTCCACATTCGAAAGGCAGGCTAACTTAGAATGTGAATCTTTCGGATGTTTGATGCACGTGATCTGGTTTTCATTTGATTTCCAGAATTATTAATTTTACCTCTAATCGAGATACTTTTGTGGAAGGTGAGTGGCTGTGTGAAAAGAAAGGTGGTGAGTTTTGGTTTAGTTCAGTAAATTTGAATTCAGTAAAATGTGCAATAACTACCACTAGCAGATTTTATTTGGCATCAGTGGCAAGGCCAGCATTGATTACCCATCCCCAATTGTCATTGAATTGATTAGCTTACTCAGTCAGTCATCATGCTGCCCTGTTGCCTCCACCAGTCAAGTTCTGTCTCCACCATTTTAGACGTGTAATTGAGTCAATTGTGCTTTGTGGATCTGGGGTCACGTATAAGCCAGACCAATAAAGAATGGCAGTCTTCTTTCCCTAAAGGACGTTAGTGAGCCAGGTTGATTTTTATGACAACCCATGATAGTTTCATGGTCATCATTACTGAGTCTAGTTTTCAATTCCAGATTTTTAAATTCTACCATGTTCTGTAGTGGGATTTGAACCCATATCCCCAGAGCATCAGGCTGGATCTCTGGCATACTAACCCAGTGACTTCACACTAACCCATCGTCTCCCTCGACTGCATTACAGAAGAAGGTTTTTCTGATACCACCAGACTGCAGAATTGATGCAGGTCCTCTCAGCCAGCACCCAATTCTTATGTGGGCACTGTTATCATTTATCTCTGTAAAACCTAAGTTATATGACTAGTTATGACGTGGAGATGCCAGCGTTGGACTGAGGTGGGCACATTAAGAAGTCTCACAACACCAATTTGAAGTCCATGAGCTTTCAGAGCGCTGCTCCTTCATCAGGTGAAGTTGCTTGATTGCTCATGCTGCAAAGTGTACCGACAACCGAACAACCAGGAACAGTACAGACAGTTACCCGAGACTCGATCAAGGTACACACCCACCAACTCAGCAAGACCATTGATCTGACCTTCAGAGCAGCCTCAGTGCTCTCATCCCATATACTCAGTTGGAGATCTGTACTGCGCCAGGAAAATACACAAAGCCAATGCACCCGGTTGTCCCATCGTATCAGGCAATGGGACCCTCTGATAGAACCTCTTTGGCTTCATTGAGGGCATCCTGAAACCCACCTGAAGGAGGAGCAGTGTTCCGAACACTCGTGTAACCAAATAAACTTGTTGGACTTTAACCTGGTGTTGTGAGACATTTTACTAACGCAGGATTGGCTCAGATTGCAATTCAGGGGGCTAACCAGAAAAAAACTAATTTCTTAAATTTATAGTTCATTTTAGTTTTGACGCTGAATTTAATGTTTAGATTAAAAGACTGGGCTGCTGAAGCCGGCCTCTCATTGAGTCGAAGAATCTGTAATTTGCTGCACAGAAGGGACCCGCTTGACATCAAATCTTGCGCGAGCTGCAGTTTACTGCAATTCAACATCAGAAAGATGCTCCAGTTTCCTCCCAAGTCCAAAGATGTGCAGGTTAGGCGGATTGGCCATGCTAAATTGCCCCTTGATGTCACAGTAACTAGGTAGAGTAAATGTATGGGGATAGGTCTTGGGTGGTAATGTGGTGTGTGCAGACTTGGGCTGTAAAGTCTCCTTCTGCACTGTAAGATTAGCCATAGAATCACAGAGTACTAGAATCCCTACAGTGTGGAAGGAGACCATTCAGTCTATTGAGTCTGCACTGACAGCAATCCCAACCAGGCCCTATCGTCGTAACCCCATATATTTAACCCACTAATCCATCTTAACCCACGCATCCTGAGACACTAAGCGGCAATTTAGCATAGCCAATCAACCTAACACGCACATCTTTAGACTGTGGAAGGAAACCGGAGTGCCAGGTGGAAACCCATGCAGACATGGGGAGAATGTGCAAACTCCACACAGACAATGACCCAAGCTGGGAATTGAATCCAGGTTCCTGGCCCTATGAGGCAGCAGTGCTAACCACTGTCACCGTGCCACCCATCTTATTGGGCCATGATCTTATTAAATAATGGAGCAGGCTTGAAGGGCTGAATGGCCTTTGCCTGCTCCTTGCTTGTATGTTTGTCGTTCTATGGAATGTTGACATCCCACTAAACAGGTAGCCAAGATTTCAATTTAACTGTAGCTTGATAGAAGGTACCTGCAAGTAATGCAATGTTCCTTCAGTATTGTCAGAATATCAGCGTCAATTAGGTGATGAAATCCTTGAAACTACCCTTTGATCAAAGTGCGAGCGCTCCCATTGAGTCGATATTTTGCACTTGAGATTCTCTTTTTCATTTAAGCCCCAAAAGTAGTTGAATGGACTATTGTGTTAACCTTTATGGAGATCTTTCTTTAGTTCAGTTGGCAGATGGATCTGTCAAAGTCTCAGCTTGTTTAGTTGTACTTTGATTTGTTTCCCTCCCATCTTGAAGCTGAAAATATTTGTAAGAATTGACCACGATTAATGTGAATGAGGTCAATCACCTTATCCACACAAACTTACATTACATCACACTTTCCCATACTCTCTCGCACGCACATACACTCACAGTTTCCCTACTGTACAGAAGGAGGCCATTCAGCCCATCGAGCCTGCACCAACAACAATCCCACCCATGCCCTATCCCCTTAATCTCTCATATTTACTCGGCTAATCCCGCTTGACACTAAGGGACGATTTAGCTTGGTCAATTTACTTAACCTACACATCTTTGGACTGTGGGAGGAAATTGGAGCACCCAGAGGGAAGCCACGCAGACACAAGGAGAACGTACAAACTCCACACAGTCACCCGAGGCTGGAATTGAACCCAGGTCCTTATTGCTGTGAGGCAACAATACCACCATATATATTTATTTGTTCCACTTAGCAAAATCCTTTTTGCTCCCACTTTCTCTTGAAAATAGATGTAGGAATGTGTAGAAAATGCAAAAATTTATTCTGAGTATTTTTTAACCTGATTTGCTGGAAAGTGGCAGGTAACTATTTGCAGTGTTAGTTCTGATGGAAAGTGGCATGCAATTTTAATTGCGGTGTAGTACTTAATGCAGTTTCATCCCTGCATTGAGGCCTAGCGATATATTTTAAATGGAATCGTCTTTAGCCAAAGTGTGCAGTCTTGCTGTCTAATGTGATCTTAATGTCCACAGCTATTTAAAAATTGTGCCAGCGGTGCATTTATCCAGTGACAGAGACAAAGTGTGGAAAGCCTGATTGCACCACCGAGGGGAGAAACAGCTGGAAACACACTGGGTGCTTTCTAAAAATGGAAGTAGGCTTTATTCACACTCTCACAACCTTTCTTATCCTTTCTTTGTCTTAATGGATCCACAGTGATCAGCGTTCATCTGATCTTGCCCCTCATGCCAACCTGTGTACAAACAAAGAAAATACAGCACAGGAACAGGCCCTTCAGCCCTCCAAACCCCCTACCGTTCCAGGGACCATATCCCCCATCCCCATCCTATTCATGTATTTGTCAAGATGATCCTTAGAAGTCTCTGTCGTATCTGCTTCCATTACCTACCCTGACAGTGTGTTCCAGGCACCCACCACCTGTGTAAAAAAAAACTTGCCTCGTACATCTCCTTTAAACCTTGCCCCTCGCACCTTAAAGTTTATTTATCAGTCACAAGTAAGGCTTATATTAACACTGCATTGAAGTTACTGTGAAATTCCCCTAGTTGCCACACTCCGGCGCCTGTTCGGGTCAATGCACCTAACCAGCACTTCTTTCAGAATGTGGGAGGAAACCGGAGCACCTGAAGGAAACCCACGCTGATGTAGGGAGAATGTGCAAACTGCACACAGACGGTGACCCAAGCCAGGAATTGAACCCAGGTCCCTGGCGCTGAGAGGCAGCATTGCTAGCCACTGTGCCACCATACTGCCGTTAAACCTATGTCCCGAAGTAATTGACTCTTCCACTCTAGGAAAAAGCTTCTGACTATCCACTCTGTCCATGCCCCTCATAATCTTGTAGATTTCTATCAGGTGGCTCCTCCACCCCTGTCGTTCCAGTGAGAACAAACCACATTCCTCCAACCTCTCCTCATAGCTGATGCCCTCCATACTAGGCAACATACTGGTAAATCTTTTCTGTGCCTCACCAAAGCCTCCACATCCTTCTGCTAGTGTGGCGACCAGAATTGAACACTATATTCCAAATGTGGCCTAACTAAGGTTCTATAAAGCTACAACATGACTTCCCCTCTTCCCTGTCACCTTGCAAAGAAGACTCATCAAACCATCTCCAATTTTATCATGGGCTTTATCAGGATCTGAAATGTGTAACTTTTCACCTTTCCTGTACCATTTGAAATCCAGACTTGATGCCTAGTCACTTCTTGAACCTCCACTTGCTTCAACAGGATGAAGGACTGCAGCCCTTCAGTTAAGCTTCACTTTTTCTTTTAAATATTCATACATTTCATTTACACTATTTCATGTTCCTGTGACCCAGCAGTAATCAATTAGTCAAATGCTAATGCTAGAAAGAACGAGATTAATTGAAAGGCCTCCCAAAGGTGAGTTTATATCTCGTGTCTTGTTCATTTTCTGCAACGTTGGTGAGGGTGTGCATTGACATGCTGTCTTACTTCACTGCTGCCCCCATTGGAGATGTCAAACCGATGTCCTGTCTGCCATTGTAAATAATGGTGCTCTTCTAAAGGAATGTTGGGGACGTTTCCTTGGTGCACTGGACGATATTGGTGACTCAACCAGCATCGTTGTTAAGACCCAGGCCAGAAACTCCAGGGCGTTTTATGAAGTTAGCCTAGACTCTAAATTTTACATTGGGTGGCACAATGGTTAGCATTGTTGCCTCACTGTGCTAGGGACCCACACTCAATTCCAGGCTCGGTTGACTGTGTGGAGTTTGCACCTTCTCCCCATGCCTGCGTGAGTTTCCTCTGGGTGCTCCGATTTCCTCCCACTATCCAAGGATGTGCAAGTTAGGTTGATCGACCATAATAAATTGTCCCTTCATGTCAGTGCGGGTTAGCAGGGTAAATGCGTAGGGTTACGGGATGGGCCTGGGTGGGAATGTTGTCGGTGCAGTTTCAATGGGCAGGATGGCCTCCTGCACTGTAGGGATTCTATGATTTGAATTTGGTATGGTGGCAGTGATTAGCACTGCTGCCTCAGTGCCAGGGACCTAGGTTCAATTCTGGCCTCAGGTGACCATGCAAAATACACACATTTTCCCTATGTCTGCGTGGGTTTCTTACCACAATCCAAAGGTGTGCAGTTTAGGGTGATTGGCCATGATAAATTTCCCCTTAATGTTAGAGGGATTAGGAGGGTAAAAATGTGCAGTTATAGGACCTGGATGGGATTGTTGTCGATGCAGGCTCGATCAGCCAAATGATCTCTTTCTGCACTGTAGATTCTACGATTAAGGTGAGCATAAGGTGTTCCTCTCCAGATACGATTCAAATGATCCACTGGGAAGCTTTTATCAAACGAAGTTTATTTAAGAACACAATTAAAATATAATAAAAAGAATTAACACAACTTTTACCAATTTAAACATAACATAGTATAAACCTTAATAGCTAGCTATCTCTGCTGTTCCAAGTCAAACACCATTCCACAGGCATGCATCCCTTTCTAGACTTGGCCCAAAAAGCAAGTATGTGCACGAGATGCTGGGTTTTCAGCTTTTTAAACACCTGCGGTAAATTGGTTCTTTGAATATTAGGACAAATCTTAGTGTTTCCAGTCCTGGAACTCTCAGCATACTTCTGGGGAGAGAGGCAGAGACGCTGCCTTCTTGCACCAGCTGCTAGCAACAACTAAACTGAAACTAAAAACTTGACTTCGCTGTAGGGGAAAAAAAAACTCCACAGGCATAACACCTGACCTGTCAGTCATCCCCCAAATCGAGCTCTACTCCGCAATCCCCAAAGGACCATAAAACCACAGGACACTGCATTAGTCCAGATTAAAAGCTGCATGATGTCCATTATATTGCTTCAGTAACAGTTAAAGGACACCGCTAACAGACATCACGACACCAAGAAAATGCTGCGCCCTGCTTGAAATACCAGAAGAGAAACATGATTAATACATTTCTTAAATGCTCAGCATTGTCACAATACGAAATGGAGACTAGTCATTATTAGATTGCCATTTGTGTCTAAATTAGCCACCACTTTTCCTAAAACAGTGACTGTAAGGCACAGTGGTTAGCACTGCTGCCTCACAGCACCAGGGACCTGGGTTCGATTCCAGCCTTGGGTCACTGTCTGTGTGGAGTCTGCACATTCTCCCCATGTCCGTGTGGGTTTCCTCTGGGTGCTCTGGTTTCCTCCCACAGTCTGAAAGACGTGCTGGTTAGGTGCATTGTCCATGCTAAATTCTCCCTCAGTGTACCCAAACAGCGCCAGAGTGTGGTGACAAGGGGATTTTCACAGTAACTTCATTGCGGTGTTAATGTAAGCCTACTTGTGACACTAATAAATAAGTTTCAAAACTTTATACTTCAAAGATATTACTTGCCTGGGAAGTGTTTTGGGATGCCCTGAGATTGTGAGATGTTTTGTGTAAATGCAAGTTACTAAGTTTAACCGTTTTTGATTTGACGCAGCAGGGCCCAGGCCTATGCTTTGGGAAATGCACATTCCCAATGAGCTGGTTGTTTATGATCCAGCTGCCATGTTCGCAATATTTTGCCGTCAGCACTCCAACCCCCAAGCGCGTCATAACAACCCTCTGCTGCCCCACAGGTAGAAATAAATCCCCTGATGTGTGAATCATCAATTGAGTAAATGTACCTTTTGAGCTCCGTTTTTCCCTAATGATTAAGTCCACTTTGTTACAGAATGTCTCAAAACCCAGAAAGGAATGGCTAATCTTGCTTGTGATTCTAAGTACCCATATTAACTGGGGATTTTGACTATGAATTGCGATTCTAGTTGGCTGAACTACTATGGAACTTTGTATTTTGGGGCTTTCAGTAGGGTCTGTAAAATGAAGGGATGAAATATGAATTCTAAAAGCAACTTTTAGTCAATTTCCCTCGATTATTGAGTTTCAAGCTGTTCTGGATTCATTGGAAATGATCTATTGTTGAGATTTGGACGGCACAGTGGTTAGCACTGCTGCTTCACAGTACCAGGGACCCAGATTCGATTCCCGGCTTGGGTCACTGCCCAAAGTTTGCACGTTCTCCCCATGTCTGCGTGGGTCTAAACAGGTGACCTCTTATTTTTAAACAGTGACCCCCAATACAAGATTCTGGTACAAGAGAAAACATCCTCTCTGCATCAGCCCTGTCAGGACCCCTATCTCTTACAGGGGTAGCACTGCTGCTTTACAGCACCAGGGACCCAGATTCATTTCCCAGTTTGGGTTAGTGTCTGCACATTCACCCCATGCCTGCGTGGGTTTCCTCCCACAGTCCAGAAGATGTGCTGGTGAGGTGCGTTGGCCATACTAAATTCTCACTCTGTGTAGCCGAACAGGTGCCGCACATCTTTGGACTGTGGGGAGAAAACCCACACAGACATAGGGAGAATGTGCCAACTCCACACAGACAGCGATCCAAGCCGGGAATTGAACCCAAGTCCCTGGTGCTGTGAGGCAGCAGTGAGCCACTGTGCCACCTCTCTGTATCAGTCATAGTTTTGCCTCTGCTATTTTAAATGGGAGGGAACCTTAGTTTTGAAATGAGTGAAGACTGTTTGACTTGGTCTGAGGAAGCTTGAGTTGATTTGGATTTTATTTTTCAATAGAAAAGATGTGAAGAGGCTGTATGACAATCTTACTTTCAAAGTGGTGCCTCCAGCTATCATCCTGATTGAATAAAGGCAGAGAGAGCCACATTCCCTCGCGGAATGTGTTTAACTTCTAACTCTGATTTCTTGCTCTCTGACTGTGCTGAATATTTATATGTCATCTGCATCTCTCTCTCATCTTTTACCTGGAGATGGAGCAAGTGGGCTAAGGGTGGCACAGTGGTTAGCACTGCTGCCTCATAGCACCGGGGACCCGTGCTCAATTCCCAGCTTGGGTCATTGTGTGCACGTTCTCCCCATGTCTGCGTGGGTTTTCTTCAGGTGCTCTGGTTTCCTCCCACTGTTCAAAGATGTGCGAGTTAGGTGGATTGGCCATACTAAATTGCTCCTTAGTGTCAGGGGGCATAGCTAGGGCAATGAATGGGGTTATAGGATAGGCCTAAGTGGGACTGTTGTCAGTGCAGACTTGATGGGCCGAATGGCCTCCTGCACTGTAGGATTCTGAGAAAAATGTAACTACACTTGCTGATTTTAAGAAAAATGATCGCCGTTGTGAGAGCTTTCCTCGCACTTGTCCCAATCACTAATGATATGTTTTCATGTGTGTGTCAAATGTACAATTGCATTGACCATGCCAGAGGACTGGTTTTATTTGCTTTATACATAATCTATTTTGAATTCCTATGGGGAATTAAGATTCAAACTTGACACTGCAGTATTACACATCTTTCGGACTGTGGGAGGAAACTGGAGCATCCGGAGGAAACCCACGCAGACACAGGGAGACTCCACACAGGCAGTGACCCAAGCCAGGAATCGAACCCGGATCCCTGTCGCTGTGAGGCAGCAGTGCTAACCACTGTGCCACGATCTTCAGGTGGGTGTTGCTCTTCCAAGTTGTTCCCATGTTCCTTTCCAATGCAGTATTGGTATTTTCTGGCACTCATCTCTTCTGTATCATATATTTAATTTTGCAAATATACATCTGTGGCGCAACAGTTGGTGCTTCTGTGGCACTCACCTGATGAAGGAGCGGTGCTCCGAAAGTTCATGCTACCAACTAAACTTGTTAGACTTTAACCTGGTGTTGTGAGACTACTGACTGTGCCCACCACAGTCCAACGCTGGCAATTCCACTTCAGAGTTTATGTTATCAGAGTATGTAATCCATTTTCACTGCCACTCTCCAAGATTCAGAGCATCAGCTCCAGCTTATGTAGCTCCTCTTGAGAATTAGTTTGACTTGCCATAGAGCCAGGTTGGTGGTTCATGTTGGAGTTCGGGAAGCTGCTGCAGCTTTCAGAAGCCGACAGTACACGTTGACTGTCCAAATTGCTCAGATTTCGAAGCTCCTGCTGATAAACAGCACCAGAAGATCCAGCGTTGAGGACGCACCGTTCCCTCTGACCTTTACCTTGTGTGCTCGGGGAAGTCACCTAATGAATGTACCCGTGTGGAATGCATTCACTCAGCCATGGCCTTGAGAAAATCTACCCGCTTTGTTTCCCAGACTCTCACCCAGGTTTCCTGCACAGGTTGTAAGGATGGAGAGGTGAATACTAGAGGGCTTTAAAAAAGATGCTATTTGTCGCCATGGCTATCCTGATTTGTAAATGATGCAATTCAACTCAAAACAAAAATGGAGGTTTTACCTTGTTTTACATTTAACTTTGCACCCCTGCCACCCCCCACCCTCTCACCCATCCAGTTTTTATGCACCGTGTCATTACTTTCTCTCCTGCCCAGTCCCCACCCCTCTCTTCCCTTCTTCTCACCCCTCCCCCAGTGTCCCCCTCGCTCCCCTTTTTCCTGCCCCTCTTCCCCAGCCCCCCCTCCCTTTCTTCCCGCCCCCACTTCTCCTCCCCAGCTCCCTCTCTCTCCTACCCATTCTACCCACTTTATTCTCAGCAACCTCCCTCTCTCCTCCTTGCTCCGTCCCTCTCGTTGGTCTTTGACAAGACTGGAAAACACAATGGGTCAAATGGTCACTCCCTGCGATGTACGATATCTGTGATTATCCAGTAGTTTTACTGGATGATAGAATTCTATTTTAAAGGATAGAATGAAGCATTGGCCAGGATGAAACACTGAGTTGCCTCATTGTACTGCATACTCTCATTAGCTTCACTGGTTCAGTCCATTTAAAAGGCTGTCACAGGGGACTGAGGAGAAGATGCCTCTGCTGTCAATGGGTGTAACCAGGTTGGGGAGCCTTGTAGACTACATCAGAGTGGTTTGGTTTGATGGGATTCAGTGACACTGCATTCATACGGAAATTTCTCGAGACATTCCAGCCAAGGACCCAGCTACTAAACACATCTGTGCCTACAAGCTGCAATCTCATACAATTTTATCTGAAAAAACATTTGATCAGCAATGTATTAGCAAATGGGCGGCACGGTAACACAGTGGTTAGCACGACTGCCTCACAGCGCCAGGGACTGGGGTTCGATTCCCTTGGGTCACTGTCTGTGTGCAGTTTGCATGTTGTCCCCGTGTCTAGATGCCCTGGTTCCCTCCCACAGTCCAAAGAAATGCTGGTTGGGTGCATTGGCCATGAGTGCCGGGGTGTGGCGACTAGGGGATTTTCACAGTAACTTCATTGCAGTGTGAATGTAAGCCAACTTGTGACTAATAAATAAACTTTTCTTTAAAAAGCTTTACTACCCTCCAGCATTTGCAACAATCCAAAGAGTAAAGACAGGCAAACGTTAACAGTATTTGGCCGTGTCAGAGAAACTTTTTAACACAGTAACTCTAGATGTATCTGCTGGACCCAGGGTTCTTGCCTCTGCTTTTCTCACAGCTCTGAGACATTCAGCAGAACACTGTGATAATGCATTGCAATCCTTGAGTTGCACCCTCCACATATGTGTGTCTTTCCCGTGTTCCAGTTTCCAATAGCTTTTACCAAGAATTTCTTTGTAGCAATTCACAAATTAGACCATTGCTACATCTCCCTCCCGTTCCCTGTGCTCCTGTATCCATTTGGAATGACTGAGCTGGTTTTGTGACACTGGTGTACTAACATCAACACCGATTTTAGGTTGTTTAACAAAATGTTTGGAATTAATCTATTTGCAATAAAAGGTTTGAAAATAAAAGTGCCTGATCTTATTTTTGTAACTTGCTTCCAGAATGCATCACCATAAAATCACTTCACTTGTGGAAAATTGTTTAAAAGTATCATTTTCCATAAGATATTAATATAAGTGAAGTGTAGATTCCCTACAGTGCAGAAGGAAGCCATTCAGCCCATCTAGTCTGCACAGATCATCATGCCACCCAGGCTCTATCCCTGTAATCCCTCATATTTACCCTACTAATCCCCTGACACTAGGGTTAATTTAGCATGGCCAACTAACCTAACCTGCACACCCTTGGACGGCCCCGGCTTCGATTCCTGGCTTGGGTCATTGTCTTTGCGAAGTTTGCACATTCTACCCGTGTCTGCGTGGGTTTCCTCGGGTGCTCCAGTTTCCCCGTACAGTCCGAAAGACATACTGGTTAAGTGCATTGGTCACACTAAATTTTCCCTCAGTGTATCTGAACAGGCGCCGGAGTGTGGCGACGAGGGGATTTTCATAGTAACTTCATTGCAGTGTTAATGTAAACCTATATGTGATGCTAATAAGTAAACTTTAAAAAGTAAACAGTTCCACTATCATAAAATAATTGTTTTCGATGCCAACAACAAATTATTGAGACCAGTCCTTATTCAGAGCTCGTTGTGGATGCTCTGGACTAGTAATCCAGACACCCAGGGTAACATTCCAGGGACCTGAGTTTGAATCCCACCATGGCAGATGGTGAAATTTAAATTTAAATTTCTTTTTAAAAATCTGGAATTAAAAGTGTAACAATGACTATGCAACAATTGTCAATTGCTGTAAAAACCCATTTGGTTCACAGTGGCACAGTAGTTAGCACTGCTGCCTTTCAGCGCCAGGGACCTGGATTCGATTCCATGCCTTGGTTCACTGTCTGAGCGGAGTCTGCACGCTATCCCATGACTGTGTGGGTTTCCTCCGGCTGCTCCGGTTTCCTCCCACACTCCAAAGATGTGCGGGTTAGGTTGATTGGCCATGCTAAATCTCATCTTAGTGTCAGGGGGACTCGGAGGGTAAATATGTGGCGTTACGGGGATAGGACCTGGGTGGGATTGTCGTCGGTGTAGACTCAATGGGCCAAATGGCCTCCTACTGTACTGTAAATTCAGTGATCTATGAAATCTGTCCATACTTGGCCTGGCCTACAAGTGACTCCAGAGCCACAGCAATGTGGTTGACTCTTAAATGCTCTCAGGCATGGGTAACGTATATTGATTCAGCCAGTGACTACCACATTCCATGAATGAATAAAAAAGATAAATGATTGGGTGGTGATCCATTTTGCCAGGAAGATCTGATGTATTTTGCAGAACCCAACACTGAACCTGGGTCTCCCACATTCTTGTGTGCTCAATAATGAGCAACTGCTTAAAGATGTTCATTTATTTTATTCATTCATGGGACATGGGTGTCGCTGGCTGGCATTTATTGCCCATCCCTAGTTGCCCTTGAAGGGCAGTTAAGAGTCAGCCACATTGCTGAGGCTCTGGAGTCCATGTAGGCCAGACCAGGTTAGAACTCTTTCCCTAAAGGACACTAGTGAACCACATGATTTTTTTTCCCGGCAATGGTTTCATGGTCATCAGTAGATTCTTAATTTTTTTATTGAATTCAAATTCCACAATCTGCCATGACGGGAATCGAACCCAGGTTCCCAGAACATTAGCTGAGTTTCTGGATTGATAGCCCAACTGAATAATCACTGGACTATCGTCTTCTGCGCTTTGCAGAATCCAACACCAAACCTGGGAACTCAATAATGAGCAACTACTGAGAGATATTCAGTCACCAGTTCGCCCTCAGAACTCAAGCTTGCTGCTCAGGAGAAACCGAGAGAGTTTTGTTCTGTTCTTGGACCTACGAGTGACTGGGTTTTGGTTTATACACTCTATCCAGGCTTGTGTTGCCAAACCTCCAGGATTGCCCTTGAGTACCCAAGAATTAAAAGTTAATTTAATCTGTGGCAAACAACCTATGAGGGAAAGTTATAGAGGCATCCTTTTATCAAATGGTGTGTTTTTTTTCCACACTTATTATTTGCAAAAAAAGCTACTGGACAACCTGGAGGCAGGCAATAAAATGTCCAAGAATACAAGCAACCAGAGGTTGGCAACTGTCACCCAACCATCTAAAGATGGATTAGCTTCAGCCTGCCTGAATATGGTGACTTGGCAAAGCTCACCAGCCGCCAATGCAACTGCTGCTCCCAGACTCTGTCTCTGTGGTTGTCCATGAGATTCCCCCTCATCACTGATCAATGCAGACTATTTTTCCATCCTCTGGATATCTAATGCATGACCCTGTGCTGCAGAAAAAGACCAGTTATTGTAATACATTTTGCTTTGGTTAGGTCGTGCGAAGCAGCAAGCGCAGGATTTTAGTGTAGAGTTTTACAGGGAACATATGTGCATCGTTCTAATTGTGTAGCGGGCTGACTGAGCCACCTGGCTGTTTTAGATGAGTGGAAGGGACTGTGAAATGCAACACTGTCACATGGAATGTGGAACTCGCTACCACGGGAAGTAGTTGCGTTGAATATTTTATGCATTTAAAGCAAAACTAGGTAAATGCATGACAAAGGATTAGAAGATGCATGGGTTTTAATGGGATTGGGAGTTATAGATAGTTCTACGGCCTGGTAGGTATGGATATGGTCGGCGCAACTTGTGGGCCGAAGGGCCTGTTTGTGCTGTAGTGTTCTATGTTCTATGTAAGATGTGGGAGGGGTTAGGGTGAGGGTCCGGATAAAGGAGGCTCTGGTGATGTGCAAACATTTTGTGGCCAAATTCCCCTCCAACTCGATTTTTGAGTTTGCTGATGACACCACCGCAGTGGGTCGGATGTCAGACAACGACAACACAGAATACAGGCATGAGGTAGAGAACCTGGTAAATGGTTGTGGTAACAATAATCTCTCCCTCGATGTCAAGAAAAAAGGAGCTTGTCATCGACTTCAGCAAGCGTAATGGAGAACATGCCCCTGTCTACATCAATAGGGACGAAGTAGAAATGATAGAGAACTTCAAGTTTTTAGGTGTCCAGATCACCAACAACCTTCCTGGTTCCCCCATGCTGACGCTATAGTTAAGGAAGCCCACCAACACCTGCTTTTTCAGAAAACTAAGGAAATTTGACACGTCAGTTGTTTCTGTCACCAACTTTTATAGATGCATCATAGGAAACATTCTTTCTGTTTGTGACACAGCTTGGTCTGGCTCCTGCTGTGCCCAAGACTGCAGGGAACTACAAAAGGTCATGAATGTAGCCCAATCCATCATGCAAACCAGCTTCCCAGCCATTGACCCTGTCTACACCTGCTTCGGAAAAGCAGCCAGCATAATTAAGGACCCTCATGCACTCCGGACATTCTCTCTTCCACCTTCTCCCGTCAGGAAAAAGATACAAATGTCTGAGGTCACGTACCAAGGAACAGCTTCTTCTCTGCTGCCATCAGACTTTTGAATGGATCTACATGTGTATGTGTGTGTGTGTGTGTTTGTGTGTGCACCATTGTATGTGTCTGCGTGCTTGTGTGTCTTTGTGCATGTGTGTGTGTTTGTGTGGCTACATGTGTGTGTCTGCATGTTTGTGTGTCTTTGTGCGTGTGTGTGTGAGTCTGCGTGTGTGTGTATGTGTGCCAGTGTATGTGTCTGTATGTTTGCATGTGTGCCTGTGTGTGTGTGTGTATGTGCATCAATATTTGTGTACGTGTGTGTATGTGTACGTGTGTGTGTGTGCGTGCACCAATGTATGTGTCTATATGTGTGTCTGCATGTTTGTGTGTCTTTGTGCATGTGGTGTGTGTTTGTGTGTCTGCATGTGTGTGTGTGTGTGTGTGTGTGTGTGCGTGTGCGTGCGTGCTTCAAACTGCTGATACCTCAAAACCAGACTGCACGCATCCAGAGTATCCAGGGATGGCACATCTGTATCTGTCTCAAGTGATGCTCAGGTGAATCTGAGCTTGCTGTCGGAGTATTTCTCTGTGTGACCTTCTAAAGCAACATTTTCCCAGAATTACACTCCCTTAACGGTGACAGGTCCCAAACTGAGGTGATGCCCAGAAATGGCAATGTCACCACAATCGCTCATTTGCCTGTAGTTCCAACCACCAACATCCTAACTCGCGCCAAGTCTGGTTCACGCACCATCCCCGGGATCTCTGACCAACACTGGCCCCCAGACCTGCAAGAGTTGAAATATAAAATTCTCATTCTTCAGTTCCCCTTGAAACCTTGCTGACCCTGTCTCTGTAACCTCCTCCAGCTTTACAAACTTCCAGGATATCTGTACTCAAACTGGCCTTTTGCACATTCCCAATTTCTACTGACACATCAATCCCAAACCCTAAATCTGTCCACCTCTCAATTGCTCTTTTCCCCCATATTAAATTGTTTATAGGATCCCTACAGTATAGGAAGAGGCCATTAGGCCCATCAAGTCTGTAGTGAGCACAGTCCCACCCAGTCTCTATTTCCATAACCTTACACATTTACAATGCTAATCCCCCTGACACGAGGGTCAATTTATCATGGCCAATCACCCTAAACCACATGCCTTGGGGCCGTGAGAGGAAACCAGAGCACCCGGAGGAAACCCACGCAGAGAATGTGCAGGCTCCACACAGATAGTGATCCGAGGTCGGAATTGAACCTGGGTCCCTGGCGCTGTGAGGTTGCAGTGCTATCCACTGTGCCACTGTGTGAGTCTCCTGATGAGTCTCCATATAAGTCTACTTAAAATCTACTCCTTTCACTCACGTCCACCAGGTACATGGTACATACTCCTGCAACTCAGCCAACATTGTCTACTTAATACACTGCAGGAAAGGATGTCCTGAGGCATGGTGCATTGGGGAGACCATGTAGATGCTATGACAACGGATAAATGAACATCGCTCGACAATCACCAGGCAAGACTGTTCTCTTCCTGTTAGGGAACACTTCAGCGATCATGGGCATTCGGCCTCTGATCTTTGGGTAAGCGTTCTCCAAGGCGGCCTTCAAGACGCACAACAACGCAGAATCACCAAGCAGAAACTGATAGCCAAGTTCCGCACACATGAGGACAGCCTCAACCGGGATCTTGGGTTCATGTCACACTCTCTGTAATCCCCATGACTTGCCTGGGCTTGAAAAATCTCACTAACTGTCCTGACTGGAGACAATACACAACTCTTTAACCTGAGCTTAATGCTCACTCCACTTACATTGTCTGTACCTTTAAGACTTGATTACCTGCAAAGACTCGCACTCCAACCATTATTTTGTAAATTGAATTTGTGTCTTTATATACCCTGTTTGTGAACTGAACTCCCACTTACATAGAACATAGAACATAGAGCACAAACAGGCCCATCGGCCCACAAGTTGCACCTATCATATCCATACCTACCTAGCCTATCTATAACTCTCAATCCCATTAAATTCCATGTACTCATCCAGAAGTCTCTTAAAAGACCCCAGCGAGTTCGCCTCTACCACCACCGACGGCAGCCGATTCCACTCACTCACCACCCTCTGAGTGAAAAACTTACCCCTGACATCTCCTCTGTACCTGCTCCCCAGCACCTTAAACCTCTGTCCGCTCGTAGCGACCATTTCAGCCCTGGGAAATAGCCTCCGAGAATCCACCCTATCTATACCTCTCAACATTTTATAAACCTCTGTCAGATCGCCTCTCAATCTTCGTCTCTCGAGGGAGAAGAGAAGTAGCTCCCTCAACCTATCTTCATAAAGCATGCCTCCCAATCCAGGCAACATCCTTGTAAATCTCCTCTGCACCCTCTCAATAGCTTCCACATCCTGGCGAAGGAGCAGTGCTCTGAAAGCTAGTGGCTTTTGCTACCAAATAAACCTGTTGGAATTTAACCTGGTGTTGTGAGACTTCTTACTGTGTTTACCCCAGTCCAATAGCGGCATCTCCACATCATGTCTCTCTCTTGCCACGTCTGTCTCTCCATCTATTTCCCGCTCAAGTGGAACCCAATTAAATGCCAATAAAGTTCTGTCTACTCTGTGCCTTAAGCTTCCTCCTTAGAAAAGCACCCTCTCCTACAATCTCATGACCTTTCTTCTGGGCTCGTTTCCCACATGAGTCATGCTTGGAAATGTCCAAGTTGCATTTGCAATTTGTTGGCCTGGTGCCAATATAGAGGCAGTTTTGAAGTCACGGACAACTCTCCTGCTATTATCCAAATTGACATTCCCTGGCTTTGTATCACCAGACCTCCAGAACCAGCAAATAACCAACAGACATCACATCAGCCTCGGCTGGACTGTCAGCCAAGTTCCTGAGGCACAAGGCCTCTGTCTAAAGCCATTGCAGCACCCAGTTCACACGTATTTAGTCAGAAGAATTTGCTGGCATGGCAACATCGCCACTGCACAACTCTGCTAAAAATAAATGTCTGCCAGCTCTCCAAATTTTAAAATAACCCTGTGGCGGCAGGCTGCGGGATCAGTCAAGGTGCAGCAAGTTCACAGTGGCAATTGCAGCTTTTAATAGAGACAGCAATTGTATTCCTCTTGGTCAGAGAGCCTGTTAGCGCGAGTGGGCGAAACGACCACTACGGACTCAGGGTGAAGTTCAATAACGGCACAGCTTTATTTGCTTTTACGTCAATGGACAAACGCAGTCAGGACGTACAATCGGACTGTCCCGAAAGCGCTGTGCCCGACCCTCGCAGCAGGCTATAGTTATACCTGAACTTCAGTGCAGTATGCAATTCAAATGCTAATACTTTGTTTACAGTATTTGACCTTGGCCATCCTGTCTTGATGTTTTCAAGTGTTGAGGAAATTGTTTTAAGTGAGCGTTAATCGTTTTGTCTGATTGGTTATTAATGGTCTAGAATCTCTGGGGTTTGAACCATAGGTGTGTCATTGATCTCAGAAGAGGTTTGAGGGGCCAGGAATGTTTCCTTAGCTACGCTAATTTTGGGTGTCTCCATGGGTTGTCTGACTGTTTTAGAAGTGCTGATTTTGATGGGGTGGGGATTTAGTTCCTGTAGGTGCCATCCTGTCCAGCTTCCCTTATGTGCTAGCCCTCATTTGCATTCTAAAAGCATGCTCTTGCCTAGTGATCGGTGTCTGATACTTGATGATTTTTAGTGGAGAGGCTCTGAGTGTAACTTTAGTCTGCTTCCATTTTGTGTGCCCAATTTCATAAAATTTGTTGTCCGATAACAGAGCCTATAATTGTAAACCAGATGGCGTGCCAGAATTGTGCCCTTAAAAGCAATAAGTGCTGGTCCGATGTGGCTATCAAGCAATCAGTCAAGTCCTGATTGAAGTCAGTCTGCAAGATGGACTTTATAAATTAGCTCTAGTATTAATAAATAAAAACAGACAGTGCTGGAAAAACTCAGCAGGCCCAGCAGCATCTGAGGAGAGAGAAAAGCAGTTAACATTTCAAATCCCTACGACTCTTCTTCGGAAACCTGAACTCGAAACATTAATGTTATTTCTCTCTCCTCAGGTGCTGCCAGACCTGCTGAGTCTTCCCAGCATTTTCTGTTCTTATTTCAATTTTCCAGCATTTTGCTTGTATTTTCATGAATGCTGCTGTAAAGGGGGCTATTTTAAACTCTAAAATATCTATTTTTTATTTATCTCTCAACAAATCCAAGAACACACTTAAGAACACATTGGTATGATCTTCGAAGCAGAAAAGATTAAAAGCAATGATAGTAAGAGGTAAATTTTACACCAAATGAAGCATTGAGTTATTCAATGCAGAACACTGGGATTTTATTGCAGAGAAAGAGACCAATTGGCCCACCTTGCTTATTCTGTCTCCATAGAACATAGAACACTACAACACAAACAGGCCCACAAGTTGCACAGATCATATCCATACCTACCAGGCCTAACTATAACTCCCAATCCCATTAAATCCCATATACTCATCCAGAAGTCTTTTAAAAGACCCCAGCGAGTTCGCCTCCACCACCACCGACGGCAGCCGATTCCACTCACTCACTACCCTCTGAGTGAAAAACTTACCCCTGACATCTCCTCTATCATAGCCACATTCCCAGGATTTTTACCCCATACATTTTTAAATGTTTTTTCTTGCAAGGAATAACTCACTTCCTGACTCCCCAAAGCCTGTCCACCATCTGTAAGGCACACGTCAGCAGTGTAATGGAGTACTCTCCACTCACCTGGATGAGTGCAGCTCCAACACCCAAGAAGCTTGGCACCATCCAAAACAAAGCAGCCCGCTTGTTTGGTACACCGTCTACAAATATTCACCCCTCCACCACAGATGCACAGTGGGAGTCGTGTGTACTGTCTACAAGATGGGCTGTAGGAACTCACCAAGGCTCCTCAGGCAGTGCCTTCCAAACTCACAACCACTACCATCTAGAAGGACAAGAGCAGCATACACCTGGAAACACCAGCTGAAGGCCACCTTGGAAAACAACACACGACAATGCTGAACAGAGACTGATAGCCAAGTTCCCTACACATGAGGATGGCCTCAACCGGGATCTTGGGTTCATGTCACACTATCTGTAACCCTGGGCTTGCAAAATCTCACAAACAATTCTGGTTGGAGACAATACACATCTTTTTAACCTGTGTTTAACCCTCTCTCCACTCACATTGTCTAAACCTTTAAGACTTGATTACCTGTAAAGGCTCACACTCCAACCATTATTTTGTAAATTGAGTTTGTGTCTATATATGCGCGGTTTGTCTCTCACCTGAAGAAGGGGCGAGACTCCGAAAGCTTGTATTGCCCAATAAACCTGTTGGACTTTAACCTTGTGTTATGAGACTTCTTACTGTGTTTACCCTAGTCCAAAGCCAGCATCTCCACATCTTGGAAATATATTGTCATTCCTTCGCTGTCTCTGGGACAAAACCCTGGAACTCCCTCCCTAACAGCACTGTGGGTCTCCCCACACCTCGAAGACTGCAGCAGTTCAAGAAGGCAGCTCGACACCACCTTCTCAAGGGGCAATTAGAAATGAACAATAGGTGCTGATCTAACCAGCGACACCCACATCCTGTAAATTAATTTTAAAAAACTACACTTCAATAAGTATTTCATTGGCTGTAAAGTGCTTTGGGATTTCCTATAGCTGTAATAGACACTACATAAATTCCTACAGGGCAATACTGTGGCACAGTGGTTAGCACTGCTGCCTCATGGTGCCAGGGACCCAGGTTCGATTCCTGGCTTGGGTCACTGTTTGTGTGGACTTTGCACATTTCTTCTTGACTGCGTGGGTTTCCTCTGGGTGCTCTGGTTTCCTCTCACAATCCAAAAAATATGCTGGTTAGGTGGATTGGCCGTGCTAAATTCTCCCTCAGTGTACCCAAACAGGCGTCGGAGTGTGGCGACTAGGGGATTTTCACAGTAACTTCATTGCAGTGTTAACGTAAGCTGCGACCCTAATAAATAAAAAAACTTTACGATCTGATGAAAGGTCATCAAGCTGGAACATTAACGCAATTTCTCTCTCCACAGGCACTGCCAGGCCCGCAGAGTATTTGCAGCATTTTCTGTTTTTATTTCAGATTTTCGGTATATTAGAGTTGGGACGTGATTCCATTTGTGATCTGGGAGTCTGAGCGATTGTAATTGTTGCTGTATTCACCCCGTGGCAATGAATGTGGGTCCTGGGAGCTAACAGCATTCATCATACCATCAAATACCTGGGTAATCACTGAGTCAGAAACCAGGGAAGAGTTATGTATCAAACTCCACACATCCTTTCCACAGTCAAGTGGAAAATACTTTGTTAGATAATTTAACATTTGTGGTCAGCCATCAGCCTCGTCTAGACACTTAGACTATCCATCAGTCAGAACTCCATAATAGTTAGGAACAAACAAATGCACAACTAGAAAGAAAAAAACAATAAACCACAAATGCTGTTAATTTTAAACAAAAGTAGTAAAAGCAGGACCTACACTATAATTTCACAATCTTGATGCCTAAGCAGATAAAGAATCTTTTTATTCTTTCATGGGATGTGGGCTTCGCTGACTAAGCCAGTGTTTTTAATCACCCGCCTTTGTTCAACCCAACTTTGGTCTCGTTTATGGAGTATGTTCCAATCCCTTGTGTAACGAGTCCACGGAGGCAGAAATCCCTTCACCAGAATTCCTTTATTTACAAGATCCAACAACACTATACGGAGTGTTCTCGGTCTGCAGTCAACACCCGGAGTGCCAGAGGAACTGACACGCCTGTTTAAATACAGAGCATGGGGCTCCCTGATTGGACCATCGAGTTGGCCCTTAATTGGGAGTTCATATTCAAGCAAACCCACTTCAACTGCCTGATTAAAATCGTTATACCCTGTTAACTGTGAATTGTAAAACAAAATGCCAGTGCCACATGCCTGATCTCCAATCCTTCCACTGTAAATTCCAGTTAGCAACATTCATTTAAACTGTTTAATATTCTGTCCACCTTCAACCATTAGTCAATGTCCTAAAGGTTACAGTACATCTACTGCGGTGTTATCTGTGGGTCAGTGGGTAACACTTATTTTTATTCTGTCATTACTGGCAAAACCAGCATTTATTGCCCATCCCTAATTGCCCTTGAACTGAGCTGCTTGCTAGGCCATTTCAGAAGGCAGTGAAGAGTCAGCCACGTCACTGTGGGTTGAAGTTAATTTACCCTTATACAAAAAGAGTCCTACAGTGCGGAAGTAGGTCGTTCAGTCTGCACCAACCCTCTGACAGAGCATCTTACACAGGCCCTATCCCTATTGCCCCAAATGTTCTCCCCACTAATCCCCCTACACATATTGGGACACTAAGGAGCAATTTAGCGTGGCCAATCCACCTAACCCGCACATCTTTGGACTGTGGGAGGAAACCAGAGCACCCGGAGGAAACCCACACAGACACAGGGAGAACGTACAACCTCCATACAAACGGTCAGCCAGGGCTGGAATTGAACCCAGATCCCTGGCGCTGTGAGGCAGCAGTGCTAACCACTGTGTAACTGTTCTCTTACATTGCTATAGAATCATGGAATCCCTACAGTGCACAGGAGACCATTTGGCCTATCAAGTCTGCACCACCGCCATCCCACAAAGCCACACCCACTCAATCCCACCTATTTACCCTAGCTAGTCCCCTGATACTAAGGAGCAACTTAGCATGGCCAATCCACCTGACCCACACATCTTTGGACTGTGGGAGGAAATGGGAGAATCCGGAGGAAGCCCACACAGTCACGGGGAGAATATGCAGACTCCACACAGACAGTGACCCGAGGTTGGAATTGAGCCTGGGTTGCTGGCGCTGTGAAGCAGCAGTGCTAACCACTGTGCCACCATGCTGCCCACACCTTGGTACTATTAGTTGTCCCAAATTGAATGAGGGAGATGTAAACTGGGTGCTCACATGGGTGACACGGGTACAAGAGGGGTTACATGTCTGGGCCACAGGAGGTCTCCCCAGGAACAAGTCACATGTAGGCCAGACCAGGTAAGGATGGCAGATTTCCTCTCCTAAAGGACATTAGTGAACCAGATAGGTTTTTCCAACAATTGATGATGGCAGTACTGGTCACCATTATCAAGAATGACTTTCAACTCCACGTTTTATTAATTGATTTTAAATTCTAACAGCTGCCATGGTGGGATTTGAAGCTATGTCCCCAGAGTATTATTTGATTTGATTTATTATTGTCACATGTATTATCATACAGTGAAAAGTATTGTTTCTTGTGTTCTGTACAGACAGAGCATACCATTCATAGACAAGGAAAGGAGTGCAGCCATACAGTGAAAAGTATTGTTTCTTGCACATAATGCAGACAAAACATACTGTTCATAGAGAATGAAAGGGGAGAATGTAGTGTTCCAGTCATAGATAGGGTGTAGAGAAAGATCAACTTAATGCTAGGGAGATCCATTCAAAAATCTGATGGCAGCAGGGAAGAAGTTGAGTCGGACGGTACTTGGCCTCAGAATCTTGGATCCTTTCTCTGACAGAAGAAGGTAGAAGCGAGTATGTCCAGTGTGCGTGGGGTCCTCAATTATCCTGGCTGCTTTTCCGAGGCAGCGGGAAGTGTAGATGGAGTCAATGAATGGGAAGCTTGTTTGCGTGATGGACTGGGTTTCATTCACGACCCTTTGTAGTTTCTTGCGGTCTTGCCCAGAGCAGGAGCCATACCCCAAGCTGTGATACATCCAGAAAGGATGATGTTTGTGGACACTGCTTAAAAGAAAGTGCCCAGCAGCTATAGGAGGAGGCCATTTAGCAGCTCAAGCCAGTACTGTCACTCGATGAGACCAGGACTGATCTGTGATCAAACTCCATGGGCTGGATCTTTGGTTCAGAGGTTGGGACTATAATGTTGGCTACATTTCTGGGCTCTGTGTTCAGCCTGGTTTTTTTCAATGGCCTGGTCACAGTGGCCCAGGAGCTCCGTGGCCATCCAGTTATGAATGGAAGGGGCGGGTATGGGGGTGTGGGGGGCAGTGGTGCGGGTCCCGGAGGCTCAATCAGAGCCTTCCAGCACTCACGGGGCAGTTACCCCCACCATCAGAGGTAGGAGTTGCTGATGTATGAAGGAGAACGGAGGGTGCCTCAAGATGGTGACCCCCTCTGAAGATCTTTTGCAAATGTTTGCATTAAGATTGCACACAGTTGCAGAGGGAGAATCTCTCCACGGGGCAACCAGTGGCCACAACTCTGGCCATCTCAGTACGCTGGCTATACTTGTCGGGGAGCATGGAAAACGATGCTGGTGCTCTTTGTGAGTAGATTCCCAAACATCCAGCATTGTTTTTCTGTAGAAATGTTTCTTAACTTCACCCAGACGATGGGCAGTACGGTGGCACACAAACAGCACAAGGGCACAGTGATTAGGACTGCGGCCTCACAGCGCCAGGAACCTGGGTTCGATTCCCGGCGTGGGTCACTGTCTGTGCGAAAGCTGCACCTTCTCCCCGTGTCTTTCCTCCGGGTGCTCCGGTTTGCTCCCACAATCTGAAAGACATGCTGGTTCAGTGGATTAGCCATGCTAAATTGTCCTTTAGTGTCAGGGGAACTAGCTCGGGTAAATGCATGGAGGTTATGGGGATAGGGCCTGGGTGGGATTGTGGCCGGTGCAGACTCGATGGGCTGAATGGCCCCCTTCTGCACTGTATGGATTCTGTGATTCCAGTAAATATCTGGTCATAGAATGGAATCCCTACAAAGCAGAAGGAGGCCATTTGACCCATCAAGTATGTACTGACTCTCTGACAGAATATCTTACCCAGGCCCTCTCCCCGTAACCCCAAACTATTTACCATGATTAATCCAGCTAACCTGAATCTTGGGAAACTAAGGGCAATTTAACACAGTCAACAGTCACAAACCAGCTTATTTTTTGGACTGTGGAAGGAAGCTGGAGCACCCGGAGACTAAGAGATTTCATTGCAGTGTTAATGTAAGCCTACTTGTGATTAATAAATAAACTTCACTTTGTATTTGGGCCGCTGGTGAAATGGAAAGAAGCCCTGAGTGTTCACTCAATCACTCAACGAGGTTACTGCTTTGAGATCATTGGTGATCACTGGTAATGTACTTGGAACTGGCAAAACTCTCCGATCGAAGTCAGAGAATCGCAGCAAGTCCCTCACCGACAGCAGGCAATAACTTATCACCGCACTGTTTCCAATAGCAACAATGCCAGCCTGAGTTCAGGCGTAATGTTGCCTGAAGAACGTGTTCAGTAAAGGAGGCAACGTGACTGTGTCAGTAGTCAGCCACTCGCTTTCCCCTCTGAACATTCAGAGGCTGCTTCAGAAGGCTGAAATTTGCCTGCAGCAGTCAGCGTTACCACGCAATATGTCATCATCTGTGGGAAGCTTAAACCTTACTTACATCAAATTGTTTTGACAAGGGAAATGCGGATTATTACTGTTAGAAAAAGGCCACACTACTTTGAACACTACGAGGAAACGTTGTCTATTAATCTGACCTTTCGTCAGGAAGAACTTGCAATTAAAAGTTTATTTACTTCAAATCTTATTTATTAGTGTCACAAGTATATTAACAGTGCAAAGGAGTTACTGTGAAAAGCCTCCAGTCACCACATGCGGGTACACTGAGGGAGAACTTAGCACGGCCAATTCACCTAACCTGCACATCTTTTGGACTGTGGGAGGAAACTGGAGCATCCGGAGGAAACCCACGCAGACACTGGGAGAATGTGCAAACTGCACACAGACGGTGACCCAAGCTGGGATTTGAACCTGGGTCCCTGGCGTTGTGAGGCAGCAGTGCTTGCCACCTTGCCACTGTGCCACTCCACGAATGTAGTGCCTTTATGTAGTGCCTTTAGCACTAGGATGGAGGTTCTTGGAAATGTAGTCATTAACAGGGCCTATTCAAACAGGCTGATTCCAGGGACTGATGTATGAGGAGAGATTGACTAGGTTAGGATTGTTTTCACTGAGTTCAGAGGAATGAGGGGGGGGATCTCATAGAGACTTATAAAATTCTAACAGGACTAGACAGGGTAGATGCAGGGAGGATGTTCCTGATGGTGGGGGAATCCAGAACCAGGAGTCTCAGCCTGAGGATTCAGGGTAGACCATTTAGGGCGGAGATGGGGAAACATTTCTTCACCCAAAGAGCGGTGACCCTGTGGAATTCATTAGCACAGGAAATAGTTGATGCCAAAACATTGAGTGTATTCAAAAGGCGGCTGGATATGGCACTTGGGAGCGAATGGGATCAAAGGTTATGAGAAGAAAGCAGGATTAGGCTATTGAGTTGGACAATCAGCCATGATCATAATGATCGAAGGGTCACATGGCCTCCTCCTGCTCCTATCTTCCATGTTTCTGTTGTGAGACCCATCATGCCACTTTGCTACTAAGTAGCCAAGGTTGAAACAAGTGAAATCACCCTGTGACACTGAACGCAGCAACAGTCTCACAGTGATCAGGAATAAATTAAGTACCAGTTCTTCCTAACTCTGTGCCATTGAGCAATGTATAACTCTGGAGCAGAAGCTGGTCCCTATCCAGCACAAAGCAGTTTGCCGTCTTGGTACTCTGTGCACCAGTGTAGATTTCCGCTCAGTCTACAGCGGCACACAATGGCATAGAACCCACCAAGGTTTCATCAGCAGAAACCTAGTCTCTACCACCAGGGAGGACAAGAGCAACAGATACATGGGAACAACATGACAAATGGTGTGTTTGACTTCATCGCGAGTGGATTTGAATACACGGTTAGGGATGTTTTGCCACAATTGTATAGAGCATTGGTAAGGCCACACCGGGAGTATTGTATGCAGTTTTGGTGTCCTTATCTGAGGAAGGATGTCCTTGCTATAGAGGGAGCGCAGCGAATGTTTACCAGGCTGATTCCTGGGATGGCAGGTCTGTCATATAAAGACAGACTAAGTCGGTTAGGATTATATTCACTGCAGTTTAGTAGAGTGAGAGGGGATCTCATAGAAACTTATAAAATTCTAACAGGATTAGACAAAGTAGATTCAGAAAGAATGTTCCTGATGGTGGGAGAGTGCAGGACTATGGTTCATAGTTTGAGGATAAGGAGTAAACATTTTAGAATTGAGGTGAGGAGAAATTTCTTCACCCAGAGGGTGGTGAATGTGTGGAATTCACTCCCACAGAAAGTAGTTGAGGCCAAAACGTTGTGTGATTTCAAGAAAAAATTAGATATCGCTCTTGGGGCTAAAGGGATCAAGGGATATGGGAGGAAGCGGGGGAATCGGGATATTGAATTTGATGATTAGTCATGATCAAAATGATTGGCAGAGCAGGCTCGAAGGGCCAAATGGCCTACTCCTGCTTCTAGTTTCTATGACCTCCCCTCAAAGTTACACACCATTCCTGACTTGGACATTATTCTTGGAAATCCTTACCAAATAAAACCGCGTATTTCTTTTTAAATTTCAGGGCAAGCAGTAATAAAACAACTGCTGGAATTTTAATGGGTTGAATCTGTTTGCTGTGACACTCAGTCTTACAATGTAAATAGACTGTTCCCAACCAGGGACACCGATCATGTTTCAGAAGCAGCAACTAATCTATGAAATCGAGTTACATTTTTATATTTTGTTAAAACACTTCCACCATGTGGGAATTGCAACGTTTCAAGAAGGGCAATGAAGAACGAGCAATTAATCTTGGCCATGCCTGCAAATCTTTCACCCAGAGAAGGACTTTATAAAAAATACTGCTGTTCTTTTTATCTACACGCGACTCTATGACTTTCCAGTTTCAAACCAGCCACACAGCCTTCAGGTGATAAAAGGGGATGCTGGAATCTGAAACAAAAACAGAAAATGCTGGAAAATCTCAGCAGGTCTGACAGCATCTGTGGAGAGGGAATAGAGCCAACGTTTCGAGTCTGGATGACCTTTCCTCCGAGCTGCTTTAACCTTTAGGTGACCTCTGCTGTCAATTATGGAAATCTTGCTGCTGTTCACCCTGGTGGGATCGTGTGGTCCTGCTGATGGCGTAACCCCTGCCGTGGGTTTCCCAGCAGCGAGGGGTGCTTTCAATGGGAAACCCACTTGACAACAGTGGGATCATTAAAATCCCATTGCCAGCTGTTAAGCATCTCAGTTAAGAACATAAGAAATAGGAGCAGGAGTAGGCCATCTAGCCCTTCGAGCCTGCCCCGCCATTCAATAAGATCATGGCTTATCTGAAGTGGATCAGTTCCACTTTCCCGCTTTCTCCCCATAACCCTTAATTCCCTTGTCTGTCAAAGACCTATCTACCCGTGACTTAAATATATTTAGCGAGGTAGCCTCCACCACTTCAACGGGCAGAGAATTCCAGAGATTCACCACCCTTTGAGTGAAGAAGTTCCTCCTCAACTCCGATCTAAACTGCCCCTCCCCTTATCTTGAGGCTGGGCCCTCTAGTCCTGCTATCTTTTCTAAGCAGGATTTATTATAATTTATTCCTGATAACTGTTGCAGTCCAATAATCAGCTAGATCAGCTAGATAGTCAACATCTTTTCCCAAAGGTAGGGGAGTCTGAAACTATAGGGCATAGGTTTAAGGTGAGAGGGGAGAGATACAAAAGGATCCAGAGGGGCAAATTTTTTACACAGAGGGTGGTGAATGTCTGGAATGAGGTAGTGGTAGAGGCGGATACAATTTTGTCTTTTAAAAAGCATTTAGACAGTTACATAGGTAAGATGGGTATAAAGGGATATGGACCAAACATGGACAATTGGGAATAGCTCAGTGGTTAAAAAATGGTAGCATGGACAAGTTGGGCTGAAGGGTCTGTTTCCATGCTGTAAATCTCAATGACTCCATAATAGAAGATGATGCGATTCCAGCTTCTTCACAAGCTCACTTTATTTTCTTTTACAACACCTAACAGTGTTGATGAACAGAGGGATCTAGGTGTATGTGTACATAGATCCCTGAAAGTTGGGAATCAAGTAGATAAGGTTGTTAGGAAGGCATACAGTGTCTTGGCGTTTATTGGTGGGGGATTGAATTTAGGAGCCGCAGCGTCATGTTGCAACTGTACAAAACTCTGGTGCGTCCGCACTTGGAGTATTGTGTGCAGTTCTGGTCCCCACATTATAGGAAGGATGTGGAGGCATTGGAGAGGGTGCAGAGGAGGTTTACCAGGATGTTACCTGGTATGGAGGGGAGGTCCTATGAGGAGAGACTGAGGGATTTGAGGTTGTTTTCGTTAGAAAGAAGGCGGCTAAGAGGGGACCTCATTGAAACATATAAGATGATTAGAGGTTTAGATAGGGTGGACAGTGATATCCTTTTTCCTCGGATGGAGAAAGCTAGCATGAGGGGGCATGGCTTTAAATTAAGGGGTGGTAGTTATAGGACGGATGTCAGAGGTAGGTTCTTTACCCAGAGGGTGGTGAGGGATTGGAATGCCCTGCCTGCTGCAGTTGTAAATGCGCCTAGTTTGGGGGCATTTAAGAGATCCGTGGATAGGTTTATGGATGGAAAGGGATTGGTTTAGGTTAGAGGGTCATTGCTTTTTTAACTGGTCGGCGCAACATCGTGGGCCGAAGGGCCTGTTCTGCGCTGTAATGTTCTATGTTCTATGTTCTAACACTCTGTGCCACCCCTTTATATATCCCAGTGAGGACTATTAAACAATTAACATAGGTCTGAAGTTGCAGTTAACCCATTCCTAACACCAGTGGGCAGCACACCAGCTCCAGCTGCCACAAAGCAGGCTGTGGAGGGGGAGAAAAATCTCACCCACTCTTTCTGCAGGATTATAAACTGTGTTAACAAGAAACCTCAAGTTTGTAACAAAAGAAAAGACATCCTAAGGTGCTGCATTTTATCCAGTTTGTCTCAGAAAGCGGGACAAAAAGTAAAGAGCTGTGTAAAAAAACAGAGGTCTCTGAAATGTGGATGCTAAGATTTAAAATTCCATCAAATATTGATGCAGACGATCAGAAGAATGAAGAAATCACAAGAGGAGAAAACATAGAAGATAGGAGCAGGAGGAGGCCATTTGGCCCTTCGAGCCTGCTCCACTATTCATTACAATCATGGCTGATCATCCAACTCAATAGCCCAATCCTGCTTTCTCCCCATAACCTTTGATCCCATTCGCCCCAAGTGCTGTACCCACCCACCTCTTGAATACATTCAATGTTTTGGCATCAACTACTTCCTGTGGGAATGAATTCCACAGGCTCACTACTCTTTGGGTGAAGAAATGTCTCCTCATCTCCGTCCTAAATGGCCTACCCTGAATCCTCAGACTGTGACCCCTGGTTCTGGATCCCCCACCATCGGGAACATCCTCCCTGCATCTACCCTGTCTAGTCCTGTTAGAATTTTATAAGTCTCTATGAGATCCCCCCTCATTCGTCTGAATTTCCATGAAAACAATCCTAACCTAGTCAATCTCTCCTCATAAATCAGTCCATCCATCCCTGGAATCAGCCTGAATCAGAACTATCAACAGAAAACAGTATTTCAGCTGTTTGATCAGAGTCAAAAAGGTGCAGAGGTTTCTTCTGGAGGATAAAGAGGAGGCAGCAGGAGGAGGGGGTTGACCCAGGCCTGGTTGGATGATGGATATTACAGAGGGCTTACAGAGGAGCTGTATTGGATGTGTGAGGATGGAGCAACACGGATAACAGTGACTAGCCGTGACAGGAGACCTTCTGCCACAAGCAGCAGCAACGGTGGGCAGAGTTACAGTTGGACATTGAAAATGTAAAGGTTTGTGACCCTGCCATAAATCTGCACCTCCACAGAAACCAAATGAGAACAAAATCTCATTTTGTACAGAATCTGCTCCGTGACTTTCACACTGGAATAGTTATTTGTTAGTGTCACAAGTAGGCTTGCATTAACACTGCAATGAAGTTAATGTGAAAATCCCCTAGTTGCCACTCTCCGGTGCCTGTTCGGGTACACTGAGGGAGAATTTAGCATGGCCAATGCACCCACCAGCACATCTTTCAGAATGTGGGAGGAAACCTGAGCACCCAGAGGAAACTCACACAGACACTGGGAGAACGTGCAGACTCCACACAGACAGTCACCCAAACTGGGAACAGCTCCTCTGTAAGCCCTCTGTAATATCCATCATCCAACCAGGCCTGGGTCAACCCCCTCCTCCTGCTGCCTCCTCTTTATCCTCCAGAAGAAACCTCTGCACCTTTTTGACTCTGATCAAACAGCTGAAATACTGTTTTCTGTTGATAGTTCTGATTCAGGCTGATTCCAGGGATGGATGGACTGATTTATGAGGAGAGATTGACCAGGTTAGGATTGTTTTCACGGGAATTCAGACGAATGAGGGGGGATCTCATAGAGACTTATAAAATTCTAACAGGACTAGACAGGGTAGATGCAGGGAGAAACCTGGGTCTCTAGCATTTTGAGGCAGCAGTGCTAACCACTGTGCCACTGTGCTGTCTGTGCTGTCTGATTTTGTCTGACATGTGAAGGATAGCTATTTGTGGAAGGAATTATCGAGTGTCTGGCACCTATGCAGCAGCTTCCCAACTGTTATATACATCAATAAAATCTTGGGGTTCTCCTCTCCCCATGATCTTGGACTTTGCAAGGTGTGTGTGTGTGTGTGTGTGTGTGTGTGTGTGTGTGCGCGCGCACGTGCGCACCTGGGTGTGTATGTATATGCGCGTGTGTGTCTGCACACCTATGTGTATGTGTGTGTGCACACCTGCCTATGTGTGTGCGTGTGTGTTTGTGTGTGCACATGTGTGTGTGCGTGTGTGTGCATGTGTGTGTGTGTATATGTGTGTGTGTGTCTGCGCACCTGTATGTGTGAGTGAGTACATGTGTGTTTATGTGTGTGTGCGTGTGTGTGTATGTGTGTCTGCACACCTGCGTGTATGTGTGAGTGTGTTTGTGTGTGTGCGTGTGTGTGTGAGTGTGTTTGTGTGTGTATGTGTGTGTGTGTGTTTGTGTGCATGCGTGTGTATATGGGGTGTCATTGTGCATCTGAACCAGGAGGTGGTGCATCTCACTCAGGCAAGCAGCAGCTATTTGTGTAATTGGTTTCATTGGAAACAACTGTGTAAAAGGGAACATCATCAACTCTGGTAATAAAACCAGAAAGTTAACAGTTAACTCTGTTTCTCTCTCCGAAGATGCTGTCAGAGCAGCTGTGTTTATATTTCAGATTTCCAGTATTAGCATCATCTTATATTACCATCATCTCGAGATTTCCCTCTCAAACATGCCATCCAAACCGAGACACAAAATTCTGAATGTGGCTTAACCAAGGATTTGTGCTTACTGTTATCCCTTTGCTTTTGTTAAAGGAGAGCTAACGATTGCATCATTGTCACAACTATTGAATGAAAAAGCTACACAGTGTACCCTGCAGTGTCTAATGGTGGGGTAAGGGGTTAGTTATGAAGAGAGACTTAATGTGACGCCGTGTGCCTTTAAGAATTTTTTTTAAATCATGTTCTCTGCAGTTGTAAACAGGCCTTTTTGTTTCATTGTTACTGGGCTGTCCTTTTACTGCTGCTTCAATGATTTAAATGGGGTTTTGATTATTTTTGCCATAGGCTTCAGAGACTTTCTGGGATGTTTTATAACCGTGGATTGTGAGGGGGAAGATTGATCGGCAAGGCAAAGTCAGGTGGTTCCTCCCCCGGAAATATTCAAGGACACAGTTTCAGTTTTGGTTTTAGAGTCAGAATGTGCCTTGGTTGTCAAGTGGCAGGCAGCTTTCTTTTCTCTCTCTCTGTAGTATTATAGATTCTGGCTAACTGGAAGCAGGTCTCCCAGCCTTCCTGGGGTGGAAAATCTGCTGTTGGTAGGTCGCTGGTTAGTATCTAGAGTCTCTCTCCCTCTCTCCTTGGTGTTTTAGGAAGCTGTGCTGACTTGTCTGTGCGTGCAACAAGAGAGCTGCTGCATCCAACTAAAGGATTAAGTTCCAGCACCACGTGAGCATTTGTATTTTCTGTGCCAAACCTGTGGCAGGGAAGTTTGTTTGATTGGATCATTTTACATATTTATTAAGTGTTACACAATTTCATGGTTGTTTTTCTTTCTTGTTTGTAATTGGTAAAAGTGATAGCTAACTGAATACTTAAATTAACGTTTGATAGAAGTTCTCTAATGGGTCAGTTGAATCGTACTGAAATGAAACATCACATATTTATCCTAACCAAAAACAAATAGCAAAACTTATGATCCAGGCAGGCTTCATAGAACACTGGAGTTTCTGACCTGAGTTATAATACTTAAGAATAGTTTTTTTTCTCTCACTAGAGCTGCCACAGCTAGGGCTGACATGTTGATAGTTTTCTTGCAGATATACCAGCACAGAGAGTCTAAAAGGCACAAAGGAGGGGAATACAAGTATGCTTTGTTGCTTCCTGTGACTAAATATCCACAGAAACTGCATTTTGTGCTAACCACTGTGCCTCCCCAAATGGCCTCCTTTTTTAAAATTATTCCTTCATGGAATATGGGAGTCGTTGGCTGGCCAGCATTTATTGCCCATCCTATTGTCCTTGTTCAGAGGGCAATTGTGAGTCAACCACATTGTTGTGGCTCTGGAGTTATATGTAGGCCAGACCAGGTGAGGAAGACAGATTTCCTTCCCTAGAGGACATGAGTGAACCAGATGGGTTTTTCTGATAATTGATAATGGTTTCATGGTCATCAGTAGATTCATAATTCCATATTTTTTTTAATTGAATTAAAATTCCACCATCTGCCGTGGCGGGATTTGAACCCCAGTCCCCAGAACATTAGCTGCATTTATGGATTAGTAGTCTAGTGATAATACCACTAAGCCATTGCCTTCTGTTTTGCATCAGTGTGGGTTGAGCACACTTCTTGCGATTGAATAGACTGCCTATTCCATTAGTGGCTGTGTTTTGAGCTATATAAACCATTAGCACTGAGGTTCCCTCCCTCCATCTCTCTTCCTCACACTTCCACTAAGATGTAGCTTATAATCTGCTTCCTTCACCAAGCTTTTGTCTACTGTTTCCTTCTTGGTCTGAGTGTCAGTTTTGTCTGAGGAACACCTTGGGACATCTTATAATGTTTGATTTGTTTTGATTTGATTTATTATTGTCTCATGTATTAACGTACAGTGAAAAGTATTGTTTCCTGCGCACTATACAGAGACAAAACATACCGTTCATAGAGGAGGAAAAGAGCAAGTGCAGAATGTAATGTTACAGTCATAGCTAGGGTGTAGGGAAAGATCAACTTAATGCAAAAGTCTGATGACAACAAGGAAGAAGCTATTCTTGAGTCGGTTGGTAAATAACCTCAGACTTTTGTATCTTTTTCCCGACGGAAGAAGTGGAAGAGAGAATGTCCAGGATGCGTGGAGTCCTTAATTATGTTGCAGCTTTGCCGAGGCAGTAGGATGTGTAGACAGAGTCAATGGATAGGAGGCTGGTTTACCTGATGGATGGGGTTACATTCGTGACCTTTTTGTAGTTTCTTGCGGTCTTGGGCAGAGCAGGAGCCGTACCAAGCTGTAATACAACCAGAAAGAATGCTTCCTATGGTGCACCTATAAAAGTTCAAGGTGCTATACAAATTCAAACTGTTAGCTCACATATCAAGTCAAACATACTTTAGGCAGAGTTAGACAGGAGTTTGATCAACAGGGGAGTTGAGGGTTATGGAGGGGTGGCAGGAAAGTGGAGTTAGGGCTGCAGTCAGATCAGTCATGATCTTATAGACTGGCCAGAACAGCCGCAATGGTTTATTCCTGCTCCTATTTGTTACATTCTTTAGTGAGGGCTTCCAGCAAAGGGTTTGTGCTTTTCAGAGAGGAAGGAAAAAAATGTCTTTCTCTTTTCCCCCCCCATGTAACAGAGACAAATTCTGAATAGAATAGTTCACAAACATGTGAGTCATTCATTGACCTATAATACACAATGATCTAAAGGCCAATTCATTCACTGCAGCAAATTAATTCCTTTTAATATAGAGGTTGTGATGGTAATTGTTGCATTTTAATGAATCATATGACTTGCTGGGCATCATTTAGTTTTTGAATAGTAAAACAATGAAGTAGAACATTATAATGTTGTTAATATTATCACCAAATTAAAGTCAAACAGGAGGTCTGAATGAGGAGGCCTGTAAGGCCTGGATTATGATGGTGTTATAAAGAGGAACTTTTTATCCAACCTCTTTTGTTCATTCTGTTCCCGTGATGTCACTGTATGAGCTACAGACCATGATTCTTCCAGCGGTTGTCATGGAGACCCGTGCTCCAGACAGGCATATTTTGTTTGTGTCATACCCTGCTAACTGCAGCATGTTTGCGATGAGTCACAGAATGTGGGTTGGAAGCCTGGAATCAGTCTCTCTCTCTCTTTTGGCAGCTGCAAATTCCTGTCAGAGGGACTGGCTGCCGGGGTCCACCATGAGTAGGAACGCAGAGCTACATTGAAGGCCCTGCTGTTTCACACCTCCATCAGCCCACACCCCACCATAGCTCCTGTACAAGGAGAGCCCAGTGGGGACAAGCCTTTTAGCTGCTAGTTTAATTCGGAAGGTACCAGGTTTGACTCCTAGTGAGTTAGACAATTAGCTGGATTCAGAGGGGAATGGACTTTCCGATCCGGCTGCGTAATATGCACTGGGATATGTACAGCTGAGCTCTGTCTGCAATTTCTCAGATAAATTAACCAGTTTGTGCCCACCTACGGCAAAACATCTCGGGCTGATGAGTGGCATGTAAAATCCATGCCATTCAGAAGTCAGGCAATGGTCACCTCCAACAGGACAGAGCCGAAGCAGCTCTCTTTGACATTAAAGTACGTTGGCATCACCAAAACCTCTAGCAGCAACTTCCTAGATAGTCATCACCCGTCAGCTTTTCAACTGAATTAAGGTACAAATTCCACCAGAGCAGCTCAGAGCCTGCACTTTCTTCATCATGTAGCTCATCCTCTGACTTCCCAAAGTCTTTCCACCACCTACAAGGCACAGGTCTAAAGTTTCCTAATGTTTATTTATTAATGTCACAAGTAGGCTTACATTAACACTGCAATGAAGTTACTGTGAAAATCCCTCATTGGGCACACTCTGCCATCTGTTAGGGTACACTGAGGGAGAATTTAGCACGGCCAATGCATCTAACCAGCGTGTCTTTCAGACTGTGGAAGGAAATCGGAGCACCCGGAGGAAACTCACATAGACAGGTGGAAAATGTGCAGACTCCGCACAGACAGTGACCTAAGCTGCGAATCGAACACGTGCCCATGGCGCTGTGAGACAGCAGTGCTAACCAACTGTGCCACTGTGCCAGGAGTGTAATGGAACTCTAACCATTTGTCTGAATGGTTGTACCTCCACCAGCCTGCCAAAAAGCTTTACATCGACCAGGATAAAGCAGCTGCTTGGTCAAAATCATGGAACCCCCTTCCTAAACAGTGCTGTGGGTGTACCTACACCACTTGGACTGCAGTGGTTCAAATAGGCAGCTCACTACCACTTTCTCAAGGGCAATTAGGGTTAGGCAACAAATGCTGGTTATGGCTGAGAATGAACAGAACATTTGGCAGGGGGTTCCTTTGATGAACCGTAACCTAAGAAAAACGAGTCAAGTTTGTTAAATTAAGTACAAAGAAGGGATTCATAAACTGCAGTCCAAAGATGTGCTGGTTAGGTGGACTGGCCATGATAAATTGCCCCCTAGTGTTAGGGAGACTAGCTAAGGTAATTGTAGTAATGCACACTCGATGGACTGAATGGCCTCCATCTAACCATGTACGATTCTACGATTCGATGATGGGACCTCAAGAAGGACTGAAATGGTTTAAGGAAAAGGTCTACTAACATCATCTGAGAGGAACAAGAAAGTGTGAGTAATTTATTGACTGATTGTCCTATACAAGACACGGTAACCTATATAAACACGGCTTTGCAATAAGTGTCACCCACATCCCAAATTTAAATGCTTTTTTAAATAAACAGACCATGGATTCTTCTGCTGCTCAAATTGTTTGACTTTTTGCTTTTCTTACTCCCTCTCCAGAAGTCACTGATGAATGCTGGGAGTGTGACTCACTACCTTACCCTGGCACACTTGTCAGATGCCAGATACATTGGCAGAGACTGAGAGAACATACTTCCTGATTAGGTAACAGTACACGACTGAGACAGCAATGAAAAGAGGACTTCTCACCCCACATTAAGACATTTATCATCAAGAGAATTTTCTCACGCTTATTGGAAAATGATGGAAGATGATTTGTGTCACTCACATTGCATCTCCTAAAGGCTTTTCTTGTAATGAATTACTGAAAGCATTGTAATCTGAGCAAACACTGTTGTCATAAAGTCATAGAATCCTTACAGTGCAGAAGGAGGCCATTCAGCCCATCAAGTCTGGACCGAAACTCTGACAGAGAATTTCACCCAGGCCCGATCCCTGTAACCCTGTGTATTTAGTTTAAAGTTTATTTATTAGTGTCACAATACTACAATTAACACTACAATTAAGATACTGTGAAAATTCTCTAGTCCCCACACTCTGGTGCCTACTCAGGTACACTGAGGGAGAAATTAGCATGGTCAGTGCACCTAACCAGCATATCTTTCGGTCTGTGGGAGGAAACTGGAGCACCAAAGACTGTTGCATAAGATAAAGACACACGGTGTTACAGGTAATGTATTAGCGTGGATAGAGGATTGGTTAACTAACAGAAAGCAAAGAGTGGGGGTAAATGGGTGTTTTTCTGATTGGCGATCAGTGACTAGCAGTGTGCCTCAGGGATCAGTGTTGGGACCGCAATTGTTTACGATTTACATAAATGATTTGGAGTTGGGGACCAAGTGTAGAGTGTCAAAGTTCACAGATGACACTAAGATGAGTGGCAGACGAAAGTGTGCAGAGAGTGCTGAAAGCCTACAAAGGGATATAAATAGTCTAAGTGAGTGTGCGAGGGTCTGACAGATGGAGTACAATGTTGGTAAATGTGAGGTAATCTATTTTGTAGGAATAACAGCAAAATGGACTATTATTTAAATGGTAAAAAATTGCAGCATACTGCTGTGTAGAGGGACCTGGGTGTCCTTGTGCAAGAAACACAAGGAGTTGGTTTGTAGGTACAGCAGGTAATTAAGAAGGCAAATGGAATTTTGTCCTTCATTGCTAGAGGGATGGAGTTTAAAAACAGCGAGGTTATGTTGCAGCTGTATAAGGTGCTGGTGAGATCACACCTGTTTTGTACAGTTTTGGTTTCCTTACTTGAGAAAGGATATACTGGCACTGGAGGGGGTGCAGAGGAGATTCACTTGGTTGATTCCGGAGTTGAGAGGATTGACTTATGAGGAAAGACTGAGTAGACTGGCGCTGTGCTCATTGGAATTCAGAAGAATTCATAATCATGTAGAAACATATGAGATTATGAAGGGAATAGATAAGATAGGAGCAGGGAGCTTGTTTCCACTGGCAGGTGAAACTAGAACTAGGGCACATGGCCTCAAAATAAGAGGGAGCAGATTTAGGACTGAGTTAAGAAGGAACTTCTTCACCCAAAGGGTTGTGAATCTGTGGAATTCCCTGCCCAGTGAAGCAGTTGAGGCTACCTCACTGAATGTTTTTAAGGCAAGGATAGATACATTTTTGAATAGTAAAGGAATTAAGGGTTATGGTGAGCAGGCGGGTAAGTGGAACTGAGCCCACAAAAAGATCAGCCATGATCTTACTGAATGGAGGATAAGGCTCGAGGGGCCAGATGGCCGACTCCTGCTCCTAGTTTTTATGTTCACCTGGAGGAAACCCATGCAGACATGGGGAGAACGTGCAGACTCCGTACAGACAGTGACCCAAGCTGGGATTTGAACTTGGGTCCCTGGTGCTGTGAGGCAACAGTGCTAACTGCTGGCAGTGTTTACCCCACTAACGCCCCTAACCTGTGCATCATTGGACCATGGGAGGAAACCAGAGTACCTGGAGAAAACCCACAGACAATGTGCAGACTCCACACAGACGGTCACCGAAGGCCGGAATCGAAACTGGCTCCATGGCACTATGAGGCAGCAGTGCCAACCACTGTGCCACCATGACACTCATTGCCACCATAAGACCCATGTCACAAAGAGCCTTGAGGTGAATGACCAGATAATGTATGGTGGATGAAGAGATATTGACCAGGAGGACACTGAGAGAACCTTCTACTGCTCTTCGGATAGGGTTTTGTAATCCTTACCGATACAACTCACGAGAATAAGGTCTTGGTTTCTTGAATCAGTTGAAGGATGGCATCTCTGACAATGTAGCCATCCTTAAAAATTGCACTGAAGTGTCAGCCTACAGCACTGCTACAAAAATGCGTGTAAATACTGTCATCACTTCAGCTGGGATTTAGTGTAAGGCCCAGAGAGACGTGAGCTCTCCCAGACATCTTCAATGGAACAAACCAGTGCTTTGAGAATCAGTGCAGATTATCATAACGGACAGCGTTTGCTTATGTTGCTGTATTATTTGGTACGTGTGATTTATTTTTGGGGTGGGGAGAGGGATGGTGTGAATATTCTGCCTGTGTGGTCCTGTGTACATAACCGTCCAAGCCATTTCCTCCATGCTCTCATTGGTAAATACTTCTCTTTCCATTTCCTTGTTTCCGCTTGCCTCCAGCTGATCCACAAATGGCTGTGCCATATGTTACCCAATTCCATGGCAACCAGCAACGTCAGAGAATAGTTCTTTTGCACCCATGTATTTTTAAGCTTAATCAGCTACATGCAACTGCGGAAATGTGGGACTGGATAATGTGCTTCGAATACTGGACTGTCTGCAGTGACATGACTTCCAGGGCAATGATGTCAGGTCGCATTCCCAATGCCAACACGCCAGGGGGCAATAATAATGGCGGGCGGGGCAGCCCACCATACTCAAATTGTCAATTAATGGGTACTCAATCTCATTAAGTTTTCTTTATTGTTGTCACAAGTAGGCTTGCATTAACACTGCAATGAAATTACTGAAAGAATCCCCTAGTTGCCACACTCCAGCGCCTGTCCGGATACACCGAGGGAGAATTTAGCACAGCCGTGCACCTAAGCAGCACGTCTTTTGGACTTTTAGCAGTCCAATCGACTGTAATATTATGTGCTGAACACAATAATACTTACAGAGTGTAGGGAGATTTGAATTTTCCCCATGTTTGCCAGGCAGGGCAATGCTGTGGTTAGATTCAGTGTTCGACTTCAGCAGTCCATCCTGCTGTGCGCCATGTACGAAACTAGAACAAGGGCATAGCCTCAAAAAGAAGGGGGAGCATATTTAGGATTGAGTTGAGTAGGAACTTCTTCGCCCAAAGGGATGCGAATCTGTGGAATTCCCTGCCCAGTGAAGCAGTTGAGGCTACCTCATTGAATGATTTTAAGGCGAGGATTGAAACATTTTTGAACAATAAAGGAAGTAAGGGTAATGGTGAACGGGCGGGTAAGTGGAGCTGAGTCCACGAAAAGATCACCCGTAATCTTATTGCACATGGAACAGGCTGGAGGGGCCAGATTGACTACTCCTGCTCCTAGTTCTTATGTTCTGATCTTCTTATGTCGCTATTCCTGGATGGTGTGTATTCAGTGTCATCTGTAGACATTTCAATTCTGAAAGTTGAGCACTGATTTGCACTCCTAATGCCTCACGTGCACTACAGCCTTTCTCTTGAGATCAGCATGGAGATAGTTGTTTTCCTAGGAGACTCATCCTCCAGTGAGGAGGACGAGGAGGAAGAAGAGGAGAGGGAGAGGCTAGATGGTCAGTGTAAGGAGGCATGAGTTGCCTATCCTGCACAGAGGATATGGTGGCACAGTGGTTAGCACTGCTGCTTCACTGCGCCAGGGACCTGGGTTCGATTCCTGGCTTGGGTCACAGACTGTGTGGAGTTTGCACGTTCTCCCCATGTCCGCGTGGGTTTCCTCCAGGTGCTCTGGTTCCCTCTCACAGTCCAAAAGACATGCTGGTTAGGGGCATTGGCAATGCTAAATTCTCCCTCAGTGTACCCGAATAGGCGCCGGAATGTGGCAACTGTTGGATTTTCATTGTAGTATTTTCATTGCAGTGTTAATGTAAGCCTACTTGTGACCAATAAATAAATTTTAAATAAGCCAGGAGCAAGCAGCTGCTGAGGGGAGAATGCTGTAACCATGGAGGTGTGGAACAAGGCTTTATCCTCCCAGTCGAGTATACAGGGCGAGAATGAATTACCTTCAACTGTCTGAGACATAGTACCGAAGGTGACTCAGACTGCCAAGAGCCATGGTGACCTCTCTATGTGAGATTTGCCTGGGGATGGCCCAGAATCCTTTTGCAACTTGATCCTTTAAGGCCTCATGTGGTGATCTCAGTGGCTTAAAGATCTTTACTGGTGCAATGTTCCAGTAGGTCAGTTTATTGAATTCTCCATGGACTCCTACAGTCAATTTGAATGAGTCGAAGGTTCTCGGCGATGGCAGGTTTCCCTAGAGTTCAGGGAGTGATAGATTGCACACATATCACCATAAAGGCTCCAGCAGATCTGCACATTAACAAACAGAAAGAATTTTCTATATCTAAATGTGACCACTATTGGAGAATTATGCAGCTCCGTGTTAGATACCCTGGCAGCAGCCACAACTCCTACTCCTGATGTGACAGGACCTGTTTACTGGACCTGATGCCCTGGATGAATGGCTGCTGGGTGACAAGGGCTACCCTTTGATGAATTTACTCTTGATGTCGGTGTGGGTTCCAAGGACACAGAGAGCAGTTACAATGACAATCATCGCACAACCAAGGCCATTGTAGAGTAGACAATTGGGTTCCTAAACATCAGTTTCTGAAACCAAAATGCACTTGATTATACTTGTCAATATTTAAGGTTCATTTGTCCTTGTCACTAAACATTACTGGATACAGGGCATTTGGGAAAATTGGTGTGTAGTTAAATGATCAGCCGTTATCTATCTGAGTCGCAGAGCAAGCTAGATGGGCTGAATGGCCTACTCCTGATCCTTTATTCCTTTTTTGTATTGATTCGTAAGATTACTCAGTATTAACCATACTTCCCAATATAATGTCATCTGCAAGTTTTGAAATTGTAATTATTTGTGAAAAAATATACTTTATTCACGACACGGTGGCACAGTGGTTAGTAGCGCCAGAGACCCGGGTTATAGAAACACTACAGTGCAGAAGGAGGCCATTCGGCCCATAGAGCCTGCACCGATGACAATCCCACCCAGGCCCTATCCCATAACCTCATTTATTTACCTGCTGCTTCCCCTGACATTAAGTGGCAATTTAACAAGGCCAATCAAACTAACCCGCACACCTTTGGAGTGTGGGAGAAAACTGGAGCACCCGGAGGAAACCTACACAGACGTGGGGAGAACATGCAGACTCCACACAGACAGCGACCCAAGTCGGGAATCGAACCCAGGTCCCTGGAGCTGTGAGACAGCAGCGCTACCACTTTGCCATCGTGCTGGCCTGTTCCCAGCCTTGGGTCACTGTCTGTTTGGAGGTTGCACATTCTCCCCGTATCTGTGGGTTTCCTCTGGGTGCTCTGATCTTCCTCCCAAAGATGTGGGGGTTAGTTTGATTGGCCATACTAAATTGAATCAAATGTCAGGGAGATTAGCAGGGTAAATATGTGGGCTTACAGGAATAGGGCCTGGGTGGGATTGTGGTCGGTGCAGACTCAATGGGCCAAATGGTTTGCTTCTGCACTGTGGGGATTCTATGATTTTATGGTACATTCAAAGAAGGGGTAGCAGGAGGCTGAAATCTGAAACACCATGACACACATTTCAAAATGGCTATCACAGGGAGGGTGGCAGAAGGGGTGGTGGCGTGGCACTGTTGATCAGGGATAGTGTCATGGCTACAGAGAAAGAGGATGTCGTGGAGGGATTGTCTACAGAATCTCTGTGGGTGGAAGTTAGGAACAGCAAAGGGTCAAAAACTTTGCTGGGTGTAATCTATAGGCCGCCCAATAGTGACAGGGAAGTTGAAGTGCAAATAGGGAAACAGATTCTGGAGAGATGTTTTAATAACAGAGTTGTCGTGATGGGAGACTTCAATTTCCCAAACATCGACTGGAATATCCCTAGGGTAAGGGGTATAGATGGGGAGGAGTTTGTTAGGTGTGTTCAGGAGGGTTTCCTGACGCAGTATGTGGACAAGCCTACGAGGGGAGAGGCTGTACTTGACCTGGTACTGGCGAATGAACCAGGGCAGGTGATGGATCTTTCGGTAGGAGAGCATCTTGGATATGGTGACCATAATTCTATCTCCTTCACAATTGCGTTGGAACGAGATAGGATCAGGCAGGCTAGGAAGGTGTTTGTCTGGGGTAAGGGGAGATACGAAGAAGTCAGGAAGTTACTTGGACAAATAAACTGGAAGGAGGCGTTCTTAGGGAAAAGTACCGAAGGAAGGTGGCAGATATTCAAGGAATGTGTGTCTGGAGCTCTGAATGACAACGTTCCGATGAGACGAGGGGGGTTTGGTGGGTCGAGGGAACCGTGGTGCACAAAGGATGTGTTGAACCTAGTCAGGAAGAAAAGGAAGGTGTACAAGAGGTTCAGGGAATTAGGAGATGTTAAAGATCTTGAGGAGTATAAGGACTGTAGGAGGGAACTTAAAAGGGAAATTAGGAGAGCCAGAAGGGGTCATGAGAAGACCTTGGCGAGTAAGATTAAGGAGAATCCCAAGGCCTTCTATAAATATGTGAAAGGTAAAAGGATAAGAAGGGAAGGGATAGGACCGATAAAAGGTGAGGGGGGAAAGGTTTGTGTGGAACCAGAAGAAATGGCGGAGGTGCTTAACGAGTACTTCGCCTCAGTATTCACGGTGGAAGCCGATCTGGGAGGTTTTGTTATGGATTTGCAGCAGATGGAAAGGATTGAGTACGTGAATATTAAGGAGGAGGATGTGTTGGAACTTTTGAATTCTATCAAGGTAGATAAGTCGCCGGGACCAGATGGGATGTACCCCAGGATACTGTGGGAGGCGAGGGAAGAGATTGCAGAGCCCCTGGCGATGATCTTTGCGTCGTCAATGGAGACGGGAGAGGTTCCAGAGGATTGGAGGATTGCGGATGTAGTTCCTATTTTTAAGAAAGGGAACAGAGATAGCCCGGGAAATTACCGACCGGTGAGTCTGACCTCAGTGGTTGGTAAGCTGATGGAGAGGCTTCTGAGGGACAAGATTTACGAACATTTGGAGAGGTTTGACATGATCAGGAATAGTCAGCATGGATTTGTCAAGGGCAGGTCGTGCCTTACAAGCCTAGTTGAGTTCTTCGATAATGTGACTGAACACATTGACGAAGGAAGTGCCGTGGACGTAGTGTACATGGACTTCAGCAAGGCGTTTGATAAGGTCCCCCATGCAAGACTTCTTGAGAAGGTGAGAGGGCATGGGATCCAAGGGCCTTTGGCCTTGTGGATCCAGAACTGGCTTGCCTGCAGAAGGCAGAGAGTGGTTGTGGATGGGGCTTTTTCTGAATGGAGGTCAGTCACCAGCGGAGTGCCTCAAGGATCTGTTCTGGAACCCTTGTTGTTTGTCATTTTCATAAATGACCTGGATGAGGAAGTGGAGGGATGGGTAAGTAAGTTCGCTGATGACACGAAGGTCGGTGGTGTTGTGGATGATCTGGAAGGATGGCAAAAGTTGCAGCAGGACATAGATAGGATGCAGGACTGGGCGGAGAAGTGGCAGATGGACTTCAACGCGGATAAATGTGTAGTCGTCCATTTTGGCAGAACCAACGGGATGAACGAGTACACTATCAAGGGCAGAAGTCTGAGTAGTGTTGAGGAGCAGAAGGATCTTGGGGTCCGGGTCCACAGGACTCTTAAATCGGCCTCGCAGGTGGAGGAGGTGGTCAAGAAGGCGTATGGTGTACTGGCCTTCATTAATCGAGGGATTGAGTTTAGGAGTCGGGAGGTAATGCTGGAACTTTATAAGACCCTTGTCAGGCCTCATTTGGAGTATTGTGCGCAGTTCTGGTCGCCTCACTATAGGAAAGATGTAGAAGCTATTGAAAGGGTGCAGAGGAGATTTACAAGGATGTTGCCTGGACTGGGAGGCATGCCTTATGAAGTTAGGTTGAGGGAGCTGGGACTCTTTTCCCTGGAGAGACGAAGGTTGAGAGGCGACCTGATAGAAGTTTACAAAATGTTGAGAGGAATAGATAGGGTGGACTCTCAGAGGCTATTTCCCCGGTTTGAAATGGTCGCTACGAGAGGACACAGATTTAAGGTGCGGGGAGGGAGGTTCAGAAGTGATGTTAGGGGTAAGTTTTTCACTCAGAGGGTGGTGAGTGAATGGAATCGGCTGCCGTCAGTGGTGGTGGAGGCGAACTCGCTGGGGTCTTTTAAAAGACTTCTGGATGAGTATATGGGGTTTAATGAGATTGAGGGTTATAGATAGGTCTGTAGGTTGGTAGGTGATGTGGTCGGCGCAACTTGTGGGCCGAAGGGCCTGTTTGTGCTGTAGTGTTCTATGTTCTATGTTCTATGTTCTAACAGTGCAATGATATTCAAGTTTTCTACATCGATCGTGTTACAATCTGAGGTGCTTTAATATTCCAAAGAACATTGCAGACATTCAAAATGACTGTCACAGAAAGTGCTATGGTAGGTAAGAAGAGGCAAGAAAATATTAGATTAGAGAGGGATCTGTGTTGGCTCAGACTTGGTGGAATGAAGGGCCTTTTCCTGGGCTGTACTGTTCTTTGTAAGTTGTCTACATAGAACAAATAGCACATTGAGATACTTCAATACAATTTTGACACATGGAATATTTACAGTATACATTCAATGAGAATCATACAACCCCAGGAGGTTGTTAACAATTATCCTCCCCTCGCTTCACATTGGCTGAAAGGTCTTTGGCAGTGACCTCCCCATTGCGTCTCTGCAGTGGCTGTCCCAAGCTTTAGTGCATTCCTCAGCATGTAGTTCTGGACTTTGGAATGTGCCAGTCTGCAACATTCAGTCAGGGAAGCTCTTTGCACTGGAAGACCGATGAGGTCCTGGCAAACCAAAGAGCGTTTTTCACCGAGTTGATGATCCTCCGGCAACAGCTGATGCTTGTCTTGGTGTGTGTGTTTGGAAACAGCTCAGAGAGCAGAGTCCTGTGTCATAGAACTGCTTGGGATGAACCTTGGCAAAAGCCATCTCATCTCTTTCCAGACCTTCTTTGCAAAGGCACATTCCAGAAGCAGGTGGACAACAGTCTCTTCTCTAAAACTTGCAAGTCCAAAACTGTCCATTGTAAACCATCACTTCTCAGCTTCCAGCAACTCAGCAGACAGTTTTAGCTTCTAACAATGGGGCTGTTGATTTTTTAAGTGCCGGCAGCAATGTCTCTAGGTTGTGATTCTTTGAGTTTGCAAGGGTGGCATTTGCTATGTGGCCTACTTAAGGCCTGCTGTTGTGGTTGTGAAGGTTACCACAAAATTCAAAACAGAAGAATCCAGAGAATGTTTTCATCGCAAATATGCAAAAGTTAAAAATGACACCACAATCAGTCAAACTACAAGAATGTGTGAAGTGCTTGTATGAAGCCAAAGCTGAATTTATTTGAACAATCAATTTTCTTCGGTCTGCGGGATCCTGTGTATGCTTAGCTCTGTTTGCGTCAGTCTATGCAAAGATTTTGTTTTAAGATATTTCTGCCTACGCAACTAACCCTGCTAAGCTTAAACATTGACTGCTAACTTGACTACATGTAGAATCAGAAGGCTAAAAATGAGCTAAAAGTTTACTACATTCCTGAAGGATACACAATGCAGACAAACAAGTTTTTCATAACTGCAACTGTGAGGATTGTTTTTTCTAAGACAGAGACAGACAGTGAAAAACATTTCTAATAATGAGATAACGGTTGAAATATAGTTTGGAATTAGTCTGTATGTTTTTCAGTTTGTTTTCGAGATCTGATCAGTGTTTTCAAGTTTAATACAGGGGCTGGCAGTAGAAGCCAATCTCCAAATTTGCTTTTTCTTTCCGGTTTTGTCACGTTAATCTTTTTTAGTTCTGTTCAATAAAAGAAAACCATTTTAAAACTCATGTCAGTGCTGTTCCTTCATCTATTCAAACAAATGAATGGACCTACCAAGTGTTTTCTTCCTTTGGTGAATAATTCACAATTACGGCATGCTCCTGTACAGTGATGTTTTATTTCATCAGTGCATTTTGATATTGACAATATCCACCTAGTTCCTGAAGTTATTCTTTCATGGGAGGTGTATGTCACTGGCAAGCCAAGCATTTGTTGCCTATCCCTAATTGCCCTTGAATTGAGTGACTTGCTAGGCCATCTCAAGGTCAGTTAAGGGTCAACTACATTCCTGCGGGTTTGGAGTCACATCATAGGAAGAGGCTATTTGGCCCATCGAGTCTGCACTGGATCTCTAAAACAGTGTTCTTACCCAGTCCTGGTCCCCTGGCTTATCCCTGTAACCTTACACATTATTTATTTTCAGATAACTATCCAATTCCCTTTTGAATACCTCGATAGAACCTACCTCCAACACTCGCTCAGGAAGTTTGTTCCACATAAAGTTTATTTATTAGTGTCACAAGTAGGCTTACATCAACGCTGCAATGAGGTTACTGCGAAAATCCCCAAGTCGCCACATTCCAGTGCTTGTTTGGGTGCATGGAGGGAGAATTTAGCATGGCCAATGAATGTAACCCGCATGTGTTTTGGACTGTGGGGGGAAACTGTAGCACGCGGAGGAAACCCATGCAGGCACGGAGAGAATGTGCAGACTCCGTATGGTCACTCTAGCTGGGAATCAAAACCGGACCCTGGTGCTGTGAGGCAGCAGTGTTAACCAGACCAGACCATGTAAGGATGCTTGATTTCCTTTCCTAAAAGGCATTTGTGAACCAAATCAGTTTTTACAATTAATGATAGTTTAATGCCAGCTTTATATTCCAGATTTATTGATTGAATGTTAATTGCACCAGTTGACAGGGTGGGATTTGAACATTAGCCTGGGCCTCTGGATTTCTAGTCCAGTGACATTACAACGACATCAATGCATCTCAAAATTTTCTGCTTTAATGCAGATCAAACACTATGGGGTTGGAAGAATATTTTGACCAGGCATCTGCCAAATTTGATTTGATTTATTATTGTCATATGTATTGGTATCCAGTGAAATGTATTGTTTCTTGCACACGATACAGACAAAGCATACTGCTCATAGAGTATACACAAGGGAGAAGGAAAGGAAGTCTAGAATATAGTATTAGAGTTAAAGAAAGATCAACTTGATGTAAGGTAAGTCCATTCAAGAGTCTGGTGGCAGCAAGGAAGAAGCTATTCTTGAGTCAGTTGGCTCGAGATCTCAGACTTTTATATATTTTTTCCTGACGGAAGACGATCGAAGAGAGTATGTCTGAGCTGCAGGGGGTCCTTGATTATGTTGGCTGCTTTTCTAAGGCAGAGTCAATGGATTGGAGGTTGGTCTGCGTGATGGACTGGGTTTCATTCACACAGTTTGTAGTTTCTTGTGATTGTGTTCACAGCAGGGGCCGTATCAAGCTGTGATACATCCTAAAAAGATGCTTTCTATGGTGCATCTATAAAAATTGGTGAGAGCCATAGCGGACATGTTACATTTCCTATGGCTCTTGCGAAAGTAGAGGCATTGGTGAGCTTTTGGTCATGGTGGACATAGGAGATGAAGGAAACCCTGCAGGAACCACAAATATGAAATGGTGGCAAAAAGTAAAGGCAGATTTTATAAACAGCAGCAAGATAACACGAAGAATGAACTCAATTTATTTCAATTGTTGAACCCATTGGGCCAATGACAAATTGACAAAATGTTTTCAAAATTGTTGTCAGGAGAAACAACCACTACCAGCATATAAAAATTAAAGTTTAAAAAGTTGAAACAAGTCGATGTTCGGAAGAGGAAGATTATTTTTTTCCCTATTTGGATTTCCCTCCACAACAATAACTGACTGACTGTTTCCATGGTGACGACGCAAAGGCGCAACGGGCGGTGGCGGTATTCGCGCGTGCGCATTGGAAGGGAGGGCGATTTCACCCTGCCAAGCCAGGCGAGGGGAGAGACGCGTGCGCAGTAGAGGGGAACCCGGCGTCTGAGGCGGCCGCAGCCAAGGGGAGGCTGGCGGGGATTTGACGCGCGCGCTGTAGGATAGGACGGTGGGCACAGGGCGTCCAACGCGTGCGCAGTAGCGGAGAGAGGGATGTCAGAAGTGAGACGGACGATTCACGCGTGCGCAGTGGGGACAGAGGCGGATGTCAGACTGGAGCCCGGGATGTTTGACGCGTGCGCAATAGGAGAGTGCCGGACTGCAAATGAGCCGGGCGTCTGACGCCTGCGCAGTACGAGAGTCGGACGTCTGACGCGTGCAAAGTAGGAGGGAGCCTGACGTCAAGTCTGACGCGTGCGCGGCAGAAGTGAGTCGGACGTCTGCAGGGCAGGCGAACCGACAATCTGGCGCGTGCGCAGCAGGGCGGACCTGGATTTCTGAAGCGGACGCCTTTCAAGATGTGCCGACCGACGCGTGCGCAGTGGAACGGAGCCGGGCATCCGACGCGTGCGCAATAGAGGGGGGAGTCGGGCTGAAGCACTCGAAGAAAGGCGGGCATCTGAGGCATGCGTAGTGTAGGATGAGGGGGAGGGGCGTTTCTAACGGCCGCGGCGGTGCCGCCTGTCAGTGACAGAGAGGCGGGCAGCAGTTGGTGGCCGGGGAGGGAAAGCAGCAGCAGTAGTAGCAGAAGGAGGTGGTGGTCGCACACAAAAGGCCAGCAAGCCAGCTAGCTTTGACAGCAGCGGCTGAGCCATCATGACACGTTCCTCTTTAAAAAGATTGCTGACTGACTGAAGGGGGGATTGCTCCGGACCGAGCCGGCCATTTTATTGTGTTGTGAGGTAAACTCCCATTCATTGGGAGCGCCCGGGGTGGGGGGAGGCTGTAGGCCGCGCCTGAGGGAGGCGGCCACCGAGCTCGATTAATGCAGCCTTCAGACAGACTGGGCTGAAGTGCGGCGGCGGTGGAGTAAGAGAACCACCCTCTGCGGAGAAGGAAGATCACCCGTTGGATATTTATTCTCTCGGAAAATTCAGCTGTTTATATATATATATATATGGAGATGGTGGATGTGGATTTCAGTGGCTGCGGAGCATCTGGAGATAGCAGCAGCAGCAGTAGAAAGATGCTGGAGCTGTCTGACTCTGACTGCGCTGAGATTGTACCTCTGGAGCTGTACGATTCATCCAGGGCCAAAATAGCCGCCAATCTGGCGTGGATCTTTTCCAAAGCATATGGAATAGGTAAAATGGGCATTTTCTAAACGTTGATGACTTCGATGTATTTGAAAAAAAATGTATAACGTCTAGAGTCTCTTCAGGGACCTATCCAGCCCTCTGCCTGTAGCCATGGACAAATGAATTGGGGCGGGGGAAAACCAGGTTTGAGGGTTTGGCGAGACACGATTTTTGTGTGTGCATACATTTGCAGTGACATAGGCATTTGGCTATCGTCGTTAAACAAAAAAGAACGCACGACGTGAAGGAGGACTGTAAATGGGATATTTCAAAGCAGCAGAAAGTATGAATGGATCCCTCAGCATTTAAAACAGCACCAGGATTTGGGGATTAGCATCAGAGCTGTGCTATCCATGTGAATAGATTTTTGATTTAAGGGAAGCTATTGAGTTGGAACGTTTGACTATAGTACTTGGCAAGCCTTCCAGTGGAATTCATATCTTCAGTAATCAGACTTCCTTTAAACACTTTGTTTTGCTACCTGTTCCATACTGGTGCAGCTCAAGGTCACATAGGTGTATTATAAAAGGGAAATATTCAGTGTCTGGAAAGAGATGTGAAACATAGGTGAGCAAAGGCATTTGCCAACTTCAGTTTCGACATGAGGAACGGTTTAAAAAATGTGAAATGTTGAGATGATTTATGCCATTAGGCAGCAGAGAAATGTAGAACTATTGAGGCGATGGAAAGGCTGACTTTCTTTTCAAATGGGGAAGCATGCACGTATAAACACAGCTAGATTTTTATACAGGGGAAGAACAACTATGGAAGTGTTATTATGGTACTGGACTTTCAAACCCAGAGAGATAATAGTTCACATTCCACTGTAGTGAGTTACATGGAATTTATAACAGAAATATTAACTGATTTAAGTCTGTTTTATACTCTACAAGCCACTGGAAAATTAAGATCCTGTGAACTTTTGCCCTTCTGTTTAAAGGAGGCTTCTGTCATGCTTCCTTGACTTTAACCATTTCAGCATATCTTTTGATTCTTTTCCCCATCAGAACTTGTCTAGCTTCCTCTTAAGTATAGCTTTGTAATTTGCCTGAACAACTTGCAACAAAACAATCAAGGTTGCTTCATAGGTGTATTGTCCAATAAGATTTGGTAGTTGGGCAGTTAAGATGGGTCTTAAAGTGTACCTAAAGGAAGAAGGAGTAGTGGATAATGAGAGAATTTCAGAGCCTTGGGCTTGGATAGTGCTGGAGCAATTAAAATTGCACAAGAGCAGGAGGCCAGAATTGGGAGAGTGTAGTGATCTTGGAAGGCTGTAAGGCTGGCGAGATTGCAAAGATCGGGAGAGAAGAGGCATTTGAAAAGAAAGTTGAAAGTTTTATAATTGAGTTGCTTAACCAGGAGCAAATGTAGGTCAGCAAACACAAGACGATGACTGGCTGTAACTCAAAGTTTTGCTGAAGTCTTCTTGGGCAGTCCCTCAGGATTGAGGGTGACTTGCCCCCCTCCAACTGAACCTTGAATGAATTCAATAACCAAGCCTCCTTGGTTTTCTGGGGAAGAAAATTTCACAAACTAATAATACTCCATGGAAATAAATTCTAATTTACTCTCATCTGAAAAGGGAGACCTCTTGTTTTGGAACTGTGTCCCCTAGTTTTTGTCTCTCCCGGTATCCTCCTATTAGTTCCCCTCAGGATCTTTTGTGTTTCAGTAAGATTGGCTCTAATTCTTTTAAATTCCAATGAATATAGGTCCAATCTGTTTGACTTTCTTTCATATGATGAGCCCTTTTATCCCCAGGAATGAATCTTGTGAACCTGCTCTATCCTGCTCCTAATGCAATTATTCCCTTTTTCAAAATAAGATGACCAAACATTGTATTCCAGATGTGGTCTCACTAAGGACCTGTACGTTGCAGATATGTATATACACGCACCTATACAAATGACATGTCCTGCCAGTGGAACTGGTTTTGATTGATTAGCGCCTTGACATTGGTCATGTTGACTTGGGAGAGGATGTTGTTGTTGGACAATCTTTCTTGTTACCATATGTAGAGGATCTTACAAAGACACCTCTGGTGGTACTTCTCCAGTGTTTTGATGTGCCTGCTGTATAGGCTGTCCAAGTCTCTGAAGTGTATAAGAATGAGGGGATCACTGCACCCTGGGTAAACCATGAACTCTTTCTGATACTTCCACTATCAAATCTATAAAGTTGATCAACTTTTTTTGTTTGGAATCTAGTGCTAACTAGATTTTTTTTCTAGTTTTTGTTTCTGGATGTTTTCCTATTACATTGCTTGGTACATTTTCATTCTTCTTCCTGCCACAAATCTCAAGTTTATTAATGTATGGTTTCCTGGATTTGTTCTAGCTCCCATTTTAACGTAGGAATAGCATTTGCTATCTCCACATCCACCAGCACTCCATTGTTATCCATTAGTATGTACAAGTGCAGAAGTTGTGAAGTGGAATTCAATTAAGCTGATAATTTGTGCGCTGACAACAGGAGTGAAATGGCTGCAAAACTGTCAATTTATTGTTAAAATCCGGTAATGTTTTGTAAATGCCTTTCTGGGAAGGAAACCAGCTATGTGATTTCAGTCCCATACACTCTAACTGTTTATGCCTTCAGGGTAATTAGGGTGGATAATAATTACTGCCTTTGTCAGTGTCACCCACATTCTTGAGAACAAATAAACATCAACCACTCCTGGTTTCCTGGATCCCTTTAAAAATCTTTTAGGGTCATTGCAATATTGGTGTTTTACTTGAGTAAAGGGTCAAGTAAATGTGAACACTTTGGACTTGCAGGATAAGTTAACTTAGAAAGGAACCCATTGTGGTATTACATTTACTGAAAGAATTCTTGTTAGTGTTAGGCTTTGAAAGATCTATGAAACAACAGTTCACATTTCTATTTCTGCACCAGAAATGTTAATTTCTCCAATCTGCTGTGTACAGTATTTAACACAAGATAATCTGGGTGTAAGCAGTACCTGTTGGGTTGTTTTTTGAAACTACTTCCATTTGTATTGTCAACAAAAAAAATTGGCAAAGCAAAACAATTTCTAAATTCTCTGGATACAAAAATACATGTTCCAACTAAAATAAAAAAAAGTATGAAATATAACAAAAACAGTCCTCAAATAGTTGCATCAATCTTTGCTTCCATCATTACACTGGCTGGATCATGCATTGTGACTGAGAGAATAATGTTTAACCACTGTACCTTGTTAATTCTGCAGCCTTAGAAGCTTGTAAGGCATTGTTGGTCGCTTCCCTTGTGGAATCCATTCTGTCCCATCTTATTTCCTCCCCATCCGTACTTGGCTTAACCCTCTTACTGTGACTCATTTGCTTTACCCAACAATATCTCTGAAATTGGCAGCTTGTTGGGCAAAGTTGAAATTCAAATGAACTTGAGATATGAATCTATGTTAAGTTGCTAGCATGAACCCAGACCATTATTTCTACAATTTTTTATTCCAGTTGTTTCCCTCCAATAATGAAGCAGAATATTTTGTCTAAGTCTGACATGGATTTTGCTAACACACCTGACTTTACAGCAGGGCTGTCGCAGAATGACTGTTTATCCCCTTCCTAGGTCAGAATCATTAACCAATTATTAGCACTTCTACAACCGCTCTCCTTCAGATTGGTAATAGAAATAAATTCTTCAATAATGGCTTAGATCCAATGTAATGGTGTTAGATGAATTATAAATTATTTAACATTCATTTATGTGATGGAGATTTATTTTGTACAGTGGAATACAGTAAGTGGATTTTTTTATGGTAAATCTGTTCTGGATAAACTATTCACATACTTGTTTAGCAAACAAGTTGTTTCAGTGATTGCAGAATCATTGACAGTTTTCACTTTGCAGATTGTTTAGCTCGTAATAATCTAAAACTTGATGTGGGAATTTATGCTTTAAAATAGGTTTTTCAAAAGTAAATGTTAAAAAAAAGCTCTAAAGCAACACAATGTGTCAGCTGTAACTCAGCGGGCAACATTTTTGCCTTTATCAGAAGGCAGTGTCTTATGTCCTGTGCAAAAGACCCAAGCAAATACTCCAGACTAACTCTCTAGTGCAGTATGGAAGTGCTGTCTTTCAGGTGAGGCATTAAATTGCATATTCACTCCCATGATGATATTTTGAAAAAAGTGTAGGTGAAATCTCCTTGGTGTCTAATCAATATTGGCCCCTTATCCAACACTTAAACTAAAAGATTAATTGGTCAATATCACATTTTGGACATTTAAACTAAAAGATTATCTGCTCAATATCACATTTTGAACAATGGGACCCTAATATGCTCAAATGGGATGTTGCATTTCTTGCATCAAAACATTAAATACACTGCAAATACTTCATAGGCTGTAAAGTGCTTTGAGATATCTTGAGTTAATGAAAGACACTGTATAAAAACAAGTGTTCTTCTATTTGTAGTATTGTCAGAAATGTATCCGTCAGGGAATGTTACATTTTCTGTGCTGTGCCAAATTGTCTTCGGTAGGAGAAGAAATGAGAAGAACAAAGAGGAACTTGCATTTCTGTTGAGCTTTACGACATTGGGACAACTCAAAATGCATTACAGCCAATGGCGTATGCTTGAAGTTTGGGTATGATGCAAATGCATCAGCTAGTATGTGCACAGTATGATTCCTCTAATAGCAATGCAATAATTGTCAGATTTGTTTGTCTGTTAGATATTGGCTGAGGATAAGTATTGGGCAGGATACTGGAAGGAATTCTCCTGAAGTCTGAAAACATGTACCAACAGACTTGAGAACAGTTTCTTCCCTGCTGTCATCAGACTTTTGAACGGTCATATCATGTATTAAACTGATCTTTTTCTTCACCCTGCTTGTAGCCGCAACACTATATTCTGCACCTTTTCCTTTTCCCTGATGTACATCATGAGCAGTGTTTTGCCTGTATGGCATGCAGAAACAGTTGTTCCACTGTAATCCGATGTGTATGTCCCAATTTTTATTTGACTTACTGTAAAAGTTGAATGACGAGATTGGCTTCTTAATTTTATTATTGTCACATGTATTAGGATACCGTGAAAAGTATTGTTTCTTGTGTGCTCTCCAGACAAAACATACATGAACTACATAGGCAAAAAGGATAAAGTATGAAGCTTTTGAATAATCTTCTTTCATATCCTTTTTGTCACAAAAGCATCTTTTTCCCACTGTAATATTGTCTACCCCTGCCTGTAGTGCTGTTAAAACCCCCCTGTACGCCTTTGACTTCCAGACTCTGCAAGTCCCATCCTTTACTGTCTAAACTCCAACTGGCCCGAAGCTCTGCTGCTTGTATCTTATCGTTATAGAGTGGAGGAGTTGAAGAGCACTTGAGTGTTGGGAATAAATGTACACTTGATATGGACATGGTCAATTGCTTGAGTATTCTTTTATTTAGGGGTTTGGTGAGTGGTAAGTTAGAAACAATTAGACATTATTGTATTTGGCTGTTAACTTCATTGAATTTAAGTTGATGACAATCTGAAATCAAATCCGAATGAAACATTTGACTCTTTTTCTTTTGTGAGTAAGGTTCCAGTGATGTAATTTTGTTTAAATTATTTATGCTGTATCTGTTGGGAGAAGCAAGGGGATTGTCGTGGAAAGATAAATCAGTGATCCTGTCACAGTTCATTGCTTGAATTTTAGTGCCAGCACCCACTGTACCACTTGACTTTGTGTCATTACCAGATGTAATTCTCCAGTGCCCTGTCAAATGGCGACCTTTATAATTTGAAATTACTAATGTAACATAACACTTAATCATAGCAAATATTACATACACTGGTTACATTATTTTATTAGGATAACAGGAACTGTTCTAATCTGCTTGGATCTTGTCAAATATAAACATTTCTACTGGTATCAGACAACAACAATAAACACTCCAAAAATCTTTGAATTTTCCAAATGCATTTATGGGATGTGGGTGATGCTGGTTAGGCCAGAATTTATTGCCTATCCCTAGTTGGCTTTGGTGGTGATGAGCTGCATTCTTGAACCGCTGCAGTCCCTGAGCTGTAGGGATACCCACAGTGTTGTTAGGGAGGGAGTCCCAGGATTTTGACCCAGTAACAGTGAAGGAATGGTGATGTATTCACCGTGTCTTGGAGGGGAACCTTCAGATGGTGGTCCCACAAATCTGCTACCCTTGTTCTTCTAACTGGTAGTAGTCATGGGTTTGGAAGGTGCAGCCGAAGGAACCTTGGTGAGTTCCTGCAGTGTACGTTGTAGACGGTACACATGGCTGCCACTGTTCGGTGGTGGAGGAAGTGAATGTTTGTGGAAGGGTTAGCAGTCAAGTGGGCTGCTTTGTCCTGATTGGTGTCATGCTTCTTTTGAGTGTTGTTGGAGCTGCACTCATTCAGGCAAGTGGAGAGTACTCCATTGCATTCCTGCACTTTGCCTTGTAGATGGCAGTTAGCCTTTGGGGAGTCAGGAGATGAGTTACTCACCACAGGATTTCTAGTCTCTGACCTGCTCTTGTAGCCACAGTATTTATATGGCTAGTCCAGCTCAGTTTCTGGTCAATAGTAATCCCCATGATGTTGATAGTCGGGGCTTCAGTGACTGTAATGTCATGGGGTGATGTTAGATCCTCTCTTATTGGAGATGGCTATTGCCTGGCACATTTTGTGGGACAAATGTTACTTGCCCACCATCAGCCCAAGCCTGCCTATTGTCCAGGTCTTGCTGCATTTGGACATGAACTGCTTTAGTTTCTGAGGAGACTGAATGATACTGAACATTGTACAGTCATCAATGAACATTTCCACTTCTGACCTTATGGTGGAAGGAAGGTCGTTGGGCCTAGGACATCTGCTTGTACATCCCACCTGCGTTAACGGCTGAATCTCCTCTCTTTCCTGTGAAGTATTTTGAATATGTTTAGAGGAAGTTCACAAGTATCTCCACTTTTCAGTTTTAAAAATGTATTCTAGAACAGTTTCAGTAAAATTGTAACTCATGAACAAGATGCATAGCCATGACATTATTCTTAATATTGTAATCATGTTTATTTCTACAGTTTAAAGGTAACACTTGGTCAGTTTTTGAATTCAAGTTTAAAATACACACCCCAACAACTGAGATCAAAAGGTTGCTCAGGAGCAATAGTTTGTATTGACACTCTGGCTTTAGTGTAAAAAATTGCCCAAGACACACTGAAAGCTTTATCTTGACAACAGGATTAAAAACAAAATATAAGCAAAGGTCATTTAATGTTCGGTCATAGTTATGGATTTTTTTGAGTAGAAGACATTGAAGAAGTGTAAGAATTCAGGGAGGGAAGTCTAGCGTGCAGGGACCAAGCAGTTGAAGGCATAGTCACCAGTGAGAACAAATAAAATCTAAGCTTGTTCTGAATGGAGAATGGGGAAGGTCTGACCAGTCTCCTGTCCGCTTTCTCAGCAACCAATCTGATGAAGTCAAAGTAATGCATGTAACAACTGGTTAAAAATGTAACAAATTGTGTTTTATCTGATAAATTCATGCCAGAATTCTAAACTTTGAATGCAAATGTGAAGCTTCGCACGAAATGGTCCTAGATGTTTACTAAGTAGATATGCACGTGACGTATGGTGATGAAGGCGTTTTCCATTAACAATAATGCAAGTGGCTAAAATAGTAGTCACACCTATGCCTTGTCAGCAATTTCTACTGCACCACTCTGAATGATTTGTGCAGTGTCAATCTATTTTCTAATTGATATTGGCTGACAGCATAAAGTTAACCCTAATAGGACATCAACTGACAATGTTACTAAGTTCAATGGATGAACAGGGTGAACAATGTTATGTTGGACCTGTGCTTTGATTTATTATTGTCACATGTTTTGGGTTACAGTGAAAAATGTTGTTTCTTGTGTGCTGGACAGAAAAATACTGTACATAGAGAAGGGAAGGAGAGAGTGCAGAATGTAGTGTTACAGTCATAGCTAGGGTATAGAGAAAGATCAGCTGAATGCAGGGTATATTCATTCAAAAGTCTGATGGCAGCAGGGAAGAAATTGTTCTTGAGTTGGTTGGTACGTGATTTCAGACTTTTGTATCTCCTTCCTGTTGGAAGAAGTTAGAAGAGGGTACGTTTGAGGTGTGTAAGGTCCTTGATTATGCTGGCTGCTTTTCGAAGATGGTGGGAAGTGTAGACAGTCAATGCATGCTGGTTTTTATTATGGACTGGGCTTTGTTCACAATCCTTTGTAGTTACTGATGATCTTGGACAAAGCAGGAGCCTTTACTAAGCTGCGAGACAGCCAGAAAGGATGCTTTCTATGGTGCATCTATAAAAGTTAGAGTCGTAGTGGACGTGCCAAATTTCCTTAGCCTCCTGAGGAAGTAGAGCGTTGCTAGGGTTTCTTAACACAGTAAGAAGTCTCACAACACTGGGTTAAACTCCAACAAGTTTATTTGGTAGTAAATGCCACTACTACCAAACCAACTACTACTAAACATTTACTACCAAATAAAGCTGTTGGACTTTAACCTGGTATTGTGAGACTTCTTACTGTGTTTATCCCAGTCCAACGCTGGCATCTTCACATCAGGGTTTCTTAATTACAGTGTCAGTGTTGAGAGACCAGGACAGACTTTTTTGGTGATCTGGACACCTAGAAACTTGAAGCTCTCAACCATTTCCACTTCATCCCCATTGATGTAGACATGGGCATTTTCTCAATTACATTTCCTGAAGTTGATGGCGACCTCCTTCAGTTTGCTGACATTGAGGGAAAGATTATCATTGCACCAGTTCATCTCATTCCTGTACTCTATCTCATTGTTGTTTAAGTTCTGACCCACGATGGTGGTGACATCAGCAAACTTGAAAATCGTGTTGGAGGGAATTTGGCCACGCAGTCATAGGGGTATAAGAAGAATAGTAAGGGGCTGAAGACACAGCCTTTTGGGGCATTGGTATTGAGAATAAACATGAAGGGAGTGTTGTTAATATCTTACTGATTACGGTCTGTGGGTTAGGAAGCCTAGGACCCAGTCACAGAGGGAGGAGCTGAGCCCTAGGCCATGGAGTTTGGAGATGAGTTTTGTCGGAAAGTTGTGTTGGAGGTTGAGCTGTAGTCATAATGGTGTTGAGGACGCCGATAGTGGGAGGCACTCTTCTGAGGTTAGGTTATGGCACATTGCTCATGATTAAAATCAGGACAAGTTTTTGTTATTTTAAAAATCATGGTTCCTCACTCTTCCTTCAAACCCTCCCACTTTCCCTGCTGAACCCTGTAGCTCTAAGGTTAGTAGTGATGATTACCAACACCATGACTGGGATTGTTTGCTAATGTCCAAACCACATATTAAACCAAGGATTTTCCTAGTCTGCGTTTCAATTGCTGAGTCTTGAAGGTATTTCAATGATGACAGCTGTTTTCTCAGTTACTGCAAGTTTCAGATGCTTGAAATGATTTACTCTCACCATTGTCTTGAGTGATTTCTGAGGAAGGAACTGTAGGCACTGTTGCTAAGTTTGGAGTTGATACAAAGATATGTTGAGGGACAGGTAGTATTGAGGAAGCAAGGGGGCTGCAGAAGGACTTGGACAGGCTAGGAGAGTGGACAAAGAAGTGACAGGTGGAATACAATGTGGAAAAGTGTGAAGTTGTGCACTTTGGAAGGAGGAATGGAGCCATAGACTATTTTTTAAATAGGAAAATGCTTAGGAAATCAGAAACACAAAGGGACGTGGAAGTCATTGTTCAAGATTCTTTTAAGATTAATGTGCAGGTTCACTCGGCAGTTAGGCAGCTGCAATGTTAGCATTCAGAATGTTTTCACTAGTAGGAAAAAGTACAACCTCAGGCTAAAGGGACAATCCTTTAAAACAGAAATAAGGAGGAATGTCTTCAGCCAGAGAGTGGTGAATCTTTGGAACTCTTTGCCGCAAAAAGATGTGGAGGCCAGGTCATTGAGTATCTTTAAGACAGATAGCTTCATGATTAACAAGGGGATGAAGGATTACGGGGAAAAAGGCAGGAGAGTGGAGGTAAGAAAAATATCAGCCATGATTGAATGGCAGAGCAGACTCAATGGGCCGAGTGGCCTAATTCTGCTTCTATGTCTTATGGCTGTATTAAGTTAGGAGCTGAAGTCTGTTTGCCATAGTTTTGCTATTTGCATCATAAATTATGTACCAGATATGAACAATTAGAGAAGCAATCACTCCTACCCAAGTGTTTTTGTATTACATCTACTTGCATGAAAAAATATTTAGACCCCTTTTATATGTGTATGCATGATCTACAAGTATATTTCAGGAGGATCTCCATTTCTGTGGATCAAGCATAAAGAAATATTTGGCTGTCTGAACAAGTGAACTTTTAGATCTGTTAACTCTATTACCTTTAATCATCTATTGTGATAAAAGAAGAGTTTTCAGTGCTTTTTAGAATTTGTTTTTATTGCTAAGGTTAGCAGCATGATTTGGGCGTATGTTGGCAAACATGTTCCACCTTATAGCACTTTTTACTAGAAAAAGGAAAGTGACATCAGTAGCAGTGAAGCCACTGATGTACTGTAGCTAATATGTATGCATGCTCTTCTAATGAGGAAATTCAAAATAGACAATAGCTTTCACCTTTCTCATTTTCTGCCATGTATTTGAATAGGTTGTGTAATGGAAAGGAATGAAGAGCTAATTTAGAGTTTGATGCCACCTTAAATTCTAGCATAGCAACTGCATATTGGAAGAATACACAACATGCAAGTGTCACTGTTCACATTCAATATTGAAGTACTGTTATATACAGCAGTGCCTTTGTGAGTGACTTGTACAGTAATTCAATTTTTGGGGTTAATCGTTTGACTGCAAGGTTAGTATAGAACTTAGCTAGTTCTGCCACATAATTATGACACACATGCTGTATGTCTCTTCCCGACGTTGTTGAGCTATATCCGTAGCATTTATTCTGTGCATGTTTTTGACACGTACCATTGACACTTGCATGTTGGCATTGTTTAATTCCAACACCTTATCATTTTGATAGTACTGATACCTTGAGGTTTACTGTGTTTGGAAATAATTTGTAATAAATATTGTAAGATTCATTGTGATATGCATATAATAAAATATTGTCTTGCTTATGTTCTTCTAATGCCAATCAATGCCATCATTAAGGATAGGCAACAACACCTCCTCCATGATCATCCTTAACATCAGTGCCCCACAAGGCTGTGTCCTCAGCCCCCTAAATTTGCTGATGATACCACCATAATGGGTTGGTCTCAAACAGTGTTGAGGTGGAGTACAGGAATGAGATAGAGAAGCTGGTGAACTGTGCGATGAGAATATTCACTCCCTCAATGTCAGCAATACAAATGAGATAGTCATCAACTTCAGGGAACATAGTGGAGGACATGCCACTGTCTACATCCACTAGTAGGAAAAACTAGAACCAGAGGGCATTATCTCAGCTAAAGGAACGATCCTTTAAAACAGAGATGAGGAGGAATTTCTTCCGCCAGAGAGCGGTGAATATTTGGAATTTTTTGCCTCACAAGGCAGTGGAGGCCAGGTCGTTGAGTGCCTTTAAGACAGGTTCTTGATTAACAAAGGGTTAGGGATAATGGGGATGAGAAAAATATCAGCCATGATTGAATGGAGGAGCAGACTCGATGGGCCGAGTGGCCTAATTCTCCTCCTATGTCTTATGGTCTTATTAAGATAGGAGCTGAAGTCTGTTTGCCATAGTTTTGCTGCGTGAATCATAACCAGTGCAGCAGATAAGAAGAATTAGAGAAACAATCACTCCTACCCAAGTGTATTGAATTACATCTACTTGCATGAAAAAATATTGAGATCCCTTTATATGTGTATGCATGACGAAGTGGGAATAGTCAAGAATTTCATGTTTTTAGGTGTTCAGATCACCAACCTACCCTGCTCCCTCAACGCCAACGCTATGGTTAAGAAAGCCCATCAACTCCTCTGCTTTCTCAGGAGACTAAATAAATTTGGCATGTCCGCTACAACACTCTCCAACATTTACAGATGCACCATGGCTGTATCACAGGTTGCTATGGCTCCTGGTCTGCCCAAGACAGCAAAAAATTTCAGAGGTCATGATGAAGGCCAATCCATCACGCAAACCAGCCTCCTATGCTTGTCTCTGTTTACACTTCCCGCTGCCTTGGAAAAGCAGCCAGCATGATCAAGGACCCCGTGCACCCTAGACGTACTCTCTTCCCTCTCCTTCTGTCGGGAAAAGATACAAAAGTCTGAGGTCGTGTACCAACTGACTGAAGAACAGCTTTTTTCCTGCTGCCATCTGATTTTTGAATTTTACCTCACACTAAGTTGATCTGTCTCTACATCCTAGCTATGGCTGTAACACTACATTCTGTACCATAGGCTTTGTCTGTATAGCACACAAGGAACAATACTTTATATTAATACATGTGACAGTAAATCAATCAAAATCAAAATGCTCCGAACTTGGTTGAGAAGTTTTCCTGTCTTGGTAACAGTCTATTACAAAAATTCCAGAATACTTAAACAGGCGTATTGCCAAGAAAATGCAGATGAAGTAAACAACGGTTGAACAATATATTAGGAACCAGTTGCACTGTTAAATTGCAGCAGGATTCTAGACTCTTCATGTAATCAGTTATTTTACAGATGTGCCTGTTTGGAATGGTGTTGGATAGAGCGTAGGTAGTTCACTCAAAGCTGGAGGTAAGATAGAACTGAGAATTGTCTGTGCTGTTTTGCATGTGATGGAGTGCCCAGGGCTCTGGAAAAATATTGATGTGAAAACCTGTGAGCTGACATAGAAGTCAAATTTGAAAATTGGCCCTTTAGCTAAACCATATTACTGTTCATTCATTACACAAGCAGTAGTGTTTAATTTCAAATTCTGATTTTCCAAATGCTTTTCTTTAACCCCCTTCCCCCAATCACCTATTCTCAACTGTTGACACAATCTTTGTTTCAGTCACTATTTCTGGTAGTGGATTCCACAACTTCACACTGTTTTTAAAAAATTATTCCACTTTTATCTGAATTTCTTATTTTTTAAGATATTTGTGTCTCCTCATTCTTGACCCTCAACGACTGGATTCTGGCTCTTCTGTCTGGTCACTTCAGAAATTTAAACATTTTATTTTGCTAACTGTGCTTTTCTGACAAAAACAGGCCAATTTTTCAAGTTATCCTTCCTATTTGCATTTCCTCTTGCCAAACAGTATCTTAGAAAACCTATGCTGCACCATTTCTATTGATTTGACATCCTATCATTAATGTGAAGCTCAGAAGTACACACCAATACTAACTGTGGTTTTAATTTTATTTTAGAAATTCACCATAAGGATTGGACTCTCCTATTTATTGCCCATGCCATAAAACTGAATATTCCATGAGCTTTTTTGTTGCTCCTTCCACTTGAAGCAATACATTCATGCCTTATGAACACAGATCTGATCCTAGCAGTCTTAAATCTGTTTGCTGTTCCACATCACCCAGCCTTCCATATATTGTCATATATTAAGTGAAACAAAAAATCACCCCGCATTAATTGCTGATTTTCAGGTGCTACTTTTTGGGCTGTTCCACCATATTCTCAGCTTTTTCTTTTAAATGTCCTTTTGTTCTCCAAATTTTTTACCTTCTATTTTAGTATTGTTGTAAATTTTCAACACCATTATTCCTACAAAATTCATCTCCAAACTCTGTGGCCTAGGGCTTGGAACCTCCCTATGCAACTGGATCCTAGACTTTTTAACTCACAGGCTGCAGTCAGTAAGGATAGGCAACAACACCTCCTCCACAATTATTCTCAACAACGGTGTTCCTCAAGCCCTTACCATACTCCTTATACACATATGACTGTGTGGCCAAATTCCCCTTCAACTCAATTTTCAAGTTTGCTGGTAACACCACCGTAGTGGATCGGATCTCAGACAATGATGGGACAGAGTACAGGAAATAGAGAATCCAGTGAACTGGTATGATAACAATAATCTCTCCCTCACTGTCAGTAAAATGAAAGAGATAGTCATCAACTTGAGCAAGCATTGTGGAGGACATGCCCCTGTCTACAGCAACAGGGGTGAAGTGGAAATGGTGGACAGCTTCAAGTTTCCAGATGTCCAGATCACCAGCAACCTGTCCTGGTCCCTCCATGCTGATGCTATAGTTAAGAAACTTCACCAAGGCCTGTACTTTCTCAGGAGGCTAAGGAAATTCTGTATGTGTGTTTCGACTCTCACCAATGTTTACAGATGTACCATAGAAAGCATCCTTTCTCGTTTATATCATAGCTTGGTATCCTGCTCTATCGAAGAGTGCAAGAAACTGTAAAGGGTCGTGAATGAAGCCCAGTCCTGCCTGCAAATCAGCTTTCCATCCATTGACTTTTCTACACTTACCACTGCCTCAGAAAGCAGCCGACATAATCAAGGATCCCCCACATCCTAGACATACTCTTTCACCTTTTTCCGTTAGGGAAATGATGTATACATTTGCTATACAGACAAAGCTTACCATATATAGAGAATGTCCTTTGTCTTAAGAACAGCTTCTTCCCTGCTGTCCATCAGTCTTTTGAATGGACTTACCATGCATCAAGTTGACCTTTCTCTACACCCTATGATTGTACCACTACATTCTGCACTCTCTCATTTTTCTTCTCAACTGTATGCTTTGTCTGCATAGCACACAAGAAACAATACTTTTCACTGTATACTAATACATGTGACAATAAATCAGATTTGTATTCTACTCCTGTTTGCCCTATTTACAAATCGTATGTACGAACTGGATTGGCACCAGAACAGAATCTTGTAGGTATTTGATATCCACTTGCAGTTACTCTAGTTAAATAGAATCATAGAATCCTACAGTGCAGAAGGAGGCCATTTGGCCCATTGATTTTGCACTGACCACAATCCCACTCTATCCTTATAACCCCATGCATTTACCCTAGCTAGTTCCCCTGACACTAAGGAGCAGTTTAGCATGGCCGATCCACCTAACTTGCATATCTTTGGACTGTGGGAGGAAACTGGAGCATCTGGAGGAAAAGCACACAGACACGGGGAGAATGTGTAACCTCCACACACAGTGGCACAAGCTAGAAATCGAACCCAGGTCCCTGGTGCTGTGAGGCAGCAGTGCTAACCACTGTGCCACCCTGCTGCTCACGGGAAATGGGAGGAAAGAGTTTTTGATGAAATTTCTGGTTGCATGCTCGATCACTTCCATAAATGTCCTCTGTTTAAACAGATCACGCTGTCTGTATTGCCGCCATTCACCACATCTGTCACCACCTCAGAGAGCTATATCAGGTTTGTAAAGTGGGATCTCCTTTTTTGAAATATGCTGGTTGTCTCTAATTATTATCTCAACACCTAGGTAATTTTATCTTTAATTAAGGATTTAAAAATGTTTCTACTGCGAATGCTAACTGCCCTATAATTAATTGGGCTAGCTCTATCTTCCTTTTGAATTAGGGTAGTGTTCTCCAGTGCTCTGGTGTTCACTTAATAAAATCTTCAAATATCGTTCCAAGGTTCGTTGCTATTTATTTTGCCATATCTCAGCATGAGTCGTGTCAAATCTCAGCACTTTGTCCTCTTTCAGCTTGTATAAATTTTGTAAAACTTCTCTTTTATGCACTGCAGGATTTACATTCTTCCCAGTATTTTCTTTTGTAAATACTGTTAAGAAGCACATATTAAGTAAATGTTTCTCAAACCATTGGTTACAACCCCCATTGGATTATGGGTCAATTATTTGTGGTCTTGTGCTCTGAAGCAGTAGTAGTGGCTGTTAAACAGAGACTCTGATTGTAATGTGAATTCCACCCCCCCCCGCCCCCAAACAATTTCAGTGGGACAGCTTTTCGCAGCTCTGGTCATTCTTTCAGTAATGTGATTGGCTGTTTAGTTCAGTGCTCTAATCAGCTATTTGGGGCCAGTTATATCAAAGTTGTCAATCGTTCTCGCTGGCAGAATAGCACTGAAATTCTACTCCTATTTGCCTTATTTATAAATTGTACACATGAACTGGATTGGCACCAGAACAGAATCTTGTAGACATTTGGTATCCACTTGCAGTTGCTCTGGTTAGATGGAATCCTACAGTGCAGATGGAGGCCATTTACACTGAAATGGCTGCATTGGTGCACTGAAAATTCTGCATCGGTGACTTTGGATTAGCCAAACTTGGCTTATAACTGCACTGACCGATCAGAGCAGAGTTGACAACATGAGCACAACATCATTGAATGCTGTGATTTCTGTCTTTTCACATTGAAATCTCCCTGTGAAAGGATATGCAAAACCTGTAAGTGTGAAAAGTTTTAAGTGTTGTCGATTGGTTAGAAGGTGAAGTTGATGCAGTAAGTGGAAAACTGTGGCACAAAGCAGGAAGTGAACATCCTGATGGAGCGGGCGATTCCACCATTGAGTTTGTCCACGATTATGAAAACAAAGAGAAAATTTTTGGAAAAGTTTGACAAGCTGGCATCCTTTCTGGCAAGGAAGATGAGAACAGCTATCTGTGCTGTTGTTGAAGAAGCTCTGCTAATGTGGTTCAAGGCAGTTGAGCAAAGAACATTCCCATTTCAGGTTCAATCCTGCAGGTAAGGGTAGTCCCTTGGCAAAGAAACCGGGCAGCATAAAGTTCTCTGCAGCAATGGTTGCACTGACTCAGGAAGAGGCCAGTATTGCTTACAGGATAGGAAAGTTCAAGGAGTTGTTTCCTTGTAAATGTTGAGACACACCACCTGTGCAGCATGGGATGCACAAAACCATCTGAATGACCTCGTGTATTTTTGAGGTGTGGATCAGGAAAGTGGACACAATGTATTAGTGAAAGAAAAGGAAGATTTTCATTGTTACAGACAACCGACACAGTTCAAGGCAGCCCGACGTTGCTGGCTTTGAGCATCTATCTGATGTCCTTGCCTCTGACACAGCCAAGCTCCAGCTAATGGGGGTGACTAGGAACCTGAAACTCATTGGTCCAGAGGCCATTTTCATGTTAGATGTGGAAGGTGGTGACGGAAATCATGGTTGCCAACTGCTTGCACCATATTATTGCACAAGATGTTAACAAGGAGGAATAGGGTGGGGCCAATCAACCTGATGGCACTTTCTGCTCACCTGTGGAATGTCAGCATGGAAATTCCAGTAGAGACGACCATGGAAACCAAGTGGAGTTGAGCAATGTTGTACCATTCCCTGGCTGATGCCACAAAAGCCAAGATGCGCCAGAATTTTGCACTGCAGCGTGAAAACACCAAATTGACATTGACGACATGGTGGACCGTATCATATATGTCCAAAGACTGCATAAGTAGAGAAAGATTAGAGTTTTTCCAGAGTTAACTCCTGAACATTTTGAATGCAAGCCCTTTTTTTTTGTATTAAAAATTATGAACAAATTAAAAAAAGACTTCTTTCACAAATTTTGCTTTAATGTTTTCATTTGGTATTTGAATCTGCTGTTTTAGATAGACCATGTTTATAGGCACATCAGGTCACATAGAGAAGCATTAATCTGGAACAGGGTCTCCTTGGCTGTCACAAAGCTCCGCCTAAATACAGGTTTAGAGGCGGATCTCCTGAAATGTGACTCATTGGAATTTTATTGTAACTTTTAATTTATCAAAGCATCCTAAGGAGTTCACAGTTCGAGGTCAGACCTGAACTTGAAGGAAATTTGAAAATCATGGTTGAAGGGTTTTTATTGCTGGGGAGTTAGTTGGGGAGATCAGAATGACAAAAATAAGTTTAGTGTGTTTTGTGTTTTTTTTTCCAGTGATGTGTACATTTCCTTCAAATTCTGGTTTACTGCTTCCAATTTATACGTGGGCCAAAACCGTTCACTTTTTTTTATGGAAACTTCAGAAATATGCAGAATAAATTTGGAATGCTTTAAAGCTGCGAGGAAAGAACAGCTATTATTTTAAAAATGATTTGGTACTGCAACTAAGGATTTAGTGATTATAAAATAGACTCAAAGCACTGGTGACGTGCCCTATCATAGTATTTACTCAGCACCAGTTTTAAAAATTGAGTTTAATAATTATCTTTATATTAAATTACAAATATTGCTGACGGATAGAATCTACCTCAGATGTCCCTCCTATATCTCCCACCATGAACCTTATAGTTATGCCCCCTAGTAACAGCTACATCTATCCGAGGAAATAGTCTCTGCATGTCCACTCTATCCCCCTCATCGTCTTATAAACCTCTAAGTTGCCGCTCATCATCCTCCGCTCTAAAGAGAAAAGCCCCAGCTCCCTCAAGCTTTCCTCATAAGACCTACCCTTCAAACCAGGCAGCATCCTGGTAAATCTCTTCTGCACTCTCTCCAATGCTTCCACATCTTTATAGTGAGGTGACCAGAACTGCACACAGTATTCCAAATGTGGGCTCACCAAGGTCCGGTATAGCTGCAGCATAACGCCACAGCTCTTAAACTCAAACCCCCTGTTAATAAACAGTAACACACTATAAGCCTTCTCCACGGCTGTATCCATTTGAGTGGCAACCTTCAGAAATCTGTGGATATGAACCCCAAGATCTCTCTATTCCTCCACATTTCTCAGAACTCTGCGTTGACCCTGTAATCTGCATTCAAGTTTATCCTACCAGAATGAATCACCTCGCACTTATCAGGGCTAAACTCTATCTGCCACTTTTCGGCCCAGCTCTGCATCCTGTCAATGTCTCTTTCAGCCTGCAAGAGCCCTCCATCTCATCCACTACTCCACCAATCTTGGTGTCATCAGCAAATTTACTGACCCATCCTTCAGCCCACAATCACAAATAGCAGAGGACCCAGCACTAACCCCTGTGGTACACCACTGGTGACTGGTCTCGAGTCTGAAAATTTTCCTTCCACCACCACCCTCTGTCTTTTTTGAGACAGCCAGTTACTTATCCAATTGGCCAAATTTCCTTCTATTCCACACCTCCTTATCTTCTTCATGAGTCTACCATGTGGAACGTTATCAAACGCCTTACTAAAATCCATGTATACGACATCAACTGCTCTACCTTCATCTACACACTTAGTTACCTCCTCAAAGAATTCAATCAAATTTGTGAGGCAGGACTTACACCTCACAAAACTGCTGACTATCCCGGATTAAACTGCATATTTCCAAATGGTCATAAACCTTATCTCTCAAGACCCTTTCCAGTAACTTACCGACCACCAAAGTAAGACTAGCTGGCCTATAATTATCAGGGTCATTCCTATTTCCTCTCTTGAAGAAAGGAACAACATTCGCTACTCTCCAGTCCTTTGGCACAATCCCTGTGGACAGTGAGGACCCACAGATCAAAGGTAAAGGCTCCGCAATCTCATCCCTTGTCTCCCAAAGTATACTAGGGTGTATCCCCAACTGACTCGGGAGACTTATCGACCCTCAGGCTTTTCAAAATTGCTAATGCATCTTCCCTCAGAACATCATCTTCCTCCATCCTATCAGCCTGTATCATGTATTCATCCTCAAAAACATGGCCACTCTCCTTAGTGAACACTGAAGAAAAGTATTCATTCAATGCCTCACCTATCTCTTCTGACTCCATGCATAAATTCCCACTACTATTCTTGACTGGCCCTAAACCTCACCCTGGTCATTCTTTTATTTCTTACTTTAATTATGTGTATAAAATGGATATCAGAATATTATAGTTTTGAATTATTAAGTGGATTTAGAATTTGTTGATGTGTACTTTTTTTTCCTAAATTTAAACAGATTTGTTCAGATCCACAGAACGAGTAGTAAAGTAAAGCTTAAACAGTTGCATCTGTGTGACAGTAGTTACATTCCCATTGAGATTTTCTTTTGGTAAACTTGCACAGAACGTCAAAATAGATCAAGTCCAAACAATGGCAGTCACCAGCATGGACTGACTTGTAGCTAATATAGGCACAGTAATACAGGAAACTAAGCCCAACAAAGTTTTGAGTTTGTTGACCTGATATCATGGTAATATACTTAGCAAAGTAATTATATTTTGCCAAAACCTTCCCGTTGTTTGCCTGTTGCATTATTGGAGTGGATTCTTCGAGACAGGACTTATTCCCACTTGGAAATAAGTGGATGTATTAGTGAGAGGCAACATGGTTTTGTGAAGGGGAGACCGTGTCTCTCAAACTTGATTGAGTTTTTCAAAGAAGTGACAAAGATGATTGAGGGTAGGGCAGTGGATGTTGTCTACATGGATTTCAGTAAGGCCTTTGACTAGGTCCCTCCATGGCAGACTGTTGCACAATGTGAAGTTGTAAGGGATCAGAGGTGAGCTGGCAAGATGAATACAAAACTGGCTCAGTCAAAGAAGATAGAGGGTAGTAGTGGAAGGATACGTTTCTTTAATTGTTGCTACTTAATTGGTATCTGTTTGCCAGAATATGCATTATTGATTTTCTGAAATTCAGCAACAGCAGTAAGCCTGAACTGTTTGAGCCTAAATGGTTGACTTGTTGACAAAATAAATAACTGCAGTCTAATCAGCCTGGCTGATTTCCCAAAGTGGAAAAAAAATCAACATTCAGAGTATCTTTGATTTGACAGCTTTTGAATTTAAAGTTTTACTAAGACAATATGGTAAAATTACTACTTCCAGTAAAGAATGAGAATTTAAAATAAGACTAGAACAATACTAAGAGTTTGTTGGATTTTGCAACAAAATTAATGGCATAGCAGAAAAAACATAATCCCATCTAATCCAATGTCACCGACAAAATATTAGAACTTGGGGCCTTGTCCAGATGATTTAGATGGTGAGTTAAGAAGTGACATATCCAAGTTTGCTGATGATGACAAAGATAGATAACATTGTAAGCAGTGTCGATGGCATCAAATTATAAAAATATGTTAATAGGTTAAATGAATGGGCCAAACTGTGGCAAATTAATTTTGATATAGGGAAATGTACAGTTATCCATTTTGGGCCTAACTGTTAAACTGGTGAAAAGTTTGAAGCAGTGGAGGCCTAAATAAACTTTGGGGTTCCGATACATCATTAAAATTTGATGAACACTCGCAGGAAATAATCAAAAAAGGTTAATGGAATGCTGGTCTAGAGGATTAGAATACAAGGCGATAGAATTCCTACTATTCTACAAAGCCCTGGTTAAATCACAGCTGGAGTTCTGTGAACAGCTCTGGACACACACCTTAGAATGGATATATTGGGCATAAGAGAATGCAGTGGAGATTTATCAGAATGGTATTTGGCATCAAAGATTTAACTGAAAGGAGGGATGATGCAAATTGTTATTGCAAACTGACCATTCCCAACTATAATCACCCGTTCAGCTGCCTGGGCCCCAAGTTTTGAAATTCCTTCTGGAAACTTCTCCTTAAGATGATGCTCCTTAACATAATGTAGAGAGTTAAGGGGTGATTTGATCAAAGTTTTCAAGAAATTAGAACATATAGAGTAGTTCGAGAGAATATTTCCATTATTTGGGGATTGTAGGACAAGTCATAAAATTTGGAGCCAGATCTTTTGGGAGTAAAATTAGGAAACGTTTGTCCAAGCTGGGGGATGGTAGAAGTTTGGAACTTTGTACTGCAAACTGCAAGTGATGCTGGATCAATTAATTTTAAATTTGAGATTGATAGAGTTTTACTAATCAGAGATACTAAGAAAATATGGGACGAAGGTGGGAATATGGAGCTGGTCACAAATCAGCCATTGAATGGCAGAATAGGCTTGTGGGGTTAATGGCTTATTTACGTTCATACGTTAAAATATTAAAACAGATATTTACAATAAAAATCGAATCCTGCAGGTGCTGAACGTCTGAAATAAAATATGCTGGGAGCGCTCCGCAGGTTAGGCCATGCCTCTGAAGAATTTTTGAGAACTCTGGTTGTTGATACTGAATGCGTTTGTAGAAATTGGGAATAATCTGCACTACCATGTATAGTCAGTTTACTTTTGACTTGGAGGTACGTGCTTCCAATTTGGTATCTTAGATTTGCACTTCACAATCCTCCCAAATCTACCAAACGGTATGCAACAATTACAACCTGGAAACGGGTCATATGACTGAATCCCTGTATGTTGCTTTTTATCCTTAAGATGAGCAAATAGTTCTATTCATGTTTACCCACCCTGTTTTGATGTCCCTTCGATTCATTTTCCTTTGCCAGCCTATTCCTCCAGTGCTGGCCTCCTGACCATTCCCAACTTTAATCACCTGTTCAGCTGCCTGGGCCCCAAGTTCTGAAATTCCTTTTCAAACCCTCTCTTTAAGATGATGCTCCTTAACATCCCTCTTTGACCAGGATTTTGGCCATCTTCCTTAATATGACTTGGTGACTGATTTTGCTACTGCTCATGTGAAGTGCTTTGGAATGTTTTTAATATATTAAAGGTGCTACCTAAATAAAGATTGTTGATATCTAGTCTATCTTAAATGTCAACTTAGTTTCTGCTCCAACTGTTATTGGTTCTTGAGAAGATGGTATTTATTATCCACCCCTGTGGGTAATAAGAAGCAGTCACAATGTGAAAGTGCAGTCAAATGTTTTCAAACTAGGTTGACAGGTTCCCTTCTTTGTTTGATATTAGCAAATCATTTTGATTTGTATGACCCAGAGGACACATTCATTGTCATTATTTTTTTGTTGCTAGCCAGCAAGGTACCAGATTTATTAAATTCAGCGTCATGACTTATCACAGTTGAATTTTTAACTCCAGCCTCTGACTTGCTAGTTTTGTAACATTAACTATAAGTCGTCTTCTGTAACTGCTAACCACCAGTCTATATTACACCCTTTGTTCCATGTGCAGTGATCTAGCAAGCCATTTAGCTGTTCACAGGCAATAAACTGTGAGTCAATGCTGCCCATGTCCTAGCACAGATAATTAAAAAAAATGATCTTGTTGTTTGTCTGTCCCAAAATATTGCATGCCTGCTGGGGGTGTAGCAAGTGTCTGGTTATGATGCACCATGCATCATGAATATGGAGCTGTTTTGTTGGACCAACTGATCTTTGTATAGACACAATTTTCTCATTGTGGTATTTGGTGAAACATAATGCTCAGGTGGGAAATTGAAGATTGTAACTGCTTAAGAAGCAGCTTCATGAGGAAATTGGATGGCACTCAGTGGTTGTGTAAGGGTATTTTTAGCTATTACTGAAATTGTTAGTTTGTTGAACTGCAGTATTGAGTTCAAGTTTTTAAAAGGGCTGTTTTTTGCGGCCCATTTTGCTTTGTGGCATTTAATGTGTACAAGTCCATTTTGAATAATGCAAGGGATTTCACTTGGACTAGCTTAAGGCATTTGAAAATTCTGCTAATACAAGAGGCCTTTTATTTGAGCAGTCCCTGTGCCTAACCAGATGAGCATGTTCCGATTTAACTTTGTAATCTTGAAAAGGTGGTTGAACTATGTAGAGATTGTTGGAATGGGAAAGAATATACCAGCTGCATTGAGACAGGATTACTGAGAAAGGGTTGGGGGGGCGGGCAGTAACAGCACATGGACAGGAAAAGAGATATACATCTGCTATCTTGTAAATAAGATTGTGATGGTGTCCTGCCTAGGCACAGGGATATTTCATCAAGGATTTAGTCATGTTTGCCTAGATAGAAATACAAAACCCTGAGCAAAAGCAACCAAATTAGTAAAGGTGAATAAAATGAAATCGCCAATTAACTCACTTTATTATTTTAGTTTACAAGAATGGTTCCAGGGATGAGGAACTTTGGTTATGAAGATAATTAGAGAAGTTGATACTGTTCTCCTTGGAAGAGTTAAGTTTGAGAGCAGATTTGATAGAGGTGCTCAAAGTCATGAGCAGTCTGGACAGTGTAAATAGGGAAAAACTGTTCCCTGTCACAAAAGGATTGAGAGTGGGAGAGCACAGAAACAAATGTGATATTCGGAAAAACATTCTCACACACGATTAGCTCGGGTCTAAAATACGCAGCCAGATTCAATTGAAGAATTCAAAAGGATGTTTGATGTTTTTAGTCCAATAAACAATGTTTAAGGGTACAAAGAAAAGGCAGGAGAATGGCACTGAGTTATAATGCCCATTTAGAGAGCCAGTGCAGACACAATGCCCATTTAGAGAGCCAGTGCGGACAGAATGGCTTCCTTCTGTGGCATAGCCATTCTATGATTCTGACTATCTAGAGGCATTGTATAGAAGCAAAAAGATCATGCTAAAGCTATTCCAGTCATAGTGGGAACACTGAGGAGTTTAGAAGTGAATTTCTGATAACTATGGGACATCTTACTTGGGCCTCAGGAGGCGTGAAGGAGCCCTCTAGATTCCATAGTGTATGCGGAAACTCTTGAGTGGAAATAAGAATAGAACAGGGAGTGCCCTATTGAGATTTTCAGGCTGAATGTATTTAGTGTGTAGTGAGGTGTTAGTACTTTCTTTGTTTAACCCTTGTACAGAATTTTTTGTTTGATATGTAAATTTTGTGAAATTTACTTTGGGTAATAGGAGTTTAAATTTCTCTTTAAAAGTTAAATGTCTCCCTCTAATAGTTGTGCAGGGGAACAATCCTTATAAAAATAAGGGACACGTTCTGGGGATGGGTTGGTGGGTGGTTCTGATGGGAGTGTTGCTGGCCACCGTAACTTCCCATAGTGCCTAGCATATGCAGTTTCATGCTCCCAAAGAGGCAAAGGCAAAAGGAGACTCCCAGGTTCAATCTCTCACAGGCTTTGCCTTAAGGGACAAAAGGTATACAGTCAAAGTAAGGAAAAATCCCTTAAGTACAGCACAGTTTGTCACCCTGTAGTGTGCATATCTCTATCCGGTATGACTGTGGCAGATGCCATGAATTGTTTTAAAAGATAATGGGAGGAAAAAGAAGAATATAAAAAGTACTGAGTGAAGAGATTTAGATTGCTTATCATGGCTCATGCTGAGAAAAATATGAACAGATAATTATTGTCTACATGGCAACACTGCATCTGAGATCCTACTCTGAGGAAGAGAAATTCACCAGGTTGCACCAATTTAAACATAAAATGAAATTGCCTGTTAATGCATGCATTGCCAGGCTGGATTAACAACCTGCTCCTCGATTAAATTCCTATTAGTTCAGGCATTGTGGTTTGGGGGTTACTAAACTGCTTTAAAAAATATTATTTTTCATCGATGTGGGCCTTGCTGGCAGGCCAGCATTTTTGTTGCCCTTGGGAAGGAGGCGGTGAACCGCCGCAGCCCATGTGGTGCAGCTACAACAACAGTGATGTTAAGGAGGGTGTTCCATGACTTTCACCCAGTGACAGTGAAGGGACATCAATGTATTTCCAAATCAGGATGGTGAGTGACTTGGAGGGGAACCTGCCGGTGCTATGGTTCCTGAGTGACTGCTGCCTTTGTCCTGATGGTTGATAGTTGATAGATGGTTGGGTTTGGATGGTGCTGCTTAAGGAATCTTGGTGAGTTCTGCAGTGCCTCTTGTTAGTTGGTGTACACAACTGCCACTCAATAGTGGGGTGACTGGATGTTTAAAGTGATGGATGGAGTGCCAATCAAGAGGCTTCTTTATTGTGGATGGTGTTGAGTTTTTTAGTGTTAATGGAACTGAACTCACCCAAGCAAGCGAAGAGTATTCTGTCACACTCCTGACTTGTACCTTGTAGATGGTGGGCAGCATGGTAGTACAGTGGTTAGCACTGCTGCCTCACAGCACCAGAGACCCAAGTTCCATTCCAGCCTTGGGTCACTGTCTATGTGTGTGTGGAGTTTGCACGTTCTCCCTATATCTGCGTGGGTTTCCTCGGGGTGCTTTGTTTTCCTCCCACAGTCCAAAGATGTGCAGAATAGGTGGACTGGCCATACTAAATTGATTCTAGTTTCAGGGGAACTAGCTAGGGTAAATACACGGGGCCTGGCTGGGACTATGGTCGGTGCAGACTTGATGGGCCGAATGGCCGCCTCCTACATTGTAGGATTCTACGGACAGGCTTTGAGGAATCAGGAGGTGAGTTACGCTTCACATGATCCATATAACATTCATATGAGCTATGTATACTGTAGCTTGCAAAATTTAACAACTTGTAGATGTTATTGAGTGACCACAAAATAGATGGCTAGAAATATTTAATACAAAATTGTTGGTGACATGAGTACCAGAAGTATTTTGTTTTTTGTGTTTATATTTCAGACACCCTTTTCATGCACTATACTTGTATAAACAAGGGGTGGGTGCTTCTGACATTTTGATTTGCCAGTCAAAAGTGACCACAGTGATGCTCCTCACAGCAACACTCAAAGTAATTGCTAGGGCATTAAATGGGAAAAGGATAATTTTGGGTCTGATGTTTGTTTGTATGACTGCATTTTTTTTAACCAGCTTTTGAATTTCATATGGTATTTTGATAGTAACAATTGTAAATTGATGGGCCTAATTTTGTTTCTGTATATTTTGTATGCTTTATATAAGTCAGCAGAATAACTTGCACATTCTTTGGTTTGTAGTAAACGGGGGAGTGTGTCCCATTATTGAAGTGATGACATCTTACATTCTTTCACATAAAAAAAATCTTTAAAGTGAGCTCTGTTTACTTTCAGACTTCCTGAATTGACAGTTCTGTTGAATTTAGATTTTCCTGAGACACAATGAATTAGTATGGATTTGAATTTCTGAATTTTCCAGAAAAACAATTGCTTAGCAGACTGTAGTTTTTTGAGATGTATTTCTTCCTGTTTTGCCCCCAAACTATTGAAGCTCTTAATGCTATTGCTAAATTGCAGAAGGTACATACTACTTTCAATTTATATAGTACATTTGTTAACTAACACAGCATGCAAGTGCATCAGTATTCTGTGGCCAGAGATGATTCTTTAAAATATAGGTCAATCCCACCCCCGTGTTTCCAATTTTCATTGTGCTGAATGAAAGTTAGGTATTCATTCAAGATGCTGGGTGAAGAAGTTTGATTACATTTAAGTAATCAAGTAGAGGATTAAGATTTGGCAGTGTAGAGACCAAAGTAAAGAAGTTTACATTGTGTCCATTTTTTTAAAAGCAGATGCATTAACTTATTTGAAGAATATGTTCTTCAAAATATTTCCATGTCCTGTAAAAGTTAGTGCCAGAAAAATTATAATCCTTTCTTAATGTTGCCTGTCAAATGAAATAACCAACTGTTATAATGTTGTTGTTGTGATATTGTTGTCCAATTTGTTAACCAGAAGAAACCATGTGTGACCAATTACAAATCCAGATGTGGCTAATTGCATTTCTGATTAAATGAAAAATGAGTAATAGACATCATCTTTGGACATATGATCTTACTTATACATGTCGCATGAGTACTTTAACTAGTTGTTCATTTGTAGTAAAATTATGGAGATGCAAAGAATATGCAAGTGTTTTTGATTGTTGAATGCTTTAGCTCGGCCACTGTATAGTGGTAAATGTTTAAACACATTTTGATTTATTATTAGTGAAAAGTATTGTTTCTTGGCGCTATACAGACAAAGCATACCATTCATAGGGAAGGAAATGAAAGAGTACAGAATGTATGTTACAGTCATAGCCAGAGTGTAGAGAAAGATCAACTTAATACAAGATGGGTCCATTCAAAAGTCTGGCAGCAAGGAAGAATCATAGAACCCTACAGTGCAGAAGGAGGCCATTGGGCCCATCAAGCCTGCAGTGACCACAATCCCACCCAGGCCCTATCCCCATAATCCCATGCATTTACCCTACCTAGCCCCCCTGACACTAAGAGGCAATTCGTCATGGCCAATCCACTTAACCAGCACATCTTTGGACTATGGGAGGAAACCGGAGTACCTGGCGGAAACCCAGGCAGACACGGGGAGAACATGCAAACTCCACACAGACAGTGACCCAGGTTGGGAATCGAACCTAGGTCCTTGGTGCTGTAAGGCAACTGTGATAACCACTGTGTCACCATGCCGTCCTAGCACCAGCTGTTCTTGAGCAGGTTGGTACGTGACCTCGGACTTTTGTATTTTTTCCTGATGGAAGAAGGTGGAACAGTGAATGTCCGGGGTACATGGGTTCCATAATTATACTGGCTGCTTTGCCAAGGCAGCTGGAAGTGTAGAGTGTGTCAATGGATGGGAGACTGGTTTGCGTGATGGACTGGGCTACATTCATAACTTTTTGTAGTTTCTTGCAGTCTTGGGCAGGAACGTTATATGCGTGCTTGTGAAATATATTTACCTGTATTAAAATTAAAGCAAGGTGATTAGTCAACAATAGCTGTGGGTTAATATTCTTGTCAGATATGTTACTGTAGTTCATGGAATGATTACCACAGAGGAGGGAATTTGGTCCATTATGTCCATTGTCAAAATATATTGGCATAAAATTTGGCTTGTAGGATTTGTCTTTACATACCTGTATCCTTTAGAATGGAATAACTTGTGTTGTACAAGATGGACAATATATCTGAGTTAATTTAACTATGATCTGTCCTGTATGTTGTGCCATGGAATAGTCAAATCTAGATTTGTATAGTTGTTCTCAATATGATGAAGTTTCCAATCTCTGTTTTAAGTGATGGATGGCAGATCCCGAGAGGAAGGAAAATTTTTGAGGGGTCATTGCTGTGCTTGCTCTGGCATTTGGTTAGTGATAGAGCATTGTTGTGGAGTATGGTGATTAGGTTTCTGGTCAAGTGGAGGAAAGGAATTGCGTGAAATGACTTGAAGATCCAAGTAATTTGAAACTAAGCAAATCCGTATTCATTGTGTTTTTAAAATTTGGATTTTCAGTAATATGTTTGAAACCTTGACTGACAGAACCAGTAGTTGCCACACCCTGAAAAATCCACTTGAGCAGTTTGCTGTGCCCTGCGAACTCAAGAATTCCTAGTAATTATGTGCATTTCCTGTTGGTAAATATAAAAGTTGCTACTGCAGTCTATAAAAAGCCTCTGAATAGACAGTTTTACCATGTCATTGTGTTATTGTCTTGTGAATTCTTAGAAAAATAGTCAATGTAATGGATATATTAACATACATTACTTGAGATGATGTGAATGATGGGCTTCACGTTAAAGCACAACAAATGTTTTCCAGCAATTCTGTATGGGGAAGCTTAACTAGTATTGGTAAATTTCACAAACTTCCTAAAAATATCGACCATCCTTGTTACCACCATATTAACTTCCACACAAGGAAAAATACTTATCATTGAAGAAAGCAACACTTAGAAATCTCATGCGCATTCACTTATTCCTTTGGAGTCTTTTCATAAATCCCATGTAGAAGTCCAATGATTCCATTTGAAACTAGGGCAGTAGGAAATAGTTAGATTTTAGAAATGTAACGTAATTCAGCAAATTTCAAGCATTTTTGGGCTGCTTCAAAATGTAAAATAATGGGCTGATTCATTTTTTGCTCCCTTGCCCACCTCTTGCAGAAAGTAGTTGCTCATATTGAAATTTGTGTCAGCATCTGTTATGTACTTTGTAGAATGATTGTTCTTTAAATCAAGCCTGGATAGATGTTGGCAGATTATTAATTCAGGAAACATTACTTTTACTTTGAGCTCAATTCTATCTTTGTTTTACACCCACGCATCCACTTAAGCAGTGGTTAGCAGCCAGGGTCAAACACATTTGCTTTCCATTTATGATCATTCTAGTTTAGATTTTCGAACTCGGCACATGTGAGTCAAAAGAGGAACCTTTACCTAGTACTTACAAGGTGCATTCTTTATTGCACCCTCGGGAGAATTCAGATCCCTCTACTCTAGCATCTGCTTAAAAAATTTACTTCTTATTTTGTTTTGTCTCTCTACCACATTGTATCATCTCGCATAACCTTTTTTGAACAAGGGCATAACATTTGCAATGTTCCAATCGTCTGGAGCTTATGCTGAGTCTAGAGAAGACTGAAAGATTATGGCCAGTGCGCCTTCAATTTCCATTCTCACTTCCTTCGATATTCTTGATGCTTCTTGTCCGGTCCAGTCCAGTAGTGCCAGTCTATTCATCACTTCCTCCGTATCAATTTTGAACTCTTCTAGGAGCAGAGTTTCCTTGTCTGACGCCATGGCCTGGATGGCATCTATCTCCTTGGTAAAGTCAGATGCCAGTTTTTTATAGTACCTCAGCCATGTTGCCAGCCTCCATCTGTAAATTCCCTTTTAGGTCCCTCACCAATTTACCACTCTTTTACTACTGATATGCCTACAGGGATTGCCCTTTATGTTGGCTGCCAGTCTTTTCTCATAATTCTTCTTTGCCTCTCTAATGTGCTTTTTCATCTCTTGCCAGAATCTTTTATATTTCCCTTAGTTCTCAATTATATTTTTGATCTGACGTCTGTCATAAGCACACCTTTTTCTTCCTTATCTTAACTTTTTTCTCCTTTTTTATCCAGGAAGTTTTGGATTTATTTGCACCACTTTCCCTTTTAAGGGAGTATACATTGACTGTGTCTGGACCATTTCTGTTTGGAAGGTGGACCATTTCTGTTTTAAAAGTAGTCATTGTAGGTTTTCCTGGTTAATGTTTTGTTCCAATCTAACCAGTTCAGCTCCTCTTTTGCCCATTGAAGAGGGCTTTCCTGCAGTTAATTATATTTACTCTGGATTGCTTATTATCCATCCTTTTCTATCAATATCCTAAACTTAACGATACAATGATCACAGACTCCTAAAAGATCCCCCACTAACTGCTTTCAAAAATTTTCTTGATCACAATCCAAGAACTTTTGCCCCTCTCTAACTTTTACCCAAATGTCGATCTGGGTAAAGGTAGTAAAATTGAAGTTCCCCATTTTAACTACTCTTATAGTGTTTGCATTTCTTTGTAATTTCCCTGCAGAATTGTTCTTCTACATCATCTCATTAGTTGGAGGTCTACAGAGTACAATGAGCAATGAATTGCACCTTTTTGTTTCTTAGCTGTTGCCAAATTAATTCTGGCCTTGAACCCTCTGGGAAATCCTCTTTCTCCAGTATTGCAGTGCTCTCCTTAACCAATACAGTCACCCTCCCCCTTCCTTTCCTTTTCTATCTTTTCCGAACAACTTGTATCTAGGAATTTTTCACACCCAGTCCTGCCCTCCCTTGACCCAGGTGACTGTTATGGTCACAACAATCGTATTTTCATAACACAATCTGTACCTGTAACTCTCCACTCTTACTGATTATACTCAATGCATTCACATACATGCATGGTAACCCTGTTGGACATTGTTATTTTCTTCATTCTTTGGACTTTGCCTATTAACTTATTATTCTTTTTATTAGTGCTTTCTGTCCTTCCCAGTGTTTTGTGCTTCCTGGTATTCCTCTCATGTTTCCTATTGATTCCCACACCCCTACCAAGTTGGTTTAAAGCCCTCTCAACAGCACTAGCAAAATGTCCCACAAGGAACTTGACCCTGGAACCAGCAAGGCAATAGAACTATCTTGGAGTCACATTTATCACCATGGTCTTCCTCCCCAGGTCTCTTTCTTTGTCTGAGTCTGTATTTCCAGCAAGACTAGCTGCCCCTTTTGTGTCAAGGTGCAGTAACTGGCACTTGAATCTCTATTGGATTTTACCAGGGCTTCTGTCCCCATTAAAACTGAATCACATGTACATGTCTTGGTCAAATGTAGTACAATTTCACTATCCCCCATTCCAGGACATTTTGTTTTGCGTTGAAATAAAAGTTAATAGCATAACCAAATATAAAATCTTACATTCGTAACAACGTGAAGGACTATAACGCTTTGCTTGACAAAACTTATCAAAATATTGGCAATGTTTTCTAAATTCAGAATTCTGGCAATTTAGATTAGGATTGACTTTGGAACCAGAATAACTAGCTACACCAGTATCCAATTGAAGTTGTGTATTTTTTTCTTTGTATGGTGAGAGCAAACCACACCTAATAATTTAAAAACAGCTTTTTTTTGAATTCTGTTGAAGTATGTCATGGAATCAAAGTGCCTGGAATATTGGACATTCTGATGCTGCAGGATACTTATTTCGTTATTAGCAAGCATATTTCAAGAAAAGCAAGTTATGCTTGCTTTATGGGAGCATTTAACTATAAAAATATCAATTTTACTTGAAGCATTTTTGAAGTAGCAAATTAAACCTAGGTGTGTAGAGAAAGGTGGTGATGAGTTGGAGGCACCTGATAGCCATTTTGGTGCGGTGTGAGCCATTGAGTTTTATTGTATGAAGATGTCTTGCAACTCGGTAGTCGATAGAAATCTAAAATGGTTCAACTAGAAAAGTGAACACTTGCTCAAGTTAAATTAATTTCGTCCCATGGTGTGAATGAAATGTTAGCTCTTGGGCAAACCAAGGCCAATTTTGACCATTTTAATAGATTTGAATTTAAATTGAACCCTACAGGAATGATTGTAAGCTGATTCTTTTCCTATCAAATTTATAATTCTGCTGCTATTCTGATGCCTTCGAGTGAGCAATTGTAATCTTGTTAGCCGAGTAATAGTAATCAAATTTTTTTTGATCATAAATCTGAATGGCTGTTTGTAGTCACCAACAGCTTTCTCACTCTTCATGATGAAGATGAGATGCACCTCTATATCCAGTAATCTGTAAAAGACCTGTTAGGTTTACCTTCATCTAAATATATAAAATTAACATGGGATAAATTATTTCAATATTTTAATATATTTTTTTAAAATTGGCATTCAAATCAGCTTTGTAGAATTGTTAAGCATGTTATATTTATTAATTCTCCATTTGTCTGCTATGTAATCTGAGTTAGTCAGGAATGTCTCCTGGTAATAAATCTAATCACAAGTGGGGTAATTTTAAAAAATCAAATTATTAACATGAACAAGTCCTTGCAGTTGTATTTACCGTGTAAATCATGTAACTGTAGTCCTTTTTACAAAGGTGAATGATTGTGAGATGCCACATTGAAAATGAGGTGAAATAAAGCTCTTCTCATAATTTAATGATGGCTGTGTAAATTATCGACATTTGGAAGGTGGGCATGAAGTAGATTACAGTAGGATTAAGTCTTGGATGCAACTTGCATTGTGAGGAGAGCAATGAGAGATCGAACGTGCACCTTGTAATTTGGTTCAGTGAAATTTTCATGTGTTTCTGTAAGTCACTTCTAATGGAGGAAAAAAATACAGCTCTGTTTGAGAAATGACAACAAAGTCAGGAGTGGTTGGGGGCTGCCTTTGTAGGCTTAATATCAGGACTTAAACGCATCACAGTTGGTTTGATTCTTTGCCAATTAGAGAGACCTGATAAAATTCAAGGTGTGAGCATGGTTTGAATTCCAAGCATGGTATTAGATTTAGCGATATTAGTCAGCTAGTTCAACATCTGATCAGAATGCAAAACAGAACTGATAACTGAAGGCAAAATCAATAATCTACAGCATGTTTAGTGAAACATGGGCTGACTTTTCTTCTTTCTGTGCCTGGAGGAAATCGGACCTGCTCCGATCTTGCAGTTTGCTTTGTATGAGGGCATTATACCTTCATGGCTTCTCCCAGCTTGATTCTTGCAGAAAAATCCAGTATATAGCATGATTGTCATTCTAGCATCTGGAATGATGGGAGTTGCATTAAAGAGGAATAAGCCTTCAATTAAACTCCCACGAAGACCTTCGCTCAACGCCGCCTGTGGCAGCCAATATGTTGGGTAATTAAATGAAGCCCCCATTTCTACTACAGAAGGCCTGTCCTCCATCTATATCCTTATTTCTTTATGTCATCCGGTTTGGATATCCCTTGAACATGCCCTGAGATATTTTCTGTACGTTTCTTGGCATTTTCTGAAGTGCTCTTTGAGACTTCCATTGCCTCATTACAAGCAGCAAGCCCACCTGTTCTCTCCTTCCTCTTGCCAGCCTTCCTCAATCAAATTCTCTTTCCAACCCCTCCCAAAATTCAGATTTTGGAATCTGAAACCAGAAGAGAAAATGCTGGATAAACTCAGCAGGTCTGGCAGCATCTGTTTCGAGTCCAGATGACCAGCTTTGACAAAGGGCATCTGGACTCGATGTCAGCTCTTTTCTCTCCTTACAGATACTGCCAGATCTGCTGAGTTTATCCAGCATTTAGTCTTTCAGTTTGATATGAAATAAAGCATGGGTGATCGAGAACAGCTTAAGGTAAATTGGAATGATTAGTGTTGCAGAATTTATTAGCTGGGGCTTGAGTGCAGGTGATCTGCACTTTTACAAACTAACAATTTGGTGGAATTCTAAGTGCTGTTCCAGTCATTCTTACATGATTACAACTGTTTCTATGGCTTTTTAGAAATAGCTGGGAATTGGAAGGAATGTCATCAATAAAATCAATTGTTCCAAAGGTATTTTTGGAGGGTAGAATGTGTATACTTGCATTAATAACATCAGGAAGCCATTCTGGAGTTTAATGCATCAAATAGTGGGTTAATGTTAATCAACAAATTTATTAACCGAGAATGTTTTGGTGATTGTGACACGAGTGTTTGTTCTGACTATATCTGATTCTGCAATCAATTTCCTTCAAATCTGGTTCCTTGCTAAGGTGTGTAATATAATTAGTTTTTACCTTTCTGATTTAGGAACCTTGCTAAGATTTTGTTTGTCTGCGCATAACCTGCATGGGCAGAATTTTATTTTGTTTTGATCTATATCTGTTGTTTTCTTTGTTTTCTCTAAACTGATTGAAAAGGCTGTGAATTCTGGTTAATTATTCACTATTCTCTAACCAGGTCACTACTTAATCTTTTCAGCTTTACTGGGTAAATACCCCATACTGATTTTCCATACTGTAGCCCCTCATCCATGGTGATACCTTTTGAATTTATGTTCCTTTTCCACTTGTTTTCCACCCTCTATACAATAGGGTCCAAAGAGATTTCCACAGTATTCCAGCAGAAGTAGTTTGTTATTCTTTCCTTCCATATACTGTGCCTTAGGATACAAAACCAAAGATTTGTTTGTTCATTTTTAAGGCTGTCACCTACTTACATTTCCACTTTTCTTTATGGTACATATAATGTATCTTTCTTAGTGAAGCTTACTGTATTTAAAATCTTAGCATTATAGATATATTTTGGTCCTGTAATTCATTCAATCTGCTGGATGCTTCAGGTTTCTTAATTTGATAGAAGCAGATGTTAGTCTTTAGTATTTTTTTCTATAAATGGTAATATTCCAGGGTTACGTGCTGCAAAAGAATGCAAGGAATTTGTTTCTATTTTTACTGTTTATCACAATCAACCTGGAATGTGTTGTCCAGCACTGAGCCACATATACAAAAGACAAATGAGGGCTTTGATCGAGTAAATAGGGAGAAATTGTTTCTGTTGGCAAAAGGGCGGATAACAAGAGCACACAGACTTAATGTAGTTGGCAAAAGAATCAGTGAGGAGACGAAAATACTTTCTTATGCAATGAACTGTTATGACATTGAATTCACTGCCTGGGAGGATGTTGGAAGCAGATTTGGTGTTAACTTTCAAATGGAAATTGGATAAGTACTTGAAGGGAAAAAATTGCAGGGCTATGGGAAAACAGTGGTGTGGGATTAATTGGATAGCTCTTTCAAACAACCAGTGCAGGCACAATGGGCAAAATGGCCTCCTCTATGCTTAATGTATGATCTGGATGCATCTAAAGGGAAGAATTGTGCTGTTTGTACCACATCCACTTACCATACTTTTGTTATACAACAAAATTATTCCTGCACACCCAAAATTCCACAGAAAGATACAAATGTCAACGAAGCACATTTATCCATCATGAACTTGCAGAGTTTCGGGTGTTTTTTTTATTCATTCGTGGGATATGGGTGTCACTGTCTGGCCAGCATTTATTGCCAACCCCTAAGGTGACTTGCTAGATCAGTAGATTCTTAATTCCAGATGTTGTTTTATTGAATTCAAATTGAACCAGGGGAGGTGGTGGCCTAGTGGTATCATTGCTAGATCATTGATCCAAAACCTCAGCTAACGTTCTAGCAACCCAGGTTCAAATCGCACTGCAGCAGATGATGGAATTTGAATTCAATAAAAAAAATTTGGAATTAAGAATCTACTGATGACCATGGAATCGTTGTCGATTGTTGGAAAAACTTATCAATTCATTAATGTCCTTTTGGAAAGGAAATCTACCATCCTTACCTAGACTGGCCCACAAGTGACACCAGAGTCACAGCAGTGTGGTTGACCCTCAACTGCCCTCGGGCAACTAGGGAGGGCAATAAATTTGGCCAGCCAGCAATGTGCATGTCCCATGAATGAATTTTAAAAAAAAGTCTGCAGTGGTGGGCTTCAAATCCGGGTCCCCAGAACATTAGCTGAGTTTCTGGTTTAATAATCTAACGATGATACCACTAGGCCATTATCTCCCCCTAAACATAAGTAAAGAGAGACTAGAGGAAAACAAAACGTTTGTATGGAGGGTAAATAACTGCATGGTCCAGTTGGGCTGGATGACTTGTTTCTGTGCTGTAAATTCCCCGTGCATTGGGAAAATGTAACAGTAAGAAAGATTTTCATAGTATTACTGCAAGAAGGCAGAAAGAGCACAAACCATAAAAGATTGGAATGGACTTTGAACTGAAGATGGACACAAGTGATCAGTATTCTGAAAGAGTGCTTTCTCCACTCATTCATAAGTAACATGCCTTCTCCAGATGGAGAAACCCTGACTTGTGTTGAGCATAAACATCAAGCATGGACTATTGGGAAGAATAAGCTATTTCTGTGCTATAAAAACCTCATAATACTTTGTGAAATTAATGACTTTTATGTAAATGTGATGTAAATTCTAGAAAAGTGCTCTTGAGCCCAATGAAGAATTCCCCAGGCTTATCCTAGCTGGGGAGATTTGTGAGAATACCACTTGAGATGTCTGTAGAATTGGAAGGAGGTTAATATGGTGCCTGCATATATAATAGGTGTCACTCAGGCCTAAGTAACAATAGATTCATTAATTTCAGTTGAAATTGAAAATAACTCGAGGCTTGTGGAGTTGCCTAAATGAAAATGACTTGTAGGATTAAATGATTAATTTAAGCATGGTCTTCCTCTATTGTTTTGTGTACTTCCTTTTATTTTTAATTAAATGTTGCTTTTCAACACGATTCACAAGATAGGTTAATAGATGCCAGTGACATCCAGCTGTCCATCTTGTTTACCTTTTGACTTTGTGGCTGTGCCTGACGCATGATTATCTGTCCAGCAGTAAGTGGACAGGAACATTGTAGATGAAATTTTATGTGGATTCATTGAATTTATTCACTTTTGGTTGGAGGAACAGAGATGCAGAATATTTTTAAATAGTGAGAGATTGAGGAATTTTGATGCCCAAAGGGACCTGAGTGTCCTTGCCCCCCACACCCCCATAGAGGGGGTACAGCAGAGATTCACTGGACCACCTGAGATGGCAGAACTGCCCTATGAGGAAATAATGAGGAGACCGGATTTGTATTCATTGTTAAAACTCAGGCTAGCAGAAGAAACAGTGGTTCCCCTGGCAGGGGGCCTAGACGTTGGCCAACGTTGTCTACCTGATACGCTGCAGGAAAGGATATCCCGAGGCACGGTACATTGGGGAGACCATACAGACGCTACGACAGTGGATGAATGAACACTGCTCGACAATCACCAGGCAGGAGTGTTCTCTTCCTGTTGGGGAACACTTCAGCAGTCACTGATGTTCAACTGTTGATCTTCGACTAAGTGTTCTCCAAGATGGCCTTCACGACACATGACAACGCAGAATCGCTGAGCTGAAACTGAGCCAAGTTCCGCACACATGAAGACAGCTTCAACCGGGATCTTGGGTTCATATCACACTATTGGTAACCCTCACAACTTGCCTGGGCTTGCAAAATCTCACCAACTGCCCTCGCTGGAGACAATACACATCTCTTTAACCTGTGCTTGGCCCTCTCTCCACTCTCATTGTCTATACCTTTTAAGACTTGATTATCTGTAAAGACTCGCATTCCAACCATTATCTTGTAAATTGAGTTTGTCTTTATACGCCCTGTTTGTGAACAGAACTCTCACTCACCTGATGAAGGGGCAGCATTCCGAAAGCTTGTGGCTTGTGCTACCATATAAACCTGTTGGACTTTAACCTGGTGTTGTGAGACTTCTTACTGCACTTACCCCAGTCCAACACTGGCATCTCCACATCAAGGGGCCTAAAACCAGGGGACACTGTCTAACAATTAGGGACAAGCCATTCAGGACTGAGATGAAGAGGAATTTCTTCATTCGGGTGCTGAATCTTTGGAATTCTATATCCCAGAGGGATGTGCAAGCTTGATCATTGAGCGTGTTCGATACAGAAGTTGATAGATTTCTAAACACTGATGTAAGGGGAGTGTTGAAGTAGATAATCAACCATGATCTAGCTGAATGGCAGATTAGGCTCAAGGGGCTGGATGGTTTCCTCCTGCTGTAATGTTACTATGTCCAGTTCTGGATAAGTTAGAATTTTCCTTGGGTCTAAACCTATTCCATTTCTCCTGACAACTTTACACCTTAGTTGCTGATCCCACCTCCTCCCTACTGGCTGCACAATAAACAAAAACTGAGAAAAGCTTTGAGCTGAGTTTTAAATGGTGCTTTCAATCAGTTACCACAATTTCATTTCATATGGAATATTGCCTGGCTTCATTGCTAACTCATCCCTAATTTACATCTCATTCTCACAAATTCCCTCCAGCTTTCTTTTGCACCCTACATGATTTCCACTGATCCAAATCTCTGCTGCTGTATCCTATTTCATTACCAAATCCTGCATATATGTCCTGGTGCGCTGTCAACTCTCGTGGCTTTTCTTACCACAGTGTATGCACTTCACATACTCATTCTTCATTTTCATATTTTCATTTTACCTTTCCTTTGTTGTCTTCTTGAGCTCCACATACCAGCATGTGCTTTCTCATCTGTTATAGTCTTTCCAGTTCATGGGCCGGAATCCTCCAGCCATTTGGTATTGGCAGGATTCTCTGTTCCTGCTGCCAGGGCACCTCCCCTGCGGTTTCCTGGCAGCATAGGATGACATCAATGGGAAATGCCACTGACAGCGGCAGGACCTGAAAGTCTCATTGTCAGTGGATGGCACACTGCTGCCCACTGCTGAGAAACATGGAGCTGGAAATCCTGGGAATCCCACCCATTGTGTTTCTAAAGAGCCTCCAGTCACAATGCCCTTCAAACTAGACTTCCCAAACTGAGCGAAAGCTTGGAGTTTGGTAAATGGGGGAGTTAAAGTCTTTAAAATCTTGTTCTTAAAATCTAATCTAGTCTGTGATTAGCAGTAACTGTAAAGTACTGTATAAGCAGGTTAAGTTCTTTCTAGCAGTTTAGGCAGGATAAACTCATACTCAGCTGTGGGAGCTGAGTAGTTAATTAGCTAACTGGTTTAATCTAGTGCTGTAGTCCCAGTTCAGTTTTCTGTAAATTCAGTTCATGTGGTGAAACCCAAGCAAATGGCATGCATTAAGAAAGCTGTGTGCAAACTTGGAGTTTGGTAAGTGGGGAGTTTGATGAAGCGGGAGAAGTTGTTTGTTTTCTGTTGCGTTTACAATCTTTCTCACCTTTTAGCATTGGTTATTGCTGTACTACAGGGAAAGGGACTAGCTGTTTGATGGGGACCTGGTAAGTGGATAGGTTTTACTCTATCCATAAAGTTTAAAATAGTACACAACTTGGCAATAAAGTAAATACTAAGTAATGATGGCAGGGCAGATGATGTGTGAAAGCTGCAGCATGTGACAACTTCTGTTTAACACTGATTCAGGGCAAACAGATCTTCAATAAGTGCTTGTGGCTCGAGGAACTTCGGCTCAGAGACATTTAGCTGGGGCTGGGCTGCACAGTCTGTGGCACATCAGGGAGAGGGGAAGGTTGTTTTTATGTGGAATCAAATTTTTTTCCTTCTCTAAGGAAGGAGACACTGTTGGAATGGATTAATAGACCTTCCAATTAAGTCCTAATTTGATGTCCTAATGCTACAGGTGGCATTAGGTTGTTGGTGGAGAATTCTATTTGGAGTTGGATCAAAAAGAAGGTAGTTTATGTAGAAGCAGAATTTGTGTCTCCTTTACTGAGCTGCAACCTAGAAGCTCAAACAAATGTCATCTGGATACTTGGTACCAGGAGACAGACGCACCTCCTAGATCAGGGCAGGAATGCCGGCCCCTGCAGTTGTCTAACGATAAGAAGTCTCTCAACACCAGGTTAAAGTCCAGCAGGTTTATTTGGAATCATAAGCTTTTGGAATGCTTCAAATAAACCTGTTGGACTTTAACCTGGTATTGTGAGACTTCTTACTGTGCCCACCTCAGTCCAACAGCAGCATTTCTACATCATTGTCCAACAAGTTTGAGATTCTTTCAGCTTGTTTGGATGAGACGGCTATAGGATGCATGACCTGACTGACTATGGCACTGTGGTACAGGAAGCTATGGGGGGAGCACACAAGAATGTAGTGGTGAGTGTATTGACACCATTTTCTGTAGCAAAGCGCAAGAGTCCAGTGCCGGGGTTTGGGATATCTGCTCAGTGTTGGAGAGGGAGTTACAGTGGGAAGGGAAGGATCCAGTGGTTGTGGTCCATGTAGGTACCAATGACTTAGGTATGATGAGGAAGGAAGTTCTGCATAAATTGGTATGAGGGGCTAGGCATCAAATTAAGAAGCAGAACTTCAAAGGTGCTAATATCTAGATTATTACCTGATCTATGTACAAATTAGCACAGGATAAATAAGATTAGAGAAGTGAATACGTGGCTCAAAGAATGAGCGTGTGAGAAGTGCGTTCTGGTTAGTGGGCACTGGCATCAGTGTTGGGGAAAATGGGATCTGTAGCTTCAGTGTACACCTGAACCTTGCGAGCTGCATAACCAGGGAAATAGTTTTAAACTGAAAAAGTGGGTGCAAGGGATCAAATTTGAGGGATGTGGTACACTAAAGAATAGAGACAAGGCAAAAGAGAAAGATACTAGTATGGGAAATGATAAACAGACCGTGGCAGGAAGGGAAAGAGTACAAATCTGAGAATAAACAGGTAAGGCTAAAAGCTACAAAAACAATGAAATGACAACATTAAAACATTAGAGAGGGATGACCCAAATTCAGGAAACCAGGATGAAGAGGCAGTTTGGGTTGAGATATGAAATGGTAAAGGCAGGAAGTCATTGTGAAACAACATGGTAGGGCAGAATATAAAATAAGAGATAATGGGAGCTTGTCAGAAAGCTGAAAGAATCTCAAACTTGTTGGACAATGATGTAGAAATGTTGGTGCTGGACTGAGGTGGACACTGCAATAATCCTGGGGGTGGAGGATTTTAATCTATACATAGATTTAAAAAATCAGGTAGGCAATGGTTGTGTAGATGAGGACTTCATAGAATGTTTTAGGGATAGTTTCTCAGGATAGCATGTTCCGAAGCCAGCCAAAAGGCAGGCTATACCAGACGTGGTTTTGTGCATTGAGTTAGGATTAATTAGTAACCTCACAGTGAAGGTCCATCTAGATAGCAGTGATCATTATATGATTGAATTTTACATTAGTTTGAAGGAGAGAAGAGTGCATCCAAGACCAGTATTTAAAACTTAAATAAGGGCAATTATGAACCCATAAAAACTGAGCTAGCTAAAGTGAATTGGCACATCTGCTTAGGGAAAGATCAAGTAAAGATTCAGTGACGGATATTTAGAGGAATATCTCAATGCACAGAGTAGACTCATTCCAGTGAGTGGTAAAAATCCCAAGAAGAGGGCCCTTGGAGGATAATACTAGAATACAAAAGAGAGCTAGCTAGCAATATAAAGCTGGATAGCAAGACTTTCTGTAGATCTTTAAATAAGAAAAGAGTTAAAGTGATTGGTCCTGTAGAAAGTGTGTTTGGAGAATTGATAATGGAAAGTAGGACTATGGTGGATGAACTAAACAAGTATTTTACATCGGTCTTCACGACACAGGTAACAAGTAACATCCCAGAAATAGCTGTAAATCAGGAAATAGGAGAAATTCTGGGAAAATTACGATCACCAGGAAAGTGGTATTGGAGAAATTGTTGGACCTGTGGGCAGCCAAATCTCATGTCTGGATGGACTTCACCCTAAATAGAACATAGTACACTTCAGCACAAACAGGCCTTTCAGCCCACAAGTTGCACCAATCACATCTATACCTACCAAGCCATAGAACTATCTAACTCCCAATCCCATTAGATCCCATATACTCATCCAGAAGTCTTTTAAAAGACCCCAGCAAGTTCGCCTCTACCACCACTGGCAGCTGATTCCACTCACACACCACCCTCTGAGTGAAAAACTTACCCCTAACATCTCCTCTGCGCTTGCTTCCCAGCACCTTAAACCTGTGTCCTCTCATAGCGACCATTTCAGCACTGGGAAATAGCCTGCTGATGATCCACCCTATCTATTCCCCTCAACATTTTATAAACCACTATCAGGTCGTCTCTCAATCTCCGTCTCTCCAGGGAGAAGAGACCTAGCTCCCTCAACCTATCTTCATAAGGCAAGCCTCCCAATCCAGGCAGCATCCTTGTAAATCTCCTCTGCACCCTCTCAATAGCTTCCGCATCCTTCCTGTAGTGAGGCCACCAGAACTGCACGCAGTACTCCAAGTGGGATCTGACAAGGGTCTTATAAAGTTGCAGCATTACCTCCTGACTCCTAAACTCAATCCCTCGATTAATGAAGGCCAGTACACCATACGCCTTCTTGACCACACCCTCCACCTGCGAGGCCGATTTTTAAGAGTCCTATGGACCCGGACCCCAGGATCCTTCTGCTCTTCAACACAGCTAAGACTCCTACCCTTGATATTGTACTCCTTCATCCCATTGGTCCTGCCAAAATGGACGACTACACATTTATCCGCGTTGAAGTCCATCTGCCACTTCTCCGCCCAGTCTTGCATCCTATCTATGTCACGCTGCAACTTCTGACATCCCTCCAGACTATCCACAACACCACCAACCTTTGTATCGTTGGTGAACTTCCCTCACCCATCCCTCCACTTCCTCACCCATCCCTCCACTTCCTCATCCAGGTCATTTATGAAAATGAGAAACAGCAGGGGTCGTAGAACAGATAAGTGGCCAATGAGATAGTTGATGCATTTGTTTCAATTTTCCATAATTCTCTAGATTAGAGGAAGGTTCCTTTTGGATTGAAAGATAGCAAATGTAACTCCTTTATTCAAAAAGGAAGAAGACAGAAAGGAAACTACAGGCCAGTTAGTGTAACATCTGTCATAGGGAAATTGTTAGAAGCCATTATTAAAGATGTTATGGCAGGGGTCTCGGAAAATCTCAAAGCACATCGAAGACTATTATGGAAAAGTTCATGTGTAGGGGGTAACACATTGGCATGATTGAAGCTTGAAAGAGTCAGCATAAATGGGTCTTTTTCTGGTTGGCAGGTATGACGAGCTGGGTGCTACAGGGATCAGTGCTCAATTTTTTGATTTGATTTATTATTGTCATGTGTATTAGTATACAGTGAAAAGAATTGTTTCTTGCACTCCATACAGACAAAGCATATCGTACATAGAGAAGGAGAGCAGAGAGTGTGCAGAATAGTGTTACAATCATACTAGGGTGTAGAGAAAGATCAACTTAATATAAGGTAGGCCCATTCAAAGGTCTGATGGTAGCAGGGAAGCAGCTGTTCTTGAGTCAGTTGGTACATCTAGAACATAGAACACTACAGCACAAACAGGCCCTTCGGCCCACAAGTTGCGCCGATCACATCATCACCTACCAACCTACAGACCTATCTATAACCCTCAATCTCATTAAACCCCATATACTCATCCAGGAGTCTTTTAAAAGACCCCAGCGAGTTCGCCTCCACCACCACTGACGGCAGCCGATTCCATTCACTCACCACCCTCTGAGTGAAAAACTTACCCCTAACATCACTTCTGAACCTCCCTCCCCGCACCTTAAATCTGTGTCCTCTCGTAGCGACCATTTCAACCCGGGGAAATAGCCTCTGAGAGTCCACCCTATCTATTCCTCTCAACATTTTGACTTTATCTTCTACGCGGTGGAAGAAGGTGGAAAAGAGCACTTCTGGGGTGCAAGGGGTCCTTGATTACGCTGGTTGCTTCCAAGGCAGCGGGAAGCGTCATTGGATGGGAAGCTGGGTTGAGTGATGCACTGGGCTTTGTTCACGACCCTTTGTAGTTTCTTGCAGTCTTGAACAGAGCAGGAGCTGTACCAAGCTGTGATACAACCAGAAAGAATGCTTTCTATGGTGCATCTGTAAAAGTTGGAGAGAGTTGTAGCGGAGAAAAGATTTGGATGAAAGGACTAAAGCTATGGTTGCTAGATGTGCTGATGACACAAAGCTAAGTAGGAAAGTAAATTGTGAAGATGACAAAGGGGCACCAATTACTTGAGTGGGCAAAAGTCTGGCATATGGAGTATTATGTGGGCAAATATAAAATTGTCCATTTTGGCAGAAAGAATAAAAAAGGAGCTTATCTAACCAGTGAGAGATTGCAGAGCTTTGAGATGTAGAGGATCTGAGGGTCCAAGTGCCTGAATCACAAAAATTAGTATATAGGTGCAGCAAGTAATTAGGAACGTTAATAGAATGTTATTGTTTAAGTTTTTAAATTTATTTATTAATGTCACAAGTAGGCTTACATACACACTGCAATGAAGTTACTGTGAAAATCCCCTATAGTGTGAGGTGAATTGATTACAACAGTAGGGAGGTTTTGCTTCAGACTTGGTGATGCCATATCTGGAGTAATGTGTACAGTATTGGTGTCCATATTTAAGGAAATATGTAAATGTGTTAGAAGCAGTTCAGAGAAGGTTTACTAGAGAAATACCAAGAATGGGTGGGTTGTTTCGTGAGGAAAAGTTGGAGAGGTTCTGTTTGTACCCACTAGAGTTTAGAAGAGTAAGAGGTTACTTGGTCGAAGCCCAATCTTGAGGGGTGTTGAGAGGGTGGATGTGGAAAGGATGTTTCCCCTTGTCAAAGAATCTAGAGCTAGAGGTCCCAGTTTAAAAATAAGGGGTCTTTCATTTAAGGCGAGCTGGGGAAAATGTTTTTCTTCAAATGGTGTTGAATCTCTGGGAGACTCTTCCTCAAAAGGCAGTGCTTTCAAGGCCGAGGGATGAACAAGGGGATGAAAGGTTATCGGGGGTAGGGAGGAATGTGCTGTCCCGCTCCTAATTTTGATTTATTATTGTCACATGTATTAGTATGCAGTGAAAAGTATTGTTTCTTGCGGGCAATATAGACAAAGCATACAGTTGTAATGCAGGAAAGGGGAGAGTGCAGAATGTAGTGTTACAGTCATAGCTAGGGTGTAGGTAGGTCCATTCAAAAGTCTGATAGCAGTAGGAGCCGTTCTTGAGTTGGTTGGTACGTGACATCAGACTTTTGTATCTTTTCCCGATGAAGGAAGGTGGAAGAGAGAATATCTGGGGTGTGTGGGGTCTTTGATTGTATGCTGGCTGTTTTTCCCAGGCAGCGGGAAGGATTGACAGTCAATGCTTGGGAGATTGGATTGTGTGACGAATTGGATTACATTCACGGCCCTTTGTAGCTTTTTGCGATCTTGTGCAGAACAGGAACCATTAAAGATGTGATACAACCCGAAAGAATGCCTTCTGTGGTGCACCAGTAAAATCATGGTGAGTTGTTGCTAACAGGCCAAATTTCCTTAGTCTTCTGAGAAAGTAGAGGTGTTGGTGGGCTTTCTTAACTATAGAGTCGGCCTGGGGGGACCAGAACAGGTTGTTGGTGATCTGAATACCCAAAAAACCTGAAGCTCTCAACCATTTCTAGTTTGTTCCCATTGATGTAGACAGGGACACATTCTCCTCCATGCTTCCTGAAGTCAATGACTATCTCCTTTGTTTTGTTGACATTGAGGGAGAGATTACTGTCGTCGTACCAGTTCACCAGATTCTCTCATTCCTGTGCACACTCGTCATTACTTGAGATCCAATCCATCAGCAAACTTGAAAATTGAGTTGGAGGGGAATTTGGCCACAGACATAGGTGTATAAGGAGTTTGGTAATTTGTATGTTTGTGTGTAACTTTTCCTTGACTTTTAAGAGCTTTGGAATGTTTTGTTTCGCAAATGTGGAAAGGCACCATGTAAGTTGTTAGCCATATTATTTTTAAAGACACATGAGCTTTGTTTCATCTTGAAACAAATTTCCTGAGGTCTGTGTAGAGCAGTTTTGAATGTATTTCCTTTAGCTGCACACGAGCTAGAGTAAGGAGGAGAGAGTGGTATAGTGATAGTGCCATTGGTCTAGTAGTCCAGAGGCCCAGGTTAATGCTCTGGGGTCATAGCTTCAAATCCCACCACAGCATCTGGTGGAATAAAAGTTCAATTAATAAATCTAGTATATAAAGCTAGTCTCTGTGATGGTAATCGTGAAACGGTCATCGATTGTAAAAATCCATCTGGTCCATTCATATCCTTTAGGGATGGAAATCTGCCATGCTTAGCTGGTATGCTCTACATGTAACTTCAGACCCACAGCAATGTGGTTGATTCTTAACTGCCCTCTGAAATGACCTCGTAAGCCACTCAGTGCAAGGGGCAATTAGGGATGGACAACAAATGCTGGTTTTCGCTTCTCATGAAAAAATAAATAAAAATGCTACTTTGTTGTAACAGGTATTAATGAGTTCTTAAATAACTTCCTTAAAACTGAATGCTCTGGAATGGTTTTATCTAAATGTATTGGTTTACAGATTTCAGTATCAGTCAAGCTCAAGGAATGGGACTCTGAATTGACCATCTGTTTCATTAGAAATTTATGTTTGGGGGAAATGAGAAATTTATGATTGGCTCTAAATGTGTGGAGATTCTTCTAATCTCTTTTGCGCTTCATTGCAGATAATATCCCTGAGGATTTGAGGGATGCTTTCTACACTGACCAGTATGAACAGGAGCACATCAAACCACCTGTCATCAAGTTGCTGCTGTCAAGTGAACTGTATTGCCGTGTCTGCAGCCTAATTTTGAAAGGGGATCAGGTGGCTGCATTGCAGGGTCACCAGCCTGTCATTCAAGCATTGTCTCGCAAAGGCATTTATGTCATGGAAAGTGATGATGTACCAGTTTCAGAATCGGACCTTACACAGTCTCCAATCAAAATGGTAAGTGAAAGAATTTTTTTTCAGTTATGTTAGGTTTTCCTGGTAGTAGATAATTATTATTAAATTAGCTTCCTGCCTTCTGTGGAGAAAATGCATATGCATAACACAAAAAAACAATTGTTTTTTATGTAATAATCTGCCATTATCATTGTTCTAAAGGCTTTTGGCATAAGTGCAGCAATTGCACCACAGTCTTGGTTTAAAATAGTAGGTTTTGTGATGTGCGAGGTAGAAATTTGTGATGTTGAATGTACTGAAAGAGTGAATATTTTAAATGTCCACTGTGTAGTCCTTTGTACTTGAGAGTTGAGCACTACTTTTGGAAAGAGAACTGATCTTGATTTCTGAGATGCTGTCTGTTACAGCCAGTTTGAGCAGAAATCTTACCAGCATGTTGCATAGACTAAAGCTGTCTTCTGTGGTTTACAGGCTGCTGCTATTTGCATTTCAGTTGCCATTTTTCCTTCAAGAGACCCACACACCAATGTTTGTACACCCAATGCTGCATTTGGATGATGAGCTGGGAAAATTTTCCAGCTGTTGACAGTGACTGTTTGTGGTCATGTTTGAGTGTGTCCTTTTTATCTTTGGCAGTCACTCTGCTTAAAGATTTTGGGCAGGAATCGAAGTGTGTTGGCTGATTTCTCTGAACTGTTGCCAGCCTCCTGTGTAAGATAAAGTTTATTTATTACTCACAAGTAGGCTTACATTCATATTGCAGTGAAGTTGGTGTGAAAATCCTCTAGTCATCACACTCCAACATCTGTTTGGGTACACTGGGGGAGAATTTAGCATGGCCAATGCACCTAACCAGCACGTCTTTCAGACAGTGAGAGGAAACTGGAGCATCCGAAGGAAACTCATGCAGATGGAGGGAGAACATGCAGACTCCGCACAAACAGTAACCCAAGCTGGGAACCGAACCTGGATCCCTGGCATTGTGAAGCAGCAGTGCTAATCACTGTGCCGCCCTGAAGTTGTGAATATGAAAACCTGCAATTCCGTGTATGACTGTGATCCTTGTTTGGATGCTGAGATTTCCGGTATGGTATATGTTCAAAAGATTAGTGCACTAATGTTTCACCAGGTCAAAGCATCAGCGTGCTTCCATCACAATGCTATTTTCTGTCATGATATTACTTTACAGCATGATACCAGAATGCTTGTATACTGAGCCACCTTGACCAGTTTACAAAGCTGGGCGAGTCAGTGGTGCACTGAGACACCAGGGAAATACATAGGTTCTCACTGTGTCAGCATTTTGGGCTTCCATGAGCTTATCTTTGCTTGTTTTGCTGCATGTATGAAACCTGAAGGGTTGGAGATAATTGCATTGCAATAGTACAAAATCATCCATGCTTGTGTCGCCATGATGATAACTGCACGTGCTTTTTTGGGGGGGTTGATTAAAATTATGTTGGAATAGGGATCAATTTTTCTGAGAACTTTTGGAAATACTTTTATTTGGTTTCTGACTTTATTTCTGTCAATGTTCCACAGGTTAATATTCTTAATCTTACGAGAGGTTCTAGTCACAATTTTGCATATGCCATTTATTCCTTCTGCTTTCCGTTATTCTCTTTCCATGAGCCAGTAGCATATCATGAATATTCATTTGTGTTGTCTGTGAAAATAATAAGTGAGATTTAAAAGCTCTGTCTCTTTGGCCCGTTTGCCTATTAGTTTGAAGTTACTTGGCTGATGCAGAAAGTCTTCATGCCACACTTTACAAATGATGGCACAATGGTTAGCACTGCTGCCTCAAAGCGCCTGGTATTCAGGTTCAATTCCAGCCTCGTCATTGTCTGTGTGGAGTTTGCACTTTCTCCGTGTGTCTGCGTGGGCTTCCCCCGGGTGCTCCGATTTCCTCCCACAATCCAAAGATGTGCAGGTTAGGTGGATTGGCCATGCTAAATTGACCCTAGTGTAAGGGGGATTAGCAGGGTAAATGTGGGGGTTACAGGACTAGGGCCTGGGTGGGATTGTGGTCAGTACAGACTTGATGGGCTGAATGACCTCCTTCTGTACTGTAGGGATTTTATTCTATGATTCTAAAATAAATTGACGAGATGAATTGTGAAAATAAGGACTTGAGGAATGGAGAATTTTGTACAGAGTGACCTCTGTTCAAGTAATTATGTCCAGACTTTGGAGTAAATGAGCTTATTCAGGATGTTCTACAGCACGGACACAATTATCAAACGCTTGTATTGATGGCAATGTCTTTTCCTTTGCAACTCATCAACGTAATGAGCAGGAGATGGAAACGAGAAACCACAAATAATGATCAAGCCTTTCACATATATTAGTCCCACTGAGCACCGGCATTTGCTTGGGTCATGTTAATGTTGAAAAAGCTAATGTAGAGTTTTGGTAGCACAGTGCATTTGGCACATATTTGTAATTTGGCTGTATGAATTGAGGTTGTCTGCTGCTTTACTATCTTTCCAACAATTTCCTGCAGCTTATTTGCACTAATTGCAAAGTTTTTATTGTGTGATGACTTTCAGATTGCAGTAAACTGAATCTACTTATTGCAATATATCTTTCATATGTAATTGATAATGCAGTCCACGTGAAATGTATAATGCTACAAACAGAAATGTGAGTAAACAGAATTTACTGTAAATTTGAATCAAAAGCAGAAAATGCTGGAAATAAACAATGGGCCGTCAGCCTCTAAAGGAAAGGCAGGTTAATATCTCATCAAAACTGGGAAATGAAAAGTTAAGTATTTTAGTATGTTTAAGGGCAGCAAAGATAAAGAGGAATTGAATGAAATAACAGACGTTGCACTCACAAAGTTAATAGTTGCATGCTCTGCAAATCTGCAGGCTGTTTAATAGTAAAACAGGCCACTGTTAGATGATATTAAAGTTCTCATTGAGGCGACACAAAGTCATTTGGTGCAAAGTAGGTACAAATGGCTTTCTAAAATGTTTGGACATGCTTGTTTACAGTTCCAATAAAGATCCATACCTATCATAGATTGTAGTGTGTATGCCAACCTAATTTCGCTTGGTGCCTAAAAGCGAGTTGAGGCCCATACACAGCGTATAAGCCGGCCCCTATATCTTTCAGTTGAAAGATGCATGTTTGGGGCTTTACTTGCATTTGGGTTGGCTTCAATTTTTCAGCTCAGCAATAAGTGTTCAGAGTTATTTGGTGCATGGGGTGAAGCAGATGGCAACACAGCCTGTAACAAGAAGGTTCATAAGAACATAAGAAATAGGAGCAGGAGTAGGCCGTCTAGCCCTTTGAGCCTGCCCCGCCATTCAATTAGGTCATGGCTGATCTGAAGAGGATCAGTTCCACTTCTCCACTTTCTCCCCATAACCCTCAATTCCCTTGTCTATCAGAAATCTATCTACCCGTGACTTAAATATATTCAACGAGGTAGCCTCCACCACTTCAATGGGCTAAGAATTCCAGAAAATCACCACCCTTTGAGTGAAGAAGTTCCTCCTCAACTCCGTTCTAAACTGCACCCCCTCCCCCCCCGCCTATTTTGAGGCTGTGCCCTCTAGTTCTGTTTTCCTTTCTAAGCGGAAAAAATCTCTCCTCTACCCTATCTAGCCCCTTCATTATCTTGTAAGTCTCTATAAGATGCCCCCTCAGCCTTCCAAACTCTAATGAGTACAGGCCCACTTTATTCTATCACTCCTCATAAGCTAACCCCCTCATCTCTGGTATCAGCTTGGTGAACTTCTCTGTACTCCCTCCAAGGCCAATATATCCATTCTCAAATAAGGGGACCGAAACTGCACACCGTACTCCAGTTGCGGCCTCACCAGTGCCTTGTACAGTTGCAGCAAGACCTCCCTGCTTTTATATTCAATCCTCCTTGCTATAAAGGCCAACATTCTATTCGCCTTCTTGATCACCTACAGACTTGAGTTTTTGCAATTGGTGCACAAGGACCTCCAGGTCCCTCTGCACAGTAGCATGCTGCAGCTTGTCACCCTTTAAATAATAATCCCTCCTACTATTATTTCTACCAAAGTGGATAACCTCACATTTGCTAATGTTATACTCCATCTACCAGGTCTTCGCCCACTCACAGCCTATCCAGATCTCTCTGCAGACTTTCTGCGCCCTCCACACAATTCGCTTTTCCACTCATCTTCGTGTCATCAGCAAATTTTGTTACCCTACACTCAGCCCCCTCCTCCAGATCATCTATGTAAATGGTAAACAGTTGAGGCCCCTGCGGCACTCCACTAGTCACCAACTGCTAACCAGAAAAGCATCCATTGATTCCAACTTTCTGTTTCCTGTTAGATAACCAATCCTCAATCCACACTAACACTTTACCCCCAACTCCGTGTATCCTAACCTTCTGCAGCAACCTTTTTGTGAGGCACCTTATCGAACGCCTTCTGGAAATCCTAAAAACACCACATCCACCGGTTCCCCTCAGTCTACCGCACCAGTCACATCTTCATAGAAATCCAGTAAATTTGTTAAACACGGCTTCCCCTTCACGAATCCATGCTGCGTCTGCTTGATCAAACCATTCTTTTCTAGGTGTCCTACTATTTCTTCTTTAATGATGGATTCTAGCATTTTTCCAACTATGGACGTTAAGCTAACCAGCCTATAATTCCCTGCCTTTTGTCTGCTACCTTTCTTAAACAGCACCGTAACATACACGCCCACACAGCACAGACTGTACTTGGCGATGGATGATCAAGCATGGGTTCTCCTGCAAGAAGAAAGAAGTACCAAGCTGGTTTCATGCCCCAATTCGGAAGATTTGCTAACTTGTCAAATAATTGTGCTGCAGTGAGAGAATCGGTGATGGTGAAAATCTGTTGAGAATGGAAGAATCTGCCCTGAGGAAGATGCCCAAGACCATGTGCAACAGGAGAGCAGGGACCAGCCACTGGCCTGGTTTCGGAAAGCATGTGTTAGAATGGACTGCAGTGGTTCAAAAAAGCAGCTCGCCACCATCTTCTCAAGGGCAATTAGAGATAACCAAGAAGTACCGACCTACCCAGCAATGGCCACATCACGTGAATGAATAAGAAAACGTGTCCTTGAAAATCATCAGCATGGCTGTATCATCGCCAAAAATGCCAAGTGTATGTAAGTACTTGAACTGCGCCAAATCAGACACAAACAACAAAGATTTCAGAACACAGCTAGTTCGTAGTTGCTTTATGGAAATGTCTAGTGTTACTGCAGAAGACCAAGATTGCTCAGGGAATACCAAGAGACCTCTGCCAAAATTTTCAGATCCCAGTGGTTCTTCATCAGGCAGTAGCAAAAACACCCAAAAGGTCACATTGGTAACATGGATGAAAGAACCATGAATTTCAGTATACTTAGAGTGGAAAAAAATCAAAAACAGCCCTGTTGGAAACCACTGTGCAAGCCCGCATGGCCAATGGAACAAAATTAAAGCTTACGGTCATTTTCAAACATAAAACCATGCTGAAAATCAAGTTTCCTGCTGGAAGTTTTGTGGATGTTGCCAGTTGAATGGATGAGGATGGAGCGAAGTTGTTCATTGATGATGTGTGGGGCATGTTCACATCCCATGAAACTGAGAGGTGCCTGAGATGAATTAACACCCACATTGCAGTAATGTCAAGAGGTCTAATATCCATGGTTCAACCTTTTTGGCTGTGTGCTTCAGCGAGCCATTCAGGGACTATGCCTGCACTGGATGGAATAAGTGGGTGGTTGACGGAGGAAAAAAGTCTTCACAAAGATTGAAAAGATGTATGCTACCCTGCTTGATGTTTTGTGTTGTTTTGTCATCGATTTGAGTTGCTATCAATGCACTACGTGTCATTGGATCATTCAAAAAATGCAGAATATCCAATTCAATGTATGGATAGGAAAGTGATTTGTTGTGGAGGGGTGAATATGAAACCAAAAGTGCCGCGTCTGACCCAGAGTGAAATCTTTTAAGATAATACAAAGCAATTCAGGATAAATTTGGTGGAACATTGGCTTGAAACCTGTCTTGTCCAGAGAATTGTGCTGATTGTGGGTTTTTTTCCCTGATTGGCAGGCAATGACCACAGGGACCTGTGCTAGGACCCCAACCATTCACATTAATGATTATCTCCAAATTTGCAGATGATACAAAATTGGGTGGGTGTGCTGTAATGAGGATGCAGAGATGCTTCAGTGTGATTTAAGTAGGCTGTGTGTGTGGGCATTTGCATGGCACATGCACTATAATGTGGATAAATGTGAGGTGATTCACTTTGGTAGCATTAATAGGAATTCAGATTATTACTTGAATGAGTGTAAATTGAGAGATGTCGATACTCAGCGAGAACTTGATGTCCTTGTGCATCAGCCACTGAAAATAAATGCTTATGTACAGCAGGCAGTAAAGAAGGCAAATGATGTGTTGGCCCTCAAAGCGAGAGGATTGGAGTCTAGGAATAGAGATGTTTTACTGCAATTGTAAAGGGTATTGTTGAGGCCACACCTGGAGTATTATGTGCAGTTTTGGTGTCCTTGTCTGAGGAAGGATACCCTTACTGTAGCGGGAATACGGTGAAGGTTTACCAGGCTGATTTCTGGAATGTCAGGTCTGTCATATGAGGAGAGACTAAGTTGGTTGGATTGCTTTTCATTGGAGTTTAAAAGGATGAGAGAGGAACTCATAGAAACTTATAAATTCTAATAGGGTTAGACATGTAGATTCAGAAAGAATGTTCTCGATGGTAGGGAATCTAGAAGTCATGGTTTGAGAATACACACAGCCTATCCAAATCACGCTGAAGCATCTCTCCATCCTTCTGTATCTGATCCTAGGGAATAAGCCCAGCCAGGTGATCAAAGTTACAGTGGGGGGTCATGTGGCGAACATGACCACAATTCTGTAAGTTTTCGAATACTCATGGGAAAGGAAAATGTTGCCCTAGGGTTAAGGTGCTAAACTGGGGAAAGGCTGACTACAGCTGGATTAGGCATGATTTGAAGACTGTTGATTGGGAGAGGCTGTATGAGGGTGAATCCACATCTGGCATGTGGGATTCTTTTAAGAGCAGTTAATTGGAGTGCAGGACAAGCATGTGCATATACAAACGAAGGACAGCAAAGGCAGAATTCGGGAACTATTGATAATCGGGGAATTGCGAATCTGGTCAGTGCTGGGACCTCTGTTAATAACGTATATAAATGACTTGGAAGAAAACATAGCTGGTCTGATTAGCAAGTGTGTGAGTGATACTAAAATTGCTGGAGTTGCGGATAGTGATGAAGATTGTCAGAGAATACAGCAGAATATAGGTTGGAAAATTGGCTGGAGAAATAGTAGATGGAATTTAACTAGGACAAATGTGAGGTGATGCATTTTGGTAGAGCCAATTCATGTGGGAGCTATACAATAAATGGCAGAACTGTCAGGAGCATAAACAGATCTGGGAGTACAAGTCCACAGATCCTTAAAAGTGGCAGCACAAGTGGAAAAGGTGGTGAAGAAAGCAAATGGCATGCTTGCCTTCATCGGCCAAGGCATTGAGTATAAATCTGGCAAATTATGTTATGTAAAATGTTGGTTAGACCAATTCTGGTCACCACATTAATTAGTTGATGGGTTTTTGATAAGAGAGGGGATTAAGGGTTATGGGGAGAGGGTGGGAATGTGGAACTGAGCCACGACAGATCAGCCATGATCTTATTGAATGGCGGGGCAGGCTCGAAGGGCTAGTTGGCCTACTCCTGCTCCTATTTCTTATGTTCTTATTACCAAAAGGACGTGAAGGTTTTAGCGGGAGTACAGAAAAGATTTACCGGGATGTTGCTTGGTATGGAGGTCATTAGCTATGAGGACAGACTGAATAAACTGGGATTGTTCTCCCTAGAAAGACGGAGGCTGAGGAGCGACCTGATAGAAGTTTATAAAATTATGAGGGGCGCAGGTAAGGTGAACGGTTGGAAGCTTTTTCCCAGGGCAGAAATGACAATTACAAGGGGGCACAAGTTCAAGAAAAGGGTGAAAAAGTTCAATCGACATGTGCGGGGCAATTTTATTACACAAGGTGGTGGGGGCCTGGAATGCACTGCCGAATGAGGTGGTTAAATAGACAAGTTAATGACACTTAAGACTTATTTGGATAGACACGTGAACAGACGGGAAATAGAGGGACACAGGCAGTTGGTCTAGATGAGACAATGTGATTGGCGCAGGCTTGGTAGGCCAAAGGGCCCATTCCTGTGTTGTACTGACCTTTGTTCCACCCAGCTCACCCTCCCACCCAACTTTGCAACTCTGCAAATTGGAAATAATACATTTAGTCCCCTCTTCCAAATCACTAATATATAATGTGAACATTTGGAGTCCTAGTACAGATCCCTGCAGTACTTTACCAGTCACTGCCTGCCACATTCAGCATATTTTAGAACGGAGGTGAGGAGAAATTTCTTTACCCAGAGTATGGTGAATTGGTGGAATTCACTACCACGGTAAGCAGTTGTGACCAAATTATTGTGATTTCGAGAAGAAATTAAATATAGCTCTTGGGGCTAAATTAATCAAGGGATGTAGGAGGAAGGATTTGGATGCTGAATTTGATAATCAACCGTGATCAAAATGAATGGTGGTGCAGGCTTGAAGGGCCGAATAGCCTACTCCTGCACCATTTATATGAATTTGAACAATCAAGTTTTGAGATACTTGAAGCTGTACTTTGGCATATAAAGCCTAAACAATTCTATTTGCAGTGAATCTGTGTTTTTAGTGCAAATAAACCTAATGGCTTCAATAAAAGTAATTTACTAATCTGTTGTTTCTGCCTCTACAGAGTGCCCACATGGCTTTGATTGATGCACTAATGATGGCCTATACAGTAGAGATGATCAGCATTGAAAAGGTTGTGGTCTCTGTGAAGCGTTTTTCCACATTTAGTGCCTCAAAGGAATTACCATATGATCTGGAGGATGCCATGGTGTTCTGGATTAATAAGGTAAGTGTGTAAAACTGTGTCTTTTTTTAACATCAATGCATTGTTTCCTTCCCCTCCATGTGCAGTCCAGGCCAACTAAACCTTGATTCTGCAGCAGCACTTAAGCGCCACTCCAGAGGCTCCAGCACATCATCTAAGCTGTCAGTTCACTGCAGTAGTGAGCGCGTTCACATTGTTAATGGTTGCTGACTTTTGAAGTAGACATTGAGTTGAGACCATCAAGCCAGCCGCCTGATGTTCTTCTCTTGTCCTGGCTGATATTTATTCCTTAACGGATGCCACTAAAAACAAATAAACACTGCAGACACTGAAACAAAAGCAGAGTGGGTTGATTATTAGATAACCATCTGTGGAGAGAACAGGTCAGTAACTGTTCAAATGTGAATTCTTCATTAGACTGCAAGAAGAGTAGCAGTTTAAAAGATGTAAAACAAAGGATGGAGAGTTCTTTCTTCACAATCTTTCCCACTTCTCTTAAAGAATGAGCAAACTCCTCATTCCTCCTACCAAAACAAACCATCTCACACTTTGTATACTGAATTTCATTAGCTTTATGTTTGCTCACTTTTCGTATTTATTTATTAACTATACTCCAAAATTTGACATCATCTACAAATTTCAGAACCATTATTCAAATTTCTGACTCCAGATCATTTATATATACAGTAAGCAACAGAGGTCCCTGCATTGATTCCCTTTCCTTTTTTTTTACCTGAGAGAAACTTATTAACTCTTTTGCTCTGTTTTCTTTATGGTTGTTATCTTTCAATCCATTCTACTACCAGTTGCAAACTCTAGATACCTTGACCTCCATTATATGTCTCTTACATGACAATTTGTCAAATGTTTCCAGATGGTCATTTTTATTACATCCTCTCTATTGTGTTTTCCTTGTTATTCTTCAAAGCATTCAGTGAGTTGGACTTTCTGCTAGTTTGTTCTTTTTTTTGTGAAATCCGATTCTCTTCAATCCAGTTAATCACTACTTTCAGTTTTGCCAGTTGCTTTTCCTGTGGGGTTTTTTGGTTAATATTTTTCCCCAGTTTATCTTCCTCCCTGATTTGCTGTTAGCTATTTTCCAATCTGATCTTTCCACCATCTATTACACTAAATCATTATCTAAAACTTACTATGATAGGACCATGATTTCCATGCTTATTTTTTTAAAAAATGCTCCAGTTAATTGCCTGTTACAAGATCTTGCAGCACTTACTCCTTTAATGGACTCCTGCCATTTTGGGACATAACGAAGCCTTGTATGTACTGTTATATTTTTCCCTTATCCTGCTTGGTGGAGCTGAAAATTTCCTATGGCAATCAATGTTTTTAAAACTAATTTTGGTATATTTGGCCATCTATTCTCTCCTGCCCTTTTCATTGTTTTATGGTCCATTGCAAATGTGACCTATTCCCTTTCCAAATACCATTTAGCCTGCAATATTTAACTGCTAGTTGTGCTCCCTCTGCAGCCATTTTCTAGCATTTGTCTCACACTTATTCTTTTATTTCTAATTGTTGCCTTGCAGTGGCCCTTAATTGTGCTAAATGCAGTGGCACACTAGCAATTTGATATGCTTTATTTTTCATTTAATCAGATTTTTTTTAAATTGCTTGTTTCAATAGCCTTTCCTATTCCCTGAGATACTATTTACCTTTTATTGTACTTTTGAGCTTAGCTCTCATTACCTTTTTGTTTGGGCTACTACTGTATCCTTCTCCCATCAGCATTTTAAGCCTTTTCCATATTCTTTTTTATGTTTTCCCCTAGAGCCTTAGTCCTAGCCTGGTTCAATTGCACACAGGCTCAGTTATAATGCTTCTCCTCTCCCCAGTCTGATGCCAGTGTTCTTTGCATACCATACTTTCTGCTTCTCCATATATCAATTAGCACCGAGGCTCAAATAGTAATCCGGAAATTATCACTCTCATGGTTTTAATTTTTAACTTTGCTCCCAGCTCCTGATACTCCCTTACTACCTACTCATTTCTTATGCTGTTAAATTGTTCGAGGGACTTTGTGTGCAAATCGGCTGACACATTTCTTATATTACAACAGTAACCATTGAACTACTACATTGGCTACTTTGCAATGTTTAAAGAGGTGTAAGGTGCTGCATAAATGCATTCTTCTTTTTGGAAGCAAAAAAATTTCAAAATTTTAGATAAGACAATAGAATGCAAATCAGAAAAAGACAAGATCAAACTGCGGAGTGCTCTGCTCTGCTCTGACCACACCTAGAGCACTTTGCCTAGCTCCAGTCACCGAAGCGTCAGATTGAAGTACTGGAGATGATGTCGTTTTTCAATTTTCCAATGTTAAATATCCAGAAAGATGCTTCAATTTTGTGAAGTTTCTACCTTAGGAACTATCAAAAGCATGGCAACATCCTTGCATTTAATACTTATTATTTTTCTTGTGTTGCTATGTTACGTAAAGGTATAGTTATTCCCACATTTGCCTAGCAACATATACTGGTGACGTATTGCAATGTTTAGCAAACAGTAACGACAGTGAATCATCACGGAAGATTGTTGGTCAGCAACATAAATTGGCAAAAGACCAAATTGTTGATCAGCTGACTCAATAAAACCAATGATAAAAATGCATGATGACATTGATAAAAATGCATGATGGTGCTCGCGGGCACAACACGTAAAATACTTCTTGCTGTATGACATTCAGGTTCTTTGTTAAATTGGAAATAGTTGTTTTTCTGATTACAATGCTGTTATGTATCATAAGAGTTAATTTGGCGAGTTAATAATTCTGTTAGGATTACTTGCAGTCATATTTTGTCGACTCATAGAATTGATAAGTACATAATCTCAGGGCACACAAGCCAGATTAGTTAGCATTTTCCCTTGAGACACTGAATTAGTGAAACATTGTTGAAAATCTAATCTACTCAATTAAGGACAGTATCTAGTAGGTGATTGATTTGCTAAAAGCTCTGTTGTTTTGTGGTTGGCTATGATTTGGAATTACTTCCTTTTAGCTGTAAGTCAAGTGGCTCTGACAAGTGTTTGATGTCGATGCTGACTCAGCATTCTGAGGTTGTTGATCCTATTGTGCAATCAAAGCAAAAGGCCCAATGTTAGAACAATAATGGTGACTGTATGATTTAGTTGTAAGTATTCTGTGTTGCTTGCAGTATCCCCAGGAAAAATAAAGACTTATATTTATCTGACGCCTTGCTCAACCACAGTGTGCTAAGGTGCTTTGCAGCCAATTGATACTCTCGCAGTGTTGTAATTTAGGGAAACATACAGCAAGATCCCATGAACAGCAACGTGAGAATGACCAAGTAACTTGTTAGTGATTTAAAATGAGGGATAAATTTTGGCCAGGACAATAGGGATAGCGTCCCTGCTGTTCTTTGAGTTCACTTCACAAAGTCTGAGAGAGCAGGTGGTGTCTAATTTTAATGTCTCAACTGAAAGTTGGCACTTCTGACAGTACAGTATTGCCTTGGTAATGCACTGCAGTGTTAACCTAGATTTTTGTGCTCAAGTCTCTGGAGTAGACCTTGAATCACAACTCTTTTTACTCAGGTTACCAACTGAGCTTCATACAGATGTATCCCAGTGTCTTATTTTACAAATGTACAATCTCTTGCATTCCCACGTGTAATTTACGTTCAACTTCAGAATGGCCATTTGTGAATAATTAGGGTGCATTTTCTTATTGAGCAAAGTTCTAAGATTTGCTCCTTTTTAATGTACAAGTTACATTAACAAAAATGCTTGCTGGAAAATGTAAAAATAAATGAAAAGATGTTCTCAGTTTTAATGTCTCTTCAATCAGATGCTGGATTTATATATTAGAAATACAACTGTTGTTTTATTTCTTATTGCCTCCACTCTATCTATGATATGTTTGTCTACACCTATTCAAATCCATTTTGAGATGGATCGCTTTGCTGTCCTTTACCATTTCAGGTGAACTTAAAAATGAGAGAGATTACAGAAAAGGAACTTAAACTTAAACAGCAGATTGTGGAAAGTCCAAGTCACCAAAAGGTAAGTCTAATGAGTTTATCAAGTTGTCCTAAATCATGGGTTAGTAGTCACTAATTTCTAGGTTTACTATTGTTTGTTCAGGCTATTAAATGCATCTTTCCTCAAATTTCCATATTTATTAAAAGATATGTAGTCAAGCAATTAACTGTTAAGTGACATGTATTACTGTTTATATGTCATTTAGTATTTGATGAAAGTAAGACAATTGGCTGTGGTTTACAAAGTGTGTAATGAATTTCTCAGGTGAAAGATTGTAGGTGAAGTCTTCAACACACAACCACTTGGGTTTATCATTGAACCTGCACAGTCAGCAGCTTTAATAACAACTGAACGTTTCTGTTCCTGTTAATCTCCTATTTATTCAAACTCTGTTCTCTTTTAACTTTTCACTGCATTGACAGATGTGCTGCCTGTGCCAGAACTTCAATGGGGAAATAGGGGTTATTTGATACAGATTCTCTTCAATTCTGCTGTTCAGTTTTTGTCTAAAAGATCCATTCATGATTTATCAGAGTCTGTTTGTTCAGATATTCTAATGTGCAGTGCCACTCTGACCATCTGTGGAGTTGAGCGAGCCCTCTCAATCTTATGAGCCAGTGATCTCTTGTTACACACTGCACATTTGATGTGTTCTTTTGTGTGCCTCTTTTTAAATGATTAGTAGAGTTCATAAATCAGTGAAAGATTTGGTTACCCGTGTTATCTAGAAGTGTGGATTGTTTCCATATATGTAGTACAAATCATTTGGACGTTTGTTCTGCGAAGTTGCGATTGAACTGTATCATATTCAATTGCTAGTGATTTGTTTGTGTTAATTGAAAGCAATGTTACCAAACACATTCAACGGAAGCAGTTCAAGGCTAGGTACACCCATCATCATTTTCCATTTGGAGCAGCATCCAGTGACAGCTGAGATCCAAATTATGGATCTTCATGGGCGTAAAAGTATTGTAAGACCAAAGGATATAGGAGCAGAATTAGGCCACTCGGCCCATCGAGTCTGTTCTGCCATTCAGTCATGGCTGATGTTTTTCTCATCCCCATTCTCCTGCCTTTTCCCTTTAACCCCGATCCCCTTTTTAATCAAGAACCTATCTATCTCTGTCTTAAAGATACTGAATGACCTGGCCTCCACAGCCTTCTGTGGTAAAGAGTTCTACAGGTTCACCCCTCTGGCTGAAGAAATTCCTCCTCATCTCTGTTTTAAAGGTTCATCCCTTTAGCCTGAGGTTGTGCCCTCTGGTTCTGGTTTTCCCTCTCCACATCCACTCTATCCAGGCCTTACAGTATTCTGTAAGTTTTGATAAGATCCCCCCTTCATCTTTCTAAACTCCGAGTACAGACCCAGAGTCCTCAACTATTCCTCATACAACAGGCTCTTCTTTCCAGGGATCATTCTTGTGAACCTCCTCTGGACCCTTTACAAGGCCAGCACATCCTTCCTTAGTTATGGGGCCCAAAACTACTCACAATGCTCCAAATGTGCAAAAATGTCCACCTGAAAATAGATGGAGGAATTTTTAAACAGGTCAGGGAATATTTTGTTATTCTATTCTATTATTATTTTATTTTACTTAATCTTTTTAGCATTTTAATTACACATGAAAGTGATCTGGGACTAGAGCTGGAAGCTGCAAGTTAAAAAAGGGAGCTTGTGCAACTAAATCGGGAACAATTGGAGGTTACAGGGAGACACATTTATAAAATCTTGGGTTGGAAGTAAAGAGCCAATAATATTAAATGGGAAAATACCAGAATTGCTAGAGTAGGGAAAGGATGTTTGTAAACTTGAAAAGGACAACTGGTTGGGTGCAAGGCCACAAGTTGGAGACAACAATGGAGCTCATTTTAAAAGAAAAACCACAAACCTCATTAGAAAAGCAAGTTTTAGCGTGGGATTTAGAGACAAAAGACAGTGGAACAAGTGGGCAGACTGAAGTTGAAGAATGGACCAGGCTGCAGGCAGTGGGATGAAGAAATCTAGTAGTAAGTGGAAGTAATATCTTGAATGATTGCATGGCCTTTTTATTGAAAGAAAGAGAGCAGAGCAGTACAAAATGTTAGAATTACTTGTATTACAAATTGTTTCATTTGAAGACTACTTCCAAAGTGCACAAGCAAAGGTTTGGACGTGTGGCAGGTACAGGCTGCGGTGACATTGGCAGGAGGTTTTGATGTCCCCTAGTCCAAAGCAGCATCATGAATGATAAGTTTACATGTGTAAATGCCACCAGGTTCACAATGGGAAGTCATATGTTGTAACAAAAAGCACTTCTCAAAATCATGACATGGAAAGTCAGGTTGTGGAGAGGAAGTGTACACCGTATTTCAGTATGCAACTTATACAGAAGGTGAGGTTCCTGAGCAATTTCTTAAATTGTCATCTGAACTTCACCTGGTGTCCAATAGAAATGAGAATATTTTCTCATACAAGAATAAAAAGTGCTTTTTTTTGAAAAAAGGAATCTTGTTTAAGATGCACTCTATCTTTAAATCTTTTGAGTTTTTAAAAAATTCCCCCTCCAGATGTGGGCATCACTGACAAGGGTATCATTTCTTGCCCACCCCTAATTCCCCTCGAAGACATGGTGAGCCACCTCCTTGAATCGCTGCAGCCTGTATGTTATAGGTACCATATATACCAATAGTGTACCAGTTGGTACGTGAGGGGATTGGTTTTGCTCGGTTGGACAGCTGGTTATGATGCAGAGCAATGGCAACAGAGCAGGTTCAACTACTGAGGATGTTCATAAAGGCCTTGCTTTCTCAATCTTGCCCTTCATCTATGGTATGGTCACCCTCAGGTAAATCACCACCAGTCACAGCCTGTGGTCATCTGGATGCACCTGGGTGGCACAGTGGTTAGCACAGCTGCCTCACAGTGCCAGGGAACCAGGTTTGATTTCTGGTTTGGCTGACTGTATGTGTGGGGCCTGCATATTCTCCCTGTGTCTGCAAGGGTTTCCTCTCTGAGAGAAGTGCTGGTTAGGTGCATTGGCCATGCTAAATTCTCCCTCAATGTACCCGAACAGGCGCTAGAGTATGGTGACAAGGAGATTTTCACAGTAACTTCATTGCAGTGTTAATGTAAGCCTACTTGAGACACTAATCAATAAGCTTTAAACTATGGCCACTTTACCTTAAATCTGCCAGTATAAGACCTCAAACGTACCAAATGAGGTAAAATAGAACCTCCCCTCTATGTAACAGTCTTATTTTTAAAAACTTAGCTACAAAGAGACTTTTTTTTTGTTTGTTAGTTTAAATGAATTTCTAAATGGCTCTGATTTGAGCTTACTTTTAAAGGAGGCTGCATCATATTTTTATTTGATAGTGCCTAAGTGTAGTGATTTCTCATAAGAATTGAAGTCAATATTAAAAATCCTAAGTGAAATCTCCAGAGTGTCCTTGTAGCGTGTCCTTTGGTGCCATGAGTGCACCTTAGACTCAAGCTCTCCATGAGAGATCACTTTGGTAAGCAAGTGTCAGGCATTCTGTCTTAGTGACCAGCCCAACTCGGTTGTGATTGTCTCAGTGTAGTGTAGATTCTTGGTGTGCCAGCTTGGGTGAGCGCCCCAATGTCTGGTATTTTGTCTTGCCACCTGAGCTTCCAAAAGCAGTTCCAGGGGAAGTGGTTGAGCCTCTTGCAATGATGTTGGTACACAGTCCAAGTCTTGCATGCATAGAGCAGGGTAGACAGGACTATTGCTGTATGGGCTTTCAGTTTAGTAGGCAGACTTGTTCCTCGTCATTCCCAGACTATGTTCGAAGTCTACCAATGGCTATGCTTGCTTTAGCAACACTTGCAAATGCCTCGTTATTAACATAGACAGCTCAAGAGAAGAGCATACTGTTACAAAAAGTGAACTTATCCACTGCTGCAAAGTTCTGGTCATGAACTGAAACCTTGGGCTCAAGATAGGTTTTTTGAACAGGCTGATTCATTACTTCAATTTTCTTTTGATGCTTGACATTGTCATACAGATTGGGAAACAAGCCCATGCTACATTGCATGTCCAGCGGTGAACCGGTACAATCATTGGCAAACAGGAAATCATGAAGTGTGTGTCCGGAGACCTTGGTCTTTGTCGTGCTCCTTTAGTGGGTACTGAATCTCATGATGGAGGTGAAGTCCAGCTCTCACTGTAAATTATCTGCAAAGATAAATTCAAATATGTGTGTTGAAGACTCTCCTGAAAGGAATTAAGATGACAGTCCGGTCAGCAGGCTTTGATTTTTGAGTAATAATTCTTTTGCTGATTTAATGGAGATTTGTATGGTCACAATATGGGCAGATTATCATATGTCCACATCAGAATGCAAACAGGGATAGTTGTTGTCCTGTTCTAATCTATCTTTTGTAAGATTAACAATCGGCAATGGCCACGTTTACTTGCAATCTAAATGGAATCATATTTTAATTTGGGGAACACGTTCTTGGTCGACAGCGTGCTGCATCAGTCCAGGCTGGCAAGGCTTTGGAATCTGCGTGGTAAGATGAGCCAAGAAATCTGAAAGAGAAAACAAAATGTTGGAAATACACAGCCAGCCAGCAGCATTATTAAAAGAAAAAGGCATGTTATGACAATTCAGCTGTAAACTCTTTGTCAGTTTGGAAATGTCATAGCCTGTTTTCTTTTGTTCCCTGTGGACTACCTGATTTGTACCATATTATTTGTTTCATCTGTCCAAAACTCTGGAAGGGTTGTCTTGGATGACACCACCTTCCCCAGCAAAGCAGGGATGGGGAGGTCAGATTGTAGTATCTCCATCTGTTCTGGGTGAGGTCAGCAAATCTGCAGCATTTAGTGCATTTTGACATTTTTCTTGATGGGGAAAAATGTACCTTAACTTTCAGCTTATACAGATCTTTTTCCAGTAATTTGTATTTTGTTTCATTCTAAGAGGTTTTTTCAGTTAATTTGGCCTCTGCAATCTTGTGGAAATTCTCCCAAATTGACAAAAAAATTGCATTCCCAAACAGCATTGACTTGAATATACATTTGAAGCTACAGTTTGGTCGATTGTGAATATTTCCCAAAAGTTTGGAGTAATCTGAAAAATTGGAAGGGGAAGGAAATATCCTAAACTGCCAAATTCTGCTGTGAACTTGTTGAGTGGTTTCTTGGAGTGATTGGATGCAGCTCTCCCTCTGATATCCCCTTGCCCTCACCACATGGAGTGGCACATTACCCCTCCTTTTTATTGCTTCACAAAACATGAGAGGAATGAAGAGCGATTGTTTGGAGGATGAAGAGAATGAACCTGCACTATTCCACTTTGTGTAGCTTTGGTACCCTTTGCTATGTTGGTATATTTCTAACACCATAGTGCATATTTAACACAAAAGATACAATGTCGGTGAATATAATCACACTCTTCCGTTTGCTCAAACCCAAATGTTTGAATGTTGTCTAAATCAAAGCTAGGTTCCACAAGGAATTAATGAATTTGCATAATTAAGTGATAGCATCAACCCAGAAGGAAATAAGTTTTCTCAAAGAATGCTGCTCAAACTTTGATATAGCAGTCTTTTTATACAATAGTATAGAAAGGTTTTAGTTTAGTGTTCATCCTAAATGCTGTTCTTGCCATTTTCCAGATGATTTTAATTGTGTTTTTCTAATTTGGTCACTCCAAACTGTTACAGTAAGCTTGTATTTAAAATAATTAAAGGCATTGTATATGGCATATAGCATTATACTGGATCTTCGAACCATTGTCCTTCCTTCTCCCCTCTCTTTCACATTCCTCCCCACTGATCCTCTCTCCAATCAAAGGGTTTTACTTAAAACTTAGAGAAATATGAGAGCAACAAAATAGAACATTTAATTAAGCAAAGCCTGTTGATGATTTTGTTTCCTTCCTTAAATTTAAAGGAAATTATTCTGTCAAAAATAGAATTGTGTTTTTTATCCCTAATTAGTGTGTTTAAGAATTTTATACATGCTGATCTCTGGTCTGTTGCTCTAACAAGCTTTGCTCCATGTCCTTTTGATGCTTAAATTCTAACTCCTTTCCCTGCTTTTTGGGCAGTCTCCTTCAAAATGGTATTGGAAACTGGTGCCCGTAAGTGAGCTACTAACCGTCTATTTCTACTTCAGTCATTTTTCATTCTTCTGATTTTAACATAACAGCAATAAAGAGCAAAACATTTTTCTTTACATCTGAGGACCATATTTCTAATTACACTTATTTCTAGAAAGCCTATTTTAAGACTCGTGAATTATGTAGAAGAATCTGATTTAAAAAAAAACTGCAAACACCAATGAATTGTTGGAGCTGTTGGCCTCACTATCCTTATCGTGAAATTGAGGCCTTTAATGTACTTTGCCATTTGTTAACAATGGGCATTTATCACAGGATGGGCTTCGTGTTACACTGTTAAGACTGGTTTCATTGATTGAAGAAGATGGATTGTTGTTTATTGCTGAAAATATTAGGACATCAGCGAACATCAGCTTTCAGAAATGATGGCTTGAGAAATTCAGAGTTCTTTATATGTATTCTGCACTTGGGGAATGCACATTTTATGTGTTGAATGTGTCTAAGAACAGTACGTGTAGTTTCAAACTGATAGCTGAGAATACTGAATTAAAAGAGGGCATTGTGAATCAACTGCAGTGTTCAGTAGAACCTTTGCCATGTGTGTTTTCACACTTCGGTCACTGAATGCTATTGTGCGTTATCAGGCAATTTCATTGGAATGTGCATGTGCTTAAATCCCCTTATTCTGCAGAATGTCTTTCCATCATTTTTTGTTGTGGGCATGGGACTTTATTTCAGCAAGAAACCCAGGCCTGTCAAAAATCTTCATAATTAATCCAAATAAAAGTACAACACCATTCCTGATATCAAAAATTGGGTAGTTATTGTGAAATATAAAATAAGACTGTGCAAACCATTTGCTGCTGCCTTTGTTCATAAGCCTGCTGCTTAACTGTAATATTTTGTCAAATAAAGCTGTTGATCTGATAACTATTTTTACAAAATAGTAAAAATGATATTTATTTGAATATAATATATTAAAACTGTGATCAGTGACCTCCAAACCTGAAGATCAATATAAACGTATTTTTCTCTTTACCTTTTCCACCTGACCTCTGTTTATTGCATTATAAATCTGTGTCCCCTTTCTACATCTCCTTATACAAATACTCTAAGTTTGGGCAAAGCTTGAGGTCTTTTGACATTCCCTTTCCAAAGCTTACTGTTTTCCGCATGCCTTTGTGTTTCTCATGGTCTTTCCTGCCTTCTGTTTATAATTCTGTGATGTAAAGCATGCCATAGCCCACTGCATACTTGAACCAGAGGAATATGCTTGGGTGGTACAGTATAATTCTTCACTCCATAAAATACAAGACGCATATTTTTAAATGAAACATCTGGCTTTAAAATCCTAAATTTTGTGGTTTCTGCAATAGCTGTGGTAAAGTACTTTCAATATATAACTGGCTAGTGTTTCTGAGATCTTTATATCACTGAAAATTAATGCATGCTTTATATAATTTCCAAAAGACTGGAATAATCATGTCATTTTTTTAAGAGCCATTTTCAGGTGATATCTCCTTTGTGCTTATACCTTAAATATCTTAAATAGGTCTGGTTGCATTAGTATCCATTATTGAAGCCTTGATTTATCGCAATGGGTTTAAAATAATTACATTTTTCACTGGTACTCTATTGTCACATCATTGTCTTTTATCCAAGAGCAGCGAGCTATGTTGGTGCAGGCATTTAGAATTTATCCTCGGTGTCATTTTTAATGGATCGTTACAAGGCTGAAAGCAAGATTTAAAACAGATGCAAATAAGAGAGGCATTAATTTATTTATCTAAAGAAAGTCTTGCTCAGCTGGTCACACATTTATAAGGATTTGGTAGCAATAGCACTTTAACTTTGCCCTTTCAGAAGCGTTGATTTAACTTTGACTGAAATTATCCCTACGTGCAATTTAAAAACAGATGATCTGTGAGTCAATTTACCGAGCTTGACAAATCCAATTGCCTGGCATTGATTCTTGCAATTTGTTGATGTACCCTGTGGCATTCTAACTAACCAATAGTCACACCAACCACAGATTCCAACCTTAAATCGCACATAATCAATAGTGGTTAATTAGAAACTCATATAATTATTTGGAACGCTGGGCTCAAACTCAAGTTTAATCATGAAATTATATGCCTTTGAAAATAGCTGCACAGAATTCTATTTTCTTTGAAGTATGGACACAAAGCAGATTGGTACTGTAGTGTCTCCATAGCTCCATGATGCTAGTAGAGATAAATTAATATGTATTTTTCACATAATGCTAGCAGTGAAGCAGACTTGGTTAACAATACCTCATGGATATGTTAATTATTCACACTTGCCTCCAGACTAAAGACTGACAATGTTGGCATTTGCTGCTTGAATGAAATTTCATGAAAAATTGTGAAAATATAATATAACAAATGATGACAAAACTCCCTCTTTGGAATTTGGTGCAGTGGTATCCATTACAAAAAAAAATCTGTTCCCCCTTACTTGGTTTGAACAAATGTTACTGTGCATTGCTTTTGTTTTGAGTAAATATGACCTTTTTTAATTTGGTATTTGGATGATCAATTCTCCTTTCTTTGATTTGATTTATTATTGTCAATAATAAATTAGGATACAGTGCAAAGTATTGTTACTTGCGTGCTACACAAACAGAACATACCGCTTATAGAGTACATGGGGAGAAGGAAAGCAAAGAGTGCAGATCATCATGTTACAGTCATAGCTAGGGTGTAAAGAAAGGTCAACATAATATTTGGTAGGTCCATTCAAAAGTGTGATGGCAGCAGGGAAGAAGCTGTTCTTGAGTCGGTTGGTGCATGACATCAGACTTCTGTATCTTTCTCCCGGCCGAAGAAAGCACGTGCAGGGGGTGTGAGGTATTTCAGTATGCTGGCTGCTTTTCTGAGACAGCGAGATGTGTAGATGGAGTCAATGGATGGGAGGCTGGTTTGTGTGATAGATTGGGCTACTTTCATAACCTTTAGTAGTTTCTTGCTGTCTTGGTCAGAGTAGGAGTCATATTGAGCTGTGATACAGCTTTAAAGGATGCTTTCAATGATCTATCAGTAAAATTAGTTGTAGCATTCATGCTGAATTTCCTTTAGCCTCTGTGGACATTTAGAGTCCTGTCATTGGAGTTGCAGAGGGAAGAGAACTAATAGAACCACTTTTCTGCTTCTATGCATTCCTCTATGTCAATAACATATAACATCACTGCTCTTTCTAATTAGGGGATGTAATTAACATGATTTATCAATAAAGTTGGCTTAGTGCAAAATAGCTTACCTTGATTCTGAATAGTTCATTTTAAATGAATTATTTTTGAAGGGCCGGTGTGGTTACATAGACAAAAGTCATATCCAATTTGTTCTCAGCTGGATCCTACAAGCATTAAGTAAGAGAGCCTCTTCAGTTATTAAGGGCAGAATATTGGCCAGGGTCCGGTGTGAACTCCTTGTCCCTCAGTGTCAAACTTTTTTTTTACGTTCACCTGAAATGGGTCTCCTTTTAATCTCTCTGAAAGATGATGCCAACAGCAAAATAGCTGTCCCTAGTGAAAATTCAGTCTAGACTATATTCCCTCATCCTGGAGTGAAGCTTGGACCCATGCCTTGCTGATTTTGAGACAAAAGTACATTAGTGTACCAAGCACAAGTGGACATTAGACTTACACTCTTTATAAAGGGAAGTGTAGAATGTTTAGCAGGTAGTTTGGGAAATTTGGTCATATCAGGTTAGCAAACAATAAGTAAGGAATTAAACTTGTACAAAAGAACATGATCTGCCAGCCCCCCCCCCCCTCACTTCTGCATTAAGGCTGTTTATGGCATATTATTAAATTAGTGAATCAGATTGCCACTAATAAGCTATAAATCTCCTATTGAGATGTCAGGGTAAACAAATATTCCAAAAACTGTGGGTGTATGCTTCAAATTCAAAAATATATGTTGGGTTGGCAATGTTGATATAAATAAACTGGTCTGATGTATTTTGTGGGAAGCAGGGTGAGGAAGAGATTCTAATTTAGCCAGACTGAGTCATGCCCTTACTGATGAAGTCATTAGCAAAAAAGTGATCCTGCCAGCACCATTGGGATTGAAACATAGTTGCTGGTAGTTTGTACTTAAAACTGTAATTTTTCTTTAAAGACATTCCTGGAATTATTTTATTGAAGGTTCTTTTTAAAAATTAATGTTTCTGATTCCTGACTAAAGCACTGTTGAATATTTCTATGTAGGGAAAATACAGCATATTGGAATCAAAACAAGTTAACTTTCTGCTTTCCTCATTGCATTTTTCAGGAATCTGCTGTGGTGCTTAGCTGTTAGTTTCCTGAAATTTCATAATTATGCAAAAATGTACAAAATTAGATCCAAGCTAACTTGTAAGAAAGTTGGACTATATATTCCATGTTCTGGAGAGGCCTGTTATCACAGAAATCATAGAAACCCTTCGGTACAGAAAGAGGCCATTAGGCCCATTGAGTCTGCACTGATCACAATCCCACTCAGGCCCTACTCTGATATCCTTACATATTTATCCACTAATCCCTCTGTCCTACCCATCTTCAGACACTAAAGGCATTTTTTAACGTGGCCAATCAACCTAACCCACACATCTTTGGACTGTGGGAGGAAGCCGGAGCACCCGGAGGAAACCTACGCAGACAGGAGGAGAATGTGCAAACTCCACACAGACAGTGACCTGAGCCAGGAATCAAACCCAGGTCCCTGGAGCTGTGAAGCAGCAGTAAGAACATAAGAAATAGGAGCAGGAGTAGGCCATCTAGCCCTTCGAGCCTGCCCCGCCATTCAATAAGATCATGGCGAATATGAAATGGATCAGTTCCACTTTCCCACTTTCTCCCCATAACCCTTAATTCCCTTGTCTATCAAAAACCTATCTACCCGTGCCTTAAATATATTTAGCGAGGTAGCCTCCACCACTTCAACGGGCAGAGAATTCCAGAGATTCACCACCCTTTGAGTGAAGAAGTTCCTCCTCAACTCTGATCTAAACCGCGCCCCCCCCCCCTTATCTTGAGGCTGTGCCCTCTAGTCCTGCTATCCTTTCTAAGCAGGAAGAATCTCTCTACCTCTACCCTATCCATTCCCTTCATTATCTTATATGTCTCTATAAGATCCCCCCTCATCCTTCTAAACTCTAATGAGTACAGACCTAGTCTATTTAGTCTCTCTTCATAGTCTAACCCCCTCATCTCCGGTATCAGCCTAGTGAACCTCCTCTGCACTCCCTCTGCCAATATATCCTTGTGCAAGTGCGGCGATCAAAACTGCATACAATACTCCAGCTGTGGCCTCACCAGTACCCTGTACAGTTGCAGCAAGACCTCCCTACTTTTATATTCTATCCCCCTCGCTATAAAGGTCAACATTCCATTCGCTGCCTTGACCACCTGCACCTGCAGACTGAGTTTTTGCGACTTGTGCTCAAGGACCCCCAGGGCCCTCTGCACCGTAGTGTGCTGCAGCTTTTCGCCTTTTAAATAATAATCCCTCCTATTATTTCTGCCGAAGTGGATAACCTCACACTTGCTAACATTGTACTCCATCTGCCAGGTCCTCGCCCACTCAGTCGGCCTATCCCGATCTCTCTGCAGACTTTCCACACCCTCCACACAATTTGCTTTTCCACTCATCTTCATGTCATCAGCAAATTTCGTCACCCTACACTCAGCCCCCTCCTCCAGATCATCTATATAAATGGTAAATAGTTGAGGCCCCAGCACCAATGCCTGCGGCACTCCACTAGTCACCAACCGCCAACCAGAATAGCACCCATTGATACCAACTCTGCTTCCTATTAGATAGCCAATCCTCTATCCACGCTAACACCTTACCCCCAACTCCGTGCACCCTAACCTTCTGTAGCAACCTTTTATGAGGCACCTTATCAAACGCCTTTTGAAAATCTAAAAACACCACATCCACCGGTTCCCCTCTGTCTACCGCACTAGTCACACCCTCATAGAAATCCAATAAATTCTTCAAACACAACTTCCCCTTAACGAATCTGTGCTGCGTCTGCTCTATCAAACCATTCTTTTCTAGGTGCCTCGCTATTTCTTCTTTGACGGATTCTAGCATTTTTCCAACAACAGACATTAAACTAACCGGCCTATAATTCCCTGCCTTTTGTCTGCTACCTTTTTTAAACAGCAGCGTAATATTAGCCATTTTCCAATCCTCCGGCACTTCCCCGGAATCCAGCGAATTTTGATAAATAATTACTAAGGCATCCACTATCACCTCTGCCATTTCTTTCAGAACCCTGGGATGCATTCCATCTGGTCCTGGGGACTTGTCCACCTTCAGTCCCATTAGTCTATCAAGCACTACCTCTTTAGTGACAGTAATCGCATTCAGAACCTCAACTCCTACCATCCTTCTATCTTTAAGATCTGGCAAACTATTTGTGTCCTCCTCCATGAAGACCGAGGCAAAAAACTTATTTAAAGCCTCAGCCATTTCCTCATCTCCCACTGCTAAATCCCCCCGCCCCCATCCTCTAAGGGTCCAGCATTCACTCTAGCCAGCCTTCTCTTCTTTAAATACTTGTAAAAACTTTTACTGTCCTTTTTTATATTTAGAGCTAGTTTAGCTTCATAGTCTATCTTTCCTTTCTTTATCACCTTCTTAGTCATTCTTTGTTGATTTTTAAATTGTTCCCAATCTTCTAATTGCCCACTACTTTTAGCCACTCCGAACGCATCAGCTTTTAATTTAATACTCTCCTTTATTTCCTTAGATAACCACGGCTGGTTATCCCTTCTCCTACATTCCTTTTTCCCATCGGAATATATTTCTGCCGAGTACCGAAAAAGATCTCCTTAAAAATCCTCCACTGTTCCTCAGCTGTCCTACCAACCAATCTGCGCCCCCAATCTACATTCGCCAATTCCGCTCTCATCCTATCGTACTCCCCTCTGTTCAGAGGACACACGTTCGGGACCCTACTTTCTCATCCTCCATCTGCATCAAAAATTCAACCATACTATGATCACTCGTCCCAAGAGGATCCCTAATTCTACCTGCCTCGTTACACAGCACCAGATCTAAGATAGCTCGCTCCCTCGTAGGTTCCATCACATACTGTTCAAGGAAACTATCCCGACAGCATTCCAAGAACTCTTCCTCAAGCCCACCGCATCCGACTTGGGTCATCCAATCAATATGCAGATTAAAATCCTCCGTAATTATTGCCGTTCCGTTTCTGCACGCATCATTTATTTGCTTGTTTATAGCAGCGCTAACCACTGTGCTACCGTGCTGCCCCATTGTTGACATGCAGCATTTTTGAGAGTGATTTGTTTTTGTTATGCAGCTTCGAGTATGTTCGCCTATATAATCTCTGGCATATCTTGAGTATTAAGCAATCCATTGGATAGGCATTAGTTCTGAAAAAGCTTCGGGCTGGGGAAAAGAAATCTTAAATAATATCAGCTGGACTTTGCTATAAAGAGGGATTGAATACAGTACCACCCAAGTTAAAGCATTAATGTATAGTCACCAGTTCTCTCCCTTTTTTAAACTTATCTTTATTTTGTGTCAGGTGCGTTATCGACGAGATCATCCCTTGAACAAGCAATTGCCATTTTTTCCTTTAATGGAGGATTTAATGAGAGATGTGTGCGATGGCTGTTCACTTCTTGCAGTTATTCACTACTACTGTCCAGAGCTCATGAAATTAGAAGGTATTTATGTTTAGAAATATGCAGTATACTTAATTTAGATATGCTTTTTCTGGTTGCTCCACAGTGTAGTTTTACCATCCAATTTCATTCTTTACTTCATCAATACTTAGTATTTATGTATTTTGTAATTTAATGCCTTCTTTATGCATCTATCTTTCTGTATGATAGGGTGCACGTTCAGGGCTGGAAGCTTCTGCAGAGAGGTGTGCATGTTCAAGTTCTCACTTGTTATGACTCCACATTTATTTTGTATAAAACTGCTGGTTCCAGTGCATCTGTTTGTATAGCATAGCTCATTTTATATCTACATTTTAAAAAAATAAATTTTTATGTTTGTTTTGGCTGGTCTGTCTAAGAGTAGTATGTTTGCATCCTGACTAAGGGTTGCAGAGCTAAGTGATGTAGTAAAGAGACAAAGATTGATGAAAGAAAATTTGATTAAGTGATAATTTGAAATATCTTAAGTCGTTAAAAATTAAAAAATACTTCTGTCCCCATAACTTGCCCTTGGTGGCTCAAGCAACAGAAGTTATCAATTTAACATAGCTTGCCTTTAGAAATAATAATTACAAGTTACTTACATTCTAAATAATGGCCAACTGTAATTGTTTAAAACTGAGAAGGTGATGTGAGTCTTAGAAGAGATGGACAACATTTAGGAATCATTCATTGTCACTTACTTATTGTCACTTTGCAAGCTGTATCTGGGACACCAGAGCATACTGGGCGGCATGGTAGCACAGTGGTTAGCACTGCTTCCTCACAGCGCTGGGGATCTGGGTTCGGTTCCTGGCTTGGGTCACTGTCTGTGTGGAGTTTGCACGTTCTCCCCATGTCTGCTTGGGTTTCCTCCAGATGATCCAGTTTCCTCCCATATCTAATAATGTGTGGGTTAGGCTGATTGGCCACGCTAAATTGACTCTTAGAGTCGGGGGGACTAGTTTGGGTAAATGCATGGGGTTGTGGAGATAGGTGCTGGATGGGATTGTGGTCTGTGCATATTTGATGGGCTGAATGGCCACCTTCTGCACTGTAGATTCTATGATTCTATGAAAATTGTGGCAAAATTTAGCAACCAGATATATATGAAAATCTATTAATTGGTGATTTTTTTTGGCTGTGGGGTCTAAAAATGAATGTAAATGTAAACCTATTCCTAAGACGATAATGGTCTCCAAGATTTTTGTAGAATATGCAGTACTTTTTCTACAGTGTCCTAAATTGTGAATTTCCATCTGATACCTTTATATGAAAAGTTCATAATGTACTGTGTGTGGAAAAGCTTCAAGTGAAAGAATTTAGGTAAACATTGCTTCAGGCCACTAAATCTTTCTAAGCATGCAAATCACTTTATTTTATCTTCGATCCCAACATTTCCATGTGTGAAATTCCCAAAAGGGATTCACTTTCTCTGCCCCTTTGAGCCAGTTTACACCTTTCAAATGACAAAAAAAATTTTTATTAATATACAACAGCAACAACACTTCAGTAAGAGAACAAGTATTGAAAGAAAATAGAATGCGAATTACCCAAACAGGAATCTGAAAACTCCACACGCACTGTGGGCTATACTTACAGTTAAGTTATATTTTTGATTAACAAGGGAGTTGAGGGTTATGAGGTGCAGACAGGAAAGTGGAGCTGAGTCCATGGTCAGACCAGGCAAGATCTTGGTGAAAGGAGGCTCCTTGAGCCAAATGACCAAATGTTGTCACATTCTTGTGGGTACGGTGCAACTTGTTTGAAGAGAAATGTCTTAGAAGAGCAGTGACGTATTTATTTTCATCAAGGGCCCATTGCACTTTTAATTTTAAAAAATCTTGACTTTAAGTTGGTAGAATATTAATGACTTTTGGTAAACTATGGTTTAAAAGGAATTTTTGTTTAGATGTTCACCTGGTCTTGTTTCTTAAGGTTAAATAAATCTTGTCTTTAAGTTGACTGCTTTAAATGGGGTTCTGTCTCGTTTGTTTTTCTTTGCAGACATTTGTTTGAAGGAAGTGACTTCAATTGCAGACAGCTTATATAACATTCAGCTGCTGATAGATTTTTCACACCATTATCTGAACAGAAGTTTCTATCTCACACTGGAAGATATGTTGTACAGTCCTTTAGTGCTGAAGGTAAGATCTAATTAAGAGTTCTCATTTCTTTAAAGTAACATGATTGTATCTATACTCATGGAGGTGGTACATTCAGCATTAGGTACTCCTTTTCCACCTCAGGAAAATCTTTTTTTTGTGATGGGGGCACTGATAAGGCTGCATTGTTATTGTATATCCTTAGTTGCCCCAAGAGGCTGATGATGGAGTTTTTTGAATCACTGCAGTTTTTATGGTGTTAGTTCTTCTGCAACGATGTACGGTACTTTTGCCCACGAAACGACGCGAGAACAACAGCAGTATATATTCAAGCCAGATTAGTGTGCAACTTGAAGGGGAACTTGAATGTGGTAGTGTTCCTGTGATTTTGCCATTCTTGTTCTTGTCCGTGGTAGAGGTCACAATGCATAGATATGCTGTTGAAGGAGGCTTGGTAGGTTACTGCAGTACATCCCTTTGCCATCGTTTATTATCAGTGGAGGAGATGGATACTGAATCCAGTGAAAAGCTGTTGATCAAGGGAGCTGCTCTGTCCTGAATGTTGTGCAGCTTCTTGTGTTGTATGTAGCTGCTGCTGTCCGGGTGGAGGGTCAGGAGTGATCAGTTTGTGCTCGAGTCCTTATGCTGTCTCTTCCCACCCCTTATAGCCTCAGTGATGTAAAGTGATCTTTTCCCATTAATTCTAATTGCATTCTGTGGAATACAATGAAGCAATATATCTTTGTAGAACATAGCTTTCTTTCTGTTTCAGCCTAATGTTATGGTGTTCATTGCTGAGCTATTCTGGTGGTTTGAAGTTGTGAAGCCTGACTTTGTGCAACCAAGAGAAGTTCAAGAAATCAAAGATGGTAAGTTTCTGAAGTTTTATAAAAAGCGGGATAAAGGGCTATTGGGAAGAGGCAGGGAAGTGGAGGTGGGATGAGATGGAAATCAACCATGACCATGTAGAATGGTGGTGCACGCTCGAAGGGCTAAATTGCTTCCCCTCTCTCTCTCTCTCTCTCTCTCTCTCTCTCTCTCTTTCTCCTCCCCCCACCCCTTGCATTTTTGAAGAGTTTCTTCTGAAGAAACTTTGAATAACATGTATAATTTACGTTCTTTAATGTGACAATTTAGACTGTCATTTTCTTGAGACCACCTGCCATTTTGTGTGCTCAGTTTTTGGCCTAACCAAATTTCTTTTGTTTTCTTTGGTCTGGATGGAAAATGCGTTCAAGCTTCAATGTCTGAGTAACTCGCATATTGTCATAATGAAAATCTTTCAAAAGTGACCACAAACTTTTGGATTGCAACCTAATTACAAATGGAAGAAGTTCCCAAGTATAACTAATGTTTTATCTTCAATGTTAATTCAGCTAAAACACTCCTGCAGCAGAAGAGTTCTCGCCCACCTCTTCCGATTTCCAACGCAACAAAGCGGAGCTTTATGGTCAGCCCAGCCAATGGTCCAGGTGATATGTCAACACCTGTTCCACAGAGTAGCCCAGAGATTGCAACCAGGTATTGCCTGCATCCTGAAGAGTTTGTGTAAGTCTGTCTCTGTCAGTCCTCACCCTGGCATGTCCTCCAGCAGTTTTGGTTTCCAACTTGGGTTCAGTGTTACGTAGAATCATACATGTGGTGTGTAATTTTGTCCATTTTACTTTTCTGTGCTGCTAATCATATCTGGACTTACTTAACAGTTTTGTGATTTGTAGCATTTGATTGAAAAACTTGTCAGTTGTTATGACAACTGGAATGATTTACTGTTTCCATCTTGCTTCAAACCTGTCTATTTATGTTTGTGCTGAACATCTTTTAAATGAAAAATTGATCCTTTTTGTTCTTTTTGTATAGCAAAGGAAGCCCTGCCTTCAGTCCATCCCATCCGCTATTGCCTTTAAGACAGAGGCAGTATAAATGTCCTCTATCCAATGAGGACAGCACAGGTAAGATGGTTGCACAGTATTCAAGGTGGAGAATGAATAATGAAAATAAATAGATGAATTTTAGAAATGCTAGGCTTTCTTTGAGGTTTGAGGGAGATGGGAAATAGCACACAGAGGGAATCTAATAACAGTTCAATTGGAATAATAAGGTACTTTTTGGAGTATCAGCGAACAATTTTGTAATTGCTTTAATGGTATATTGTAAATTATTTGTTTGCTTTTACCAATGTTTACAGGCACTTGGAGCTTTAAAATAGGCATTCCACAATTCAAAAATTAATTTGAAATGGATTATTACACTATTTCCAATATGATGGAAAATGTTCTCCTCAATGCAAAGTAGCTTCACATTAGGCAATTCATTTGTTTTAGGATACTAAAATAATTTTTAAGACTGGTGTAAGATGTATTATGACCAGTTTTCAAACTGGTGAATTATTTTTTGTAGGTGAAGGAATGTAGGTGTTATATGGATGCTGGCAAGATTAAATTGATGTTTTCTGTTTGAATTTGATACAAGTACCCAGACTACCAAATCTGACTTATTATAAATTCATTTCCTCATCCGTTTTTCTCCCCTTGGCTCTGTTTCCTGAATGTGTTGATCTTTGCTGGTTTATAGTTCCAGAAATACCAGCTTCCCTCTACATCGTCCAAGAGGCAATTAGTTGTGTGTGAGCTTTAAATAGTGAATGTCATCAGGTTATTCAACCACCAGAGCCTCAACACTAAACTCAGTATCCTCCCACGTGCAATATCAGCAGGCTCTGTTGAATAGCAGTGAACAGTGAGTGCTTGGCCTGTCTATTTCCTTTCTCCCTCTCAAAATCCAGGAGCAGTGATACCAATTCTAATAATTCTACATGCATTTTACTGAAATCCACACACATCCAAGATCAAACCTTAGACCACCGCCCACTCCTGACTATAGAGTCCATCTACCATTAATAAAGTCTTTGTCATCAACAGAGTGTATATCTAAGCTCATAAATTGTAAATTATATCCAAAATAATAGTGAATCTTAGCTGAAGCTAGTAATCTGCAGACAAAAAAAAACTGATTCTGTGTTCGCCAAGTTTATAATCATTTAAACATTCTTTAACCAAAACCTATAATAATTTCCCTTTCTAGTTATAACATAATATACAGGGGCATCAGGCACCTAAAGGCAATTTAATAGGTGCTTTAGTTTCTGTAGCAATCTCTTAATTTAATTTATTTTTGTCTATTTTGGTTGAGGACTAAGCAATTTCCTTAGCTCTCATTTCCTAGCCAATGTGTTGGACATGAAATTCCTGAGCTATCATCAGTCTGACTGTAAGGTAGCTAAAAGTAGTATTCTGTTCCTCTCGCCGCTGCTGCCCCCCTCCACTCCCATTAGTGTCTTGAACTTTCAATAGCAGTGAACAGTGAGTGCTCTACCTGTCTGTTTCCTTTCTCCCTCCCCAAAACCCAGGACCAGTGATCCCAATTCTGGTAATCCTACTTGCATGTTAGCTGAAATCCACACAGACCTGAAATCAAACCTTTAGGCTAACATCCACTCTTCATGTAATCTAATTTAGTTTTGTCTGTATTTTGGTTGAGGTGTAAGTAATTTTCTTAGCTCTCATTTCTTGGCAGACTTGTCAGGCAGGGAAATTCCTGAGCTGTCATCAGTCTGACTGTGAGTTGGCTAAAGGTAGTATTCCTCAGTTCTTCTAATTGACCCCCCCTCCCCTCCCTTCTCAGCAGTGCCTTTAATTTTTCCCCTATTTCACTTCCTTGCCCTTCCCAACCACCACCACCATTGGTCCCATAACTTTTCTCACATCCCCATCCACTAGGTTGCAAATTCAACACCGTAATCATCACACTATTGAACCTTAATACGCAAACTGACATTTTAAATGATTCCTGTCTTCAAGCAATGCTCCCTTTTAAAACCACCCTTACACCCTCCTGAAGCTTGAGGGAAGTATTGGTTCAGGAATGCATGCTGTACTATTATAGCTCTGTTTCTGACTCTCATTCATAGTGTGGCTATATGGCCTGTTTACACATTTGTCACTATTTAGTGTGTTACAAGTGAAGGTTAAGATATTTTGGCTATAAGTTAAATTAGTCAAAGAAATTCAGTGGACGTAATAATCAATGCACTGTATTCAGAGTCCAATCTGAATATCTTTGAGAGATTGTGCTGTAATGAGTTTTATATGCACTGTTTAGTGTTTTTATTTTCAATATTTAGATACTCGGCATCGTTCAAATTCCCTAACTCGAGTTGACGGGCAGCCAAGAGGCACAGTGTTGGCTTGGCAAGAAAAGAAGCCAAGGTAAACATGGGGAATACCTTATCTTCATTTGTTTACTTTCTTAGTTCAAGTTTATCTCGATTGAAGCTCTAATTAAATGGCCATAGTAACTTCATATTGAATGTCAACAAATATGTGGCAGATATTCACAGTGAGAAACAGAGGGTTGATTTAAGTTTTAATCTTGTTTTTGAAATATATTGCCTGGTCATCACTGTTTCTTGCACTCTGGCTTTGAGTTACCTTTATTAATCTTGGCTCTGCTGCAAAGATGACCTAGACCAGACTGCTCATAAGACATTTGTAAAGACACAATAAATTTTTACACGGCAATAGTTCTCAAGCAGATGAGAACTCAATTAGTTGCTGTCAGAGTTGAAGGGGGTAGGTTTGGAATACAGAAATCAGCATGGGCTTCCACCTCTGGTTGTACAGAAGGAGGCTGTTTGGCCCATCAAGTCTGGAGTAACTCTCTGACAGCACATCTTAGCCAGACCCACATCCAGCCCTATCCTCATAACTGCACACATTTACCCCACTAATTCCCTAACCTACACATCTTTGGACACTAAGAGACAATTCCACATGTCCAATCCACCTAACCTGCACATCTTTGGAGTGTGGGAGGAAACCAGAGACACGGGGAGAATGTGCAGACTCCACACACAGTCACTCAAGGCTGGAATTGAACTGGTGCTAACCACCACACTACCTGTGTACCACCGTACTGTATTGTTTGGCATCTCTGTTGGAAATGTAGATGTATGAACTTTGGACTCAGCTGTCGTGCCCCTGTGGTTGAACTGTCTGCCAGTAGCCACTGCCAAAATGTGTGAAATGAGAAAATAAAAATGAAGATTTGCAGTGGTGTCGTCTTTTCTTTCAATGTTAAAGAACCATCCGTCAGTGACCAGATTATAAGCCCTACAAGAAAGGTATATTCATCTTTCACTAAGTGAAGCGGCACAGCGCCAGGGACCCGGATTCAATTCCCAGCTTGGGTCACTGTGCGGAGTTTGCATGTTCTCCCCATGTCTGCGTGCATTTCCTCCGGGTGCTCTGGTTTCCTCCTATGGTCTGAAAGTCGTGCTGGTTAGATGCATTGACCCGAACAGGCACTGGCATGTGGCGACTAGGGGAATTTCACAGTAGCTTCATTGCAGTGTTAATGTAAGCCTTACTTATAACTAATAAATAAACTTTAACTGTACTTTTGAAAATGCTCACATCCATAGCTGTAATTCAAGACAGGCTAAAATGAGACACATCAATGTAATGAAGCCGTTGTCTGGATGTGTTTTTGAAAATTGGTTTGAAATTTACATTCATAGGCTAAGGATTTAATGCATGTTTGTCTTATGATATTGTAATTGCTTTAAGAATGATTTTCACAGCGTTTTAGGAATTTGTATTTTGATGTACTAATTTTTAGTTTGAAGCTGTCAGTTACAAGGGGAGAGAGGCATGTAGATTCACAAATATTTTGAGAAAATGTTCTTAATATGCAATTTTTAAATTGTTGAATGCTACATGGTTGGGGCTAATATCAATAGATAATCACAGCTTATCTCAGTGTTAGACTGTTGTGATACCTAAGATGGCAGGTGTCCAGCACACAGGTGGTAAACAAGTCAAATAAAGATTATTTCTAACAGCACTACTAGCTAAAATAGGCACTGTTGAGTGTTACAATGGGATGATGATTTCTCTGTTCTGATAAAGCAGGCATTGTCTTTAAGCTAGCCGCATTCATCTTGGCTCTGCAAAAAAACAAATTCTGAGATGCGCCAGTTTTCAACTTAATTTGCTATGTCACTTACCAGTGCGTATGTTGTAATACACCGTTAACCCATTTATGGTGTTCATCTTAGAAGTCCAGTTTTGCAGCAGAGTTGTTGTTTAGTGGCTCCCTCTGCAGTACGCAGTGAGCAAGATCAACCGTCTGTATGGATTTATGAAGATAAAACATGTTCCCCAAAAGTTTCAATTATCCGCAAAGCTGTAGCTGAAATAAGCAGCTGTCACTAACCAGTTCAAAATCTTAGTTTAGAAATCGTGTGTATTTTTCAGTAATGGATATTACCTTTGTGTAAACGAATACGATTTTAGTATTTATCTTCACTTGTTTCTAAAGTATTTTAATTTGGCATAGCTGTAATGTAGTTTTAATCTTGGATCTTTATTTAAAACTGTGTAGCACACAGCACATCCATAGATTGGTTCCTTTTTCAAAGCTCTTAAGGACAAAAAAAATGCTTTGATCTCTGCAGTGGCACCCTTACTCTACAGTTAAGCTACAATAATGCTACAAATTCTTATTTGTTTGTAATTCTGTCTGTTTTTCTAGCAATATGATAAATTTGCAAAATATGTTTGCAAACAATGCATCAATAAATGTATTTTCAAAATGCATAAATGTATGCTTTCTTCATGTCTTGTGACTGACGCTCTTAATTTTTTTTCAGACCCCTGTCACAGCCAACGCCATTTACCCTTCATTATGCAACTGACAGCGATGTAGATGCTGGCTCTGGAGATAGCATCAGTCTGGCCAGATCTATTAGTAAAGACAGTCTTGCATCCAATATAGTCAGTGTAACCCCGAAGCATCAGTCTCAGTTACTTTCTCCGCCTGCAGAAAGCAATGGAAAAAGCTTGTTGAGGAATGTGGCCATGGAAGACGAGGATGACGAAGAGCTTATAGCAATAATTAAGTCAGATGGGGAGCTGGCTAACAGTTCTGATCTTGAGTTACAGAGCGTCTCATCAAGAGTCGCAAGTCAGACATTGCCGTCAAAGCTGCCCAAAAGACAGCAAAATGACCCTGAAGTAGCAAACCAAACTGGCGGTTTCTTTTTAGAACCTTTAATGCCTGCAGTCTTAAAACCAGCCAAGGAAAGTCTACTGATTGTCAACAAGCAGGAAGAATGTGGAGAACGGAAATACAGGCTGCCATCAGCAAAGAGAATACCAGATGGGCATTTGCGCAAAAAAACAGTGAATGTCAATGCAGAGGCAGATATTAATAGGACTTTCACTCCCATAACTAGCTCTGACTTCATAGTAGTCTCTGATCCAACCAGTGAAAAATCATTGCGACATCTGGAAGAACCAGGAGTCTCTCTAAGTCACTTTAGGCCTTTGGCTAGTAGTAGTGTTGAATCTTCAGCTCAGGGAGAGTCTGGAGGTTTTTTCCTTCATACTGGTGATCTTGACGAAGGACTGGATGGTATGTCAATAAACAATGCAACCATTGTCGGCAACACTAAACCACGTGACACAACATGGACTGTGAACATGCAAGATTCTGATTCGGAAGTGTTAGATATGGAAGAGGCTGAACAAGATCTGGTTACTGATGAGGAGGTTCAACAAGTTAGAAGTGGGTACAGTGGTGAAGAGGAATCTAGAAAATTGCATCATGATATGAAGGTGAAGGAACATGAGGACAAGGATGGTGCCAGTGGGCGTTCCAGCCCTTGTCTGAGTACAATCTCTCAGGCCAGCAGCACGTCCATGACCAGTACCAGTATTAGGATGACCAGCTTTGCTGAACGTAAACTGCAAAGACTCAACAGTGCTGAAGCAAAATCCAGTGCAAGTAGCTCTCAGAAGACCACTCCAGATGGGTCCGAATGTTGTCCCATACCCATGATGACATGGCGGCAGAAGCGAGAGCAGAGTCCCAACAGACAGACCAAAGACAGTGCTCAGATGCTGGCCTCTGAGCTTGTTCAGCTTCACATGCAGCTTGAGGAGAAACGTAGGACAATTGAAGCTCAGAAAAAGAAAATGGAGGCACTCTCTGCCAGACAGCGTCTAAAATTGGGCAAAGCTGCGTTCTTACATATTGTTAAAAAGGGGAAGAACGAGGGCATTCCCCAACCACTTAAACCTGAGTATTTCACAAAGGAAACTGAATGTCCAAATAATGAGGAAACTGTTGCGCTCGTTTCCCCTCGAGCAGATGAAGATTTTGCCAACCAAGAGGCCAAAGAGGATTACTTAAAACAGCTGGAAGAAGTAGGGGCAAAAGACTTGTGTGAGAAAATCACAGAAAACGATATTCAAGAGAGCATTGCGGCAGTCAGACAGCGCTGGCTAAAGGAATCCTCACAGGCAGCTCACGATGTTGACAAGAACAAGGTAACTTCTAATGGTGGTTTTGAGGATGGAACGGCAGATGTTGACATGAATGAATACAACCGGTCTATTGAGAAGCTGAATGAAACTCTGAGCAACCTTCAGTTTGAGATGCATAAGCTTTCGCAGCAGCAGGAACTGCTGATGAAGCTGAAAGACCAGGCGCCGACCGCACCGCTACAGAATGCTAATCGTAGCCTGCAGGACCCAAAGGTCAGACAAGCAGTGCAGATTGTGGAGCCGCTGTCACCCACAGGGATTAGTCCGTCACAAGCTGTGCGTAAGCAGCCACGTGGCACTCCGATGAAAAGTCCCCGTTCAGCGAGGCCAACGGAATTAAAAGTGTCTCGGGATTCGAAAACGCAAGGCTCCTTCCGTATCATCACGCCTACACACAGTGTAGAAACTCTACCCCATCTGCGACCCTCTCCAGGTAGTAAACCACTAAAGTCTGAGACTGATGATATTGTTGTTGATGGCAGTACAGGGACTCCAGAAGGCAGATCTTCCAAAGTTTCTGCAGAGTACACTTCCGAAAGGACAAAGGATGCTGATGGCCTCAAGCAGGGCGAAGAAAGTAACCAGCGGGCCTTGGTGCTTTCTACGTCTCAAAAAGACAGTTGCAATTATTTCTATGAACAAATCAACACAGAGGCAGTGGTTAGCACCCCAAAGAAGTCTGAATATCCGTCGCTTATATCTTCAGATAGATCAGGGAAAGAGAACATACCTATTGAGGAACAATCTAAAAACAAGGCAAACCTCATTGAAGTAGATATCTCTGAACTGAAGGCACCTGCAGAAGGTGAGACAGCTGAAAGCCAAGGCCTTTCCACCAGTCAAATGATCAGTGAATCTGATCAGAAATCCGGATTGGGTTTTTTCTTCAAGGTTAGTCATCATTAAACTTGTAATTACTTTAAACGATTTTGGAAAATTACCAGGGACACATGGCTTTTGACTTTTATCAAAAGTATTTTTAAACATTGTAGTCAAATATTTCTGGCCTCTGTTGGTGCCCGAGTGCTCTGATCCTCAGTTCAGGAAGATGTAAAAGATTCCATTACACTTTTCAAAAAAAGAACACGTGAGTTCTCTCTTACCCCAACCAGCATTCCACCCTCAACAAACAATGAAAATACATTAATTGCTTATTCATTACACTGCTCTTTGTGGAATTTTGCCGTGTATTAAATGGCTGTCATATTTGCCTACATAACAACAATTATACACTTCATTGCATTTGGGAACTTTCCAAGAAATAATGTAAAAGCACTATAAGTATAAATGCTTTATCATGTATATGGAAGTAATGCCATACACGCAAGAATACTTTTATTCTGTGGTGCAGATGGAAAAATGGAAAGAAAAAGGAGACATGGACAAGCTGGGCCGAAAGGCCTGTCTTCATGCTGCAAACCTCTCTGACTGAGTTATATAAGTTGGCATTCTGTGTAATGCAGTAATAAGAACATAAGAAATAGGAGCAGGAGTAGGCCTTCGAGCCTGCCCCGCCATTCAATAAGATCATGGCTGATCTGTCGTGGCTCAGTTCCACATTCCCGCCCTCTCCCCATAACCCTTAATCCCCTCTCTTATCAAAAACCCATCAACGCGTGTCTTAAAAATATTTAGCGAGGTAGCCTCCACCACTTCAACGGGCAGAGAATTCCAGAGATTCACCACCCTTTGAGTGAAGAAGTTCTTCCTCAACTCCGTTCTAAACCGCCCCCCCTTTATCTTGAGGCTGTGCCCCCTAGTCCTACTGTCCTTTCTGAGCGGGAAGAGTCTCTCCACCTCTATCCTATCCATCCCATTCATCATCTTATATGTCTCAATGAGATCTCCCCTCATTCTTCTAAACTCTAACGAGTACAAGCCTAGTTTACTCAGCCTCTCCTCATAGCTCAACCCCCTCAACTCTGGCATCAGCCTAGTAAACCTCCTCTGCACTCCCTCCAAGGCCAAAATATCCTTGCGTAAGTACGGCGCCCAAAACTGCACACAGTACTCCAGCTGCGGCCTCACCAATGCCCTATATAGCTGCAGCAAGACCTTCCTACTTTTATATTCAATCCCCCTCGCTATGAAGGCCAGCATCCCATTCGCCTTCCTGACCACCTGCTGCACCTGCAAGCTGGGTTTTTGCGACTCATGCACAAGGACCCCGAGGTCCCTCTGCACCGTCGCCTGCTGCAGTTTTTCGCCACGTAAGTAATAATCCTTCCTACCATTATTCCTACCAAAGTGGACCACCTCGCACTTGCCAACATTAAATTCCATTTGCCAGTTCCTGGCCCATTCGCCCAGCCTATCTAGATCCTTCTGCAGACTCTCCTCACCCTCCGCGCAATTTGCTGTTCCACCAATCTTGGTGTCATCAGCAAATTTCGACACCATACACTCGGTTCCCTCCTCCAGATCATCTATATAAATGGTAAATAGCTGAGGCCCCAGCACCGACCCCTGGGGCACTCCACTAGTCACCAACCGCCAATCCGAATAGCACCCATTGACCCCCACTCTCTGCCTCCTATTTGACAACCAGTCCTCTATCCACGCTAACACCCTACCCCCAACTCCATGCCCCCTGACCTTCTGCAATAACCTGTTGTGAGGTTTGTGTTCCTCAGCAACTTGAACGGAATCTTATGAAGTAACTTTCTTTCTATTGATTACCTAGTTGATTATAATAAATCAAATGAAAAAAATCATTAACGAACAATTTAAAAATAAAAATTTTTGTACTCTTGGGAAATACTGAACAGATGTTAGATTTTTGATTTTTCAGAACAAGGAGCTGCGGATTCCGGCTATCAGCTTGAGATCTGTTTTAAATTGGTTTCATGTTGAAAGCCTGGAGGGGTCCTGGTGTTGCACAATATTGCTGGGCAGCTGACTGTTTTAGTGGGTTTCGTGCTGATCTTTCTACCAGAGAAAAATAGCATTCTGTTGAATTCACCAGCTCCATTTGTAGCTGCCGGCAATTAAGTTTAATGAAGCTCTGTTTTCTTAATTACGAATATATATCTCTGAGCTTAGAAGTTCTGTATTGGTCAGGAATTTATTCATGGCTAGTACTGAACTTTTGAGTCGGATTTTGAAATCCCAAAAGTGTAAACTTTTACTAAATCATTAACTTTTACTAAATCATTTTACTAAATGCTCCTTAAGAACACTACGAGTAGAAAGAAGACTCAAAATAGAAGTGTGCTTTGTTTTATTTATTCATTGGTGGGACATGGGGCATCACTGGCTGGCCAACATTTATTGCCCATCCCTAGTTGCCTGAGGGCAGTTGAGAGTCAACCAAATTGCTTTGGCTCTGCAGTCACATGTAGGCCAGACCAGGTAAGGACAGCAGATTTCCTTCCCTAAAGGTCACTAGTGAACTGGATAGGTTTTTGCGACAATTGACAGTGGTTTCATGGTCATCGGTAGATTTTTAATTCCAGATACTTTTTACTGAATTCAAATTCCACCATCTATGGTGGTGGGAGAACAATATTTTCATAAATCATATTGATACAGATATAAAGGTGAGGAATCACTTTACAATAATCCATTCAAGTTACTGATATGATCTTTTCTGTGGGAATTCTGGCTTGAAGGTCATTGGCCTGTAACACAGGAAACTTTTATCTATGAACACATATTGATCATGTCATCTAATAGAATTTATTCTTGAATTGTGCTGGCAGATAAATGTGAGATTTATTAAATAAGTTTATAAGTTTAAATAAAGTTTATAAGTAAATAAGTAAATAAGTTTATAAGTAAATAAGTTTATAAGTTTATATTAAATAAGTTTATAAGTTTATAACTTTATAAGACCCTTGTCAGGCCTCATTTAGAGTATTGTGCGCAGTTCTGGTTGCCTCACTATAGGAAAGATGTAGAAGCTATTGAGAGGGTGCAGAGGAGATTTACAAGGATGTTGCCTGGACTGGGAGGCATGCCTTATGAAGTTAGGTTGAGGGAGCTGGGACTCTTTTCCCTGGAGAGACGAAGGTTGAGAGGCGACCTGATAGAAGTTTACAAAATGTTGAGAGGAATAGATAGGGTGGACTCTCAGAGGCTATTTCCCCGGGTTGAAATGGTTGCTACGAGAGGACACAGATTTAAGGTGCAAGGAGGGAAGTTCAGAAGTGATGATAGGGGTAAGTTTTTCACTCAGAGGGTGGTGAGTGAATGGAATCGGCTGCCGTCAGTGGCGGTGGAGGCGAACTCGCTGGGGTCTTTTAAAAGACTTCTGGATGAGTATATGGGGTTTAATGAGATTGAGGGTTATAGATAGGTCTGTAGGTTGGTAGGTGTTGATGTGATCGGCGCAACTCGTGGGCCGAAGGGCCTGTTTGTGCTGTAGTGTTCTATGTTCTATGTTTGTTGATAACACTATTTGAATCTGTGATTGTGAATCACTGATCATTAATGGTTCACCTTTAGAATTAGAAATCTTACAGAGAAGAGGTTTAATGTTGCCAATAGTGTTCCACTTAGTCAAATTAATGCTTTGTAATCATTGTTTTATTTTCCCTCCTCATTTATTTTGCTTGCCCACTTAGTCCATTAAAGGCACACTATTTTGGGAGTGTGAAATGCATGGCAGCACAGCACAAGGTCCCCATTTTAGTAATTGGAAAACTTATTCTATTTTTTTGAATTGAAGCTTTTTTTGTTGGATTCCATAGTACAGGAAAGCTCTAATTGCTGTAGATCCATGCTGAGAGGTGTTGCCTAATAGCACAGTCTTGATCTTGCAGAAACCTGAAAATGCTGATGTTTTAGGATATTATCTGACAAGAATTACTTTTATGATGGAAGACATTGGCTTCAATAACTGAACGCTGGCTTAATATGATGAAACAATTGGATTTAGAATGGGACTTATATACTGTTTAGCTTATTTAATTTTAAGGGGTTGAAGAGGGGAATGGGGAGGAACGGGTGGTGCTGAGAACAGAAACTTGGGCAGGTTATCAAAGCAGTTAATAGGATCCTGCGCTTTATAATTAGAGAAATGAAGCTGAAATTTGAGGTCCTAGTGGGAGAGGGCATGGTATTCATGTCACTAGTCGGCTCCATCCCACCCTGCAGCATTTTCCCAGAGGTACGGTATGGGGGAGTGCAGCGGAGTTACTTTCTCACAAGTAGCTGATTCAGCTAATGAAAGGTCTATTGAGAGTTATTGTTGGAAATTAATTGGAATTTTCTAGTTGGCGTCAAAATCAGTGGAGATGTCAGGAGTGCCAGACCAGGTGGCCAGCACCCCATGCAGGCTTAATTCGTGCCGGGCTCCTGCCTCTGATGCAGGCTGCCCTGTGGATGGGAGCACCACCCTGTCCTTCACAGTGGTAGCTAGGCTGCTCAGGACTTTTCCACCGTGGGATATCCTCCGTCTCACTTACCTTGAAAGGCTTTTTCACTGCTGTAGGCCACACCGATTTGCCCTGCAGCTTTGAGAGCCAGCCCACTTATCACTCTTAATTGGATGACAAGTCCTCCTTCTGATGACTCATTGTCCAATTTAGGGATTTATTTCCACAGTGTGGGCTTCTGATCCTGATTTGAGACTGACAGCTGGCCCTAAAGTCCATGGGGAAAGCCTTGTCCTTAAAGGACAAAAGCCAAATCTATTTAAATGACAGTTTGGCTCCAGCTGGAGTGTTGTGTCCTGGAAAACTGTGAAAGCTTTAGAGAGACTGCAGAGGACTTTTGCGAGAATGGTTCTAGGAACATTGGCTAGAATTTGTCTGGGTAGACTGGAGAAGTTGTTGTTGCTCCCTTTAGAAAAGAGAAGGTTAAGAGGGAATTTACCGGATTTGTTTAAATCCTGAAGGTTAAAACAGAGTGAATGAAGAGAAACGTTTTGGCTGAAGGGTCAATAGCCAGAGGGATATTGGCAAAAGCATCAAAGACACTATGAAGAAAATCTCTTTCTTTATGCAATATGTGGTTCAGATTTGGAATGCCCTGCCCAATAGGGATGGTGAAAACAGATTCACCATAGCTTTAAAAAGTAAATACCTGAAGGGATAAAAAGCTCAGATATGAGAAAGAAGATACGGGAAAGAGCCGGGACATGGACCTACTGGATTGTCATTCAAAATAGCTGATGCAGATTTGATGGGCTGAAGGGCCACCTTCTGTGTTGCGCTGTTCAATGGTTAATGCTACAACAGTAATGTAATTCTATCTCAATCCCTTTCCCATTGGAGGGTATTTTCTGAGGAACTGGATCATTAACATGTCATTAAAGTACTGTTTTTTCAGGCTCAATGCAAATAAATGCTGTTGGCTAAAAAAGATCCTTGAATCTCTAATAAGTGGCACTTAAAACAGTTTGGAAGCTCAACCTGTACTAGGTAGATCATATCATTTATTTGCTAGTGGTTGGAAGAGTAAACAGCAAGAAGCAAACTTGATTTTCATGCCGTGAGGCAAAACGTGAATATTTTTGGAAAATGCCGTTTAATGTTGACTTTGTGGTGTTTGCTTGATTTCACATCTCCAGTGGCATTCTGCAAAAGTGTAATATACTGTTCAGTTCCCACATAAATGCCACCAAGTGGTGAAAATGATGAAACTGCACGTCTTTGATATACAAATCAATGCACAACACAATGTGCAGAAATGCCACTGAACAGCAGTGCCAGAATGGGACAGTGCAATATTGCTAGCCCTACAATTTTCTGTTACTTTAGAACAAAGAGGGACATTTGGTATTTAATAAACATTTTTTGAGTCCTTTGTTCAAAGAGCCAAACATATTTTGAAAGGGACGAGAAATTGAGCCATTACATACCTTTTACCTGACCTGCAGCTATGAATTTACAAGCATCTTCCAAACTGAACATTTCCTTCAACAATCAGTAACTAAACTAAATGAACTGAGGAGATTTGTTTGCAGTAATTAAATTTTGTGGCTTTAAAAGGGCAGGGCAATCCCACTCAGCAGCTGAATAATAGATTGCAAGTTATCTGATGAATATTTCTGTCATTATATAACAGCCATGAGATATCTTGCAGTCAGCCATAGGAAAATAAATCTGAAATTGATGTTTTAAATTTATTTGCGGGACAGGGGCATGGCTGGCTGGCCACCATTTATTGCCCATAGTTGTTCTTGATCTGAATGGCTTGCCAGGCCATTTCAGAGGGCAGTTGAGTCAGCCACACGTGTGGGCCAGACCCGGTAAGGATGGTAGATTTCGTCCTTAAAGGACATTAGCGAACCAGATGGGTTTTTCCAACAATCGACAATGGTTTCATGACCATCAGTAAACTCTTAATTCCAGATATTTTATATTGAATCCAAATTTCACCACCTGCCGTAGTGGGATTCAAACCCGGGTCCCCAGGACATTCGCTGAGTTTCTGAATGGATAGTCTAGTGATAATACCTCTAGGCCATCGCCTTCCCTATGAAAGATCAATTTTTGTAACTGAGCCTATCATTTTTAAGGTACACTAATGTGTGCTGTCCTTGACTTGTTGTTCCCTACAGGATGACCAGAAAGCAGAAGATGAGCTGGCAAAGAAACGTGCTGCATTCCTCCTCAAACAGCAGCGCAAAGCAGAGGAAGCTCGCATCCGAAGACAACAACTGGATGCTGAGATAGAGCAGAAGCGTGATGAAGCAAGGTGAGAGATCAGTGAGATTTTAAATAGAACTGGCGATCACATGTAGTGTCAGATATGCCCCAGTGGTTCTGTGCTATGAACTGGAAACAAAAGCCATTTAAACCTACTGAATGCTGAACTCTATTGCAATGACGCCCATTTTAGCCTTTAATTAAGCTGCAAGGGTAAGGCAGGTGATAAAATGTGACATATTTAAAATGGAACATTTGAAAAATTAACCATAAAAAGATGCAAATGAGTCTATAATATTGCTATTCTGGGAGCATTTGTGTTCAAGTAAGCGTATTGCTTGCTTACAGTAAAATTCGAATACTTGTCTGACTCTTGTTTGCAAAGTGTCTTGTTCAGACCCTCTGCTTCTAAATAATTGGTTGTTCTCCCATAATCTTTTTTCTATAGATTCTTTTGAATTTCCACCTGTTTTTGATTTAAGATTTCCCCTTCCCATTTTTGTTAAGCTTCCTTCTAAAACATGCAATACCCTCTCAGCTGGGTGTGATCAGATGACTTGCCTATGCCAGTGCTACTCTGAGCAACCTTGGAGGGAATGTCTCAATATCTGCATTAACTTCCCTTCCTACCCTGACTGTCTCCTTCGTTTTCCCTGGACCCCAGTCCACAGCAGGAGGTGAAAATATAGAATGATGAGGATGAAATTAAATGCCCATATAACGAATTAGAAGTATGTTGATAGCTTTTTAAAGTACAAGTGAAATTCAGCCTAGTTCCTTCTGCTGGTTTGCTGTAAAATTTTTAGTTGTCCATGCCTCTGTTCATTCTATCTGCTTTGCGAGTATGCTGGGAAGAACCTAGGAGCAAAGATGCATAGAACTTCCTGAATGTATCAGCATGAATTGGCAGTGTTGCTCAAAACACTTACTGGAGTGGAACTTTACGTTGCCATATCTAGGAGTTTTTAGTTAACGCAAGTAGTCACTGATGGATATAGAGAATCTGGTAATATAGCAGAGAAGTTGTAGTACAAATTGGCTCTGTGCACATCACTTCTTACATTGAATAATATCTCTTTTTGCTCTTCATTGCCTTTAGTTGTGCTTGATTTTGTTATAATTAAAGCCTTTGTTGCAATACGTAGTGCAAAGTAATTCCAAATTCCCTTACACTTTGTGCTATTTATATCTTCAATTAGCTTTGCTGTTTTCATAGCTGAGCTTATAGTTATCCTTGCCATCTGGATCTGAGTTATTATTGAATAATAATATGGATAATGGTATATATTTGACATGGTCTCTGAATTGATTATTGGATTCACTCAAAAAATATTGATATATTGAAAAGATTTTGCTTTGAGCTTTATATGTACGTTATTCTTTAGTGGAGTCAGCCCCCTCACCTTTATTTCTACCATCAAATAAGCAAAATAATTTTACTTATCCTGCAACATAAACTTCCAACTTACTGCTATGCTTTTGTATGTTTTGTTTTGCTACACTGACAATAAATTGTAACCAGTGCATCAGTATAACTCAGCTCCACCATGTCTTTAAAATATAATAAATCACTTAAAAATGTGGATGATACATTTCTGTCCCCTCTATACATCAGTGCAACTGTAAAGAAACCGGTTATTCAAAGTGCACTATTGCGTGGTTTTCCATTCAGCGTCTTCACAGATTTATATTTGACACAAATTCTCCAGAAAGTGCTTCTGTTGAGAATGTTTTTTGGTCATTTTATGTTTAAAGGCGCAAAGCTGAAGAGGACCGGATTCGTAAAGAAGAGGAGAAGGCGAGACGAGAGTTGATTAAACAGGAATATCTGCGGCGTAAGCAGCAACAAATACTGGAGGAACAAGGACTTGGTAAACCCAAGCCTAAAGTTAAGAAGCAACGCCCAAAGTCGGTGCATCGGGAAGAATCCAGTAGTGAACCATCATCTCAATATCCTTCCACCCGTAAGTCAAAATGAAGGAACAAGTTGAGTGTTGCCAGTATCATCATTTAAGAGAACATAAGAACATAAGAAATAGGAGCAGGAGTAGGCCATCTTGCCCTTCGAGCCTGCCCCGCCATTCAATAAGATCATGGCTGATCTGAAGTGGATCAGTTCCATTTTCCTGCTTTCTCCCCATAACCCTTAATTCCCCTGTCTATCAGAAACCTATCTACCCGTGACTTAAATATATTCAGTGAGGTAGCCTCCACCACTTCAACGGGCAGAGAATTCCAGAGATTCATCACCCCTTGAGTGAAGAAGTTCCTCCTCAACTCTGATCTAAACTGCAAACCCCCCCCCCGATCTTGAGGCTGTGCCCTCTAGTCCTGCTATCCTTTCTAAGCGGGAAGAATCTCTCTACCTCTACCCTATCCATCCCCTTCATTATCTTATACGTCTCTATAAGATCCCCCCTCATCCTTGTAAACTCCAACGAGTACAGACCCAGTCTATTTAGTCTCTCTTCATAGGCCCACCCCCTCATCTCCGGTATCAGCTTAGTGAACCTTCTCTGCACACCCTCCAAGGCCAATATATCTGTCCGCAAGTGCGGCGACCAAAACTGCACACCGTACTCCAGCTGCGGCCTCACCAGTACCCTGTACAGTTGCAGCAAGACCTCCCTACTTTTGTATTCTATCCCCCTCGCTATAAAGGCCAACATTCCATTCGCCTTCTTGATCACCTGCTGCACCTGCAGACTGGGTTTTTGCGACTCGTGCACGAGGACCCCCAGGTCCCTCTGCACCGTAGCATGTTGCAGCTTTTTGCCTTTTAAATAATAATCCCTCCTACTATTATTTCTACCAAAGTGGATAACCTCACACTTGCTAACATTATACTCCATCTGCCAGGTCCTCGCCCACTCGCTCAGCCTATCCAGATCTCTGGATCATAGAGGGTGCAATTATTCTATGCATATTCATTTGGTTGTACATTGATGTAAAAATATCAGTGTAATTTGGCTATATAGTCTTTTTTGACTCCCAATCGAATCACAGCTGATTATTATGAGGCTTCCAGCCAGGTTACCTTCTCAGTGCATTCACACAGGTCCAGTATAATCATCTATTGCAAAGCTGAGTTTTAACAGTGTCAGTTGGATTGCTTGCATTCTTAAAGCAATGCTTTTAAAATTATTGAAGTTACATGTATCAATGAATGAATTTTAAAATGGCTGAAATCTGTCTCCCCCCCCACCCCTGCACATTTTCCTAATATGCCACCTTGAAGAAATTATTTTTTCATGGGAAGTGGGCATTGCTGGTAAAGTGGCACAGCAGTTAGCACTGCTGATCCACAGCACCAAGGATTCAGGTTCAATTCCAGCGTTGGATGACTGCCTGTATGGAGTGTGCACATTATCCCTGTGTCTGCATGGGTTTCCTCCAGGTTTCCAGTTTCCTTCCACACTCCAAAGATGTGCGGGTTAGGTTGATTGGCCATGCTAAATTGCCCCTTAGTGTCAGGAACTAGCAGAGTAGATACGTGGGTGGAATTGTTGTTGGTGCAGGCTCGATGGGCCAAATGGCCTCCTTCGGCACTGCAGAGGTTCTATTATTCTAAAGCGAGTATTTGTTGCTCACCCCTAATTGCTCTTGAACTGAGGCTGCAGAGAATCAAAGAATTTGCCACAATCCCATGTATTTACCCAGCTGATCCTCCTAACCTACACACCTTGGACACTAAGGGGCAATTTACCATGGTCAGTCCACTCAACCTGCACATTTGGACTGAGAGGAAACTCATGCAGACGCAGGGAGAACATGCAAACTCCACACGATCCACACGTTGTTGGAATTGAACATGGCACTGTGAAGCAGCAGTGCTAGCCACCGTATTGCCCACAAGGTAGTTAAGAACCAACATGTTGCTGTGGGTCTGGAGTCGCTTATAAACCAGACCAGGAAAGGGTGGCAGAATTATTTTCCTAATGGACATTATTGAGCCAGATAGTTTTTTTACAGCAATCAGTGATGTTTGTCATGGTCACCATTACTAAGGCTAGTTCTACATTCCAGATCTCCTAATTCAGTTTAAATTCCTGGATTTGAGCCCATACCTCCAGAGCATTATCTTGAGCCTCTGGATTGTTAAAGATGAAGTTTATTTATTAGTCACAAGTAAGGCTTACATTAATACGGCAATGAAATTCCCCTAGTCGCCACATTCTGGCACCTGTTCAGCTTATCTAACTAGCACACCTTTGTACTGTGGAAGGAAACCGGATCACCCGGAGGAAACGCACGTACACACGAGGAGAACATGCAGACTCTGCACAGATAGTGACCCAGGCCAGGAATCGATCCTGGGTCCGTGGCACTGTGAAGCAGCAGTGCCAACCCACTATGCCATTGTGCCACCCTGATTGTGTGCTAATCCTAAAACATTACTACTCTGTCTCGTTGCATTTGTTAAATTCCCTACCTTGTCACCAGATCGCAAGCAACTCAGGAGGAAGTTACTCCTGACAATGAATAGTTTCAACAGTGGATGTTTAGAATGTGCTGTTGCAGATGATGATTGCAGGGAGAATGCAGCCTACCACAATTGCCTATCAAAACAAACTATTTCTTGATCTTCAAAAAACATAAATTAGGTGTAAGCTCTGTGCAAATGACACGGAATGATAGTCAAGATGGATGAGTGATTCACTGAAATTTCAGTTGATTGGGCTGGAGGATCCTGTTCATTTTTCCATAGAAGCATTAGCTAAAATGGATCAAAGTGTTCTACCCAACATCCAGTGAAATAATTTATTCACTCAGGGAACAAGGTAATTTTAGTAGCAAGAGTTCAATTTCTTTTCCCCCTTCAATTTTTTTTCCCCTTCAATTTTTATAGTGTCTAAATCAGAATTTTTTGATGTGGAGAAACAGTATTGCTGTGGCAAATTTGTTGAAAGAAAAAAGTACAGCACAGGAACAGACACTTTGGCCCTCCAAACCCATTCCCATCATGATGCCCTAACTAAACTAAACAAAAACCTTCTGCACTTATTTGATCCTTATCCTTCTATGCCTTCCCTATTCACGTACCCATCCAGATGCCTCTTAAATGTTGCTAGTGTGCTTGCTTCCACCACTACCTCTGACAGCTCATTCCAGGCACCCACCACTCTCTGCATGAAAAGCTTCTCTTGTCCCCCCCTCCCCTCCACCCCCGCACATCTCTCTCAAACTTTCTCCCTATCACCTTGAACCTGTGCCCCTTGTACTTGACACCTCCATCCTGGGAAAATATCTTTGACTCTCCACCCTGTCTACACCTCTTGTAATTTTCTAAACCTCTATCAGGTCTCCTCTCAGCCTCCATCTTTCCCGTCAAAACAATCCTAGTTTATTCAACCCCTCCTCATAGTTGATGCCCTCGAGACCGGTAGAACCCCCTCTTTGCACTCTCTCCAAAGCTACCACATCATTCTGATAGTGTGACAACCAGAACGGAATGCAACACTGCAAATGCGGCCTAACCAAGATTTTTATATAGCTGCAATATGAAAATGTGTCATCCGATGCATAATTATATTAAGGCACTGAATGGATTTTTATCAGAAGTAGTTGAATTTGGAGGATGGGGAAACTTGTACCCCTTTAAACACCCATTTTAAATGCCATGGGCCTTCATCCATTCTATTAAGGAATGGTCTTAAGGGTGAGAAGGCAACTCTGACTTAGCTTTCATCGTCTATTTTAGACTTGAGCTTTTATTTCTATTTTTAAAAATTAAGTTAGAGAGAATTTTAATACATTCTCTTTAGCTGGGATAAACCATTATAATGCTGAAATTTTTGTTGAGATGAATTAGATTCCAATTAAGTCCTTTTCTGGAAAGCATCCTCCCAAGCTTGGTTCCGCTGTACCTTTGCTTCCAACTTTCAGTATAAAAGTAAAGAAAGCTACTTTGCTTAAGTTATAGAGTTTGCAAGAGGAAATGTTTCCTGAAGTTTTTGGTTTTTTCTTTCATCTAGCTGATAACCTGAGTAGTGCTCAGTCTGGTTCCAGTCTGTCTCTGGCGTCAGCCGCAACTACTGAAGCAGAAAGTGTGAACTCTGGCGGTGGGAGTGGGAGCGGTGGTTATTCACAAAGGTAAGCATAAACTTAATTGTCTCTGAATTCATTTATATTTCCAAAGCAAAATGGTTATAATACTTCACCGAAAAATATATTGCCTTTCCTATTCAGATCATGTTGTACACTATGTACTTAATCGTAACATAGAATCTCAGGATAACTGTGCCAGAGTTTCTACTTCAGATGAGCCTTCTCTCTCCCTAACTCTTCCTGCCCTGTTACTGTATCTGTTCTCTGTCATATGTCAGACTACTCCTTAAAGTTAAAGTTTATTTATTAGTCACATTCATGCTGCAGTGAAGTATCTGTGAAATTTCCCTAGTCTCTACACTCTGGTACCTGTCCGATCAATGCACCTAACCAGCATGTCTTTCGGGCTATGGGAAGAAATCGCAGCACCCGGAAGAAACCCATGCTGACACGGAGAGAGCGTGCAAATTCCACACTGACACTAACCCAAGCCTGGAATCAAACCGGGGTCCCTCATGCTAACCATTGTGCTGGCTCTAGTAATGTTCTAATTTTGGTAGCTGACAGCCAAGTTAAGTAAGAGTTATAATCTGAAAATAAAATTGTAAGTTTTAAAAAGTTTTTACTTTTCACCCAAAACACTTTGTAATAAGACGACCATAACTGCATAAATGATTTGGGAGGCAGTGGAGAAGGTGCAGAAAAGATTTACAAATGGGCTATCAGAATAAAAATGATTAAAACATGAGGGAAGATCAAGAAGGCTGAGCTCTTCCCTTTGCAATGCTAACCACTGTGCTGCCATGTCTTAACCAGATGCCCCATACCGCATTCTAATTCTTGTCTATTGTAAGGAAATAGTTCCTAAATTCCTTATTTGCTCTTTTAGTAGCTATCTTATATTAACGTCCCCTTGTTCTGGACCCACCTGGTGGCAGCTGTTTCTCTTCATTTATCCTATCAAACCTATTCATGATTTTGAAGACTTGCACCAGGTCACTTCAGCCTTTGCCAAAGGGAAGGGCTCAGCCTTCTTGATCTTTCCTCATGTTTTAATCATTTTTATTCGAGTAGCCTATTTGTAAGTTTTTTCTGCACCTTCTCCACTGCCTCCCAAATCATTTGTGCAGTTCTGGTCATCTTATTACAAAATGTTTTGGGTGAAAAGTAAAAACCTTTTAAAATTTACAATTCTTTTTTCAGGTAATAACTCTTACTTAACTTGGTTATCAGCTACCAAAATGTGGATATTTAACTGGGTTGATTGAGGAGAATCAAATTAATTGATTGCATTAGTGAGAAATATAGATCAAATATTCTGTTGGTTTCAGTGCTTCAGATAAAATATTTGGGAATTAAAATTAGAACATTACTAGAGCCTTCGTTTTAAGGCAAGATTTAAAAATTAATTATGTGACGTCCTGATAATGAGTTGAGATGTTTTGTGGGAAGCAGGAAATAACTGCACGTGCGGCACAGTGGTTCGCACTGCTGCCTCACGTTGTCAGGGACTTGAGTTCGATTCCTGGCTTGGGTCACTGTCTGTGTGGAATTTGCACATGGTCCCTGTGACTATCGTGGGTATCCTCTGGGTGTTCCTGGTTCCTCCCACAGTCCAAAGATATGCTGGTTAGGTGGATTGGCCATGTTAAATTTCCCCTTAGTGTCAGGGAGACTTGCCAGGGTAAGTGCATGGGGTTAAGGGGATAGGGCTTGGGTGGGATTGTGGTTGGTACAGATTTGATGGGCTGAATGGCCTCCTTCTGCATTGTGGGGATTTTATGATTCTATAACTCTTGACATTTTACTAGTTTTGTACTTGAATTCAGTATAGTGCAATTTTTGAGTAATGCATAATCTTTTTCCCCAGCTAATCATTCGAACACCTCATTGGTTCCAATGCTCATCATTAAACTTGTCACTTTGCTCAAATGTACAGGACAGACTCCATGGAGACATTCTCAGTGTTGAGCAGAAATCAGAGCAGGAACACAGAACGAGACTGGGAGAATACGTCTACAGCCTCATCCATTGCATCAGTAGCTGAGTACACAGGTAGAGTCACCAGTTGTAGGATCTTGTTTTTTTTTTGCTACTCCGAGCGATGAAGCTTTGGAATTGTTTGTAACCATCTCCATGACTTGTGTTGCAGGTCCAAAGCTATTCAAGGAGCCGAGCTCAAAGTCAAACAAGTCAATAATACACAATGCTATCTCACACTGCTGTCTTGCAGGAAAAGTAAACGAGGCACAGAAAAACTCAATACTTGAGGTTTGTAACAAAAAGCCCATATATGTATACGACAAGAACACCGCTCAAGTGACAGATCTGGCAAACTTGTTAAGTGAACGGTGGCTGCATGCTCAAATCATTTGTTCACTCACTGAAATAACTCCAGTATTTCTTAAATTTTGTTTCCACTCAAAGTTATGCAGTTGTCAAATATAATTTGTCAGATATGATTGTAAAATATATCAGGTGCAACCCATGAAATGTAATAGTGTGAAGGTTTTGATTTTGGAGAATATTCCATTCTAATCAAGAATTATAAACTGTGCAACAGAAAGTTGTCGATTATTCAACGTTTTCAGTGAGGAAATAACTTTCTTTTAACAATTGGCTGTGATTCACTTAGGTGCGTTTGAAATTAACTTGAGGAATGAAATAAATTCATTTTGTTGGATTTTTGTTAAATTCATTTAATGTTGAATTGAAAGCGGGATAGACTTTTTAGCAGAAGGGAAGGCCATTTGGGACATATCTTGGCCCCCCTTTGCCAAAACAATCCGAAATGAACTCCCGGTGCCTTGCCCAATCAGCACAAATGGTCTTTCTGAAGATATCTAAACAAATAAATTGCGTTTTAGGCTTTTCATCTCCATCGGAAGAAGCCCCGGTATCTCAAGTCTCGTCAGAATTTCCTGGAATCATCCAGGTTAAGCATATTTAGAGTCATAAAATCCCTACAGTGCAGAAGGAGGCCATTCGGCTGATCGAGTCTGCACCAACCACAATCCCACCCAGGCTCGATTCCCGTAACCTGCACGTTTACCCTGCCAATCCCCCTGACACTAGGGTCAATTTAGCATGGCTAATCAACCTAACCCGCACATCTTTGGACAGTGGGAGGAAACCCACACAGACACGGGGAGAACGTGCAAACTCCACACAGCCAGTGACCTGGGGCCAGAATTGAACCCGGGTCCCTGGTACTTCGAGGCAGCAGTTCTAATCACTGTGCTCCCCTGAGGTTAATGCCTTTTCTGTAATGGAAGACCCAGGTGTACAAATTTCTCATTATCTCTCAAGTGCTTTAATCCCAGGTTTTAAAATGTTGTTGACCCTTTTTTTTAGTGAATGCATCATCACTAGCTGTAGCAGGTCCTCCAAGCCCATCAATGCCTTTCCACTGAATGTATACTTCCCTTCCTTAACTTTTAACCCAAGGACATAACCTCATCCTTATCTGCATTAAATTATGTGGGTTGAAAAAGGACAGGAGAAATAGTGACAATATTTTATATTTTGCTTTATTTGATTTAGGTTATTAAGTTGTGTGTTGAATCTTCATTGCGCAGAAGGTCTGATCCTAATTGCATTGTCGTGGGGAGGGAGGTGGGATGATTGGGGTTTGGGGGGAGGGAGAGGGGGGTGGGATGGGGTGGGAGGGAAGGTGGAGTGGGGTTTGAATTGAAGCCATTGCTTCTCAATGGCAAGGAAAAAGCTGCCAGCACCCTTAAGGCTTGATACCTCAAATGACTCTCTCCTTACGCAGCTTAGGGAGAGAGCTGCAGCAGACTTTGGATTAATTTCAGGCAGAAATGGATTTTACCTTCCCCAACACCAGATGTGAGGGGAGGGAAGGGAGCTAGCATACTATTTTGTATCATTAAAAATGTTGAATTTGCCATTTAAATCTTTTGAGAAAATTCATTTTGATTTATCTTCCTAGGAGCTTGAGAAATGCGAGGCTAACCATTACATCATCTTGTTCCGTGATGCGGGCTGCCAATTCCGAGCACTTTATGCATACTCCCCAGATTCTGAAGAGATCCAGAAGTTAACTGGGACAGGGCCAAAAAACATTAATAAGAAGATGATCGACAAGCTTTACAAGTACAGCTCAGACAGAAAGCTGTTTAGCCTAATACCTACTAAAACCATGTCGGTCAGTGTGGACGCTATCACAATTCACAATCACCTGTGGCAAGCCAAGCGGTCTGCAGTGCCAAAGAAGCAGTCGACAGGAAAATGAAAGGATCTTTTTTGCTGGTTAATTTGGAAAGTTCTCAAATACCCTCCCCTGCAAAGTAGATTGTGTTGAAAACAACAATTTTTCCATTTGATTTGATGGCTATACAGTTTTGGGAGAGTACAAATCCCTTCAGATTCCGTTACAGATGAGAGAATTGAAACTTTTTTTTGTATGTGAAATGTAATGTATCCTACAGAGGACAGAGTGAATAGTTGGGCCATTTTTCTGAAGGATTGTTGGTCTCTGGGTGCCAACATCTGGCGGTACGTGACAGAATTCTGGCTTAGTTTTCTGCGCTGGTTACTCTGACTTGTAAACTGTCTTTTCTTTGCATGTGGCAAGTCTTCTAGCCAGTGGATTCTTAAAAGTATTTGTGGACAGTCATTGTGAAAAGCCTCTTCCGCTTTTTCTTTCTTTTTCTCTCTATTCCTCCTCGGAATGGTGTCGCCATGAAGAATGAGTAACTCAACAGTTAAAATTGGCTTGAGGTATACTTGGAGCAATGGGTTTTGAAACACTACTCTTACTACTGTACCGATATGAAATCGAAACAATCCAGGTGGCCATTTTCCTCTACTGGCTAAAAGAGTTCTGGCCTGACTTTGGTTTAACTGAGACAATATGTAACAATCAGATCAATTCAATATCTGCCAAGAAACCAACAACTACTGACTTCCTGCAGTTCCAGATGCTGCTTAATTTTCTCCTTTTTACTCTTGCCGTGAACAGCGGTGGATTGTGATCTGTGCATTTGAAGACAGCATCCTGACCGATTTTTATCAATAGCCATAGGCACAGCAATCATGCGGAAGCATATGAACAAAAACCGTACAGGACGGCGAAATGACAGCGGATGCGGAGAATTGCCTCTGTGAAAGTCTGTGATTTATTAAACACTTGAATTTGGCATGTTTTATAAGTGCCATAATTTTAGATAAAGCCTGTGTTCTGCAGTAATGGTTGGGTGTTAATTGTCCAGTGAGGAAGATTGTTGTAGAAGTAGAGTATTACCACATAGAGCACAGAATTGCTGTATGGAGGCACACTGAGAGGTCACAATCCAATTTAAACGCTTTTTATTGCATCATGCATTCTACAAATCTTCCATCCTCTCATTTCCCAAAACTATCTGAGCAGCATGCTCCTGTAAGGGTGTACATTCTTTTAATCCTTATTTTCTTTTGGGCTGGCGGTACTTAATATTTTTCATAATCGCTTATTCTTTTAATTGTCATCGTCCGCTAATCCTGCAAAATGAACATTGTCTTGGCAGACATTTCATAAAACACAGCTTTTTATTTTCTCTCCCACCCCAGTACTGGAGTTTTTAACATAACCTGTTGAGAGCTGTGTGTGTTCTGTTTAAAATAAAAAAAACTTAATAATAAGTCGTATAGTGGTAAAATAATTTGATCGCTCTTGTACATGTGGTCACGGTGATGATCCTTAAAGCTGCGTCCATTTTCCCCATTGCTCAGCAGCGTTGTGCCATCATTGTGGCAATAAGCTGAACTGGGATAAATGTAAAGCTGCTTACAGGGCACGACTATTGAATTTCTTTTGTGCATGTTCATTGGGTCAAAGCACTACCAACGTGTAAACGTTCCCTTGATGGGAATGGTTTTTGTTTTTAAAAAAAAAGGCTTTATGGATAATCATAGTATTTAATTGCTGCTGTCTGTAGACAACTCAGTTTTTAAAAAAATGAACAAAATATACACTCCAAACTTGATCTGTATACAGAAAAGACAGCAGAGAGTTTGCAGTTCTAACCGATTGCTGCAGTCAGGGTTTTGTGCAGGTTTACCTAAAATGGGACAATGTCTGACTTACAAATGGTTTAGGACTTGCAAATGGAGTCAGCTCCATGTTGGGAGTAGTGTTAGATTTCTGTAACAAAAAAGAAACTTCTGGTTTATTGAAATGGTTCTTAGGAGGATTTTATATTTCCACAGTTTAATTTTTTTTATTGGTTTGTAGGAAAAAAAATTATTGTTGAATGGTTTTTGCCTTTGCTGTCTATCTCTCACCTTGCTTCCCCCCTCCCCTTTCTAAAAAGAAATTGTGGCTATGCATAAGCGAGCTATGTTTGCTGATGCACAGTTACTGTATGTGAGATGGGTGTGTACACTTAATGGTCAGCCAGATTGACGAAAGTACCATGGTAAAACTAGCATAAAAACTGTCTGCAAGAATTTTCTTTGATTTGCCAGATATTATTACAGAAATGTGAATGGAATAGTGTCAAAATAACTTTTTTTTTCCCCTTTTGGAGCAGTGTTTACGCCGCATTGCTTTTATTTTTACAACTGACTTTACAATGCATCTGTTCAACCTGGTTGGTAAGAAAATCAGCAAGTATTTGATTTCTTCTGATGACTTTTGGTGAACGCGTGTAACAGAGAACTGAGCGTTGTGATAAATAAGTATGGTGTAGCAATACTTGAAATGTTTAATTCTGATTAAGCGGGGTCTTGAAGAGACGATTAAAAATGTGAGAACTTAACTTTTGATCTTAGTAGTTTTCTATATGGAGACTGTTGTCTTGAATGTAGGCCAAGACTAAGCTACTTGCATGTTTGATACCTGTATTAAAAAGATTTATATCTGTGCAACACTTATGAGAGACTCAAGTATTTATACACGTTTTAAATTCTCACTAAATATTTTAAAAGATTTAAACTATGTGATGTATTTATTATGTAGCTTGTATTTCTGTCCACTAACAATGCCAGAGATGCAAATGCATCTGTGGAACTTTGCTCCAAAAATGCACGGAGTTTCTCATTACAGTGAGAATTTCCAATTTTTTTGACTGGTTTGTTATATTTGATTAAAATGGGTGAATAGTGCTAGTGAGCAACAGGTAGATAGTTCAGTTAACCTTCACCCAAATATTTATTGCATTCTGAATTCTTTCACAGGATGTGCGTAAACATTTAATTGTAATGGATTTTGTTTTTATGGATGTAAGACATTTGTTTTCACCTGATGCGCATGGATCCATGCCAGTTCCTTCCAGTTGTGTGCAGCAATTTTTGTTTTTGTGAGCGAATGTGATCCATGGAAGGCAATATGTCAGTCTGTAAAAGTGCTTTTTTTAAACATAGAGGATATTGAGGGATGTGCATTATTTTGTAAACATTGACTTTGAAATATTTAGAAATCGACAACTGCAGCATATTGGATGATCATATCGGTTAAGTGCATTCCAACTAGTAGGATCCAGATTTAATCTAACCCAGGTTGAGGGAATGCAAGTCTTTGCTGACTAGAAATCTCCCAAATGATATGAGTTGTGTCCATACCTTTAATAATATAGGAAAATAATGTATGCAACATGCTATTAACTATGATGCTGTGGCATTAAATATGGCTTGACAAAATGTTCCTGCTATTCTATAGATAGTCTTATTCTAATGACAAAGTGTCCTTTAATAACATCCTTTTTTTGTGAACTGTTTTCTCCAGAAAGCTTTGCCATTTTGAAAATCCCATTCGCAACAGTGATGGGAGAAAATGTACACCCTTCAGCCACACTATCATAATTTAAATGGCTTGTGCAGACAGCATAGAGATTTCTGATTATGTGCCACTCAGTATTATAAGTTTTCCTTTTTGGTACGGAACTTTACCACAGACTTTACCGAATATTTCAAGTATGTTTAGCCAATTTGCAGTTGAGATGTTGCATGTTGCGATCGTGAAGACCTTTTTAAGACCCTTAAAATACTTGTACATGTGGCAAATGTATGAAAGATATGAAAGTTCAGCAGAGGTCAGATACTAAGCAATATTTGCCAAAACTTTAGTTTTCCATTAGCGATGTAGGTGAGCCAGTATGGTGGAAAGTGTGTTATTTACAGTCAGAGCAACCTTTTTGACAGAATTTTTAAAAACCCGTGTACCCTCTGTTGTTTTCTTTACAACAGTTTTAATAGTTAAAAGAGATTTCCCAAAAATGCTGGTAATCTGAAATCAGAAAGTACCAGCGGTACTCAACAGGCTTGCCAGCACATGAAAAGCAGAGGATATCTAGTGTTTTGATTGTGCACCATTGGACACATCCTGTATCAGAGTCCAACGTTAAATTCATTTAAAATTTATTGAACTTAAATATATTTATGATACTCACTGGTTAATTCTGGTTAATAATTGTTGGGTTGTTTGCTGAGTCAATAGAGATAAGCCGCTTCCACATATGCAAACTGGCAAATCGGAAGACATTTTACTCCCAAGTGGCACTCATTGGCCAGAACCTCCACTGTTACAATCAACTCTTCATGTGCAAGATTTAATTTCCTACTGCTTATGCAATCAATTTCAAAGTTAAAATGATGTCAGCTGGTGTGTGTGTGTGTGTGTTATATACGCACACATTGCAAATTGGGGCGGCACGGTGGCACAGTAGTTAGCACTGCTGCCTCACACTGCCAGGGACCTGGGTTAAATTGTGTGACTGTCTGTGTGGAGTTTGCACGTTCTCTCCTTGCCTGCATGGGTTTCTGCCCAAACTCCAAAGATGTGCAGGTTAGGTTGATTGACCATGCTAAATTGACCCTTTAGTGTCAGGGTGAATATGTGGGGTTACAGGAATAGGATTTGGGTTGGATTACTGTTGTTGCAGGCTCAAATGACCTCCTTCTGCACTGTAGGGATTCTATGAAATTCATATTCCTTTGTGACATTCAGTTGAAACCCAGTGTTTGGCAGCCAGAGTATATAGTTGTACCCTGCTACCTGCTTCTGTCTGTTGCTGCACCTTGCCAGCAAAACACAAAAATTTGTTCGTTACTGAAAACAGGCACTTAAACGTGTTCCAAATCATCTTGGGGTTAAGGTAATGTTGATGAATTGCTGTCAGCTCCAGTTTTTTCTTATTATCACAATTCCCTGATGCAGGAAACTAGGTTCAGATTTTCCGAATATTATTCATGATATCCCATTCATTTTAAATAAGATAATGCAGATCAGAAGTGCAGGCTTGTTTTGCCGTGAGTAGGGTAACTGTTGTGTATTATATGTTACACTCACGTAGTAAATACTTGCCTTTTCAACTATTTTGAGCCCTTTGATTTCCTGGTAAGTTTCATACATTTGAGCCCAAACGCTTTTTAATTATTATTTATAAAGTTGGATGTCACCAGTACTCAAAAAGCTGCCACTATCTTTAACCCTTTTTCTTGAATAATTAAAGTATATTTAAGTCTTTGCAAGGTGTATGAGTTTTATTTCAGAAGTCTTAGAACAGTATTTAAAAGCTGGTCCAGTACAAGAGATGGCGGAAGCTAGCCAATTGTGACTTCTTCTTTCATGAGTTCACAAGATGTAGGAGCAGAATTACACCATTCGGCCCATCGTGTCTGCTCTGCCATTCGATCTTGGCTGATATGCTTCTTATCCCCATTTTCCTGCATTCTCCTCATAATCCTTCAACCCATTACCAATTAAAAATCTGTTCAACTCCTCAAATTTACTCACTGTCCCAACATCTGCCACACTTTGGGCTGGTGAATTCCACAGATTCACATTTTCAGGTATTTTAATTTTCAAAACAACTTATTTAGAAGCGTCCATGTTAAATTCTTTGCAAGTTAAAGTGTAGCTTGGCAAATCATGGATAATTAGGCTGCTGCAAAGATGATTTAAACAGCAAATTACTGAGGATGCTGGAATCTCTTTTGATTTAAACAGTAAATTCTAAGAAAGAACAAAGTCATGGTACAAGAGTAAAGGGAAATTCCTCTGAATACAGCTACTTGTTAGCCAGTGTTGTTGCTCTAAATATGTAAATCAAAAACAATTAAAATGAAAACTTTATATGTTGACTGTGTGCAAATGCACTCTTTTCCTACCCACGTTATTCTTGTGAAAGCAATATTCCCTCAGGCTGAGTGTGTCGACAGCAGTGCAGAATCTTAATGCTTTAGGGAAGAGTTACTCGGTGCAAAGGAAGTGCAATTGCCTCGATCTTTTGAAAGGGAGATATTTATAAAGTGAGCACTTTTTAAATGGACCATATTCAAAACAAGCTGTCACAGTCCGATGTAGTAGCGCATTAATAACAGTTTACATTGTAGTAAACTATGGATACTAGGAAAACCAGGTTGCACTGATGCATTTGGTGAAATAATCTCTGTTGACAGTGGAGTCTAGAGCTAACAAATACAAGTTTGTCTTCCACTGCTTTTTTTAAAAAGAATTTTTGTTTGTGTATTTTGAAATCAGAGGTGTGACAATGGATTGAAAGTTTGCAATATGTTGCAGCATTTTGTAAATATGTGTATGGATAGCTGGTCTGTTGGAACTGTAAATACCTAAAGACTCCACAATTGTTTTCTAAAGGTTTTGAGTATTTCTACACAGATCACAGTAATGGCATCATCTTTTTTTGTAACTTTACCATGCTTCTCGTCATCACCTAAATGTTGTCCACTTGTATGTTTGACATATAAACGTATTTATTTTGAAAAGCACTGAAAAGTTAATAAAGAGCGGTGAACTGTACCCATCAGGTCATTTGTGTCATTTTGATTACCATCACTTTAATTTTGCTCATCGTACTTTGTTGCAGCATTTTTCACCTCTAAGTAATTGAAAGAACACTGACTTGGTGATTGGAGTAGGCTTTGTTTACAACTGAAGCCAGGTTATGCATATAATCATTGAAACACTCTTAAAACATCTACAATCATTCATCATGAAATACTACCGTGGGGCAGCACAGTGGTTAGCGCTGCTGCCTCTCAGTGCCACGGACCCGGGTTCCCGGCTTGGGTCACTGTCTGTAAGGAGTCCGCACATTCTCCGAACGACTGCGTGGGTTTCCTCCAGGTGCTCCGGTTTCTTCCCACGCTGAAAGACGTGCGGGTTAGGTGGATTGGCCGTGCGAAATTCCCCTCAGTGTACCCAAACAAGTGCCGGAGTGTGGCAACTATGGTATTTTCACAGCAATTTCATTACCGTGTTAATGTTAGTCTACTTGTGACTCATAAATAAATTTTATACAAATGGTACAAGTGAAATCTGGCCAGAGGACATAGTGCCTGTTTCCACATCTTGCATGGTTTCACTTAGTGTACCGATAGAGTAACGGTTAACACATTTCACGCAATCATGGTCACTAGTTGAGGAATAGGCAGTGCGAATGCTGGGTAAGTACTTCCCTGATTCTGATAATTCTGAAGCTATATAAAAGCAGTAATACTAGTTTCCTTATTTCCCAGATGAAGAGAGTGATACAAAAGCAAGAAGGAATATGGGAGAATGTGTTATGCATATATCCATAGTTTTAGGATCTCCTGTGCTTTTGGAACAATGTGCTATGTATAAAAATCCTTCCTGCAGGTAGTTGTTAAGTTCCTGTTCTACCTCCACCCACCATCTATTATAGTTCGTATGCTGCATGCAGAGTGTCTCCTTTTTGTTACTGTTTCCGTCTGGGCAAAGTACATTTGTGTCTCTTTTGATCAATTTTGTGCTTATTTTCAGATTTAACCGAAATTGGTTTTCTTACAGCATTGGTGCACTGCAAACTGCTTTATGGTGAATAGATGGAATGAAATCCTGGAATGAATTAGCTAGCCACACGTGACTGCCTTGATATTGGCAACAAGTTAAGGAGATTACTGTAATGATTGGGGACAGCCAAGGCACCACCAAACTTAACGTCAGGGCCTGGCTGACAGTTTGACTTGCTGCCAGAGGGGAGTACGTGTGGGAGGAAGCCATAGCCGGAATTAATTTAGGACCCACAGTTGGATTGTGAATTAGGGTGGGTTCTGCATAGCAAGAGCAGGCAGGACAGGTGAAGAGCTTTTGGGTATTGCAATGGTGGGATGGATTGGGTGGCACAGTGGTTAGCATGGCTGTCTCTCAACACCAGGGGCCCAGGTTCAATTCCTGGCTTGGGTCACTGTGCAGAATCTGTGTGGGTTTCCTCTGGGTGCTCCAGTTTCCTCCCACAGTCTAAAAAAAACGTGCCAGTTAGGTGCATTGGCCATGATAAATTCTCCCTCAGTGTACCCGAACAAGCGCCGGAGTGTGGCGACCAGGGGATTTTCGCAGCAATTTCATTGCAGTGTTAATGTAAGCCTACTTTAATAAATAAACTTAAAAAAAAACTTTAACAGCTCAGAGCAGAGTGGTGGCTGATGAAAATGTGGAGGAACACTGAAAATAGTGATTAAAAAGGAGAGTGAAACATTTCAGCAGTGTGTGGGATAAAATCAACAAGATAATGAGATCACTCATCAAAACTAGTTTGATTTTCCTTCCTGTATGAGAATGAGGTGCAGTGGAAGAATATCCCAACTGTGGGAGCAGTACTGAATCTAGACTGAAACTTGAGATTTAGTGAGTTAAGTTGTTGAGGAAAGAAGTGGTTTCTTGCACAGAGAAAATCCAAGATTCTTTGAGAACGGTTTCAGCAACAAGCAGGTTGTGAGTTGCTCAGTGATGGGCCAAGAATGTTGACTAATAAAGAGAAAGCTGCAGCTATGTGAAAGTTTAATCCTCGTACTGGCAGCTGTTTGAATAGCTCCTTCCAGCACAAGTCATTGTCTTTGGCCCTGGCTGCAAACTCCATTCCCTTGCCACCGATTCTAATTCCCATCCCCCCCATCCCTTCCCAACTCCCTCCATCTCCTTGGCAACTACCTGAGACTGGAGCAGACGGTTCACAATCTTGGTGCCATACTTAGCTCCGAGATGAGTTTCTGGCCACGACTACTCTCCATCACTAGTGCTGCATATTTTCTTCTCTATTGTCTGGCTACCCCACCTCAGCTTATCTATACAAATATCTTGATCCATCCCTTTGTAATCTTGCAATTTGACTTTTCTTGTGACCCTCGTCTGGCCAGGGTCCCCTATTTTCCACTTGGCAGAAACTTGAACTCCTCCAAAGGTCTGTTGTCCATGCCTTGAGATGCATCAAGTCTGCTTTCTTTATTCTTTAATGAGTTGTAGACTTCACTGGCAAGATTGCATTTGTTGCCCATCCTTGATTGCTCTTGAACTGAGGACGATTTGGAGTCAAACACATTGCCATGGCTCTGGGGTCTCGTGTAGGCCAGACTGGGTAAGGACAGCACGTTTCCTTCCATTAAAGGACATTTTTGAGCCAGGTAGCTTTTTACAACAATTCATGGCTCCTGTCAAAGAAGCCATTACTGAAGTTAGCTTTATACTCCAAATTTTATTATTCTGCCTGCTATGGTGGGATTTAAACTCTGTCCCCAGAATATTAGCCTGGTTCTGTGGATTATCACTGAATAATGGGGAGGCGATGGCCCAGTGGTATTATCGCTAGTTTATTAATCCAGAAACTCAACTTAATGTTCTGGGACGCGGGTTCAAATCCCATCATAGGTGGAATTTGAATTTGGTTAAAAAAAAAATCTGGAATTAAGAATCTACTGATGACCACGAAACCGTTGTCGATTGTCAGAAAAACCCATCTCGTTCACTAATGTCCCTTAGGGAAAGAAATCTGCTGTCCTTACCCTGCCTGGTCTACATGTGACTGGCCACAGCAAAGTAATTGGTTCTCAACTGTCCTCCAGGGACAACCAGGAATGGGCGATACATGCTGGGCCATCAGCAACGCCCATGTCCTACGAATGAATAAAAAGAAATGGGGAGATGGTGGCTTGGTGACAATGTCACTGGACTAACAAATCAGAGTTCCAGGCTAATGCTCTGAGATCACTGGTTCAAATCTCATCTGCTGGAATTTAAATTCAATAAATATATCTGCAATATAAAGCTAAAACCCATCTAGTTCATTAATGTGAAGGAAATCTGCTGATCTTAACTGGACTGTCCTAGACTCCAGACGCACAGCAATGGAATCTTAACTGCCTGCGCAATGGCTGAGTAAGCCACTTTGTTTAAGGGCAATTAGGGATAGGCAGTGAATGTTGGCCTTGCCAATGATACCCACATCCTATGAAAAAATAAAGGAAAAAAACAATCCCATGATATTACCATTGCACCACTATCTCCCATGCTCACCAACTCATCCCCTGCTTACTGACTTACAGCAGCTGGTACAATAATGCCTCAATTTTTAAAATTCTCATTTACAAATCCCTCCCTATCTCTGTAATCTTCTCCAGTGCTCCAACCTTCCTTTCTGCATTCCTTCAATTCTAATCTCTTGTGCAACTAGTGATTTTAATCACTTCACGTTGGCAGCCATGCCTTGGATACGTGAAATTTATTTCACGAAACCCCTCCTACTTCTGTTTCCAAAGATGCATCTTATAATCTACTTCTAAGGCCAAGGTTTTGGTCATCTGCCTCAATGTCTCCTTATGTAGCTTACAAAAACTAAAGAAATAGAAGCAAGAGTAGCCAATTAGGCCCATCATTCAATTAGATCATCTTAATCTATGCTGACCTCAACTCCTTTCTGTGCCATCTCCCTATAGCCCTCTATTCCTCCATCTACCAAATATTCATCCTTCACTTTGAATACTTCCAATGATCCAGTCCCCACTACCCTTTGGGGCAGAGAATTCCAGAGATTCACCACCCTCTAAGAATAAATTTCTACTTGCCTCAGTTTTAAATAACTGGCCCTTTATCCTGTAGCGATGTCCCTTTGTTCCAGACTCTCCCACTGGTGAAAACATCTCACCATCTACCCTATTAAGCCCCCTCAGGATCTTATATGCTTGAATAAAGCCACCCCTCACTCCTCTAAACTCCAAGGAATACAGACCTGGACTATTTAGTGCCTCTTCACAGGAAACCCTCTCATTCTAGGAATTAGTCTGGTGAATCTCCTTTGGACTGCCTCTAATGTTGCTATATCCATTTTTACATAAGGGGACCAACAATATATGCAATATTCCAGATGAAGTGTCACCAACATCCTGTACAATTGCTACGCAACCTCACTATTAAACTCCAACCCTTTGCAATAAAGGACAAAATGCAGGTTCTCTTGACTACTTGTTGGACCTGTCTGCCAACTTTTTTTGATCCATGCACTAGAACACCCAGATCCTTCTATACTTCACTTATCTGTGATCTCGCTCTATTTAGATAATAATCTGCCTTTTGATTCCTCCTCCAGGAGTTCATGACCTCACACTTCCCCGTATTCAACTCCATTTGCCTGGGTTTTTCACCCAGTCACCCAATCTATCGATCCCCCATTGCAGAATCACAGCATCCTCACCACAAGCTGTTTTTCCACCTATCTTTGTATCATTGACAAATTTGAAAACCTAACCTTGTTTTCCTTCCTCCAGGTCGTTAATGTAAATGGTGAACAATTGCAAGTCAAGAACTGATCCCTGCGGTATTCCACTCGTTACATCTTTCCACTCTGAAAAGAACCCATTTATTTCCAACTCTCTCATTTCCAGTGTGACAGCCAGTTTTTAATCCATGCTAACCTACTTCCTCCAATTTCATGGGCTTTTACTTTCCACGTAAGAAGCTGGTGCCTAATCTTGTCAAATGCTTTTTGGATATTTAAATGCAGCTCAGTGTAGCATTTTATGCTCCCCTAATATGGTTTGGGATATTTTACTAGTGTTAAAGCTACTGTAATATTTCCCCAATTTAGATTATTTTAACCCCCCTCTCCCCATTCCAGCTAAGGGTAAAGTGTGAATCGAAGACAAGTCAGACATTGGAGTGTGGCAACTGGGGGATTTTCACAGTAGATTCATTGCCATGTTAATGTAAGCCTACTTGTGACACTAATAAAGTCATAGAATTGACTGTGCTGAAGGAGGCCATTTGGCCCATTGAGCTGCACCAACAACAATCCCACCCAGGTCCTGCCCTAGCCCCGTAACCCCAAACATTTCCCCTCTTAATCCCCTTGACATCAAGCTAACCTGCACGTATTTGGAGTGCGGGAGGAAACTGGAGCACTGGGAGGAAACCCACAGAGACATGAGGAGAATGTGCAAATTCCACACAGACAGTCATCCAAGGCCAGAATTGAACCTGGGTCCCTGGTGTTGAGGGGCGGCAGTACTAACCACTGTGCTACCGTGCTGCCTTGGAAGGGCTCCTGCAAATGTTCCTCTGCAACTAGTCCCGAGCCTCTGCTTGAAGTTGTCCGTATGGTGTGGCGTTTTTTCAGATATATAGAGATGAGAAAGGGATTTACACTCTCCTTAGTCTCACCTCCCCCTAACTTCCTTCCTCTTGTATTGCATCCTTGGATATTATTCCCACTTGTTTACAATGTGATACCTTGAGTGTTTCATTGTTGTCCCAGTGTTTCCCAGTAGAGGTCACTGTCGCCCCACTAATCTGGAACCCACCAAAGGAAAATGCTGCAGATGTTGGAACTCGCTCAGGGACTGCAGCCATTCAAAAAGGTAGCTCATCCTTACCTTAGGGATGGGCAATTAATGCTGGCCAGCCAGCAACACCCATAACTAACAAATGAATAAAAAAAGAGAAAGACCTGCATTGATGGTGGCACAGTGGTTAGCACTGCTGCCTCACAGTGCCAGGGACCTGGGTTCGATTCCCAGCTTGGGACACTGTCTGTGCAGAGTCTGCATATTCTCCCCGTGTCTGCATGGGTTTCCTCCCACAGCCTGAAAGCTGTGCTGGTTAGGTGCATTGGCCACGTTCAATTCTCCCTTAGTGTATCTGAACAGGTGCCACAGTGTGGCGACTAGGGAATTTTCACGGTAACTACATTGCAGTGTTAATGTGAGCCTACTTGACACACTAATAAATAAATCTTTGTGTTTGACATGATCACCAAATATCCAATGTACCTTTTGAAATGTAAAAGTAGTCACCGTTTGGCGGGACGGTGACACAATGATTAGCACTGCTGCCTCACAGCACCAGGGACCTGGGTTCACTGTCTGTGTGGAGTCTGCATGTTCTCCTCATGTCTGCATGGGTTTCCTCTGGGTGCTCCAGTTTCCTCCCACAGTCTGAAGATGTGAAGGTTAGATTGATTGGCCATTGTAAATTAACCCTAGTGTCAGGGGGATTAGCAGAGTGAATAAATGGGGTTACGGGAATAGGGCCTGGGTGGGATTGTGGTTGGCGCAGACTCGATGGGTTGAATGGTCTCCTTCTGCTTTGCAGAGATTCTATGAAAGTCCCCGATGACCATAGGCTGCTGTCTCTGCTTAGAGAGGCAGCGCTGACTGGTGTTGATTGAACATAAGGATCAGCACACCTCAGGCAAGCGGTAAGATTGAGATGTGTTCTAAATGTTAGAATGTGAGAAGTGCTGCAGTAATTTTGCACACAGCAAACTTTGACGAGCAATGCTGGTAGGGCCCAGACCATCGCTCTGCTTTTATAATGTAGATTGATCAGAACATTAGGGATAACTGCCTGGCTGTTTGAAATTAGTCCCAAGGGATCTTTTACAACCACCTGAGGGTACAGAAGTGGGGTGTGGGGTTTGGGGGTGGGTCTCCGATGAATGTCCCATCTGAAAGACAAACTCAACGGTTATCTCCAAACTGGATTCACTTTTGTTTTTATTAATGTCACAAGTAGTCTTACATTAACACTGCAAGGAAGTTACTGTGAAAATCCCGTAGTCACCACGCTCCGGCGCCTGTTTGGGTACACCGAAGGAGAATTTAGCATGGCCAATGCACCTAACCAGCACATCATTTGGACTGCGGGAAGAAACCGGAGGGAACCCATGCAGGTATGGGGAGAATGTGCAGATTCTGCACAGTTAGTGACCTAAGCTGGGGATTGAACCTGGGTCCCTGGTGCTGTGAGGCAGCAGTGCTAACCACTGTGCTGCCTGTATATTGGGCCAGGAAGGGAGGTCTTCATAGTCTAAAATTCCTGTGTAGAAAAGACACAAGCTTCACCTCCAGCAACTGGACGTTAAGTTAGGAGAAAAGTCGGGAAACATCACTGAACTAGCCCTCAGTCAGCAGCTGCTACCAAGAAGCAGCCATATTGAGATATCTAACAGTACACAAAGAGGCAATCCAGGACATAGACCTGTTATTGGCGAAAGTGGGAAGAGAGGATATGGGTTTAAACTAACAAAGAGTGTGAATTCTTTGCAATAACTCCCAGGCTCTAGTTTTGAAAGACAATGGGGGTGATTTTCCCAAAAAAATTCAAAGGGTCCAATGGGTGGGAAAATGGGAGGCTTTCCCGCCTGTTTCTTAGGGTGAGCTAAGTTTCATGAATTTATGGCAATACAGAGGCCATCAGGTGATTCACTCCAGTGGGGTGGAACCTACCCCGCTGGAGAAGCTGGCAGCGGAGTGCTCAGGGGCCAAATGTCATGAGTCGATCTCCCAGTATAGTGAGAGAGCAGTTACGTTTCCTGTTCATGGACATTGCTGGCCTTCTGAATACTGGCCCCGATCACCTCACCCCCCCCCCCCCCCCCCCCCCCACCATCCCTGATGCTCAGTGCCTCCCCTTCTATTCTCCCTGCTCCCTTGGCAATGCCAATGTGCTAGCTTGGCACTGCCAGGGTTCTGGGCTGGCAGTGCCAGGTTGGCACTGCCCAAGATGCAACCATGATGTGGGGATGCCAGCGTTGGACTGGGGTAAAAGAGAAATAAATCCCACAACACCAGTTTAAAGTCTAAACAGGTTTATTTGTAGCAAAAGCCGCAAGCTTTTGGGACAGCCTGTCCATTCATCAGGTGGCTGGGAGTAGGAGCACCCAGCCACCTGACGAAGGGACAGGCTGTCCCGAAAGCGCCTCCCGGCTCCGCCACCGAGCCAGCTCAGCGGGGCAGAAAATCGTGTCCCATTTATTTTGCAAAACTGTGCAATCCTCGTTGAACTGCAACAGAAATAAACAGGGTCAACAGGAACTTGAGAGAATCCAAGGGTGGCACAGTAGCACAGTGGTTAGCACTGCTGCTTCACAGCTCCAGGGTCCTGGGTTCGATTCCTGGCTCGGGTCACTGTCTGTGTGGAGTTTGCACATTCTCCTCGTGTCTGCGTGGGTTTCCTTCCACAGTCCAAAGATGTGTGGGTTAGTTTGATTGGCCATGCTAAGAAATTGCCCCTTAGTGTCCAGGGATGCGTAGGTTAGAGGGATTAGTGGGTATAATATGTAGGGATATGGTGGGTAGGGCCTGGGTGGGATTGTGTTCAGTGCAGACTCGATGGGCCGAAGGGCCTCTTTCTGCACTGTCGGGTTCTATGATTTGGTTCGAATCCAGGAAATTCTCAGCATTGTCCTGATGCAGTCACAAGAGATAATGAAGATCTTGCTTTCAGGATCTAATCAAATCATCTTGCCTGCTGTTACATTAGTTATTCAGTGTGTGTCTGCACCACAGTTTATATTAACTGCACTGTTGCCTATCAGCACTGCTGAAAATCCAGAAAGAGCCAAGAGGGTTTAAGTGACTGTTTACACACAGGAAAATGAACTGTTACAGCCTTGCCTTCCCTTCCCTCTCCAGGATGTCTGTTTTTTTTTGTTTATCCAATTAAACTTGGAGCATTTCTCCTTCTCAAATCATTGTGCACATTCTGTACTTACAAAGGTGTGGAAGGTGGACAGATCATCAGTCAACTGCTCCTACTTGGCCAGCAGGTAACAACTTCCAACCAAGTCTTCATACAATCCTAGAACCCTACAGTGTAGGAAGAGGCCCTTCGGCCCATCGAGTCTGCACTGAATACAATCCCACCCAGGCCCTACCCTCCATAATTATACCCACTAATCCCTCTAACCTACACATCCCTGGACACTAAGGGGCAATTTCTTAGCATGACCAATCAACCTAACCCGCACATCTTTGGACTGTGGGAGGAAACCGGGGCACCCGGAGGAAACCCACGCAGACACGAGGAGAATGTGCAAACTCCACACAGGCAGTGACCCAAGCCGGGAATCGAACCCAGGTCCTTGGAGCTGCGAAGCAGCAGTGCGAACCACTGTGCTTGGCCTTTATAGCGAGGGGGATAGAATATAAAAGCAAGGAGGTCTTGCTGCAACTGTACAGGGCACTGGTGAGGCCGCAGCTGGAGTACTGTGTGCAGTTTTGGCCCCCGCACTTGCGAAAGGATGTATTGGCCTTGGAGGGAGTGCAGAGAAGGTTCACCAGGCTGATACTGGAGATGAGGGGGTTAGCTTATGAGGAGAGATTGAATAGACTGGGCCTGTACTTGTTGAAGTTTAGAAAGCTGAGGGGGGATCTTACAGAGATATATAAGATAATGAAGGGGATAGATAGGGTAGAGGTAAAGAGATTCTTCCCACTTAGAAAGGATAGCAGAACTAGAGGGCACAGCCTCAAAATAAGGGGAGGCAGTTTAGATCAGAGTTGAGGAGGAACTTCTTCACTCAAAGGGTGGTGAGTCTCTGGAACTCACTGCTCATTGAAGTGGCGGAGGCTACCTTGCTAAATACATTTAAGTCATGGGTAGATAGGTTTTTGATAGACAGGGGAATTAAGGGTTATGGGGAGAAAGCGGGAAAGTGGAACTGATCCACTTCAGATCAGCCATGATCTTATTGAATGGCAGGGCAGGCTCAAAGGGCTAGATGGCCGACTCCTGCTCCTATTTCTTATGTTCTTATGCTACCATGCCGCCCATCTTAAATTGATGTTTGATGTTCATGGTGAGGGATTAGTGACTGTGGGCTAAATACAATCCAGATTATTGATGAGGAAATTGTGCGTATCTTGTCCAATAGAAAGTATTCACTCACGATTGCCAAGAAAATGTAACAGAAAATATGCAGGATGCAGAAACTACGCAACATTTAAACAACAGTAAGGAGTCTCACAACACCAGGCTAAAGTCCAACAGGTTTATTTGATAGTAAACGCCACTAGCTTTCAGAACGCTGTTCCTTTGTTAGATGAGTGGGGAGTTCTGATCTCAAACAGGGCATATAAAGGCGCACACAGTTTACAGAATACTGATTAGAATGTGAGTCTTTACAACTAATTAAGTCTTAAAGGTGTGAACAAAGTTTAAACAAACCAGTCAGCATGCCACAAGAGGGCAGCATTGGTCCACGTCAATTCAGTAAGTGGTCTCACAACATCGGGTTAAAGTCCAACAGGATAATTTGGAATCGTGAGCTTTCGGAGTGTTGCTCCTTCATCAGATGAGTGGAGAGTTGGGTTCACAAACACGGCATAGATAGACACAGCCTCAATTACAAGATAATAGTTAGAATGCACATCTAAACAGGTATTAAAATCTTTACAGGTGCAATGTGAGTGGAGAGAGGGTTAAGCACAGATTAAAGAGGTGTGAACACCTTGATTACCTGTTTAGATTCACATTGCAACCATTATCTTGTAATTGAGTTTGTATCTATATACGTCCTGCTTGTGAACCAAATCCTGCACTCACCTGATGAAGGAGCAGCGCTCCGAAAGCTAGTGCTACCAAATAAACCTGTTGGACTTTAACCTGGTGTTGTGAGACTTCTTACTGTGCCCACCCAAGTCCAACGCCGGGATCTCCACATCAGATCAATTCAGTGGGTGTCCATAGCCCTGTAAATTCATTTGCTTCTTCTGCCACTCTTGTAGGCAGTGCGTTGTGTACATTGGCCGTGGTAAAGAGATCACTCCCCTGTGTCTTTTACTACTGGTGTCCTATAGTTCTTGTACCAAGGGAGGGATAAAGTTTAGGGCCTGGAGTTTTGCAATGACACTTGCTGCTGACCTCAAAGACACTCACAAAGATGTAGTGACCTCTGGCTTGGTTATTGCTTTGTCAGTGGCAGTCCAGTGATAACTCTGGGGGACAGCTTGGCATGCAGTAGCAGTGAGCAGGTATTCACTTTGAAAATTCATAGAATCTCTACAGTACAGAAGGAGGCCATTCAGCCCATTGAGTCTGCACTGACCACAATCCCACCCAGACCCTATTCCTGTAACCCCACATATTACCCCTGCTAGGCATCCTGACAGGGTCAATTTAGCAAGGCCAATTAATCTAACCCACACATCTTTGGAGTGTGGGAGGAAACTGGAGCACCCGGAGGAAACCCACGCAGACACAGAGAATGTGCAAACTCCACACAGACTGTGCCCCAAGGCTGGAATCGAACCCAGGTCCCTGGCACTGTGAGGCGGTGTGTTAACAACTCTAAATCAAGTTAAAAGCACTTAATATCCTTCACATTGAATTTTTCAGTGAATGGAATAAATGATTGAATTAAGATTAAAAAAAGTTAATGTTTTTTTCTACTGTCACAAGTAACACTGCTTGGGGGTGGCACGGTAGACAGTGGTTAGCACTGCTGCTTCACAGCTCCAGGGACCTGGGTTCGATTCCCGGCTTGGGTCACTGTCTGTGTGGAATTTGCACATTCTCCCCGTGTCTGTGTGGGTTTCCTCCGGGTACTCCAGTTTCCTCCCACAGTCCAAAGATGTGCAAGTTAGGTTGATTGGCCGTGCTAAAATTGCCCCTTAGTGTCCTGGGATGTGTAAGTTAGAGGGATTAGTGGGTAAATGTGTTGGGATATGGGGGTATGGAATGGGTGGGATAGTGGTCGGTGCAGACTTGATGGGCCGAATGGCCTTTCTGTTCTGTAGGGTTTTTACGTAAACTACAGTCTGCACTCTCTCCTTTCCTTCTCTATGAACAGTATGCTCTGTCTGTATAGCACACAAGAAACAATACTTTTCACTGTATACCAATACATATGACAATAATAAATCAAATCAAACTCCAGGACGGGATGCCTTGAGATTGGCCGATTCTGTAGCTACCTTGTAAAACATTCTGTTGCTTTTTCAGATGCGGTGAGTGGCATTTTCTGTTATTATTTCAGTGATTGGTTGAATTATAGGTGGGGGTCCATTCACCTCCCTACAGTGAAATGTATTCCCCGTCATTGAATTGCGACAATCTTACAGATTAATTGCAGTGGTATTATTGCAAGTTATTTTAAGTAAATACAAAATTGTAACCAACTATTGGGTAATTTTAAAATACGTACATGCGCCAAAAATACTTGTTTCTGTAATGTTTAAGTGAGATTAATAGCCTACGACACAGGAACATTATAATCTAAAAAAAACATGTTTTCCCTGATATCATTCTTGCCTGCATGTTCTATAATTAATCATCTGACACAGTTTATAACATTCTCTCTTGTACCCTTTGTGAATATAATTGGAACTTAAAGATTTAGCAATCAACATTTCAAGAATATACGACCATAAGACATAGGAACAGAATTAGGCCACTCAGCCCATCGATTCTGCTCCACCATTCAATCAGTGTTGATATTTTTCTTATCCCCATTCTCCTGCCTTCTCCCCATAACCCCTGATCCCCTTATTAATCAAGAACCTATCTATCTCTGTTTTAAAGACACTCAACGACCTGGCCTCCACAGCCTTCTGAGGCAAAGAGTTCCACAGATTCACCGCTCTCTGGCTGAAGAAATTCCTCCTCATCTCTGTTTTAAAGGATTGTCCCTTTAGCCTGAGGTTGTTCCCTCTGGTTCTACTTTTGCCTACTTGTGGAGACATCCTCTCCATGTCCACTCTATCCAGGCCTCTCAATATCCAGCAAGTTTCAATAAGATTGCACCCCACCTCCCCCCCATCCTTCTAAACTCCAACGAGTACAGACCCAACCATTCCTCATATGGTTGACAAGCTCTTCATTCCATTCTTGTGAACCTCCTCTGGACCCTTTCTAAGGCCAGCACACCCTTCCTTAGAAATGGGGCCCAAAACTGTTCACAATACTCCAAATGGAGTCTGACCAGAGCTTTATACAGCCTTGGAAGTACATCCCTGCTCTTGTATTCTAGCCCTCTCAACATGAATGCTAATATGTAGAATTCTAAATATAACCTCAGTATATATATAGGATTATTACTGGTGCTTCTAAGCCAAGACATTATAGACTTGCAAGCTTAACACTAGTAGCAGGAGGGAGACTTGCCAAAAGGTCAGGGGAGCAAACTTCCGGAGACAGAGAGTATATTGAAGGTAGTCTACCTAGATTTCTAAAATGTTGTGTTTTACCAACCACATTGAATTCGTTTCAGAAGGATTGATGGGAACATTGGGCGGCAAGGTAGCACAGTGGTTAGCACTGCTGCTTCACAGCTTCCAGGGATCTGGGTTCGATTCCTGGCTCGGGTCACTGCCTGTGTGGAGTTTCTCCTCGTGTCAGGGTGGGTTTCCTCCGGGTGCTCCGGTTTCCTCCCACAGTCCAAAGATGTGCGGGATAGGTTGATTGGCCATGCTAAAATTGCCCCTTAGTGTCCTGAGATGCTTAGGTTAGAGGGTAAAATATGTAGGGATATGGGGGTAGGGTCTGGGTGGGATTGTGGTTGGTGCAGACTTGATGGGCCGAAGGGCCTCTTTCTGCACTGTAGGGTTCTGTGATATGATTGCAGTTGTTGTTGTTCTACATGGCCTTCCAGAAGGTATTTGAGAATGACATTAGACACTTATGACAAATGTGTGAGTCGGAGTGGATTGATAGAGGACAGGTCTCCAAAGATGTGCAGGTTAGGTTGATTGGCCATACTATGTTGCCCCTTAGCGTAGGGGGACTAGCAGGGTCAATATGTGAAATTACAGAGATAGGGCCTAGGTGGGATTGTTGTCAGTGCAGGCTTGATGGGCCGAATGGACTCCTTCCACACTGTAGGGACTCCATGATTCTAGCACTTTACAGAATCCATATTTTAAACAAGTTCACAAGATTTTTAAATGACTTGGACTCAAATTGGTGACACGTACTTGATGTTTTAACCCCTTCCTGCCACCGTGTGTTTTGTGGAAGTGGCTCGCCACTGGCAGGATCTTCTAGTCCCGCTGATGTCTGCACGTTTTTGGCCGACTGCTCCACTGGGCAACCTGTCACGAAGGGGCTGGAAGATCCCGTCGGTGGGAAGGGCTGGAAAATTCAGCCCGTGGTGTTAAAACTCTCAGGCAATTTGGGGTATAGTTAATAATAATGTTAAGAACGGCACCAAAATACAACGAGGATGGAAAGGCTTGCAAAGTGAAGAGATAAATGACATTAAAAATAGGGCAGTGGAGTATTTTGCATCCAGTTGGGAGGACAGACGTCCACACCAGAGTGTTAACCACGACTTTGTGCTCAAGTCTCTGGAGTGGGTCTAGAACTCCCAACCCTGTGACTCAGACGCTGGGGCACTACCAGCCTTACCAGAGGCAGCAGACTTTGCTCTCCACAGTTTGTGGTATCCCTCCCCGTATAATTCAGTTTGTTCGGTTGTGATTCGGACTGTTCTGTGAAATGATGCGGACACTCTTAAATTTCTTTCCGGTTACTTTTGGCCCTCAGCACAGAAATGACTGTAAGCCAGGATGTAACTTAGTAACCTGACCTGCGGGTGTGTGAAAGCAAATTAAATTGAAATGATGGTGGTGCATCTGGGGGTGGAGGAGAAAGTTTTACATGGAGTAATATACACAGAGCTTCAAGTCTCAGCCTGACTTGTGGCAACCACACTTGGGAATTAATTAACACTATACAAAAATTCAATGGGTGAAATCTTCCCCAAGAATGGCAGAGTGGGTTCTGGTGTATTCCTCTCTCTCTCCAGAAAAATTTCTCTCCTGTTCTTACCGCACGTTGCCACAGATTTAAAAAAAGCTGGGCATATTTTAGGCCATCAAGTTGGGCCCTCAACGTTCTGGCAAAGCCCAGCTTCACGGAGATCGGGAATCCATGTTTGAAGGGGGCCCCCTGATCAGAGCACGAACCAACCTTCCCGCCAGCCCACCACGGAGGTCTCAGGGCCTTGGCACTGCCAGGTTGGCGTGGGCATGGTGCCTGCCTTGCAGTGCCAACCTGTGGCAGGGGCCATGTCTCTCTTCGCCTGGGTGCTACAGTCACCTTGACCTGGGGGAGTGCATACGATAGGTTCATGTCTGAGTGAACCTGCTATAAACTGCATTGACGTGACGTCACGGTGTGGTTTGGATAGATGGCAGGGAGGTGTTTAATTATATTTAACTATATTAAGGTGAATTTAAATGAAGTTCAGGCCAATTTTGAGCCCAAATCTGATTACATCACTGGCAAGGTGCGACGAAAATTGGAGGTCGCAATCCCGCCAGTGAGATCCGCGGCTGAATCCTAAGCCCCCACCGCCTTTCCAGTGGACATCAAGCACGGGCTCGTGATCACTCCCAACAAATGTTCACGCTCGTTGACACGGGCACCAGTGATGATGGAATGAAAATTCTGAAATAAGTGCAGGGAATGTGGAAAATGCATGCCAGTCCCTTTAGCATTTAAAATAATGAATGGGACATGTATCTCAAAGGGGATACGCCCTGTTAAAAAAAATCCCACCTATCTCTGCTTCCATGGCAGCACGGAGGGTTAGCACTGCTACTCACAGCGCCAGGATCCCAGGTTCGATTCCCGCTTTGGGTCTCTGTTTGCGTGGAGTCTGCACGTTCTCCCCGTGTCTGTGTGGGTTTCCTCCAGGCACTCCGGTTTCTCCTCACAGTCTGAAAGATGTGCTGATTGGATGCATTGACCCGATCAGGTGCCAGAGTGTGGCAACTAGGGGAATTTCACAGTAGCTTCATTGCAGTGTTAATGTAAGCCTTGCTTGTGACTAATAAGTGAACTTCAAGTTTAAGTTTAACTCGCAGTGCCAGGGAGCCGGGTTCAATTCCAGCCTCGGGTCACTGTCTGCTGGTGTTTGCACATTCTCCCCATGTCTGCGTGGGTTTCCTCCGGGTGCTCCGGTTTCCTCCCACTGTTCAAAGTTGTGCAGGTTAGGTGCATCAGCCATGCTAAATTCTCCCTCAGTGTCAGAGAAATTAGTAGGGTAAATATGCAGGGTTATGGGGATAGGTTTCCTCCAGGTGCTCCAGTCTCCTCCCACTGTCCAAAAGATGTGCTGGTTAGGGTGCATTGACCGTGCTAAATTCTCCCTCAGTGTATCTGAACAGGCGCCAGAATGTGGGGACTAGGGGATTTTCACAGTAACTTCATTGTAGTGTTAATGTAAGTCTATTTGTGACAGTAATAAATAAGCTTTAAGAGCCTGGGTGGGATAGTTTTCGGTGTAGGCTCGATGGGCTGAATGGCCTCTCTCTGCAGTGTATGGATTCTATTTTCTATGATAAGCTGACTATATTTTATCAGCATCTATCTTAACAAGGTTTGGTGCATTTTCAGAGTTTATATAACTAAACGTTGTTAATCTTCTGTTTTTGTTTGAAATTAAGCATTGTGTTGAAATAAATGACCTCTTCCCTCTGTCTCCAGGGGAACTCCCAGTTCAGCAGGGGGCTGGAAAAATTCCAGTTCAAACAGGTTCTTCAGAAAGATGGAGAATGATTTGTCGAACTCTTATGCACAAGTTGCTATGGGAACTTTGAAAGACAACAGTCTGGTGCGCGGACCAAGTAACCCTTGGGAGTTTAGGGGGTGGGAGAAGCAGTGAGGGACCAGCAGCAGGTTAATTATTTGTTGTATCCACTCTAGTGCGCGGTTAATATCCAATAACACTTCCAATTCTGTCTTGTGTTTTCATATTCCTTCTGAGTGACCTTCTGATCCAGAGATGAGTGCATTGTTATTGATTCTCACTGGCACAATCATTAGATTGTAAAATTTAGTGAGGATCTTAGAATCACAGAATCCCCACAGTGCTGAAGGAGGCCATTTGGCCCATTGAGTCTGCACTGACCACAATTCCACCCAGGATCTGTCCCCCTAACCCCACATATTCACCTCGCTAATCCCCCTGACACCAAGGGGCAATTTAGCACAAAATCAACCTAACCCGCACATCTTTGGACTGTGGGAGGAAACCGGGGCACCTGAAGGAAACCCACGCAGACATGGGGAGAATGTGCAAACTCTGCACAGTGACAGTGACCCAAGCTGGGAATTGAACCCAATCCCTGGAGCTGTGAGGCAGCAGTGCTAACCACTGTGCCGCCCATGGAAAATAAAAGCCTGGTAATCTTAGAAGGAGGGAAAATGGAGACATTGGACTCACAACATTTTGATCCTGCGATGGCTTGGATATTGGCTGAGCCACAGCTGACATTATTTGAGACTCTTAACGTCTGGAAAAGAGAGTCACACCTCACAAACCTAGATGAATTTTTTGAAGAAGTCATCAAGTTGGTGGATATATGTTATCGAGACGGCACACTCAGTCCAATACCATATAAGCTGCTTGATAATAGGAGTACATAAGATATAGGAGCAGAATTAGGCTGTTTGGCCCATTGTACCTGCTCTGCCATTCATCCACGGCTGATAAGTTTCTCAATCCCATTCTCCCACCTTCTCGCCATAACTTTTTACCCCCTTACCAATCAAGAACCTATCTATCTCTGTCTTAAAGATATTCAATGACCTGGCCTCCACAGCCTTCTGTGGCAATGAATTCCACAGATTCACCACCCTCTGGCTGAAGAAATTCCTCCTTATCTCAGTTCTAAAGGGTTGTCCTTTCACTCTGAATCTGTGCCCTCAGATCCTAGTCTCTCCTATCAATGGAAACATCTTCCCCATGTCCACTCTATCGGGGCTTTTCATTATTCTGTAAGTTTCAATGAGATCTCCCCCTCTCATCCCTCTAAACTCTATCGAGTACAGACCAGAGTGCTCAGACGCTCCTCATATATTCTGTGAGATTGACAGGCCAATATTGGATTGATTAAGGAACTGTTTGCACTCTCAAAGACAAGAAGCTGCTATTAATAGTAGTAGACCTCGGGGTCCTTGTGCATGAGTCGCAAAAACCCAGCTTGCAGGTGCAGCAGGTGGTCAGGAAGGCGAATGGGATGCTGGCCTTCATAGCGAGGGGGATTGAATATAAAAGTAGGGAGGTCTTGCTGCAGCTGTATAGGGCATTGGTGAGGCCGCAGCTGGAGTACTGTGTGCAGTTTTGGGCGCTGTACTTACGCAAGGATATTTTGGCCCTGGAGGGAGTGCAAAGGAGGTTTACTAGGCTGATACCGGAGTTGAGGGGATTGAGCTATGAGGAGAGGCTGAATAAACTAGGCTTGTACTCGTTAGAGTTTAGAAGAATGAGGGGAGATCTCATTGAGACGTATAAGATGATGAATGGGATGGATAGGATAGAGGTGGAGAGACTCTTCCCGCTCAAAAAAGACAGTAGGACTAGGGGGCACAGCCTCAAGATAAAGGGGAGGCGGTTTAGAACGGAGTTGAGGAGGAACTTCTTCACTCAAAGGGTGGTGAATCTCTGGAATTCTCTGCCCGTTGAAGTGGTGGAGACTGCCTCGCTCAATATTTTTAAGACGGGGGTTGATGGGTTTTTGATAAGAGAGGGGATTAAGGGTTATGGGGAGAGGGCGGGAATGTGGAACTGAGCCACAACAGATCAGCCATGATCTTATTGAATGGCGGGGCAGGCTCGAAGGGCTAGATGGCCTACTCCTGCTCCTATTTCTTATGTTCTTATGTTCTTAAAGTCCAACAGGTTTATTTGATAGCATGAACTTTTGGAATGCTGCATTATTCAACGTCCTCACCTGATGAAGGGCTGGTGCTCCGAAAGCTCGAGGTATCACGTAAACCTGTTAGACTTTAACCTGGTGTTGTGAGATTTCTTACTGTGCCCACCCAAGTCCAACGCCGGCATCTCCTTATTATTAATAGCAGTGGTTTGAAATGGGAACCACTGGGATCGGTTCCAATCACAATGCTCTTTCCCAACGATCTGAATGAAGGGAGGAGCTGCTTTGTGGGTGATGCAAAGACTTGTGTAGGAATGTTGGATGGGGAAAGTAAATTACTTAAAAGCTGACCTACATATCATGGTGGAATGGGCCAACTTCTGTGTGACGTTTTGCAAATGGATGGGGCCGGTCCCAAGTAAGTTTATTTATTAGTGTCACAAGTCAGTTACCAGGGGGCGTAGGTTTAAGGTGCGAGGGGCAAGGTTTAAAGGAGATGTACGAGGCAGGTCTTTTACACAGAGGGTGGTGGGTGCCTGGAACTCACTGCCGAGGGAGATAGTGGAAGCAGATACGATAGTGAGTTCTAAGGGACGTCTAGATAAATACATGAATAGGATGGGAATGAAGGATTATGGTCCCCGGAAGGGTTTTTTAGTTCAGACGGGCAGCATGGTAGGTGCAGGCTTGGAGGGGCCGAAGGGCCTCTTCCTGTGCTGTAATTTTCTCTGTTCTAAGTAGGCTTGCATTAACACTGCAATGAAGTTACTGCGAAAATCCCCTAATCGCCACACTCCGGTGCCTGTTTGGGTACACTGAGGGAGAATTTAGCTTGGCCAATGCATCTAACCAGCACGTCTTGCGAACTGTGGGAGGAAACCTGAGCACTCGGAGGAAACCCGTGCAGACATGGGGAGGATGTGCAGATTCTGCACAGACAGTGACCCAAGCTGGGAATTGAACCCAGGGCCCTGGTGCTGTGAGGTAGCAGTGCTAACCACTGTGCCACCGTGCTGCCCTGTGCACAGCCTGCAGGTTTCCATGCTTAAGTGTGCACATTCAATGGACAATAGTCTATGTTTTACCTCATCAATCTCTAAAGGATCCCCAACCAGCATCATGAAGCAATATTGCAAGAGCAAATAGAATAATACATGCCTCACTAGGAGGATGAATACTATTTATTTTGAGAAAGCAGTACTGTTTTTCTATTAGGCTTTATCTTGAATAGTTTGTGAACTTGTGATACCTTGCAGGTGAGCACAGTAAGAAGTCTCACAACACCAGGTTAAAGTCCAATGGGTTTATTTAGTATCACAAGTTTTTGGAGCACCGCCCCTTCATCAGGTAAGGAGGACTCAACCTGACGAAGGAGCAGTGCACTGAAAGCTCATGATTCCAAATAAAGCTGTTGGACTTTAACTGGTGTTGGGAGACTTCTGACTGTGCTCACCCCAGTCCAACGTCGGCATCTCCACATCATGGCTGTGGGCGGATCACATAGAGATGTCTCCAAACAAAAGGAAGAAAATATTCCCAAATCTAAAGATGTGCGGGTTAGGTTGATTGGTCGTGCTAAAAATTGCCTCTTAGTGTCCTGAGATGTGTAGGTTAGAGGGATTAGTGGGTAAATATGTAGGGATATGGGGGTAGGGCCTGGATGGGATTGTGGTCGGTGCAGACTCGATGGGCCAAATGGCCTCTTTCTGCACTGTAGGGTTTCTATGATAAATCTCAGTCTAAGAACCCAGGAAATCTGAAAAGAAACAATGGAATTACCTGGCCGATCGAAGCTTTCTGAATCATAATGGACCCCAAGCCCTGGGGTCTAAAGAAATCTAGCTGGATGATTAAAGGCCATTGATAAGATCAAAAGGGGGAATCCTAAAGAACTGTTGGTAACCACAGTACGATTAGAAAACTGGGTCTTTTTGGGAAAAGTGTAGACTTTGAGGTGATTTCTTTTGAAATCTGTAAAACAGTGAAAGGCCAGCCAGGGGCTGACACAGAGGAAATTTGGTGTAAAATGGATTAGGATGGACTGCAAGATGAGGATAATATCCGTAAGCTTAGAATTAGGTTAATTGCCAGGAGGAATGTAGGAAAACAGGTTCACAGGTCCCTGAAAGTGGCAACACAGGTGGATAAGGTGGTCAAGAAGGCATGCTTGCCATCATTGGTTGGGGTATTGAGTATAAAAGTTGACGAGTTATGTTCCAGCTGTATAACACTTTAGTTAGGCCACATTTGGAATAATGCGTGCAATTCTGGTTGCCACACTACTGAATGCCATCTTGACCACCTTATCCACCTTCGTTGCCACTCAGGGATTGGTGGACCTGTGCACCCAGATCCCTCAGTATGCCATTTGATGGAACAAAGTCATTCCCAAACCTGGATGTGTAGTGTAGGTGGTTGAGATCAATTTATCACTCCTGTTATAACTCGGGTCAGATACAGCCGCCTTGTTTGCTATGGTCTCTACATAAGCGTGACAGATAGGGGTGTAATGTGTTTCACTGTGGTTGTTGATCTGCTGCAGTGAAGATTTGCATTTACTTTTTTGTCATGATTTTTATTTATGTTGTACATTTTTCTCCCAGTGTGTGTGGTTATTTGCAAGTTGAGGTGTGAGGTCAGACTGCCGCAGTGACTGGGTCATTGACCAAAGTATGAACAAAGATGGCGGACATAGGGACATAGGAATTAGGAGCAGAAGTAGACAAATTCAATCAGGTCACAGTAAATAGTCTCACAACACCAGGTTAAAGTACAACAGTTTCCTCAGGGGGCAACACTCTGAAAGCTCGTGCTACCAAATAAACCTGTTGGACTTTAACCTGGTGTTGTAAGACCACTTCCTGTGTCTACCCTAGTTTAATGCTCACATCAGTCAGATCATGGCTCTCCCTGGTCTCAAATCCACCCCCCCCCACCTGTTCCCCTTATCTGTTTTTAATTCAAAATGTATCTATTCCTTCTTGAAACCATTCAATGATTCAGACTGCCCTCTGAAAGAAGTAGATCCTTCTCATTACATTTAATCTACCATCTCTCAACCTACACCTGGGACGTCTTGTTCTAGATTGCCCCAAATGAGGGTGCATTGTGCTGTAATTTTCTTTGTTCTTTTAAGTTCAGTCGGGCAATATGGTCGGTGCAGGCTTGGAGGGGCTGAAGGGCCTGTTCCTGTGCTTTCTTTGGTCTTTGTGTGAGGGCAAATGTCTTTAAATGTATACCAAGGCGTGACATTCTTATCCATCAATCAGTGACAGAGTGGCATTATCTCTGTGTGGGAGCTTACCCCCAGGGGAAACCATTCAGGCTGCATGTCCCCTGTAGATGGGAGCACACACAGTGCTGCTCAGGCAGAGGAACAGAGTAAAGTTCAGTATCCATAGATACAGATGTCGGATAAACATGTGCCTGTTGGAACATGTCTCCCACTAGTTGAAATCGCGGGATGGATTACTCACTCCTTTGCAGAAGGTCTCAAAGCCTCGGATGCCGCCTTCATGTGAAGGAGCAGAACCCAGCTTCCTCCAGATGTTCCGAATGTGTCAAACGGAGTAAGGAATGGGAAACATGAACTGTAAGTAGATCCTTGGGAATGCCTAGGATAACGTTGTTTGCACAGATATCGAATGTTTGATTTGATTTATTATTGTCGCATGTATTAGCATACAGTGAGAAGTATTGATTTTTGCGCGCTATACAGACAAAGCATACCGGTCATAGAGAAGGAAACGAGAGAGTGTAGTGTTACAGTCATAGCATAGAACGAGAGTAAAAGATAGAATGAGAAGGTATGCTGGGCACAGCTTGCAAGAAATCGCCTTGCTCCAGTGCCATCTTGGAGTATTTTTTTCTATATAGACTTTTAAATTATATACGGGCTTCAAATCACTGATGTGATAGTTTCTGGGAATTTTTAAAAGATTTATTTGTGGGATATGGGCATTGCTGGCTGGCCAGCATTTATTGCCCATTCCGAGTTGCCTTTGAGAAGGTGGTGGTGAGCTGTCTTTTTCAAACACTGCAGTCCACATGCTGTAGATTGATCCACAGTTGATTTGTTTACCCGTCCTTGTCAGGTTTCCTTTGCATTGACCAAAATACTTAGAAATCATAGAAACCCTACAGTGCAGATGGAGGCCATTTGGCCCATCGAGTTTGCACGACCAATAATCCACCCAGGTCCTATCCCTGTAATCCCAAATATTTACTCTGTTAATTAATCCCTATACCCTACACATCCCAGGACACCAAGGGGCAATTTAGTATGGCCAATGTACCTAACTCACACATCTCTGCAAAAGACAAAAGCCTTAACTCTGATTTAGAGTTCTACTCTGATCCCACAGCCGGTATGATGGTACATTGCTTACGTAAGTGGACTATGACCCAGAGGCTGGACAGACGATCTGGAGAGAGGAGCTGACATCCACCACATACATCCCTGAGCAGGAAGGACAGGGACCTGCTCTGTAATAAAGAGCTAGCAGATGTATAAGTGTGCAGTTAGGAAACTTGCTCCATCACTTTTCATTCCACTCAGTGGGCTAAACCCTCACGTCTGGCAGGTACATGCCCAGGGTCTACAGCTCACTGTCCAAAAGGTTTTTAATAAAATCTTCCTCCCCCACCCACCTCTCCCCAGCTTTTTATAGCAATGATGATACATAATTGATTCACTGACATGTTCACATCCTTACATGTCCCAATTACGTAAGACTTGTAGGGTAATAAGCTTGCCCCTCTGTCTCATTTAGGGAGGAGAGAATAAAGGGATGGGGGGGACAGAGAGACAGTTTTAAGTTTGTTTGTTTATTAGTGTCACAAGTGGGCTTACATTAACACTGCAATGAAGTTACTGTGAAAATCCCCTAGTCGCCTCATGCCGGAGGAAGCTGAGTGGGGTATATACATCAGCTGAGATGTGTTGAGGCCTGTATATAATGTGCTGTAGGCTCTGAGTCATATGTCATGAAGGGACATACTAAATGGATGAAATTGGAGACAAAAAAGTTACGTGACTCTCCCCTTTCCATAGAACATTGTGTAGTTTATGTGGAAAAGGTGGTGAAAAAAACACATGGCACGCTTGTCTTCATCGGCCAGGGCACTGAGCACAAAATTATGTTACAATTGTATAAAATGTTGGTTAGGCTACATTTGGAATACTGCGTCCAATTCTGATCACCACACTACCTGATGGACATAAAGGCTTTGGAGGGAGTACAGAAAAGATTTACCAGGATGTTGCCTGGTATGGAAGGCATCAGCTATGTGGAGGGATTGAATAAACTGGGATTGTTTTCCTTGGAAAGACAGAGGGGCAATCTGATTGGAGTTTATAAAATTATGAGGGGTATAGATAAGGTGAACAGTTGGAAGCTTTTTCCCAGGGCAGAAAACACAATTAGAAGAACATAATAACATAAGAAATAGGAGCAGGAGTAGGCCATCTAGCCCTTCGAGCCTGCCCCGCCATTCAATAAGATCATGGCTGATCTGAAGTGGACACAAGTTCAAGTTAAGAGGGGCAAGGTTCACTGGAGATGTGCAGGGGAAGTCTTTTTACACAGAGGGTGGTGGGGGGCTGGAATGTGCTGCCAAGTGAGGGGGTCGAGGCAGACATATTACTGACATTTAAGACTTATTTGGATAGGCACATGAACAGAGGGAATAGAGGGATACAGGCGGATACAGATAGCACAATGCTATTGGCACAGGTTTGGTGGCTGAAGGGGACTGTTGCTGTGCTGTGTTGTTCTTCGTATCAATCTTGATGTCTTTGAGATTCTTTAATTGGTACCAAATGTCGCAGACCCTGTCACTGTGCTCCTTATGGAAATTTGTGTGGTTGATTTAAATGCTGTTTTCTCCCCCCTGCAGTGTTACGGCCTGTGCTTTATATTTGGAGCTTGCTGTATTATTCGAGGTGTGAGGTCAGCGATCCATGTACAAAAGCATTAAACGATACATTATTCTGCACCAGTATACCCGATGGTGAGTACAATTGCGGCAAATCCAAATTATTTTCTGAAGTCGGACTGCACCCATAATGAATTGGGTACGATATAAACTTCATTTTTCAAAGCCTATGGGTGGGATTCTCTGGTGGTGCACGCGCCAAATCTGTCTCACCCGCTGCAGATCCCGTGGCTGCCAAGACTGGGGAATTTCAGCCTAATTCTACAAAATTCATCAGCGCATTAATGTTGTTTCAATGTTAACTGGTGATTGCAAAGCCAGAATATCACTAAGAGTTGAAAAAACTGGACAGAAATATGTATCACTAAAGCTAATTTTGTGATACGATGAATTCAAATTTCACTTTTAGAAATTATTTGGCTACATTTTGTTTTAATTCATTCACGTCGCTGGCTGGACCAGCATTTATTGCCCATCGCTGATTACTCGAACTGAGCTTGGCCACTTATCAATCGCATTGCTAAGGGCCTGGAGTCACATGTAGACTAGAAGAGGCAAGGACGGCAGATTCCCTTCCTTAAAGCACACTGGTGAACCAAACAGCTTTTGCAACAATCGATGATAGTTGTCACAGTCACAATTACTCAAACTAGTTTTATATTCCAGATTTCTGAATTGAATTTAAATATCCCCAGAGCATTATCTTGGGTCTCTGGATGGCTAATCCAGTGATGTTACCCATGGTGCCTTGGTAAGAAGTCTCACAACACCAGGTTAACGTCCAACAGATTTATTTGGGTAGCATGAACTTTCGGAGCGTCGCTCCTTCATCAGGTGAATGAGAGTTGGGTTCACAAACAGGGCATTTATAGAGACAAACTCAATTACAAGATAATGGATGGAATCTTAACAGGTAATGAAGTCTTTACAGTGCGGACACAGAGGAATTCATCAGGTAAATGAGGCTCCAGGAGTTCTTCCACAAACCCAAGAGGCTAGCTGGAGTACTGTGTGCAGTTTTGGTCGCCGCACTTGCGCAAGGATATTTTGGCCTTGGAGGGAGTGCAGAGGAGGTTCACTAGGCTGATACCGGAGTTGAGGGGGTTGAGCTATGAAGAGAGGCTGAATAGACTGGGCCTGTACTCGTTGGAGTTTAGAAGGATGAGGGGGGATCTTATTGAGAATTATAAGATGATGAAAGGGATGGATAGGATAGAGGTGGAGAGGTTCTTCCCGCTCAGAAAGGACAGTAGGACCAGAGGTCACAGCCTTAAGATAAGAGGGGGCCAGTTTAGAATAGAGTTGAGGAGGAACTTCTTCACTCAAAGGGTGGTGAATCTCTGGAATTCTCTGCCCGTTAAAGTGGTGGAGGCTACCTTGCTAAATATATTTAAGACACGGGTAGATAGGTTTTTGGTAGGCAAGGGGATTAAGGGTTATGGGGAGAGGGCGGGAATGTGGAACTGAGCCACTTCAGATCAGCCATGATCTTATTGAATGGTGGGGCAGGCTCGAAGGGCTAGATGGACTACTCCTGCTCCTATTTCTTATGTTCTTATGTTCTAACTGTGAATCTTCTTACTGTGTCTACTACAGGCATCTCCACATCATTTGTTAAGTTCCCTACCTTGTCATCAAATAGCGCCCTGCAACTCAGGAAGGACTAACCTATCTGTTACCACCAGCAATGAATAGAGTTTAAACAGTGGATGTTCAGGATCACTGATTTTTGAAGCACATACCATGAATATGAACCTCTCCCGTGCACCAACTACAAGAAAAGTTAACCGTTAAAATCTTTTGTCTTTCAGTTACGTTGTATTCCCCCAAATTAAAGTTCCTCATTTTCAAGATTGCAAGTGGGATCGGGACCATCGACAACGCAATGTTCAACAGTTCCAACCTGTTCCCTGTTACCAAGCTGACCATAGTCAGCAGTAATATTAGACGTATTGAGCGAGGAGCTTTCGATTCTTTCCTCAGCCTGACAGCCCTGAAACTAGAAAGTAATAGCCTTACAACAATCGATGCTTCTTGGTTTTCCAACACCACAAACCTGCGCACCCTCTCCTTGGCCAAAAACAGAATCCGGGCAATTGAAAGGGACACTCTGTCTCTCTTCTCCAGCCTGGTCGAACTTGACCTCTCTGACAATCAGATTCGAACAATAGCTGACGGTAGTTTTGAGGGAAATTTGCAGCTGTCTGTCCTGGATCTTTCCAACAATAACCTGACTTTCCTGAGGGCAGAAGCTTTTACGGGAGCAAAGCCCCAGAAGCTCAGCCTTTACTCCAATCCTTGGAACTGCTTCTGTGAACTTGCAGACTTGGGATCCTTTCTGAAAGGTAACCTATTTGAATTAACTCTTGCTGATTGGATGAATTTGCTGAATGGAAGGAATGGGGAATGTTTTGATATTTATTTTTTTAATCCTGACATTAACTTGTGATTCCTCTGGTTGAGTAACAAATGGCATGCCGTTACGTGATAGATTTATCCATGATTAAACCTCGATTCGAAATTCCTCCTTCTAAAGTATCTAATTTGACTTTCTCCTCCCCCAAACCTCATTGTATTTCTTTGCTTCCAGCTCTAGGGGCTCTCAAATACCAGTTCGATCGATCCGTTGTGATGATACAGTGCCTTTAAGAAATGTATTTTAATCATTTATTTAACCGGAGTGGTACAGTGTTAGCACTGCTGCCTCACAGTGCCATGGACCTGGGTTCGATTCCCAGCTTGGATCTCTGTCTGTGTGGAGTTTGCACATTCTCCCCGTGTCTGTGTGGGTTTCCTCTGAGTGCTCCGGTTTCCTCCCTCAGTCCAAAGATGTGCAAGTTAGGTGGACTGCCCCTTAATTTCGGGGGACTAGCTAGGGTGAATACAGGGGGTTACGTGGATAGGGTTTGTGAGATTGTGGTTAGTGCAGACCTGATGGGCCAAATGGCCTCCTTCTGCACTGTAGGATTCTATGATATAGAACATCGAACACTACAGCACAAACAGGCCCTTCGGCCCCCAAGTTGCACCAATCACATCTATACCTACCAAGCCTATAGAACTATCTGTAACTTCCAATGCCATTAGGTCCCATATACTCATCCAGAAGTCTTTTAAAAGACCCCAGCGAGTTCGCCTCTACCACCACCGACGGCAGCCGATTCCACTCACTTACCACCCTATGATCTATGTTCCTTTGCAGGACTTTGTTGGCACCGTGTTGTCTGTAGCCAGTGTCCTCTAATTGTTACTGAAGCAATATAATGGACATCATATTGATTTTAATCTGGATTAATGCAGTGTCCTGTGGTTTAATGGGATTGCTGAGTAGAGCTTGATTGAGATTGATAGACAGTTTAAGTCCTGTGACTAGGGGCAGCTATGCTTCAGAGAAAAGTCCAGTTTTAGTTTCATTTCTCAGTTGCTCCTAGAAGCTGATGGAAGAAGGCAGTGTCTCTCTGTCTCTCTCCAGAGGCATGCTGAAAACTCCAAGACTGTGAAGCCTCAGAATTAATCCAATATTCAAAGGCCCAATTCACATAGCTGTTAAAAGCAGAAAATCCAACATCATGTGAGCATACTTGCTTCTGCACCAAATCTGAGGAAGGGTTGGTGTCTGTGGGATGGTGTTTAACTTGGAACAGCAGAGATAGCAGTTAGGAGTTATACTGTGTCATGTTTAATTCTTGTAATTGCTATAAGTTAAGCTTATTTTTATAGTTTGTTTGTGTTCTTAAATAGACTTTGATTAAATCTGCCTAGTGCATCACTCAAATCATACCTGGAGTGAAATACCTTATGCTCACCCTAAAACCAAAATTAAATGGGAAACTTGGGGTCTAGGCTAGCTTCTGGTCTGAGTTTTAACACTGCCAACTTTCCTATTGTTTCTTAAACCTGCATCAAGGGGCTTTAGTCCCCATCCCCAGAATTCAAGGAATGTGAAAGGCAAAACTTTTAGTATTAACATTGAGTTAATATTCATTGGAGAATTGAAGATTGCAGTGATGGCATGTTACAAATGAGTTGAAAAATCAGACTGGAATATGTATCACGAAAACTGGTCCTTCTATTACAGGCTAATCACTTGAACTGTATTGTGTTAACACTTGATGAATTATGCTTTCAAAGGCCATTTGCGATTTGCTTCATGTTCACATCCAAAGTTATTGAGTCAAATGTGGCACAGTGGTTCGCACAGTTGCCTCACTGTGCCAGGACCCAGGTTCAATCCCTGGTTTGGGTCACCATCTGTGTGGAGTTTGCACATTCTCCTCGTATCTGCGTGGGTTTCCTCCAGGTGCTCTGGTTTCCTCCCACAGTCCGAAAAGACATGCTGGTTAAATTCTCCCTCTGTGTACCCGAACAGGAGCCAGAGTGTGGTGACTAGGGGATTTTCACAGTAACTTCATTGCAGTGTTAATGTAAGCCTACTTGTGACACAAATAAATAAACTTAAAAAAAAGTGTCCAGTGAGGGCTATCTGAATAATTCTGCAATTAATATTTCCAGGTCTCATGGATAAATCTGTGTTGGTGAATGGCTATTCTGTTACTTGCAATGATCCACCCAGTTTGAAGGGAATTCCTGTCTGGAACATAACTGATTTTCACTGCTCAATAACTCCGAGCACAACTTTACCTGACCAGCACACAGCAACTCCAGCTCCGATACTTCTCCCAACACTACTGGGACTGCTGGGTATGTTGTAGCGGATTTTTTATTGCATACGTGTGTTTTTTTATCATATATTTTAAACTCATTTGGTTCTGTGTTGATGTGAAGGGGGGTGTTGATTTCCACAGAACCATGGAATCCCTACAGTACAGAAAGAGACCATTTGGCCCATGGAGTCTGCACCGACCTCAATCTCACCCGGACCCCATTCCCGTAACCCCACATATTTACCCTGCTGGTTTCCCTGCCACAAGGGTCAACTTAACATGGCCAATCAACCTGTGGATTGTGGGAGGAAACCGGAGCACTTGGAGGAAACCCATGAAGACATGGAGAGAACATGCAATCTCTACACAGACAGTGATCCGAGACCAGAATTGAACCCAGGTCCCTGATGCCATGAGGCAGTAATGCTAACCACAGTGCCACTGTGCGGCCCAACAGAATGATTTTCCAGCAGTTTTGCCAATGCGGGGGGGGGGGGGGGGCCATGTCTCTACTGTTGGTTGTGAGCCATTCTCACTGGGAAGATAATAATAGCAATTCAATGTCTAGCCAAGACTGCTGTTGTCTTGTTACAATTGGTGTCAATCCTTCTGAGCTTGGAATGATGGAAAAAATTAGCCTGGTCCCTATTGTTGTAATAGGGTCATCCAATACAGAGTAGGCCACTGCACCCATTCATTCTGCACCAACAAACTACACTAAAATCTACATTAATCCTATGATCCAGCACTTGAGCCATTGTCTTGAATGTTACGACATTTCAAGAACTTATCCAGATACTTTCTAAAGGTTGTGAGGTTTCCTGCCTCTACTACCCTCTCAGACAGCACGTTCCAGACTCCCACCACCTTTTGGAAGCAAATATTTTCCTCAAATCCCCTCTAAACCCCATGCCCCCTTGTTATTGACCTTTCAACTTTGGGGATCAGCTTCCATGAAGGGGGATGGGCTGGATCAGATTTGCAACCAGCTTCAGTTCAGGTTGCTCTGTCTTTCCCCCTTTGGGAGAGCCAGCTGGTGTTGACTTAACCTGAGGGTCCCCACACCTCAGGCAAGGTTGAGAAGGTGGGGCCTTCATGAATAATCTCAGCCGATACAGGAATTGAACCTGCGCTGTTGGCGTGGGCTCTGCATCACAAACCAGCCATTCAGTCACCTGAGCTAAACCGACCCCACTGCCATCAGTTTATCAAGGATACTTCACCTTGATTCAGCACCTTCAGCAAGGGTGAGAATATTTTTTGACACTCAGCGTAGACTCTTGAAGCACAGTTAGAATTGGTAAGGTGCAAAGCAGATCAAATTAATATTAATCCCCCTAGCGCCCTCCTCCATCAAGTGTGAATTCTCCACTCCCCATTTCAGACATTGAGTGAGAGTGAGGTTTTGTATCAATGTGAGATGGATTGACATCCACAATCTCAGTCGCTTAAGACTGAGGTCAGGGAGAAGAGACATTTGGTCAAAGTTTTCGGCTTTTGCATCTGAGATTGATGGAGAACAGCGGGTGGAAGGAAAATCAGACAGGAACAGCATGGGATATGTGAAACAGGAATAGAGAAGGTCTACTGTTGGACATACAGCTCCTCGAGTCCGCTCTGTGGTTTCATAAGATCATGGCTGACCTTTGACTCAAATCCACTTTCATACAAGCTAGAAGCAGGAGGAGGCCATTTGGCCCTACGAGCCTGCTCCGCCGTTCATCTTGATCATGGCTAATCATCAAATTTAATCTCTTGATTCCCCCCCTTCCTCCCATATCCCTTGATCCCTTTAGCCCCAAGAGTTACATCTAATTTCTTGAAATCAGACAATGTTTTGGCCTCAACTACTTTCTGTGGGAGTGAATTCCACACATTCACCACCCTCTGGGTGAAGAAATTTCGCTTCACCTCAGTTCTAAAAGATTTACCCCTTATCTTTAAATTATGGCCCCGAGTTCTGGATTCCTCCGGCATTGGGAACATTCTTTCTGAATCTACCCTGTCTAACCAAAAGGCCTGTTTCTGTGCTGTAATGTTCTATAGTTCTAACCCCATTAGAATTTTATAGTTTCTATGAGATCCCCTCTCACTCGACTAAACTCCAGTGAGTATAATCTTAACCGACATGGTCTCTCCTCATATGAGAGATATCTATGGTTCTAACCCCATTAGAATTTTATAGTTTCTATGAGATCCCCTCTCACTCGACTAAACTCCAGTGAGTATAATCTTAACCGACATGGTCTCTCCTCATATGAGAGATCCAGGAGTGTTACCTCCCCTTGGTTACCAAGAGTCCAAAAACCTATCCAACAAGCATAGTCAATGACTCAACATGAATGGGAAGGGGTTTGTGACTTGTCATGAATATTGTTATTCACCACATTCAGATAATCCAGGAACATTACATACAGGAAAAGGTGTCCAAGTTTCACATCCCAATGTTAATAGAGAAATTGAAGACTGAATTATTTCCAGATTTTCCCTTTGTAATTTTCTTTTCTGGAGTTTGGACTCATTTTTCTTTCTGCCAAGATGTACATACAAACGTTGGAATTAGGGGCAGGAGTAGGCCACTTTGCCCCTCAAAGCCTGCTCTGCAATTTTCAATATTGGAGCACAGAGGTTAGCACTGCAGCCTTACAGTGCCAGGGACCCAGGTTCGATTCCCAGCTCGGGTCACTGTCTGTGCACATTCTCACTGTGTCTGCATGAGTTTCCTTTGGGTGCTCCGGTTTCTTCCCACAGTCTGAAAGATGTGCTGGTTAGGTGCACTGGCCATGTTAAATTCTCCCTCAATGTACCCAAACAGGCACCGGAGCGTGGTGACAACAGGATTTTCACAGTATCTTCATTGCAGTGTTAATGTAAGCCTACTTGTGACACAAATAAATAAACTTTAAACAGTAGGATCATGGCTGATCTAATTGTAACATCAACCCCATATTCCTGTCCCCTCACCTCCCCATAACCCTTCAACTCACACTTGTTCATCAAGAATCTATCTAGCTCTGCCTTAAAAAGATTCAGAGATTCTGCTTTCACTGTCCCTTGATGAAGCAAATTCCAGAAACTCCAGAATCTCTCGAGAGAAAGAATAAATGAACAATCATTATTTTTAAACAGAGACCTGTAATTTCAGGTTCTCCTACAAGAGGAAACATTCTCTCCATATCCACCCCCTCAACACCCCTCAAAATCTAAAAGGTTTTGATCAAGTCACCTCTTAATCTTATAGAGTCATAGAGGTTTAAAGTATGGACATTTGGCTCAACTTGTCCATGCGGCCCAGTTTATATCCTGTTGTCCATATTTGGCCCACATCCCTCTATACCGATCTTACCCATGTGACTATCTAAATGCTTTTCAAAAGACAAAATTGTACCTACTTCCACTATTGCCTCTGGCAGCTCGTTCCAGACATTCATCACCCTCTGAGTGAAAAAATTGCCCCTTTGAACTCTTTTGTATCTCTCCCCTCTCACCTTAAACCTATGCCCTCTAATTTTAGACTCCTCAACCTTCGGAAAAAGATGTTGAAAGTCTACCTTACCTGTGCCCCTCATTACTTTATAGACCTCTATAAGATCACCCCTAAGCCTCCTGCGCTCCAGGAAAAAAAGTTCCAGTTTATCCAGCCTCTCCTTATAACTGAAACCATTAAGTCTTGGTAGCATCTTAGTAAATCTTTTCTGCACTCTTTCTAGTTTAATAATATCCTTGCTATTATAGGGTGCCTAGAACTGTGCACAATATTCCAAGTGTGGCCTTACCAATGTTTTGTACAACTTCAACAAGACATCCAACTCTTGAATTCAAAGTTCTGACCAATGAAACCAAGCCTTCTTCACCACCCTGTCCACCTGTGACTCCACTTTCAAGGAGCTATGAGCCTATATCCCTAATTCTCTTTGTTCTATAACACTCTCCAATGCCCTACCATTAACTGAGTAAGTCCTGCCCTGATTCAATCTACCAAATGCATCAGCTCACATTTATCTAAATTAAACTCCATCTGCCATTCATCAGCCCACTGGCCTAATTGATCAAGATCCCATTGCAATCCTAGTGACGTGGTGGCACAGTGGTTAGCACTGCTGCGTCAAAGAGCTAGGGATCTGGGTTTGATTCCCAGCTTGGGTCACTTGTGCGGAGCTTGCACATTCTCCCCATGTCTTTGTGGGTTTTGTCCCGGTGCTCTGGTTTCCTTCCACAGTCTGAAAGACTTGCTGGTCAGGGTGAATTGACCCAAACAGGTGCCGGAGTGTGGTGACATGGGGAATTTCACAGTAACTTCATTGCAGAGTAAGCCTTACTTGCGACTAATAAATAAACTTTAAAAGTAACCTTCTTCTCTGCCCATTATGCACCAATCTAAACTCTCCAACCTTTCCTCATTGTCAACCCATCTATTCCTGGTATTAATCGAGTACACTTTCTCTGAAGCGTTTCTGAATTGCGGGGGAGCGCTTTTAAGCTCACCAGTCAACTCTGAGCTGCTCACCTTTCTCATGAATCGAGTGTAATGTGTTTTTTGTAGGCCTGCTCTTCATGTTGCTGCTGTTGGTTTTTTTGCTGGTGAGAAAGAAACAGGAGAAGGAGCAGATATCACCGGAGAGCCAAGAAACCGCTAAACAGGGAACGAGCCCTCAACAGCTAGCCGCAAAAGAGAATCTATCGGAACACCAGTCGAAGCCTAATACTGAGATCGATGCCAATCCTATGTTGGATCTTGCTGTGCATAAAAAACAAGAAATAGCAATGTTTGTACCAGTGACTTTATTAGGGGTTCAACCGAGGGGCGAGCATGCTCTTAAAACACCAGCTAATTGTGAAATCCCAAACACTACGCCAGTACCAATATGTCCATCGCTTCCTGAAGGTGGAACAAACAGCAGAATCCCAAAGGCACAAAGTGACCAGGAAATGGAGAAAGTTGATGGCACCTCGCCCCAAGAAAGCTCTGACCCCTCGCTAGCAACCTTGGAGGAGCATTCAACAACGGCTCTGCGTTCCGAATCGGCAAGCGATTCCAAAGCTTTGGACAAGCCCTTTTCCCAGAAGCCGGGGGTTTCTGATGTCATGAAGCAGCAGAATCGAACCGGAACTAGCAAGCCCGTTGGAACGATCTTGCCATTGTCCAAACTGATGAGTGGGAACGGCAGCACCGATCCTGAGAACTCGTCTGCTGTGCCGGGCGGTATAGGTGATCCACTGAGAGATCGACTAGGGACAGAAAAATTAAACCAAGATGAAGCTAGCAATGAACATGATTTAAACACCGGTTTGACAAACCGTCTGACTGAAAGAGAGCTCAACAAGGAGGCCCTAAAGAAAGAGGAGAACCAAGGAAACATTGCACACTTCAAGAGAGATGTCACCAGTGACCAGGGCGCAGAACCAAGGCTGAAGATAGGCAAGAATGAAGACTTCGCAGAAATTAACCCAACTTCATTGATCAAGGGAAATACCTCAACAACCAGAAGGGACAAGAAAGGACAATCTGACCACGAGGCAGTGCTGTTCCCAGGAACAAGGTGTGATTCTGCCATCCCATCTGCGCCAAACGGTGACAGAACCATGAGGACAAGGTCCCCAGTTAAAGAGGAGCCTCTTTGGAACAGTGAATATGGTTACGTTAACCTTCTGCACGAAATTGTGGAAAACCAAGGCCGTCGCACCCGAGAAAGATGGAAGCAAACCCACAGATACAAAATATTACACAAAGAACAGCACCTCTCAGAACATAGTTAGTCCTTTGAGTCGGTCACTCAAGTCCTGAACCTAATATTAGTTAAGTGGTGAGATTGCCCGTTGGTGCCCAGTTACAACGATGAGTAATCTAGAATGCAAACTCCACCAAGAAAGCATCACGGGACTCAGAATCATCGAATCCCTTCAGTGCAGAAGGAGGCCATTTGGTCCATCGAGTCTGCACTAACCTTTTGATAGATCATCCCACCCAGGCCCTATCCCCACAAATTTACTCTGCTAATCCTCCTAACCTATATACCTTGGGACACTAAGAGACAATTTAGCATGGCCAATCCACCTAACCTGCACATCTTTGGACTGTGGGAGGAAACTGTAGCACCCAAAGGAAACCCATGCAGACATGGGGAGAATGTGCAAACTCTACACAGACAGTGGCCCAAGGCTGAATTTGAACCTGGGTCCCAGGTGCTGAGAGGCAACAGTGCTAACCACGGTACCACTGTGATGTACTAAAGAAAGGGATCTTAGCCATATTGTTAACCCATCTGTTCTCTTCATAAAGACTGTGTGTTACCACCATTTTCTCTTTGTATTGAGTTTTCTCGACCATTCAGCTCTCTGTTTTCAATGGAGACCTTCCTGATTTCCAATAAATTTTCAGGACCAGTTACTCAAGGCTGGAATTGAACCCAGGCTCCTGTTGCTGTGAGGCAGGAGTGCTAACTACTGTGCGACAGCAGTGTTAATCATTGTGCCACCATGCCAGCCTACAAACCTGCTATTAATAGTTTCAAATCAATAATTTTAGTGTGACTATCATTTTGTAGTTTGACGTGCTATATTATTAAGCATTTTGTGCTAAATTGATAAAAGCCATTTGAAAAGAAACTAAACTACATTAGTGGAAACGAGGTTAGTTAACTTCAGAGTGAGACAATGAAATACTAAATAATTCACTAATTGATATATTAGAAAGGCTAGTGATGTAATCTGGAGCATAAATTATAACTTTTATAATTATAAACTCAATACTAACATGTGATTATTACTACAGATACTTAAAACATTGTGAGAATTGTAAGATGCTCCCTTCTTCACACCAGAAAAACATTTCCTTTCAAGGTCATCCAGACTCAAAATGTTGGCTCTATTCTCTCTCCACAGATGCTGTCAAACTTCCTGAGATTTTCCAACATTTTCTATTTTTGTTGCAGATTCCAGCATTCATAATTTGCTGTAATTTAGGACAAAAAAAAACCTTGACTGAAGGATGAATAAACTCCTATTCGAGATGTCTCGACTTTAAGTGACAAATTATAGAAGGATAGAATAGAATCATAGAATCCTTCAGTGCAGAAAGAGGCCATTCGGCCCATCGAGTCTGCATGGGCAACAGTCCTCCCAGGCCCATATCTCCATATCCCCACATATTTACCCTGCCAGCCCCTGACACTAAGGGAAAATTTAGCACAGTCAATCCACCTAACCAACACAAAGTACTCGGAGAAACCCATGCAGATACGGGGAGAACATACAAACTCCACACAGTCACCTGAGGCCAGAATTGAACCCAGGTCCCTGATGCTGAGAGGCAGCAGTGCTAAGCACTGTGTTGTCATAGAAATGTTAACCAATTATTGTGGAAACTTAAGCTACATCTCTTGAGTTAGCCTAGGAGGAAGCCATTGTCTGAAAGATTGAGATACTGTGTGTAATTAGCTACAGTCCACTGGGCTGACTCTCATTTCACTATTGACCAGTTTTCGACCAATTGGCTATTTTCCAACAATTGACTAAGGTGAGCTTTCAACATCTTTAAGATATTAAAAAGGGGGTCTCGAGAAGCCAGGTTGGTGGAGAGAGAAATATGGGGGTTACTGATTTTACATGTTAGCCACCATTTTGAAATCTTCATCACATTCTGGTCTGAGGAGGGTGGCAAGAAATCTGTTATTAAAGTGAAACAATCTCCTCTTACTGTCAATGACTGTTAACTATTGCTAATTACTGTTAATTGACATTTTGCTTTTTATCGTTCTGCCTGGATGCCTTTATAATCGTTAATAAACTTTCTGAATTTGCTATTTGAAGTGTTGGTCTTGCCATGTGGGTTAGGTCTCTAGAACCTGATGTGATTTATAATTGAGGAGTTATCACAAACAAGTGAACCCCAACAATCTTAATTCAGGTACATCATCGTTGTAAGGTTGGTGTGAGTTAGGATACAGGCAGCAGAATTCTGGATGAGCTGAAGTTTGTGGACAATCTAAACTGGTTGGGTGGCCAACCATTAAAACGGCGTCTATGGAGTTGTTTCCTTATTCTTGAACAAGCATGTAAATAGAATAATATTTCAAAATGTCGGATTTTGTGGCGGTGATGCCGGGGACACTGTCAGTAATCTGCACATCCAAAGAATGACGTGGAGGTCCAGAGATTGCCATCAATGTTCTACACTTCGCTGAAGGGTGCACTTTTAAGGCACCTCAAACAGTAACCAATGGGACATCTCTGAATGTAGAGGAGTTTCCATCCTTGCCCTGTAATCTTGCTGTATAAATTTTGGAAAAGTTTCACCTTGCTTAACAATAAGGAGGCAACGGCCTCTCAGTATTACCAATGGAATATTATTCCACAAACTCAGCTAATGTTCTGGGGACCCGGGTTTGAATCCCACCATGGCAGATGGTGGAATTTGACACTAAAGGTCAATTTTAGCATGGCTAATCAAACTACTCTATCATGTGGGAGGAAATCGAGTAAATTCTCCCTCAGTGTACCTGAACAGGCACCGGAGAGTGGTGACTAGGAGATTTTTATAGTAACTCCATTGCAGAGACGGGGAGAATGTGCAAACTCCACACAGGCAGTCACCCAAGACTAGAATTGAACCTGAGTCCATGGAGCTTTGATGCAACAATGCTACTAAGGGGAGGTGATGGCCTAAGAATAGTATTGCTAGACTATTAATTCAGAGACTCAGCTAACATTCTGGAGATCTGGGTTCGAATCCCATCCATGGCAGTTGGTGGAATTTGAATTCAATAAAAAAAATCTGGAATTAAGAATTGATGACTGTGAAACCATTGTCAATTGTTGGAAAAGCCCATCTGGTTCACTGATGTCCTTTAGGGAAGGAAATATGCCATCCTTACCTGGTCTGGCCTACATGTGACTCCAGAGCCACAGCAATGTGGCTGACTCTCAACTAGGGATAGGCAATGAATGTTGGCCCAGCCACCGATGTCCCAGTTCCATGAGTGAATAAAAAAAAACAAGACTTTTAATGGGGATTTACTTCACCACTGCTGCTAAAATACTCTTCACCAGTCCTGAAAAACTCATGTTTTATTTGCAGAATGAAATTCTTCCATTATGATATAAAAATAACAACATTTACATTTTTTAAAAATTTGTATTTACAGATATTTTAACTTCCAACTAAATCCCATCACAATCATTTATTTCCCTATCGGAATATTAAAAATGGAAAAACTAATTGCTTTTGACTTCCTTTTTTGGCATTTGGGAGTAACTCAGTGTGATTGGCTGACTGCAAAATCTGTGCCATAGTTGATTGGATGTGATTCTTGCCATAAACGAACACAAATCTCCAAGATGTGGCACAGCGGTTGGCACTGCTGCCTCACAGCGCCAGGGATCTGAGGTCGATTCCTGGCTTGGGTCACTGCCTGTGTGGAGCCTGCACATTCTCCTCGTGTCTGCGTGGGTTTCTTCCGGGTGCGCTGGTTTCCTCCCACAGTCCGAAAGACGTGCTGGTTAGGTTCATTGACCGTGCTAAATTCTCCCTCGGTGTACCTGAACAGACAGCGAACTGTGGCAACTAGGGGAGTTTCACAGTAACTTCATTGCAGTGTTAATGTAAGTCTACTTGTGACACTAATAAATAAAGTAAAACTAAAAACATCTCAGAATTTTTTTTGAAACTCGTTTTACAAAGAAAATGTTGAGGTTTGCTACCCTGTTCTCTTGATAGAGTTGCTGCCACGTGGACTACAGTTTGACATGTATCTAATAACATTTCCATTAACTCTCTTTATAAACCAGCAGGCTCAGATAGTGAATGTTAGCCAGATGGCCATCTCCTGCTCCTGTGTTCTGTGTTTCTATGAGTTCCTCTCTCTGTCAAACCCAGGGTCACTGTGACTATTTGGAAATCATTTGCTCAGCTGAAGATCTTCAGCTCTTCACAGGGAGTTACAAGACAAGATCCTTGCAGCTTTTCACAGTGACTCATTCATGACTGACTTCTAGATGTCGACTGTCAAGACTTTGGACAATTAAATGGAGATGCAATAGTCAAAACTGAGGCAAGATATCACATTCAGATCACTGGGGATGTGTATGTGACTTCAGAGATCTTTATCACAGCATTAAAAGGGAAAAATCATGTTAAGTGAATAAATGTGTAATGATAGTAGAAATATAGATGTGAAGTGCAGCATTTGTTTAAACTCAAATGTATTTTCTGAAATGTTAAGTAGAAATAGATTTGGTTTTGTGATTTCTCATCAGACAATCCGTTGCTCTATCTGTTAGGCTATTTAATACTATTTTTACATTAGCCTTGGCTGTATCTCCTTGTATTGAAATAAATTACTTGTATCATTCAAAATATCTTGTACTTTTTATTGGGTTTGGACCTTCTTTTTCCCATGTGGGTATTTGCATCAGTGAAACATCGCATTGAAAACTGAATAATAGTTTCTGGGGAATGAATTGATTTTGATTTGATTTATTATTGTCACACGAACTGGGATACAGTGAAAAGTATTGTTTCTTGGGCACTATACAGACAAAGCATACTGTTTATCGAGTATGTAGAGGAGAAGGCAAACAGAGAGTGCGGAATGTAATGTTACAGTTACTGATAGGGTGAGGAGAAAGATCAGCTTAGCATGCAATAGGACCATTCAAAAGTCTGATGGCAGCAGGGAAGAAACTGTTCTTGTGTTGGTTGGTACATATTCTCAGACTCTTGTATCTTTTTCCCAATGGAAGAAGGTGGAAGAGAGAATGTCTGGGGTGCGTGGGGTCCTTAATTATGCTGGCTGCTTTGCTGAGGCAGTGAATAGAATCTAAGCCAAACCTGTACTCACTTCCACACACCCCCCCTTCTCTCTCCCCCTCTGTCTCTCTCCCCATCTCTCTTTCTTCCCATTTCTCTCTTTCTCCCCATCTCTCTCTCTCTGTCCCCCTCTCTCTTTCTACACCCCCATTCCCTCGGTCTCTCTCCCCTCGCTCCCTCTCCCCTCGCTCCATCTCCCCTCGCTCCCTCTCCCCTCGCTCCCTCTCCCCTCGCTCCCTCTCCCCTCGCTCCCTCTCCCCTCGCTCCCTCGCCCCTCGCTCTCTCGCCCCTCGCTCTCTCGCCCCTCGCTCTCTCGCCCCTCGCTCTCTCGCCCCTCGCTCTCTCGCCCCTCGCTCTCTCGCCCCTCGCTCTCTCGCCCCTCGCTCTCTCTCCCCTCGCTCTCTCGCCCCTTGCTCTCTCTCCCCTTGCTCTCTCTCTTCCCCTTTCCCTTTCTCTTTCCATCTCCCTCTCTCTCTCTCTTCCCCCCTCTCTCCCGCCTCTCTCTCACTCTCCCCCTCCCTCTCCCCCTCCCTCTCTCTCTCCCCCTCCCTTCCCCACTGTCTCTCTCTCCCCCCCCTTCCCCTACCCCCCTCTCTCATCCAGAACCTTCAGTAAGCAGGGTCTTAGCGAATTCATAACATAAACTCGCACCGATTGGTTTTGCCATTAAGGCGGGGGAAGGGGGGGGTGCGGTGGAATAATCACAATGCCAAGTGTGGGGAAGGGAATGATTGGGAGGGGTGGGGGGATTGGAGGGACCTGGAGGTGTGGGGGGTGTGGAGGAGTGGGAGTGGGAAGGGTGGGAGATGTGGAGGAGTGGGGGTGGGAGATGTGGAGGTGGGAGGAGTGGGAGTGGGAAGGGTGGGAGATGTGGAGGAGTGGGGGTGGGAGATGTGGAGGTGGGAGGAGTGGGAGTGGGAGGGGTGGGAGATGTGGAGGAGTGGGGGTGGGAGATGTGGAGGTGGGAGGAGTGGGAGTGGGAGGGGTGGGAGATGTGGTGGAGTGGGGGTGGGAGATGTGGAGGTGGGAGGAGTGGGAGTGGGAGGGGTGGGAGACGTGGAGGAGTGGGGGTGGGAGGGGCTAATCATGGCTAATCCAACCTAACCCAAACATCTTTGGCGGATGGGAGGAAACCGACGCAGTCACGGGGAGAACATGCAGACTCTGCACAAACAGTGACCCGAGTTGGAATTGAACCCGGATCCCTGGCACTGTGAGGCAGCAGTGCTCGGCACTGTGCCACCATGTGGGATACCTGTTTGGTAAAATGGGCATTTGATGTGTGCAAATTGGCTGCTGTGTTTCCTACGCGGCAACAGCTCTTCAAATAACTTAATTGGTTGTAAGGCCCTATATAGATCCAAATTTTTATTCTGATGGGCTTCAGGAGAATGGAACAGATATTTAAAGAATTATTTTGTTTTGGAAGACGAATCTAGAACAAAAGAATATAACATTAGAATGTGAGCGAAACTGTTATTAAAAAAAAACAAATCCAAGAAAAGCCTTCTCGTACTCAGAAAGTTGTGGAAATGAGACGTGCACTTTCCTGTTACCCTGTCGATGCAGAGTGATTGAAATGCTGAAAAGGGAGAGAGAAATTTGCCCAGGCTGTAAGAGTATTGACCTGGACCTGGAGATGGGGCAATTAAAAGGATCGAGTTGATTGACTAATAAAAGTGATGTAGCAGGTTGGACGGGCCAAATGTCCTACTCCTGTTCCGATCGCCAGAATTTAATTCCGATGCCAGTCTTTATATTAAAGGAAGGGTCACCCTGTCATCCACCTGGAATTTGCCAGCAAGTTGCCAATCTTTTATAATAACATTTTACCACAATCACCTTTGGAGTTCTTCTGCGTGACTGGTCCCCTTAAAGGGACAGTCCAACTTAGCAACTAAACAACAAGCCTGTGCTTCAGATTAGATGTCGCCGTGGGACAGCCATTTCCACATAGCAGTGTCAATGTGGCCTCGCGGTTTTGATCAGGTAATAAAATTGGTTAACTTGGAAGATTTAAGACCTGGGACATGTCCTGACTAAGATGCAGCTTCCAGCTTGCCCCTTGCTGTGGGGATTTGTTAATGTTTATCTCCTTGTAACATGGCTCATTGACCTCTGCGGTGAACCAGAGATTTGGTGAGCATAAACCCTGCATGTGACTGAATCTGCTGTCAAACTCCAATCAACAAGAGGCAAACAAAAGGATCAAAATTCAGGATTTGTTTAGCAGGTGCTAAATTCCTTACATTTCTGCTGAACAGGATGAAATGTAAGTATAATTCGATTTTTTTACATCTAAATATTTTATACATTCTGTTTAAAACAACCCCCACTTGTTTCGATCCTCTCGTGCAGAGAGATTCCAACATGGAGCTCTGAGACTGGCTGGGAACTCTCAATCAGTCACTGTCTCCAACCCAGTCTTTGCCTGAGGATCAGCTATTTTTCTTGAGAAATCATTGAACTACTCAGGATTATGATTCCTAACTGTTTCCTCCCCTAAATGGGTAGCATGGTGGCACCGTGGTTAGCACTGCGGCCTCACGCCGCCAGGGTCCCGGGTTCAATTCCAGCCTTGGGTGACTGTCTGGAGTTTGCACATTCTCCCCATGTCTGTGTGGGTTTCCTCTGGGTGCTCCAGCCTCCTCCTATAGTCTGAAGATGAAGATGTGTGGGTTAGATGAATTGGATGTGCCCAATTGTCCTTCATTATCTCAATGTGCGTAGGTTAGGGGGATTTAATGGAGATAAGGCCTGGGTAAGATGCTCTGTTGGAAAGTCAATGCAGTCACGGTGGGCTGAATGGTCTTCTTCTACACTGTAAGGATTCTGTGAAATTCTGAGCTACACCGGGGTGAAGTATCTAAAATCTCCCAATGTCCGAGCTAAGGTTTAGACACATAGGCTGGAATTTTACCGACATGCCAGCCCTGATTCCGGGGATGGGCGAGGCTCAGAGAACGGCATTCTCAGTTGGCCTTGGGCAGGATTGTGCGAAATTTGGGCGGACGAGCTGGTAAAATTCCGCCCATGGAGTGGAATTTTACCAGCACGTCCACGCGGGTTTTGTACAATCCCGCACGAGTTTTGTACAATCCCGCCCAAGGCCAACAAAGAATGCCATTCTCTGAGCCTTGCCCATTCCCGGATTCGGGACGGAGTGTGCCGATAAAATTCTGGCCAAAGAGGTGAATTACTGCATTGTAGGAATCATGCAACACAGCTGGAATTTTAGTATGCACCATTATAAAGTTATTCAAACTGGACAAGTTTTTCCACATATGTCTCAATAAAGGTTGGCTGCTGTTAAACCACTTTTAATGAAAGCTGGGGAAATGTTTGGGCATATCTTGGAGGGGATTGGCAGGGGATGGCCATTCTGACAGTAGGTTAAAATCCCCTGTACGTAGTGACATTTGAGACAATAATTTCTTCCATTGCTGTCAGGCTAGAGCAAGACAAGTAAATCTGATTTGATTTGATTTATTATTTCATATGTATGAACGTAGAGTGAAAAGTATTGTTTCTTGTGTGCTATACAGGCAAAACACAGAGTAGGAAAGGAGAGAGTGCAGAATGTAGTGTTACAGTCATAGCTAGGGCGTAGAGAAAGATCAACTTAGTGCGAGGTAGGTCCATTCAAAAGTCTAGTGGTAGCAGGGAAGAAGCTGCTCTTGAGTTGGTTGGTACGTGACCTTAGACTTTTGTCTTTTTCCTGACGGAAGATGGTGGAAGAGAGAATGTCTGGGGTTGCGTGGGGTTCTTAATTATGCTGGCTGCTTTGCCGAGGCAGCGGGAAGTGTAAACAGTCAATGGGTGGAAGACTGTTTTGTGTGATGGATTGGGCTTCAGATCCACCAGCGGATCATCAAGCTTCCCATCCTTCACCCTGCCATTGTCCACCATTCATTTGGAAACCTATGAATAATGACTTGTCTCTAGGTTGTTTCCATAATGTCAGCTTCAGATCACTGCGGGACGATTCCTGCCTTCGACTGGAAGGCAGCTGATGAAGGAGGAGTGCTCCAAAAGCTTGTGATTGGACTTTAACCTGGTGTTGTGAGACTTCTTACTCCCACTGGAAGGCCGTAGGCTGAAACCCTGTCCAGTGTCTTGAATATGTCACCCAGGTTGACACAGGGGAGCCGCACTGACCGAATGCCGCACTGTTAATGGTGCTGTCTTACTGTACTCTTTGAGTCAGGGTCCCGACTGCCTTTTCTGGGATGTACGTGAGGTATCCCCTGTCTCAATTTCTAAAAAGAATAGGCAGATTGTTTCCTGACAAAATATTTATCCCTATAACTGGTCATTATAGCTCTGATGTTTATGGGAGCTTGCTGTGCACAAATTGACTGCTGCACTTCCCACGTTACAACTGCAACACTTCTGAAGTATTTCAGTAGCTATGCAAATACTTTGGTGTCCCCCTGTAGTGGTCTGGAAAGGTTGCATATAACTGCAACACTCTTGTCTTTCTTTGTGTGGATAAGTCATAAGTGACCCAGAACATTAAATGGACCAGCACACTTTACAACCCATCCTACTTGTGTGGTCCTGCCAGAGGTTACATTGCCTCCCACACAGTCATAACCGCACATTGGAATTCTGACCATATCCAAGTGCCGTCAGACCATAAGAGCATAAGAAATATGAACAGGAGTAGGCCATTCGGCCCCTCGAGCCTGCTCCGCCATTCAATAGGATGATGTCTTTCCTTAGTTAGCATCAGAGGAATGTGCTGCCTGGGAGAGGTGGATTGCCTCATATCCTTTACAATGTATCTGGACGAGCACTTGGCACATCATTACACTAAACAAGGCGATGGGCCAAGTGTTGGTAAATGGGATTAGGTGGGAGATGAGATGTTCCTTGTGTGTTGGTGCAGACTCGATGGGCCGAAAGGCCTCTTCTGCACTGCATGAGTTTATGATTAGCAACAAACTCACAGAATTAATCAGACCTGCTCTGCAAGGAGAGGCTTTTCCCAATCCCCACTCCTCAACGATTTAACTCAACAATCTAACTGAACTAAAGATGCTTAATATCATAGTTCCTATCATTAAGGATCTCCAATTGGTTAATACTTTTGAGAGCCTCTTTGCATCCAAGTTAGTTAAAATTACTTGTATTTTAATTGAATCTGGGACAACACCCATCACCTTTTTGTTATTATTCCTGGGTGTTTGTTCAGGAATTTAATCATATCTGTGACTTTAATTTGGTTAGGTACAGGGGCAGTATGTTTCGTGAATTGATTTAGTACCACTCTGAGTTCAGTATCCATCAAAGAGTGGCACAGTGGTTAGCACTGCTGCCTCATAGTGCCAGGGACTTGGGTTCAATTCCTGGCTTGGGGCACTCTCTATGGCATCTGTACATTCTCCCCATGTCAGGGTGTGTTTCCTCTGGATGCTCCAATTTCCTCCCACTGTCTGAAAGACATGCTGGTTAGGTGCATTGGCCATGCTAAATTCTCCCTCTGTGTACCCGAACAAGTAAAAAGTCTGACAACACCAGGTTTTAGTCCAACCTATTTATTTGATAATATACTCACAAGCTTTCGAGGGGACTGCCTCTTCGTCAGGTGAATGGAGAGTTCTGACCCGAACAAGTGCCAGAGTATGGCAACTAGGGGATTTTCACCGTAACTTAATTGAATTACTGTAAGCCTACTTGTGATTCTAATAAATAAACTTTTTATCTCATTTAACTTTACTATATTTACTAATATAAATTTTGTCTTTAATTGCCATCAATCTTCCTTTTGGTTTTGATTTGATTTGATTTATTATTGTCACATGTATTAGTATACAGTGAAAAGTATTGTTTCTCGCACACTATACAGAGCATATTGTTCATAGAGAAGGAAAGAAGAGAGTGCAGAATGTAGTGTTACAGAGTTATGTAGTGTCATAGGCAGGGTGTACTGAAAGATCAACTGAATGCGAGGTAGGTCTAATTGAAAAGTCTGATGGCAGCAGGGAAGGAGCTGTTCTTGAGTTGGTTGGTTTGTGACCTTATGTGAGATATCGGGAGGCCAATTCCTCTGCGGGGGGGCTACCCAACAGCTGTCTGGCTAGTGAATAATGCACTGGTTCCTTCCTGGTTCTGGTACAGTCTCGGGAATATTGGAGTGAGGTGCAACATGAGCGTCAGGGATGCAGCTGTAGAGGGAACTATCTCCCCACAATAAACATCGAGCAACTCTGAGGGCAACTAGAGACAGAGTAGGGCTGGTGATTTGGCCATTTGAGAAAAACACTCACGTACACATGAACACGAGTTTGAGGTTGACTGATTGCAATCAGGGATTAATGACTGGAAATTTATCAGGTCATGTGAGAGATGAAAAGACACAGCAGGAGAAAGGGAAGAGCTTAATGATTCACATGCCCCAGCCTGGGATAGCTGGAACTTTCTGTCAACCAGACAGCCACAAACTGGGATTTTTAAAACAGAAATCTGGATTTCCCTTCTATTTGTGTGACTTGTGAAGTACTAAGTAAAATGTACCTCAGTTACGTTAACCCATCTACTCTCCATAAAGGCTGCGTGCTCCCATCGTTCTCTGTTTTATTTGAGTTTTCTTGACCATTTTCAGCCCTCTGTTTCCAATGGAGACCTTTCTGAATCCCAATAAGTTTTCAGCACTAGCAAAGCCAAATTCCAGTGGCACAGTGGTTAGCACTGCTGCCTCATAGTGCCAGGGGCCCGGGTTCAATTCCCAGCTTGGGTGACTGTCTGTGTGAAGTTTGCTCGCTTCCCCCCATGTCTGCATGGGTTTCCTCTGGCTTGCTCCCACAATCTAAAGATGTGTGGGTTAGGTGGATTGTAAAAAGTCTGACAACACCAAGTTTAAGTCCAACCGATTTATTTGCTAGCTCTGCAACTCTCCATTCACCTGAAGAAGAGGGAAACCCCTCGAAAGCTAGTGAGTTTACTATCAAATAAATCGGTTGGACTTAAACCTGGTGTTGTCAGACTTTTTACGGTGTTTACCCCAATCCAACACCGGCATATCCACATTAGGTGGATTGGCCATTTTAAATTGTCCCTGAGTGTAACAAGATGTGTAGGTTAGGGGGATTAGCCATGTTCTCCCCAGGGTCTGCGTGGGTTTCCTCCGGGTGCTCCGGTTTCCTCCCACAGTCTGAAAGACGTGCTGGTTAGGTGCATTGGCCGTGCTAAATTCTCCCTCAGTGTACCCGAACAGGCGCTGGAGTGTGGCAGCTAGGGGATTTTCACAGTAATTTCATCGCAGTGTCAGCCTACTTATGACACAAATAAATAAATAATAGGGTACTATCCCTGTTCTTGTTCCCTCGTTGTGTATCTGTTCTCTATTCTATCGGTCAAAAACTGGTCAAATCTTTGAGGTTTTGCCAGGATCTGTACCAGAGCCTAAGTCCGAGCCGTCAACCCTGATGGACAAGGTTCTCAGGAGCTCTGCTCTGTATTTTACTGCAAATCATTAATGTTGTTTAATGCGTCGCTCTTTCTGCTTTGCATTTTTTAGACGCAGCGGAAGCAGGCCGAGGGTTGTCAGATGTTGCGGTCTAAGTATGGTTGCCGAGCAACCAGAGTTAGCAGCCCATAAGGATATTTCCTTTGAGATTCCAGCACCTTGGGACGGCGGGCGTGTGTCTGTGTGTGTGGGGGGGTGGTGTGTGTGTGTGTGTGTGTGTGTGTGTGTGTGTTTGGGGAGGGGGGGGCTGGTGGGGGGAGTGGGGGGGGGGGGTAGTGGGGGTGGTGTTCCCCCAAGGATTGGACTTACACCATGCAGTGATGATGCCAGACATCAGGGCAACGATATTATCATTTCGCTGTCACGGGAATCGGGGTGGGTGAGGGGTGGACCATGGCAAGATCCCTTGACCTTGGGGCGTTGTTTTTACAGTTTCGGGATGGCCGTAAAATCCCACCCCACATCTAATGGTAGCAGAAACATGGGAAACTCCCCTCCAAAAAAAGCTATTGTGATCTTTCGAAAATTTCAAGGCTGAGATTGATAGAATTTCATTTGGTTGTTGAGGTTGCATTTGCAAAGACAAAAAATGATGGTTTTACAAGATTTTTACGCAGAGGGTGGTGGAACTCGCTGCCGGGAGAGGTCGTGGAAGCAGTTACAGTAGTGAGTCTTAAGGGGCATCTTGACAAATACAATAATAGGATTGGAATAGAGGGACACATTCCCTGGGTGGGTAGGGGGCTTTAGTTCAGCATGGTCAGTACAGGCTTGGAGGGCTGAAGGGCCTGTCCCTGTGCTGTAATTTTCTTTGTTCTTTGAAATTGAAGATTACCCTCACTGGAATTGAACGGCCTGACAAGACAGAGGGGCTGAATTCTATTTGTCCGTTGCTAAAACCCTCCGCATCTCTCGACAGATCATTACTTCTCCGTGTGTCTCATGGCACCTCTGCTGTCTGCTGCTGCTCTGTCCTGTTCCAGTCACTGTACCTGTTTCGGAAATCTGGCCAATTGTAAGCAAGTGCCTTCGCTGCAGGAAGGTGAGTGTGATTCCAACGGGGGATGGGAGCGGCTCAGGTTTGTCATTTCCCATCCCGTGTTACTTGACTTCACATCTGCCCCGTCAGAGGAAAGCAATCATCTTCCTGTAAACTCCTTCTCTTGGTTTTCCATAGATGTCACTACACCCTCCGTCTCATTCTTCCCCTGACTGTGTGGAGGTTTTGGAGTTGGTTTCCACTTCTGTGTTGGTTTACGTACCGTGGAATCCATACAGTGCAGAAGGAGGCCATTCAGCCCATCAACTCTGCAACTTATCGACGATTACAGCATGGAAACAGGCCCTTCGACCCAACTTGTCCATTCCACCTCTTTTTTTTAAACCCCTAAGCTGGTCCCAGTTGCCCACATTTGGCCCATACCCCTCTATACCCATCTTACCCATGTAACTGTCTGAATGCTTTTTAAAAGACAGAATTGTACCCGCCTCTACTACTACCTCTGGCAGCTTGTACCAGACACTCACCACCCTCTGAGTGAAAAAATTGCCCCTTTGGATCCTTTTGTATCTCTCCCCTCTCACCTTAAACCTATGCCCTCTAGTTTTAGACTCCCCTACCTTTGGGAAAAGATTTTGATGATCTAGCTGAATGATGTCCCTTATTATTTTCTCGACCTCTATAAGATCACCCCTAAGCTCCTACACTCCAGAGAAAGAAGTCCCAGATATTCTGCCTCTCCTTAGAACTCAAACCAAAATCTCTCCAAAAGAACATCTAACCCAGGCCCACTACATGCCCTATCCCCATAACCCCACTAAGGAACAATTTACCATCACCAATCCATCTCGCCTGCACATCTTTGGGCACTAAGGGGAAATTTAGCACACAGTGTGGTGGGTGCCTGGAACCCAATGCCAGGGCAAGTGGTGGAAGCAGATACGATAGTGGATTTTAAGATGCCTCTGGACAAATACATGAATATAGGGTGGGAACAGAGGGATACGGTCCCCGGAAAGATTGGGAATTTTAGTTCAGTTGGGCAGCATGGTCGGATGGTGGAAGGACTTGTTCCTGTGCTGTAATTTTCTTTGTTCTTTCTTTGTAAAAACTGGCGACATGGACAAGTTGGGCCGAAGGGCCTGTTTCCATGCTGTAAACCTCTGTGCTAGAAGGATATTCTGATAGATGAAGTAGGATGGGTGGGGGAATGAATACAAACATTGACCATGTGAGCCAAATGATTTGTTTCTATGCTGGACATTCCATGTAATTTTATGTATTTATTTAACCTGTTTTGTGCATAAGTTTTAACAGATTTGCCAAGGTCTGTAGAGATGATTCTACTCCAGGGAGGGTTGATCACAATGATTGAACCCGGAATGTTCAGGCATTTCCCCAACCTGTCGTACCTGTCAGTTACTGATTTCAAAATGTCACTTCTAAGCCATGCCTTTGCTGTGTCAACAAATGAGACAAGCAGACTTGGAGTGCTGGACCTCTCCAACAATCAACTGGAGAGCTGCCATGTTGAAAAGATGGCGTTCGCAGGACTTCAAAACCTGACTGAACTGAAATTGAGCAGAAATTTACTTAGTACGCTGAAACCCCTGTGGTTTTCAGACCTGATTTCACTTCTTACATTGCATATTGGATTCAATAAGCTTTCTTATCTCCCTCCACGCATATTTATGGCGCTGTCCCAGCTGAATCGACTTAATCTATCCTCGAATATTATCCAGTATATCTCCACAGACACATTCTATGGTCTGGATTCCCTCAGCCAGCTGGATCTATCCAATAATGAGCTACTTTTCATCGACAAAGAAGCTTTCGAACCTTTTCAGCGATTAAGTCATCTGTTTTTGAACAATAACCACCTTGCGGTGTTAGTCAAGCTCCCTGGGCCTGTGCAGAATCTACACCTGAGCAGCAACCCTTGGGAGTGTAGCTGTCACTTGGTGCTGTTGTTGGAATCTCGAAGCGAGTCGATACAGGATCCAGAAAACCTGCTCTGTCGAAGCCCGGACAACGTGAGAGGAAAACCCATCTTGGATCTCGGTTCTGGTTACTGCTCACACACAAGCCCGCTCCCTGCGACAACTCTACTTATTGCAACAGCTCCAGCCTCGCAACTCATTCCTACCCTCAGTGCACAAGCTGTAATTTATGGGTTTATAGGTGAGAATATGTAAAGTTTATTTATGAGTGTCACAAGTAGGCTTACATGAACACTGCGATGAAGTTACTGTGAAAATCCCCTCGTCGCCACACTCCGGCATCTGTTCATAGAATCCCTACAGTGCAGAAGGAGATCATTCAGCCCATCGGGTCTGTACAGACCAGATTCCCACCCAGGCCCTATTTTCCCTAATGCCACACATTTACCCCTGACACTAGGGAGATTTTAGCACGCCCAATCCATCTAATTCGTACATCTTTTGGACTGTGCTGAAACTGGAGCACCCGGAGGAAACCCACGCAGACACGGGGAGAATGTGCAGACTCTGCACAGACAGTGACCCAAGCCTGGAATCGAACACAAGCTGTGAGGAAGCGGTGCTAACCACTGTGCTACCCTAATTGTTCTGGAGACCTGGATTCGAATCCCACCATGGCAGATGGTGGGATTTGAATTCAACAAAAAACATCTGGAATTAAAAATCTACCAATGATCATGAAACCATTGTCGGAAAAACCCATCTGGCTTGCTAATGTACTTTAGGGAAGGAAATCTACCGTCCTTACCTGGTCTGGCCTACATGTGACTCCAGAGCCACAGCAATGTGGCTGACTCTTAACTGCCCTCTGAAATGGCCTAGTAAGCCACTCAGTTTAAGGGCAACTAGGGATGGGTAATAAATGCTGGCCCAGCCGGTGATGTCCATGTCCCCCGAATGGATAAGAAAAAATCCACTGTACTGCCCTTAGTAATGTGTTTTATAGAGTTCAGTTTGAAGCTGTTATTGCAGACTAATCCTGGATTTCATACCTTTACCTTTCCAGGCGGATTGTCGCTGGCAGTAGCTATCTGTGTGATTCCCTGTTGTTGGAAATATCGGGCAAAGCGAATGCTGAGGGGCCTCACGTTACACAGAAACGAGGCAAGGAGGAGGGAAGGGACAAAGGGGCAGAGTGAATCCCCGAGGGAATTCAACACCAGCAAGTTGGATTCTGCCTCTGTGATTGTTTCCCATCGGATTGTCAATGAGCTATGGGACATTAAGGAACACCAGGAAGGGAAGGATGAGCAATACTTGAAAATTTCCACAGCATCTTGTGGGACGATGCCCGATTCCCTCTGTGCTGCTGATGTCCCACATCTACAGAATAAAAGAATGGAGAGGGATATGGAACATGGGAAGGCAGGAATCTGCGGGAACACTGAAATAGGTAATCAGGACATCATGGGCGGCACAGTAGCATAGTAGTTAGCACTGCTGCTTCATAGCTCCTGGGTTCGATTCCCAGCTCGGGTCACTGTCTGTGCAGCACATTCTCCTCATGTCTGTGTGGGTTTCCTCCTACAGTCCAAAGACGTCTGGTTAGGTTGATGGGAAATGCTAAGAAATTGCCCCTTAGTATCCAGGGATGCGTAGGTTAGAGGGATTAGTGGCTATAATATGTAGGGATAGGGCCTGGGTGGGATTGTGGTCAGTACAGGCTCGATGGGCCGAATGGCCTCTTTCTGCACTGTAGGGATCTATAATCTAATACTGGGGTGTGTTAGCTTCTAGACTTACTTTTTTTTATTCATTTGTGGGACATGGGCATCGCTGGCTGGGCCAGTATTTATTGCCCATCCCTAGTTGCCCTTGAGAAGGTGGTGGTGAGCTGCCTTCTTGAATCGCTGCAGTCCATGTTCTGTGGTTTGAGCTACACTGCTGTTAGGGAGGGAATTCCAGGATCTTGACCCAGTGACAGTGAAGGAAGGGCCGATATATTTCCAAGTCAGGATGGTGAGTGGTTTGGAGGGGAACTTGCTGGGGGTGGTGTTCCCAGGTATCTGCTGCCCTTGTCCTTCTAGATGGAAGTGGTCATGGGTTTGGAAGGTGCTGTCTAAGGATCTTTGGTGAATTGCTGCAGTGTATCTTATAGCTAGCACACACTGCTTCTACTGAGTGTCAACGGTGAAGGGTTTACTTGCATTTTCCCTTCCGATTTCTTCTCCAGGTGAGACAGAACGTCTTTAACTGATCATTGGGAGCACTCCAAAGACATTGTTCCTTCTCTTTTCCGTGCTTTAATGCAGGGTTGCAAAGTACTCTGCTTTTCCTATAATGATGTGCTTGTTTTCTCGATAGCGGTTTGCGGAGACTGAACCCTCTCCCACCTGTTCAGTTTATTGAAAATATTCCTCACTCAAAATTCCAAAACATCAAAACTGGAACCCCCAGTGGCAAAGGCAACATTTACTGCCCTTGACCTGAGTAGCTTGCTTGGCCATTTTAGAGGGTCAATCACATTGCTATAGGTCTGGAGTGACGTGTAGACCAGATCAGCTAAGTACAAATCATAGATCAAAGAATTATAGAATCCCTACAGTGCAGAAGGAGGCCATTTGGCCCATTGAGCCTGCTCCGACAACAATCTCATCCAGGCCCTATCCCACATATTTACCCCACTAATCCCCTGACACTATGTGTCAATTTCAGCATGGCCAATCAACCTAAAAGAGGATGGCGTCTCTTTTCCCCTGCCTAGACATCAGGTGGTAGTGAGCTGCCTCCTTGAATCGCTACAGTCCATGCGCTGTGGTTGACTTACAATGCCATCAGGGAGAGAATTCCAGGATCTTGACCCAGCGACAGTGAAGGAACAGCTGATATATTTCCAAGTCAGAATGGTGGGTGGTTTGGAGGGGAACTTGCAGGTGGAGGTGTTCCCAGGTATCTGCTGCCCTTGTCCTTCTAGATGGAAGTGGTTGTGGGTTTGGAAGGTGCTGTCTAAGGATCTTTGTTGTATTGATGCAGTGCATCTCGCAGATAGCACACACTAGTGCTACTGAGTGTCGATGGTGGAGGGATTACTTGCATTTTCCCTTCTGGTTTCTTGAGGTGCCCCTTCTACTGCAAATGAGACAGAACGTCTTTAACTGATCATCGGGGGCAATACTTGTGACACTAATAAATAAAATAGACAGTGGGTCCATTGGCAGCCAATCAGGAGGCCGCCTGTGGCAAAATGGTAGAGCAAGTCCTATTGTTGGCAAGTACAAGCTCAAAACCCCTGTTTTGTTCCAACTTCAGAGTCCTGAAACCCAAGGAAAAATTGAGCCTAATGTGAAATTTCATACTACTGATTTTTCCACCCCCGATGGGCTGAATGGCCTCCTTCTGTGCTGTAGGGGTTCTATGGACAGCACAGAAATGCAATCCATTTGTTGTAATGTCCTTCCGGGAAGTCCTGAATGAAGGATGGAGTGCTGCGTAAATAATCGTTCTATTAAATATATAAAAGCTGCTGGAAGAAACATACACATTTTGATGATATTACATTGTCAGTATAAGAATATTACAACTTGTTACAAAACAAAATCATCTTTTGTATGATTCATAGCTTGGAGAGCAGAGGCATATTTATTTGCTTTTTTTTAAATGAAAATAAAATTCAGTTCTGTAAACATGCAAATATTGTGTTTGAAAATAGAGCTGCTTATTATTTAATGGGATATTTTTTCTGTTCCAGTCACGCTGAAGCACTGTGAGATGGAACAAAGAGTCCAGAGTACGAACTGTTTGACAGATTTATATAAGCCACAGCATTGTTTGTGTGATGAAGGGCAACGCAATCAGATTATTGTCTGCAAACCTCGGCTGTCAGATACCAATCCTCCATTGGGAAGCTTGCTCAGTGTTTCAACCAACGCCAACCAGTCTCTGAGTAGTGCCTCCAGCGAGGGTCCTGCTCCTCAAACTGAAGACAAAGACTCACCCAGCGTGAACAGCCCTTCCTCCATTCTCTGCAGTGAGGCAAGGAGCTCCCACTTGGAACTCGAAACTGAGAACCTGGAAAAAATCTGGAATGTGGAAAAACAGGACCTCAAGGCTGAGACTATGGAGGGGAGTGAATCCAAAGCGTTCTACAGAGAGCAGAATGAGATGGTGGAGGAAGAGTGCTGTCCTGTAAACGTGACTCAGGTGGAGGAGAGCTCGTCAGTTGTGGATGCCAGTACTGGGGAAATGAGTGGAAAAACACTGTGGGATCCAATTAATCCCATTCGACACAAAGCAGGAACTCATGGAAAAGCAACCGATCGATACTCAAATGTAACGGCAATTTATATTGGAAAGCAGCACAATGCAACGTTATTCACTGGAGATGGAAGCACCCAACTGCCAGATGTAGAAGGTAGGCATGAACTAGTGGCAAATTGTTCATATATATTAGCAAAAATATCTTCAACACAATGGATGAGATATAAATGTATTTGATTGAAGTGAAATTTCAGATTGTCCTTAAATTAGTCTTCCCTCAATCATCCCCAATAGGTGTAGACAAAGGTCATAGGTAGAGATGGGCACTCACAATGTGAAAATGGCGGCGTGGGCTCGTTGGGCCGAAGGGCCTGTTTCCCGTGCTGTGTTGTTGCTCTTTGTTCTCCTTTGAAATAGATTCACCACAGGACAATAGTGTCAATGTGGATATTGGCCAAAAATTTACCACCTCGCCCGCCCCAGAATCGGGGCGCACAAGACTCCATTGGCCTCAGATGGGATTTTACGAGTTTCGTTCAAATGAGGTCATAAAGTCCTGCCCATTGTGTAAAAGAATTTAGAATTTAATCAACATATCAGACCTCGCTGGAATGAAGAGGGGCAGTTAATTGGGGCCCCCTCAGGGATTGGGTAGCTGAGTGGGATGGTACCCCCTGGGCATGGGCACCCTGGCAGTGCCCGCCTGTACCCCGGCACTGTGCAAGGAGCAAAGTCCCCATGCCACTAGACACTGCCCACTGTGCATCGGGCATCGGGGCCTATTGTGGATGGGGCCTAGTGGCGATCGGTGAGCGTGGGGGGAGTCCCACTGCCACTCTGCTTTGGGATTTAGTTGGGGAGGCCAGTGATCGGGGAGGGCTGGGGGGGGAGGGGGGGGGTCTGCCTCACAGGGATTTGCCTCCTGTCGGGGGTATCTGCTGGGATGGGGACAGTCTGCCAGGATGGAGGTGGGTCTGCTGGGGTGGGGGGGCCTGGAGATCGGGGTGCTCCAGGACAGGGGGTGTTGGGACTGGTAATGGTCCTGGGGGGTATGATCGGGGCATGGGGAAAAGCTAGGGAGGCAGCAGTGCGGGGGCCCCGGGCTGGCAAGAGATAGAGCTGGCCACCAAATGGAAGGCTGACAGATTGGGGCCATTGCGCATGTGCAGAGTTCTGGAATTGTCAAACTCTGGTGTGAATAGGCCACACCCACCGAGCTTTTAATGATATTCCCGATTGTAACCTCTGCATTGCACAGAGTGTGGGAGATTCGAGTCTGAATTCCCACTGAAAAAACAATCGGGAATTACACTGGTTTTCCCACCAATTCAGCACTTGGAATTCTTTTGGGAGAATCGGGCCCCATAAGTACAAAGATAAGCACAATAGTTTGATTGGTCATGAAAAATTGCCCTTGGTGTCCCAACATATATATGTTTGGAGGATTAGCGAGGTAAATACCTGGACCAAACCATGTTTCCATGCTATAAACCTCTATGACTCACTGACTCAACGTCATACACGGCCCCACCTCTGCGCCATCCCCCTAACCCTACATATTTACCATGGCCAATCCACCTAATTTACACAACTTGGGATACTAAGGGCACAATTTACCACGGCTAATCCCCATAATTTACGTATCTTGGGGCATTAAGATGCAATTTATCTTGGCCAATCCATCTAATCTACACATTTTGGGACACTAAGGGGCAATTTAGTGTGGCCAATCCCCCTAACCTAAATATCTTGGTACACTAAGGGGTAACTTACCATGGCTAATCCCCCTAACCTGCACATCTTGGGACACTAAAGGGATAATTTAGCATGGCCGATCCATCTAACCTGCATATCTTGGGACACTAAGGGGCAATTTAACATGGACAATCCCCCTAATCTGCACATTTTGGGATTCTAAGGGGCAATTTAGCATGGCCAATCACCTAACCTGCACATCTTGGGACTCTAAGGGGCAATTTACCATGGCAAATCCCCCTGAACAGCACATCTTCAGACTGTGGGAGGAAACCGGAGCACCCGGAGGAAATCCATTCAGAGACGGGGAGAATGTGCAAGCTCCATACAGACAGTCACCCAAGGCTGGAATCGAACCTGGGACCATGGCCCTGTGAGACAGCAGTGCTAATCACTGTGCCCGCTGTACCGTCCTTTCAAATTTGATTCACAAGAATGGTCCCAGGAATGAGGAACTGTAATGAGATAGGAGGATTGGAGGATTTGAACTTCTTTTCCTTGGAGAGGAGAAGGCAGACAGAAGATTTGATGGAGGTGTTCAAAATCCAGAGGACTCTGGGCAGAGTAGATTGGGAAATACTATTCTCATTGGTGGAAGGATCATGAACCAGAGGTCACAGATTTAATTCAATGGGTTAAACAAGCAATGGGAACACAAGGTGAAACTTCACATGGCAAGTGGTTAAGATCTGGAGGGCACAGTCTGACAGTACGGTGAAGGTAGGTTTATAGGTTCATACATTCATAAGATATAGAAGGAGAATTAGGCCATTTGGCCCATTGAGTCCGCTCCGCCATTTGATCATGGCTGATATGCTCCTCGTCTCCATTTTCCTGCCTTCTCCCCATAACCCTTCAACCCATTACCAATTAAAAATTTGTCTAACTTCTCCTTAAATTTACACACTGTCCCAGCACCCACCCCACTTTGGGGTGGCGAATTTCACAGATTCACAACCCTTTGAAGAAACAGTTTCTCGTCAACTCTGTTTTAAATTTGCACTCCCCTTCTGCTAAGACTATGACCTTTTGTCCTAGAATGCCCCATAAGAGGAAGCATCCGCTCCACATCTACTTTATCCATCGTGGGTAAATGACATGCATTAGTCCTTTGGAGACACGATGTCTTGAATAACTGTCTTACGTGCTGTAACAAGGTTGTGAAATTTGGATCATCACTGGGCTAGTATAACTCAGCATCCACAATTGTAACAATAATGGTCAATCCATGTTGGTTTGGTGACTTTAGTTTATTATTTCTTCCATTTTATAACTTAAAGTAAGATTTTGAATGCACAACAGCTAAATTTCTAGTGTAAAACATAACCGCTATGCTCCCACACTTGATGGTTTAAGGATGGTATTAGTTGGGTTGTCAGCAAGGCTAACTGGCCACTCTCTGAAGCAAAGATCTCAAATGGATATTAGAAAGAGAGGGTGACATTTTTTAAAAGACTTGCCTGGAGAAATTACTGACATATTCAAGTTCGGGGTCAATTGAATATTATTATAAAAACATAGGGGTGGCACGGTAGCACAGTGGTTAGCACTGCTGCTTCACAGCTCCAGGGTCCTGAGTTCGATTCCCGGCTTGGGTTACTGTCTGTGTGGAGTTTGCACATTTGCCTCGTGTCAGCGTGGGTTTCCTCCGGGTACTCCGGTTTCCTCCCACAGTCCAAAGATGTGTGGGTTAGGTTGATTGGCCATGCTAAGAAATTGCCCCTTAGTGTCCTGAGATGTGTAGGTTAGAGGGATTAGTGGATGTGATATGGGGGTAGGGCCTGGGTGGGATTGTATTTGGTGCAGACTTGAAGGGCCTCTTTCTGCATTGTAGGGTTCTTTGATCTATTATTTCTATTAATCTTTTGCAGGTCGAACCTGTACCACACTGATCCTTTCCCCAACAGGGAAATCCTTTGCAACGCGCAAGCTTAAACTAATAAATAGGAAGAGTATCAACACACAAAATATGAAGGCTTACATCTGTGGGATGAGACATGGCACAAAGAAAAGGATTCAAGAGAATCGGACTTGTTCAAGAACCCTAGCACTGGTAAATGTTAGACCAGGACCAAACACCATCTCAACATCCCTGGAAGAATGGAGGAGCATGAAGAAGGAGAGAGTTAGTGAGACGTTTGGACATCTCCAAACTCGCAAGGAATTTGAACATCCTTCACAAAGCAAACCCAAATGTAAAGCCCAAAACTTGATCCGAGGTGGCACTCCAGGCAATCAACCAAAGAAAGAGGAAACCACCTCTAAATCACCAAGGTCTCAAACCGAAGATAAGGAAAATAATACGTTAGAATTATTGGAGGTAAATGGAGGCAAATACTCTGAGACATCGTCTGGAAACATTCAGCTAAGTTCAAACGTTGGACTCCAGACTGCCAACTGTTTACTTGTTAGTCGAGTCGCATTTTCCGAAACCTCACATCAACAGGCCAGTCTCTGTGATTGTTACCGTGAGCAACTGGGATCCCACTTGTCTTGTATGAGCATTTTGCAGCAAAGCTGTGAGCATCATAGCCAAACCTGTCAATTCACAAATGGACACAAATTGCTGGCCTCCGTGGAATCCGATGTACTTGATCCGATTGATGGCAAAGGGAATACTTTGTTAGAGGTGCCTGGAGCAGGTATCAGTCCAGCAGACATTGGAGAATCTACTCACAGAGAATGGGGAAAGGCAGAACCCATTTCTCCCGTCACACAAAACCCTGTAACAGATATTTCAGAAATTTTCAAAGATGCTGCTTTCATGGAGGAAGCCCATCAGTCCAATGCAAACACATTTGTACGGAGTCATGTTGCCACGAAGGAAACTAATGGGTTGATGGGGAGTTCTGCCGATGGTGAAATTGCAGACAGTGTAATTACTGAAGATGAAATAAGCCGACCTGGAACAGGCAGTACTTTCTTTAGCTGGCCATCTGCTTGCAGTGTGCAGAGTCATTGGAGCCAAAGTGTCACAACATTGGAGTCTGCTCTGGGCTCAGGACACAGTGAGGCAAACCTCACCCCACAGGTCACATCAAAGGATGATGAGTCTGCCCATTGGATGGTGCACAGGGAGAATAATCTGGATTCTCCTCTGTGTCTCCCTCCTCAATCTAAGACAACATCCTTCCAAAATGTCAATTCCAGAGGCAGTGTGTCAGTAAACAAGGAATTTACACTGGAGTTGGAAAGACCCATTCAATCTCCAGTTACGGCATGCAATGATATGTTCTCTGGTCAGGAAGATGTAGCGATAAGGAGGGACTCCAGACTGAATATTGGACCTTGTGATCAGAAACCAAACCATTCTAAAAATATCTACAAAACCGTCTTCAGTGTAATGGATGAAATGCAACCTCAAGCTCCATCAGTTAAAGTCCAGCACAAAGTGTTGCAAAACATTGCAGAGCTCGGTGCCCAAACAGATGAGGCCAAACTTCAGATGGCAGATGGATTGATTCCCCTGTCGCCAAGGGAAAGTGTTGACGGTTTCCAGCAGGTTGAACCTGCGGGCTCTGCACTGGAAAAGGATTATCCAGGCTCAGTGAACAGAGGGTGGTTTTGGAACAGGTTTGCAGAACGGATTCCAACTGCAGCGACTGAGGAAGATGATTTAAACGCATCGCTGAAGGTTCAGTGTGAAAGGGCCAACAATGGTCCCAGACAGACCGAGGCAGAGGCCCCTGTGGATGTGAGAGTCCCAGAGGATGCTCACACACCCCCAGAGTTGATGCAGTGGAATCCACCCACCAGGGAAGAACTTCTAATAGACGATGAATTAATGCTGATTAACATTCTTTACACTCTGCAGAAAACATTGGATTTTGAATAAAGAGCCACAAGACCTGATAACTCAGTATACAAAGCATCAATTTTAATGTGAAATCATTCATCTTTTGTACATGCTGACATTCCAAAATTTACTGTTTCCCCATGGAAGCAGATCTTCCAGCTCGTTAGGAGTCATAGGCTGGAATTTTCCAGCCCTTCACACTGTCGTGTCTTCCAGTCCCGACGATGCAAATGGAGATTTCAGTAGTTCACTGGCTCTGCTGTGAAGAAATGAGCATCACGATGGCACAGTGGTTAGCATTCCTACCCCGCAGCGCCAGGGACACAGGTTCAATTCTGGCCTCGGGTGACCGTCTGTGTGGAGTTTGCACATTCTCTCCGTGTCTGCGTGGTTCCTTCAGGTGCTCTGGTTTCCTCCCAGTCCAAAGTTATGCAAGTTACATGGATTGGCCATACTAAATTGCTCCCTAATGTCCAAAATGTTCAGGTTAGATGGATTTACCATACTAAATTATCCCTTAGTGTCCCAAAATGTGCAGGTTGGGTAGATTGGCCACGCTAAGTTGCCCCTTATTGTGCAAAGAAGTGTGGGTTAGGTGGATTAGCCATGCTAAATTACTCCTTAGTATCCCAAGAGGTGCAGGTTAGGTGGATTGACCATGCTAAATTGCTCTTTAGTGTCCAAAGATGTGCAGGTTAGGTGGATTGGCCATGCTAAATTGCCCCTTATTGTCCAAAGATGTGTAGGTTAGGTGGATTGGCCATGCTAAATTGCCCCTTATTGTCCAAAGATGTGTAGGTTAGGTGGATTGGCCATGCTAAATTGCCCCTCAGTGTCAGGGGGACCAGCAGGGTAAATATGTGGAGTTACAGGGATAGGGCCTGGATGGGGACGGGGGTGGGGTGTGGAAACTTCCAGCCATTGATTGAGTATGGCACAGAAGGAGACCATTTGGCCCATTGAAGACATGTCAGCTTTCTGTAAAGCAATCCAATTCTCTCTCTTTACTCAGAGTTGTGGATTTTTAGAGTTCACCAGCGCAGAGAGCTGTGGATTTTCAGTCACTGAGTGTATTCCAGACTGAGATTGATTTTTGAACTCAAGAGTCACTCTATAAATTTGCATCGGCATACAAGTGTGGTTGAATAAAGTGATTTGAACACCACTGCATCATCGGAACAATATTTATAGCAATACAGTCACTTGGAAACCATAGAATGGAGTTATTCTTTGTGTCTAGATTATAGTATTAAACATAAAATCCAAGCTCTGCTTCTTATTAATATTACCGGATTCCTCAAGGCCTGAAATAACTGCTTCATGATTTATTTCTGAAATTTCTTTGCTCCTTTTCGATCAAACAGTTGTGGGATCAAGTTCCACTGTTGAAACTTGAGTAGATACTCTGGGCTGGAACTTTCTTGCTGTACTGAGGGAAATACAATCCCATTGGATTGTGCAAGTCACCACATTAACACAGTGGTTACCAGAGTGGGTCAGAGGTTAGGAATCCTGCAGCGAGTAACTCACCTCCTGACTCTCCAGAGCCTGTCCACAAGGCACAAGTCAGGAGTGTGATGGAATACTCCCCACTTGCCTAGATGGGTGCAGCTCCAACACTCAAGAAGTTCGTCACCATCCAGGAACAAGCAGCCCTCTTGATTGGCACCCCATCTACAATAATCCACTCCCTCCACCAGTCAGTAGCAGCAGTGTATACTATCTACAAGATGCACTGCAGCAATTCACCAAAGATCCTCAGACAGCACCTTCCAAACCCACAACCTAGAAGGACAAAAGCAGCAGATACATGGGCACACCACCACCTGCAAGCTGCCCTCCAAACCACTCACCATCCTGACTTGGAAATATATCGCTGTTCCTTCACAGTCGCTGGGACAAAATTCTGGAATTCCCTCCCTAATGGTATTGTGGGTCAATCCACAGCACGTGGACTGCAGCGATTCAAGAAGGCAGCTCACCACCACCTTCTCAAGGGCAGCTAGGGTGGGCAATAAATGCTGGCCAGCCAGCAACAGCCCTGTCCCATGATCGAATAAAAAAAAGTCAGCATTCCACCCTTAACCAATGTTCTGATATCACTTTAAGAGGATATACAAAGAAGCAAGTAACCAGGATGTAAAACAATATGTGACCAGTAGTTAATAGTGTTTGTAGAAATTGTATACGTTCTGTCTCTGTGACTAATGGTTGCTGAATCCATAAAGTAGATCTGTCTACTCAGCTTCTCTGTAATGTATTTTCAAATAAACCAAACCTGCGGTTAGTTTACCAGTCCTGTGTATAAAACTGGTGAATTTGTGCAGACAACTCAACATGATGGCAGTGATGTGAATTTAAAGCAGGGACAGATTTACAATGAAACCCACTGTGCAAGCAAGAATTTACTTCTTTAGTTAATGTGTTGGGAAGTAATAGATTTAATCAACTCCTGAAAGGACATCTAATTTCCACAGAGTATGAAATACTACCTCTGGTATCTCAAGATTCCACACTGTCAAGAATTGGAGAAAATTAAGATTAAAAATTAAATGAAGCAATGGATAAAAGAACATAAAATAGGGAGTTGATTAAAGGCAAACATCTGGAGGAATGATGAGATGTAAATTTGCTTCGATTTCCTCCCACAGTCTGAAAGACACGCTGGTTAGATGCATAGGCCATGCTAAATTCTCCCTTAATATACCTGAACAGGTGTAACAAGTAAGCCTGTCTGCCAGGGACATACCTATCAAGGACATGCGGTATTTGTTCCTTGAAAAAGCTCTACCTTTTATTTGTGTCCATACCTGACAGTTTCTGTTTCCATCTTATGCTCCCTAATTCTTGTCTAATCGCATCATAATTACCCCTGCCCCAATTATAAACCTTACCCTGTTGTGTGACCCTATCCCTCTCCATTGCAATAATGAAGGACACTGAATCATGGTCACTATCTCCAAAGTGCTCTCCCACAAACAAATCTAATACTTGGCCTGGTTCATTACCCAGTACCAAGTCCAAAGTGGCCCCACCTCTTGTTGGCTTAACCACATATTGTGTCAGGAAACCTTCCTGCACACACTGTACAAAAAGTGTGCCATCCGAACTATAAAGGTTCCAATCAATATTTGGAAAGTTAAAGTCACCCATGGTATCTATTCAAATTTATTGGGGGAGAAAAAAACCTTCCCAGGTGTCACTGGGGCCGACTTCCAGTTTTACACTCCCAATTTAAAAAAAAACTGAAAAAACTAAGGTAAAAATCCCTCTTACCTACAAATTCTCTGCACAGAATCACCACTCCAACTGCCCCTCTGCAAACAATGAGGTTGAGCCCTCTATGTAAGTACCTCTTAAAGGGAAAAAACCTTCCCAGGTGTCGCTGGGGCCTACTTCCGGTTTTACACTCCCAGTTTAGAAAAAAAATTCTGAATAAAGTACGGTAAAAATCCTTCTTACCTACAAGCTGTCTGCACAGAATCACCACCTTCCCTGTTGCTGGATATCAACTCCTGGAATTACCTCCCTGATTCAAGGGTTTTGCCCGTCTAATAAGAAAAGCCAATAGCTAATTTCTTGAAAGTTTATTTATTAGTGTCATAAGTAGGCTTACATTAATCATAGAATCCCAACAGTGCAGAAGGAGGCCATTCGGCCCACCGAGCCTGTACCAACAACAATCCCATGCAGGCCCGTAACCCCACATATTTACCCTACTAATCCCACTGACACTTAGGGACAATTCTAGCAGTCAACCTAACCCACACATCGTTGCACTGTGGGTGGAAACCCAACCACCCAGAGGAAACCCATGCACACTCAGGGCACACAGTCAGTGACCTGAGCTTGGAAGTGAACCCAGGTCCCTGGCGCTGTGAGGCAGCAGTGCTAACCACTGTGCCACCGTGCTGCCCCTCCCATCACATTTACACTGCAATGAAGTTACCGTGAAAATCCCCTAGTCACCACATTCTGGTGCCTGTTCGGGTACACTGAGGGACAATTTAGCAGGGTCAATGCACCTAACCTGCACGCCTTTCGCATTGTGGGAGGAAACTGGGGCACCTGGAGGAAACCCACGCAGACGTGGGGAGAATGTACAAATTCCACGCAGACAGTGACCTGAGGCTGGAATCGAACTCAGATCCTAGGCAGCAGTCCTAACCACTGTGCCACTGGACTGCCCACATTCTCCACGGAATGGGCAATAAAAGCACCCTTGCCAACCTCATCTGTTGATCTTGCAATGGGGAGGGTATGGTTGAAGGAAAGTGTTTTAATTTTGAATCTTGTGTATTTATGGACCAGGATTTAGGATCACAAAATCCACCAATGCCACAATAAACAGACAGTTTATTAAGAGTTAATCCAGTGCTGCATGCAGCTATTTTATTTATTCTTCAACATTCACATGAAGCATAGACACTCTATCTTAAGAACTGTATAAAATTGTGACATTCTTGCTTCAAAGCAATACTGTAGAGTTCAGAAAACAAGATACAAGAGAAAGGTGAAGAGAATCTTCATAGAATCATAAAATAGTGCAGCACACAAGGAGGCCATCCAGCCCATCGAGTCTGTGCCAGCTCTTTCGAAGAGCAATCCCACTCCCTGGCACTTTCCCCACATCCCTGCAATTTTATTCTCATTTGAATATTTGCCTGATTCCCTTTCATAGGGTCCCACCAAGCCTGCATCAACAGCAATTCCACCTTGGCCCCATCCCTGTAACCCCCGTGCATTTATGCTGCTAATTTCCCGACACTCAGGGGCAATTTAGCACGGCCAATCAACCTAACCCACACATCTTTGGAAGAAACCGGAGCACCTGGAGGAAAAGCCGCGCAGAGACAAGGCAAATGTGCAAACTCTGCACGGAGGGTGGGATTTTATGGTCTCGCTCATCCCGAAACAGTAAAATCCCGCCCGAGGTTGGTGGACCTTTCCATGGTGCGCCCTCCTCGCTGGCTCCGATTCCCGTGACGGGCAGGAAAGTAAAATTCTGGCCAAAGAGTTGCCTGAAGCCGGGTCCCTGGCACTGTGGGGCAGCAGTGTTGACCACCGTGCCACCACGCTGATGGCTTTTGAAGGCTTCTGTTTCCTCCCACCACTTGTCCCATGAGCTTCCCTTCCTGTTGTCCCTGGCTCTTTTGCCAACGACCCTTTAACGTTGTCCCATCAGAACTGGAGATGACTGGGGAGTGTGCTGAATGCTCACAGGTAATAGGTTTCATTCTTTAATTCATCAATTATCAAAAAAGACACTAATAAGATATAAAAGCTCCATGTTAAAGAGTGGCATGTCACTATGTTTATGTATTTAAGAACTGTTCTTTTCTTTAGTTTGAATGGATTGGATTACATGCTCCCAATCCAGTCCGTCTCATCACCTCCTTAATGGCTTTGCATGCATCTGTATTTCTCAATTACCATTTCAATGCAGTCTATCCGTAGAGAGGACAAGCGTGGGTACTGGCCAACTGAACCTCCCGGCACCATAGCGGAACCAAAACGACAGATCTGACTGAGATCTTGGGAGCGGTGTTAATGGCCTCCCAATGTTCTGTCATTGGCGCCATTTGTGGTCAGGCAAATGCAGCCAGCCACTTACACGCAAAAGTTTTACACCGACTTGTCCTTTGGTTTCAGATATCTACACTGGCACTTCTCACTGTGTCTATATATGATGCTCGGTCTGAATTTGGTTGTGTTCTGTTAATACTTCTGACTCCTTCATGTTCTACCAAGGCCTGTGTTTGGCCAGCTCGATAGTTTTAAGAGGTTTAGAAACATAGAAAATAGAAGCAGGAGTAGGCCATTCAGCCCTTCGAGCCTGCTCTGTCATTCATTATGTTCATCAAATTCAATACCCTGATCCTGCCTCCCCCCCTCCCCTTTTCCCTTGATCCCTTTAACTCCAAGAGCTATACCCAACCTCTTGTATCTGCCTTGTTGACCCAATGAAAGGCAAGTACCCTTTTGCCCAAACAAATATGTACAATTATAATTGGAACACCCTTCTAGACTGTGTGGTCATTGCAAAAGTTCTGTACTCTTTTAAAATGGGGTACTTTTAAACTTTGATGTCATATTTCAACTAAGGGCAGTTGTAGCAATGATAAATAGATGCAAGTTCAAATGCATGTGCCATGACTGGATGGCATGCACGTTATCGTAACTAACGTTCTCATTGTAGCTGAGTGGAGGATGGTGGCAGCAAGTCCTGAAACCCAGAGATTCCACTGCTTGTGTACAGCTTGTACATGTGACATGGCACATGGGTGCAGACCTGTTCATGTGCCATGGTATACAGGATCTGTGACAACTCAGTAGCACAGAGAAGGTGGCATTTTGGAACATATCTTCCTTAGTGTTATATATTCCATTGGTTGCATGGTTGTTTTAAGATCACTTGATTTGATATTGGTGTCATTAGGGTGCTGTGGTTGTTTTGCCTTCAGTTAGTCCTCTGTACAGGCAACATCTCTTTCAATAAATCTGTTGTTGCTAATTTGAATTTACACGTGCAAACCATATCTTTTCCTTTTATTAAAACCCGCAACCTCTAACATGCTTAGGACATTACGCTTACATTGAAGGCTCAGTGCATTATAAAGAACAGCATTTGAGCATGACATGGGAGGGTCATTGGAAACTGGACTTTAATACATACTGGCTTGCATTTTGTCTCTACTCGTTCACTGGAAAAACAAATGTATCCATGTAATTCCGGCAATTCTTACAATCGGTTACAGTACTTCCAATAAACGTGACAAACTCTGGCATTTCTTTGGAACTGTTGCATGTAAGGGGAGGGGACAAACCTGGGAGAAAGAATGGGGCAATCTGTGTTGAATGTTTAGACTTGAAAAACGTTTCTTTTGTTGCGCCTGCTCTGTATTTCCAGCATGTTCAGTTTTTACGTCAGGTACATGTGGATTTGTGTCAATGCAGAAAAAGAGCAATGTGCAGATACCTTTGAGCACAGCCACACACTGACGTCACACACAGTGCCCTGTGGTAGATGAGGTACGATTACAGAGTAGGTTCACATAGATTGGGAAATGGCTTAATAGTCTGCAAATACTCCACCCTTCCTCTATTCCAGTTGCAAGGACAATTTGATCTTGGTCTAGCGGACTGAAGGCGTGCACAGTTTGCTTGCTCCCCAGATGCCATCTTCCGATTGTCTTTTACTCCAGACCTGTGCCTCGTCGTTTCACGCTGGAAATTGTAACCCAGTTTGGTGTTCGGTCAAATTGAAGGCAACACCTTCACATTCAGCACTCGAGTTAGAGAAACGCCCGACAGCACCTGGGGATAACAATTTCCTCCTGCACCTCCTGTTATAGCCAGTGTACAAACACATTTAAGAATGACCTTGTCCCTTTGGCACCAAAGGTTCTTTACGAAGTTAAGGTAATATAGCAAGTTCTGCGTGTGAAAATTGGAAGGCTGGATGCTCATGCATTAGGGCCACAGTTGCAATGGGTAGAAAGATCTATGGCGACTGTTCTCCCACGGTTAAAATATTTCTCCAGTGGACCCAGTGTTAATAAATAAAACGTTCCTTGTATATGTTAAACTACACAAAGTGTCCCACTCTAAATGATATAAAAATATATAAAATAGGCCCCAGTGTCTGGACCTGGTCAGCTCCTTTATGTACTGTTAGTGTTTGAGTCAATCAGTCATTATTCTTGTGGTGTAGTCCCAGTTGTGTTTCAAGATCTGATCAGAGAATGAAAGTTACTTTCGGTTTGTAAACAAGTCATGTTTGGCATCAGGAAACTCCAGATTTCTTCCAGAGCTGCTTTGTTTCAAAATACTAAGCCGCTTGCTCCACTGCTCGGAGATGATGAGTCACTTTGTGGACGCAAAATGTCTTCATTCTTACAGAGCCCCAGTGTTCATAACTGTGTTTCATTCTTTGCCTCCTCATTAGCAGGGAAGAACCTACAAGAGCTGCTTTTCTGGCTATGTGAACCATTTTGGACATTGGCCAACGGATCTGAACGTATCAGGTACCTAATTGAATGTACAATAAAAGAGTTAGGAACAGCAAAATGCTTAAAATAAGGCACTGAAACCTCCTTCATCTCCCTTCAAGCTAGTTGGCATTTAATGAGATGTAGAATATGTCAGAACTTAGCTTTTGGCATTTTGCCCAACATTTTAGCAACTGTGATTAGCTGTTAGCTTATTCCAGTCTCAGGAGAGCAATGGGCCTTGAAAGTCTAGAACTGCCTGATTTACATAACCACTATTGAACTAATCAGAGTTTATGGAAACGGGAAACATCATTATCTCTGTCTAATTATATCTATCTATTCATCTTCAAGAGACACAATTAATTTCAAATTAGAAATGACTATTTCTTTCATGGTCTTCACTGTTAATGTTTTATCAATCTATTCTCATTGTGTAGAAGATGGTATTTGATGTCCTGTCTTACTTCCAAATTACTCATTTCTATTTGTGGCCCTTGCGTTTGTTTCCCGCCCCATTACCAACCAGCTTCACACTGGTTCAGTTGAATGCAATCAGAGTCTGAAGATTGTGAGCTCAAGTCTGAGTCAATAAAGCAAACCACTCAATTCAGTGTGAAGAGGGTGCTGCATTGTTAGAGGTGTCTTCATTTGAACAGGATATTAACTGAAGGAACTGTTCAAGTGGACACAGAGATCCCACAGCACTATTTGATGAAGTGCCAAAGCGCTTCTGGGTCCTAGCCAGCATTCATCCTTCAACTAACTCTAAATGGATTAACTAGCAATTTGCTGTCTCTAGGTCTTGCTGTGTATAAATGAGATTTTGTATGCGTCTATATAATAACAATACCTACATTTCCAAACTAACTCGCAGGAATGTTTTCAGGACATGACTCATCCTATGACTATATCCAATGATTCAAACGGTAAAATAGAAATATATAAAAAAATATAAAAATATAGAAGCAGGAGTAGGCCATTTGGCCCTTTGGGCCTGTACTGCTGTTCATTTTGATCATGGTTGACCTCAAAATTCAATGTCCTGATTTCTCCCCTTTCCTCCATATCCCTTGATCCCTTACGCTCAAGAGCTACATCTAATTTCTTCTTGAATTCACACAATGTTTTGGCCGCATCTACTTTCTGTGGTAGTGAATTCCACACGTTCACCACCCTCTGGGTGAAGAAATTTCTCCTCATTCAGTCCTAAAAGATTTAAAGTTGCAAGTTTATTTATTTATTAGTGTCACAAGCGGGCTTACATTAACACTGCAATGAAGTTACTGTGAAAATCCCCCAGTCGCCACACTCCGGTGCCTGTTCGGGTACACTGAGGGAGAATTTAGCAAGGTCAGTGCACCTAACCAGTACGTCTTTCAAACTGTGGGAGGAAACCGGAGCACCCAGTGGAAATGCACACAGATACGGGGAGAATATGGAGACTCTGCACAGACAGTGATCCAGGCTGTAGATTGAAACTGGGTCCCTGGCACTGTGAGGCTAACCGTTGTGGCACCCTGCTGCCCCCACTCCTTACCCTCAACCAATGACCCCTAGTTCTGGGCTCCACCATCAAGAACATTCTTTCTGAATCTACCTTGTCTCTAACCCTGTTAGAATTTTATAAGTTTCTATGAGATCTCCTCTCATTCTTCTAAACTCAATCCTAACTGACTTAATCTCTCCTCATGACAGACCTGCCATCCCAGGAATCAGCATGGTAAACCTTTGCTGTACTCCCTCTATAGTAAGGACATCCTTCTCCTCAGGTAAGTTCACCAAAACTGCACACAAAACTCACCAACAACCTATCAAATTGCAGTACAGCATCCCTGTGAGATGCTGGAACTGATCTACTCAACTGACTGACTGCAATTGTGCATTCCTTAGAGTCTCTCCCTGTGTCTTGGCCAGATTTATGCTTCATCTAACATCACTCTAACAGATTATGGGGTCATTAATTTCACTGCTATTCAAAAACCAGCCTCCCATCCACTGATTCTGTCTACACTTCCCACTGCCTCGGCAAAGCAGCCAGTGTAATTAAGCCCTTGCACCCCGGACATTCTCTTTTCCACCTTCTTCCAACGGGAAAGTGATACAAAAGCCTGAGATCCCTTACCAACCAACTCAAGAACAGCTTATTCCCTGCTGCCACCAGACATTTGAATGGACCTACCTCACATTAAGTTGATCTTTCTCTACACCCGAGCTATGACTGTAGCACTACCTTCTGCACTCTCTCCTTTCCTTCCCTATGAACGGTATGCTTTGCCTGTGTAGTGTGCAAGAGCCAATACTTTTCACTGTATACTAATACATGTGACAATAATAAATCAAAGCAAGTGTGTGTCTATATTAGAGCAATAAGTGCATTGTTGCCCTGTACATTTGGGATGTTTTGAATTTCTTTCTTAATATCAGTGAGATCATAGAGCCCGACAGTGCAGAAAGAGGCCCTTCGGCCCATTGAGTCTGCACCGAACACAATCCCACCTAGGCCCAACCCCCATATATTATACCCACTAATCTATGCATCCCTAGATACTAAGGGACAATTTGTTAGCATGGCCAATCAACTTAACCCATACATCTTTGGACTGTGGGAGGAAACTGGAGTAAACCCACACAGACACGAGGAGAATGTGCAAACTCCACACAGACAGTGACCCTAGCTGGGAATCGAACCCAGGACCCTGGAGCTGTGAAGCAGCAGTGCTAACCACTGTGCTACCGTGCCGATGGCAACAACATTTAGGTGGCATGTGGCTACAAATTTGTTGGGGACAGGGTAGTCTTTAACAGAGAGGGGCATTTTGATTTGAATATTTTCAGACTATCAGAATTGTTTGTCCTTCAATCGAAAATGAAACACTCCCAATGTTATGGGATGTGGGAATTTACCAACGCTTTGTGAGGGGAAAGCGTTCTGGGACGGTGGGGTTAATGCGCCAAAAAAAGTTCATTATAGAACAACCTTTTCTCTTGGCAACAATCTCATATTGCTAAAAATGCTGCTGAATTGCTCAGAGAGTGATTAGGTACATACACTATATCGTTCAGCTCCAGTCGGATGTCAGGAGGAGGATTAATCAGGATGTAGGATAGTGTATTCTGATGGTCGTTCATCTCATCTGAAGAAGAGGGAAATTAGAATCAGCTAAAAAAAAATGCCATTTGCAGTCAGAAAGCAAAAACCATCGCCCGCTCCAAAAATTCCCATGATGTGCGGAATATCCAAAGCACTCACTCCAGACCTGTGCCCACTTAGAGACAGTGGCCGGTATTTTACAACCTCGCTCGGGCAAGGCTTGTAAAATCCCGCCCGAGGCCAACGGAGAATTCCGTTCTGTGAGCAGTGTAATTCCAGCCACGGGATATGATCTTAGCGACCGTTTGCACCAGGCACCCGCTGCAGCGAGTCGGAGAATTTGGCAGCCAACCAACTCTCTGTTTCGCTGCGGCGGGATGGGAAAACCACCGCCGGCGGGCGTGAACGGTGATCAGATTCCGGCGATGGTCTATGACATTTCCCCATGGAGACATTGAGAGAGGGGGGGGGGGGGCGGGTAATTGACCCAGTCTGCGGTGGGCTGTTCACAGATTGAGGCAGCCTGTTTGTGGTTGCTTTGGTGGGAGCTGCGATGTTCCCCTCCCTCCCCACCTCCCACCACTGGTGCAGCAACAAATACCCATCGCCAAGCTTAAAAAATTGTACACTTTGTTTAAAAAAAAACATTCAATTAAAATCTCTGCCACTGTGACAATGATTCATTAAAACCCCTAAAGTTTTGTCCCTTGTTAGACTGGGGGGGAGAGATACATTTTTGGTTCACAGAGTTTGAAATGATCAAGGATAATAATAAATAACTAAATCCAAATATTGTATGTTTCCACATGAAGCTAACAGTAAAACAGTGAACTTTAGCTTTTAAAATATGTACCATATCGAATACATACTCATTTATTTACAGTAATGATAATTTTGCAAAGACTGTCTCAAATTCTGTGTTCACAACTCCCCAGTCTAAAGCCACCCTAATCAATGGGTGGGACTGCCGTTTACTCTAAACAATGAGAAGATACACAAAGCTCATATACAAACACCCACACAAATTGGCTAAAACTGTTTAGCATCTACTTGGGTTTTTGTCTTTGTGCTTTACAAAATGACCTCAGTTGACTCCTGGTATAAACATACTTAAGCTGTGCACTAATCGTATCCCAGTCCCAAGTTTTAGTCCCATTTGTTTATGAGCTATATTGGTTTATTTAATCCAGCAACTGTAGTGCTGTATGGCTGGGATTTTCCAACCTCCCTCCTCCCGGTGCTGTGTGGCTCGTGGCAATGGGATCAGAAGATCCCAACATGGGAATGGCTGGAAAATTTCAGCCTGTCTACATTTACAGTTCCCATTGCAATGATGTACCAACAGTTCCGGAACCATGATGTCCAAATCAGCCCGGCGTTTTATGGACCTCGATTAAGTGCAAAATCTAATGGGACACTTGTATGTTTATAAGAATTCAACAAGAAGCATTTTGTTGGAGTACACGTCATTGAATTAACACCTCAGAGAGACAAACATTACATAATTGTGAACAGTAAAGACATTTTATAACACACCTCATGCGCTGTTAATCCCACCTGTTGGTAACAGGATCAGATGCGTAATAAACCTTTTGTAACATGAGCTACCTCATAATTGCAGAGTTTAAAGGTCTTGCCTGTCCTATTTGAGGCAACTTTTTAAGGATCATGAGCGTAAGTTTGCCCTTTCAGAGTCAAAACCCAACAGCGGCCAGCGTGTGTTATAAAATGAGATTATCGCACAACAAAACCACTTTGGAACCACCCTGCTGACCCCAAAGTGACCGATTGTACAATAGCGTGAAGTGAACATAAGGGATATTATTAATCCCACTTAGACTGACCCTCACAGCTCATGGTGGTCACTCATGCAGACAGGTAAGAAGCAATAAGATTTAATGCTTTCTCAGTGCTCTGTATGGAGAATTATGTTTCAAGTCTTCGCGTTCTCTGAAACACTGGCATGACTGATGGAACTAAGATAGATTTGCCAGAAGGGACTTGCCATTTCTCTGACGCATAAAAGCATAAATAAGGCACTGATTAGTTTATTTTGCAAAAAGTAAAAAGGGCGGGGGGGGGGGGGTGGGGAAGGAAAAGTGAATAAAGACCAACAAATTTGATTGCAGCATGACAGAAGGCTAGTTTTCCACGCATGTGCCCCAAGACTTAAAACAATCAGATATCTCACCATGTAAAAGCTTATCCAGTCTGTATGTTGCTGCTCAGACTGCTGCCTCAAGTGTAATCAGTGTCAAGTCCAGTTCTGTGATTTTTCCACAGTTGATCCATAATACAAGGAAGGCCACAAACCAAATCACTTAACGCCTGGCTTGGTACCAACAACTGTGACAGTTTGCATGCTGACTTGTTTGCCAGCTTCAGGCAGGGATCCTCTATGATTTAGACGTTGTGTCACACGAGTGTCACGCAATCCTTTATGATTTATATGGCGTTGCATTTCACAGCTAACAGGACAAATCTTTCCCCCACCTCTTTTTTGCCTTTCACTGGCAAAGTGTTGTGGAGATGCAACCTGTTCTGTGTATATTCTTGCTAGCTTCAGAAAAATCTTGCGATGCGCTAAACTGTTTAACTTCAAAAAAGAACAGCGAGGGTGCTCAAAACAACATCCCAGTGACACAAATAAAGGTTGATATTAGCCTGGGCAGAACTGTGATGTTTCAGAAGATAAATGTTAATGAGAATTTCCCACGGGGCTAATATTTTCTTCTCGATTTAATTTGCTCCAATTGTTGCAGGGCACTCTTTATATTATCCTTTACAATACCAATTTGAAACTGAAGCCTAATAAAGATACATTAATTAATTAGTTAATTAGACAACATATTGCCGTGCCCTGCCACCACATCTGTGGCACGGTAGCACAGCGGTTAGCACTGCTGCTTCACAGCTCCAGGGTCCTGGGTTCGATTCCTGGCTCAGGTCACTGTCTGTGTGGAATTTGCACATTCTCCTCGTGTCTGTGTGGGTTTCCTCCCACAGTCCAAAGATGTGCAGGTTAGGTTGATTGGCCATGCTAAGAAATTGTCCCTTAGTGTCCAAGGGATGTGTAGGTTAGTGGGTAAAATATGGGGATAGGGTCTGGGTGGGATTGTGTTTGGTGCAGACTCGATGGGCCGAAGGGCCTCTTTCTGCACTGTAGGGTTCTATGATCTGTAATCTGACAGCTCATTAGAAACAAAATATCCCCAGGTTCCATTTAAGAAATCATATGGTATCTATTAATAAGTAATTGTTTGTAAAGTTCCATCCGGGGAGATAATTAGTTTGTTTTTGACAACCAGTCACAAGTTATAAAAATATGTCTTTCATATGCTAATTTTAACTGGATTTTTTCATGTTTAATGATTCTGTAGTGGCAGAGTAGTTAGCACTGCTGCCTCACAACACCCAGGGATCTGGGTTTGATTCCTGGCTTGGGTCACTTTCTGTGTGGAGATTGCACATTCTCCCCGTGTCTGTGTGGAGTTTCCTCTGGGGGCTCTGGTTTCCTCCTACAGTCCAAAGATGTGCGGGTTAGGTGGATTTAGCTGTGCTGAATTGCCTCTTAGTGTCAGGGGGACTGGCTAGGGTAAATGCATGATGTTATGGGGATAGGGCTGGATGGGATTGTGGACTGTGCAGATTTGAATGGCCTCCATTTGCACTGTAGGGATTCTGTGATTCTATTCTCTGATTATTAAATGGGGCCTCATCTTCCATTCTTCACTGCGTTGAAGAGACCTCACTTGAGTTTTTAAAGCATAGATGAACTGGAATGCCTCAGTATTCACTCAATGTCTGAGATCTTTCTGCTGATCATTAGATTTTGGCAGGAACTATACAGTCAATGTGATCCATTGGCTGGAAAGTGCTTGCAAACACCCTGAAGCCATGGCTGATGCTCTGTTACTGGAAAACTACAGATTGATGAGCACAAGCGTGGAAGATCCAAGAATTTGGTCCCAATGAAATGTTTCATGTTGACCTTTCTCAGTAGCTAAAGATAGAAAATGTAGTTTCTTTATGACATGTAAAATGCAAGGGCCTGGATTCATATAAAGTTGGGATGATGTCTCATTATGTATGCTTAGTTGATTGCCCAGGCAACCATGAATCTTGCTGAATTATCTGTGACCCATATTTGATTGACAGCTCAGTCTCAATCTTTGCTGTTAATTTCATAGTGTTTGTTTACACAATGTTATGTGGTTTTTATTACCAACACTTTGGATGATGGACAATTTTATTAGCTTGCAGTGAAGTGGCATTTTTTCAACATAAGAGGAAGTTATCAATGAATTACTTTTTTTAAAGCTTTTTTTTTACATATGCCACTGTCACTACAGGGTTCATTGGTTCTAGTAAGTATATAGTTGATCAATGGGCATGGGAGTGCCATAGCTTGACACAGGAGGCATGAGGAACCCTGGGGGTAGCTGGAAGGGCAGAGCCTGGTACAGGGAGCAAAGGGGAGTGTGGAAGGGCAGAGCTTGGCATGGGGGCATGAGGTACCATGGGAGCGGATGGAGATTTTGGAAGATGAATAGGGTGTGATGGGTGAGGGCTGGTGGATCTTTGTGTTCTACTTTAAAAGCTCCACTAAATTGAGGGGGGCCTTTTATCTGGCCCACTACTGCAAAGGGCCCATCTCCAATCTTCTTCCTGGGTTGACTGGTCTGATTCCAGCTTTACCCCCAACCTGTCCCCCTGGCAATGAAGCACCCACTTTGAGGGTACTTTCTCTTGAGGCGTGCGGGTTGAGCTGGGAACTTTCCTGACTCCCTGTACTGCCTCAAGGGTAGAAGATTCAAGTCTATGCATATGCAAACTCTATGCTCAACATCTGGTGTGACTAGATTTCTTTCCTCGTGTCAGTAATGGTAAAATTGCCTTTGGTGAAAAGTGGTATTTTCTGTTCATCGTACTCAAGCAAAGATTTAATGCAAACTGTTGATACGAGGAATTTCAGCACTGAGCCTTCAGTCATGTATTTTGCATTGGGCGATTGGTTAAATTAAAAAGGACAACTTGTAATTCAACTTTTTTTGGTATCTATATGATTTGATTTCCCATTTTTATTTTTCTAAAAGATGTCCAACTTCGAGATCCTTTCAGATCCTTCCTCCGACCACCAGGTGGTGCTGCAAGATGCCTGTAATGAAACTCACCACTTGCTGTGATGAGTCTCCATCTGCCAAGATGGCCGTGCCGACCATCACAGGAAGTTGGCACATGGGAAAAATGGTCATTGGAATCCCAGTGCTTAATTGAAAGGAGGGTTACATTTTGGCTTTGGACACTGGCGTATCAGTGTCCTATTGTATTGGTATTTCTCAACTATCAACTCCATTGCAGTCAATGGATTCGGGACCTGCATGAAAATCAACCCCATTTTGCTATGAACATAAGGTCTACTGGTAGGTTTTTCCAATAGTTCTCCCAGAACACCAGTCAGTTATAAAATCAAACAGTTGACAGCTCAGCAGATAACAATAGTTGTCTCATGAGAGAAATGGAAGTGCCACTTGCTAAGCACCCACCAGCACAAATAGACACACAATGCCACTGGTTTACTGAAATGTGGATGAGGCCTACTGGTTCATGAAGGTAATCCTGTTCCATGGAAGAAAGCCCAAACCCCCTGGCAACATGCAGTGAATGGTATAACACTGCCACAGGCCCAGTGTGTGGCCTTGAGGTCTTTAATATCTTTAGAGCAAAATGGGGGGCAGATAAATTATCTTCAAGAAAACAAAGTCAAATTCAGATCAGAGCAATTTTGAAATTCCAACTCTACCACTCATCCCAAGTTTTCCTCATTTTTTTTGAAAGGATCTATCCTTTGGACGGTTATCACAGCAATTGTTCAGAGTCACTGCTTCACAGCACCAGCATCCTGGGTTCGATTCCAGCCTTGGTCACTGTTTATGTGGAGTTTGCACATTCTCCCCGTGTGTGCGTGGGTTCCCTCTGGGTGCTCTGATTTCCTCCCACAGTCCGAAAGACATGCTATTTAGGTGGATTGCCACGTTGAATTGCCCCTTAGGGTGGGATTTTACAGCCTCGCTCGCACAAGACCAAAAATTCCCGCCTCAGGTCAATGGAGATTCCCATTGTCGAACCCTCCCCTGCACCAATCCTGTGGCAGGTATGGTGGTAGACTGCTGGCCTTAGTGTCTCAAAATATGTAATTTAGGGGGATTTGCGGGGTAAATATGTGGGGCTACAGGGATAGGGCAGGGGGGTGGGCCTAGGTAAGATGCTCTGTCAGAGAGTTGGTGCTGACTTGAAGGGCTGAATGGCCTCCTTCTGCATTGTAGGGATTCTCTGATACAAAGAGAGCAGCTAACTAATATGTTCCTATGTGTAAGAAATATTATAAACAGGATACTACCTAAATATTGGGATTCACCAGATGGCCTATTAGCCCAGCACTGCACTATGCTGAAACATTGGGCAACGTGTCATCTTTCCTTGCATGACGCAACTCCAAGATGGATAGGTTTAAGCTTATTTATTATTGTCACAAATAGGTTCACATTAACATTGCAATGAAGTTACTATAATAACCTCATAATCGCCACACTTTGGCGCCTGTTCGGGTACACTGAGGGAGAATTTAGCATGGTCAATGCACCTAACCAGCATTCCTTTTGGACTGTGGGAGGAAACCAGAGCCACCGGAGGAAACCCACACAGACACGGGGAGAATGTGCGAACTCCACACAGACAGTGACCCAAGCTGGGTAGCGAACCTGGGTTCCTGGCGCTACGAGGCAGCGATGCTAACCACCGTGTCACCCTGCCACCCCATCACAGATAATCAGAAAATACACCTTGTTGAAAAATATTTAGCTCAAGAAACTGAATGGTTCAAATATCATCTGTAGAAATATTATCTAATTTAGTTGGGTCTTGATTGACAATTGGGTCCAATGCAATTGGGTTTGGTTGCTTGCTGTGCCTTTGGCTGGTTGAGTACCGTGCCTCCCAGCACAAAGTGAAACTGTCTCGTGGAGGGCAAGAAACAGAGTTAACATAGTCAGGTCAAAGACTTTCATTGGAACAGAGTTCTCCCCAAACTTGCTGCCAGATTTGCTGAGCATTTCTAGAATTTTCTCTTGGATTTCCAGGATCCTCAATACTCTGCATTGGTGGAATGTTGAATTTTCATCTTCGCCACAACACTGAGCATTTTGGACACAGCCAATTTCCAGGAGCGGGGCACTTCGATTAAGGCATTCATGTGAACAGATGTGATTGTGGGTGACATGGTGACACAATGGTTAGCACAGCTGCCTCACAATGCCAGGGACCTGAGTTCAATTCCTGGCTTAGGGTGACTGTGTGCAGTCTGCATGTTCTCCCCATGTCTGCATGGGTTTCCTGCAGGTGCTCCAGCTTTCTCCCACAGTGGCGACTAGGGGATTATTATAGTAACTTCATTGCATTGCTAATGTGAACATACTTGTGGGTTTCCTCTGGGTGCTCTGGTTTCCTCCCACAGTCTAAACATGTGTGGGTTAGGTTGATTGGCCATGCCAAGCTAAGTTGCCCCATAGTGTAAGGGGGACTAGCTAGGGTAAATGCTTGGGATTAAAGGGATAGATCCTGGGTGGGATTGTGGCCAGTGATGGGCTGAATGGCCTTTTTGTGCACTGTAAGGATTCTATGTTCAGTCTTGTATCATTATTATGGTTTGAAAAAATTACTATTGGTCAATACGCGATGGTTTATTATGGCTGCTGCACAATTTGTAAATTTACTTACGCAGCTTTTGTGACCAATAACCATGCTAGAGGCAGGTTTAACTGAAGCATTTCAAAGGGGAATTAGACTGTTATCTGAAATGGAGGGATGTCCACAGTTACCGGGACAAGGAAGGGGGAAATGATACTGGGTAAATTGCTCATTCTGAGAGCTGGTGCTGACACGATGGGCTGAATGGCCTCCTTCCTGTTGCATTGTAACAATGCCTTGATTGTGTGTGTGAAATTATCCCCCCTCTGCATTTCTAAATAAATGGATACTTGCCTTCATTAAAATAGTTTTGACTGATGTGTGATGCAACAGATTATTAAATAGCACTGACAACAATGAGGGGGTTAGCTTATGAGGAGAGATTGAATAGACTGGGCCTGTACTCTTTGGAGTTTAGAAGGCTGAGGGGGGATCTTATAGAGACTTATAAGATAATGAAGGGGCTAGATAGGGTAGAGGTAGAGGAATTCTTTCCACTTAGAAAAGAAAACAGAACTAGAGGGCACAGCCTCAAAATAAGGGGGAGGGGTGCAGTTTAGAACGGAGTTGAGGAGGAACTTCTTCACTCAAAAGGTGGTGAATCTCTGGAATTCTCTGCCCATTGAAGTGGTGGAGGCTACCTCGTTGAATATATTTAAGTCACGGGTAGATAGGTTTTTGATAGACAGGGGAATTAAGAGTTATGGGGATAAAGCGGGAAAGTGGAACTGATCCACTTCAGATCAGCCATGATCTTATTGAATGGCAGGGCAGGCTCGAAGGGCTAGATGGCCTACTCCTGCTCCTATTTCTTATGTTCTCTACCCCAGTGTCACTATCGTGTCATTTCCAACCCCAAATGTAAATGTAAAATGAATGAATCCTAAACTGGAGACCCTCATTCATTCTGCTATTTAACTTTGTTACAAAGTCATTTCTCCCACATACACTATTATCTCCACATTTGAACTTTGGGAAGAGTCTGGGAGAGGCACTTAATAAACAACGGACCAACAATTGGCAGGGCTGTCTGCAAGAGGAATATCTTCTCCACATCTGGCTAAGATCAAGTGTCAGATCAAGCCCAGGATGGGGTGTTATGCCTTATCCAGTCAGCTTGGATCTTGTTTGAGTCTCTTGTGGGGAAGTGGATTTAAATTGAATGTTTTTTTGGAGCAGGCAAGCAGATGGATTCAGGTCTGGATAAAAACTTTGACACAGGATCGTTTGGACTCGAAATATCAGCTCTTTTCTCTCCTTACAGATGCTGCCAGACCCGATGAGATTTTCCACTATTTTCTCTTTTGGATTCAGGCCTGCCTAGTCCCACTCTGCGTATTTTCTTTATAACTTTAAGAACGGAGCAAAAACTTTTTAAAATTCTTTTTACTGATCATTGCATCGTACAACAGGGAAGGAGGAAATCCAATCAGTCCTACACCCCTCCCCTCTTCTTTCTCCATAGTCCAGCAACTTTTTTCCCTTTATCGGGGTGGGATTCTCTGCCCATTCATGCCAGCGGGATTCTCCTGTCCCGCTGCAGTGATTGGAGATTTGACTGAGTGCCAAACTGGAGAATTCCACCCCAAGTAACTGATTCCTGATTGAAAGCCGCTATTGTATCTACTCTCACTATTTAGACAATGCCTTCCAGACCAGCCTTGTTCCTAAGCATGTTTGAGATTGATATATTCGGAATATGGCTAACAATCTCAGGTGTCAAACACTAGGATGGCGAATTAACAGTTCATTGTTAATCTGCTGTTGTTTTGTTTAAATCTGTTTCTATGGTATCAGTTAGGATCATGCACAGTTCTCCACGCTTTGTTAATGGTATGTGAAAATACACTTCTTTTCCCTGCTGTGTAAGTCAGATGTCAAATAGGTCAGGAAAAGGGGTCATCTACAGTTTCTGGTAATGTCTGGTAATGGAGTTTGGACATGGCATCATTCACTGCCTGCATTCTATTTAATAATCAAGCAACTGCAGTTGGCACAGTGGTTAGCACTGCTGCCTCACAGCATCAGGGACCCAGGTTTGATTCCGGCCTCAGGTCACTGTCTGTGTGGAGTTTGCACATTCTCCCTGTGTTTGCATGGGTTTCCTCTGGGTGCTCCGGTTTCCTCCTACACTCCAAAGATGTGCAGGTTAGGTGGATTGGCCATGATAAATTGCTCCTTAGTGTCCAAAGGCGTGTAAGTTGGGTGGATTAACCATGGTAAAATGCATGGGATTATGGAGATAGGGAGGGTCTGGGGTGGAATGGTCTTTCTGAGGGTTGGTGCAGACTGAATGGCAGTGGAAACAGAACGATTATATATTTTTAAGACAGAGCAAGATAGATTTTTGATTAATTGGGTGGGGAGGCTTGAGGGTGGGGGTGAAAGGTTATTGGAGTGGACAGGAATATGGGGTTAAAGTTACAATCAGATTAATCATGGTCTAATTAAATGGTGGAGCTGTTCGAGGGGCTGAATGGCCTCCCCCAATCCTAATTCAAATGTTTGTACGTTCTGGTGTCTGAATTGCTGTAAGGGACTGGATTATTAACTTCATAGGCAATAGTTTTAACCATTTATATTAAATAATACTATAATATTCTAATAGTGTTAATCCTTGCCTTAACTGACAGCTGCCTTTATTTGGTCAATTCTGGCGTGGAAGACTTTATGGTGGTGAGTTATAAGGGCAGCAAAATCATTAGGCATCGTCTTGAAATAAATCAATAAGTAATGAAAGTCCAGAGAGTCAGAGAATTTAGAAAGAGGCCCTTCGGCCCATCGTGTCTGCACTTGGCATCAAGCACCTATCCATTTTGACCCCATTTTCCAGCATTTAGTCCATATGCTATTGTGTTCCAAGTGCTCACCCCTAAATATTTTGAGGTTTCCTGCCTCTACTGTAATTCTCCTTGCGAGGCGAAATGGGAGTCAAACACAGTCCTTTTTTTCTAAGATTGATGTTAACTATCTTCGAGGCAGCTCATCCTTTCTTGGGGGTCTCTGGTAGAGCTTGGGATGTGTGGTAGGCAGACAGAAACATCAATGGTGCTTCATATGCTGGGCATTGTCATTGGGTGAAACTTCCATGAAACCTTATTTGGGGTCTTCAAGCAACAGATATAGCACACTGTATGAAAGAGATGCCAACATTTATAACAGATAACCTACAAATTGTCTTTTTGGAGACCGTCAGAGAAACAAAGAGGAGGGATAGTCCTCATTAATACGGACAAGTTAGATACTGAATTTGCAGTCCCTCACACATCATTTGTACTCCTAGCTGATCTTTAGTAACACACAACATTGTGCTGTGTTTCTGAATGCGGGTGTGTAGACACATTAGTTGGAATTTTACCATCATGCCCGCCCAAATTCGGGGTGGGTGCGGCTCGCAGAACGGAGTTCTCTGTTGGCTTTGGGTGAGATTTTATAAGCCTTGCCCAAGCGAAGTTGTAAAATATCATCCATTATCACAGGTGTGTACATACAGTTGTATGTAGGTGTGCTCGTGTGGATGTGCACTTGTCTTTAGTGTAGCTGGGAAGATTATTGGATGAAAGAGTATCATTTGACTCTTTTAAGACATTATGGGATGGATTTTCAGCTTGCTATCCAGGCAGATCTGCCGCGTGCTAGAAATCAATGGCAGTGATGGCACAGTAGTTAGCACTGCTGCCCCACAGCACAAGGGACCCAGGTTCAATTCCGGCCTTGGGTTGTCTGTTTGTGTGGAGATTGCATGTTCTCCCGTGTCTGCATGGGTTTCCTGTGGGTGCTCCTGGTTCCTCCCACACTTCAAAGATAAGCGGGTTAGGTGGATTGACCATGCTAAAAATTTCCCCTTAGCATCGAGGGATTAGCCAGAGGATGATTCCGAGAATGATCCCAGGAATGAAAAGCTTGATGTATGAGGAACGTTTGAGGACTCTGGGTCTGTGCTCAACGGAGTTTAGAAGGATGAGGGGGGATCTTGTTGAAACTTACAGAATATTGAAAGGTCTGGATAGAATGGACATGGAGAAGGTGTTTCCAATATTGGAGAAACTCGGATCCAAGAGTACAGCCTCAGATTAAAAGGAGGACCCTTTAGAACAAAGATGAGGAGGGATGTCAGCCAGAGGATGGTAAATCTATGGAATTCATTGCCACAGAAGGCTGTGGAGGTCAGGTTATTGAGTGTCTTTAAGACAGAGGTAGATAGGTTCTTGATTGGTAAGGGGATCAAAAGTTATGGGGAAAAAGGGGGAGACTGGTGTTGAGAAACTTATCAGCCATGGTTAAATGGCAGAGCAGGCATGATGGGCTGAATGGCCTAATTCTGCTCCTTCATCTTATGGTCTTACGGTCAGGGCCTGGGTGGAATTGTTGTCAGTGAAGGCTCAATGGGCTGAATGGCCACCTCTGTAGGGATTCTACGATGTTATGGTTTCTATAACTGGCAGCCAATTGGCAACACCAGTATAATGGCCTCCACATCTAATAAATGTTTAAAATCTACCCTTATACCCACAGATTTAGCAGCGATAGATTGTGGACCTATCCTGAGGTATTGCAAGTATTTAACATGCACCAGAAAGTTGATATCTCTATTTTCGTGATACTGGTTCTATTTAAGCAGTTTGGGCTGTGACTTATGTTTCTATCTTGTGGGTATAAAGGGGCTCAGACTGATATCTTTACTCTGTCGCAGTATATAGGTGCCACTGGCAAGGCCAGCATTTCTTTCCCATCCCTTCTCAGCCCTTTGGCTAAGATCAAGCATCAGATCGAGCCCGAGATGGGGGTGCAATTGCCTGATCTTGTCAGCTTGGATCCTGTTTGTCTCTCTTGCTGGGACCATGAACTGGATTCAATTGGATTTTGAATTTGGTTTTTGGAGGGAATAGATTTGGTTTGCTCGGTCCACTCTGAGCAGTTGCTTTATAACTTTAAGAATGGAGTATAAAAATTGGCCATCCCTAATTGCCCTCAAGCTGAGAGGCTTACTCAGTTACTTCAGAGAGTAGTTAAGAGTCAACCACAATGCTGTGGACCTGAAGTCAGCTATGTTTATTTAGTTCATTCATGGGAGATGGGAATCACTGGCTGGGCCAGAATTTATTGCCAATTCTTAATTACTTTTGAACTGAGCAGTTTGCCATTTCAGAGGGCATTTTTAAGGTCAGACTGGATAAGATTTCCTTTGGAATTGGATGGGTTTTTATGACAATCAACAATGATTTTATGGTCATTATTAAACTAAATGTCATAACTGAGATTAGCTTTGAATTCCAAATTTTATTAACTGAATTTAAGTTCCACCAGTTCCCATGGCAGGATTTGAACCTATTAGACTGGGTCACTTATTACCAGTCTAGTCACATTATCACTTCACCATCATTGCACCCCCTCTTTAGTTTCATTACTTTGAGGATGCAGAAGGCATAATACCTGCTGCAGGAATTCTGAAAGAGTGCAGGGATTGTTATGAGATGAACAAAAGGCAAAGCGGCATGGTGGCACAATGGTTAGCGCTCCTGCCTCACAGCTCCAGAGACCTGGGTTCGATTACCAGCTTGGACTGTGTCTGTGCAGAGTCTGCACATTCTCCCCGTGTCTGCATGGGTTTCCTCCAAAGATGTGTGGGTTAGGCTGATTGGCCGTACTAAATTGCCCCTTAGTGTCCCAGGATGTGTAGGTTAGAGGGATTAGCGGGATAAATGTATGGGGGTTGTGGGGATAAGTCCTGGGGATTGTGATCGGTGCAGACTCGATGGGCCGAATGGCCTCTTTCTACACTGTAGAATTCGATGGAAGCAATTGTTTGATTTATTTGTGGGAAAATGAGAATATACTGACGGAGCAGTGGCCTGAGAAATCTTTAGGACTCCAACATTCCCTGGCACATTGTGAAACATACAGGGGCACCATGTGGTAAACTGCTTTTAAAGTTGGCATCTCCTGTTTTATACAATGTCTGTGGAGGGTCACCACGTTACCAGGAGAGAATTTACCTTGCAAATATCCAAGGTTAACACGGTTCATCACATCACTGGCCGTTAAATTTGCTACATCCTCTACAGAACACACACACACACATACACACACACACAGATACAGAAAGAGAGAACGAGATTGTAACAGTGTTCGAGCTCAGGAATAGTTCATATGCTGTCGAAAGAAGGGTAATCTGAGAAAGAGAAAGGGAGGCAGAAACAGAGGACGAAACTGCTGTGGAAAATATTCCTATTCAATACCATTCTCAGGTTGTATATAGTATAATGTGTTAAAAGACACCCCCAGCTCTGTTAAATATTTCCATGGCATCTGCTTTTCTCTTTTCCCCAAATTATTCAGTTTGTGTAGGTTACACAAATGGCAACAGCTCTTATTTATATAGCACCATACGACGTCCCAAGGTACTTCAAGCTCCACATTGGACTCCATTATTTGGGCGGCATGGTGGCAGGGACCTGGGCTCGATTCCTGGCTTGAAGCACTGTCTGTGTGGAGTCTGCATGTTCTCCCCATGTCTGTGTGGGTTTTCTCCAGGGACTCTGGTTTCCTCCTACACTCCAAAGTGCATTCTAGGTGCATTAGCCATGCTATATTGCCTCTTAGTGTCCTCTGATGTGTAGGTTAGAGGGATTAGTGGGGTAAATAAGTGGGATTACGGGGAGCGGGCCCAGGTGGGGTTATTGTTGGTGCAGACTTGATGGGCCAAATGACCTCCTTCTGCACTGTAGGGTTTCTATGATAAAATAAAATGTAATACCAAGCCACATTTGAAGATATTGGAATAGATAAAGAACAAAGAACAAACCACAGCACAGGAAACAGGCCCTTTGGCCCTACAAGCCTGCGCTGCCCATTTTAACACTCAGTGAGTGCCTTATTCAAGTCCTCCTACCTACAACTTTTGTCTACATCTAGTGGACTCCACAAAGTTTTAAGGTGTACCTTTAAAGATGGAAAGAAAGGGAGAGAGCAGGAAAGATTTAAGGACAGCACAGTGGTTAGCATGGCTGCCTCATAGTGCCAAAGGCCCAGGTTCAGTTCCGGCCTTGGGGGTGACTGTCTGTGTGGAGTTTGCACATTCTCCCTGTGTCTGCATGGGGGTGTTCTGGTTTCTTCCCATATTCCAAAGGTGTGTAGGTTAGGCTGATTGGCTATGCTAAACTGGAGTGTCAGGGGGACTAGCAGAATAAATATGTGGGGTTAAGAGGCGTGGATTGTTGTTGGTGCAGGCTTGATGGGCTGAATGGCCTCTGCCTGCGCTCATAAGGTTTCTATAATTCTATGACAGAATTCCAGAGCTTCAGGCTAAGGCAGTTAAAGACCCATGGAGAATTCAAGCAAAAATTGAGAATGCTCGAGAGGCCAGAATTAGATGAGTGCAGATATCTTGGAGGGTGGTGGGGCTGGAGGAGATTATCGAGATAGGGAGGGATAAAGTGAATGTGAGAAGAGAATTTTTTAAAATTGAGGTATCGCTTAGGCAGATGAGAGTCAGAGAGCACTGGTGAATGAAGTTTCAATACCTGTTCCCTGTAGGGGTTCAGCAAACCTTTGAAGTGTAAAAAGGATTTTCCTTACATACTAGACCGTGAATGTGATACACGGAAGGGAGCCTTTCTTGTGTGGATTAACGAGACAGAAAATATCAAGGCGTTTGACTGTGATTTCTCAACATGTCAACTTGGATGACAAGGTGTCCTGTTGAGAACTCAAGTTTATAACATTAGTAATCAGACGTGGATGCTAGCAATGTATCCTGGTACTATTTCTAATTTGCATTCATTTTCCCTGCATTGAAATATAAATCCAAATGGGGCAGCACAGTGACACAGCGATTAGCACTGCTGCCTCACAGCGCCAGGGACCCAGGTTCGATTCCATCCATGGGTGACTATCTCTGTGCAGTCTGCACATTCTCCCCATGTCTGCGTGGGGGTGCTCTGGGGGTTTCCTTCTACTATCCAAAGCGTACGGGTTAGTTTGATTGGCCATGCTAAATTAGCCCTAGTATCGGGGGAGTGGCAGGGTAATTACATAGGGTTACGGGAATAGGGTGTGGGTGGGACTGTGGGCGGCGCAGAATTGATGGGCCAACTGGCCTCCTTCTGCACTGTAGGGATTCCATGATCTCGAAATCCTTTATCAAGGTTTACAACGAAGCAATATGTTCCACAGCAGCTCCGAATAGAACAGAATGAAAAGATATTATTAACACTTTAACTACTGCCTAAAAGATAGTTAAAAAAAACATTCTTCCACTGTGGTTCCTCAACATGAGCAGTATATCTCCAAACTGTGTGAATGAGTTTTAGAAATCAGATACATTAAATAACAATACTTACATTTAGAGTTAAAAAACATCTCAAAAGGTTAGCAATATCTATCCCAATATTTGCAACTCACCATAACTTCCACAAAATCAGGACTATTTTTGAATAATCTGCTGCTTTTATTTCTTTGTTCAAAAGGCATGGGTCAGCATTTAATATCCATCCCTAATTGCCCTTAAACTGAATGGTTTGTTAGGCCATTTCAGAGGGCATTTAAGAGTCAGGTGGAATCACATATAGGCCAGACCAGGTAAAGATGGCAGATTTCCTTCCCCAAACAGCATTCAGTAAAGTAAGGTTAAGTAAAGTTTATTAGTCACAAGTAGGCTTACATTAACACTGCAATGAAGTTACTGTGAAAATCCCCTAGTTGCCACACACCAGCGCCTGTTTGGATACACTGAGGGAGAATTTAGCACGGCCAATTTAGAATTTAGCACGGCCAATTCACCTAACCTGCACATCTTTGGGCTGTGGGAGGAGCACCCGGAGGAAACCCACACAGAGAATGTGCAAACTCCACACAGACAGTGACCCAAGCTGGGAATTGAACCCAGGTCCTGGCGCTGTGAAGCAGCAGTGCCAACCACTGTGCCGCCATGCCGTCCCAGGTTTGTGAACCAGACGGGTCTTGATGACAATCGATTAATTGCTAGACTGTTAATCGCTGATTTTTTATTTGAATTGACTTCACATTTCATTATCTGCCGTGGTGGGATTTGAACCCTGGTCCCCAGAGCATTACCCTGGATCTCTGGATTACTGGTGCAGTGATGATGCCACTACACTACCGCCTCCCCGCTGTAATTTGCGACAGACTAAACTATTTTTAGAGCATTAACCGGGCATGATTATATATTTTGAATTGTACGTTGATGCTAAATTGCATGACAAAGCCTCGATTTGCTGCTCTGTCTTGCTCTTTTATACAAGAAAGGCAACACCCACCGTATCCCGTCGTGGGCAAACCCAAGTGCTTCATTCTGTTCTTCACCAACTCGGACAGCTCTTGCCTTTCTGATCGATGATACAGGTTCTGCCTCTGCTGGCTGATCTTCTCGTCTGATTTACTGCTCTGCCTGTTGGCCTTCCTGCTCAGCTTGCGAGCCCACTGCCTGCTCTTCCGCCTCAGCAACGGGTGCTCTGACTGGTCGCTGGAAGTCGAGTTCCGATGAGACTTCCCCCCCCAGGGGTCCTTCACGTCTTTGGTTTCTTCACAGTCCTCGACGTTGATCGAGATCTGAGACTGAGAGGCAGAGGAGATGCAGGTAACTCCCCAATCTGTCGCATAATTGCACGAATCTCCGGCAGTCTAATTTAACATGCAAAATTTTGAAGACGACTGCGTATCAGAAATGAAAAAAATATACAGTTCCGCTGTTACAAAAGAGCCCAATAAAAACATTCATGGACCTGGAGAGGATGTTTCCACTAATAGGAGAAACCAGAACCAGAGGGCACAACCTCAAGTTAAAGGAACGACCTTTTAAAACAGAGATGAGGAGGAATTTCTTCAGCCAAGGAGTGGTGAATCTGTGGAACTCTTTGCCGCAGAAGGCTGTGGAGGTCAGGTCACTGAGTGTCTTTAAGACAGAGATAGATAGGTTCTTGATTAATAAGGGGATCATGGGTTATGGGGAAAAGGCAGGAGAATGGGGATGAGAAAAATATCAGCCATGATTGAATGGCAGAGCAGACTCGATGGGCCGAGTGGCCTAATTCTGCTCCTATGTCTTATGGTCTTATGGAGAAACCTCTGAATGTTCTTATGGGCAGCACGGCGGCACAATGGTTAGCACTGCTGTCTCACAGAACCCAGTGATGCTGTGAGACTGCAACATCTCACAGCGCCAGGGACCCAGGCTCAATTCCGGCCTTGGGTGACTGTGTGGAGTCTGCACATTGTCCCAGTGTCTGCGTGACTTTACTCTGGGTGCTCCGGTTTCCTCCCACAGGCCAAAGATGTGCAGGTTAAGTGGACTGGCCATGCTAAATTGCCCCTTAGTGTCCCAAGTTCTGTAGGTTAGATGGATTAACCATGGGAAATGTGTTGGGGTTACAGACATAGGTTGAGGGAGGGGGACTGGACCAGATAGTCTATCAGAGAGTCGGTGCAGACTCAATGGGCTGAATGGCCTCTTCTGCACTCTGATTCTCAACTTTCCACAACAGATCATTATTAATCATGTACAGATAGGAAAAAAATCAGAGTTGCTGGGATCGATCATTTTCTCTCCTATTTTGATGCAACAGAACAATACACATCAGTGCAAGAGTGTGTTGCTGGGTAGATTTGACTAACATTGTGCTACAACATTGCACGTCAAGTTGTAGATATGTGTCTGCGCAGTGAGTGCCCCATCCTAGCAGCGCAATCAGTCAGAGCTATCTTGCCCCTGGGAAGAGGAGAGATTGGATCACACTGGGCACCCGAAATCATCTTCTATCAACCAGTTATGGGGGATACTGTTTGAACAGGTCTGGGCTAAGATTTCAACCATCATCTCAGCTATGGTGAGTTAATATCAAAGAGAGGGAGGGAGGGAGGGAAGGAGAGAGGAAGGAAGGGAGGGAGGGAGAGAGGAAGGAAGGGAGGGAGGGAGAGAGGAAGGAAGGGAGGGAGGGAGAGAGGAAGGAAGGGAGGGAGGGTGAGAGGAAGGAAGGAAGGGAGGGAGAGAGGAAGGAAGGGAGGGAGGGAGAGAGGAAGGAAGGAAGGGAGGGAGAGAGGAAGGAAGGGAGGGAGGGAGAGAGGAAGGAAGGGAGGGAGGGAGAGAGGAAGGAAGGGAGGGAGGGAGAGAGGAAGGAAGGGAGGGAGGAAGGGAGGGAGGAAGGGAGGGAGGAAGGGAGGGAGGAAGGGAGGGAGGAAGGACGGAAGGAAAATGGGAAGAAAGGCAGGCAGACACAGGAAGAGAGGGAGAAAGGAAGACAGAAAAGAAGGAAGGAAGGAAGACAGGGATGGAGGAAGGAAGGAAGGGGGCAAGGAAGGAAGATAAGAAGGAAGGCAGGCACAGGAAGGAAGGGAGGAAGAAAGGGAGGGACAAATAAATGGATTTATATTGGGCCTTTTAAGGATTTTTCAAAGCAAATTACAGCCAATTAAATACACATGTAGTCACTACTGTCATGTGGGAAATGCAGCCAATTTATGCACAGCAAGATCCCACAATGTGATAATGACCAGGTTATCTGTGATGTTGGCTGAGGGAGTGAAAAAAATGGATCAGGACTCCAAGCGAAAGAAAGAAGAGCAAAATGAGAAAGTGCCCCACCTCGGATGTGGAAAACATATGGGACTCGGTTCTGTAAAGCCCGATTGGAATTTCGGCACTTGAAGAGCACAGCTTCTGGAAGAGTCTGCCGTACGTCCGGATCCACAGGTCATCCTCCGTGATTTTCATCTATAAAGCAAAGGCAAACACTGTTACAAGCTCGGTGGTGAAATGTATCTGTTGACGATAGAAGACAATGTAGACCATTGCTCCTTGCAGATAGACTGTTGAATCATAGTGATCTCATTAGTTAATAGATTTAAAAGTGATGTTTCCATGTGTGAGTCAGGCAACTGATTAGAGAAACAAATAGATTTAAGTTTATTTATTAGTGTCACGAATCGGCTTTCATTAACACTGCAATGAAGTTACTGTGAAAATCCCCTAGTGTCCACACTCCGACATCTGTTCGAATACACTGAGGGAGAATTTAGCTTGGCCGATGCACCCTAACTTGTACCTTTCAGACTGTAGCAGGAAACCAGGGCAAACCCACACAGACACGGGGAGAACATGCAAAGAGTGACCCAAACTGAGAATGAACCCAGGTCCCTGGCACTGTGAAGCAGCAGCGCTAACCACTGTGCCATCGTGCGTATTGGAGTGTGCATTATATTCCCAGGTTAGTAAGAAGCTAATCTTGGCTTTCTTTGGGTAAATCTAGTGTTGCTCAAATTGCACTTTTTGTAATTATGAAGGAAACACGCAACAACTGACCCAGGAAAAGAGCTCATTTGTGGGCTAGTGGTTCAATTCCTAGGGGAGCCAACTTTTGAACAAAATAGTTAGGGATAAGATGGAAGGTTTGGGTACATTTATTAATTGGAATGTGTGCTGGGATGGCCACTTTAGTGGGTAATCGATAATTAGATAGACAATCCTAATTAAAGGCCATCAAGTTGAAACACTAACTATGCTTTCGGTCTCTCCACAGATGCTGCCTGACCTGCTGAACATTTCCGGTTTTTATTTCAGATTTCCAACCTCGGCGGCATTTTGATTTTGCGTCGGAGAGACAAGGGATGGATTAACACCGGCGGGGTTCTCCAGTCCCGCTGCAGCGAACAGAGATTTGGTTGAGTGCCAAATTCTCCATTCCCGCTGGCAGTAGCAGCAGGGCATGAAGGGTCGGGGAATTTCAGCCAATAATTCCAAAAGGAATGGGCTCGCGTCCTGTTCCTGAAAGCTATGAGGGAAATGTGATTCATACACTCATAACATTGTGTACAAATGCATAAACAAATGGAATTATTCCTACAAATATTGTATACATGACCTTAGAACCCATGAATGTTCTGGACACAAAGAAAACCTCATTATTCAATTCCGTTTCTAAAATATTGTATTCCGGTTCTGCTTTGTTTTGCTAATTTTTCGAGCATTGCCACACAGGCATTGTTCGCATTGTTCAATGTCTTTGAAAGTTCTCTGCCGTGTAAGCATCCTCGTGGCTTCAAACCCACGCATGACGAAGCCAGTCTAAACAACAGCAAAACATTCTCAATCTTTCCCACATTCACAACTCACTGCTGGCGGTAACAACACCAAAGTGTCAATGTGTGTAGGAGGACATCAACTGAAGGAGCTCCTCTAGTGACAAAAGCTCAGAGAATTGCAAGGGATGGATGGTTCAGTAAATAAAGGTTGGGGGTCGCAGAATGAATGCATCACACTCATTTGGCCCTATGAGCCAACTTTCTGCAAGAATGTTCTAGCTAGTACTCTAACCGCAAGCCACTTACTAACCCTTCAGGATTATCGCCCCTTTACGAGTCCACCCATTCCACTTTCAAGGCCACAACTGGATCAGCCTCCAGCAGTCCAAAGACGTGCGGATTCAGTTAATAGCCCATGCTAAATTGCTCCTTAATGTCAGGGGGATTGGCAGGGTAAATACATGGGGTTTCGGGAATGGGGCTTGGGTGGGTTTGTTGTCAGTACAGGCTCAATGGGCCAAATGGCCTCCTTCTGCACTGTTGGGATTCTATGACTTCTAAACAGCTTTTCACGCATAGGGGTGGCAACTGTATATAAACGTGTTCCCGGCGATTTCATTTATTACAAAGGGATTGGAGTTTAAAAAGAGGGAGGTTTTGTTGCAATTTTATAGAGTGTTAGTGAACCTCACCGGGAATACTGTGTACAGTTTTGGTCCCCGTACCTTAAAAAGGATAAAGTGACTTCGGAGGCAGTCCAAAGGAAATTCACCAGGCTAATTCCTGGGATGAGAGGGTTGTCCGATTAAAAGAAACTAAAAAGTCCGGGTCTGTATTCCTTGGAGTTTGGCATGAATTTTTTAAAAAGTATATCTTGACATATTGGGCGGGATTCTACAGCCTCATTTAGCCCAAAACCGTGAAATCCTGCCCAAAGTCAACAGATCTTTCCATGACCCACCCCTCGCCCGCTCCGATTCCTGTGGCAGCAGGATGGTAAAATTCCAGCCTCTCTGTCTATATCCCTCATGATTTTGAACAACTATCAAATCTCCTCTTGTTAAAGCAAACGCTGATCGCCAAGTTCTAATATATCCTACATCTCAGTAAATTTCGTTTAAGCTCGTTCACTAATTTTTAAAGAAAATGATCCTGAATTTCCAGAGAGGGGCTATTCAAACGAGGAGTAACAAATAGAGTTAAGGGTCAATTTGTGTTCCTGGAGATGGAAAGAGAAAATGGAAGGTGTACTGAGAGGTGGGTTGGTGGGGGTTGTACAAAAGCTTTGTTGGTTTCTTGGCCTTTTTCCCGATCTGAAAAATCCTCACGTTAAATAAATGAGGTAAGCAATATAACTGAAATACTACACAGGTTTCAGCAAGACATAGCTCTGGGTAAATGAATGGAAATAGACAAAGAGAAAGGGAAATTTAACAGTATTTCAACTACAACTACAGGATTAACCAGCAAGCAAAAAGACTTTGGCAATTAATAATATTGCACTGGGGGTGATTTTAAGCCTACATTCGCCACAAGTGTAAACAGTAATTGTGGTCCCAAGCCTTGTCAGAGTCTAAAAATGAAATTCTTGCTGGCAAGATCATGGGTAAGATTCTCCAGCCTCTTCACCATGCTGGCGAGAGGTGGCTTATTATTTGCTAGTGGCTGGACTCTCGGGTCCCTCTGCTGTCAATGGGAATTCCCACTGATGTCATCCCACGCTGGTGAGACACCTGCACACTGGGGTGCGCTGGCGGCGGGACTGGAAAATCTCGTCGGCCCGAGCAGCCACAGAATTCTGGCCCATGTTTTCTGATTTTCCCTGCCGCTCACTGGTGATGTAACGAGGCCAGTAATTTAAAATTATTTAAATAAACTTAAATGTAGTTAAAGGGCTCCCCTACCGTATGTTCATCAGCGAGGTTTACGACAGGTATTGAGAAATGGGAATCAGTCAAAGGGAACCTGCTGGGAGTGCGAAGATAAATAAAACCCCCCGGGGCGGGGGCAGGAGGTGAAGAGGGTGTAGCTGGGCAGTGTGCTGGCAGTGCCCTGGGTCAATGCCAACCTGTCAGCGCCAGCTGTCAGCCCTCTGGGGAGTCCCACAGGTGAGGGTCTCCTTAGGTGTGTGTGTGTGTGTGGTGGGCGAGGCTGCCCTAGTACTTGTGTGATAGGGTGGGGGGTTTGGTGTGTGGTTCCCCATATCCATGGCAGTGGGAGTGGAAGTTTTGGCTTGATCAGCGCCCACCCCATCAACGAGATAATGGAAAACATATCCCCAGATTTTCTTTGCACAGAGTGCCAGAGAATCTGGGGAGAAAACTCAGCTATCAGCTGGAGAGCTACATCTCAGCCAGCACTCTGTGCACAAAATTCCACTGCTAGTATCTTTTGAAAAAATATTCGACCATGGGATGTGAGTGTCGTTGGCAAAATTGGCATTAATTGCCCATCTTAAATTGCCCTTGGGAAGGTGGTGGTGAGCTGCCTTCTTGAATCGCTGCAGTCCATGTGGTGTAGGTATACCCACAGTGCTGTTAGGGAGGATGGTCCAGGATTTTGACCCAGTGACAGTGAAGGAACGGCGATACATTTCCAAGTCAGGGTGGTGAATGACCAGGAGGGCAACTTGCAGGTTGTAATGTTCCCATGTTTCTGCCATCCATGTCCTATCAAATGGAAGTGGTTGGAAGGAGCCATGGTGAGTACATTTGTAGATGGTCCACACGGCCACCGCAGTGCAGGCATGGAGGGATTGAATGTTTGGGATGAGGTGCCAATCAAGTCCCAAGTTTAGTCTCCGCACACTTGAAATTTGCAAATTAATAAGACAACGTACGTAAGTCATCAACAAACTTTAATCAGTTACGTATGTGTGTTTCGAGTACTTACAGCACAAAGGTAACCAGAGCCTGGGGTAGTGTCAAGTCCCAGTAACAACCTCGCGATTGGGATCATGTAATCCTTTACAAAGGACTAGCAATGAAGATAAGAAAGATTGGAATAATTATTACACATCATACACACCAATTTAACTGAGGTCAAAACAGGCAAGATTACTATGACACTGGCCATCCATTATCTTCCTAATCAACCCAATTAACTTGAACAGATTCCATTCTCTGCCAATATCACCCTGCCAAAGAAATGTCCAATTCCTCATAGCCTCGTTCAGCACAACAGGAGGCCATTCAGTCACTTCTGCTGGTTCTTAGAAAGTTAGTCTCATTCACCATTGTCCTCTATAGCCCGACAAGCAGCTTTTCCTTTAATGTAAATCGTTACGTCTCTAAAGGAAGTTAGTGAATTTACTTCCGCCTCCCTTTTGGGCAGTGGATTCCACATCGCAACAGCAGGCTGAGAGAACAAAGTTCTCCTCATCTCTGCCCCACCTTCCCCCTGGTTCTTTTCATTGAAAGAAGTCTCACAACACCAGGTTAAAGTGCAACAGGTTTATTTGTAGCAAATGCCACTAGCTTTCGGAACTGGCTGTTCCTTCGTCAGGTAGGTGGGAGTTTTCCCACCTGACAAATGAATGCTAGTGGCATTTGCTACAAATAAACCTGTTGGACTTTAACCTGGTGTTGTGAGACTTCTGACAGTGTTTACCTCAGTCCAACACCGGCATCTCCATATCTTTTCATAGAATCATAGAATCCCTACTGTGCAGAGGGAAACCATTCGGCCCATTACACCTGCACCTACAATCCCATTCGGACCCTATCCCTGTAACCCCACGTATTTACCCTGCTGGTCTCCCTACACGAAGGGGCAATTTAACAATCCACCTAACCTACACATCTTTGGACTGTGGGAGGAAACCGGAGCACCTGGAGGAAACCCGCGCAAATAAGGTGAGAACGTGCAAACTCCACACAGACAGTGACCCAAGGCTGGAATTGAACCCGGGTCTCTGTCGCCATGAGGCAGCAGTGCCACCCACTGTGCCACCATGTCACCATTATTTTGCCTAATTACCTTGAGAACTGTATCCTCTGGTTATTGATCTGCGTGATGTGGAGATGCTGGCGTTGGACTGGGGTAAACACAATAAGAAGTCTCACAACACCAGGTTAAAGTCCAACCAGTTTATTTGATAGTTAAACTCACAAGCTTTCAGAAACACTGTCCCTATTGCCAGCATCCCATCAAAACCTTTCAAAATTTTGAAGTACTCGGTTAAATGTCTTTATCACCTTAAAGTTTATTTATTCGTGTCACAAGTAGGCTTACATTAACACTGCAATGAAGTTACTGTGAAAATCCCCTAGTCTCCTCACTCTGGCGCCTGTTTGGGTACATTGCGGGAGAATTTAGCATGGCCAATGCACCTAACCAGCATAACTTTATGAAATGTTGAGAGGAATAGATAGGGTGGATTCTCGGAGGCTATTTCCCAGGGCTGAAATGGTCGCTACGAGATGACACAGGTTTAAGGTGCTGGGGAGCAAGTACAGAGGAGATGTCAGGGGTAAATTTTTCACTCAGAGGGTGGTGAGTGAGTGGAATCGGCTGCCGTCGGTGGTGGTGGAGGCAAACTCGCTGGGGTCTTTTAAGAGACTTCTGGATGAGTACTTGCAATTTAATAGGATTGAGAGTTATAGATAGGCCTGTTAGGTATGGATATGATCAGTGCAACTTGTGGGCCGAAGGGCCTGTTTGTGCTGTAGTGTTCTACGTTCTATCTTTCGGACTCTGGAAGGAAACTGGAGCAGCCGTAGGAAACCCACGCAGACACGGGGAGAATGTGCCGACTCCGCACAGACAGTGACCCAGCTTGGGAATTGAATCTGGGTCCCTGGCACTGTCAGGCAGCGGGGCCAACCTCTGCGCCGGACATAACAATCCCAGTTTCTCCTTTCCCTCCACATAACTGAAAGCCCGGAGCCAGTTTGAGAACACTGCCCTGTGCCTTCCAACCCTCATCAATATTCGACTTCTGTACGGCAGCGAGCTCGTGTGTAGGCACACTTGTACATCTCTTAACATAAGAACATAAGAACATAAGAAATAGGAGCAGGAGTAGGCCAACTAGCCCTTCGAGCCTGCCCCGCCATTCAATAAGATCATGGCTGATCTGTCGTGGCTCAGTTCCACATTCCCGCCCTCTCCCCATAACCCTTAATCCCCTCTCTCATAAAAAACCCATCAACCCGCGTCTTAAAAATATTTAGCGAGGCAGCCTCTACCACTTCAACGGGCAGAGAATTCCAGAGATTCACCACCCTTTGAGTGAAGAAGTTCCTCCTCAACTCTGTTCTAAACCGCCTCCCCTTTATCTTGAGGCTATGCCCCCTAGTCCTACTGTCTTTTTTGAGCGGGAAGAGTCTCTCCACCTCTATCCTATCCATCCCATTCATCATCTTATACGTCTCAATGAGATCTCCCCTCATTCTTCTAAACTCTAACGAGTACAAGCCTAATCTATTCAGCCTCTCCTCATAGCTCAACCCCCTCAACTCCGCCATCAGCCTAGTAAACCTCCTCTGCACTCCCTCCAAGGCTAAAATATCCTTGCGTAAGTACGGCGCCCAAAACTGCACACAGTACTCCAGCTGCGGCCTCACCAGTGCCCTATACAGCTGCAGCAAGACCTCCCTACTTTTATATTCAATCCCCCTCGCTATGAAGGCCAGCATCCCATTCGCCTTCCTGACCACCTGCTGCACCTGCAAGCTGGGTTTTTGCGACTCATGCACAAGGACCCCGAGATCCCTCTGCACCGTTGCCTGCTGCAGTTTTTCTCCACATAAGTAATAATCCTTCCTACCATTATTCCTACCAAAGTGGACCACCTCGCACTTGCCAACATTAAATTCCATTTGCCAGTTCCTGGCCCATTCGCCCAGCCTATCTAGATCCTTCTGCAGACTCTGCACCCTCCGCACAATTTGCCTTTCCACCAATTTTGGTGTCATCAGCAAATTTCGACACCCTACACTCGGTTCCCTCCTCCAGATCATCTATATAAATGGTAAATAGCTGAGGCCCCAGCACCGACCCCTGGGGCACCCCACTAGTCACCAACCGCCAATCTGAATAGCACCCATTGACCCCCACTCTCTGCCTCCTATTTGACAACCAATCCTCTATCCACGCTAACACCCTACCCCCAACTCCATGTCCCCTGACCTTCTGCAATAACCTCTTGTGAGGCACCTTGTCAAACGCCTTCTGAAAATCCAGAAAGACCACATCCATCTTGTTGCAGATGTCACTAACTATTAGGCTACGCATGTAACAGACAATGGGTTTGCCCTGCGCTACAGACCTGATAGAGCAGTGTGTCCAACATACTGATGCTGAAAACTCTTCCTGCAGCGAAGGGAAGGCGGAACATGAACGCCAAGTTTGAGCCTTTCTCTCGCTCCTTCTGTTGGGTGACAAAGAGAAAAGAAATACAAATTGTTGGTGATGTGAGTATATACGGCAGCTCAAGCACCAGCCATTCATCAGTCAGAGAGCCCGGAACGGTGACAGTGAATCGTTTAAAAGTTACTGCGAGTGGTTGCTGTGCAGCAAAAGTGCTTCTTCCATAAACGGTTGCGACCCCGAGCAGGTCCACCCGTCGCGAAACCATGACCATGCTGCCATTCTTTTTGGCAAACTAATTAAACACATCAAACTGAGGGAGAAAGCAAGGAGAACGGTCCTTCAAAGAGGGGACTGCATAAAACAAAAATGAAGCAGAAATAAACTTTAAGTATTTAGCCAAAAGGTGGTTAAAGGGATCGATAAGGCGCGCCAGCCCCTGCGGTGCCCAACGAGCATGGAAGGCTTTGATGGTGCCCACAGACTCCACCATGCTCCCTCTCCAGGGATGCCCTGTCGCCAATGTAGCTGCAGTAGAGGGGCAGGCAGTCAGCTCAGAGGGGCCCCCCCCCTTGATTGCCCGCTGCCTGGACCTGTTGATGGCCAATTTGGAGACCCATCGAGTCTGTACTGACCACAATCCCACCCAGGGCCTATTCCCATAACCCTACATATTTACCCTGCTAATCCCCCTGACACGAGGGTCAATTTAGCACGGCCAACCAACCTAATCTGCACATCTTTGGACCCGAGTACCTGGAGGAAACCCATGAAGACACAGGGAGAATGTGCAAACTCAGGAGCAGGGTTCACAATACAGCCTCCCTCTGCCCTGCCTCTCTCTCCACACCAGGTGATGACCATGCTGCCTGTGACATTCAACCCATTGAAAGTAATGAATGGATAATTACAGGCAGTGCAGCCCCCCTCCTCCCCTACTCCCTCGACCAACTCCCCGCCCTCCGGTGCAGAATGGCAGCAATGGACCCATAAGGGAAAGTCTCACAAACTGGGCTCCAAGACCCAGGAGGGGGTCTTGAGGTCATCAAGTCAACCCCTTGAGAATTTGGTATATTCCTCTGCATTCATAGAATCATAGAATCCCTTCAGAGAAGAGGCCATTCGGCCCACTGAGTCTATACCAACTCTCTGACAAAGTATCTTACCTGGGCCCTCTTCCCAACCCTAACCCCACACTTTTCCCTGGCTAATCCCCTCCAATCTGTACATTAAGGGGCAATTCAGCATGGCCAATCCACCTAACCCGCACATTTTTGGACTGTGGGAGGGAACTGGAGCACCTGGAGGAAACCCATGCAGACACGGGGAGAACATGCAGACTCCACATAGACAGTGACCCAATCTGGGAATTGAACCTGGGTACCTGGTGCTGTGACACAGCAGTGCTAATCACTGTGCCACTCATTGTGCCTCTGTGCCACTCATTGTGCCTCTGTGCCACTCATTGTGCCACTGTGCCACTCATTTGCTTCCAGGTTGTGCCTGTGGCTGCATGCAAAGGAAATATTATGGCATGGTATTCTTTCGAGCAGCTGACACGCTTAAAAAAAACTTTCAAAATAGGGCAGCACAGTGATTGGCACTGCTGCCTTGCAGCGCCAGGGACACAGGTTCGATTCCACCCTCGGGTAACTGTCTGTGTGGGGTTTGCACATTCTCCCCATGTCTGCGTGGGTTTCCTCCAGGTGCTCTGGTTTCCTCCCACAGCCCAAAGATGTTAGGTTGATTGGCCGTGCTAAACTGAGTCTAGTGTCAGGTGGATTAGTGAATGAGGGTATCGGAAATAAGATCTGGGTGGGATTGTGGTCAGTACAGACTCGATGGGCTGAATGGCCTCATTCTGTGATGGTAGGGGTAGAGTAAATAAAAAGGTGGCGCAGGGAGTCCCGCAAGTTTGTCAGTATTTTCAGAAGGTGCGCAGTAATAGGTTATTTTAGCAACCCTCTCAATGAATAAAAACTATGGTTTCAGAGGAGATTGCTAAATCAATGAAAGGATTCCATTGAAAGCAAACAGAACTGGTTCCCAAGGACATTCCTCACTGTGCTCCAGATGAATCATGCCTGTTCATCACAATTACATCTCCCTCCAATGTTACGCTTGAGGGTAGATGCAGCTTTGGTAACTATGGAGGCAGCTTTGTGACTCCTACCCAAGGGCAGCAGTGAATGACATCGAGCGCAGAGGAAGCAGAGGGGGAAGCTGCTGAGGACCTTGAACTTCATGACGCACTCTGCTAAAATAGATCTTAGCAAGGGAGAATTGATTCATCTTACTGTCAAAGGGAGGTGCGTGACGACACAGCACACTGCAATGTTAGTGGGAAGACCAAACGTTAGAGAGTCAGAGAGGTTTACAGTATGGAAACAGGCCCTTCAGCCCAACTTGTCCATGCTGCCCCTTTTTTAACCCCTAATCTAGTCCCAGTTGCCGTCATTTGGTCCATATCCCTCTATACCTATATTACCCATGTCACTGTCTAAATGCTTTTTAAAAGACAAACTTGTACCCGCCTCTACTACTACCTCTGGCAGCTCATTCCAGATACTCACCACCCTCTGTGTGAAACAATTGCCCCTCCGGACCCTTTTGTATCTCTCCCCTCTCACCTTAAACCTATACCCTCTAGTTTTAGACTGCCCTATCTTTGGGAAAAGATATTGACTATCTAGCTGATCTATGTCCCTCATTATTTTATAGACCTCTGTAAGATGACCCCTCAGCCTTCTAAACTCCAGAGAAAGAAGTCCCAGTCTATATAACCTCCCCTTATAACTCAAACTCTCAAGCCCTGGTAGTATCCTAGTAAATATTTTCTGCATTCTTTCTAGTTTAATAACATCCTTTCTGTAATAGGGTGACCAGAACTGCACACAATATTCCAAGTGTGACCTTACCAATAAAAGAAAGTTACTTGTTCTCACATTTCACCCCGCCAGTCTCCGCATGCAAAGCATAATCCTCCGCCATTTTCGCCAACTCCAGCGTGAAGCCACCATTAAACACATCTTCCCTTCACTCCCTCTGTCAGTATTCCGCGGAGACCATTCCCTCCAGGATAACCTTGTCCATTCCTCCACTATACCCAACACCTCTCCCGTCACTCATGGCACCTTCCCTTGCAATCGCAGAAGGTGTAACCTCTGTCCCTTTACCTCTTCTATGCTTACCACCCAAAGACCTTTGACAGAGGGTCATCTGGACTCAAAACGTCAGCTCTTTTCTCTCCTTACAGATGCTGCCAGACCTGCTGAGATTTTCCAGCATTTTCTCCTTTGGTGACCTTACTAATGTCTCATACAACTTCAACAAGATATCCCAACTCCTGTATTCAATGTTCTGACTAATGAAACCAAGCATGCCGAATGCCTTCTTCACCAACCTGTCCACCTGTGACTCTACTTTCAAGGAGCTATGAACCTGTACCCCTAGATCCATAACTCTCCCCAACGCCCTACCATTAACTGAGTAAGTCTTGCCCTGGTTCGATCGACCAAGATGCATCACCTCACATTTATCTAAACTAAACTCCATCTGCCATTCGTCAGCCCACTGGCCCAATTGGATCAAACGTGGAGGTACCTTTTCCAATTTGGAAAGTGCGAGTGAGTAGCAGTCCTTGGCTCGAAACTGCATGAATCTCATATTTGATGGGTGAGTCAATTCCGTGATGATGCTGAGACTGGGAAACAACCTAAAACAGTGAAGACAACACATGATGTCCAAATGCGACTGACCACTGGAAGAAGAATGTAATCATTCATTATTTTCCAACAGCTTGACTGTTTAAGAACCCAAAAAAAGCTTGCGATCCAGGCAACTTTGTTTGGCCATGGCCACAAGTATTACTGGTGATTATAAACAATCAAAATCTCCAAGGCAATTGCACTTTTTAATGGATAGAATGAGGTGGAGATGCTGGTGTTGGACTGGGGTGGGCACAGTAAGTAGTCTCACAACACCAGTTAAAGTCGAACAGGGTTATTTGGAATCACAAGCTTTTAATGCACTGTTCCTTCATCAGGACTCACCTGATGAAGGGGCAGTGCTCCAAAAGCTTGTGATTCCAAATAAACCTTTTGGGTTTTAACCTGGTGTTGTGAGACTTTGGAGTATGGATAGAATGGCATTGGGTCCATTTATGTACACAGAAATATTGGCAAATTGATAAAATGAAGTGAAGTGGGGGCAAGGCACGTGGGACGTGGACAGAGTGGATAGGGAGCAGCTGTTCCCCTTTCGCTGTAGGGTCAGTCACGAGGGGACATAGGTTCAAGATGAGGGGCAGGAGGTTTAGGGAGATGGGAATATTTTTACCCAGAGGGTGGTGACGGTCTGGAATGCGCTGCTTGGGAGGATGGTGGAGGTGGGATGCCTCGCATCCTGTAACAAGTACCTGGCATGTCATAACATTCAGGGCCATGTGTCAAATGTTGGTAAATGGGATTAGGTGGGAGTTCAGGTGTTCCCCGCATGCCAGTTCAGACTCAATGGGGTGAAGGGCCTCTTCTGCACTGCAGGATTCTATGATGCAATGATTTTGCTCCACTGCAGGTAATTATCTCACTAAGAAGCCAAATTTCGAGTGAAGGAATGTGGTGAACAAAACTTACTGCTTTGTGGAAAGATAATGTGCTTTATCTGAAGTCTCATTGGTGTAATTTAGCATGGCCAATCAACCTAATCTTTGGGGATAAGGCAGGAAAGTGGAGTTGAGGATTATCATTTCAGATCAGTCACAATCTCTTTGATTAGTGGGGCAGACTCGATGGCCTACTTCTGCTCCGATGCCTTACAGTCTGTTGTGGCAGAGAATTGTACTGGACATCTTATTGTTATTTTCACAGTTGCAACTCTCTTACCCCAGAATGCAATCACACTTTCGTGAAAGCTCAACTATAGAAACATGAGGAAAAAGGAAGCCATTCATTCAACACGGTCAAATCCGTCCCAGCGCGCGAACAGATCATGGTGGATTCGCAACTCAAAATGGAATTGAGGTGCAAATCCTCCACGATGTCGGGATGGCACGGTAGCACAGTGGTTAGCACTGCTGCCTCACAGCTCCAGGGACCTGGGTTCAATTCCTGGCTCGGGTCACTGTCTGTGCAGAGTTTGCACGTTCTCCCTGTGTCTGCGTGGGTTTCCTCCGGGCGCTCCGGTTTCCTCCCACAATCCAAATGTGCGGGTTAGGTTGATTGGCCGTGCTAAAATTGCCCCTCAGTGGTCCGGGATGCTTAGATTAGAGGGATAGCAGCGTAAAAATGCAGGGTGACGTGGATAGGGCTGTTGTTGGTGCAGACTCGATGGGCTGAATGGCCTCCTTCTACACTGTAGGATTTCTATGATTTTTATGTTGCCGAATGCTTTTTTTAAATTGATGTCACAAGTAGGCTTACATTCACACTGCAATGAAGTTATTGTGAAAATCCCCTAGTCACCACATATGGCACTGGGAACACTGATGGAGAATTTAGCATGACCAATGCTCCTAACCAGCACATTTTTCAGGCTGTGGGAGGAACCTGGAACACCTGGAAACCCAAGCAGATATGGGGAGAAAGTGCAGACTCCGCACAAACAATGACTCAAGCCGGGAATCGAACCTGGGTCCCTGGCGCTGTGCAGCAGCAGTGCTAACCACTGTGCCACCGTGCTGCCCACGGAATGTTTACTTATCTTTATGACCCCCGCCATCCCTCTACCCCGTCATTATCCTTTGACCCAATGAAAATAATTAACGTGATGAGATGTGAATAACTGGCACTGAAAAATAAATCACTAACGACAGAGCAGACACTGGATATCCATTACCATGGAGACCACTGCTGCTTGCACCATTACATAATGAATACATTGCTGTCCTATAAGCAATATAGAGTTTAATATTTCTTGCTTCTTTCGCAGACAATAACATTAATTTTTGCATTTGGCAATCAAATGATCTGCTTATCTGGAACTTACTGTCCAGAACCAATGGCACTGTGATTCAAGAATGGAACAGAAAGTTCCAGAAATTTCCAAACCAGTCCAGCAACATCAGCATCAGGCTGGGACGCCAACCTGTGTCATCGGCCAGGATTTTCCAGTCTCGTTTGTCCTGCTGCTGCTGCCAGCGAGAATGGAAAATCTGGCGCTCAGTCAGAACTCTGTTCTATACAGCGGGACTGGAGAATCCCAGCTGCGGGCGTGGGCGGAGAATTCCGGCCATTATTTTCTTTCTACCTACATCTTGCTACGTCTTTCCATCTTTGTATGATTTTATTTCAGAATGCTAGCATCTTGCAACTTTTGTCTATTATTTCCCCTGCATGAAGTGAGGGCCATTCACACTGGCTATCAGGAAAGTATCTCACAGAGGCACAGTGGTTAGCACTGCCGCCTCAGAGCGCCAGGGAACTGGGTTCAATACCGGCCTTGGGTCATTGACAGACATTCTTCTTGTGTCTATGCAGGTTTCCTCCGGGTGCTCCGTTTTCTCCCACAGCCCAAAGATGTGTGGATTAGTTGGAATGGCCATGCTAAATTGCCCCGTGGTGTCAGGGGGACTAGCAGAGTAAATACTTGGAGCTACGGGGGGTAGGGTCTGGGTGGGATTGTGGCCTGTGCAAACTTGATGGGCTGAATGGCCTCCTTCTGCATTGTCCAGATTCTATGAAATCAAATCAAATCAACTGACTATGATTCCTCCTTAGTATCTCAAGGTGTGTGGGTTAGGTGGATTAACCAGGGTAAATGTGTGGGATTATAGGAATAGGGCAGAGGGAGGGTCTGTGTAAAATGCTCTGTCACAGCGTCAGTGCAGACTCAATGGGCTGAATGGCCCCCTTCTGCACTGTAGGGATTCTATGATATGGAAAGTTAAGGGTTTTCACTGGGCTGACATCCAAAGACAATTGGCAGTTATTCTTTGTATTTTCTTCCTGATATTTTGCCCTTTTACAAAACACTGCCTGGCAATGGGGATAAGACGATCACTGATCCACGCCCCATTCCACTAATGTCATCCAAGAGTTAATCACATTCTTCCAATGTGAACCTGGACACTTGACTTCACTGCTGAGCCAGATCTTGTCCGTATCAAATGAACATTTTGCTGTATGGTTCACTGGATGAGAATAAGGCAGCATAAACCCCTGTTTCAGTTCTCTGTGTGTCAGCCAGCTCTCAGTTGGTAGCCCTCTTGTCTCTGAGTCACAGGGCTGGTGAATCAAGTCCCGACAATGAGGGAGGTAGAGTGGTAACATTACTGGAATAGTGATCCAGAGGCTCAGGTAAATGATTTGGGGACATGGAATGAGAAAATCGTAGAGATTTACAGCATGGAAACAAGCCCCTCGGCCCAACTTGTCCATGTTGCCCATTTTTTTTTAACCACTAAGCTGGCCCCAGTTGTCCATGTTTGGCCCATATCCCTCTATACCTATATTACCCATGTAACTGTCTCAATGTTTTTCAAAAGACAAAATTGTACCCGCTTCCACTACTACTTCTGGCAGCTTGTTCCAGACACAACATCTTCTGTGTGAAAGTTTGCCCTTCTGCACACTTTTGTGTCTCTCCCCTCTCACCTTAAACCTATGCCCTCTAGTTGTAAACTCCCCTACCTTTGGGAAAAGATGTCGACTATCTAGCTGATCTGTGCCCCTCATTATTTTGTAGTCCTCTATAAGATCACCCCTAAGCCTCCTATGATCCAGGAGAAAAAGTTTCAGTCTATCCAGCTTCTCCTTATCACTCAAACCATCAAGTCCCGGTGGCATCCTAGTTAGTCTTTTCTGCACCCTTTGTAGTTTAATAATATCAATGGGTTAAACTCCCACCATAGAAGCTGGTAGAATTTAAATTCAAGTAATAAAATCTGGAATATGAAGTTAGCCTCAGTAATGGTGATCATGAAACTATTTGGTTCGCTAATCTCCTTTAGGGAAGGAAATCTGCCATCCTTACCTGGTCTGGCCTACATGTGACTCCAGAGTCACAGCAATGTGGTTGACTCTTAAAATGCTCTCTGAATTGGCCCAGCAAGGCACTGTGTTCCAGGGTAATTAGGGATGGGCAGCAAATTGCCTCGCCCTGCCAGTGAGGTACATAGTCCGTGAAAGAATAAAAGACACTCATGAAACTTAAACACAAAATGCTAGACTGGCACTTCAAGGCATTCCTCAGGGAATGCTGCGCTGTCAGAGAGGTACTGGAAAACTGAGGCCCTATCTCAAATGGATGTGAACAATCCAATGGCATTAATTTGAAGGAGTTTTCTCTGGGACCCTGGCCAATATTGGGTGGCATGGTGGCACTGTGGTTAGCACTGCAGCCTCACAGCTCGAGGTTCAATTCCCAGCTTGGGTCACTCTCTATGCGGAGTCTGTATGTTCTCCCCGTGCCTGCGTGGGTTTTCTCTGGATGCTCAGGTTTCCTCCCATAGTCCGAAAGACATGCTGGTTAGGTGCATTGGCCATGCTAAATTCTCCCTCAGTGTCCCCAAACAGACGCCAGAGTGTGGCGCCTCGGGGATTTTCACAGTAACTTCATTGCAGTGTTAATGTAAGCCTACTTGTGGCAAATAAATAAACTTTAACTTCTTTTATTCACTCCTCAATCAACGTTGCTAAAAACTGGTAACCATACCACAATCACATTGCCAATTGTGGAATCTTGCAATTTACTCTCAATCATCACTATTTGCTATCAATTTTCCAGTTCCATTGCTATTATGTTACTACGGTAAATTTTGTGCATTCTGATGGCCCTCTAATACAAATCCTCACTTTACAAAGTTACCCGGAACCACACCTGTACACCGAACTATTTTATACTTTAATTATCTTTTAGTGCACTGTTGCAGATTAGGAGTAAAGAGAATAATTTTTTTTCATTTCCTGAATCCTTGCATAGTAGTTCTTGCTATAAGTATTATGGTCTATTCCATCAGTAAATGGATCTCCCCATAAGCCACGGAGGCAATGGCCTAGTGTATCTTCACTAGACAATTCATCCAGAAATATTCTGGGGATCCAGGTTCGAATCCCACCATGGCAGATGTTGGAATTTGAATTCAATAAAAATTAAGAAACTACTCACGACCATGATTGTTGATTGTCAGAGAAACCCATCTGGTTCATTAATGCCCTTAAGGGAAGGAAATCTGCTATCCTTATTTGGTCTGGCCTGCATGTAACTCTAGACTCTCAACTGCCCTCTAGGGGCAACTAGGGATGGGCAATAAATGCTGGCCAGCCAGCGACACCCAGGTCCCACAAATGAATGAAAAAAAAAACTCCATCATTTTGAATAACTGGCAACACTCATTCCCTGCACATGCTGGATAATAAGGATTTCACTGTACATTACACCAGTGACTACACTTTCAGAAGTACTTCCTTAGCTGCAGTGATAACCCCCAGGACTTACATGGGGAATCCCTAATTGACTTCCCTGTGGGACTCAGAATGCGAGTTCCACCTGGTAAGATAATTAATCAGAAATCTTACTCTATAAATCCTACCAGGAGATCATTCAGGGATTCCCCTGCCCTGGAGGCTATCACAGCTGTGATGTACTTCTGAGACATCCAGAGATGATAGAAGCTGCTATTTAAATGTAGATCCATGTTTATACACAATGAGAGAGCAGTTGATTTAATTGAGAGTTGGCCAGCAACTCATCTGCAGTTATGTGACGTGGGCAGAAATATTCTTACCTGAACATTGTTTGGACGTTAACAATGGTCTTTGCATCAGCCATGTAATCTTCCTCGGCACTCATTGTACTCTCTTTGTCCACAACTACCAGGTTGTCAGCATAAATAATCCCACACTGCAGGAGATTATCCAGACTGAGGGATATGCCCAAGGAAACAAAGAGATAGACATCAAGAGTCAAAATGTGCTAACGTACAGTGCAAAAAAACACACTTCTTCCAGAGTAACCAACAGCGGGTGACAGGGTGGCACACTGGTTAGCACTGTTGCCTCACAGCGCCAGGGACCCGGGTTCAATTCCCGGCTTGGGTCACTGTCTGTGTGGGGTTTGCATATTCTCCCCGTATCTGCATGGGTTTCCTCCAGGTGCTCCGGTCTCCTCCCACAGTCCAAAGATGTGCATTGGCCATGTTAAATTGTCCCTGAGTGTATCAAAAAGTGTAGTTTAGGGGTATTAGCCATGGTAAATGTGTGGGGTTACTGGGATGGGACAGGGGGAAAGGGCCTGGGTAAAATACTCTGTCAGAGGGTCAGTGCAGACCTGATGGGCCAAATGGCCTCCTTCTGCATGGTGGGGACTCTGGTTCACTAATATGGTGGTAATCAACATACTGAGTTATGGATTCTCAATCTAGGGGCAGCACGGTGACACAGCGCTCAGTGCTAAGGACTTGGGTTCAATTCCTGACTTTGGTCACTGTCTGTGTGGAGTCTGCACATTCTCCCTGTGTCTGCCTGGGCTTCCTTCGGGTGCTCCGGTTTTCTCCCACAGTCTGAAAGACAGGCTAGTTGGGTGAATTGTCCATGCTAAATTCTCCCTCTGTGTAGCCGAACAGGCACTGGAGTGTGACGACTTGGGGATCTTTACAGTAACTTTATTGCAGTGCTAATATAAGCCTACTCGCGACTCTAATAAATAAACTTTTAAACTGTAAACTTTTAAAATGAAACCTGCATCTAACTACAACATGGCAAAGCACACTGGGGACTCTGCTGCTTTCACGTCTGGAGGATGGAACCAAATAAATACCAGCTTCATCACACAACCTTTTGATTGAGACAATGCTTTGATACTTACTTGTCAATGCACCCCACCATGAAATAAACCATTGGGAAGCAGCAGATTGCTTCAAGGAAGTGGTTGTCTGGCCTGTAAAACACATCACAATTTATATAAAGCTGTTGCATCAAAGCATTCTATTCATTAATTTAGAACACTTTTGGGGATCTGTGCAATTGTGATCATGAGCCGCGATCAACACATTTAATTCTCAAAACCAAGGCGGAGACAGTGGAGGATGAGGTTCAACAGGAAAATCACTGGCAGCAGGAAATGGAAACATGGAAACTAGAAGCAGGAATAGGCCATTCGGCCCTTCAAGTCTGCTCCTTCATTCATTTTGATCATGGCTGATAATCAAATTCAATATCCTGATCACCTTCCAATCCCCACCATATCGCTTGATCTCCTTCACCCCAAGCGCAATATCTAATTTCTTGAAATCACAACATTTTGATTTCAACTACTTTCTGTGGAAGTGAATTCAACAGATTCACCATCCTCTGAGTGAAGAAATCTCTCCTCACCTCAGTTCTAAAAGGTTTGCCCCCATATTCTCAAACTATGACCCCTAGTTCTGGACTACCCCCATACATAGGGAAACATTCTTTCTAAATCTACCCTGTCTAACCCTGTTGGAATTTTATGAGATCCCCTCTCACTCTTCTAAACTCCAGTGAACATAATCCTAACCGGCTTAGTCTCTCCTCATACAACAGACCTGCCATCCCAGGAATCAGCCTGGTAAACTTTCACTGTGCTCCCTCTATAGCAAGGACATCCTTCCTCAGATAAAGACACCTAAACTGCCCACAATACTCCAGATGTGGCCTCACCAATGTTTTTTCAGCATGAACCTTAAGGAAATGGGATTTGATCTGCCAGACTCTCCCCCACTGGCCTCTTGCTGGCCTTAAAAATTGAGGGTGGGTGAAAGTTGCCCCCGAACTGGCCATTCCTCGGCCACTCCAGGGATTGAACCAGGGAGAGAGCGGGATGCTCTGGACCTCGTCTGCACTCCCTCCCTGAAAATAAATCAATGGAAGTGCACTCACAGGTTACCCAGCAGCCGTACTGATGTGAAGTGCATGCACCTTTGAGGGAGCATTTCTTAAAGTTCTATCAATCATTGCGATCTCGAAACAGGATGTAATGCCCTTGCCCCATGATGCCCAGTCAGTCTGCAAGCATCAGCAATAGAGGTCAGATGGACCTTACTTAGTGTCCCAGTAAATCTAAGGGTGGGATTTTCCAGCTCACCCAGAAAATCCCGCTCGAGGTCAATGGATGTCCGCCCCTCGCCCGTTCCAATTGCTGCGGTGGGTAAACGGGAAAATTTGCCCCTATTTGCACACAGCCTTATCTTCAAATAAAGAGCCTCCTTTATTCTTTTCATCAGTCCTTGTGTACAGTTCTGTCGAAGGGTTGACATTCTCAAGTACACGCGCGCAACTGGGAATAGATGAATGAAAGTGCACTCACGGGTTATCGAGCAACAACACAATGGGGTTGAGTTCTTTCCTGGACCTGTAGTACGCCCGCAGTGGGACTATGAAATTGTACAGCCCATTGCCCGCTGTCTCCACAGACACAATGATCAGCTTATTCTTGAAGCCATAGGCCTTTGCATCTTCAAAGCTGTTGTGTCTACAACCCTTAACGGAACAATGAAGCAAGTGAGGCAGGTTCCAAGCACAACTTATCATCGGACTTTTAATAGGTCTGCGTGGCTAATATCACACAACAGAAGCAAATGAAATGGGAAATAAGATGGGAAGTATGTTGTGGATGAAATGTTAAACTAAGGCGCCTCTACCCTCCAGACGGGGAGGCGATGGCCTCGTGGTACTATCACTAGATTATTAATCTGGAAATTTAGCTAATGTTCTGGGGTCGTGGGTTCGATTCCCACCACAGCAGCTGGTGGAATTTGAATTCAATAAAAAAAATCTGGAATTAAGAATCTACTGATGACCATGAAACCATTGTCAGAAAAACCCATCTGGTTCACTAATGTCCTTCAGAGAAGGAAATCTGCCATCCTTGCCTGGTCTGGCCTACATGTGACTCCAGAACCACAGCAATGTGGTTGACTCTCAACTGCCCTCCAATAGCAGACTAGGGATGGACAATAAGTGCTGGCCAGCCAGCGATGCCCATGTCCCACAAATGAATAAGAAAAGATACAAAATAAATCTCACAGCACCATTTTCAAGCCCAGTTTCACCGCTGGTTTTAAAGCACTTTGGGATAATCTGAAAGGTACTAACTAAACACAAAGGGTGGGATTTTCTGCTTGCCTGAGATCAATGGATTTTTGCCTGAATTGTACCCCACCCACTATAATTCCCGTAGAGGGCTGGATGGGAAAAGTCCGCCCAAGAGTCTTCTGGATGAGTACATGGGACTTAATAGGATTGGGGGTTATAGGTAAGCCTAGTAGGTAGAGATAAGATTGGCGCAACTTGTGGACCGAAGAGCCTGTTTGTGCTGTAGTTTTTCTATGATTTGAAGTTCTCTTTTGAAATGAGGAAGATGTATTTTGCGAAGTTTGCATTCAAAGCGTGCGTGCTTTTTTGTTGCAGTGTCTATCCAAGCAGCAGTCTGTAACTTGCAGTGACACCTCCTCCGCAACATTGTCACAATCAGGACAGTCAGTTTCACCATCTGCGATATCAATGATTGTCACACAATTCCTCACTAAAAATTACTCATTTGCGCATGTTGGATGTTCTTGATTTCAGAGAACGTTTCTTTGTGACACCTCTGATTCTTTTGAATGGTTTCCAAAAGAAATTAATAACAAATGTACACGGGACACCACTTTGGTTGAAAAACTATCCACTCACTCGCATTATTAATCACAAGTAGACTGACATTAACACTGCAATGAAGTTACCATGAAAATCTCCAGTGCCTGTCCGGGTACACTGAGGGAGAATTTAGCACAGCCAATGCACCCTAATGGGCTGTGGGAGGAAACAGGAACAACCGGAGTAAACCCACGCAGACACGGGGAAGACATGCAGACTCCATACAAAAGTGACCCAAGTTGGGAATTGAAGCTTGTCTTTGGGAGACAACTGGAACACCTGGAGGAAACCCATGCAGACACAGGGAGAACGTGCAAACTCCGCACAGACAGCGACCCAAGCTGGGAATCAAACCTGGGTCCCTCAAAAAAACTTGCTTCTTACAGAGGGAAAAGGCAAATAGCAAGAAAGAAAGACCCAAATTCTGGGCACTCCCAACATCTTGTACCTTTCATTTTTTAATTTGTTCATGGGATGTGAGCTTCACTGGCTACGCAAGTGTTTATTTATCCCTCCCTCATAGCCTATGGAGGTCTTGTGGCACAGTGCGAAACATCCTGTCTCTGAGCCAGAAGCTTTGGGTTCGAGTCCTACCCCAGGACTTGGCGGCCAAAGAAGGTGTGTTCATAACGTGGCCACACAGGTTGAGTGACCACGTGCAAAATCCTTCCAAATGCGCCAATGGCTGGCGGTAAGAGCAGAGAGATCCCTGGTCAGCTATGCTTGATGGGGAGTGGCACCCCTCAAGCTATGGAAACAAATATAAATTTAACTTAGTGCACTTAGTGCTTGTGATTAGAACATTTACTTGATTAGCTGTAAAGACTCGCATTCTAATCAGTATTCTGTAAACTGTGTGTGCCTTTATATGCTCTGTTTGTGATCAGAACTCCCCACTCAACTGATGAAGGGGCAAACCCTGAAAGCTAGTGGCTTTTGCTACCAAATAAACCTGTTGGACTTTAACTTGGTGTTGTGAGACTTCTTACTGTGTTTACCCCAGTCCAACGCCGGCACCTCCATATCGTGTTTGGGTTTGGCAGAGAGGTGAACAGACAGAAAGGCATACAACTTTCATATAACAAAGACACAGAATTACTAACTCGTTCTGAATAAGAGGCTGTTACGCCTGGATCGAGAAATAGGAATCATCCTAAAAAGTTACGAATCATCATTATTGGGTGGCATGGTGGCATAGTGGTTGGCTCTGCTGCCTCACAGCACCAGGACCTGGGTTCAATTCCCAACTTGGGTCGCTTTTGTATGGAGTCTGCATGTCTTCCCCGTGTCTGCGTGGGTTTACTCCGGTTGTTCCTGTTTCCTCCCACAGTCCATAAATGTGCATGTTAGGTGCATTAGCCGTGCTAAATTTTCCCTCAGTGTACCCGAAGAGACGCCGGAATGTAGCAACTAGGGATTTTCACAGTAACTTCATTGCAATGTTAATGTAAACCTACTTGTGACACTAATAAAATAAACTTTATAAACTTTAATCCTGGAGGGTGTGTCACTGATGATATCTCCAGAGTGCAAATGCTGTCGTGCTACTCTCCAATTGAGCTGCTGTAGTTTGTGGCTGGGATTCTCCAACTTCGCCGTGGCTGGGATTTTCCAGTCCCGCTGCAGTGAATGGAGCTTTGGCTGAGCGCCAAACTCTCCTTACTTGCTGGTAGCGATGGCGTGCGACCCCGGAGAATTCCAGCCTATGTCTTTTTGTGGCTTGCCTGCACAGAATCATCTTTGTCATTTGGGCACTTATTGAGGCAGCGAGTCCCTTACCTTGTCTAACCTCAGACAGCAGAAGGGAGCCTTCACGGGTAAAAGGTGGCAGAGTGTTGGAGAACTTCCGATGTAGGGAGAATTGGGAGGGTATCCTTTCATATACCTGGACACAAACAGTAAAACAGTCAGTCCACACAACCCGAATTAATCAGAAACTTTCCTTGATATTTTCCTCTATTATTTTTCACAGAATTGGAAAACTTGGCGGGGGGATAAAATGGACGGTAATTATTGGGCGGCACGGTTGCACAGTGGTTAGCATTGCTGCCTCACAGCGCCAGAGACCTGGGTTCAATTCTGGCCTCTGTGCGGAGTTTGCACATTCTTCCCGTGTCTGCGTGGGTTTCCTCTAAGTGCTCCAGTTTCCTCCCATAGTCCAAAGATGTGCAGGTTAAGTAGATTGGCTATGCTAAATTACACCTTAGTGTCAGAGGGATTAGTGGGGTTACAGAAATAGGGCCTGAGTGAGATTTTTATTGGTGCAGTCTCAATGGGCCTAATGGCCTCTTTCTGCACTGGAGGGATTCTATGATTCTATCCAGTTGACAACTTGCTATTCACTGTTGCAATCCAAGCCGGTATTACTATTGGACAAGACGATCCCAGAATGGAACCGTAGCTCAGAAGACTGTAAAGTTTTACTTTCTAAAAAAACAATGGAGAACAGTGTCACAGAATTGCGAATTAGTATTTTAACAACAAGAAAATTATTATTTATTAAACATGAAATGTTTGATTTTAATATGATACTCCTTCATTCCCCCTTATCTTCACAAATGTTCATTGATTTAAAGGATAGCACCCCACTCTGAATCCAGATGGCAAATGCCATTGAATTGATTTTTCATGGATTTCTTCTTGGAATCCCCTCAGATGATTGTCACGTGAGTATTTCCAAATCCCACTCTCAAAAATATGACGTTTTAAAATCTTCTTTCAAACAATGCTTTCCATCAGCTCTTTTCATCAAGAATCCAACTATTCTTTCAAACAAAACTTCCTCTCCACTGTTTTAACAAGGATCTGCCTCCAGGTTTTCCAGCTTTCCTTTAAAAATTCCTTTTCCTTAAAATGTTTTTTCACAAACCCCAGGATCCAGCTACTGTTTGCTGCATGATTATTTCAAGCAACCTTTCACTGGCTGTGGTAAGATATCACAAACCTTAGAAACATTTCAGATATCTTTCTGGTTTCTCACTCGGTAACTTTGTCTGTCTTCACAGAACACTACTATGTTCTAGTTCTATTTCCTCTTTTCCTTTTAACTTTCTGGCTTCTTGAAATCTTTTCTTCATTTCTCTAGTTTCCTTAACCATTACTCGACTGAATGGTTTTTCTTCTAGCAAAGCTGAGAGCTGCACACCCTCCTTGTCATCTTCTCTCATCTTCCTGTTACCACCTGCTATGAATTCAGCTAAACACAATCACAAGATGTTTTCCTATCCTAAAGAGGCCTCTGGTTTCTAAGCAATATCTCTTTCCTTCTTCAAACGTGTTTCCTTAACCAACTGTTCTTTAGATTTCTGTCACTGGCTTTCTTAACCATTACGCGACTGAATGGCTTTTCTTCTAGCAAAGCTGAGAGCTGCACACCCTCCTTATCACCTTCTCTCACCTTTCTGTTACCACCTGCTATGAATTCAGCTAAACACAATGGCAAGATGTTTTTCTACCCTAAAGAGGCCTCTGGTTGCTAAGCAACATCTCTTTCCTTCTTCAAATGTGTTTACTTTACATGTCATTAACCCTTTCAACACATTTTGAATTGACCAAAACCCTCACACGTGCAAACACCTTTGCCTGACATAAATTGGAGTTTTACTCTTCTTACACAGAAACACTAAATGAAACCCAGTTAACTCTATACCTTATTTCTAATATTTAACAATACAAACATAGCTCATCTAAAGCCCCCCTCTGCTTTCCTGACATCATTTAGAAGGAAAGTTGGGCTCTGTGTATGATTGGTGGACAATCCACTATGGCCTAGTTTATGATTTCAGCAAAGGAGAATCATAAAATCATACAGTGCAGAAGGAAGCCATTTGGCCCATTGGGTTTGCAACGACCACAATCCCACCCAGGCCCTATCCCCATTACCCTATGTATTTGCCTAGCTAGTCCCCCTGATGCTAAGGGGCAATTTAGCATGGCCGATCAACCTGAGTTGCACATCTTTTGGACTGTGGAGGAAGCCGGAGCGCCCGGAGGAAACCCACGCAGACACAGGGAGAATGTGCAGACTCCGCACAGACAGTGATCCAAGTCCAGAATTGAACCCGGGTCCCTGGCGCAGTGAGGCAGCAGTGCTAACCACTGTACTGCCCTCTTTTTGCAAATGGCATAATTAGAATTTTATTAAAAATGACAGGCAAAGGATATAGGAAGGTTGAATCACTGTGCATGTTTGTAACTTGAAGATTGAAATAACTTCACTCTGTTTTGATCAGACTGACCTTTGCATCTGAAATGGCAACAGTCACAACCCTGTTAATGGCAATGTTCTTGAAACTTGCTGACTCCATACAAAATAGGCTCAGTAGTCTGAGTCAAATTCAGATCGGAGTCCAGAGATCTGAATGTAAAACTAAGTTGATACTTCACTCTGGAGCAAGTGTCACGATGCTGTCTATCTCATGATGCATTAAAGTAAGTATTGAGCATTTGCGCATTCAACAAAGAGGGACAGTTAGACTCGCACAGCCAAATTAACTCAGAAATAACTCCTCAGAGGCCGGAGTCCCTTCACCAGCCTCCCATCCATTGACTCTGTCTACACATCCCGCTGCCTCGGAAAAGTAGCCAGCATAATTAAGGACCCCGCACACCCCCGACATTCTCTCTTTCACGTTCAGGAAAGAGATACAAAAGTCTGAGGAAACATACCAACCGACTCAAGAACAGCTTCTTCCCCGCTGCCATTGAATGGCCCTACTTTGCATTAAGTTGATCTCCACCCTAGCTATGATTGTAACATTACATTCTGCATTCTTTCCTTTCCTTCTCTATGAACGGTATACTTTGCCTGTATAGTGCGCAAGAAACAATACTTTTCACTGTGACAATAATAAATCAAATCAAATCAAAAGATTCCCTTTATTCACAAACCCAATTCCACTCCTAGGGCGGAATTTTGCTGGCACATCCGTATGATCCCACTCGAGGCCAACAGAGCCTCGCCCGCCCCCAGAATTGGGGTAGACACGCCGGTTAAATTCCAGCTTTAGAGTGCTTCAGGTATATAGTCAGAATCCAGAGTTTCAGTAGACCTGACACTTATAGACAGATGAGGCCCTCTAATCAGGCAGGCAATTATGACCTCAATCAGGGAGCTCGTACCCCAGGAGACCAATCTCATGGGCCTCGTTGAAGTCATTACAAAGCACAGTTGAGGTATAGCCATTGTTGTAATGTGGGAAATGCGGCAACCAATTTGCACAGAGCAAGCTCCCACAAACAGCTACTTAACAATACCAGATGATGGATTTTGTTGCTGATATTGGGTTGAAGGGTCAATAATGCCCAGGACACCGGGGAGATCTCCCCTATTCTTCAGAATAGCGTCATGCAATCTTTTACATCCACTTGAGAGGACTGAAGGGTCATGTCTCAATTGAAAGATATATAGTGGTTAGCACTGCTGCCTCACAGCATCAGGGAGCCAGGTTCAATTCTGGCCTCGGGTCACTGTCGATGTGGAGTTTCCACCTTCTCCCTGTGTCTGTCTGGGTTTCCTCCCTCAGTCCAAAGATGTGCGGGTTAGATGGATTGGTCATGCTAAATTACCCCTTAGTGCCCAAAGATGTGCAGATTGGGTGGATTGACGATGCTAAATTGCTCCATAGTGTCCAAAGATATGCAAGTTCGGTGGATTGGCCATGCTAGATTGCCCCTTCATGTCTCTTGATGTGTGGGTTGGGAGATTATTGGGGTAAAATGTGGGATTACAAGGATTTTGGCCTCAGGCCCTGGGGTGGTATTTGAACCCTGAACCTTGTGACTCAGAGGCAAGCGTGCTATCAAATGAGCCATGATTGTGTCATAGCAAAGTGCAGTTTTCGAAGGTTAGCAATGGATTTCACCTCGGTAGCCTGGCCAATACTGATCCCTCAACAAGCATCCCAAGAGATAACTTACTTGGCCATTGTCACATTGTGGGACTATGCACAGATTGGCTGCCACATTTCCCACAATACAACAGTGACTTGACTCCACAAAGTGCTTTATTGGCTGCAAAATGCTTTGGGACATCTTGAGGTCGCAAAAGACACTATATAAAACTAAAGGTGAGATCTTCTAGTCCCACCATAGGCAACCTTTCTCCCGAGTGCCCAAGCCAAGTTCCCTGGCAGTGTGGCTTGCCAGCAACGCAAATGACCTTTGGCTCCGACGGGACTGGAAAATCCCACCAATGATGAGTTAAGCTGCCCCTCCTGTTGGGAGTGGGGTTGGCCAGGAAGGGGGGAAGAGGGTTTGTGGGGGTGGGGTAAGGGGGTGGAGCCCAAATATCCTCACCCAAGGCTTTCCTTGAGTGTATTTACACCAACAGAGAGAAACAACCTTCTCTCAAAAACCTTATAACCACAAGATGGTGCCATTGAATCAATGATCTACTGCGATTGGCGAGGGTTACGAGCAATTCAGGTCGAAAGCAGGTTGGAAATTTCCACAGAATAACAGTTTTGTGAGAAGAAAATTCATCATCACTGTCCCCGCCCCAACCCTGCAGGATTTTTTTATGCCTTCCACCGCCCAATAAAATGAGAATTCGCCGAATCACCCCATTAAACCTCGGAACTATTAACTATTTTACTCTGGATATGCCCCTGGGCTATTATCTTTGGACTGCATCCAAATTTGGACAGCCATGGAATAAAGAGATGATTTGTAATGTTGCACAGCTTGCTCCGATGTCTCGTGATATTTATTTACAGCCAACAGCACAATAAATATAAGCAGCTCTTTCCCCTTCATAATTCTTCTCCTATTTCGATCCACTCAGAAGGTTGCCAGTGGGGCAGCACAAAGAACAAAGGAAATTATAGCACAGGAACAGGCCCGTTGACCCTCCAAGTCTGCACCGACCATGCTGGCCATGAGAACTAAAACCCCCTACCCTTCCGGCAACCATATCCCTCTCTTCCCATCCTATTCATGTATTTGTCAAGACGTCTCTTAAAGGTCACTATTGTATCTATTAAGGTGCATCTTGACAAATACATAAATAGGATGGGACTAAACGGACACAGTCCCTGGAAGGGTTGCCTTTCTGATCAAGTCACCACAGTCTTTCTGTAACGAAACCTTTCAACAAAACTTAGGTGATCAGATTAATGTAACATTTCTGTCCTGGTCCCTCTGCACCGATGTTGTAGTTAAGATAGCCCACCAATGCCTCTATTTTCTCAGGAGACTAAGGAAATTTGGCATGTCTGCTACGACTCTCACCAGCATTTACAGATGCACCATAAAAAGCATTCTTTCCAGATGTATCACAGATTGGTATGGCTTCTGCTTTGTCCAAAACCACAAGAAACTACAAAGGGCTGTGAATGAAGCTCAGTCCATCACGCAAACCAATGTCCCATCTATTGACTCTGTCTACACTTCCCGCTGCTTCAGAAAATCAGCCAGCATAATTAAGGACCCCACGCACCCTGAACATACTCTCTTCCACCTTCTTCCATTGGGAAAAAGAAACAAAAGTCTGAGGTCACATAGCAACTGACTCAAGAACAGCTTCTTCCCTGTTGCCATCAGAATTTTGAATGGACCTACCTTGCATTAAGTTGATCTTTCTCTACACCCTAGCTATGACTGTAACACTACATTCTGCACTCTCTCATTTTTTTCTCCATGAATGGTATGCTTTATCGGTATAGCGTGCAAGAAACAATGCATTTCACTGTATGCTAACATGTGATAATAATAAATCAAATCAAAACAAAACTGTGTGATCCAGTACAACATGGTTCATTTGCACTGAACCATTGAACTGTCATTAGAACGTTGAAATAAAATGGATAATGGTCAAAAATGGAACTATCACGACACAACACTCATTTACAGGGAGGCAGTGGTATTGTCACTGGGTGAGTAACCTAGGGATCTAGAGCAAAGGCCCAGATCCAAATCCCATCCAGGCAGAATGTGAAATTTGAAAAACCATCTCCTTCACTCATGCCCTTGAGAGAAGGAAATCTGCTGTCCTTACCTGGTCTGGCCTACATGTGATTCCAGAGCCACAGCAATGTGGTTGGCTCTCAAATGCCCTCTGAAATGGAGAGCAGTTAGGGTTGGGGAATAAATGCTGCCCTTGGTAGCAACTCTCACATACTGTAAATGAATAATAAATTGCAATTTAACAAAAGGGTATTGGATCTTAATTTAGAAGGGCTATTGGGCAAAGTATGGGAATGGGATTAATGGTGGCACAGCACTGGGGACTCGGGTTTGATTCTGGCCTTGAGTCACTGTCTCAAGTTTGCACGTTCTCCCTGTATCTGCGTGGGTTTCCTCCGCGTGCTCCGGTTTCTTGCCACAGTCCAAAGATGTGCGGGTTAAGTAGATTGGCCATGCTAAATTGCCCCTTAATGTCCCAAGGTGTGTAGGTTAGAGGGATCAGGGTAAATACATGGGGTTACGGGGATAGGGACTGTGTAAGATGCTCCATTGGAGAGATGACACACACTCAATGGGCCAAATGGCCTCCTGTAGAGCTCCTATGAATAGGACAGATCTGTCAGCGAGCTGGTGCTGGCTTGATGGGCTGAATGGCCTCCCCCAGTGCTGTATGATTTTGTGATCTATCAATGTATTTTTCTGTCACAAATTAGTAATAAGTGGTCAGTCCCATCTAGATATGGATATCATATAACCAAATTTACATCAGTGAAGTAGATTGTGTGTAATTGGGGAGTAAGGGCCACATTGCTAATTGACATAATGGATATGCAGCAGTTTGTAAAGGGTGTGATCACCATTTTAAAACCAGGTTCTGAACTAGAGACATGACAATAGTTGACAGACACTGACAACATTGAACTAATGCCTTGTTTACTTTTCCGTGCTCCTGTGTGGGTTGACTCACTGAAACGGACTGTGAATTAATGAGACTTCAAAGCTCAGACCATACAGAAATTGCAATCGAAACGTGAGGTTGAACCGAGCGTCGCAATTCTAGAGCCAGGTTACACCCTGTATTCGATGCCAAAGTGGATGTATTCTCACTTTGGCGGAGGGGTTGCGGAGGTTGAAAACAGGATCCCGGTCTGGTTCCAAAGCCTAAAGGTGTCTCCTCTCACACCACCAACCGCTCCCCCCCGACAACCCCCCACCAACCCCCACCCCCTCACCTCATCCACCCCAGGGAAAACTCAGGGAGATTTTGACACGGAGACAGGGTTTCCTGTCTAATTAAGGGCTTCAGATGGGCTTTCCAAGCTGGAGGGTCAGTCAGAGGCCTTTTGCCTTTGGAGAAGCGGGGGCTACGGGAAAGGGCAAGCAACTGGTGCTTCTACAAGAGGGTCCCCTCCAGCTAGAAAAAGCAGACTGGCCACCATTGCTGTTGGGAGGGTTGAGGGGGACAGAATAGCTCTATACTGTGGTCCACAGCTGCACCCACACCCAGATAGGCAGGGAAGGCCTGTATAAGGCAACCCAGAGTTCCCCCTTCCTTTCCCCCAACCTGGTTAGCAGATAGGAAGCAAAGAGTTGGCATAAATGGGTCTTTTTCTGATTGGTAGTCAGTGACCAGTGGGGTTCTCCAGGGATCTGTGCCACGGCCCCAACTGTTCACGTTATATATTGGTGATTTAGAAGAGGGAACTGAATGTATTATCTCCAAATAGATCATAGAGCCCTACAGTGCAGAAAGAGGCCCTTCGGCCCATCGAGTCTGCACCGAACACAATCCCACCCAGGCCCTACCCCCTATCCCTACATATTATACCCACTAATCCAGCTAACCTATACGTCCCTAGATGCTAAGGAGCAATTTCTTAGCATGGCCAATCAACCTAACCTGCACATCTTTGGACTGAGGGAGGAAACCGGAGTACCTGGAGGAAACCCACGCAGACACGGGGAGAATGTGCAAACTCCACACAGACAGTGACCCGAGCCAGGAATTGAACACAGGACCCTGGGGCTGTGAAGCAGCAGTGCTAACCACTGTGCTACCCTAAACACTGTGCCGCAGATGATACTAAGTTTGGTGAGAGGAGGAAGCAGAGATGTTTCAGTGTGATTTGCACAGGCTGAATGTCTGGGCATGTAAATGGCAGATGCAGTATAGTGTGGAAAAATGTGAAGATATCCACTTGGGAAGCATTCATAGGAAGATAGATTTTTAGTTGAATAGGTGTAAATTGAAAGAGGTGGATACTCAACAAGACCTTGATGTCCTCATGCATCAGTCACTGAAAGTAAGCAAGCAGGTACAACAGGCAGTAAAGAAGACAAATGGTATGTTGGCCTTCATCACGAGAGGATTTGATAGAGATGTTTTGCTGCAATTGTATAGAGCATTGCTGAAGCCACAGCCGGAGTATTGTGTGCCGTTCTGGTGTCCTTATCGGAGAAAGGATGTCTTTTTTATAAAGGGATGCAGCAAAGCTTTACCAGGCTGAGACCTGGGATGGCAGTTCAGTCATATGAGGAGAGATTAATCGGTTAGGATTGTTTTCATTGGAGTTTAGAAGAGTGAGAAAGGATCTCATGACAAAATTTTAACAGGATTAGACAGGGTAGATTCAGAAAGAATGTTTCCAATGGTGGGGGGGTGGTGGGGAGCCGGGGGGGTGGAGGGGGGGTGTGGAGGAGGTCCAGAATTAGGGGTCACAGTTTGAGGATAAGGTAAACCTTTTTGAACTGAAATTTCTTCACCCAGAGGGTGGTGAATGTGTAGAATTCACTACCAAATTGTGTTCAGAGATCAAATATAAAGGATAGGTGTATATTTAATGGCAGGACCCTGAGCAGCACTGACGTTCAGGAGGATCATAGAAGAAAAAATCATAGAAACCCTACAGTACAGAAAGAGGCCATTCAGCCCATCAAGTCTGCACCAAACACAATCCCACCCAAAGCCTACCCCCATATCCCTACATATTTACCCACTAATCCCTCTAACCTATGCATCTCAGGACATTAAGGGCAACTTTTAGCGTGGTCAATCAACCTAATCTGGACATCTTTGTACTGTGGGAGGAAACCGGGTCACCCGGAGGAAACCCATGCAGACACGGGGAGAATGTGCAAACTCCACACAGACAGTGACCTGGGCCAGGAATCGAACCCAGGTCCCTAGAGCTGTGAAGCAGCAGTTCTAACCACTGTGCTACTGTGCCGCCCTACTTGGGGTTCAAATCCATAACTCCCTGAAAGCAGCTTAGATAGGGCATTAAAGAACGCACATGGGCATGCTTGCTTTTATTGATTGGGGCCTTGAGTACAGGAGTCAGGGTGTCATGTTGCAGCTTTATAAAAATTTGGTTAGGCTGCACTTAGAGTATTTCTGGTCGCCACACTACAGGAAGGATGTGGAGGCTTTGGAGAGAGTGCAGAAGAGGGTTTACCAGGGTGCTGCCTGGATTGAAGGATATGAGATATCCGGAGAGGCTGGACAAACTAGGATTGTTTCCTCTGGAGCAGCAGAGGCTGAGGGGAGACCCGATAGAAGTCTTTAAAATTATGAGAGCGCAGATATGGTTGACAGTCAGAATCTTTTTCTCAGAGTTGAAATGGGATGGTGCACTTAAGGTGAGAGGGGAGAGTTCAAAAGAGATGTCAGGGGCAAGTGTTTTTGCACTGAGAGTGATAGGTGTCTGGAACATGTTGCCAGGGGTGGTGGTGCAGACAGAGACAATGGGGGCATTTAAGGGGTATTTATGGGGCTTTTAAATAAGGGGGGGGGGTGGCGATAGCTTTGTTGTGTTATTGCTAGACTATTAATCCAGAAACACAACTAATTTTCTGGGGAACCCAGTTTGAATCCCGCCAGATGGTGGAATTTGAATTCAAAGGAAAAAAAATCTGGAATTAAGAATGTACTGATGACCATTGTTGATTGTTGGAAAAACCCATCTGATTCAGTCATGTCCTTCAGGGATGGAAATCTGCCGTCCCTACCCCGTCAGGCCTACATGTGGCTCCAGAGCCACAGCAACGTAGCTGAGTCTTAACTGCTCTCTGAAATGGTTCAGCAAGCCACTCAGTTCAAGGGCAACTCGCGATGGGTAACAGATGCTGGCCTTGCCAGCCACACTCACATTTAAAAAAAAATCTCCAGAGTAACAGCAATGTGGTTGATTCTCAAATTCCTTTGGGCAACTAGGGGTGGGTAATAACTTCTGGCCAGCCAGTGACACACGTGTCCCACAAATGAATTACAAAAACATGAATATGCAAGAAATAGAGGGTTATGGGATAAGGGCAGGCAGAAGGGACTCATTTAATTTGACGTCATGTTCAGCACAATATCGTCAGCCAAAGGGCATTAATGTGCTGTATTGCTCCACGTTCTTTAGTTCCAATCTCGGCTGGAAGTGCGATGCACAGCTGCTTCTGGGCCTGCTGATAACTGCGTGCAAAAAATGGGTGCAAAATTCTGTCCAGGGTCTCCGCACTGCCCTGTCCATTAGCCTTCAAAACAACCAAGCCCACAACTTATAATTCCTTAAGACGCAAATCTACAAATGATGCTGATCGCAAGTCAGCCTTGGCAAACTGCAAAATAATAAGTCAATAAATCACCTTCCTTTAAATCAGCATCAAAGCTTTCTGTCTGATAACACATTATAGACTAATTAAACCCCGCGAGTCACAGCAGAAGCGTATTGGAGCAGTTCTGACCTACAGATCGCTTTGTGATGAAAGTGTACACAGTTGAGCTGTAAATTGCAAGGAAATAAATGATACAGGCTGCACCTCCAGCCAGATCCATCCAACATCTCCCAGCAGTTCTGAGGGACTCTACACATTCCAGCACTAAATTGTGCTCCTTGTGGACAAATTATATTAATTTTTGTTCAGTGAGAAAACAGGGCTGAAAAATAAACAGAAATCAAAGGAGAAAACCTTGTAGGGACGTTCGTGTCACAAGCAGGCTTACATTAACACTGCAATGAAGCCACTGTGAAAATCCCCCACTCACCACACTCTGGCGCCTGTTTGGGTACACTGACGAACAATTTAGTATGGGCAATGCACCCAACCAGCACGTCTTTCAGACTGTGGGAGGAAACTGGAGTACCCGGAGGAAACCCATGCAGACACGGGGAGAATGTGCAGACTCCGCACAGACAGTGACCCAAGCTGGGAATTGAACATGAGTCTGTAGCACTGTGAGCAGCAGCGCTGACCACTGTCATGCCGCATTGGGCTAGATGCAGCAATATTAAATCCCAAGAAGCCATTCAACCCATCATATGTGTACTAGCTTTTTAATTGGAGTGATCCAATTTCCATCACCTTTAATCATACCCTTTCTTATCAGCTTTAGCCAATTCAATTCCTTTTAATATTTTCTGTGTTAAGATTTTTTAGAAGGATTAACGCCAGCATTGAAATAATGCCAATTTAGAAATCAATTCGAAGCCCCCCAGTGGCCAATTGTGTTCTGATAACCCACTCTTGTGAAAACAAAATTCTCTGATATCCTTTTCCGTTCCCCTGGCCATCACATTGAGCCAGTTCTCCCTTGTCACTGGATGCAGGGATTCTTTGGTGTGGTTTGGGCAGGCTGAGCGAGTGGGCAAATGCACGGCAGAAGCAGCAGAATGCGGATAAATGTCACATATCCACTTTGGGAGCAAAACCAGGAAGACAGATGGTTTATTATTTGAATGGCTATCAATTAGAGAAGGGAATGTGCAACGAGACCAGGATGTCCTCGTATACCAGCTGCTGAAAGGAAGCAGGCAGATGCAGCAGGTGATAAAGAAGGCAAATGGTATGTTGGCCTTCATTGCGAGAGGATTTGAGTACAGGAACAGGGACTTCTTGCTGTAGTTACATTAGGCCTTGGTGAGACCACACCTGGAATATTGTGTGCAGTTTTGCTCTCCGTTTCTGAGGAAGGATTTTCTTGCTCTAGAGGGAGCGCAGTGAAGGTTTACCAGGCTCATTCTGGGGATGGTGGGACTGATGTATGAGCAGAGATTGAGTTGGTTAGGATTATATTTTGCTGGAGTTTAGACGAACCAAGGGGGGATCTCACAGAAACATATAAAAGTCTAACAGAACTCGATAGGATAGATGCAGGTAGAATGTTCCCAATGCCAGGGGATGTCCAGAACCAGGGGTTACAGTCAATGCATATGGGATAAACCATTTGAGATAAGGAGAAATTTCTTCATGAGAGGGCGGTGAATCTGTTCGATTCATTAATGTGATTTGATTTGATTTGATTTATTATTGTCATATGTATTAGTGTACAGTGAAAAGTATTGTTTCTTGCACGCTATACATAGCGAAGGAAAGGAGGGAGTGCAGAATGTAATGTTGCAGTGTTATTAGGGTGTAGAGAAAGATCAACTTAATGCATAGTGAGTCCAGTAGGGAAGAAGCTGTTCTTGAGTCAGTTGGTACGCGATATCAGAGTTTTGTATCTTTTTCCCAACAGAAGAAGGTGGAAGAGAGAATATCTCGGGTGCGTGAGGCCTTTAATTATGCTGGTTGCTTTTCTGAGGCAGTGGGAAATGTAGACAGAGTCAGTAGGTGAGTGGCTGGTTTGTATGATGGCTTACCAGAGAAAACAGTTAAGGCCAAAACACAGTTTCTTTCAAGAAGGAATTAGTTATAGCATCTGGGGCTAAATGGACCAAAGGATGTGGAGGGAAAGTGGGAACAAGTTTCTGAGTTGGATTATCAGCCATGGGGATCATAATGAATGGCAGAGTAGGCTCGAATGGCCAACTCATGCTCCTATTTTTTGTGTTTCTAAGTTTCTGTATTTACTCGCCAGTAAATCAATCATCTATTCATCATTCTGAAAGCCTCTTTGGATTTTCCCCTTTAAACCAGGCCGTTCTGATGAAAAAAGTTACAATTTCTCTGCAATCCCTGCTGCCATCAGACATACAAAAGATCATGAACGCAGCCTGATTCATCACTCCAACTAGCCTCTCATGCATTGACTCTGTCTACACTTCCAGCTGTCTCGGCAAAGCAGCCAGAATAATCAAGGACCCCAGGCACCCCGGACATTCTCTCTTCCACCTTCTCCCATCAGGAAAAAGATACAAAAGTCTGACAGCAGGTACCAACTGACTCAAGAACAGCTTCTTCCCTGCTGCCATCAGACTTTTGAATGGATCTACCTCGCATTAAGTTGATCTTTCTCTACACCCTAGCTATGACTGTAACACTACATTCTGCATTCTCTTTTCCTTCTCTATATTTTGTCTGTATAGCGCGCAAGAAACAATACTTTTCATTGTATGACAATACATGTGACAGTAATAAAACAAATCAAGAAAATCTCTCCCAGTTACAGTTTAGCGTCTAACCGAATTTCCCTCTCTCAGCTTTGACGAAGAGGCAAACTGACTTGAAATGTTAGCTGGAATTCCTGGCCATTCACTCCAGCAGAATCCTCTGGTCCCACTTCAGTGAACGGAGATTTGGCTGAGTGCCAATTTCTCTGTCCCCTACTCGCAGTGGCAGTGAGACATGACTGGCCATCCTCCCATACTCCAAAGATGTCTAGGTTAGGGGGATTGACCATGCTAAATTCCCCCTTAGTATCCAAAGATGTCTAGGTTATGGGGATTAGCAAGGATAGATTTAAAAAAGTGGGTTGGTGCAGACTCAATGGACTGAATGGCTTCCTGCACTGTAGGGATTCTATGAAATGAGGATAATGAGTACAATTAAATTGGTCGTTCATCCACAAAAATAAGCAGCCTTGTCAAACATTAACCCCGTTCGCTGGCTGGCCAGCATTTATTGCCCATCTGAAGTTGAGGGTCAAGACTCACGTGTCGGCTGGACCAGGTAAGGACAGCAAGTTTCCTTCCCGAATGAACCAGCTGGGTTTTTATGACAAAATGACAATGACTTTATAGTCATTCCTAGGCCTCTAATTCCAGATTTTTATTGCATTTAAATTTCATCATCCTTTTTGATTTGATTTGATTTATTATTGTCACATGTGTTAACATGCAGTGAAAAGTATTGTTTCTTGCGTGCTATACAGACAAAACATTCCATTCATAGAGAAGGAAATGAGAGAGTGCAGAATGTAGTGTTACAGTCATAGCTAGGGTGTCGAGAAAGATCAACTTAATGCAAGGTAGGTCCATTCAAAAATCTGACAGCAACAGGGAAGAAGCTGTTCTTGAGTCAGTTGGTGAGTGACCTCGGACTTCTGTATCTTTTTCCCAACGGAAGAAAGTGGAAGAGAGAATCTCTGGGGTGGAGTTGGGAGAGAGGGCGGGGGTTACGTTGGGTGGGATTGGAAGATCTCGCCAGTGGGAACATAGAAGATAGAATTCCTGCAGTGCAGAAGAGGGCCATTCAGCCCATCGAGCCTGCACTGACCACAATCTCAGCCAGGCCCTATCCCCAAAGCTGGCTGCTTTGCCAAGGCAGTGGAAAGTGTAGACAGAGTCAATGGATGGGAGGCTGGTTTGCATGACGGATTGGGCTACATTCATGACCTTTTGTCATTCCTTATGGTCTTGGGCAGAGCAGGAGCCATACTGAGCTGTGATACAAACAGAAAGAATGCTTTCTATGGTGCATCTGTAAAAGTTGGTGAGAGTCGTGGTTGACATGCTAAATTTCCTTAGTCTTCTGAGAAATCCCGTGGTGGGATTTGAACTCAAATCCCCAGACCATTACTTTGGGTCTCTGGATTACTGGTGCAGTGAAAATATCACAATGCCACTGCCTCCCCTAATCTTCACTTTTGAACCAAATCTCTCATTTCAAAAACGGCCAGAAGTTGCACTGAGAATGTGATCAGGTTGATATTCCACAAGGGGTGAAATCAAATGGGCCCAGAAGGACAAGTCATTTACCTTGCCTTGACCGTGGGGTCAGCATGTGATTAGAAAGGAACTCTGGGGAAAATCACTTGTTATTCAGCAACAGATAAGGGAAGAAAGAAAAGTGCTGCAAGAACCTATGGACTGAACTTTCATTTCAACTGGGACCTGGACAAATGGCTTCCTTAATGTGACAGGCATTCTTACCAGATCAGAATAGATTCTTGTTGAACTCCAACAGGTTACATTCAGGTTTAGGGAGACTAAAGAAATCTTGGCTTCTATTTTCCTACTTTGTCTTTGGTGGCATGGAGGCACAGTGGTTAGCACTGCTGCCTCACAGTGCCAGAGACACCAGTTCAATTCTGGTCACTGTCTGTGTGGAGTTTGCACATTGTCTGCGTGGGTTTCCTCCGGGTCTCCAGTTCCTTCCCACAATCCGAAAGACGTACTGGTTGGGTGTATTGGCCATTCTAAATTCTCCCTCAGTGTACCTGAACGGGTGCAGGGGATTTTCACAGTAACTTTGTTGCGATGTTAATGCAAGCCTACTCGTGACACTGATAAATAAGCTTTAGTTCAGGTGGATTGGCCATGCTAAACTGACTTTTAGTTTCCAAAGATGCGCAGGTTAGATGGATTGGCCATGGTAAATGTCTGGGTTATAGGGTTGGGGAAGAGGGTGGGCCTGGGTAAGATGGGACAAATGGCCTCCTTCTGCATTGTGGGGGTTTTAAGGGAATCTATGTGGGGCGCGACCCCACTGGCAAGACAGGATCCCACTAGTGGGAAGAGTCTGAAAGCTTAGGCCTCGGAAACTAGGGTGTGCTACTTAGGGGTTCGCACTTCTTAACTCTGTGAGCCGTGCTCCTTCACTCCCTGTTGTGGTGGAGAAGGCACCCTGTAATGTGCTGCAAGCTACCAGTTTTACCTGGCCACAACTTAGGCCTTTGTTTCTTTACTCACTTCTCCGCATTTTAGCTGAAAAGAGATGTGTTTGCCTCGCCTTGAAGGTATTTGCTAACGTAACAGTTTTGTGCAAATCATTGAAACTGTACAGTGCAGAAAGAGGCCATTTGGCCCTTCAAGTCTGCACCGACCACAATCCCACCCCAGCCCTATCCCCATATCCCTACACACTTACCCGCTAATCTCTCTACCTACTCATCTCAGGACACAAAGGGGCAATTTTTTTTTCAAGCATGGCCAATCAACCTAATCCACACATCTTTGGACGGTGGGAGCAAACCAGAGCACCCAGAGGAAACCCACACAGACACTTGGAGAATGTGCAAATTCCACACAGACAGTGACCCGAGCCGGGAGTCGAATCCAGGTCCCTGGAGCTGTGAAGCAGCAGTGCTAACCACTGTGCTACCGTGCCGCCCACACCGCATTGATTAGGAATATTTTAGGTTGTCAAAAAAAACTCAAGTCAGCACATTAATTTTTCAATAGTGCGTTCATACTGCATTCCTCTAGCGCTGTTTGCATGATGATTACACCAGCAACAATGTAGGATTGTTTGGAGCTCAGATGAATGCCATTATAGAAGACACTTGGAGACTTATCTCCGGGGTCTAATACAGCTTGACGAAAGACTCTTCTTTGTAGATTTGATATTTTCCAGCTCTGGCAGCACCCCCTTGTTATATATTCTACGCGCCTCCCATGTAAACTCCAGCAACTGCATTCACAAGGTTAAATTATTTTGGAACTGGAACATAGACAATGGCCCAGATTTTGGAATTTTCTGTGTTCCCCTACCTCTCTCCCTGCCATGGGGGTTTTCCAGCAGTGATAGCTGCTTGGTCGTTGGCTGCCGGTGGGATCTTCTGGTCCTGCTGAGGATCGCCCATCCTGCCAAGGGGATGGAGTTGAGGGAGGGGGGCGGGTCACATTGGGTGGGACTGGAAAATCCCAGCAGTGGGAACATAGAACATAGAATCCTTACAGTGCAGATGGAGGCCATTCAGCCCATCAAGCCTGCACTGACCACAATCCCACCTATCCCCTTAACCCCATGCATGTACCCTAGCTAGTTAAAATCTGGATATTCTTTCACAGGCACAAATAGATTTTCTTGTAACTGTATAAGAGGTCCTATGGGGTTTGGTAGATCCATTGGCAGCTTGTTTACAACGCCATTCATTGTATTAGTATATATGTTCTTTCACACTCTGCTTATTTCTTCATCCAGCAGCTGCTCCAGATGTGCGAATATCCCACAAAAGTTGGGCAGACTTCCCATCAATTTCTTGTCGTCCATCAGCTGCATTGAATAGTCAGGAGTGGGTCTGGGCTTCTCCTTCATTTCCATTTCTTCACTCATAGCTCTTGACTGTCTTTGTACCGGCACTAATTATTATTATTAAGGGTCAATTTAGCATGGCCAATCCACGTAACCTGCACATCTTTGGACTGTGGGAGAAACCCGGAGGAAACCCACGCAGACACGGGGAGAACGTGCAAACTCCACACAGTGACCCAAGCCGGGAATCGAACCCGGGTCCCTCGCGCTGTGAGGCAGCAGTGCTAATCATCGAAGGGCTGGAAAATCTTGCCCAGTGCTTTGGAATGGAAGCGGTACGATAAAGGGATGGATGTTTTACTGCAACCAATGAGGTTAAAACAGCCATTTACACAGTATATAAGAAGCATTTTCAGATGTTGAAACTGTTTTGTGATCAAATCCGTGTGCATTTTATCTAAGTCCACATGGTAACAAATCCTTTTCCCCTTTTAGCTGCATCCTTCACTTCAAACAGAACTGGATGCTGCGATGAGAACACGGTTAGGATTGATATTCTGGAGATAGCAAAGATCTAAAGGGATATCTTCATCCATCTTCTGTTAACCATGGGTCAGGAGGTGCTTATAAAGAAATAAGCTTGGGGAAATAAATTTCTATTTGAGGAGAATAGTAAGAAGACTCAGATCTCTGGAGTCTGAGAGCAGTTTTGTTATTCATGTTGTTTAATTCCCCAAAGCTGATGGTTGGGGAGATTCAGCACACCAGCAAGAATCAATGGTTTTACAAAATCGCCTGTCATCCATCACACTCCTCCAGAAGTCAAAATAGTTTATACCTAAATGCAAGCATAAGTGGAAATGTCTTCAGGCTTACCATCAGTTAACACTGTCAGCAACACGATTAATTCTAAACTGTCCTCTGAAATGGCTTGGAGTGGTGGTTCCCGACCCTTTATACATTAACGCACACCTCCATACAATAAAAAGAAATTTAGGCCCAATTCCTATAAGGGCGGCACAGTGTCACAATGGCTAGGGTTCGATTCCGGCTTCGTGTCACTGTCTGCGTGGAGTTTGCACATTCTCCCCGTAACTGCGTGGGTTTCCTCCAGGTGCTCCGGTTTCCACCCACAGTCCAAAGATGTGTGCGTTAGATGGATTGGCCTTACTAAATTGCCCCTGAATGTCAGAGGGATTAGCAGGGTAAGTATGTGGGGTTACGGGAATAGGGTTGGGTGGGATTGTGATCGGTGTGTACTCCTTTTGTGCAACAGCGATTCTATGATTCTCTGTCTTCTTCCCTTATAGGGAAGTTAGTTTTCAACTTCTCCCTGTCCTCTCATCTTTTTTTTGTAACCTCTTCCTGTCTCTCTCACTTCTCCCTTTTTGAGTTTTGGCTTTTTGAGCAAGCAAATGGAACTTTTGTCTTCAGCTCAAAGCCCCGTTGGTTAAGAACATGGGCCTGACCAACGTGAAAAATTCGAAACCACCCGCGTGCGATTCTTTCTCAGCCTGCGGGTACGCTGGACACTCAAGAATCCTCAGTTCTTGGAGATTCTGATCGCAGAGCTGAACTTGAAAGTTAATTTGAGTTTAATCACATTGTTTTGAATCATTTTGAATCTGTGGCAGGCTGACTCTATAGTTAAGAAAGCCCATCAACGCCTCTACTTTCTCAGAAGATTAAGGAAATTTGGCATGTCAGCCATGACTCTCACCAACTTTTACAGATGCACCATAGAAAGCATTCTTTCTGGTTGTATCACAGCTTGGTATGGGCTCCTGCTCTGCCCAAGACCCCAAGAAACCACAAAGGGTCATGATAGTAGCCCAATCCATCACCTAAACCAGTCTCCCATCCATTGACTCTGTCTACACTTCCCGCTGTCTTGGTAAAGCAGCCAGCATAATTAAGGACCCCACGCTGGATATACTCTCTTCTTCCATCAGGATAAGGATACAAAAGTCTGAGGTCATATATCAACTGACTCAAGAACAGCTTCTTCCCTGCTGCTATCAGACTTGAATGGACCCACCTTATTGCTGTGGATTCTATGTATAGATCGCTTCATTTATGCAAAGACTTCATTTTATTACTGCTGATGCAATCATATCTAAATGCTAAACTCCTAAAGCTAACTTGACCACATTTTAAACTTAACAGCATCTTGGATTAGCTTGAAAAATTGACTGCATTCTTTGAAATTACAATGCTCGCAGAGATGGCTTTCTCATAAGCCAAATCAAAACTTTCATGGCCACAGCTGCAAATTTTTTATGAAAGTTAGAGACAGCTTGTATCAAGCAATTTCAATATGAGATAACGGAAAACTTATAATTCTGTATTCAGTCAGGTCTGTTTTCGAGACCAGTACAATACTGCCTTTTGCCATTATTTCTCTTTCTCTCTCTCCCAGTTTTTCCGGTTTCTGTAATATGTTCATTTTTAATTCTGCTCAATAAAAGAAATTCAACGTATCAGTGCCGCCTTCGTCTATTCTGAGGAATGAAGGGGTTTACATTAAGCTGATCTTTCTCTTCGTCCTAGCTATGAGTGTAACACCATTTTCTGCCTCCTCTCCTCTCTGTACTCTATGAATGGCATGCTTTATCTGTATAGCATGAAAGAAGCAACACTTTTCATTGTATACCAATACCTGTGACAAGAATAAATGAAATCTAATCAAAAATACTTGCAGGGGTCTTCACAGCACTGGTTGGGAAGCTTTGGCTTAGAGTACAAAGGCAATGAGGGGTGATCAACAAGTGCTGTCTTGCCAGCAAAACCCACATCACATGAAAGGATTTAAATTAAGGTATTTGTTGGAAGTTAAGGCAGTTACTCACTCAGGGGCAGGTAGGCTGTCATCATCAGATGGGTTCGCCTCGTCCTCTGATTGGTCACTTAAGAGGTCACATGGTAAGATGGCGGCAGTGTCAGCAATCTCAAGGACGGGTCCGATGCTAGGCCTTCGGCTCCCTGCTCCATTTTCTGTTGGCAAGGTCAGGGTAGCGCCACTGGATGGCCGGCACTCTGTGTTCTGTAGATCCATGGCAACAGTACCTGGAGGAGAAGGAAGGAACAAAAAGGATCAGAACCTTAGTGCAGGCACAACAGGTTAAGCACTGAGTAAATAACAAACGTAGCAAGGCACAAAGAACTGCCTTCAACTCAAGACATAAGCAGACATCAGTCTCTTCCCAGCGGAGACGAAGTTCTATCACAACAATGCTGGAAAAACTCGGCAGGTCTGGCAGTATCGCAGAGTTAACGGGTGGAAATTTTCCAGCCCTCCCGCCGGCAGGATATTCCAGTCCCAACAAAATCAATGAACCTCTGAACAGTTCGCCGCTTTATTGACCTCGCCTGCCCCTCCCACAATGCAGTAAGAAGTCTGACAACACCAGGTTTAAGTCCAACCAATTTATTTGATAGACAGATTATTCTCACTAACAAATAAATTAGTTGGCCTTAAACCTGGTGTTGTCAGACCTCTGACTGTGTTTACCCCAGTCCGACGCCGGCATCTCCACATCGTGCCTCCCACAATGCAACAGGGCCGGAAGATTCCGCCAGTATTCCGAGTTCAAACTCCTCGAAGGAGTCTATTGGGCTTGGAGCGTTAATTCTGGCAGGGATTTTCCGCTCCCGTTCGCGCTGGGTGGGATTCGACGATGGGAAAGGAGAATATTGCAAGAACTGCAAAGTCCTGTTTTAAGTTGCGACGCGATCGTTACCCCCCACTAACCCCCTTCCTCCCGTCCCCCAGGTCTGTCATTGCATTTCATCTGGGACATAGATCATAGATCATAGAACCCTACAGTGCAGAAAGAGGCCCTTCGGCCCATCGAGTCTGCACCGAACACAGTCCTACCCCCAACCGACATACTATACCCACTAATCCACACATCCCTGGACACTAAGGGGCAATTTCTTAGACTGGCCAATCAACCTAACCCGCACATCTTTGGACTGTGGGAGGAAACCGGAGTACCCAGAGGAAACCCACGCAGACACGAGGAGAATGTGCAAACTCCACACAGGCAGTGACCCAAGCCGGGAATCGAACCCAGCTCCCTGGAGCTGTGAAGCAGCAGTGCTAACCACTGTGCTACCGTGCTGCCCTAAACCTGGAACATCATTATGACACCTCACGGTGTCATTCTCAGATCCCTATACCAGAATCATTCCACACCACCCCCCACCCGTCAAAGAATCTATTCATAGCGACATGACTGCAGAATGGTGTGAATCACGACTGGTCTCCCAAGGCCTGCACCTTTCAAACAGAGCTCCCGGGGGAGCTCCGGAGAGTGCAGCACTCTGGAGGGAGAGTAACGTCCGGGCACTGTCCTGGGTAGCACCCTGGCAGTGCCTGGGCAGTGCTAGGGAAGCACAATGTTTATAAAGTTTGTTTATTAATGTTACAAGCAGACTTATATTAACACCACAATGAAGTTACTGTGAAAATCCCCTAGTTGCTGCACTCTGGGCAACTGTTCGGGTTACACTGAGGGAGAATTTAGCATGGCCAATGCAGCCTAACCAGCACGTCTTTCAGACTGTGGGGGGAAACCGGAGCACACAGAGGACACCCATGCAAACAGTGGGTTAGGAATGGGTTAACTGAAATCTTGCACTTCAGACCCAATTTAATTCTTTAGCAGCTCTCACCGGGATATGTAAAGGGGTTAAAGGTGGCTCTGGACGTCAGGTGTGTGTATGTGGCGTTGTAAAAAGAGTAAAGTGAGTTTGTGAAGAAGCGAGGCACGCATCATCTTTTATTACTGGACTGCAGCTGAGAGGCTTAACACAGTGACCCAAGCCAGGAATTGAACCTGAATCCCTGCGAGGCAGCAGTGCTAACTCCTGTGCCACTGTGTCGCACCTCTGCACACACTGAACACAGTGGAAGTGTTTGTTATCCTTGTGAACCTTGTTTGTAATGCAGTACGTAGTGCACCATTCTCCATGCGCCTTTGTGTGATCTGTTTCAATGTCACGACTGAGGGCGCAATTTCTGATTCAGCGAGTCAATGGCAAAAAGCAAAGAGATTTAACAATAGGAGCAAAGGAAGCTAACATGTTAAAATACCATGAATCAATACTGAGAACAGAAAATGCTGGAGACATTTAGCAGGTCAGGCAGCATCTGTAGAATAACATTTAGGAGATATGACCTTCCATCGTTACCCCATAACACAATCAACCTGAAGGTTGGAGTGGGAGTGGGAATGCTCTCTAAAAGAAAATTCACCCAACCGGGTGCCAACTCAGTGAAGTATGACACAAATCTGTTTTAGTTTCCTCCCATTGATAATGTATTTACTTCAGAGAGATAGGAAATTTGAAGCTCTGATTTTCTTTGCTGTCGTTGTCCTTCTGGACAGAAAGGGCCTGAATAAAATGGTATCACGTTCAGGAACTAGAAATGGCAGAATGTGACCTACACCCTCTCAGCCCCTATCCCTGTAACCCCACACATTTACCCTGTTAATCCCCTGACACTAGAGTCAATTTAGCACAGCCAATCAACCCAACTCACACATCTTTGGAGTGTGGGAGGAAACTGGAGCGCCTGGAAGAAACCCACGCAGACACGGGGAGAATGTGCAAACTCCACATACACACAGTCACCCAAGGCCAGAATCGAACCTGTGTCCCTGGCACTGTGAGGCAGCAGTGCTAACCACTGTGCCACTGTGCCATCTGAGTTGAGTGTAAGCACAGCACGGTGGCACAGTGGTTAGCACTGCTGCCTCACTGCCAGGGACTTGAGTTCAATTCCTGGCTTGGGTCACTGTTGGTGTGGAATTTGCACGTTCTCCCTGTATCTGTGTGGGTTTCCTCCGGGTGCTCTGGTTTCCTCCCACAGTGCAAAGATGTGGGGGGGTTAGGTTGATTGGCCATACTAAATTGCCCCTTAGTGTCGGGGGGACAGTTAGCAGTGTAAGTACATGGGATTACTGGGATAGGGCCTGTCTGGGATTGTTGTCAGTGCAGACTCGATAGGCCAAATGTCCTGATTTTAAGATCTGCAGCTCTTGTCCTTCCTGTGGTCATGGGTTTGGAAGGTGCTGCCTAAGGAGCCTTGGTGAGTTACTGCAGTGCATCTTATAGAATGGTACATATTTTTGCCACTGTTTGTCGGTGATGGAGGGATTGAAAGTTTGTGGAAGGGGTAGCAATCAAGTGGGCTGCTTTGTCTTGGATGGTGTCGAGCTTCTTCAGTGTTGTTGGAGCTGCACCCATCCAGGCAAGCGGGCTGTATTCCATCACACTCCTGACTTGTGCCTTGTAGATGGTGGACAAGATTTGGGGAGTCAGGGGGTGGGTTACTCACTGCAGGATTTTTTTTATTCATTGATGGGACACGGGTGTCACTGGCTGGCCAGCATTTATTGCCCATCTCTAGTTGCAGTTGAGAGTCAACTGCATTGCTGTGGGTCTGGAGCCACATGTAGGCCAGACTGGGTAAGGGTGGCAGATTTCCTTCCCCAAAGGACATTAGTGAACCAGATGGGTTTTTCCAACAATCGACAATGGTTTCATGGTCATCGGTAGATTCTGAATTCTAGATTGTTTTTCTTATTGATTCCAAATTCCCCCATTGGGGATTTGAACCCAAGTCCCCAGAACGTTAGCTGAGTTTCCGGATTAATAGTCCAATGACAATACCACTAGGCCACTGCCTCCCCAGTGAATGTGAAGGCCAGCAGCCTCACTGTGTTGCTTTCATGTTAAAAGATTCTACAATATAATTGTGTAAAATCACTGCCTTCAGGCAAAAGTCTTCATGCAGAGCAAGGCTAATTCACGGGCGATCTTGGAGTTAGCACTTACAAGTATTTTATTGTTTTTGTATCTGCAAAGTGGCTTCAATACAAGTGCAAATTTATTCTTTTATTTATTCATTTGTAGGACATGGATGTTGCTGCCTGGCCAGCATTTATTGCCCTTTCCTAGTTGCCCGAGGGCAGCTGAGAGTCAACCACATTGCTGTGGCTCTGGAGTCACATGCAGGCCAGACCAGGTAAGGACGGCAGATTTCCTTCCCTAAAGGACTTTAGTGAACCATATGGTTTTTTCTCAACAATCAACAATTGTTTCATGGTCATCAGGAGATTCTTAATTCCAGATGGATCTTATAGAATTCAAATTCCACCACCTGCTGTGGTTATCTCTAGAACACCTTGGTCAAAAAGAAGGAGGCACTTGACATGCATAGGCAGCTGGGATCAAATAGATCCTTTGAAGAGCATAGGGGGTGTAGGAGTAGAATTAAGAGAGAATTCAGGAGAGCATAAAGGGAATATGAGATTAGTTTGGCAGATAAGGCAAAGGAGAATCCAAAGAGCTTCTACAAATACCTAAAGGGCAAAAGAGTAATAAGGGTGAGAGTAGGGCCTCTTAAGGATCAACAAGATCATCTATGTGCAGATCCACAAGAGATGGGTGAGATCCTAAGTGAATATTTCTCATCAGTATTTACTGTTGAGAAAAGGCATAGACGTTAGGAAACTTGGGGAAATAAATAGTGATGTCTTGAGGAGTGTACATATTACAGAGAAAAAGGTGCAGGAAGTCTTAAAGCACATCAAGGTAGATAAATCCTCAGGACCGGATGAAATGTATCCCAAGACATTATGGGAGGCTAGGGAGGAAATTGCATGTCCCCTAGCAGAGATACTTGAATCATCAATTGTCACAGGTGAGGTGCTTGAACATAGGAGGGTAGCAAATGTTGTGCCTTTATTTAAGAAGAGCTGTAGGGAAAAGCCTGGGAACTACAGGCCAGTGAGCCTAATGTCTGTAGTGGGTAAGTTGTTAGAAGGTATTCCGAGAGACAGGATCTACAAGCATTTGGAGAGGTAAAGATTGATTAGGGACAGTGAGCATGGCTTTGTGAGGGGAAAATCATGTCTCACAAATTTGATTGAGTTTTCTGAAGGAGTAACCAAGAAGGTAGATGAAGGCAGTGCAGTTGACATTATCTAATGTACTTTTGCAAGGCCTTTGACAAAGTAGCGCATTGTAGGTTGTTGCATCAGGTTAAATCTCACAGGATCCAGGATGAGGCAGCCAATTGGATACAAAATTGGCTTGACTGCAGAAAACAGAGGGTGGTTGTAAAGGGTCGTTTTTCAAACAGGACGCCTGTGACCAGCAGTCTGCCTCAGGGATCGGTACTGGGTCCACTCTGATTTGTCATTTATATGAATGATTTGGAAGAGAATTTAGGAGGCATAGTTAGTAAGTTTGCAAGTGACATTAAGATTGGTGGCATAGTGAACAGTGAAGAAGGTTATCTAGGATTGCAACAGGATCTTGATTAATTGGGCCAATGGGCCGCTGAATGGCAGATGGAGTGTAATTTAGATAAATGCGAGATGATGCATTTTGGTAGATTAACCCAGAGCAGGATTTACTCAGTTAATGGTACGGCATTGGGGAGAGTTATAGAACAAAGTGATCTAAGGGTTCAGGTTCATTGCCCCTTGCAAGAGGAGTCACAGGTGGACGGAGTGGTGAAGAAGGCATTTGACATGCTTGGTTTCATTGGTCAGAACATTGATTATAGGAGTTGGGACTTCTTCTGGAAGTTGTACAAGACATTGGTAAGGCCACACTTGGAATACTGTGTACAGCTCTGGTCACCCCTATTATAGAAAGCATAATGTTAAACTAGATAGAGCGCAGAAAAGATTAATTAAGACGCCAAGGGGCTTGATGGCTTGAGTTAAAAGGAGAGGCTGAATAGACCGAGTCTTTTCACTGGAGTGATAGGAGGCTTAGGGATGATCTCAAAGACACCTATAGAATAATAAAGGGCATAGATAAAGTGAACATCTTTTCCCAAAGGTAGGGGAATCTAAAACTACAAGACATAGGTTTAAGGTGAGAGGGGAGGGATACTAAAGGATCCAGAGGGGCAATTTTTTCACATAGAGGGTGGTATCTGAAACAAGCTGTCAGAGATAGTAGTAGAGGTGGGTAAAGTTTTGTTTTTAAAAGGCATTTAGACAGTTACGTGGGTAAATTGGGATAGAGGGATATAGGCCAAATGCGGGCAATTGGTAAAAACTGTGTGGCATGGACAAGTTGGGCCAAAGGGCCTGTTTCCATGCTGTAAACTTCTGTGACTCTCTAAAGCTAAAAATTTATTTATTAGTCACAAGTAAGGCTTACATTAACACTGCAATGAAGTTACAGTAAAATTCCCTTAGTCACTGCATTCTGGCGCATGTTCAGGTCAATGCACCTAACTAGCATACCTTTCAGACTGTGGAAGGAAACCGGAGCACTTGGAGGAAACCCATGCAGACATGGGGAGAACATGCAAACTCCACACAGAGAGTGACCCAAGCTGGGAATTGAACCCGGCTCCCTGGCACCGTGAAGTAGCAGTGCTAAGCACTGTGCTGCCCCATGACCCAGCAGTGTCCCAGCTTCTTTTTGAACCATACCCTTTGACTGGATGCCCTAAGCCACATTACCGCTCCATTTGCAAGCTATAGCGTGCATCCATTCTGAACAAGAATTAAGTCAAGATTGGCAGGGGCAAAACAATGGCCTTCCATCTCCTTTGCTGAACATTGTCAAAAACATTCTCCAAGGCAACTTAAGTCATGCATTCCAACAATGCACTGGTGCACTCATCTCAATGTTAAGTGATAGCTTTTATCTGAAATTGTACAACAGTGCGGAAAAGAAAAAAGCATGCCCACAGAAATACTGGCGGTGGATGTTGTGAGCTTGCATTATAGCCAATACAATGAGCACTGGAGGCAATGTGCTTAACAATATTCTCAGCAGCAGATGCTGGTGAAATTTGAGAATTAGACGTTTCCAATTTCAAGCGGCCTTGGATTTCCTTTTTGAAAAATGAACTCACCATGTTTGGTAATTGAAGTGTAGGGTGCCCCAAGAGTTATCCCCTCCCAGGGCATCATCAAGTGCCCCAAGATTCTATCCTCACTTCACTGCTGCTGACAACATTGGTCTGATTCTAGACTTAGAATTGGGATAGAAATTTTGTGAAAGGTTCGCTTGGGTTTTCAGGATGCGGGAACACGTGTGTGTGCCAAAGGAGGTGAATGAAAACGCAAAGATGTTCAGGGTAATAACCGGAATCCATATGACTCCATGACTAACTGGACATGTGTGGGTTAGGTTGATTGGCCATGCTAAATTGACCCTAGTGTCAGGGGGTTAACAGGTGGGGTTATGGGAAGAGGGTCTGGGTGGGACTGTAGTCGGTGCAGACCTGATGGGCTGAATGGCCTCCTTCTGCACTGTAGGATTCTATGATCAGAAATTAGATTGAGCCTGGGCTATTTTCTTTCATCTTATAGACACACACCGGGGAAACCAGACTCGGAGCTGCTGGTTGATAATAAACTGCAATTTTTCTGAATCTCAACACCTTCTAAGAATGGAGGAGGGACAATTATTCTTTAATAGCTGCCTGTGGTGAACCTAATGGGCGGTATGTTTCTGAACTTGTACAGGACACAAACATTTCAACTCGGTGCTTTTTCCAGAGCTCGTCCGAAATGACTATCAACTTAAATAAGCCTGTTCCAAAAATAAAGCTGGCATGGATTATAAAGCCACTTTGTCAATTCATTTTCAAAACTAGGACAGATATTGTGACAAAACCACCCCAGTTATATTTCAAAAAGAACTTGTCCTTTCTAAAGCTTCTAAGGGTGTTCTGAGAAAGGAAAATGTGTGATACAAATGCAAGTTCTTTATTTTTTCACAGTTAATAGTTTAGTGGATGAATCCTGATTCGATTTGTACCTGTCCTTTAATAGTTCATAACGTTTATAAGATCTCGGTTGAAATATTTTTGAAAATTTGCTCTTGGGATTGGGCATCACCAGGATTTATTGCACCTTGAGAAGGTTTTAAAGTTTATTTACTTGTGTCACAAGTAAGCTTACATTAACACTGCAATGAAGTTACTGTGAAAATCCCCTAGTTACATAAGAACATAAGAAATAGGAGCAGGAGTAGGCCATCTAGCCCTTCGAGCCTGCCCCGCCATTCAATAAGATCATGGCTGATCTGTTGTGGCTCAGTTCCACTTTCCCGCCCTCTCCCCATAACCCTTAATCCCCTCTCTTATCAAGAACCCATCAACCCGCTTCTTAAAAATATTTAGCGAGGCAGCCTCCACCACTTCAACGGGCAGAGAATTCCAGAGATTCACCACCCTTTGAGTGAAGAAGTTCCTCCTCAACTCCGTTCTAAACCGCCTCCCCTTTATCTTGAGGCTGTGCCCCCTAGTCCTACTGTCTTTTTTGAGCGGGAAGAGTCTCTCCACCTCTATCCTATCCATCCCATTCATCATCTTATACGTCTCAATGAGATCTCCCCTCATTCTTCTAAACTCTAACGAGTACAAGCCTAGTTTATTCAGCCTCTCCTCATAGCTCAATCCCCTCAACTCCGGTATCAGCCTAGTAAACCTCCTCTGCACTCCCTCCAGGGCCAAAATATCCTTGCGCAGGTGCGGCGCCCAAAACTGCACACAGTACTCCAGCTGCGGCCTCACCAATGCCCTATACAGCTGCAGCAAGACCTCCCTACTTTTATATTCAATCCCCCTCGCTATGAAGGCCAGCATCCCATTCGCCTTCCTGACCACCTGCTGCACCTGCAAGCTGGGTTTTTGCGACTCATGCACAAGGACCCCGAGGTCCCTCTGCACCGTCGCCTGCTGCAGTTTTTCGCCCCGTAAGTAATAGTCCTTCCTACCATTCTTCCTACCAAAGTGGACCACCTCACACTTGCCAACATTAAATTCCATTTGCCATTTCCTGGCCCATTCGCCCAGCCTATCTAGATCCTTCTGCAGACTCTCCACACCCTCCGCACAATTTGCCTTTCCCCCAATCTTGGTGTCATCAGCAAATTTCGACACCCTGCACTCGGTTCCCTCCTCCAGATCATCTATATAAATGGTAAATAGCTGAGGCCCCAGCACCGACCCCTGGGGCACCCCACTAGTCACCAACCGCCAATCCGAATAGCACCCATTGACCCCCACTCTCTGCCTCCTATTTGACAACCAATCCTCTATCCACGCTAACACCCTACCCCCAACTCCATGTCCCCTGACCTTCTGCAATAACCTCTTGTGAGGTACCTTGTCAAACGCCTTCTGAAAATCCAGAAAGACCACATCCACCGGCTCTCCTCTATCCACTGCCCTAGACACATCCTCATAGAACTCCAGTAAATTTGTCAGACACGACTTCCCTTTAATGAAACCGTGTTGCGTCCGCCCTATCAAGCAATTCCCTTCAAGATGCCTCGCAATTTCCTCCTTAATGACGGATTCTAACATTTTACCTACCACAGACGTTAAACTAACCGGCCTATAATTCCCCGCCTTTTGCCTGGCACCCTTCTTAAACAACGGCGTAACATTAGCCGTTTTCCAATCTTCTGGCACTTCCCCGGAATCCAGCGACGTCTGGAAAATAACCACCAAGGCATCCACTATAACCTCCGCCATTTCTTTCAGAACCCTCGGATGCATTCCATCCGGTCCTGGGGACTTGTCCACAATCAGCCCCTCCAGTCTGTCGAGCACCACCTCTCTAGTAACAGTAATGTCATTAAGACCCTCCATTCCTACCACCTTTCCATCGCTAACACCCGGCAAATTATTCACGTCCTCCTCCGTGAAGACAGAAACAAAAAAGTTATTCAAGACCTTAGCCATATCCCCATCCCCTACCACTAGCTCCCCTTTCTCATCCTCTAAAGGACCAACGTTCACCCTAGCCAGCCTCTTCCTTTTTATATATTTATAAAAACTCTTGCTATCCTTTTTTATATTAAGTGCTAGCCCAGCCTCATAGCTTCTCCTACCCTTCTTTATCAACTTCTTTGTCAATCTTTGTTGACATTTAAACCTTTCCCAATCCTCTTCTCGCCCGCTGCTCTTAGCTACTCTAAATTCCTCCGCTTTTAGTTGCCACACTCTAGCACCTGCTCGGGTACACTGAGGGAGAATTTAGTATGGCCAATGCACCTAACTAGCACATCTTTTGGACTGTGGAAGGAAACCAAAGCACCCGGAGGAAACCCACGCAGACATCGAGAGAATGTGCAGACTCTTCACAGACAGTGACCCAAGCCAGGGATCGAACCCAGGTCCCTAGCACTCTGAGGCAGCAGTGCTAACCACTGTGTCAGCGTATCACCGGTAGTGGTGAGCTGCCTTCTTGAACCGCTGCAGTACATGTGGCAAAGGTACACCCACAGTGCTGTTAGGGAGGGAGTTCTCGAATTTTGACCCAGTGACAGTGAAGGTACAGCCAATATATTTCCAACTCAGGATGGTGAGTGGCTTGGAGCGGAACTTGCAGTGGGTGGTGTTCCCACGTATGTGCTACCATTGTCCTATACAGAAGTGGGTGTGTGTTTGGAAGGTGCTGTCTAAGGACCTCTGGTGAATTGCTCAGTGCATCTTGTGGATAGCACACACTGCTGCTACTGAGTGTCAGTGGATGTGTTGCCAATTAAATGGGCTGCTTTGTCCTGGGTGGTGTCAAATTTCTTGAGTGTTGGGTTTAAAAAAAAACAATCATTGACAGTACATTCAATTTAATAAATATTTCCAATGTCTTTTTTTTACTCTTCAAAATTAATGTTTTTGTTCTTGAGGTAACTGGGAAATTTTGGGGAAAGTTCCTTAAATCTCTGATGCGGGCAAAATTCTAAACCTGGAATCTCCAATAATTTAGTTGTCCTCAGAAGTCTATTTGATGAAAGGTAATTAACCTGAGTAAACTCTGTTCCTTTCTCCACAGATGCTGCCAGCCCTGCTGCGTATTTTCAGCGCTTTCTGTTTTCACATTATACAGGCCATCTTTCTGTGATGTGCACAATTTTGCTCACGCAAAGGGAAGGGATTGATGTGTTGCACAATCGAACAATACAAAGAGACCAAATACCATCAGTAAATAGATATGCAAAGTTGTCCAGGTTCGGTGGATTGGGACCCTAAGGGGCAATTGTGCATGGCCAATCCAAAGATATGCAGATTATGTGGATAGGCCATGCTAAATTGCCCCTCAGTGTCCAAATATGTGCAGGTTAGGTAGATTGACCACACTAAATTGCCCCTTAATGTCTAAAGATGTGCAGTTTAGATGGATTGGCCATGCTAAATTGCCTCTTAGTGTCCAAATATATGCAGGTTGGGTGGATTGGCCATTGTAAAGTGCCCCATGGTGTCCCAAGTTGTGTAGGTTAGGTGGATTAGCCATGGTGAATGTGCAGAGTTATGGGCATAGGATGGAGAGGAGTGGGCCTGGGTAAGATGCACTTTCAGAGAGTCAGTGTGGACTCACTGGGCTGAATGGCCTCCTTCTGCACTGTCAGGATTCTATAATTCTATATAGGCCTTGAGTTTCTTTTTGTAATCTTTGTACAACTCTCCCTGTTCAAAAACAGCAAGTGCTGTCAGGAAAAGAATGAGGTGATATAGTAATTGAAATTTTTTGTCTTACCCCCTTACCCCCAAGAGACTAGACTTTTGATTGATTCATCAGATTGTCTGGATAATCAGATTAACATCTCTCACCTATTGGGAAGGACAAGTCTTCAATTTCTGGCTGTGTTGAGTGAGGGTTAAGACCTCGGGGGAAGGGAAGGGGAGGAGATGGGAGGTCACAAGAAAGGCAATCTAGATTTTGGAAGGCAGAAAGTTCAGGGAAACACCACGTTCTGTGCTCTAGGTCAGGATGTGTTGATGCTTAAAGCAAGCTTGGTGCACTACAGTGGGATCATACAATGCATTCAGCATCCCCATTATTGCAGTATTAGATGGAATACAATGTGGTAAAGTATGAGGTTATGCACTTTGGTAGAAAGAATAGAGGCCTAGAAGATTTTCTAGGCCTAAGTGCTGCACGGTGGCACAGTGGTTAGCACTGCTGCCTCACGGCACCAGGAACCTGGAATCAAATCCGGCCTCACGTCACTGTTTGTGTGGAGTTTGCACTCTCTCCCCGTGTCTGCATGGGTTTCCTCCAGAAGTTCCTGTTTCCTCCCACAGTCCAAAGATGTGTAGATTAGGTTGACTGGCCAAGATAAATTGACTCTGATGTCAGCGGGGTTAGTAGCATAAATGTGTGGGCTTACAGAAATAGGATCTGGGTGGGAGTGTGGTCAGTACATGCTTGACAGGCCGAATGGCCTCCTTCTGGACTGTAGCAATACTATGATTCCATGATTTTAAGTGCTGCTTAGGCTTTGTAAGGCTCCGGTGAGACCACATTTAGAATATTGTGAGTAGTTTTGGGCCTTGTATCTCAGGAAGTATATATTGGTCTTGCAGAGGGTTGAGAGGAGGTTCATGATCCCGGGAATGAAAAGCTTGACTTACAAGGACTCTGGGTTTGTACTCAATGGAGTTTAAAAGAATGAGGGGGATCTCATTGAAACATACAGAATATTGAAAGACCTGGATAGAGTGGACATGGGGAAGATGTTTCCAATAGTGGGAGAGACTAGGATCCAAGGGCACAGTCTCAGAGTAAAAGGGATGACCCTTTAGAACTGAGATGAGGAGGCATTTCTTCAGCCAGAGGTGGTGAATCTGTGGAATTCATTGCCACAGAAGGCTGTGGAGGCCAGGTCATTGAGTGCTTTTAAGGAGGTAAGGGGATCAAGCTTGGCAGGGAGAAGGCAGCAGAATGGGGTTGAAAATCATATCAGCCATGATTGAATGGTGAAGCAGACCTAATGGGCTGAATGGCCTAATTCTGCTCCTTTCTCTTATAGTCTTGACTCTCAAAGCAAGTTCACTTGAATTAATTCAAGGGAGGTGAGTGGATGAGGAAAAATAACATGAGAACATGTACTTAATGCAAATGAATATTATCGCTGACATACAAAGGAAGATGGCAAATGTTGGAAATCTGAAATGAAACTGAAAGTGCTTAGTAGGCCAGTCACCTCATTAAACACAAAATTAGATTTAATCTCAGCTGTGCCAATTCTAATGAAGGATTCACCCAAATGTTACCGTCTTTAAGATGACAAATGGCCTACTGGGCACATCCAACATTCCAGTGGTTCCTGTTATTAGGTTATGCTGCTAAACTGATCTCCTGTCATTTTGTTTGGTGTACAGCATCCATCTAATTATGCACTTCCATCCAATAACGTTACATGCAATGCAATTGGAATTGCATAATCCAGACAAAACCATTCTCCTGCCTCGGGCAACCACAAATCCAAATTGCAATGACATTTACAAAACGTAAAACCAGACAGAACTCGAGAAGCCCTCTCGGGTGAGTTGATGTGGAGTGGCGGGAAGCTCATGCGTTACTCACCATACGCTGTGGACTGGTTAACTTCATGTCCCACACCACAAAGGGGAAGAAAACAGCAAAAGAAAAGGTAACAGTCAACACCGAACTCCGCCAACAAGCTAGCACCTCATCGAGTCGTCCTATCTTCAGTTGGAAATCACATTAAGCGCCAATTTAGCTGTATCCATGGCTACAGCGATCCTCAGATCTCTAAGCCTGGATTGGCTAGAAAATTAACCAATTGGTTTACAGCCAATGATCATGGGGTAACTCCCATCTCCTACTGGGAGATTAAAAGCTGGGAAGTAGAGGTACAATAAAAGCAAAATACTGCAGATGCGAGAAACAAAAACAGAAAATGCTGGAAAACCTCAGCAGGTCTGACAGTATCTGTGGAGAGAGGAACAATGATTTTTGATCTGATTTGATTTATTATTGTCACATGTACTAACATACAGTGAAAAGTATTATTTCTTGCACGCCATACAGCAGAGCATACTGTTCATAGAGAAGGAAGGGAGAGAGTGCAGAATGTAGTGTTACAGTCACAGTTAGGGTGCAGAGAAAGATCAACTTAATGCAAGGTAGATCCATTCAAAAGTCTGACAGCAGGAGGGAAGAAGCTGTTCTTGAGTTGGTTGATGCGTGACCTCAGACTTTTGTATCTCTTTCTCGACAGAAGACGATGGAAGAGAGAATGTTTTGTATCCAATGTGACTGATATTGGACTCAAATCATCGGGCAGGAGTTTTCAGTCATGTGTGCCCCAAGATCGGAAATTCAAACCTGCTCTTGATAAATATGTACATTTTCTATCCCACCCACTATGATTCCCAAAGTGGGCGAGATGAGAAACTTCTGCCCATTAACTCTGTTTCTCTTTCTCCACAGATGCAGTGGGACTTGCTGAAATTTCCTGGCATGTTCTACTTCTACGACAGTTCAGTAAATGTGCTTAACGATTTAATTCAAAGTTTAAGAAATGTTGTAGAAACACAAGAGTGGGTTTCATTAACTGAACAAAGGCAAAAGGTAAAATAGACAAAAGGGAGAGTGAAGAAAAGATGGCAAGCTGAAATAGTGATTCAAAGTTTTGCGTTTATATGTAAAAGTCTTCTTAATCGTGAACAAATTACAGCGCAGGAACAGACCCTTCGGCTCTCCAAGCCTGCACCCACTATGCTGCGCAACTGAACTAAAACCCCCTATCCTTCAAGGGACCGTATCCCTCCATTCCCATCCTATTCATGTATTTGTCAAGATGCCCCTTAAAACTCACTATCGTATCTGCTTCCATTACCTCCCCCGACAGTGAGTTCCAGGCACCCACCAACCTCTGTGTAAAAAAAAACCTGCCTCGCGCATTTCCTTTAAACCTTGCCCCTCGCACCTTAAACCTATGCCTCCTAGTAACTGGCACTTGCACCCTGGGAGAAAGTTCCAGTGGGGCATACAAACATAATACTAAAGTCAAAAATTCTTGTTTCATATAACTTTTTGAGTTTTTGATATAATTACGAACAAATCTCATGTGATGTCGCATATGGAAAACTAAGTCTTCAGGAAAAATATGGTTAGAATATTAGGAGGAAATTAGACCAGGGCAGGTTTAATTCAGTCCCCATTTTCAAGTCACATATTCTGTCCTGACAGCATGCTCTGATACGCTTGAAATCACATCTGAACAGTTAACATAGCAATCCTGAAAATAAATCTTTCACTGTTGAAGTTTGTTCATTAAATAGCATGTCTCAGGGTTGAAATAATTGTGTTCAATTATTTGAGCTTCCTTCCTCTCATTTACAGTTTTGTTTCAATTCTTTGAAGCACACTACCCATTATACCAGTAAAACTATCCCAGGACTAGAACCAAAAATATTTTTGTTGAGATTTCTCACCCGATAGAAGTCATTGGGTCTGCGGCAGATATCAGTACAATAGTCTGTGTACTGGGCATGCACCCCAAGGTCACCATCATCGCCAGGAGCTCGTTCGATTCGCTCCAGGAGCCTGGGAACAGTTTCTCAGACCTGTTTCCCTGACTTCTTTTTGCTTTTCCCAGCAGAGTACGGCCAGAACTCTCCGACGTCGTTCACTCTGCCACCGCGAGAATGGAGAGTTTGGCGCTCGGACAAATCCCCATTCACAGCAGCGGGACTGGAGAATCCCAGCCTATGGTGAGGTCTGAGTATCCCAGCCACGGGTGAGGTCCAAGAAACCCAACCGGGGGGAGCAGGAGAATTCCAGCCGTGGGTGTGTTCGGAGAATCTCAAACACGGGCAAGGTCGGAGCACAGGTGAGTTCGGAGAATCCCAGCCGTGGGTGAGGCTGGAGAATCCCAGCTTACATGACGACAAGTGGGTGATTAAGCATCCTGGTGCCTCATGCCAACATTCAGAGCAGAGCTAATGGATCCACCGGTGTTTGCCTTGTTTATCTTTGTCGTATGGGTCAACCATGGATGCAAATATGTGGATCCCGGGAAATTTGCCGGCCAGCCCCACTGCTCAGAGATCGGGGTACCATTTTTAATTGGTGTGTTGGTCCCTGCACTCAGACTCAGCACCCCCCTCCCCCAAAGAATGGAAATGATGCCCCCGCACCCCCCCTCCCCACTGATCAGGGAAGCACTCTCCCCTCCCATCCACAAATAATGGATCACCCCCTCACACCACGGAGGCATGACCTGACCCCCCCCCCCCCCACTGTCACTAACACCCCACATCCCCCTTTCCCCACTCAGATGTCCCTTCAGCACCCCCTCCGCATTCAGACCCCCCATTCCCCTACCCTCAGCACTCAGTCACCCAGTCAGCACCCCCTCCATATCCAGACCCCCAGTCAGCCCCCCACAGCATTCAGACCTCCATTCTCCTACCCTCGGCAATCAAACTCCTCCATTCTCCCATCCTCCCCACTCATCCTCCCTCCCCTCTCTGACCCCCATTCAGCGCCTCCCTCGGCATTCAGACCCTCCGCTTGCCCACCCTCCACAATCAAACCCCTCCATTCTCCCACCTTCCCCACTCATCCTCCCTCCCCTCTCTGACCCCCATTCACCATGGGAGTGGAGAGTGGAGCCCCTGAGACCTCTGGGGTGGGTTTTATTCAAGTTGTAATCAGGGTGTACTTTAAAGGCAGTGCCTCGATCTCTGCGCAGCTGGATTTTGCCAGGGTGGTGAGGTCCCGTCCCCCGCCCCCAACCCCGGAATGAGTGCATGAATCACACCCCTTGATATTTTTGGCAGAGTGTTATAAGATCAGGAGAGAAACCTGGAGTGTTTCTTGGCAGGAAAAAAAAACACTCTGCCATTTTCTGATAAGATTTTGCCCGTTAACTCTGCTTTCTCTCCTTCCAGACGCTGCCAGAGCTACTGAGTTTTTCCAGCATCTTTTATTCTTATTTCAGCGGCACAGTGGCGCAATGGTTAGCACTGCGGCCTCACAGCACCAGGTTCAATTCCTGGCTTGGCTCACTGTCTGTGTGGAGTCTGCATGTTCTCCCTGTGTCTGCGTGGGTTTCCTCTGGGTGCTCCGGTTTCCTCCCACAGTCCAAACGATGTGTTGGTTAGGTGCACTGGCCGTGCTAAATTTTGTACATCGTTTTGTTGGGAATTTTACTTCTATTTTCTGTATTCTTTGCACCTGCAGTAAATTAAGATAGACTTGATCTCTCTGTCTGTGAGGGAGAGGCCTGAGGGCTGCTGCTGAATCTGTTGACATTTTGTACCAGTTAATGAATATCTTTTCTCTGGTTAACTGGCTGTTGTTTGTTTCCTGAACTAGAAAAGTGATGTCAGTTACGCAAACCCAATTGCTGATCATCTCTCTTCATGTGAGTGCGATATTTGCCTGGGAATGATCAGTGGAATAGGCTGTGGCAGGGTTACTTTGTTTACCTCTAACTTGCATAATTGTAGGTCATTTTCCAGACATGTATCACAACATTGAGACATGAAGCTAGCCAGCCTGCTGGTCCTTGCAGAAGTGGCAGGCACAATATTTAACACAACATCCAAGAGACTCTCTTCTGGGGTGTCAGCGTGGTGTGGGTATGCCGGCGTTGGACTGGCGTAAACACAGTAAAAAGTCTGACAACACCAGGTTTTAGTCCAACCTATTTATTTGATAATAGTGAGTATATTATCAAATAAATAGGTTGGACTAAAACCTGGTGTTGTCAGACTTTTTACTGTGTCAGTGTGGCACAGTGGTTAGTGTTACTAAGATCAGCCATGATCTTATTGAATGGCGGGGCAGGCTCGAAGGGCTAGATGGCCTACTCCTGCTCCTATTTCTTATGTTCTTATGTTCCTCACAGAGCCAGGGACCGAGGATCGATTCTGGCCTCGGTTGCTGTCTGTGTGGAGTTTGCACATTCTTCCCATGTCTGCGTGGGTTTCCTCCGGGTGCTCCGGTTTCCTCTCTCAGTGCAAAGATGCGCAGGTTAGGTTGATTGGCCGTGCTGAATTGATCCTAGTGTCAGGGGGATTAGCAGGGTAAATATGTGGGGTTACGGGAATAGGGCCAGAGTGGGATTGCGATTGGTGCAGACTCAATGGGCTGAATGGCCTCCTTCTGCACTGTATGATATTCTCCCTCAGTGTACCTGAACAGGCGCCAGAGTGTGGCAACTAGGAGATTTTCACAGTAACTTCATTGCAGTGTTAATGTAAGCCACTAATAAATAAACTTTAGATTTGAGCATCCGCAATATTTTGCTCATTTTAAGGATCATTGACATCTGTCTACAGAGTAAGGCAAATGGGTATATTCCTTGAGAGGCAAAGCGAGCATGAGGTAAAGAAAGGAGACTATCAGAGTTGTTACGAGGATTAGGGTTAAATTGGTACCATAATGTGTGCCCTTGTGCAAGGCAAGGCATGGAGTGGGGAGAGAGTAGAGATTTGCAATGCCTGGAGGCAGACAGAATTCCAGCTAACTGGGGTACTTTGACACTGGAATAAAGCACTTTTAATTTCACTCTGCAGCATCTAGTTGGTGAAGAAGTTAATTTGTCGAGGGCCAGACACATCCATCTATCCCCGACTCCCAGTATAGAAAAAAGAAACTGGCAAAAAAAAATTGCTTTCCTTTGGGCAAATGATTGATTTGTGGGAAATATATATCGTAAGCTATAATCTCCGGGCCCGTGTTTATCTGGTTCAGCACTTCTACTGTGTGTGTGCGGCAGCTAAAGTTAACAAAAAAATCGATTTCTATTTCTGGCTTGATGTTAGCCATTAGAGAGACTGAATAAAATCACCAGATCAGTGAAACTGTGGCTGCAAATTCATGGATTTATCAACATGTAATCTTCAGTTTTGAAACAGAAGGAAATGTGAATAAGTGCCTGTAAACAAAAAGGAAGATTCTTATGTTTGACCAGCAACCACTGGGGAACAGTTCTCTTCCTCTCTTGTTATCAGAGGTTGCCCCTTTCCTTTGTCTCTGTGAAATAACTCCATAGAGGAAGGTGTCCCTGCTCCAGATTACCTTTATTTACAAACTTATCTCTACTCCTAAGAGTGCTTCACGTACAGCGTCAGAATCTGGAGTGTCAGTAGCCCTGACAGTGAAACTCCCTGGTTGGACAGGCAATCATTACTTCAATCAGGGAGCTCATACTCGAAGATACCAACTCCATGGGCCTTGTTGAGGTCATTACACTCTGCAACCCGATGATCTTTCAGTTCTGGTGACCTGAATCCAGATTGCTGCCTGACAGCATCAAGGACCCGGGTTCATGGAATCATAGACTCCTGCACTGCAGAAGGAAGGCATTCGGCCCATCGAGTCTGCACCTACCACAATCCCACCCAAGGCCTTATCCCCGTAACCCCTAGCTAGTCCCCTTAATATTAAGGGTAAATCTACCATGAGCAATCCACTTAACCCGTACATCTTTGGAGTGTGGGATAAACTGGAGCACCTGAAGGAAACCCACGCAGACACGGGGAGAATGTGCAGATTCTGCATAGGCAATGACCCGAGGCCAGGAATCGAACCCGGGTCCCTGGCGCTGTGAGACAGCAGTGCCACCCAGTTCAATTCCGGCCTCGGGTGACTACATGGAGTTTGCACATTCTCCCCGTGTCTGCGTGGGTTTCCTCCGGGTGCCCTGGTTTCCTCCCAAACTCCAAAGATGTACGGGTTAGGTTGATTGGCCGTGGTAAATTGCTCCTTAGCATCAGAGGAATTAGCAACGCAAATTCATGGGGTTACGACGATAGGGCCTGGAATTGCTGTCAGTGCAGGCTCGATGGGCTGAATGGCCTCCTTCGACACTGCAGGGATTCTATGAAACATTGTTCCTCTCTCTACTCCCACAGATGCTGCCAAATCCACTGTGTATTCCCAGCACTTTCTATTCTAATGATTCATCATAGAAATTTACAGCATGGAAGGAGGCCCCTTGCTCACCAGGACATGCTGGATAATAAGGAAACAGCCAGCCTAATCCCACTTTCCTGCCCTTGGTCTGTATCCCTGTAAGTTTCGGCATTTCAATTGCCTGCCCAAACACTCCTTAAGTGTGATGGGGGTTTTTGTCTTCACCACACTCTCAGGCAGTGAGTACCGGATACCCATCCCAATGTGGGTCAAGAAACAATCCCCTCAAACACCCTTTAAACATCCCGCAAATCTGTCCCCCATGACCAGTTATGAATCAAAGAGAATGGTGGCTTCCCTGTCTGAGTGCTGAGGGCTTTCTTCTTGCGATAAAGAAAGGGACAAATAGAATGACAAGTCCTTGTTTAGGAACAGGCTAAAATTCAACGTAAAATTGTGTTCCCACTGGGATAGCGGAAACTAACGCACAATCACCCATTCTGATTACAACCAAGACCACAAAAAAGTGTTGTGAACAAAACCCAATCCATCACTCAAACCAGCCTCCCATCCATTGACTCTGTCTACACTTCCCGCTGCCTCTGTAAAGCAGGCAGCATAATTAAGGACCTCATGGATCCCAGAAATTCTCTCTTCCACCTTCTTCCATTGGAAAAAAGATACAGAAGTCTGATACCAACGGACTCAAGAACAGCTTCTTCCCTGCTGCTGTCAGACTTTTGAATGGAGTTTCCTTGCATTAAGTTGACCTTTCTCTACACCCGAGCTTTGACTGTAACACTACATTCAGCACTCCTTTCCTTCTCTATAAACGTTACGCTTTGTCTATATACGCGCAAGAAACAATACTTTTCGCTGTATCCCAATACGTATGGCAATCATAAGCCAAATCAAATCATCAGTCTAAATCAATCCAAAACAAAGTGTATTGCGATTGGCAGAATGCTTCATCTTTTTGGGCATAAATGTTTCATGTGTTGATAAGAGACATTTCACGTCACCAATTACTCAAATAGGTGAGTTTGGCCAAACCAGTTTTTAATGAGTGGCTCTCACTGCCATGGTACATATATCCAGTGTATATATCCAGTGTACCAGACCTATTGTTCAGTTTAGATCAGTTGGTTAGACAGCTGGTTAGTGACGCAGAGCGACACCAATAGTGTGGGTTCAATTCCCACACCGGCTAAGGTTATTCTCAATCTTGCCCCATGCCTGATGGGTGGTGAACCTCAGGTTAAATCACCACCAGTCAGCTTTCCCCCTCAAATGGGAGAGAGAGAACAGCCTATGGTCATCAGGGACTCTGAAGATTTTATCTACACCAGATACATTGCTTTCCCATACTGTTCCAGTCAAACCCTGTTCTAACAATCAAAACACCACAATCATTGTACTTGCTGATTGGAAATGTTGAGAACACTTTGCACAATGATTAATTATGCGTTCCAGCTGCTCCAGAAAGCTCAGAATATTTCTTCTCACAATATTGTGTCACTTACCAGGAACAATGATTTTCACACAGCATTCACCCACGTTTCTCTCTCACACCCCATCGCCTCGGTCTGTTTGTCTCTTTCTCTCGCATCATTGTACACTCACTCTGACTCTTATTTGGTATATTTCTCTCTGGCGACTAAAGGTTTGTGAATCATGTTTTCTCCAGGTGCACGGTCAATTTTTAAAAATGTATTTGTTGAGTGAGCTTTGTGGACCAGGTCAGCATTTATCACTCATCCCTAATTACTCTTAAGAAGGGCAATTAGGGGTGAACTGCTGCTTTCCGTGTGGTATAGGTACACTCAGGGTGCTGTTAGGGAGGGTGTTCCAGGATTTTGACTGCGAAGGAACGGCAATATATTTCCAAGTCAGGACGGTGTGTGGCTTGGAAGGGAACTTGCAGGTTGATGGTGTTCCCAACTATCTGCTGCCTGAAATAACTCTGCAGAGGGAATCCCTTCACCAGATTCCCCTCATTTACAAACTTATCTTCACTCCTAAGAGAATTTCAGGTACATATTCAGAATCTGGAGAGCCAGAAGACCTGAAACTCCCATTTTTATATACAGATGAGGCTCCCCAGATAGGCAGGCAATTATGACCTCAATCAAAGAGCTCATCCTCCATGGGCCCACTTCATGGGCCTCACAGAAGTAATTTCACTGCCCTTGTCCTTCTAGGTGGAGAGGTCATGGATTTGGAAGGTGCTGTTGAAGGAGCCTTGGCGAGTTGCTAAAGTGCATCTTATAGATGGTCCTCACTGCTGCTACTTTGGAGAAGGGTGGAGAGAGTGAATGTTGTAGGTGGTGGATGGGCTGCCAATCACACGGGCTGCGTTGTTCTGGATGGTGTCAAACTTCTTGAAAGCTGTTGGTGTGGCACTCACTAGGGAAGTGGGGAGCATTCCGTCATACTTCCCACTTCTAAGGGTGGCACGGTGGCACAGTGGTTAGCACCACTGCCTCACAGCATTAGTAACCCATTTGATTCTGGCCACATTCTCTCCATGTCTGCATGGGTTTCCTCCAGGTGCACTGGTTTCTCCCCACACTCCAAAAATGTGTGGGTTAGGTGGATTGGCCATGCTAAATTGCCCCTTAGTGTCAGGAGGACTAGCTGGGGTAAATGCATGGGGTTTTGGGGATAGGGCCTGGGTGGGGTTGTATTCAGTACAGACTTGATGGGTCAAATGGCCTTCTTCTGCACTGTAAGATTCTATGATTCTATGACTTGAGTTTATAGATGGTGGACAGGCTTCAGGGAGACAGGAGGCACTTTTCTTGCCACAGAATTCCCAGCCTTTAACCTGTTTTTGTAGTCACAGTGTTTATATAGTTATAGAACATAGAACACTACAGCACAAACAGGCCCTTCGGCCCACGAGTTGCACCAATCACATCAACACCTACCAATCCATAGACCTATCTATAACTCCCAATCCCATTAAACCCCATATACTCATCCAGAAGTCTTTTAAAAGACCCCAGCGAGTTCGCCTCCACCACCACTGACGGCAGCCGATTCCATTCACTCACCACCCTCTGAGTGAAAAACTTACCCCTAACATCACTTCTGTACTTGCCTCCCCGCACCTTAAATCTGTGTCCTCTCGTAGCGACCATTTCAACCCGGGGAAATAGCCTCTGAGAATCCACCCTATCTATTCCTCTCAACATTTTGTAAACCTCTATCAGGTCGCCTCTCAACCTTCGTCTCTCCAGGGAAAAGAGTCCCAGCATCCTCAACCTAACTTCATAAGGCATGCCTCCCAGTCCAGGCAACATCCTTGTAAATCTCCTCTGTACCCTTTCAATAGCTTCTATGTCCTTCCTATAGTGAGGCGACCAGAACTGTGCACAGTACTCCAAATGAGGCCTGACAAGGGTCTTATAAAATTGCAGCATTACCTCCCGATTCCTAAACTCAATCTCTCGATTAATGAAGGCCAGTACACCATACGCCTTCTTGACCACATCCTCCACCTGCGAGGCCGATTTAAGAGTCCTGTGGACCCGGACCCCGAGATCCTTCTGCTCTTCAACACTACTAAGACTCCTGCCCTTGATAGTGTACTTGTTTATCCCATTGGTTCTGCCAAAATGGACGACTACACATTTATCCGCGTTGAAGTCCATCTGCCACTTCTCCGCCCAGTCCTGCATCCTATTTATGTCCTGCTGCAACTTTTGACATCCTTCCAGACCATCCACAACACCACCGACCTTCGTGTCATCAGCGAACTTACTTACCCATCCCTCCACTTCCTCATCTAGGTCATTTATGAAAATGACAAACAGCAAGGGTCCTAGAACAGATCCCTGGGGCACTCCACTGGTGACTGACCTCCATGCCGAAAAAGACCCATCCACAACCACTCTCTGCCTTCTGCAGGCAAGCCAGTTCTGGATCCACAAGGCCAAAGGCCCTTGGATCCCATGCCCTCTCACCTTCTCAAGAAGTCTTGCATGGGGGACCTTATCAAACGCCTTGCTGAAGTCCATGTACACCACTAGTTGGTCCAGTTTAGTTTCTGGTCAATGGTAACCCCCATTACTTTTACTAAACTGTTATACATCGATGAATAACTCAATGAAAATGATATGTTCCATTTCACAAAGAAAGCAGAATATCTCTCTGGTGTAAGGTCATTCTCACTTCTACCCTAATGAAGAGGAATTATTTTACTCTTAAGCAGAGCCTTTCTCCCTCACAAACACACATTTCCCCAATTTATTATAACAAATTTATGGTTTCAAAGAAGTCCATACATCCAGTTTAAAGATGTCGCAGTTAAAATGTCGTTAGTTTATTGATTTGAAGTAACTGCTTATTCATTAGCATAGAACTAAATTATTTCAAAAATGGTTCGAACGTGAGGCAAGGGTGCACACAAACATATCTGAATCTCAACACAGAATGCCAGGAACCTTATTTAAATGTTTAAGCCCCATCAGCGGGCTTCTCTGCTCTCCCCCATTGGAATATGACATCATGTCAGCGAGGGTTACAAGTATAGAGCAATGTGAAGAGATCGTGCCAGGGAGACCCTGGCGGGGAGAGGGACATGTCTTGGCACTGCCCCTTTTGGCACTGCCCCTTCCCCTCTCTGGCTGGGAACTGGGGGCAGATTCCTCTGGAGAACTCCATGGAATGGTGTTCCTGGTGGTCTACTGGGGGAATGGGTGGGGTGGGGAGGGGGGACAGTTCCCTGTGCATGCATAGTGAGGGAGGTGTTTGTTCCTTGTGTTCGTGGGGAGGACACTGTGGGTCCGTGGGGGGGTGGTTCCTTGTAGCCATGGGAGTTGGTTCTCAGTCCATGTGGGAATGGGGGGGGTGGTTCGTAGTGCATGTGACTGGGGGGTGGAGGCTGTTCCTTATGTCCATGGGTAGGTAGTTCCCTGTGACCATAGAAGATGGTTCCCCTTGCATGTGGGGTCGGGGAGACTGGTCTTTGTGTTCATGGTGTGGGAATTGGGTTGTGGGGGGGGGAGCTGTGTCTATGGTGAGGTGGTTCCCTGTACATGCATAGGGGAAGGCTGTTCCTTGTGTTCATGGTGGGGGACGGCGGGGTGTGTGTGTGTGTGTGTGTGTGTGTGTGTGTGTGTGTGTGTGTGTGTGTGTGTGTCTGTGTGTACATTTCCCTGTGCCCACGAAGAGTTCTGTATGTTAACTTTCAGTCTGTAGATTGGGGCACCTTTTACAAAGAGAGCTCTGATCTCTGGAAAGTCAATGGTGCTGTTTGGGCTGGGTTTGAGTGTGCCAGTGTGGGATATGCCTCCAACATTTGTTTTTGTCTAAGTGCTGGAAAATAAGGCAAGAAAAGTCAGCTGTGTAGCTGGCGAAACAGAAACCCCCATCCAACATTTTCTTTCTCCTGTGTGTATCTATTTCCTCCTAAGTCGGTGTTAGTTGCCTCCACTACCTCTCATGGCAGTCAGCTCCACATTCTCACCACTCTCTGGGTAAGGTATTCATCTCGATTCTCCCACCAAACCCGTTCATCATCTTAAAGACTTCTATCAGGTCACTGCCCAGTCTCCTGAGTCCAGAGCCTCTCCAATCTTTCCCAACAGGTGTAACCTCTCGGTTCCGGTATCATTGAATCATAGAATCCCTACAGTGCAGTAGGAGGCCATTCAGTCCATCAAGTCTGTGCTGACTCTCTGACAGCGTATTTTACCAGGCCCTTTCTCTCTCGCCCTCTCCCCATAACCCCACACATTTACCACGGTTAATCCATTTCACCTACACAACTTGAGACATGAAGGGGTAACTCAGCACAGCCATTCCACCCAATCTGCACAGAATCAGAGAATACTACAGTGCAGAAGAGGCCCTTCGGCCCATCGAGTCTGCACCGATGCATGAAAGGCTCTGACTTGCCCACTTAATCTCACTTCCCATGGCCTTAAATGTTATGACGTGCCAAGTGTTCATCCAGGTACTTGTTAAAGAATGTGAGGCATCCAGCCTCCATCACCCTCCCAGGCATCGCATTCCAGACCCTCGCCACCCTCTGGGTAAAAAATCTTTTCCTCAAATCCTCCTTAAGCCTCCCAACCCTCACTTTTAACTTCTGTCCCCTAGTGGTTGACCCTTCAACTAAGGGGAACGGCTGCTCCCTATTTGTCCATGCCCTTCATAATCTCAATTAGGTCTCCCCCTCAGTCTTCTCTGCTCCAGAGAAAGCAACTCAAACCTATCCAACCTGCACATTTTGATCATCTGAGTGACTCTCCTTTGCACCTTCATCAGTGCTTCCCTATCTGATCTAACTAGTGGTTTCGTAACTTGGAGACTGATTCAGATTTTAATCATGTCCCCTTGGCTTCTATCTTAACTTTCATGTGAATACATCTTCAGAGTTCCTTCACCTATTGATCGCATACACCCTCTCAGAGTTCCACTTAAAAGTTTACTTATTTATTCGTCACAAGTCGACTTACATTAACACTGCAATGAAGTTACTGTGAAAAATCCCTTGGTCGCCACACTCTGGCAATGTTTGGGTACACTGAGGGAGAATTTAGCATGGCCAATTCGCTTAACCTGCACACGTTTGCACTGTGGGAAGAAATCAGAGCACCCGGAGAAAAATCCACGCAGACACGGGGAGAATGTGCAAACTCCGCACAGACAGTGACCCAAGGTGGGAATCGAACCCGGGTCCCTGGTGCTGTGAGGCAACAGTGTTAACCACTGTGCTGCCTCATTTAGTGTTCCTCCACTCTCTCCAGCCACAGTATGAAATGATAAAGGCTTCAAATCAACTGATCAGTGGCAGGTAAGGCATGAGTTTTAAAAGTGGGTGTTGATGAAATTGTTAACAGGATGTAGGGAGTAATGTGTTGTAAAGATTTGGCTGCGATGTCTGATTGTTTCCATTTGGACTTGGAGACGGATGGAACGATATTGAAGATTGCAGATAATAACACATGAGTGGCTGTGGGAGTGAGGAGGCAGTGGCACAGTGGCATTGTCACTGGAGACCCAGGAGACTGCTCTGGGGATCCAGATTCGAATCCCAGATGGTGAAAACTGAATTGGGAAAAATGTGGAATTAAAAATCTAATGAAAAACCATTGTTGTTTTCAAAAAGAAATCTGGTTCTCTAATGTCCTTTAGAGAAGGAAATCTGCCATCCTTACCTGGGTCTGGCCTACATGTGATTCGAGATCCACAATAATGTGGGTGACTCTTAAACCGGCCTTTGAAATGGCCAAGTGATCCACTCAGTTCAGGGACAATTAGGGATGGGCAATAAGTGTCGGCCCAACCATGGATGTCCACGTTCCATGAACGAACGAAACGAAAGCTGAGAGGAGGAATGCAGGATTTGGGTCTGTTACAGTGTGAACAGCCTCACTTTGATGTAGTTCATGCAGACAAAGGTGAATCATTGGAATGAACATTCTAGATTGGGAATCTCTCTTACAGATTCAACACCTCTCTTTTGTTCCTTTACTTGTTCCAATCTCATTGCCTTGGCACCGTAAGACATAGGAACAGAATTAAGCCACTCGGCCCATTGAATCTGCCCCACCATTCAGTCATGGCTGATATTGTTTTCATCCCCATTCTCCTGCCTTTCCCCCATAACCCCTGATCTCCTTATCAATCAAGAATCTATCTATCTCTGTCTTAAAGACACTCAATGGTCCTTTTTGTTGTTCAATCATTTTAGTCTCCTTGCCCGCCTTCCCCTCCCTCCCTGATATATCTCTAATTTTTGTTAGTCTGTCAAATGTGCATCATTATGTAATGCTAACTCTGCTTCTTTCCCCTTGCTGCTAACATTTCTGTTTCAGATTTCCAGCATCTGCATGTGCTTTTTAAGAAGATTTGTAATTTGGAAATGCTTTGGGTACAGGTACCAACAATTGCAAAATCTGACCTTTGAACCCTGAGCTTGACAACCACAAGCTATAACTTCTTGACCTTCCTTCCCTTTTCTTTCAGCCCTGACAGCGTCCTGCATTACGACCCGTGCTGTTGCATTGGGGGGTTTTCCAATGTAGAAAACAGAGTGTTGAGATTTTAGGGTCATTCACCTTGATTGTTAATTACTCACCCATACTCGCAATGATGCTGTGGACAGGGAGCCTGGAAGCACCACTGAAGGGACCTTCTGAACTTAGACCTTTCCTCTTTTGCTTCTCTTCCTCTTTGAAGATGAAAGCCGAGTTTTCCTCCTTTGTGATGTTAATGTAGAAGCACGTGTCCGAGCTCACCATAATGTGCCGGGGACCAGGGTTCAGCAGGATGCTCTTGTTATCTTCTCTCTTCGCACCTATCAGGCAGACACCGTACCTGAAGAACAGGGAGAAAAGCGGGAAAGACTCAGTCAACCGGGAATATTACTGTGTTGGATGCTTTGTCCCTTTCGAATAACACCAGACACTTGCCTCCATCAATTAGAGCATTGAGTACAGGATTTGAGACATTGGGCGGGATGTTCCAGCTTGCACCAAGGCTGGAAAATCCCACTTGATGTCAACGGACCTTTGCTATCTTTCCAATTCCATGTCCCGCCTGCTACAATTCCCATGCCGAGACAGGAAAAATCCCCCCGTTATGTTACAACTGTACAATACATTGCTAATACATTTGGAGCTCTGCATACAATTGTGGTCACCCTGTTACAGGAAGAATATTATTAAACTGGAAAGGGTGCAAAAAAAAAGATTTACAACGATGTCACTGTTTGAATTATAAGGAGAGGATTGATAGGCTGGAACTTTTTTCCCTGGAGTGTAGGAGGGTGAGGTGTGACCTCATAGAGGTTTATAAAATCATGAGGGGCATCGATAAGGTGAATAGTCAAGGTCTTCTCCCCAGGGTAGGGGAGTCCAAAACTAGAGGGTGTGGGTTTAAGGTGAGAGGGGGAAGATATAAAAAGGACCTGAAGGGCAACTTTTTCACACAGAGGATGGTGCGTATGAGGAATGAGCTGTCAAAGGAAGTGGTAGAGGCGGGTACAATTACAACATTTAAAAGACGTTTGGACAGGTACATGGATGGGACAGGTTTCGAGGGATATGGACCAAACCGCAGGCAAATGGGACTAGTTCAGTTCCTGGAACTAAACGGGGACTAGTTTAGTTCAGAAACCTGGTCAGCATGGACGGGTTGGGCCGAAGGGCCTGTTTCGGTGCTGCGTATCTCCATGGGGTGAATTTTCCCATTTCACCCACAACGGGAATCGGAGTGGGCGAGGGCCAGAACATGGAAAAGTCCATTGACCTCCGGCAGGATTTTCCGGTTTCGGGGTGGGCCTGGCTGGAAAAATCCTGCCCTATCACTCACCAATTTCTCTTCATAAAAATCAAACGTCAACTTGACGTATAAACGTTCTCATGTGGGAAATACTCTGTGATGAGCCACATTCACGTCACCTCTCTGACATAATCATTGCACCAATGTACCCCAAAGGAGCGTGATGAAAGAAGACATAAGGAGATATTAATATAAAACCAAAATGCTACAGATGCTGGAAATCTGAAATAAAAACAGCACCCTCACTGGAAATGGGAATTTATCTGCTCAGATTTGAACATTTACAACCAACAGGCAGAGCCGTCGATCCCAGTTTGAAAATCATTCTCAGGATGTAACCAAATCAGCCCAAATTTAGCTTCCCTGAGAAAGTGGGGGTTTTAGTTCCGGAATTCCCCATTTACCTGATAAGTGTAACTCCAAAAACTCTCCAGGAGCTTGGTACCATCCAGGACAAAGCAGCTCTGCTTAATTGGTATCTCATCCACTATCTTCAACTTTCACTCCCTCCCCTGCTGACACACAACAGCAGCAGTATGTACCATCTCCAAGATGCACTGCAGCAATGCACCTAGGCTCCTTCGACAGCACCTTCCAAACCCACCGCCTCTACCGTCTAGAAGGGCAGCAGATACATGGGAACACAACCATGGGAACAAGTCCCCCTCCAAACCACTCACCGCCCTGACTTGGAAACAAATCTCCATTCCTTCACTGTGGCTGGGTCAAAATCCTGGAACTCCCTCCATAACAGCACAGTGGATATACTCACACCACAGGGGCGACACAGTGCTTGGCACTGCTGCCTCGCAGTGCCAGGGACTTAGGTTTGATTCCCGGCCTCGGGTCACTGTCTGTGTGGAGCTTGCACATTCTCCCCGTGTCTGCGTGAGTTTCCTCCGGGTGCTCCAGTTCTCTCCCACAGTCCAAAGATGTGCAGGTTGGGTTAATTGGCCATGCTAAATTGTCCCTTAGTGTCAGGGTAAATAAGTAGGGTTACGGGGATAGGGCTTGGGTGGGTTTGCAGTCGGTGCAGACTGGATGGGCCAAATGGCCTCCTTCTACACAGTAGGGATCCTATGATTCTATGGACTGCAGCGTTTCAAGAAGGCAGCTCACCCCCACCTTCTCAAGGGTGAATAGAGATGGAGAATAAATACTAGTCCAGCTAGAGTTGCCCGGATCCTGACAATGAATAAATAAATAAAAAGCGTGGTAGGGGGTTTGCTGCAGATCTCCTGGGCTGCTTGAAGAGGGCCTACAATAGTCAACTAAATCAATGTGGGACTGGAGTCACATATAAACCACACCAAAGGGCAGCAGAATTTCCCCACTCCAAAGGGCATTTGTCAACCAGTGTTTTTGTGGCAATTGAACACCTCCTGGTTAACAAAAGCAGAGCACTGAGGGGCGGCACTGATGCCTCACAGCAACAGGAACTTGGGTTCGATTCCCAGCTTGGGTCACTATCTGTGTGCAGTTTGTACATTCTCCCCGTGTCTGCATGGGTTTCCTCCGGCTGCTCCAATTTCCTCCCATTCTCCAAAGATGCGCAGGTTAGGTGGATTGGCCATGCTAAATTGCATCTTAGTGTTTAGAAGGATAAATACGTGGGGCTAGGACCTGGGTGGGATTGTTGTTGGCGCAGACTCAATGGGCCGATTGGCCTCCTTCTGTATGATTGTATGATGTTGCAGAACTGAAAATAAAAGAGCTGCAGGGTCAACCTTGAGGATATTCTCTTTATTAAAAATAAACTTTCTTTTTAAACAAGCTGAAATTTGACTTGTCAAAATGCCATGCTGGGATTTGAACTCATGTTTTCTGGATTACGAGTCCAGCAACAAAGTCATTATGAAAGCAATGCCCTTGGATAAGCTGGACCCCGGGTCCCAGTGGTGGACGTTTAGCAGCTAACCCTTGGCTGCACTCAATTCCCATAAAGAATTGTTAATCTGAGCACTTACTTCTTATGGGCATGGAAGGATGCATAGGTGAAACTCTTCCCTTCGTATTCTCCAAAGAATTTGCTGTCACCGAGTTTGATGTGATAAACCTCATTCCCTGAACAGCGACCGTACATCCTCTGCCACTGTTCGGGGGACTGTTGTCCTTCCCTGTAACCGTGGAGATGCAAACCTGACGTTAGTTTAAATTCTTTGCAACACAAGGACGAACGGAACAAGGGAACAAGAGCTCAAAGTCAACACAACAAGGTCAAAGAATCGCAAAACTGTTCCAGCGCGGAAGGAGACCATTTGGCCCATCATATCTGTGCCGGCCCTCTGAATCAACAACTCACTCCATGTCATTCTCCAGTCTTCTCTCCGTAACCTTACATGGGCATAGGGCCCAGGTAGGACTGTTGTTGATACAGATTTGATGGACTGAATGGCCTCTTTCTGCACTGCAGGGTTCTATGATTCAATGATCTTTTATTTTCAGAAAGCAGTCTAATTCCTGTCTGAATGCTTCCCTGAACTTGCCCTTGCACACTCTCAAACCTTAACTACTTGCTATTTTAAAAGTTTAAAGTTTATTTATTGGTGTCACAAGTAGGCTTATATTAACACTGCAATGAAATTACTATGAAAATCCCCCAGTCGCCACACTCCGGGGCCTGTTCGGGTACACCAAGGGAGAATTTAGCATGGCCAATGCATCTAATCAGCACACCTTTCGGATTGTAGGAGGAAACCAGAGCACCCGGAGGAGCCAAACATGCAGACATGGGGAGAATGTGCAAACTCCATACAGTGAGAAGTCTGACAACACCAGGTTCAAACTCCGTACAGGCAGGGGCAGCACTGTAGCACAATGGTTAGCACTGCTGCCTCACAGTGTCAGAGATCCAGGTTCGATTCCGGTCCAGGTAACTGTGTGGAGTTTGCACGTTCTCCCCATGTCTGTGTGGGTTTCCTCCTGGTGCTCTGGTTTTCTCCCACACTCCAAAGATGTGAGGGTTAGGTCGATTGGCCATGTTAAATTGACCTTAGCGCCAGGTGATTAGCAGGGTAAATGTGTGGGGTTATGGGAATATGGCCTGGCTGGGATTGTGGTCGGTGCAGGCCCTATGGGCTGAATGGCCTCCTTCTGCAGTGTAGGGATGCTATGATTCTATGGCAATGACTGAAGCCAGGGATCGAACCTGGATCCTGGCACCGTGAGGCAACAGTGCTTGACACCGTGTCACCCAGAATGTTTTTCTCATACTGCTTTTCCTTCTTTTGCCAATTATTTTCAATCTATACCCTCTCATTCTTGATTCTTTCATGACTGCGAACAGTTTCCTCCTATCTATTCTCTGTAGATCCCTCGTGATTTTGACTACCTCTATCAGATCTCCTCCCAGCCTTCTCTTCTCCAAGGATGTAGGGATTTTAATCAGGCAATTGAGGTTGGCATGCTTGAATATGAACTCCCTGATTAAGGGCCAAATTGATGGTCCAATTAGGGAGCACCATGTTCTGTACCAAAACAGGAGTGTCAGTTCCTCTGGCACACTGTTTGGAGATTACAGACTGAGACCACTCTGTATCGTGTGGTTGGATCTTGTAAATAAAGGAATTTTGGTGAAGGGACTTCCGTGTCGGAGGGATTATTACAAAGAAAAACAGTTCTTAGCTTCTCCAATCTATCTTCATAACCAAAATTACTCATCCCTAGAACACTTCTTGCGAATCTTTTCTGCACTCTCTCCAATGCCCTCGCATCTGTCCAAAAATGTGGTGCCCAAGTGAAGGTGAAGGGTGTGCCAACTGTTCAAAGAATGCCACCCACAGCAGTATTTGAGTTTGGGAATAAATGGCTCCCAGTAATATTGCATCAGTGGTTAGCACTGCTGCCTCGCAGCATCGGGGACCCGGGTTCAATTCCGGCATCGGATCACTGTCTTGTGTGGAGTCTGCATGTTCTCCCTGTACATTTGGAAAGATAAACCTTGTTCAGCAGTTTCTGTGTTCTGTCTCCATTGTTGCGTGGAATGAATGATGTGAACCGAATGAGGTTCGAAAAGTTAATTTATCTGGAGGCCAAGTATCAAGGATTCGATTATAAATACAACATTTGTGCTTCTCAACCAACAAAATTCTCTATCACAAACAGTTTTTTATTTTGCTGCATCTGCCAGATTCCGTAACAGGCCATTAAATTACTGACTAACATTTCAGTCACCTTGCGATATAGAAGCTTGCAGGGTCCCCATGGATTATGATGCCATGAGTGACACAGTGTTACTGATTCTACACATGGTGAACTCTTGGGGTTTTTCCTTTGCCATCACAGGATATTGCTGAATTGAACTAGAGGGGCAGGTTTTATTTTTACAAAATGTACTCCTGGCAGGAATCATCATTTCCCAAGGACGTTTGCCAATATTCCCTAGGAATAGGGCCTGAGTAGGATTAATAAGAGGATCAGGGAAAAGGCAGGAGAATGGGAGTGAGAAAAATATCAGCCATGATTGAATGGTGGAGCAGACTCGATGGGCCGAGTGGCCTAATTCTGCTCCTATGTCTTATGGACTTAATACAAGATCATGAACCATAGAGTCCTTTCAATACAGGAGGAGTCTATTTGGCTCATTGGAGTGAATTTTTACCCTTTTGCCACCATGGCAGTCGGAGAGGGCAACGGGAGAAGCATGGAAAGATCCAATGACCTCGGGTGGGATTTTCCGCTTTCGGGGTGAGCACAGCCAGAAGATCCCAATGAATTTGCACTGACTCTCTGAAAGAGCATCCCTCCCAAGCCTTCCCCTGCAACCCCATGCATTTTTTAAAATTCATCTATGTGTGGATGGAGGAAGAACGGCTACAACAATGACTTAACAACAATAATGGCAATAGTGGCTTTAAAATGGCTATTCTGACTGAGAGTGAAGCATGCTGGGATTTTTGGTCAACTTATAGATTAAAACCAGATTCAGGTTATAAAGAGGCTCTGGTCTGGGAGTTGTGATCTGAGGCTTGCTGTGTCAGCCCAGATAAGGGAAGTTGTTTACATTAACTAAGACACTGTGGCTCTGAGTTTTATGGCTGCTATGTATGGGACATGTAAAATGAACTAAGTGTAATGGCTTCATTCAAAAGTAATTTCACTGGCTGTATGAGCCACGTGATCAGTTTCTGGCTACACAATTGGCTGGCTGACAAAGAATCTTCCGGAAGCGAGTGGAGAATTGTGGATAAAGAAGATGTGAATTCTTTGTTTGGCAGCTATAACTCGAAGAGACCAACCATCACAAGAAGACCTTGTACCCTGAAGGATGCTTCAGAAAAGAAGAAGATAGATTCTACATCGAGGATATTTCTTGGCCAAGGTTTTCCGAAACTCAGTAGTATCTATTTTCAGTTAAATAGTTAAAGTTGATATTTAGTTAAGGTTAGTATGCAGGTTAAGGGTTGAAGTTCAGTAAACTGTTAATGAGTTGCAACTGTTTATGTTTGATTTGGTACTAGAAGTGTTAAATAATTGTATTACAGTCCTTATTTGTCTCATTAAAATGGAATGTTTGGAATGTGTTTACATTAAAAGCTGTATAACACTTCGGACATGGGCGTTGTTGGCTGGGCCAGCATTTATTGCCCATTCCTAGTTGGCTGAGGTCAGCTGAGAATCAATGACATTGCTGTGGCTCTGGAGTCACACGTAGGCCAGACTGAGTAACAATGGCAAACTTCCTTCCCTAAAGGACATTAGTGAGTCAGATTTGCTCTGCTAATCCCCCTAACCTATGCATCTTAGGACACGAAGGGGCAATTTAGCATGGCCAATCAACTCAACCAGCACGTCTTTAGAGAGTGGAATCCGGAGCACCCCACGCAGACATGGGGAGAATGTGCAAACTCCACACAGTCATCCGAGATTGGAATTGAACCTGGGTGTCTGACGCTGTGAGGCAGCAGCTCTAACCACCGTGCCACCATGCCGTGACTTTTTCCAATGAGATTTTCCACTGTGATGAGCTGATCTCCCTCAGGGTGATGGCAAGAAAGCCACATCATTTTCCTCTCTGCTGCACGCTTAAACTTTGCAGAATTGGCCCAATTTTCACTCCCAGTGGGAAATGGAACTGGTGAAATGGAGGTTTTATGTCTGGGCTATTTCCTTTGTATGAACCTGGCTTTTCCATTCCAGTTTCATTGAATCATGGAATCTATGTTCTAAGGAATGATGTGGAGATGCCGGTGTTGGACTAGGGTGGGCACAGTCAGAAGTCTCCCAACACCAGGTTAAAATCCAACAGGTTTATTTGGTAGCACGAGCTTTTGGAACACTGCCCCTTCATCAGGAGGCTCACTTCATGAAGGGGCAGTTCTCTGAAAGATCATGCTACCAAATAAACCTGTTGGATTTTAACCTGGTGTTGTGAGGCTTCTTACTGTTCTAAGAAAAACAACGCCAACCTCTCCAAACTCTCCTCGTAGCAGTAAAATTCCGCCCAGATCCTAGGAAAGTCAACTGAATAAAGGACCAAGACTCTAACTTAATTTATCAATTTCATATTGTCAAACAAAGATATACTCTGCAATACAATTTGGCATGGACCGATATGTGCCTTGCTGTAAGAGCATAAGAACATAAGAAATAGGAGCAGGAGTAGGCCATCTAGCCCTTCGAGCCTGCCCCGCCATTCAATAAGATCATGGCTGATCTGTCATGGCTCAGTTCCACATTCCCGCCCTCTCCCCATAACCCTTAACCCCCTCTCTTATCAAAAACCCATCAACCCGCTTCTTAAAAATATTGAGCGAGGTAGCCTCCACCACTTCAACGGGCAGAGAATTCCAGAGATTCACCACCCTTTGAGTGAAGAAGTTCCTCCCCAACTCCGTTCTAAACCGCCCCCCCTTTATCTTGAGGCTGTGCCCCCTAGTCCTACTGTCCTTTCTGAGCGGGAAGAGTCTCTCCACCTCTATCCTATCCATCCCATTCATCATCTTATACGTCTCAATGAGATCTCCCCTCATTCTTCTAAACTCTAACGAGTACAAGCCTAGTTTATTCAGCCTCTCCTCATAGTTCAACCCCCTCAACTCCGGTATCAGCCTAGTAAACCTCCTCTGCACTCCCTCCTGTGTGTAATAGGTTCAAACGCCTTCTGTAGTGCTCTACTTGTACAGAGTGATGGGATGGCACTGTGACACAGTGGTTAGCACTGCTGCCTCACAGCACTGGGAACACTTCGATTCCCAGCTTGGGTCACTGTCTATGCAGAGTTTGCATGTTCTCCCCATGTCTGCGTGGGTTTCATCCAGATGCTCCAGCTTCCTCCCACACTCCGAAAGATTGGTTAGATGGATTGACCATGCTAAAAAAAAGTCTTCCTCAGTGCACCCGAGCAGGTGCTGGAGTGTGACGACTAGGGGATTTTCACAGTAACTTAAGTACGGCGCAAGCCTACCTGTGACGATAAATACATCAACAAAAAATAAGTGTATTGGAGAGTTTAAACAGCGTAAAAGCTTGACTTACTGTCCCCTGGAGGTATGAACCAACAATGTGATGAGTGTGGAGGTGGAGGGGCAGATGCAGTTCAAAGCTAACATGGCGTATTTAAACTCCTCTTCACAAACGACATGATCTGCAAGAAAGTGGGGAGTTGAGAAAAACACAGTCAGTCACGAAGGAATCTCTGGAAGGTCATTTTCATTGTTAGCTTCTTTTTACATGAGGAGGTGAGAGATCGATAACTTTTAAAAAGAAGTTCGAACCTCCATTTTATAACTGACATGTTGTAATAACTCAGCAAGCCAACTGGAAAGGAATAACAAAATAAAAGCAAAATGCTGCGGAAGGTGGAATCTGAAACTAAAACAGAAAATGCTGGAAAAACGCAGCAGGTCTTACAGCACCTGTGAGGAGAGAATAGAGCCAACATTTCAACTCTGGATGACCCTTCGTCAGAGAAGAGTTCCCCAGCTCTGACGAAGGGTCACGCAGACTCGAAATGCTGTCTCTATTCTCTCCCCACCGATGTTGTCAGGCCTGCTGAGATTTTCCAGCGTTTGCAACATATTTTGCTTTTATTGTACTCGGGAGTGTCTGACTGGGTTGCCCAGGGAGCGTGTGGCCACAATCTAAAACAAAAGTAGAAAATGCTGGAAAATCTCAGCAGGTCTGACGGCATCTGTGGAGAGAGAATAGAGCCAAAGTTTCAGAGATATGACTAAGGGTCACCCCAACCCGAAACGTTGGTTCTATTCTCTCTTTACAGATGCTGTCAGATCTGCTAAGTTTTTCCAGCGTTTTCTGTTTTTGTGTTGGAAAGGAAATAGTTAAACCACAACCCTATTGTACTTTTACATGAGTTCCATCCGGGATGATAGGTCATTGGACCCTCTCGGGGGTCTGCCTCACTAAGGGCTCCAGATGTGACTTCCATCTGGTCAAGCAACGGCCTGTTACCAGGGGAACTCATATTCCACAAGTCCCACGAGGAGGCCACTTAGAGACTCCCCATATAAGTCCTGGGGGTTATCAGACATGTCAAGATTTCACATTTGAAAAGAGAAAATGCTGGAAAATCTCAGCAGGTCTGGCAGCATCTGTAAGGAGAGTAAAGAGCTGATGTTTCGAGTCCAGGTGAGCCTTTGTCAAAGCTGAAAGGCAGAGAAAGTGGGAGATATTTATACTGGAGGGGGACGGAATGAAAGGTGAGTCATAGCCGCAAAAACAAGGGGAAAGGCTGCTAATGGCAGCCCACAGAGAGAATAGAAGGTGTGAATGGCCAAACGGCAGAGAAGCAGAAATCAGAGGGTAAACTGTGACGGATGATGTGGAGGGAGGGAGATGGATGCGAGAGAGGTAAAATAGAGAAAAAGGGGGAAAAGGGAAGCAAAAGAGGAGGTAAAAAAAGGGGAATAAAATGGGCAGAAAGAGTGGGGGGGGGAAGGGGGGAATAAAGAAAGACAATAAAGAAATTAAAGGTAGAGAAGAGTTAAAAATTAAACAAAATGAAAACCAAAGGGTCGCGGTGGGATAGAGCGAATCATCTGAAGTTGTGGCTCTGACTCATCTTTCATTCCCTCATTTGAGTTGAGGAGGAACTTCTTCACCTAAAGCTTTGTGAATCTGTGGAATTCCCTGCCCAGTGGAGCAGTTGAGGCTACCTCACTGAATGTTTTTAAGGCAGGGATAGATAAATTTTTGAACAGTGAAGGAATTAAGGGTTATGGTGAGCGGGCGGGTAAGTGGAGCTGAGTCCACAAAAAGATCAGCCATGTTCATATTGAATGGCGGAGCAGGCTCGAGGGGCCTGATGACGTACTCCTGCTCCTAGTTCTTACGTTCTTATGTTATGTTCTCACTCACCTCCAACCAAAAGAGAAAATGTTGGAAAATCTCAGCAGGTCTGGCAGCATCTGTAAGGAGAGGAAAGAGTTGACATTTCGAGTCCAGATGACCCTTTGTCAATAAATATCTCACACTTTCTACGCCTTTTAGCTTTGATAAAAGGTCAACTGGACGTGAAACATCAGCTCTTTTCTCTTCTTACAGATGCTGCCAGATCTGCTGCGATCTTGAAGCATTTTCTCTTTTGGTTTCGGATTCCGGCACCTGTAACATTTGAAAACTTTTGCTGTGGCAAATCACGCAGAACCAGAGTGCAGCAAGCGAGAGGAGACAGCTTCTTCAAGGTCAATTCTTACTTTCCATAGACAGCTGGATATAATTTCATTCCAAATCTCTGTCCATAAGGTCCTTAAGGAGAACAAGCTTTGCAAAAGATTTCCGAGGCAGGTGCCTGAATTACAATCACAATAGTTGACTTTCACAGTAAACTTCTGCTCAATCTCTTTGAGGTGAAACCTTTACGGTGCAGCGGAATCAAACGCAACAGAGGCAATGTTTGACCAACGCTCACATTGAGCAAAATGGAAACTGAGTACAGATCCAGACTTGGGGAGAGGGGGTGGGGGGGACCGTGTAGAGAAAAGAAAGTCTCACCTGCGAACTTGACGTGAAACTTATTCTCTGGCTTCAAGATCTGAACGTAGAGGGGACAATTTGGGGCAAAATCCTTCACAGCCCACGCTCTCAAGATGGTCTGATGATCCTTTAGATGTACAAAACACCCACGATTAGTCAGGTGCAAATAAACTCTCCATTGGTATGGCAGGAAATGAGTTTCTATTAGCTGTGTGTAATAAGATTGCGAGCCCACACTTCGGAAACTATTTTGTGAATTAGTTAGTTCTTTATTGGATGAGTCATTGATAAATCCAATCTGTGGTAAGTCTGCTAATGACTCATCGCAACGCTGATTGTGTCTGCCTGAGTGCTTTATCCATTTTATTCCCACTGGTTTTCCTTCCTCAACCAAAGAGTTTTTAAATTCCAAGCTTCGGGTGGCTTAATCGCTGTTTTTGACGTGCACCTTTTTCCTTCCTATTTATTTCAACATTTTTGGTGTCCTTTCTGTCAATAGAGTGAAAACATGATGTATTGGCTTTGGTGGCACAGTGGTTAGCACGCCTGCCTCGCAGTGCCAGGGACCTGGGTTCAATTCCAGTCACGGATCACTGTCTGTGTGGAGTTTGCACATTCCCCTATATTTGTGTGGGGTTTCCTCCCACAATCTGAAAGACGCGTTGGTTAGATTGATTGGCAATGCTAAATTTCTCAGTAATATCAGGGGGATTAAACTAGGCTTGTACTCGTTAGAGTTTAGAAGAATGAGGGGAGAGCTCATTGAGACGTATAAGATGATGAATGGGATGGATAGGATAGAGGTGGAAAGGCTCTTCCCGCTCAGAAAGGACAGTAGGACTAGGGGGCACGGCCTCAAGATAAAGGGGGGGCGGTTTAGAACAGAGTTGAGGAGGAACTTCTTCACTCAAAGGGTGGTGAATCTCTGGAATTCTCTGCCCGTTGAAGTGGTGGAGGCTGCCTCGCTCAATATTTTTAAGACGTGGGTTGATGGGTTTTTGATAGGCAAGGGGATTATGGGTTATGGGGAGAGGGCGGGAATGTGGAACTGAGCCACGACAGATCAGCCATGATCTTATTGAATGGCGGGGCAGGCTCGAAGGGCTAGATGGCCTACTCCTGCTCCTATTTCTTATGTTCTTATGTTCTTATTAGCAGGGTAACTACAGGTATAGGGCCTGGGTGGGATTGTTGTCAGTGCAGCCTCTATCTACACGTCCCGCTGCCTCGACAAAGCAGCCAGCATCATTAAGAATCCTACACAACGCAGACATTCTCTCTTCCACCTCCTTCCATCAGGGAAAAGATCGTACCAACCAACTCAAGAACAGCTTTTTCCCTGCTGTTGTCAGACTTCTGAATAGGCTTACTTTGTATTAAGTTGATCTTTTTCGGACCCTAGCTTTGACTGTAATACTACATTCTGCACTCCCATTTCCTTCTCTATGAATGGTATGCTTTGTCTGTACAGCACATAAGAAACGATACTTTTCACTGTTAATACATGGGACAATAATAAATCAAATCAATGGGCTGAATGGCCTCCCTCTGCCCTGGAAAGATTCTATGATTCCATGAAATTAGGGGACCGTACGCATTCTGGTGCAGCACCTGGGAGTCGCTAAAAACCTCCAACCTCGCCTGCAGCCCGAGATTCTCTGCTCCCATTGCAGTGAATGGAGTTCCGGCTGAGTGCCAACTTTTCCATTTGGCTGGCAGCAGGGGGGCGCAGGGACGGACAAGATCGGAGAATCCTGCCCAGTGCTGGAGCTTTGAAATGAAAGGATGCATTCAATGTCCCAAAACATGTCGCAAACCCATCACATTCTTTTGAAGTAGAATCATAGAAACCCTACCATACAGAAAGAGGCCATTCAGCCCATCGAGTCCACACCGACCACAATCCCACTCATTCCCTACCCCCACATCCCGACATATTTTACCCACTAATCCCTCTAACCTACGCATCTCAGGACACTAAGGGGCAATTTTAGCACGCCAATCAACCTAACCCGCACATATTTGGACTGTGGGAGGAAATCGGAACACCCGGAGGAAACCCACGCAGACACGGGGAGAATGTGCTGACTCCAGCAGACGGAGACCCAAGCCAGGAATCGAACCCAGGTCCCTGGAGCTGTGAAGCAGCAGTGCTAACCACTGTGCCGCCCACCATGCTCACTGGTGTAATGTTGGAAATGCGGCAGCCAATTTGCACACAGGAAGCTCCCTCCAGTGATGTGACAATGACTAGATTGTTTGTTCTGGTGAATCCGACTGGAGGATAAATCCTGACTCGGGTTTTGGGGTTCTGGTCTAGCTTTTTGAAATACCTGGCGGGATTTTCCTGCTCCGATACCGGCAGGCATCATCGCGGGTAGGACAGGAACACTGGGATAGCTGCAACTACTCTCCAATTTTCCTGTCCCGCCTGCGATGATCTGAAGTCCCTCATTGGGCAGCATGGTGGCACAGTGGCTAGCACTGCTGCCTCACAACACCAGGGGCCCAGGTTCGATTCCCGGGTTGGGTCATTGTCTATGTTTGCACATTCTCCCCGTGTCTGTGTGGGTTTCCTCCGAGTGTTTCTGTTTCCTCCCACAGTCCAAAAGATGTGCGGGGTAGGTTGATTGGCCATGCTAAGAAATTGCCCCTTAGTGTCTAGGGATGCGTAGGTTAGAGGGATTAGTGGGTATAATATGTAGGGAAAATATGGTCTCTTGTGGTTAAATGGCTTCCTGTTTACAAGGGTATGTGTGGAAACATCCCCAAGCCCCTTCTCCAATTCAAGGTTAAAGCTGCCCTCTGCTGAGGTTAACGTACCGCTGCTGTGCGATCCACTTCATTACGGCTGCTCAGAATGAAACAGGCTTCTGCGTCATCCATCCTGTGGCAAAGAAATACAGATGTTAACTTCCTGATCAGCACGGTGGCGCAGTGGTTAGCATTCCTGCCTCACAGCGCCTGAGTCCCGGGTTCAATTCTGGCCTCGGGTCACTGTCCGTGCAGAGTTTGTACATTCTCCCTCCCACACTCCAAAAAATGTGTCGGTTAGGTGGATTGGCCATGCTAAGTTGCCCTTAGTGTCCCAAGGTGTGAGGGTTGGATGGATTGGCCATGCTACATTGGATGAGATCATCCATTTGTAAATGTGAGGTCATCCATTTTGGATGCAAACCAGCCTCCCATCCATTGACTCTGTCTACACTTCCTGTGTCTCGGCAAAGCAGTCAGCGTAATCAAATCAAATCAAAAAGGAAGATCTTCCCAACTCCTCTCTGAAATAAAAGAGTGGCATGGTGGCATAGCGGTTAGCATTGCTGCTTCACAGCTCCAGGGTCCTGGGTTCGATTCCCGGCTCGGATCACTATGTGAAGTTTGCACATTCTCCTCGTGTCTGTGTGGGTTTCCTCCGGGCGCTCCGGTTTCCTCCCACAGTCCAAAGATGTGCGGGTTAGGTTGATTGGCCGTGCTAAGAAATTGCCCCTTAGTGTCCAGGGATGCGTAGGTTAGAGGGATTAGTGGGTATAATGTGTAGGGATATGGGGGTAGGACCTGGGTGGGATTGTGTTCGGTGCAGACTCGATGGGCCGAATGGCCCCTTTCTGCACTGTAGGCTTCTATGATTCTATGCGTACCCGAAAAGGAGTGTGGCATCTAGGGGATTTTCACAGTAACTTCATTGCAGTGTTAATGTACGTCTACTTGTGACTAATAAATAAATAATAATGCCATGGCATCTCTTAACTTTGCCTGGCAGGCCAGACGGGGCCTGGGCCTAACCTTTCACCCTGAAGGGTGGCACACCCAGCGTTGGGGTGTTCCCTCAATGCTGTGCTGGAATTTTAGACTTAATTCTTGTGCTGATGTCCTTGAACCCACAGCCCTCTGATACTGAGGTAACTGAACAGCAGCTCAGGTGCTGCTGAGTTAGCTAACCTCACCCGGGCCTACAGAGGGATCGATAGCATTGACTTCTTGGCCATGATTAGGGGTCGCAAATTGCGAAAATAAAGGTTTTATTTTAATTAAGGGCCCGTCTGCTCCGCAATTTTCATTTCCCAGCGACAACTCGGGAAGCTGTTTCTGCATCTGCTTGTGAGTGAGTTAATGAGGGATCCTCTCGGAGGGCCAAGTTCAAAACTGATTGGGCCTAACACTGCGTGAAATCCTTGTGTAAAGCCCTTGATGATGGAAAGGGTCTCAGAGGATATTACTGTTATAAGTGGTTTCTTGAGAAACAAAAAAGGAATTGAAATCTGCAATGGCTCCCATTGAATAATAACTACAATAGATGATTAATTACACCATGAAGTGTCGCGGGTAGAATTGTTTATTTACTGGAATGAAGCGTACCCTGAAACCCCAGTAACTCGACTCAACTTTCTTAAGAACGCAAAGATCCCATCAGTGAATAATTGTATGAGCTCCGTGTCTGGATGGCAAAGGGGTGACAGAGAGATCACCCTTTCTAACATACAGGCAGGTTCAGTGTGAACAGAGAACAAGTTGGCAGATGGAATATGGGAAATCTGAGGTTATTCACTTTGGCAGCTAGAATAGAATCATTGAATCATAGAATTCTACAGTGCAGAAGGAGGCCATTTGGCCCATCGAGTCGGCAGCACCCAGGCCCTATCCCCATAACCCCTTTGCATTTACCCTAGCTAGTCCTCCTCTCACTAACAGGCAATTTAGTATGACCAATCCACCTAACCTGAACATCTTTGGACTGTGGGAGGAAACCCATGCAGACACGGGGAGAATGTGCAAACTCCACGCACACAGTGACCCAAGCCAGGAATCGAACCCGAGTAGAATAAAATAGAACATTTTTGTGAAGCTGTGCAACTTTTAAATGTTGGAGCTCGGAAGAACTTGGGTGTACTCGCACAGGGAGCACAGAGAGCTAATGTGGAGATATTCAGCAAGCAGTTAAGATTAAGTTTTTAGAAGTTTATTGATTAGTGTCACAAGCAGGCTCACGTTAACACTGCAGTGAAGTTACTGTGAAAATCCCCCAGTTGTCAACTCCAATGCTTGTTTGGTTACACTGAGGGAGGATTTAGCATAGCCAATCACCTAATCAGCACACCTTTCAGACTGTGGGAGGAAACTGGAGCACCCGGAGGAAACCCACGCAGACATGGAGAGAATGTGTAGACTCCACACAGACAGCGAATCCAATCTGGGCATCGAACCCGTGTCCCTGATGTTGTGAGGCAGCAGTGCTAACCACTGTGCTATCGTGGAAAGGAAAATGGCATGTTGACATTTATTTCAAGGGGATTCTGTAGGTTTTAATGAGACTACAGCTGGAATACCGTGAGCAATTTTAGTCTCCATATTTAAGGAAGAGTCTACTGCATTGGAGGGAGGTCTTGTTGGGCATGGGTGGTGACCCTGTCTCTGAGGCAGAAGCTCTGGGTTCGAGACCCACCCCAGGACTCGATGGCCAAAGCATTGTGTTCATAACGCAGCCAAACAGGTTGGGTGTCAACCTGCAAATCCTTCCAAACACGCCAACGACAGGCGGTGAGAGCAGGGTGGCACCCCTCAAGCTATAAGCCCCTGGTGACACACTAGTGACCTGCTCTGGGAATTACTGGCTATGGAAACAGATGTAGAGTTTGCACATTCTCCCCGTGTCTGCATGGGTTTTGTCCGGGTGCTCCTGTTTCCTCCCACAGTCTAAAAGACATGCTGGTTAGGTGCATTGCTAAATTCTCCCTCAGTGTACCCAAACAGATGCCAGAGTGTGGCATCTAGGTGATTTTCTCAGTAACTTCATTGCAGTGTTAATGTAAGTCAACTTGTGACACTAATAAATAAACTTTAAAACTTGGGATGGACGGTTGATATGTCAAAGGCTGGCTCTATATAAATGGAGTAAAAAGTCTGACAACACCAGGTTTTAGTCCAACCGATATATTTGATAATACTCACAAGCTTTCGAGGTTTCCCTCTTCGTCAGGTGAATGGAGAGTTCTGGCCTCAGACAGAGCATATAAAGCACAGACAGTTTAGAGATTACTGATTAGAATGCGAATCCTTACACCTAACCTGCTGTTCAAGACCTGAAGTGGCTGATAATGTGAGTGGAAGGAGCACTGATCACAGGTTACAGAGATGTGTATTGTCTCCAGACAGTACAGTAAGTTCTCCAAGGCGGCCTTCACGACACACGACAGCGCAGAGTCGCTGAACAGAGACTGATAGCCAAGTTCCGCACACATGAGGACGGTCTCAACAGGGATCTTGGGTTCATGTCGCACTATCTGTAACCCTTGCCTGGGTTTGCAAAACCTCACTTACTGTACTGTCTGGAGACAATACACATCTCTGTAACCTGTGATCAGTGCTCCTTCCACTCACATTGTCAGCCACTTCAGGTCTTGAACAGCAGGTTAGGTGTAAGGATTCACATTCTAATCAGTAATCTCTAAACTGTCTGTGCTTTATATGCTCTGTCTGAGGCCAGAACTCTCCATTCACCTGACGAAGAGGGAAACCTCGAAAGCTTGTGAGTATATTATCAAATAAATCGGTTGGACTAAAACCTGGTGTTGTCAGACTTTTTACTGTGTTTACGCCAGTCCAACGCCGGCATACCCACATCACATCTATATAAATGCACACAATTGTATTTGGTGATGGAGAACCAAGGCACTGGCTGAGTTATTTTTTTAATTAATCATTCATTATGAGCATCGCTGGCTGGTCAGCATTTATTGCCCCTTCCTAGTTGCCCTTGGAGGGTAGTTGAGAGTCAACTACCATGGGTGCAACGGTAGCACAGTGGTTAGCACTGCTGCTTCACAGCTCCAGGGACCCGGGTTCGATTCCCGGCTCGGGTCACTGTCTGTGTGGAGTTTGCACATTCTCCTCGTGTCTGTGTGGGTTTCCTCCGGGTGCTCCGGTTTCTTCCCACTGTTCAAAGATGTGCGGGTTAGGTTGATTGGCCATGCTAAAATTGCCCTTTGTGTCCTAGGATGTGTAGGTTAGAGGGATTAGTGGGTAAATGTATAGGGATATGGGGATTGGGCCTGAATGGGATTGTGGTCAGTGCAGACTTGGTGGGCTGAAGGGCCTCTTTCTGCACTGTAGGGTTCTATGTTAGGGTTCTATGCACATTACTGTGACTGTGGAGTCACATGTAGGCCAGACCAGGTAAGGACGGCAGATTTCCTTCCCTTAAGAACATTAATGAACCAGATGGGTTTTTCTGACAATAACTTCATGGTCATTAGTAGATTTTTAACTCCAGATTTTTTTTATTTTATTTAATTCCACTAGCTGCCATAGCAGGATTCGAACCCAGGTCCCCAGAACATTAGCTGAGTTTCTGGATTAATAATCTAGCGATAATACCATCACCCAGGCCATCACCTCCCCTTCATTTTCCACGCCTCATTCGCGCAAGAGGATTTTTGCATTGCTTTGCTACTACTAAGGTAGATTGGTTAATCTACTGGGCGGCACGCCCCACGCAAGGTGGAATCACCAAGTTATTGATCCCCAAGGATAGCGTGGGCTTTCCCTCTCTCCCTCTGCTTCAAGTGCTAAAGCTCACCACACTTATATATGGAAAAGATGTCTCACTTGGCTCTCATGAGATCCTGGTCTTTCAGAGCTGACCCCTGCAGATAGATGACTCGCTGAGACCACAGGGGGATCTGCAGCACACGGCGCACCTGAACATCCATCTCTGTTGGGCACAGGATGACAACGTAGTAATCCTGCAAACGTGGAGGAGATTAAACAGCAGGTTACTCAGATGATCAGATTGGAAAAGGATACGCGCAAACTAACAAAGCACTCAGGACAGGCAGAAATCAGAATAATTCCCAACCTTTACAAGTACAAATATCAAAGGCTGTTTGCTCTTTATTGTCGAGGTGGTTGTCAGAAAAATGTTTACTGCAGCCTTGGGGCCTGAGTGTCTGACTGATACCATCAACTTCGGAGGAGGATTAAAATTTATCTGAACAAAATTCAAGCCAAACTCTTGCTCTCAGCTTCAGGCACTGATCTAAACAAGCCGAGCGTTAAATATTTCACCAACTGGACATACACCAAGGAGCAACTATTGCACACTTTAAACCATTCCTCATTCCTTGATTCGATTTATTATTATCACATGAATGAGGATACAGTGAAAACTACTGTTCCTTGCGCATTATACAAACAAAGCATACCATTCATAGAGAAGGAAAGGAGAGGATGCAGAATGTAGTGTTACAGTCATAGCTAGGGTGTAGAGAAAGGTCAACTTCTTGCAAGGTATGTCTGTTTGAAAGTCTGATGGCAGCAGGGGAGAAGCTGCTCTTGATACGTGTCCTCAGACTTTTGTATCTTTTTCCCGAAGGAAGAAGGTGGAAGAGAGTAATCGGAACTCTACCCCCTCACCCGGCACAGAATCAAAGTGGGCCAGGGTCCGAGAAAGTGCCTGGGTCCAAAACTCTATGAAATTCCCTCCCTCCAAGCCTCTACCTCTCCCTCCTCCTGTCTAGAAGTATAGAAACTAGAAGTAGAGTAGGCCATTCAGCCCCACGCACCTGCACCACCATTCATTTTGATCATGGCTCACCACCAAATTCAAAATCCTGATCCTACCTTCCCCTTCATATCCCTCGATCCCATTAGCCCCAAGAGCTATATCTTCTTGAAATCACACAACATTTTGGCCTCAACTACTTTCTGTGGTCGTGAATTCCGCACATTCACCACTCTCTGGGTGAAGAAATTTCTCCTCACCTCAGTTCTACAAGGGTTACCCCTTATCCTCAAATTCTGACCCCAAGTTCTGGACTCCCCCACCATCAGGAAAATCCTCTACCCTGTCTATCCCTGTTAGAATTTTATAAGTTTCTACGAGATCCCCTCTCACTCTTCTAAGCTCCTGTGAATATAATCCTAATCTACTTATCTCTCCTCATAAGGCAGCCCTGCCATCCCAGGAATCAGCCTGGTAAACCTTCGCTGCACTCCCTCTGTGGCAAGGACATCCTTCCTCAGATAACAACACCAAAACTGCACACAACACTCCAGGTGTGATGTCCTTTAAAGTTTACCAAGCTTTAGGCCACTCCATTCTCATAAACTGCATTTTGTACAGAGGCAGTGGCCTCACCCCCACCAGTATAAAGGTCGGGGTGAGAGCAGATCTGTTCAACGAGGTCACCCAGAGCCAGGGGCAATTTAACAATGGACGGGCTGAAAACTGACACGACTTCTCCCCTCATCTGGGAAGAAGCCCCGCCTCCATGGGCCGCTGACCAATCAAATAGACGGCACTCGCAATCCCACAATGCCACCAGGAGAGGTGGCCATGTCTGGAACAGCTAATCCCCAAGGCCAAGGTGCAATAGGCTGGATACAGAAGCAAGTTGGAGTTTTTTGCCAAGCCTCAGTGAGGGGGCAGGGGATTAGGTTGATGAGGGTAAGGAAGGAACGTATAATGGGGGAGGAGAATTAACCGTGGCGAGGTCCTCCATTGAGTATAGGGGATCTGATCCCCTCCCCTCCAGCCAGCTGGCAAGACAGCAACAGGTTTTACTGGTGCACTCACCACACGGCGAGGGCAATCTCCTGTCACATCACTGGTTAAATACCAGTGGCAGTAAGAAGTGGCCTGAGGCAGCTATTAGTTGGCAACTTAATCTCAATCTGTCCAGGGGTTGGCAGGATGTCCAAGCTTCTCTCCCCTGCTGCTAAAATACCAGCAAAAATGGGCAGGATGGATCCAGGGCGCTGCTAACTCGCCAAATTATACACCCCTCCACCTGCCAGGCCTCCCCAGGGGGTGTAAAATCCAATCCAATATCTTCCCAAGACTCATGGGGTGGAATTTTACTGACATGTCCATCCAAGGTTCGTACAATCCCGTCTGAGGCCAACAGGGAATGCCAAACCTCTCCGGAATTGGGGCGCGTGGGCTGGTAAAATGGTGTCAAACATTTGCGACTTGCTGATGTGACGTGCCATTGGGATCTTCTATGCCTTTGAAGGAGCTACAGCTGTGTAAGATATCGATGTTTAATGCCAGAATGTATCACTTTCCTGACACAGTGACTGCTAATCAACTGAACCAGGATGTAAAGTAACTCTTGGACAAAGCAAGCCCTGCTTAATTGGCACCACATCCACAAATATCTGCTCCCTCCCCCACCGACACTCAGTAGGAACAGTCTGTACTATCTACAAGATGCATTGCGGAAATTCTGCAATGATCCTTAGACAGCACCTTCCAAACCCACAACCACTTCCATCTAGAAGGACAAGGGCAGCCAATACATGGGAACACCACCACCTCCAAGCCACTCACCATCCTAACTTGGAAATATATCGCCATTCCTTGGCTGTCGCTTGGTCAAAATCCTGGAACTCTCTCCCTAACGGCATCGTGGGTCAACCCACAGCACTTGGACTGCAGCATTTTAAGAAGGCAGCTCACCACCACCTTCTCGAGGGCAACTGGGGATGGACAATAAATACTAGCCCAGCCAGCGACACCCATGTCTGTGAATGTGAACTAAAAAAAAACTAGGCTGGGTACCAAGGCAGGAGAAACTGATCCATGCAGGTCCATATTTAAGAGGCATCTGGATGGGGACTTGAATAGGGGGGATACGGACCAAGTAAAGGCAGGAGGTTTTTTTCAGTTTAGTTAGGGCATCGTGATTGGCATGGGCTCAGAGGGCCTGTTCCTGTGCCATACTGTTCTATGTATGTAGATCTATAGGCCCAGAGGACAGAGGAGAAAAAGATGGGCTCGGTTTTATTCAAAGCTTATTCCAACCTGGGTGACATGATGGCACAATTGTTAGCACTGCTGCCTCACGGCGCCAGGGACCTGGGTTCGAATCTGGCCTCAGCTCACTGTGCAAGTTTGTATGTTTCCCCTGTGTCTGTGTGGGCTTCCTCTAGGTGCTCCAGTTTCCTCCCACAATCCAAAGATGTGCAGGTTAGATGGATTGGCCAGGGTAAGTTGCCCCCTAGTGTCAGGATGACTGGCTAGGTTAAATACATGGGGTTATGGGGATGGGGCCTGGGTGGAATTGGGGTCGGTGCAAACTCGATGGGCCAAATGGCCTCCTTCTGCATTGTGAGGTAACTATGATTTTCCATGAACCTTCTTGCAGAAACCAGAGCTCATTTTGTCTGACAGCAGAGTTCTAATCCACTCCCCATCTGGAGTCTCACCTTCAACACTCTTCCAAAATCAAAGGATTGCAAGGACGGTGATAATCTGTACAAACACTTGCTCGTTTTCTGGATTGTTGACAGATTCTTGCTTTGGGAGAATTTTTTTTTACATTTCTTTCCTCACTCTCTGCCTCCGCATTGGTGTCTCAGTCGCTGCTTAAATCCACATCCATCAAAAAACCCATCTGACGCGATTATAGATGGGGAGAAGCAAATCTCAGTCTCGGTTTCACACTTTGCAGATCTATTACTGACAGTGGGACAACTCGCTGTCGGAACTTGTGAGATTTCACGGCTGTGTGATAATCGGAAGGGATTTGCAGGCTCTCAGACAGAGATCTGTGAGTATCTGGAAGTCGTTACAGATCGGGAACCATTCAAAAGGCTCGTATGCTTCAGATAGTTTATCCAAAACCAGGAATTAAGTTGTGGCCTGGGTGGTTTTTTTTTAATTTTTATTTATCTATTAGTCACAAGTAAGGCTTACACTGACGCTGCAATGAAGTTACTGTGAAATTCGCCTAGTCGCCACACTCTGACGCCTGTTCGGGTCAATGCACCTAACTATCTTTCTGACTGTGGGAGGAAACTGGATCACCCGGAGGAAACCCATGCAGACACGGGGAGAATGTGCAGACTCCACACAGTAAAAAGTCTGACAACACCAGGTTTTAGTCCAACCTATTTATTTGATAATAATCAAATAAATAGGTTGGACTAAAACCTGGTGTTGTCAGACTTTTTACTGTGTTTACGCCAGTCCAACGCCGGCATACCCACATCAAGACTCCACACAGACAGTGACCCAAGCTGGGAATCGAACCCAGGTCCCTGGAGCTGTGAGGCACTGTGCCACCATTCTGCTCCTCTACTGCTCTTTACCAGACTCTTCAAAAGTGCATGGAGACAAGCCCCGAACCTATCACATTTCTTTTCTCTCTTGATTTTACATTTGTTTAGTGAAAGGACTTGTACACAGAGGAAAACGCATCTGGGTTGCTAGGTAGAAAAATCTTCCAGGCGGAAGTATGGATTTGCTGGTGAGATGGGGAGGTGGTGACATTGTGGTATTGTCACTGGGTTAGTAATCCAGAGACCCAGGGCAATACCAGGTTCCAGTCCCACCATGGCAGGTAGTGGAATTTAAAAACTCAGTAAAATATTTGGAGTTGATTCTCCGGCCTCCCAGCTGCGTGTTTCCTGCCGCCAGGAGGTGGCGCATTGTTTGCCAGCAGCGGGATTCTCCGTTCCTGCTGCTATCAATGGGAATTCCCAATGATGTCATCCCATGTATGCGGGAAGCCCGTGGGTAGGGGTGCACTACTGGCAGGACTGGAGAATCCCGCTGGCATGAACGGCTGGAGAATTCTGGCCTTGGAATTAAAAGCCTAATGATGACAATGAAACCATTGTCGATTGTCGTAAAAACCTACCTGGTTCACTAATGCCCTTTAGGGAAGGAAATCTGCAGTACTTCATAGAATCATAGAATCCCTGCAGTGCAGAAGGAGGCCATTTGGCCCATCAGGTCTACACTGACCACAATCCCACACAGGCCCTATCTCCACAACCCCATGCACTTACCGTAGCTAATCCTGACACAAAGGGGCAATTTAGCACGGCCAATCCACCTAACCTGCACATCTTTGGACTGTGGGAGGAAACCGGAGCACCCAGCGGAAACCCACACAGACACGGGGAGAATGTGCAAACTCCACACAGACAGTGACTCGAGGCCGGAATCAAATCCGGGCCCCTGGCACTGTGAGGCAGCAGCGTTAACCACTGTGCCACCATGCCACCCATGGAGTATTTGTGACTCCGAACCACATAGCAATGTGGGTGACTCTTAAATGGCCTTGGGAATGGTCTGGCAAGCCCCTCAGTTCACGGGCAGTTAGGATGCTGGCCCTGCCTATGAATGATTAAAGAAATATCAGGCATACAATGGTTGTGAAAGTGCATTCGCAATAAATATTATCGTACATATGTGGCAATCATCCCTCCATTTACTCTTGACCAGAGAGTCATTAACATTCACAGTGCTCTGTGATGATTTGTGGCATTCATAAAAACTAATGGGAATATTCTGATCTCCCTGCGGTTGGTTTATCGAGATGCCATCTGCAGAGCCGATCCTGGAGTGTTAATAAACATTGACTCAGCGACATAAAACTCAATGAGCCATCAAGGTGTGAGCTTTGACTCACAAATACATCGAGCTTTAACATCCACATCTCTTTAATATCCGCATCTGCGGGATTCTCCAGTCCCGCCATCAACGCACCCCGGCCCGTAGGTTTCCCGCCAGTGTGGGGTGAGATCAGTGGGAATTCCCATTGATAGCAGAGGGACCAGAAATCCCGCTGCTCGCAAACAACGCGCCACCTCCTGCTGGTGGGAAACAGGTGGCTGGAAGGCCAGAGAATATCATAGCGTCATCATAGACTCCCTACAGTGCAGAAAGAGGCCATTCAGCCCATTGAGTCTGCACCAACAACAATCCCACCTTTGCCTTAACCCCGTAACCACACATATTTACCCCACTAATCCCTCTAACCTACACATCCTGCAACACTAAGAATCAATTTAGCATGGCTAAGGCACCTAACCCTCACATCTTTGGAGTGTGGGAGGAAACTGGAGTACCCAGAGGAAACCCACGCAGACATGGGGAGAATGTACAAACTCCACATAGACAGTGATCCAAGACTAGGAATCGAACCCAGGTCCCTGGCGCTGTGAGGCAGCAGTGTTAATCACTGTGCCACCGTGCCACACAATGCTTTTATTTGAAGTATGCACTTTATCCTGATGGACCTTCTCACTAACATCAGTGAGGTGAACCAAAAACTGATATTTATTGAGCAATCTTTATGACCTCAGGATGACCCAACTGCTTTTTCGAAGTGTGGTTCCTGTTGTAGTGAAAAATATGTTGCAGCCAATTTGCACACAGAAAGTTCTTGCGCAGAGCACTGTGATAAAGGCTCCCACTCTCCCCTGCTGGGGAACCAACCTTAAAGGATTGCCATCGACAGGACTGGAAGATCCCGCCAAGAGGAAGGACCGGAAAATTCAGCCGACGGTTTTTGTTATACACGGCCGGCACGGTGGCACAGTGGTTAACACTGCTGCTTCACAGTGCCAGAGACGCAGGTTCGATTCTGACCTTGGATCACTGTCTGTGTGGAGTTAGCACATTCTCCCCGTGTCTGCATGTGTTTCCTCCTGCATTCCGAAGATGTGCAGATTAGGGGGAATAGCCATGCTCAATTGCCCCTTAGTGTCCCAAGATATGTAGCTTTGGGGGATTAGTGGGGTAAATGCATGGGATTACGGGGATAGGGTCTGGGTGAGGTGCTCTGTTGGAGAGTCAGTTGACTTGATGGGCCGAATGGCTTCCTTCTCCATCGTAGGGATTCTATGACTAATAATAAAAAGCCATTAAAAAAATTAATTTCTGAATCTAAATCTTTTTATTTTAGTAATGGCATTAAGCCATTGATTTTAACAGAACCATATGTATTAAATATCTCTCGAGTTTGCATGTTCTCCCCATGTCTGCGTGGGTTTCCTCCAGGTGGTCCAGTTTCCTCCCACTCTGCAAAGAGGTGCAGGTTAGGTGGATTGGCCATGCTAAATTGCTCCTTGGTGTTTAAAGATGTGTAGGTTTGGGGGATTGGGCCATGCTAACTTGCCCTTGAGTGACCCAAGATGTGTAGGTTTGGGGGATTGGCTGTGCTAAATGGGCAGGGTTATGTGGGTAGGGAGAGGGGGATGGGGCTGGGTAGGATGCTCTTTCAAAGATCCGAGGGGGTGAACAGCCTCTTTCTGCACTGTGTTGATTCTATAGATCCAAATAACAGACAGAAATTCAACACAAAAACACTAAACACAATGACGTCACTTTCCACAACCTTTGCTCTGTAATACCCGATGGTTACAAATTAGAAAAAAAAAATTTCAAAATGTATTTTGAAATACATTTTGAAATTTCAAATGAATCAAATACAAATGAAGTCAGCCCATGTCCAGACAACCGTGGACATGGGCTGACTTCATCTCCAGCTGGCTTGCGATCATAGATCCCAAACAACATCAAAGACCACACAGGGATAAAATGATAGTCAAAAAACAAAGTGACAACACAGGAGCAGGCCCTTAGGCCCTCCAAGCCCGTGCCGATCATGATTCCCTAACAAAACTAAGAAAAACTTTCTGCCTTTACTCAGTCCATATTCCTTCTATTCCCTCCCTATTCATGTACCCATCCAGATGCTTCTTAAATGTTGCTAATGTGCCTGCTTCCACCACTTCCTCTGGCAGCGCGTTCCAGGCACCCACCACTCTCTACGTGAAAAACTTCCCCTGCACATCTCCCTTAAACTTTCCCCCTCTCACCTTCAACCTGTGCCCCCTTGTAAATGACACTTCCACACCGGGGAAAAAGTCTCTGTCTATCCACCCTCTCTGTGCCCCTCATAATTTTGTCGACTTCTATCAGGTCTCCCCTCAGCCTCCATCTTTCCAGTGAAAACAATCCTAGTTTATTCAACCTCTCCTCCAAGTCAACACTTTGGAGAACAGGCAACCTCCTGGTGAACCCTTGTTGCAGTCTCTCCAAAGCTTCCCTGTCCTTCTGGTAGTGTGGCGACCAGAACTGCACACAATACTCCAAAAGAAAATAGTCGCCATTGACAGTTACCTGCAGCCTGGGGTGAGCGTAGAATTCATTGAGGAAATCCATCAGCAGGTCTATTTTTAATGAGCTGACGCACAGGACAACATGTTTCTCGGTCTGCGCTCGGTGCCGGCTGTAGTTACCACCGGATTTCTGCCTCTCCATCCACAGATAAACGAGCTCTTCGAACTGGAGGATAAAGGATTGCGGTGAGTCCCACTGACACAAACTGCAAGGGAAAACTGCCACAGTCAAATAAAATTTATTTATTCGTCACAAATAGGCTTACATTAACACTGCAATGAAGTTATTGTGAAAACCCCCTTGTCGCCACACTCTGGCGACTGTTCAGGTACACTGAGGGAGAATTTAGCATGGCCAATGCTCCTAATCTCTATCAGGTCTCCCCTCAGCCTCCCTGAAAACAATCCTAGTTTATTTGACCTCTCCTCATAGCCAACACCCTTGAGACAAGGCAACATCCTGGTGAACCTTCTTTGCACGCTCTCCAAAGATACCAAGTCCTTCTGGTAGTGTGACAACCAGAACTGCACACAAATACTCCAAATGATATTTTCTAATAGTCTAAATGCTCAGACAACATGCCAGCACTTCTCTTTAAATAACAGAGGGTGGGAATCTCTGCTCTCGGCCATGGTGGGGCCCACTGTGAACCAGGATGCAATGTTTGATGTATGAGAACAGTTGAGGACTCTGGATTTGCACTTGTTGGAGTTTAGAAGAATGGGGGAGAGGATCTTATTGAAACTTACAGGATACTGTGAGGCCTGGATAGAGTGGACATGGAGAGGATGTTTCCACTAGTAGGAAAAACTAGAACCAGAGGGCACAACCTCAGGCTAAAGGGATAATCCTTTAAAACAGAGATGAGGAGGAATGTCTTCAGCTAGAGAGTGGTGAATCTGTGGAACTCTTGAAAATACAGTGAAAAGTATTGTTTTCTGCGTGCTATACAGACAAAGCATACCGGTCATAGACAAGGAAAGCAAAGAGTGCAGAATGTAGTGTTACAGTCATAGCTACAGTGTAGAGAAAGATCAACTTAGTGCGAGGTAGGTCCAAACAAAAGTCTGATGGCAGCAGGGAAGAAGCTGTTTGTGAGTTGGTTGGGACTTGACCTCAGCCATTTATAGTTTTTTTCCCAACGGAAGAAGGTGGAAGAGAGAATGTCCAGGGTGCATGGGTTCCTTAATTATGCTGGCTGCTTTTCTGAGGCAGCGGGAAGTGTAGACAAAGTCAGTGGATGGGCTGGGACATCGCTGGCAGGCTGAAGAGTTCCCTCCGCGATTCCCACCTGAGAGATTGCTTTTCCCGATTTTCAATGCTCCTTGCTGGTGACATCATGAGGTTTTAACCTTATTTTAATGGTCTTGAATGGATTTTAATCTCATTAGCCAGATTCCCCCTCACTAATTATTCAAACCTCATTGACATCACATTGGTGGGCTTACAACAGGTTTTGGAAAACGGGATTCAGTTAAGGAGTTTCCCTCGCCGGGGAAGCAAAGCTAAAATATAGCCCCGGAGGGGAGGGGGACATTTCTGGGCAATGCACTGGCACTGCTCCTCTGGCACAGGTTGGCAGTGCCAACTTGGCAGTGCCAGGGCAGATCCGCTGGACAGTTCCGTGGGGGTGGATTCCCCTTATTTATATTAGGGAGACTGAGGCCCTGTGAGGAAGGGGGTGCGGAGAATGCCCTTGTGACTCTAGTGGTGATGGGGGGGTGGGGAGGTGAGATCACTCCGATGCCTGCACGGGGAAGAGGGGGTATGCCCTGATGTTGGTATTGTGGATGGTTGGAGGGAGCCTCATCGCTAGTGATATGGGAGGGGGGAATGTGGGGTGAGAAGGCCCTTGATGCTTGTGAGGGTCCTAACATGTATACAAGGAGGGTTATGGGATGGGGGGGCACTCTGTGCTGAGGGCGGCATGCTACAATGATGGCACCCCGCTCTCCATGGAGACTGTTTCTGCCTCTATCAGGCCTCATCCTACCAGACTGATGGCATAAACCTCTCCCACTGATTTTCTCTCTGAGTTTCAATCCAGGTGTGATTCTACTGACAGTCCAGAGAGCTATTATCAAAAGAAACTTTATTTAACAACACAGTTTAACTATAACAAATGAACTAGCTTAACATGTAATGATTGAACAATACTCAAACATGTCAATATGCAATTCTTAACTGCTAATCCATTACAACAAGCAATATTTGTCTTATAGACTTAAACCCCTTTTTATAATTAGTTCGGAAAACACAGACATACTTGCTTTGACTTGGATTAATAGTCCTGGAACTTTCAGAAGACCTTTGGAGAGAGATACAGAGGGACATCTGTTTCTTCTAGTAGGTCCAGGCAGCAACTACTTGTACTTTAAAATGAAAATGAGACTGGTCTTTTCTGGAAAGCTTAGATCCTCCCATTAATCACATGACTCTGTCCCTGTCAATCATCCTAATCAAATCTCACATCACTCTGCATGCCTAAGTCTAAAATTCAAGGAGAACCTAAATAAACAAAAGGTCCATTAACTCTACAAAGTAAAACATTCCGAGCTCAAATCAGCCTGCATTCTTAGCAGCTTCTGCATGCTTACCCGACATATGATTCCTGTAGCAAAACACTGCCACCTTAAACATAAAATATATCAAAATAATATGGTATCATCACAGAAGATCCGGAGTGAAAGCTGAGAGTGCGGCTAGAGAGCTACATGTCAGGTTTTCAGAGCGCGAAACTTTAAAAAAATTGGGGAAATGAGCTCAAATCCCACTGTATGACAACTGGGGACTCTGATGTTACATTAAGAAGCTGGAACGGGGCAGTGGGGAGAGGGAAACAAAACTAGCATCAGTAATGTTGACCGCAAAACTGCCAGACTATCGTAAAAACATATGTGGCTTACTGATGGTCATTAGAGATGGAAATCTGATTTCTGTAGCCAGCCTGGTGTACACCAGGTTATTAGCTGCCCTCTGAAAACCTCCCGGCTGCATCACACTGCGAGAGAGGAATTGGCCCCCAAATGCAAAAGTGCAATCAACTTCAGAGTCACGGAAGATAAAAATTTACATTTCTTTTCACTGGGCAGCATGGTGGTACAGTGGTTAACACTGCTGCCTCACAGGGACCCGGGTTCGATTCCCGGCTTGGGTCACTGTCTGTGCGGAGTGTGCACATTCTGAGGTGTCTGCGTGGATTTCCTCCGGGTGCTCCGCTTTCCTCCCACAGTCTAAAGACGTGTGGGTTAGGTGGATTGGCCATGTTAAATTGGCCCTAGTGTCAGAGGGATTAGCAGGGTGAATGTGTGGGCTTACAGGAATAGGGCCTGGGTGGGATTGTGGTACAGACTCGATGGGCCAAGTGGCCTCTTTCTGTACTGTAGGGATTCAATGATTACTACTTGCCAGGTGCTGAGGTGTCTGTTTCACATATGCTGGAAAAGTTAAGAGCCAAAACTCAGCGTCAGCACCAACTCGCTGCAATTTCCTCAATCTGCAGCCTTATCTTCTCCTCCTTAATGCTGCACTCATAATCTATTTCAGTCAGCTTCCAAAAGATCTGCATATTCATCACCAGAACATCAGAGCAAAGTGCTTTCAGGATTAGCATGTGTTTGATTAGGGCCAACCTGATGTCCCATTGGCTGTTCTGAGTGTTGAAAATCATTCGCTAATAACTTGTGCCTTGAAAGATTTCATATATTGAGAACTAAAAATGAATTTGTACTCCCAGTGGAAGCTACAGCAAGAGTCAGTCCACTTTTTAAAAAAATATACTGTAGGCGATGTTTAATTAGACAAAGATAAACCGGGTGGACCATGGCACAATGGTTAGCATTGCTGCTTCAGAGTGCTAGGGACTCAGTGTTCGATTCCTGGCTTGGGTCACTGTCTGTGTGGAGTTTGCATATTCTCCCTGTGTCTGCGTGGGATTCCTCCGGGTGCTCCCGTTTCCTCCCACAGCCCGAAGGACATTCTGGTTAGGTGCATTGACCCGAACAGGCGCCGGAGTGTGGCGACTAGGGGAATTTCACAGTAACTGCGTTGCAGTGTTAATGTAAGCTTTACTCCTGACTAACAAATAAACTTTAGCTTAACATGGGTGTTGCTGGCTGGCCAACATTTATTGACCATCTCTCATCGCCCTTGGATATCAGTTGAAGAGTTAACCACATTTTCCTACAATATACACAGGGACCCAGGTTTGATTCTTGGCTTGGGTCACTGTCTGTGCAGAGTCTGCACGTTCTCCCTGTGTCTGTGTGAGTTTCCTCCGGATGCTCCAGTTTCCTCCCACAGTCCGAAAGATGTGCTGGTTAGGTGCACTGCCCATGCCAACTTCTCCCTCAGTGTACCCGAACAGGCGCCAGAGTGTGGCAACTAGGAGATTTTCACAGTAACTTCATTACTCATGTAAGCCTCCTTGTGACTAATAAATAAACATTGCTCTGGCTCTGGATTCAGATGTAGGCCAGACTGGGTAAGGATGGCAGATTTCATTCCCTCAAGGACATTCGTGTACCAGATGGGTTTTTCTGACAATCGGCAATGGTTTCATGGTCATCAGTAGATTCTTAATTCCAGACAATTTCATTGAATTCAAGTTCCACCATCTGCCGTGGTGGGATTTGAACCCGGGTTCCCAGAACATTAGCTGAGTTTCTGGATTAATAGTCTAGCGATAATACCACTAGGACATCACATTGGATGTGTTGTACTGGATTCCTTTGGTTTTACACTAGATTTGCACATGTAACCTTCTCTTGTCATGTTCCATTGCGCTGGCAATGATTTTGGGTGGGATTTCCCAGTTTCCGTCAGCAGCAGAGAGTGCAAAAACCAGGAAACCCTGTCAACAGCAGCGGGACAGGAAGATCCTTCTGCCAGCCAGAACAAACTGTTGGGGGGCCCCAGCCAACATCTCAATGCCACGTTAATTGACTTAAAAGTATATGTAGAAAGGTGCAGGAAAGAATGGACCCATTGGTTGGCTGAGGGGCTGGTTTCTGCTGAAGTAAATCCAAGATGTGCAGGTTAGGTGGATTAGCCGTGGTAAATGTGTGGGGATATGGGGATAGGATGGAGGGAAAGGCCTGAGTCAGATGCTCTTTCGGAGAGTCGGTGCAGACTCGATGGGCTGAATGGCTTCTTTCTGCACTGTTGGGATTCTATGGTTCTATCTTGTGTTCCTGGCCTACCTGGTTCACTGTAGGGAAATCCCTGCTTTAAGTTGCAACCTTCAACTGAAGGAAGGGGAAGAGATTGCTTGTAAACCTGAATAGAGATAAAACTGGTTATATACCCCACCCAACTGACTTCATTGGAAATGGGAATAGTGGAGCAAGACAGAACAACAGAAAATAATTTGACCCAGGTGGAGTTTAATGCCACTCCAGTTTGCATCACATGTCCGCATGACCAGCTATTCAACATAAGACCATAAGACATAGGAGCAGAATTAGGCCACTCGGCCCATCGAGTCCGCTCCGCCATTCAATCATGGCTGATATTTTTCTCATCCCAATTCTCCTGCCTTTTCCCCATAACCCCTGATCCCTTTATTAATCAAGAACCTGTCTATCTCTGTCTTAAACAGCATTAACAGACTCCTGGCAGTAGGCAATTGGTCCATCCTCTCAGTTGTGGAAGGGTTCATAAGACGGGTCAGGTTATTGTCTTACGGTGAACCCTTGTGCTGATAAAAGTTGGCAAATAAATAAACGGCAAGCTTACAATGGTCCAAACGGCCTGTTTCATACATACCTGGAGAGGCAGCACCACCAAAGCAACACAGATCATGATGACAACAAGGAGTTGCGAAGGCCAAATCTGTGGTGTCACATCACCAAATCCAACCGTAGAGAAGGTGACAATGCAGAAGTAGAGGGAGTTGAAGAGAGTGAGCTTGTCTCCTGCTCGTTCCAAGTGCTGAATCCCACACGTCCTGGAACATTGAAGGGTACAGTTAAAGGTCAGAATTTCAACAATACCTTCCTGTTAAGTTAACCGGGAAACTTTTGAGGCAGTTTTAAAGTTTTTTTAAAATTTCAAAGTTTATTTCATTAGTGTCAGAAATAAGCTCACATTAACACTGGTCTGGATAGTACTGTTGTCGGTGCAGACTTGATGGGCTGAATGGCTTCTTTCTGCACTTTGGGGATTCTATGATTCGATGATGCTTTATTTTCAGAAAGCAGTCTAATTCCTGTCTGAATGCTTTCATTGAACTTGCCCTTACCACACTCTCAGACCTTAACCACTTGCTATGTTAAAAGTTAAAAGTTTATTTATTAATGTCACAAGTCGGTTTACATTAACACTGCAATGAAGTTACTGTGAAAATCCCCTCGTTGCCACACTCCAGTGCCTGTTCGGGTACACTGAGGGAGAATTTAGACATAGAACATAGAACAGTATAGTGCAGCACAGACCCTTCAGTCCTTGATGTTGCACCGAGCTTTGTCCGAAACCAAAATTAAGCTATCCCACTCCCTATCATCCTGGTATACTCCATGTGCCTATCCAATGAGCACTTGAAAGTTCCTAAAGTGTCCAACTCCGCTATCACAGCAAGCAGTGCATTCCACACTCCAACCACTCTCTGAGTAAAGAACCTACCTCGGACATCCCTCTTATATCTCCCACCATGAACCTTATAGTTATGCCAATAACTATAATAATTTAGCACGGCCAATGCACCTAACCAGCACGCCTTTCAGATTGTGGAAGGAAACCGGAGCACCCAAAGTAAACCCACGCAAACACGGGGAGAACATGCAGACTCCACACTGACCCAAGCTGGGAATTGAACCTGAGTCCCTGGCACTGAGAGGCAGCAGTGCTAACCACTGCAATGTTTTCTGTTTTCTTTCTATCACAAACCCAATTCTCTATTTAGGAAAATATTGATCCACAAAATCTAATGCTTATTATAAGACACATATTCATTTATTTTTATTCCATTCTTTTCTGTAAGATGTTGTCCAGGAGTCTGAACAGCTGCCCCACATCACCCACTGGCTATTCATGGTGTGAAAAATAAGTTAGGGAGTTCTGATGGTCTGTTTTGCTTCATTACATATAAAAACCTCTTCCAATCCAGATCCAAAGCCAACACTTGGACTTTTCTGTCACATTCAGGCCACCAATACTACGGCAGCCAAGATTACTCAGTGTGTAACCTGCCAGAAATCAAACATGAGTCGTTGTTTTTGTACAAGTCCCAGGTTACCCAACTAACAAACTACAAATCTGGCATGATCAACAAAGCAATTCATTGTGCCAATTATCAGCGAGCAGCATTGAAAACACAAATCTGATTATTTCATTATGATCGTGTTTCTGTTTGTGGGAGCTTGCTGTGCACAAATTGGCTGCCGCATCTCCTACATTGCAACAGCGATTACACAGGCAGAGATCATTCATTAGCTGTCAAGCTTCAGGATGCCCTGAAGGGTGGCACGGTGGCACAGTGGTTAGCACTGCTGCCTCACAGCCCCAAGGATCCGGGTTCGAATCCTGGCTTGGGTCACTGTCTGTGTGGTGTTTGCATGTTCTCTCCATGTCTGCATGGGTTTCCTTCGGGTGCTCTCATTTCCTCCTGCAGTCCAAAATTGGCCATGCTAAACTGCCCCACAATGTACCCGAACAGGCACTGGAGTGTGGCAATTAGGGGACTTTCACAGTAACTTCATTGCAGTGTTAATTTAAGCATTAAAATAAGTAAGCTTTACTTTTAGGTTGTGTTTATAATATCAAGTCTTTCTTTACTGACCATTAGGCCATCAATCTTAATGATACACCTCTCTGGGTGTGTAACCTACACCAGGTTAATGTCCAACAGGTTTATTTGGTAGCAAACGTCGCTAGCTTTCGGAGTGATGATCCTTCGTCAGGTGACAAAGGCAGCGCTCTGAAAGCTAGTGGCATTTGCTACCAAATAAACCTGTTGGACTTTAACCTGGTGTTGTGACACTTCTAACTGTGTTTATCCCAGTCCAATGCCGGCATCTCCACATCATGTGCAAGCTACATCAGAGTTGAAATGATGGATAAACCAGCAACATGTTTGTGTTGAGCTGTACAACACACTCTGTTCTACCTATAACTTTCTATCTGTAATTTTCCAACAACTGATAAGAAATAAAACAATCAAAGGCCCGAAACAAGGCAAGATCATGAGTCACTCCTGCTACTGTCCAAGTATAAACTACCCCATCATGCACCACCCCACTTGGACAATCTCTGCACTTTTTTTTTGACAGTACATTCATTTGTTAGGGTCCTGGATCAGAACCCTGACTTCCATTGACCCCCAACAATCTTTCTATTTTGGCATAAATAAGAACATAAGAAATAGGAGCAGGAGTAGGCCATCTAGCCCCTCGAGCCTGCCCCGCCATTCAATAAGATCATGGCTGATCTGAAGTGGATCAGTTCCACTTTCCCGCTTTCTCCCCATAACCCTTAATTCCCCTGTCTATCAGAAATCTATCTACCCGTGACTTAAATATATTTAGCGAGGTAGTCTCCACCGCATCAACGGGCAGAGAGTTCCAGAGATTCACCACCTTTTGAGTGAAAAAGTTCCTTCTCACATGAGGGTAGACTGTTTCACTCCAGGAATAATTCTACTGACAAATTAGGGATCTTTTATAGTGAACCTAACTTTATTTAAGAACACAATTTAAATATAATACTAGCAAATGAAGAAACTTGACCATTCACGATTGAGCAATATTTAAAAATGAAAAGGAAACAACTTCAATTTCTAACTTACCACTGTTTCAGTTCCAATTATGCAACGTGCCTCTTGCTGACTTAAATGCTACTTAAAAACAGTTAGCAGCCATAAATATACTTGCTAAGGGTCTAGCCATTCTTGAAGATTTCAGAGAGAGTTCCAGAAATCTTCAGAATCCTTCTAACTTCAATCAGGCATTAGCTGCAAACTAAACTGCTTTCTCCAAAGCCTTTTTTCTCGCTGCACATAAACCACATCATCACATGGCCCTGTCAATCACTCTCATCAGAAATCTCAAGGGAACTTAAGTAAACAAAATTCCATTAACTCTACTTAATATAACTACTTGCAAGGAAAAAATGATTATTTAGAAGCAAAATACTGCAGATTCTGGAATCTGAAACAAAAACAGAAAATGCTGGAAAATCTCAGCAGGTCTGACAGCATCTGCAGGGAGAGAATAGATCCAATGTTTTGAGTCTAGATGACCCTTCATCCAATGAGTAATTATTCTGCTCCTTCAAAATTTGAGTTGCGTTCCCACCAGACATACCGACTGCCTTTAGCATGAAGCTGAATTATTAAACATTACCTTCAAACACACAAAAAAACCAAAATATATATATCTGTCTCAGTTGCAATACTACATGTTATTTCCAATGAATAAATTAGGAGTAACAAACTGTCTTAACTCAATTTGACAAACAAAAGGCATCATTTCATTTTTGCATTTATTTTTACAAAATGAATAAGGATTTTACCCTTGGTGTAACAATTTATTAGTTGCATTGTTAACTTGTATTAATACTTTTCTTGTTATGGGAATACCATAGAATCTGATCAACAAAGAACTCCCAAATTCACATTAAAGTGCAACCACCTTCATAGCGTGAGATTAAAATGAATATGTCCTATTAAGTGCACATTACAACTTTCCTTTTTGATTAACCAAAAATAGACTTGCCATTTTATAATCATATCTGCAAATCTAGAAAATTGAAAGCCCAATTACGGGCTATCAGAATCGGTGTTATGACAATGATGGAAAGTTTGGAGCCAAGGTAAACCATCTGGAACAGTGTAAAAATACATTAAGGATTCTGAAATGAGTAGCAACCGTACAATTACCAACACCTACAAATTTCCTGTGATGTTAGAGTGCCATATTTTAAAAAAACACACACATCACCAGCAATCTCACAGTAATTAGTAAGGTTTTGTTCCGTAAAAGCTCTCTCAGAAGCTGAAATGATGCACGTGAGTTGGGAAGTGACAGGTGATTCTACTCAAGGTAAATCTATCTACTTGTATTCACAACGTGCCTCATCACTTTTGTCAAAATGTCCCGATGCCTCCAAGACATGTACAGTGACTGTTGCCACGTAGGTAAACACAGCAGCCATTCTGTGTCAGTCACAGCACAGCAGTGTGACTCATCTCTCCTCTTGGTGTCATTGGTTGAGGGAGTTAACACCTCATCCAAAGGGGAAGGCAGCTCATTAACAAGGCATCAAACTCTCCGCACTTCACCGGATTCTCAGCTTTAATTCTGCACCGTTTAATTCAACACCCACTGGCCTGAAGGCAAAAGGGTTACCATCTGAGCCAATATAACCTCTTCTAATGACCAAGAAAATGAGGCATTATGAGCTGACGAAAATCCAACACACTATCAATGATGAAAGAGAGAATCATAGAATCCCAAAAGTGCAGAAGAGGCCATTCAGCCCATCAAGTATGCACTGACTCTCTGACAGAATATCTTTTAATTTTGATTTGATTTATTACTGTTGCGTATATTATACAATGACAAGTATTGTTTCTTGCTCAATATGCAGATAAAGCGTACTGTTCATTGAGAAAGAAAGAGTGCAGAATGTAGCATTACAGACATAACTAGGGTGTAGAGAAAGATCAACTTAATGCAGGGCAGACCCATTCAAAAGTCTGATGGCAGCAGGGAAGAAGCTGTTCTTGAGTTGGTTGGTACGTGACCTCAGACATCTTACCCAGGCCATCTCCCCCTGCCCTAACCCCACATACTAACCTCACTAATCCCCCTGCAGCAGCACCACAAAACCTTTGCACGCTTAAGCAAGAGACCCAAGCGGCTGCATAACTGCGTCACAACTTGGACTCAGAGAATGCCAGCATCACGACGTTAAGTTATTGATTCAGCAAGCTGCAGTAATCTCTCGCAGATAGTTATCACCTGGAATCTTGTCTCGTGAATGCAGCTTTTTAAAAGCAGAGTCAGCTGCCACCTGGTATCTCCAGGATTGCAGCCGTACCCAATTGAAGTTATGAAAAGTCTATTACATCCTGCGGATAATTGCAGTGCGCTGCAGTACAATATCTCCAAATCAATGTTACATATCAACCAATCAAGAACAACTTCTTCCCTGCTGCTGTCAGACTCTTGAATGGACCTACCTCGCATTAAGTTGATCTTTCTCTGCACCCTAACTATGACTGTAACACTACATTCTGCATTCTCTCCTTTACTTCTCTATGAACAGTACGCTTTATCTGTGTAGCACACAAGAAACCATATTTTTACTGTATGCTAATACATGTGACAATAATAAATCAAATCTGTGAGTCAGCAATGCTAACCACTGTGCCATCCCCAATTGATGAGCAATTTTGTACAAGAATCTTGGTGATATAGAAATATCCCCCACCCTACCCCCCCACCAAAGAAATTCAACAAAATACAAAGAAACTCATGCTTCTCAGCCCAAATTCTACACTGTTACAAATGCCAGGTTTTATAAAATCCTTGTGTTTGAGGTCTACCACTTTGATTTAGAACAAAATAGAACACTGAAGGGGGTCATGTGATTTGTTCTGAATTCTAGCCACCAGCAAGCCTGGGTGGCTTTGTATTGGAAGTTTAGAAGAGTATCTGAGTTATTTTATAGGGAAAAGGAGCAAGATTGTCACACTTATAATTAAATGACTATACAGGTTATACTGATGGTAAATTGGTACTCTCCAAGCCGCCAGGTAGTTTTTAGGGAGTGCCACGTTTTTATAAATCATTTTACTTTAAACTGTTCATTTATTTTCAAGATAGAGTTCAGGATTTAAAGGATAGCTAATTATCATGTCTACCTAGATATAAGGCCCATGTGATTCACATTGCTATGAAAAGGAATTTGAGAGGGGGAGAGTCCATAGGAAGCCATTAAGGAAGGAAACCTGCTGTCCTTACCTGGTCTGACCTACATGTGAGTCCAGAAACACAGCAATGTGGTTGACTCTCAACTGCCCTTGAACAAGTAGGGATCATAGAATCCCTACAGTACAGAAAGAGGCTATTAGGTCTATTGAGTCTGTACTGACAACAATTTCATTCAGGCACTATCCCCATAATCCCACATATTTACCCAGCTAATCCCTCCAACCTACGGATCCCAGGACAATTCAACATGACCAACCCGCCTAACCTGCATGTCTTTATGGGGGAGGAAACTGGAGCACCCAGAGGAAACCCATGCAGACACAGGGAGAATGTGCAAACTCCACACAGTGACCCAAGCTGGGAATCAAACCCAGGCCCCTGGAGCTGTGATGGATGGGCAATAAATGCTGGGCAACCAGCGATGCCCATGTATTGTGAATGAATAAAAGCAACTTTAAAACCCAGCCCATTATGATACTGGATTGACAGCGGATTTCAATAACTTTGGCTTTGAAGGAGACTTTGGGTGTAAAATTATCAAGAGGGAGAGAGAACACAGCGGTGGGTGAAGGAGTAGAAATGATGGCAAGTCTGCACTACATTGAGGAGTGAATTCCAGTGTCACATCTGAACAACAGAACAAAGATTTCAAAACTTCCAGCACTAATGCTCTGATTCGATTCTAGCTAATTACGTTTTTGTGCTTTCTCAGGCCCCAGAGAGTGCGATTAACGCCAGGAATGCAGGTTGTGATGAGAGCTTAATCCTTCCTGGATCAACAATGTTGTTTCCTAGCCAATTAATTGCAACACGCTTTTTAATTGCTCTGTTGGGGATGCTCTCTCTCCGAACCTAATAACACAACACAACGGGAACAGAATAACCTGTGGGTGGTCACTCACCAGCAAATCTCTCCGCTTGATGTGGTAATCCTTGTGTGGATGAATCTAAGAGAATGTTGAGCAGAGGAAGTGGCTCATTTCCGCCTATGTTTACTGGGTATATCTCTAAGCCTTTTGATGAATGAAAATAAGTCAATTTTATAATTATATTGCTTCTGGCAAAAGGTCCAGTCTTTTGGGAGTGCATGTTAGCTAATAGTGGATGATTTTCCATCTGTTAACTGGGGAATTGTGGGACTCTGGTGGATGCAGACTCAATGGGCCAAAGGGTCTCCCACTGCACTGTAGGGATTCAGTGATTCTATGAATGTGCTCATAATCCCCAATATGAATTGTTGGGTGAGTCTCAAAGCTTCCTCACAGCACTGCGCTTATAAAGGAGAGTTCCTCCTCCGCCGTACTGCGGTAGGTAATGGCAAACCACATCTCACCCCTCAACACCATTATTCCTACAAAACTCATCTCCAAACTCTGTGGCCTTGGGCTCGGTTCCTCCCTCTGTGACTAGATCCTGAACTTCCTAATCCGCAATCAGTAAGGATATTAACAACATCTCCTCCAAGTTTATCCTAAACACCGAGGTCTCGCAAGTCTGTGTTCTCAACCCCTAACCATACTCCTTGTACACCTATGACTGTATGGCCATATTCCCCTCCAATTTACACCACCATAGTGGGTCAGATCTCAAACAATGATGAGACGGAGCACAGGAATGAGATAGAGAATCTGGTAAACTGCTGCAGTGACAATAATCTCTATGTCAATGTCAGTAAAACGAAAGAGGTAATCATTGACTTCAGAAAGCATAGTGGAGAACATGCCCATGACTACATCAACAGGGATGAAGTGGAAGTAGTTGAGAGCCTCAAGTTTCTAGGTGTCCAGATCACCACCAACCTGCCCAGTCTCTCTGATGCTATGCTTAAGAAAGCCCACCAACACCTCTTTTCTCAGGAGGCTAAGTAAAGTCGGTGTGTCCATGACAACTCTCCCCAGCTTTTATAAAAGCATCCTTTCTGGATGTATCATGGCTTGGTATGGATCCCGCTCTGTCCAAGACTGCAAGAAACTACAAAGGGCTGTGAACGAAGCCTAGTCCATCACACAAACCAGCCTCTCATCCATTGACTCTACCTACACTTCCCGTTACCTCGGGAAAAGCAGCCAGCATTATCAAGAACCCAACGCACTCTCTTCCACATACTTCCTTTGGGAGGAAGATGCAGAAATCTGATTACATATAACAACCAACTCAAGAACATCCTCATTACTCTTGAGTAGGTGGTGATGAGCCACTTTCCTGGGCAACTGCTATGTGATGCAGGGTACACCCACAGTGTTGTAAAGGATGAACTTCTGAGGCGAGCTGATGATAGAGAGGTAACAGAGCTATAGGGCAGGATCGCTATGAAATGGAGGTACAAGTCACGGCCAACTGAACATTATACAACTATAAAACTCATCTTCTGCAGCAAGAATGATGGAACAGAACTTCATGTGGAGTGCAAAGGTGTCCTGGTGGGTGAGGAAAATCAGACAAAATCAGGCTAGCAACATTACTATTTTGATGGCGTTAAGCAGACTTTTGGTTGTAACATGCGGCTTATAACAGGATGATCTCTCTCTCTGAAAACTCCTAACTAACTTATGAAATATGGAAAAGCTTTAGACCTTTGTTCATTTCACTGTTCATTCTGTTGTTAGTCCAATCAACCTGCAATTATGACCATGGATAATTTCAACAGAATGTCTCTTTTCCCCCCAAAAAAACTCAAGTGCAGCCTTAGAGTGAGAAAGACTTTTCTCTCCAATCCACCTCGAAGGATGAAAATGTTGACTGTGTTAATTGTGAAATTACAAATGAGACCTACATACAAGAATTTCCCACCATCTACAAATGTGTAAAATACTAGTTCTTATCACCGGCTGACTTTCGATTGTAACTGCAGAATATTGTAAAGTGAGGGATTGAGCAATGTGAAGCACGAACAAAAGGAAAGATTCAGAAACCGTAAAAATCCCACCCAAGGTTACAGACTTTCCCATACTCTACCCCTCACCCATTCTAAATCCCATGGCAGGCGGGCCAGTAAAATTCCGGCCAAAGGACAGAGTATCTAATTTTGTAACGCTGGCAACGAGAACGGAGAATTTGGTGCTCAGCCAAAACTCCATTCCCTGCAGCGGGACTGGAGAATCGTAGCCGCAGGTGAGGTGGGAGAATTCAAATCAGAATGGTGCGTGCCTTGGAAGGGAACTTGCAGTGAGTGGCGTTCTCCTGAACCTGCTGTCTTCTTGATGATAAGAGTTAGAAGTGCTGTTGAAGGAGCCTTGGTGAGTTGTTGCAGTGCATCTTGTAAATGGTACACACAGCTGCTACTGTTCATGGGTGGTGAAGGGAGTGAGTGTTAAAGATGGAGGATGGGGTGTCACTCAAGTGGGCTGTTTTGTCCTGGATATTGTTGAGCTTCCTTGTGGATTGTTGGAGCTACACTCATCCAGGCAAATGGAGAGTGTTCCCTCACACTCCTGACTTGGGTCGTGTAGATGGTGGACGGGCTTTGGAGAGTCAGGAGGTGAGTTACTCATTGCAGTATTCCCAGCCTCTGACCTGCTCTTACACATAGAGCTCATAGAATCTACAGCGCAGAGAGAGGCCCTTCGGCCCATTGAGTCTGCACCGAACACAACCCCACCCAGGCCCTACCCGCATACCCCAACATATTATACCCACTAATCCCTCTAACCTACGCATCCCTGGACACTAAGGGGCAATTTTTTAGCATGGCCAATCAAACTAACCTGCACATCTTTGAACTGTGGGAGGAAACCGGAGTACCCAGAGGAAACCCATGCAGACACGAGGAGAATGTGCAAATTCCACACAGGCAGTGACCCAAGCCAGGAATCGAACCCAGGACCCTGGAGCTATGAAGCAGCAGTGCTAACCACTGTGCTACCGTGCCACCCATGTAGCCATGGTATCCAAGGTTTATTTATTTGTCACAAGTGAGCCTACATTAACACTACAATGAAGTTAAATCTCCAAATCGCCACACTCCAGCACCTGTTTGGGTACACTGAGGGAGAATTTAGCATGGTCAATGCACCTAACCACCACGTCTTTTGGAGCACGCGGAGGAAACTGGAGCATCCGGAGGAAACCCAGGCAGACATGGGGAGAATGTACAAACTCCACACAGACAATGACTCAAGCCGGGAATCGAACCTGGGTCCTTGCCGCTGTGAGGCAGCAGTACTAACAATTATGCCATCATGCTGCCCCATAACCAGTTAAATTTGGGGTCAATGGTAACCCCTAGGATGTTCAGTGATGGTAATGTCACTGAATGCCAGGGGGTTGGTTAGATTCTCCCTGGAGATGTTGTTGGAGATGGTCAGTGACTGGCACTAGTTGGAAAGTAACATTCTGCCACACATCAGCCATGCCTGAATGGCATTCCAGGTCTTGTTGCGCGTGGGCATGGACTGGACCAGAAACAAAAGAAGAAACTCTGTCATTATCATAGCTCTTAATCCTTTATCACATACAAAAACACACCATGACAGCTGCTGCTGCCAAGACCAACACAGAGCTGAATAAAACTAATCACCTAAATACAGTGTACATTGGAAGGTGATGGATGGTATCATTGACAATGCCATCAAGTAGCAATCACTCAGCAATATCCATCTCACTAATGCTCACTTTGTGTTCCGCCAGGGCCCTTCAGCTTCAGATATCATTACAGCCTTAGTCTGAACGTGGGGTAGAGAGCTGAATTCTGGAGGTGAGATGAGAGTGAATATCCTGAACATTAAAGCAGCATTTGATGGAGCGTCAGGGAGTCCGAGCAACATCTTAATCAATGAGAACTGGGGGTTTGGTGGGATGGGGATGGGGTCTGGGGGGAGTCCCTGCATGGTTTGAGTCATACCCAACACAAAGATGTCTATAGTTTTTAGGTGTCAGTCATCTCAGCCCCAGGACATCGCTGCAGGAGTTCCCCAGGGCAGTGCCCCACCACCTTCAGCTGCTTCATCAAGGCCCTTCCCTCCATCTTAATGTTTATTGATGTCTGCACAACGTTCAGTATCATTGGCAAATCCTAAGGTACTGAAGCAGGGCATGTCTGCTCGCAACAAGACCTGGGCAATATTCAGGCTGGCGTTTGTAAGTGGCACATGAAACAATGACCATCTCCAACGTGAGAGAATCTAAACATCCAGCCAGCCCTTTGACCATCACAAATCCCCACAATAATGTTGGAATTATTGAAGGAGGATAAACATTTGACCAGATGAACATTGCATGAAGATAAATTTTAGGATCGACCATAGTTGAGTCATTAACACTTGTAGCTCCGAGACACAATGTGGTGCGTTCAAGTTCCGCCCCAGAACTTGCGCACAGAAGTCTAGACTGATGCTCCATTAGTGAGGGAGTGCTGCACTGTCCGAGGTGCGTTTGTTCAGGTGAGGAATTAAAGTGAGGCCCTGTCTGCTCCTTCGGGTGGAAGTGAAAGAACACTCAGCAGTAATCCCAAGCAGAACAGGGCTATTACTCCCAGTGGTTTTTTTTATTCATTTGTGGGACATGGGGCATCACTGGCTGGCCAGCATTTATTGCCCATCTCTAGTTGCCCGAGGGCAGTTGAGAGTCAACCACATTGCTGTGGCTCTGGAGTCACATATAGGCCAGACCAGGTAAGGACGGCAGATTTCCTTCACTAAAAGACATCAGTGAACCGGTTCTGGCCAATACATGGCTGGTATTTTCCAGCCATGCTGGGATAGGGGGGTGGATGGGTGGTGGTTGGAGTGGGGGGGGGGGGTTGGAAATGTTGTGACCCAGTGCTCTACTTGGCTTGCCTATCCCGCCAGTGGACAACCAACCATGGGGGGCGGGGGGTGAATTGCTTCGGGGGGACCAGAATATCGGGAATGGCTGAAAAATCCCGGCCATAAACAAAGTATTTGGTCAGTATTACATTGCTGGTTGTTTAACTGTGTTCAGTTTGGTTGATACATGCACTTATATTCCAACAAACGTATCTTCATTGGCAGCAAAATGTTTTGAGATATAAGAACATAAGAAATAGGAGCAGGAGTAGGCCATCTAGCCCTTTGAGCCTGCCCCACCATTCAATAAGATCATGGCTGATCTGTCGTGGCTCAGTTCCACATTCCCGCCCTCTCCCCATAACCCTTAATCCCCTCGCTTATCAAAAACCCATCAACCCGCGTCTTAAAAATATTGAGCGAGGTAGCCTCCACCACTTCAACGGGCAGAGAATTCCAGAGATTCACCACCCTTTGAGTGAAGAAGTTCCTCCTCAACTCCGTTCTAAACCGCCTCCCCTTTATCTTGAGGCTGTGCCCCCTAGTCCTACTGTCTTTTTTGAGCGGGAAGAGTCTCTCCACCTCTATCCTATCCATCCCATTCATCATCTTATACGTCTCAATGAGATCTCCCCTCATTCTTCTAAACTCTAACGTGTACAAGCCTAGTTTATTCAGCCTCTCCTCATAGCTCAACCCCCTCAACTCCGGTATCAGCCTAGTAAACCTCCTCTGCACTCCCTCCAAGGCCAAAATATCCTTGCGCAGGTGCGGCGCCCAAAACTGCACACAGTACTCCAGCTGCGGCCTCACCAATGCCCTATACAGCTGCAGCATATATCCTGTGGTTATACAAGGTGCTATATAAATGCAAGTCTTCCGTAATGATGCATGCCTACAAATTTCATCAGGAACAGAAATGGCATTTATTAATAAGGAAAAACTGCACAGAGAATGGCAGCCTCCCCTCCCCCTGGCTGCCTCAGTCCCTACATGTCTTCTAGATGTCTTCTGCTTAAGGTAGGACTCCATTCCCTGGGGTCATTACCCATTCTCAGTCCCAAATGGTCCCCCAAGTCAAGTGACTCTCTTCTGCTATGTTGCCCTTAATGGGGCAACTACCATATCTTCTTATCCTGGAATACTAACATAGAGACTGTTTTACCATCATAGAATCTCTACAGTACCGAAGGAGGCCATTCAGCCCATCGAGCCTACACTGACAACAATCCCACCCTATCCCCAGAACCCCACAGATGTAATCCCTCCAAAACTAGGGTCAATTTAGCATGGCCAATCAACCTAACCCACACATTTTTGGATTGTGGGAGGAAAACAGAGCATCCGGAGGAAACCCACACAGATACGGGGAGAATGTGCGAACTCCTCACAGTCAGAGACCCAAGCCAGGAATCGAACCCAGGTCCTTGGCGCTGGGGGGGCAGCAGTGCTGACCATTGTGCCACTGTGCCACCCAATAAAAAGCTTTGCAGTGAAATTTGAAGTTGTGCAGGCTAAATGATAAAAGTGATTTAGGTATAAGTAGTTCAAAAGTTGCTGGAAAGAAGTGATTAATACATATCGTTATGAACATGCAAATTAACCAGCATCATTCGATGGGGGAGAGATACTCCAGAATGTTTAGATCATTTCTGAATCTCCACTGAGAGCTTTTCAAATAGGGTGTCTTGCCTTTAACCTCACTGTATGTTTGATGAAGTTGCTGCTTTTGTGTAATAATTTGCCACTAAACCCGTCACAGAGAATTAACACTGTTAATCAAAGGTGGATATAACCTTTTAATGACCTGGAAGCTGGTAATGACGTCCGTTCAACCGATTTGGTTCAGAAAATGAGCAATTCTGATTCTGGAATCTCATTTCTGCAGGTTCAGAGATTGCAAAAATGTCAAATTTTAAATTAGGTTTTTATCTCCATCGTCTCCTTCTCCTATCCGCCTGAATCCAATCAATCTTTTCCCCATCTTTATCCCCCTCTCTGTATCCGGTGTGGCTCTGAATTCACCCTCGTTTACCCTCCTTCTCAATTCTTTCTTCATTTGCTTTTCAATCCATCAATTGTACTAATTGGATGCTCGGTGGTTAGCACCGCTGCCTCACAGCGGCAGGGACCTGGGTTTGATTCCCGGCTTGGGTCATTTTCCCTGTGTCCACACAGACAGTTTCCTCCGGGTGCTCCGGTTTCCTCCCATAGTCCAAAGAAGTATGTGTTAAGTTGATTGATCATCCTAAGTTGCCTCTCAGTGTCAGACGATTAGCAGGGTAGGTATAATTTTAACCTAATTATTAGCCACAAGTAGGCTTACATTAATGCTGCAATGATGTTACTGTGAAAATCCCCTAGTCGCCACACTCTGGTGCCTGTTCGGGTACACTGAGGGAGAATTTAGCATGGCCAGTGCACCTAACCAGCATGTCTTTCGGACCATGGGAGGAAATCAGAGCATCAGGAGGAAACCCATGCAGATACAGGGAGGACATGCAAACTCTACACAGACAGTGAACCAAGCTGGGAATCGAACCTCGGTCCCTGGTGCCATGAGTGCTAACCATTGTGCCATTCTCCAAATAATTGGGGTTATGGGAATAGGGCATGGGTTGGATTGTGGTTAGTGCAGACTCGATGGGCTGAGTGGCCTCCTTCTTCATTGGGGGTGTTCTATGAATCACCATAGAATCCCTATAGTGCAGAAGAGGTTATTTGGCCCATAGAGTCTGCACCAACCCTCTGGCAGAATGATAAGGCAATGCGCTCTTTTATTCCCCTCCATCAAGTTCCAGATGTCTCAGTTGCCCCGGTGAAACTATGAGCATCTCAAACTTCAAGCAACTGTGTGAAGCAAAGAAATTTTTGAAAGCTAGGGACAAATCTAACAGCTCAAACCCCCTTCAAATAAAGCCTGACAGGTTTGTGTTTTTGTCTTTCAATTGTTCAATGGCTTGCCAATGTGTTCAGTAGACTTGGGAGCTTCTGAATAAAATCTACAGTTCTGACATAAATTAGCACAGATCAAATCTCAAACACCATCTCACTCGTGCATAACAAATAGGACAGTTAATTAGGAGGAAATAATTAGAGTTTCTGAACTAGCGCTGATGTGACTAGACTATTCTTAACACAGTTCTCAAAAATGTGTTCCCTCATTCCGACAGGGACTTCTAACCGCCACTGACAAGTCTGTACAGGTAATTCTTTAAATTCTTTCATGGACGCGGGTGTCGATAGTGAGGTGAGACTTTATATTGTCCATCCCTAATTGTCCTTGAGAAAGTGAGCCACCTTGTTGGACTGCTGTCCACATGGTGTAGGTACTCCCACAGTTAGAGAGGGAGTTCCGGGATTTTGGCCCAGCCACAGTAAAGGAATGGCCAATATATTTCCAAGTCAGGGTGGTGTGTGGCTGGGAGGGGAACTTGCAGGTAGTGGTGTTCCCGTGCGCCTGCCACCCTTGTTGTTCCAGATGGTCAAGGTCACAGGTTTGGAAAGTGTTGTGGAAACAGCCTTGGATGAGTTGTTGCAGAGCATCTTTAAGATCGTACATACACACACATTTCTGCCACTGTGGGGTGGCAGCACTGCCCCTGACATTAAAGCTGCATTGGATCGAGTGCGGCATCAAGGAGCCTGAGCAAAACTAGAGGCAATGGAAAATGGGGGGCAAGATTTGGCATGTCCACTACAACTCACCAATTTTTACAGATGCACCATAGAAAGCATTCTTTCTGGTTGGATCACAGCTCAGTATGGCTCCTGCTCTGCCCAAGACTGCAAGAAACTGCAAAGGGTTGTAAAGGCAGCTCAGTCCATCACGCAAACCAGCCTCCCACCCATTGACTCTGTCTACACTTCCCACTGCTTCGGAAAAGCAGCCAGCATAATCAAAGACCCCCAAGCGCCCCCAGACATTCTCTCTTCCGCCTTCTTCCTGCGGGAAAAGATACAAAACTCTGAGATCACATACCAATCAACTCCAGAACAGCTTTTTCTCTGCTGCCATCAGACTTCTGAATGGACCTACCTCGTATTAGATTGATCTTTCTCTACACACTAGCTATGACTGTGACATAACATTCTGCACCCTCTCCTTTCCTTCTCTATGAATGGAACATCTTCTCTGTATAGCGCGCAAGAAACAATACTTTTCACTGCATACTAATGTGACAATAATAAATCAAATCAAAAAGTCTCCATTTGATGGAGTCATGCCTGGTTCAAAGGAAGATGGCTGTGGATGTTAGTGGGGCTATTACTTCAGTCCCAAGACATGACAACAGGATTTCTGCACGGTAATATCTTGGGTCAAAGTGTTACTTGCAAAACTGCCCCCGTCCCCCTACTCCAACGCCCTCCTCCTCTTCCCTCATCCATCTCCGGGGAAAGAAGTGCTACTATTTGAATGGACCTACCCCATTTAAGTTGATCTTTCTCGACACCCTAGGTATGACTGCAACACTACATTCTGCACTCTCTCGTTTCCTTCTCTATGAACGGTGTGCACAAGCGATGGATATGAGTTAAGTCATCAGACAGACAACATATACCTCCCGCTCCAGTCTGTGTTCCACCTTTATGATGTGAACATCGTTTGGCCTGTCCCTGATATTAAATGAAAAGTTTACCCCTCTGCAGTATGAGTCACCAAAAATCAAGCTCTTCAGTTTAATCTACAGAGTCTGACCGACTGCAGATAAAGTGCTCCACAAATACACATGCCAGCGTCATCATTATTGTCAAGTCACGCGCAAATAAGCAAGGTTATTTTTCTGACTCAATGGGGTCTTAGGCCATACAGCAAATTAACCCACAGCAAATTATCTTCCCATGATATATCAAGCTCAATATTTGGCTCCACTGACGTCAATAAATATACAGCTTGACACCATCCAGGACAAAGCAGCCTGCCTAATTGGCACCACATCTACAAACATCCAATCTCTCCACCACCGATGTTCAGTAGCAGCAGTGTGTACTGTCTACAAGATGCAGCGATTCACCAAAGATCCTTAGACAGCACCTTCCAAACCCATGACCACTTCCATCTAGAAGGGCAAGGGCAGCAGATACATGGGAACGTCACCACCTGCAAGTTCCCCTCCAAGTCACTCACCACCCTGACTTGGAATTGCATTGCCGTTCCTTCACAGTCAGTCAAAATCCTGGAATTCCCTCCCCAATGGGTCAACCCACAGCACGTGGACTGCAGCGGTTCAAGAAGGCAGCTCACCACCACCTTCTCAAGGGCAACTAGGGATGGGCAATAAATGCTGGCCGACCAGCGATGCCCATGTCCCACAGATGACTAAAAGATAAATAGAACGGAATATCAAGAGTGCTTTGTAACATACGACAGCTACACACCCATCCAAGATCAATTTCTACTACAGTGACTTGCCCAATGAGTATCAGAGCATTGGACCATCCTTCATCAAACCCAATTGGGAAAAGGTTGGTATGATTTCTGCTGCTTAGCAACACAGGCCACACAATTCGAATCGATATCTCCCATTGTTCGGTTGCTATGGATGCCATTTGCAAAGCCAAAGCCTCACCATCAACAAACCGGTTGTTGTCATTGACCAGAAACTTACTTTGACCAACCACATAAATACTATGGCTGCCACAGGGGGTCAGAGGCAGGGGATTCTGCAGCAAGTAACTCACCTCCTGACTCCCCAAAGTCTGCCCACCACCTACAAGCCAGGGGTGTTGATGGAATACTAGCCATTCCAGCTCCAACAACTCATGAAGGTCAACACCATCGAAGACAAACTGGCGTGATCAATCAACATCACATCCTTTGTCTTAATAGAAACATAGAAACATAGAGGATAGGAGCAGGAGGAGGCCATTCGGTCCTTCGAGCCTGCTCTGCCATTCATAATGATCATGGCTGGTTGTACAACTCAATAGCCTAACCCTGTTTTTGCTCCATAACCTTTGATTCCACTCATCCTAAGTGCTACATCCAGCCACCTCTTGAATACATTCAATGTTTTGACATCAACTACTTCCTATGGTAAGAATTCCACAGGCTCACCACTCTTTGGGTGAAGAAATGTCTCCTTATCTCCGTCCTAAATGGTCTACACTGAATCTTCAGACTGTGACCCCTGATTGCGGACTCCCCCACCATCAGGAATATCTTCCCTGCATCTACTCTGTCTTGTTCTGTTAGAACTTTATAAGTCTCTATGAGATCCCTCCACATTCGTCTGAACTCCACCAAAAACATTCCTAATCTTGTCAATCTCTCTTCATACATCAGTCCCGCCATCCCCGTAATCAGCTGGTAAACCTTCACTGCACTCCCTTGAGAGCAAGAACATCCTTCCTTGGAAAAGGAGACCAAAGCTGTACACACTATCCTAAGCGTGGCCTCACCAAGACCTTGTATAATTGCAACAACACTTCCCTGCTCCTGTACTCGAAACCTCTCGCAATGAAAGCCAACATGCCATTTGTTTTCTTTACCAACTGCTGCATCTGCTTACCTTCAGTGACAGGTCCAACTGCACACTCCCCTCTCCCAATTTACATTCGGGTAGTAATCTGCCTTCTTATTTTTGCTTCCAGAGTGAATAACCTCACATTTATCCAAATTATATTGCATCTGCCATTGATTTGTCCACTCACCCAACCTGTCCAGGTCATTCTGAAGGATCTCTGCACAGTTCACCTTCCCACCCAACTTGGTATCATCTCAAACATTGTTCCCTCATCTAAATCATTTATATTGTGAATAGCTGGGTTCTCAGCACCAATCCCTGTGGCACCCCATAGTTACTGCCTGCCAATTTGAAAAGCACCCATTAATTCCTACTCTTTGTTTCCTCTCTGCCAATCAGTTTTCTATCCATCTCAATACACTTCCTCCAATCCCATGCGCTTTAATCTTACACGATAATCTTTTACGCGGGACTTTGTCAAACGCTTTCTGAAAGTCCAAATATACTATATCTACTGTTTCCCCCTTCTCAACTCTACTAGTTACATCTTCAAAGAATTCCAACAGATTTGTCAAGCATGATTTCTCCTTTATAAATCCATGCTGACTCTGTCTGATCCTGCCACGGCTTTCTAAATGCTATGCTATAAAGTCCTTGATAATGGATTCAAGAATTTTCCAACTACCGATGTTATACTTAGTGGTCTATAATTCCCTGTTTTCTCTCTACCTCCCTTTTTGAGTATTGGAATGACATTAACTGCCCTCCAATCTGCAGGGACTGTTCCAGAGTCTGCAGAATCCTGGAAAATGACCACCAATGCATTCACTATTTTTAGAGCTACTTCCTTAAGTACTCTGGGATGTAAATTATCTACTTAATAATCTGCCTTCAATCCCATCAAAGTTCCCAGCACCAGTTCTCTACTAATATTAATCCCCTTCAGTTTTTCCCTCTCACTAAATCTTGCATTCTCCAAAAATTCTGCTGGAGAACATTCCAATCATTCATTCCCTCCACCGCCACAGCCCATTGGCAGCTGTTTGTACCGTCTACAAATGCCCTCCTTCAAGAGTGCCTTCCAAAATCATAGGCTGGCATTTTCTGTCTGCTTTTGCCAGGGGATCTTCCTGTCCCTCCGATGGTGCACCACTGCCATGGATTTCCCAGTGGTGAGGCTGCATTCGATGGGGAAACCCCACTGTGTTCCCTGACCTACACCGGTTTCTTGTCAAGCAATGTCTTGATTTTAAAATTCTCATCTGTGTTTTTAAGTCCCCCCATGGCCTTGCCCTCCCAATCTCCCAATCTCAGTAATCCTCTCCAGTCCCTCAACTCTCCGTGATCTCTGCACTCATCTAATTCTGGCCTCTTCAACATTCTTTATGTTCATCGTTCCAGCATTGTTGGCTGTGCCTTCAGTTGCCGAGGTCTTACATTCTTGGATATGCTCCCTACACCTCTCCACCTACTTCCTTTAGCCACTCCTTAAAACCTGCCTCTTTGACCAAGGATGGCACTCTCTGGCCTCCCTGTGGCATCTTTCTCACGGCACGAGGCCGTGCGTCATCAGTGAAATCTTCATCTTCACAGTGGTCCCTCCACTGTCAATGGGATTTCCATTGACTCCACCCCATGCCACCAGGAAACCAACGGTGGGGATACGTCCTCGGGGGGACCAGAAAATCCCGCCAGTTTGAAAGAGCCGGAAAGTTCCGGCCCAAGTTTTTTGGTCAACTGACTTAAAATCATCTCCGACAGCTTGGTGTCATCTTTTATTTTCAAATCCTCCAGCGCAGTGGGACATTTTATTGTAAGAGTGCTATATAAATGTAGGTTGTTGTTTTATTGCTTTTATTTCCATCTCTCAGTTTGTTCACACACGGGTTCCTACAAGAATAATTCTATGAAATTCTAGGTGAGAAATGTCTCCTGCTCCCTAATCTGTGCAGAATCCTGCCTTGACATTACACCGCCAATTGTAAATTACCTTCTGTTAGCGCTGTGTCAGCAGGGAGGGACTACCTTGCTGCAATACAGTGTGAATCATGCCCCTCGGCAGCTCAGATCACTGCAGGGAAGGGAAGCCACGCAGCGTTCTCCCTCAGCCCCGAAGAGCGACCTATCACATTTTCATACCCATCTGGCTAAATGCCGACGAGAGTGGAAATAATCGCGATCCTGTCACTAATAAGATGGTCGTTTTGAAAGACTTGTTTTCTAGCCTGAAGCCAGCACGGCGTAATTGCATTGGGACTGTATTAATCAGAGATCCTTTCCTGCATTGGGAGTACATCAAAGCAAGAGGGCTTGCAAATTGTGTTCTAAAAACTTCTGCGTAATCCCAGACTGCATTGGCTTTGTAACGTTCATTTTCCGCTAACCGAATTAATCCTCATCGCTCCGCCTTACAGCATCCAGAGTTCCTCTGACTCTTGGCCAGGTTATAAATATTTATTGTGTTGCTTTGTTAATTTGCTGTTAGTGCGCACTGTTGTTTATTCAATAGTTTACATGAAGCACGGCACGAGAATTATACAGAAATACATTGATCCAAATGGCTCAGTACACATTGGGTTGAGAGATTCGCTTAGTCTTTTTAAATGTCATACTGTTGAAGAGCCTAGAAGGACAGGAGGGGCGCGCTGGCACAGTGGTTAGGGACCTGTGTTCGATTCCCAGCTTGGGTCACCTTCACGTTCTCCTCTTGTCTGTGTGGGTTTCCTCCGGGTGCTCCGGTTTCCTCCCATTCTCCAGGTTAGGTGGGTCGGCTGTGCTAAGTTGATCCTCTGTGTTAGTGGGGTAAATGTGTAGGGTTATGGGAACTGGGCCTGGGTGGGGTTGTTGTTGGTGTGGACTTGATGGGCTGAGTGGCCTCCTTCTGTAATGTGGGGATTCTATGATTCACTCACTGTGAATGAGGTGACAGAACCAGAATAAGACATCGGCGACACGGTGGTTAGAACTGCTGCCTCACGTCACCAGGGACCCGGGTTCAATTCCAGCATTGGGTGACTGCGTGGAGTCTACACGTTCTCCTCATGTCTGTGTGGGTTTCCTTCTACTCTCCAAAGATGTACAGGTTAGAATGATCTGCCACGCTAAATTGCCCCTTAGGGAATCATAGAATCCCTACAGTCCCCACGCCCGAGTCTGTGCTGACAACAATCCCACCCTATCCCCGTAAACCCACATATTTATCTTGCTAATCCCCCTGAAACTAGGGTCAATTTAGCATGGCCAATCGGCTGCACATCTTTGGACTGTGGGAGGAAGCTGGAGCACCCGGAGGAAACCCACGCACACACGGGGAGAATGTGCAAACACCACAAGCTGGGAATCGAACCCAGGTCCCTGTGAGGCAGCAGTGCCAACTACTGTGCCACTGTGATGCCCCTTAGTGTTCAAAGATGTGTGGGTTAGGTGGATTGACCATGCTAAATTGCCTGTTAGTGTCGGGGGATTAGCAGAGTAAATACATGGAGTTACAGAGATATGGCCTGGGTGGGATTGTTGTTGTTGCCAAATTGCCTCCTTCTGCATTGTAGGATTCTATGACTCTAGACAGTGAATGGTAATGATCTAAATCGCATTGTTTAGGAGGGTGGTGAAGTGTAGACATTAGTGATTTGAAACGGGATGGGCTCTTGAGGGAAATTAGCTTGCGGAGCTACGGGAATAGAATAGGGGAATGAGATTGACTACAGAGAGCTAGCGTGTACTTGATGGGACGAATGGTCTCCTCCTTAGCTGCGATGCCTCTCTGGTGCAATGCTGACAGAGACACTGAACAATTCCGGCATTTTCTGTTTTTATTCCAATGTCACCTTCACCTGACATCCATGTAGGGGGGGAGGGAAGGGTGGTGGACATTGTTAGAATGTAACCGGTGACAACTTTGATTGGACGTAATGTGACCAATGGAAAGAAGATGTAAGGGTCAGCTGACCCCATAAAACATGGAACCAATTACTGAGTGATGTAATAGTCAGCTGACCAGCTAATTCATTATAAATAAGGAACTATGTAGAACTGTGTAAAGCTTGGAGCGGCCCAGGGCAAGGCCCCAAGTTTGGAGTAATGCTTTTTTTTAAATTAACTCCTTTCTTTGATTTATAAGTTGGACAAAGTTTTGCTGTAAGTTCATTAACTGCATTTTGAAGAGTTCCTTCTGAAGGAACAGACATCAATCAGGAGCAGAAATTATGGGGTAAATTTTCCAGTCTCGCCCACCTGGGGAATCGCCACTTGCGGAACAGAAAGTTCGATTGAACTTGAGTGGGAATTCCTGTTCTCGGGGCGGACGACACCGGAAAATCCCACCTCATGGTTTTCCTCTCCTCCTCCTCAACTCAAATAACGAGATGCCCAAACTCCACCAGTAGGGCGCAACTAACTGAGCGCAGAGAAGGTGTAAATCCTTGGCCACTGTTGCTCAGTAAGTGAGCAAGCTGGTGCGACCAGGTTGATAATGTTAATATATTCAGAAATATTTCACACTCTACTATCTTTTTAAAAAAGGAGCAATTGCAAATAGTTCAGCTATGGAGCTGAAATAATGTTACTTGCTGCGGAATTGGAACTGGAGTGCTTATCGTTGCATCCAGGAACGATTGACTTCTCCGCAGGAGTGCAGTTCTCTGCCATTTATTAAATGAGAACCCCTGGAGGTTTAATTATCGACAACCAGTTTGAAAGATCCAAAACTGTGGATATTCAATCACGGACATGTGCGCTATAGAGTCATAGAGGTTTACAGCATAGAAACAGGCCCTTCAGCCTAACTTGGCTATGCCGTCCCTTTTTTAAAACTAATCCCAATTGCCCGCATTTGGCCCATATCCCTCTATACCCATCGTACCCCTGTAATTGTCTAAATGCTTTTTAAAAGACAAAATTGTAGCCGCCTCTACTACTACCTCTGGCAGCTTGTTCCAGACACTCAAAACCCTCTATGTGAAAAGGACCCTTTAGTATCTCTCCTCTCTCACCTTAAAGCTACACCCTCTAGTTTTAGACTTCCCTACCTTTGGGAAAAGATATTGACTATCTAGCTGAGCTGTGCCCCTCATTATTTTATAGACCTCTATAAGATTACCCCTAAGCCTCTGACACTCCAGAGAAAAAAGTCCCAGTCTATCCCACCTCTCCTTATCACTCAATCCATCAAATCCCAGTCGGAAAGTAAATCTTTTCTGCACTCTTTCTAGTTTAATAATATCCTTTCTATAATAGAGTGACCAGAATTGCACACAGTATTCCAAGTGTGGCCTTACCAGTGTCTTGTACAACTTCAACAAGGCATTCCAACTCCTGTATTCAATACAGGAGTTGGCAGGATTCCCCGATCTTGTCTGTGCCCGCTCCACTACAAGTGAGAATGGAGAATTTGTCATTTGGGCCGAAACTCCGTTCACTCTCAGTGGAGAATCCCCACTGCGAACGAGGATGGAGGTTTTTTTTAGCGGATATCTCTTTGCGCTGTGTTAATTGTAGCTGGAGAAATTTGCACACAGATCCATGTGACTCATCCCAGAGCGCCACCAGTGGTGGGAGTATTGCATGTCAAGAAATACAGCATTTGATTGTAAAAGGTGCTACCAGGAGGCTTTCCGTTACGAGTTTAGCAACACTGGAATACTGTGAACAGTTTTGGTCCCCTTATTTGAGTTGCCATCAGAGGCAGTCCAGAGAAGGTTCACTAGCTTGATCCTAGGTATGGAGGGATTTTCTTATGAGGAGAGGTTAAGAACATAAGAAATAGGAGCAGGAGTAGGCCATCTAGCCCTTCGAGCCTGCCCCTCCATTCAATAAGATCATGGCTGATCTGAAGTGGATCAGTTCCACTTTCCCACTCTCTCCCCATAACCCTTAATCCCCTTGTCTATCAGAAACCTATCTACCCGTGACTTAAATATATTCAGCGAGGCAGCCTCCACCACTTCAACGGGCAGAGAATTCCAGAGACCCACCACCTTTTGAGTGAAGAAGTTCCTCCTCAACTCCGTTCTAAACTGCCCCCTCCCCCCTTATTTTGAGGCTGTGTCCTCTAGTCCTGCTATCCTTGAGTTTGAGATTGAGCAGGTTGGACCTGTACTCATTGGAGTTTAGAAGAATGAGAGGCAATCTTTATTAAAACACATCGGGTGCACAAGGGGTTTGACAAGGTGGGTGCTGAAATCTTGTGGGAGAGTCTAGAACCGGGGCATAATTTCAGGTCGCCCTTAGGAGACAGAGAAGAGGAAGAATTTCTTCTCTCGGAGGGTAGTGAATCTATGGAATTCTTTACCACAGAGAGCTGCAGAAGCTGGATCATTGAGTATGTTCAAGGCTGAGATAGATAGATTTTTAACCAATAAGGGAATCAAGGGGAAATAAGTAAGGGAATAAAGCAGGAAAGACTAGCCATGACCTCACTGAATGGCAGAACAGACTTGTTGGGCCGAATGGCCTACTTCTGTTCCTATGTCATACAAGCTTATCTCGAGGTATTCCCACTGTCACAAAAATGATACCAAACCGCCTCAGCGGGAGATCTCAAGAATTAATATGAACAGAAATATATCCAATAATTAATTAAAAGAAAAACTCACCCAGTAAACACGAGGCAGAGCAGGGTACAAATCAGTATTGAAACTTGGTTACTCATGGCAGACTGTGTCCTCTGAATGGCTCGATGTAAATCATTCTGCAGAGAAAGAAAGTTCTGTTAGAGACCCAAATACAAAGTGCTCCACACAAATCTGTCCAGATACATTACAGCCAGCACCAAGGAATTTTCCAACAATCCAATTTCCCTCCTTAACTAATGAATCGTAGAAACCCTACAGTACAGAAAAAGGCCATTCCGCCCATCAAGTCTGTACCGACCACAATCCCACCCAGGCCCTACCAACTTATCTCTATTTATTTTACCCACTCATCCCTCTATCCTACACATCTCAGGACACTAAGGGACAATTTAGCTTGACCAATCAACCTAACCTGCACATCTTTAGACCATGGAAGGAAAACGGAGCCCCCGGAGGAAACCTACGCAGACATGAGGAGAATGTGCAAACTCCAAACAGACAGTGACTCAAGCCGGGAATCGAACCTGGAGCTGTGAAGCAAGCAGTGCTAACCACTGTGCTACCGTGCCGCCCAAATGATCTTCAGTTAGTTTCTAAAATATGGAATAAGGTAGGTTCTTGGAGCGACACAACCCCTACTGCTCTCTTCTGAGTTAACATAGGAAATAAGAGCAGGAGTAGGCCATTTGGCCCTTCGGGCCTGCTCCTCCATTCATTGTGATCATGGCTGATCATCTAACTCAACAGCCTGATCCCGCCTTCTCGCCATTTCCTTTGATCTCTTTATCCTTAAGAGCTATCACAGAATAGAATCCCTACAGTGCAGAAAGAGGCCATTCAGCCCATCGAGCCTGCACCGACACCAATCCGAACAGACCCTATCTCCGTAACCCGATGCATTTACCCTACTAATCCCCCTGACACTTAGGGTCAATTTAGTATGGCCAATTCACCTAATCTTGATGACAATGGGAAACCGGAGCACCCGGAGGAAACCCACGCAGACACGGGGAAAATGTGCAAACTCCACTCTGACAGTGACCCAAGTCAGGAGTCGAACCTGGGTCCCTAGTGCTGTGAGGCAGCAGTGCTAACCACTGTGCCACTGTGTCGCCCCTGTCTTTCTTGATACCCAAACCCTAACCTCATAGTTACCCTGCAAATCTCGCTGACACTAAGGGACAACTTACCGTGGCCAGTCCGCCCAACCTGCACATTTTTGGAGTGTGGGAGGAAACTGGAGCACCCAGAGTAAACCCACGCAGAGATGGGGAGAACATGCAGTCTCCACACAGACAGTGGCCCGAAGCCGGAATCGAACCTGTGTCCCTGGCACTGTGAGGCAGCAGTGCTAACCTATATCTACAGTATCACTCTATATCTAACTCCTTCCTGAAAACATATAGGCCGGAATTCTCCCATCCGGCCCGCCAGTGGAATTTTAGTGGGCGGATTGCGGAGAATGTGACGGCCAGGTGGGAATTTCTAGCTTTTAGACCAGAACAACCAAAGAATTCTGCCCACAATGTTTTGGCCTGAACTGTTTTCCGTGGTAGCCAATGACTCAGGCTTACCACTCTCTGGGTGAAGAAATTTTTCCTCATCTCACTCTTACAAGGATTTACCCTTCATCCTTAAGCTATGACTCCTGGTTCTGAACTCCTTCACCATCAGGAACATCTTTCTTGTATCTACCCTGTCTAGTCCCTTGAGAATTTTATCAATTTCAATGAGATTCCCCCCTCATTCTTTGTAACTCCAGTGAATTGTAATCCTAACTGACTCAATCCCTCCTCTTGCACCAGTCCCACCATCCCAGGAATCAGTCTGGTAAACCTCCTCCTGCATAAGTGTAGCGATTGGTGTAAGTGTGATCTTGTCACACTTGTCATTACTTGAGGAAATGTGTTGTGATGAGGAAACATTAAGATTCCAGGCCTGGCACTATGGTAGCGTCAGCTGCAACTCCTTTTGCAATGGAAGGAATTCCAGACTATGGGGTCCCTCCAGCTGTGCCACATTCCCGCAATGTTTCAGTCAAGTGCCAGCCTGGATCATGGGCAGCACGGTGGCATAGTGGTTAGCGCTGTTGCCTCACAGTACCAGGGACCTGAGTTCAATTCTGGCCTTGGGTCACTGTCCGTGTGGAGTATGCACATTCTCCCTGTGTCTGTGTGGGTTTCCTCTGGGTGCTCCGGTTTCCTTCCACAGTCCAAAGATGTGCAGGTTAGGTGGATTAACTATGGTTTGATGGGCTGTAGGACCTGTTCCTGTGCTGTAATTTTCTTTGTTCTTTTAGTTCTTTGTTCTAAATTGCCCCCTAGTGTGTAAAGATGTTAGGTTAGGGGGATTAGCCATGGGAAAGATATGAGGTTACAGGAAGTGAGTGAGGGAGGAGGCCTGGGTGAGATGCTCTAACAAAGAGTTGGTACAGACTTGATGGGCCGAATGGCCTCTTCTGCATAGTAGGGATTCTATAATTCTGTGTTTGAGTTTCTGACCCATCGATTTTCAACCTTGGTGAAGGAAACCTATAATATGTGACGAAACTTTGTGGAACCACAACTCTCTTTCCCCTCCCCTCCCATCAATGTGCCCCTTGAATGGACAACTTTCTGATTATAGGGGTGTGCAAAAATCCAGTCCTATGATCTGTCAACCAGTGGCAATTTTGAAACTAATCATTGGGAAAGGAACCACATCCATCTTCAGACAAATGTAAAGGTTTGGCCATCTCTGCTGGATTGCCATTATTCATTAAGAGGAGCAACTCTCAAGCAAAAACTTTGAGCACAGCCTAAGAATTGAGAAAGATAAAGATTAACCTCACCCTTTGAGTAAAAAATTTCTTCCTCACGTCTCCTCTACACCTTCTGCCGCTAATCCTGAATCTGTGTCCCCCGATTCTTCACCAAGAGAAACAGTTTTATCCTGTCCACTCTATCTCTTCCCCTCGTAATTTTGTACACCTCATCAAGTCACCCCCTCAGCCTTCTTTGTTCCAAGGAAAATAACCCCGATCTCTCCTCAAAGCTACACTTTTCTGAGCCTGGCAACATTCTTGTAACTGACATCAACAGAGCGGGTATTATAGCCAGAACAGTGAATTCAGCTGTTTCCACTCCATTGGTTAAGAACAGATGTTGCTGAGTTATTGAACTGTATTTATCTCCCCAACTGCAATGTGACTAAACAAGGAGGAATTTCATTCCAGGAATATGCACAGAGAGGTCACAAATGAGCTTTGCTTGATCCGTGAGTGTTGATTGTTCTTTGCTCACCTCTCACAATACCATCCCCAACTCCACCTTCCCTTAACAAACGAACACACTCTAATCCTATGAGTAATACCTGTTCTCTCAGATTGTCATTTCCCAACTACTAGATGTGGATGTGAACAGAAAAGCTTCAACTGTTGGAAGGATGAGAATTCCTGACTCCCAAACTGTTGACCAGTCTTCCTTCTCTTTAGGTGTTGACATTCCCCAGAAATTTGGAGTTTTTAATCATAGAACCCTACAGTGCAGAAAGAGGCCCTTTGGCCCATCGAGTCAGCACCCAACACAATCCCACCCAGGCCCTACCCCCATATCATACCCACTAATCCCTCTAACCTATGCATCCCTGGACACTAAGGGGCAATTTCTTAGCATGGCCAATCAACCTAACCCTCACATCTTTGGACTGTGGGAGGAAACCCACACAGACACGAGGAGAATGTGCAAACTCCACACAGACAGTGACCCAAGCCGGGAATCGAACCCAGGACCCTGGAGCTGTGAAGCAGCAGTGCTAACCACTGTGCTATCGTGTTTGAAGTGTTTGGTGACGCAGATTACAAAAGCAGGGAAGTCATGTCGGAACCCATTGATGGTGTTTGGACCATCATTGGCAACAGGCTGTGAAAATTCTTGCCCCTAATCACTTACAATCATGTTCTCCAGCGCATGCTTAGCCAACCAGCAGTTTAGGAACACTGGAATGAAGAGGTTCCTCAGGGGTGGCCAGAAAATCTGTAAAGGGAGGAAATGGGACAGATTCACTCAGGGGGAAAATGCGAGATAATATTAACAAGAGAAGTTCGATTTAATGGCTTTAGCATAGAGACATGGAGCTTATCAAATGCAAATCAAACATAAGGCTGGTGCAGATCCAACAACACTCAAAACGTTGGACAGCATCCAAGACAAAGCAGCCCGTTTCATTAGCACCCTATTCACCATATTAAATATGCACTCTTTCATCTCCATCACACAGTATCAGCCCTGTGTACCATCCACAAGATACACTGCAGCAAATCCACCAAGCCACTTGACAGCACCTTCTGAATCCGTGACCGCTACCACTCAAGGATAAGCACAGCAGATATCCGGAAATACCCGGCATCTGCACACTCCTTTCCAAGCCGCGCACCATCCTGACTTGGAAATATATCGCCGTTCCTTCGCCGTCGCTGGGTTAGAACCCCGGAACTCCCTCCCTCACAGCACTGTGCGTGTTTCCTACAACTACCTGAATTTCAGTGGTCCAAGAAGACAGTTCACCGCCACCTCCTCACGGGCAATTAGGGATGGGCAATAAATGCTCAGCCTAAACAGTGACACCCACGTCCCCGTGAATGAATTTTAAAAATGGGACACCTGCAAAGCCTGATCAAAAAGATGGGGAGGGATTTTATGGCCTCTCTCGCCCCAAAACCGTAAAATCCCAGCCGAGGTCAAAGGGCATTTCCAGTGCCCACCCCTTGCCCCCTCTGATTCCGTAGCAGACAGGGCAGCGAAATTCCAGCCATAGAGTTTGTAATTTGAACAAGAGGAGTGCAGAGGTTTACAAAAGGGATCCAGAGCGTTGAGCCTGGATGTCTGAAGGTTCTACGTCAGTGTAGGGTAACAGGGAAGTGAAAAATGCAAAAAGAGACCAGAGTCAGAGGGAATGGAATGCAGAGTTTGGAAATATTTCATTGGGTGTATCATGGAAATATTTCATTGGGTGGAGGGAGTGCAGAGGAGGTTTACTAGGCTGATACCGGAGTTGAGGGGATTGAGCTATGAGGAGAGGCTGAATAAACTAGGCTTGTACTCGTTAGAGTTTAGAAGAATGAGGGGAGATCTCATTGAGACGTATAAGATGATGAAATGGGATGGATAGGATAGAGGTGGAGAGACTCTTCCCGCTCAAAAAGGACAGTAGGACTAGGGGGCACAGCCTCAAGATAAAGGGGGGGCGGTTTAGAACGGAGTTGAGGAGGAACTTCTTCACTCAAAGGGTGGTGAATCTCTGGAATTCTCTGCCCGTTGAAGTGGTGGAGGCTGCCTCGCTAAATATTTTTAAGAAGCGGGTTGATGGGTTCTTGATAAGAGAGGGGATTAAGGGTTATGGGGAGAGGGCGGGAAAGTGGAACTGAGCCACAACAGATCAGCCATGATCTTATTGAATGGCGGGGCAGGCTCGAAGGGCTAGATGGCCTACTCCTGCTTCTATTTCTTATGTTCTTATGTTCTTATGTTCTTATACTTTGGGGAACTCTGATACTGTGACAGGCACTGTCCACAGACAATTTTCACCTATCATAGAAGTCACACAGATCAGTCAGGTTGTAGGATAACTCTCTGATTTGTGCTGAGTTAGCTGATCTCTTCTCTTTACAAGGTGAACAAGGTGCACATCAATGTTGTCCCATGTATTTTGCATTTATGATAGCTTAGTTTATCAAGCAAACAAAAATATGGATATTCCTGTTAAGAGGATCTCACAGAGTAGAACAGAATCATAGAATTCCTACAGTGCAGAAGAGGCCATTCGGTCCATCAAGTCTGCACTGACTCTCTGTCAGAGCATCTTACCCAAGCTGTCTCCCCCATCTTAGCCCTGTAAACATTTAAGGTAGCCAACCCATTTAATTTTCAAATCTTGGGACACTAAGGGGCAATTGAGCATGGCCAATCAACCTAACCCGCATATCTTTGGACTGTGGTAGGAAACTGGAGGAAACCCATGCAGATGTGGGGAGAAGGTGCAGATTCTGCACAGACAGTGACCCAAGGCTGGAATTGAACCTGGGTCCCTGGCACTGTGAGACAGCAGTGCTAACCACTGTGTCACCATGCCACCCATGTGAGTGTTAGCGAATTTTAGCTGGACAGCAGTAGTTTGTCAAGCACCCCGGATTAGACGAGGTTACCACTCCTGATGAGCGGTGCATGAGCATAGATGGCCTTCACCGTCACTGGGTTAGAATCCCGGAATTGTCTCCCTAACAGCACTGTGGCTGTGACAGCTTCTACAGTCAGATGACTGCCAGTGCTCCCTGTCTGAGTTTGAACATCTGTAAACACTACATGGGTCAGATATTGCAATGCATTCATAACCAATGGGATGTGAGCCATTCAGAGTGAATTCAAAAGAGATGAGAAAGAGAAAGACACTGGATAGCAAAAAAAAAGCTGATAAAACAGCACATTGAGCCTGCACCAACAACAATCCCATCCAGGCCCAATCCCTGTAGTCCCACGCAATTAATGTTAGTCGCCTGACACTAGCGGGCAATTTAGCATGGCCAATCCACCTAACCTGCACACCTTTGGGCTGTGGGAAGAAACCGGAGCAACCGAAGGAAACCCACGCAGACACAGGGAGAATGTGCAAATTCCACACAGACAGTGACATAGGTTCTTGATTAATAAGGGGGGTCAGGGGTTAGAGTCATAGAGGTTTACAGCATGGAAACAGGCCCTTTGGCCCAACTTGTCCATGCCATTTTTTTTAAACCCCTAAGCTGATCCCAATTGCCCACATTTGGTCCATATCCCTCCAGATCCACCTTACCCATGTAATTGTCTAAACGCTTTTTAAAAGACAAAATTGTACCTGCAAATGGGGAAAAGGCAGGAGAATGGGGATGAGAAAAATATCAGCCATGATTGAATGGCAGAGCAGACTCGATGGGCCGAGTGGCCTAATTCTGTTCTTATGGCTTATGGTGTTATGGACCTGAGGCCGGAATTGAACCCATGTCCCGGGCACCGTGAGGCAGCAGTGCTGACCACTGTACCACCATGCTGCCCTTCTCAAGGGCAATGATGGGTGGGTAAAAAACTGTGAACTTGTCCGCAAAGCCCACATCCATGGGCAGATGGTAAAGAAGAGTTACCTTGATTTGCAATAGCTGGGACCCCATGAAATTGCTGTGATGGACCAGACACAAGGAGCCCTAATTATAATGACGAAGGTTCAGGTTGCAGCATGACCGATGATTGGATTGGCACCCTGAATGGGTGACATTCAATCTGATGAACAAAAACTGATTCACACAAAGTGTCCGAATTCACCCAGAGTACTGGATCCTTGAAAAATACTTTGCAACGCAGACTTCACCGGATCTGTTGCCATGGCGAAATGACTTTCAAAGCAGCTGGATAGTGGAGCGCAAGATGATTTTATTAAAGCACCTGCCACATCCAGAACTACTAAATATATAGCTTTTAATCTCAGGATTAATAAGAGCCAAGATAGGAATTTGAAAGAAAGAAATGATCTATGGTGGAAACAGCATGATTTGTAGGAAGCGCAAAGTCAGAAGGTATTGCCTCGGATCAATCAAATGGGATTGCCATATATTTCTCTTCATATTAATTGAATTGAGTGCATTACGTTTCAATTGAAAAGTAACCCATCTGCAGTTTGATTATTCCTTTGATAGGGACAAACCCTGTGTCAAAGCCTTGAGAGGTTGTAGACCATACTGAATCCCCATAGAATCTCCACAGTACAGAAGGGAGGTCATTTGGCCCATTGAGCCTGCACCGACTCTCCCAAAAGAACATCTGTGAGGCAGCAGTGCCAACCACTGTGTCGCCATGCCACCCTATGCAGATGATTTTCCATTAGAGGTGTGAGATTTGTATAGAGATTTGGGCCAGAATTCTCCAACCTCGCCCGCAGCTGGGATTCTCCAGTCCCGTTGCAGTGAATGAAGTTTTGGCTGAGCGCCAAATTCTCCGTTCTCACTGGCGACGATGGCGGAGTGAACGAGATCGGAGAATCCCGCCTTTTGGTGTCCGTGACCGTGAAGGTAATTGTAGGGGTTGTCGATCAAAGGAGTGCAACTTTTCTCCATGCCCTGTGCCATCCTAGACAACTTTTATTAAGATGAGGGGTGTTAACATTGGGCAATCAACCCAGTGTCAAAACGGACAACTCAAATCAAGTGTGGCATGGTCAAATGCAGGATGAGCCTCCTGTTGCACCAGGGTGACACTATTCGGTTCCCCATTCCAGTAATCGTTTGCACTTGGGCGAGACCTCCAAGTTAATGCAAATTGTTGTTGAGTTGGGGGAGTTCTATGTGCTGTACTCACTGGGGGTTGGATTATAAACTGCTTCAATGTACTTCACATTAGTACAGAACACAGATTGAATTAATAGTAATTATGTAATTCCCTTAACAGCTGCTACTCTGAAATGGTACAGTTGCAGAGTCAAATGTTCAAACCAGACTAGAAGTAAATAATTTGCAATGACTTACTGTGATAATGAAAGGGACAGTGTTGATCATTTCAAGGATAAATGATACTCGGAAAATCTGTTCCCAGATGTTCCCCTGTAAAGATCAATAAAGCATCAATTGACCACTTTGCATGGAGGTTCACAATTTCCATTTAGCTTTTCCACCTTTCAAATTCAATATATAAGTTCGCTAACGTGCTTCATTTGATCATAGTTGTACAGACACGCAGTACAGAAGCATCCCTTCGGCCCATCGAGTCTGCGCTGACATTAAAATCTACAGTAAACCCACTTACCAGCATTTGGCCTATAGCTGTGAATGTTCTGACATTTTAAGTGCTCACCCACGTATTTTTAAAGCTTGTGAGATTTCCCTTCCCGCCTCTACCACCCTCCCAGACAGTGTGTTCCAAACCCCCTCCCAGTTCAATGCACAAATTGCCTGCTTGGTCCCTAATGGGTCCTTGGTTGTGCTCTTGCCCTTAATATTTGGTTGATTATCTAAAGAGCAAATTGATACAAAGAGCTGATTACTTAACTTGTCCTTTGGGTTATTTGATTTGAGGCACTGTCAGACTCCAGTGTATTACAAAAATGTATCATCACAAGAGAGATAAAACTGCGGCCCTGTTTCTGATATTGATTTTTGGGGAGTGGTTTTGCAGTACATTATTCAATTCAGAATACAGTAGATCTGAATCGATATCCCTGATATCCCTTTACAATATCTATTTCTTTCTAATGAACAGGTATTCCAGTTTTCTCCCTTGTTCTGAATCCAAATGCAGCTCGCCTTTGGGTGTCTGATACGATCAGTTTTTTATTCTTTCGTGGGACTTGGACATCGTTGGCAAGGCCAATATTGTTGCTCATTCCTAATTGCCCTTCATTTGAGTGGCCTCTTGGGCCATTACTAAAGCATCAACCACATTGCTATGGCTCTGGAGTGACGTGTAGGCCAGACCAGGTAAGAATGGCAGATTTCCTTCGCTAAAGGGCATTACTGAACCAGATGGGTTTTTATATTAATTGATGGTGTGGGAGAGGAGAACTGAGGTCAGCAGGAAGCCGAACGGGGGGGGGGCAAGAAAATTAGCAGCACCCTCACCGTAAACTGGCTGTCTCTGCATATACATGAAATAGTCAGTGCAGACAAAGGGTATGTTTCATTATATCTATCAATAGAACATAGCTGGATGTTCTAAATGAACCAAAACTGTAATAAAAGACATGATTAAGTGGCCATTGTCTGAACAAACATTCCATCCATCACTAAATATGACATTACCCATAGGATGTGATTAAACAGCTACTATCTTGGGTCTATCTCTTTGTATCATATGTAAATAATTTCTCAGTGTGCATGACTGGAAACAATTATTCTAACTATTCGTTGAGTCCTACTAAAAAAAACTGTACACAATTGAGCAGGGCCGACTGAAGAAGCCTAAGCAATTCTCCAGTTCTCCGCTCCTTATCAATAAGAAGGCAATGAAGGATTGATCACTCGTGAACGCTGTGTCTGAATATCTTTTTAGCTCCAACAATGGTTTGATATTCACTTCTGAGTTTTATAATTGCAGATTTATAATTGAATGCAAATTTAAATTCTACCAGCTGCCATGGTGGGATTTGAGCCTACATCCCCAGAGGCTCTGTACTAGTTACAAATCCAGTGAAATTGCCACTATTCCACTATCTCCCCTGTGCCTTAAGTATGACTATGCCCTACGGCTAATTGATTTTTAAAAGTTATTTATTGGACTGTTTTAATTCTACTACCAGGATGTTACACCAGTCTTGGTACAGGCTTTCACAGTTGCTGTCTGCAACAGACACTGACGGCACAGTGGTTAGCACTGCTGCCTTACAGTGCCAGGGACCCGGGTTCAATTCTGGCCTTGGGCGACCATCTGTGTGGAGTTTACATGTTCTCCATGTGTCTGTGTGTGTTTCTTCCCAGTGCTCCGGTTTCCTCCCGCACTCCAAAGATCATAGAATACCTATGGTACAGAAGGACGCCACTCGGCCCATCGGGTTTGGACCAACCACAATTCCACCCTGGCCCTATTAATCCTACATATTTACCCCCCTGACGCCAGGGGCAATTTAGCATGGCCAATTAACCTAACCTGTACATTTGGACTGCAGGAGGAAACCGGAGCACCGGGAGGAAACCCACGCGGACACGGAGAAAATATGCAAATGCCACAAAGACAGTGACCCCAGGCCAGGAATTGAACCCGGATTCCTGGAGCTGTGAGGCAGCAGTGCTAACCATTGTGCCACCATGCTACGGGTTAGGTTAATTGGCCATGCTAAATTGCCCGTAAGTGTCAGGAGGATTAGCAGGGTAAATGCGTGGGTAAGGGGATAGGGCCTTGTTGGGATTATTGTTGCTGCAGGCTTGATGGGCTGAATGGCCTTCTTCTGCAGTGTAGGGATTCAATGAATCTAGAAGTTGAAATAGTCTAAGGGTGATAGTTTGAAATTATTGAGCTTCAGTGTATTACAAATTGTATCATCACAAGAGGGATAAAATTGTGGCCAAATTTAATTGCCCATGTTTCCAATATTGATTTTTGGGAAGTAGTTTGAAGTGGTTTTGCAGCAACTCAGAGTACAATGGGTCTGAGTCGATATACCCAATATCCCTTTACTATATCTATTTCTTTGTAATTAATTGTTATTTAAATTTAAACTCTGCATTGATCACAAAGTGCCTCTAATCAAATAACAAGTTCAGTAATCAGCTCTTTGAATCAGTTTTTTGAAGTTTATCTATTAGTGTCACAAGTAGGCTTACACTTACACCGCTGTGCAAACCCCCTAGTTGACACTCTCCGGCGCCTGTTCAGGTACACTGAGGGAGAATTTAGCACGGCCAATGCACCTAATCAGTACGTCTTTCAGACTGTGGGAAGAGACCAGAGCAGCCGGAGGAAACCCACGCAGACACGGGGAGAATGTGCAGACTCTGCACAGACAGGCATCCAAGTTGGGAATCGAATCCAGGTCCATGGTGCCATGAGGCAGCAGTGCTAACCACTGTGCCACCGTGCCATCCTAATTTAATCTCTAGATAATCAACTAAATATTAAGGGGAAGAGCTGGTCCAAGGAAAGAATAGCACCCATTAGGGACCAAGGGGGGCAATCTGTGCATAGAGCTGGGTGGGGGTTTGGAACACACTGTCTGGGAGACTGGTAGAGGTGGGATACCTCACAAGCTTTAGAAAGTACATGAATGAGCACCTGTTATAACATTCATCGGCTGTGGGCCAAGTGCTGGTAAATGGGATTAGTATAGATTATAGTGTAGTTCCGTCAGTGTAGACTCGATGGGCTGAAGGGCCACTTCTCTATTATATGACCTTATAACTATGAGTAAATGATGCATTTTAGGAGAAGATAGATAAAGCACGCAAGGGAGAAAATTGGAGTCATGAAGAATGAGAGGCGATTGTACTAAATTTTACTGCCTCACTCGAATGAGACCCGAAATTCCCCCAGAGATCAACGGACATTCCTGTTTTATGCCTCTTGCCCACTCTGATTGTGTGGCAGGTTGGTAGAATTCCAGCGATAAAATCCTGAGGGATTTGATACCAGGAAAGTTTCCACTTATGGGAGAGACTAGAACCAGAAGATAGAGTTTCGGGACAAGAGTTCTACTGTTTAAGATGGAGATGAAGATTTCTCTATCCCAGATGATTGAGAATCATTGAATTTATTCAAGGAAGAATTATACAGATATTTGATAGGCAAGGATGTCAAGCATTATAGGGAAGCAGACAAGAAAGTGGAGTTGAGACAACAGGCCAGATCAGCCATGATCTAATCGAATGGCAATGTGAGTGGAAGGAGCACTGACAGTTACTGTACCGTCTGGAGACAATACACATCTCTTTAACCTGTGATCAGTGCTCCTTCCACTCACATTGTCAGCCACTTTAAGACTTGAACAGCAGGTTAGGTGTAAAGATTCGCATTCTAATCAGTAATCTGTAAACTGTCTGTGCTTTATATGCTCTGTCTGAGGCCAGAACTCTCCATTCAGCTGAAGAAGGGACTAATCCCGAAAGCTAGTGAGTTTACTATCAAATAAATTGGTTGGACTTAAACCTGGTGTTGTCAGACTTTTTACTGTGGGAAAATTCACCGCAGGGCCACTGGAGAATGCCACCCTTCGATAGGATTGAATTAAAAGAGGGTAAAAACTTTGCAATATATCCAAACATTGACCCCCCCCCACCCATAAGGGCATATATAAGAGTGAAGCAGTTGTACAGTACTAATGAACTATTAATTCTCTCAATCCTCATCAATTTCAAACTGTGCTAACAGCATACAGTCAGCTTGAGATATGACAAGTGTGTGCCCAGTCTAAAACTATCAGAGCAGTTCAGTTTATGCACATGTTTAACATCTCAGCCTCTGTTCCTGGGGAGTTGATTAGCTCAGTTGGTTGGATGGCTGCTTTGTGATGCAATGCCACGCCAACAGCACAGGTTCAATTCCCATACCGGCTGAGGTTATTCATGAAGGCCCTGCCTTCGCAGCTCACCTGAGATGTGGTGACCCTCAGGTTAAATCATCACCAGTCAGTCTAGTATCATCTGGGACTATGGTGACTTTACCTCACCTTCCATTCTCATTGGCAGCTTCTTTTCCATTCAGTAATGACCTTGGGTTACATGTTCCAGGCTGCGGATCCTTCTTCTTGCAAAAAAAGTTTCTCAACATCAAGTTTAAACGGAAGTATGCACGTTGGCGTTGTTTATTGGGTATCTGCATTTTCTGAGTTTCAAATCCTGCCAGGGCAGGTAAAATGAAACTCACCTCTGTTTTAATGCTGACAAAATTAAACATTATTGTTATGGTGATCGCAATGGCCACAGGGGTCATCAGTAGATCTACCTGTGGGCTTCATGGAGGATGAACTGACTTATTGAGTGAGTGGAGACTCATAAGAACATAAGAAATAGGAGCAGGAGTAGGCCATCTAGCCCTTCGAGCCTGCCCCGCCATTCAATAAGATCTTGGCTGATCTGAAGTGGATCAGTTCCACTTTCCCGCTTCCCGACTCGTCAAATGGGGGGCAGCTAGTGGAGGTTTTCATGCCCGTAGCTTTACCTGGGTGGCACAGTGGCACAGTGGTTAGCACTGCGGCCTCACAGTGCCAGGAACCTGGGTTCAATTCCCAGTTTGGGTCACTGTCTGCTAAGTTTGCACATTCTCCCCATGTCTGTGTGGGTTTCCTTTCACAATCCGAAAGGCGTGCTGGTTAGATGCATTGGCCATGCTAAATTGTCCCCTTAATGTCAGGGGAACTAGTTCAGGTAAATGGGGTCTAAAACTAGAGGGCATAAGTTTAAGGGAAGAGATACAAAAGGGTCCAGAGGGGCAATTTCTTTTACAGAGGGTGGTGAGTGTCTGGAACGAGCTACCAGAGGTAGTAGTAGAGGCAGGTAAAATTTTGTTCTTTAAAATGTGTTTAGACAGTTACATGGGTAAGGTGGGTATAGAGGGATATGGACCAAATGCAGATAAGACCCTTGTCAGACCCCACTTGGAGTACTGTGCTCAGTTCTGGTCGCCTCACTATAGGAAGGACGTAGAAGCTATTGAAAGGGTGCAGAGGAGATTTACAAGGATGTTGCCTGGATTGGGAGGCATGCCTGATGAAGATAGGTTGAGGGAGCTGGGACTCTTCTCCCTGGAGAGACGAAGGTTGAGAGGCGACCTGATAGAGGTTTATAAGATGTTGAGAGGAATAGATAGGGTGGATTCTCAGAGGCTATTTCCCAGGGCTGAAATGGTCGCTACAAGAGGACACAGATTTAAGGTGCAGGGAAGCAAGTACAGAGGTGATGTTAGGGGTAAGTTTTTCACTCAGAGGGTGGTGAGTGAACGGAATCGGCTGCCGTTGGTGGTGGCGGAGGCGAACTCGCTGGGGTCTTTTAAAAGACTTCTGGATGAGTATATGGGATCTAATGGGATTGGGGGGTTATAGATAGGTCTATGGCTTAGTAGGTATAGAAGTGATCGGCGCAACCAGTGGGCTGAAGGGCCTGTTTGTGCTGTAGTGTTCTATAATTGGGGCTAGCTTAGGAGTTTAAAAAAAAAGGGCGGCATAGACAAGTTGGGCCAAAGGACCTGCTTCCATGCAGTAAACCTCTATGACTCTACGTATGGGGATAGGGCCTGAGTAGCATTGTGGTTGGTGCCGACTTGATGGGCCGAATGGCCTCCTTCTGCACTGTAGGATTCTATGAACAAGAGTTTGAGGTTCAGAGTTGAAGACTACCTGATTGTATATTGAAGAAATGGCCATTTCCTTTGGTTCACAACAGAGGGTGTTGGTGATGGAAGACTGACTGGATTACTGCAATTCTTATCTCAATCCATAGCAGCACGAGCTGGCCCAGGGAAAACACATCTCACGTAGCCTGTGTGCAGTCCCAGTCACCGCATTACACAGTGGCATTATAGCGCTGGACGGGGGAGCTAAGCATCCATCTGACACTGGACAAATAACAATAATGTTTCATTTACGTTCATCAGCCAAGTGGCCCAGATGGTCTGAACTTTAAACCCTGAGGGCAGAAAAATGCATAATAAGCTGTCACGTCTGCCAACAAAGCTGAGTATGCTTCACTGATGGATCATACAGAAATCATTAGGTTAAAGAAATACCCTTCAGTGTTTCATAGAATCCCTACAGTGTAGAAGGAGGCATTCAGCCCATCGAGTCTGTACTGACCACAATCCCACCCAGGCCCTATCCCCATAATCCCATGCATTTACCCTAGCCAATCCCCCTGACACCAAGGGGCAATTTAGCATGGCCAATCCACCTAACCCACACATCTTTGGAGTGTGGGAGGAAACCAGAGCACCCGAAGGAAAGCCGTGCAGACGCAATAAGTAAATAAGTTTATTTGTTTGTCACAAGTAAAGCTTACATTAACACTGCAATGAAGTTACTGTCGCCACACTCCGGCACCTGTTCGGGTCAACACACCTAACCTGCACATCTTTCGGACTGTGGGAGGAAACCTGAGCACCCGGAGGAAATCCATGCAGACACGGGGAGAATGTGCAGACTCCACACACACAGTGACCCAAGCCAGAATTGAACCCAGGTCCCTGGCGCTGTGAGGCAGCAGTGCTAACCACTATTCTACTGTACCACCCTCATCTGAACTGCATCAGAATTTAGGCTTGAAATAATTCATCTTTCAAAGATAATCCTTGGAAATGTGGATTCTTACCTTGTAGCTTAAATAGGTGAGGAGCATACTCTCCAGGAAGCTAATTAATGCCACCGAGACCTGCAGAGATTAGATAAATAAAATGTGAATGAAATGTCACAGTTAAGAATCGATTAGTTCATCCTCACTGCGTAATGCGAAAAGAAAAATTCCGCATTGCATCCACATTAACTTTTCCATTAACATGAACAGGAAGAATTTCAGCCCCCCCCATTCCCCAACCGCTCCCCCATCCCCATCAACCCCCCCCCCCCACCAAACCCGCCACCCCACGATATTCGGCACACTAGGGAAGATTCTCTCATTCTCGATTTGTACTAAAATACAATTGCATTCTTTATGTGAACATTGGCCCAAGCCTGTGCATTCCAGCCCTCAAAGCATTCCTCTGATTTTCCCACACTTTGCAAGTTTTAAGATTTACATTGCAGTTTGTTCAAGAAACAAAGAACTCCGACAGGAAGAGGCCATTCGGCCTGTCAATTCTGCACTGGCTCACCGAAAGAGTATCTTACCCAGGCCCCATGCATACCCTGCCCTATGCCTGTAACCCCGTGCATTCACCATGGCTAACCTCCCGAATTTGCAACAAGGGGCAATTTAGCATGGCCAGTGGAATTAGCACTTAGCCAATTCCTGGCTTCCAGTGGTGCTACAGTTACCTCACCAGCCCTCACCGAATCCCAGATCAAGAGTACTGAGGCTCATTGTAGCTTCACTATCACAGGAAAGACAGGGTGAACTGAGCACAATTGGGTCAAGTTACACTATCATAGAATCCACAGGAAGCCATTTGGCCCATCAAATCTGCACTGACTCGCCAAAAGAGCATCCTTCCCAAGTCCACTCATAGAATCGCTACAGTGCAGAAGGATGCCATTCAGCCCATCGGGTCTGCATCGACAACAATCCCACCCAGGCCCTATCCATGTAAGCCCACATATTTATCCCGCTAATCTCTCTAACCTACACATCCTGGGACACTAAGGGGCAATTTAGGTTCAATGTACCTAACCCGCACATCTTTGGATTGAGGGAGGAATGAACACCACCTCCACAATCACCAGGCAGGAGTGTACCCTTCCATCAGCAGTCACGGGCATTCAGCCTCCGATCACACGATAACGCAGAGTCGCTGAGCAGAGACTGATAGCCAAGTTCCGCACACATGAGGATGGCCTCAACCGGGATCTTACACTATCTGTTACCCCCACAATTTGCCTGGGCTTGCAACATTTCACTGTCTTGGCTGAAGACAATATACACCTCTTTAACCTGTGCTTAACCCTCTCTCCACTCACATTGTCTGTACCTTTAAGACTTGGTTACCTGTAAAGACGCGCATTCCAATCAATATCTTGTAAATTAAATTTGTGTCTGTATATGCTCCCTGTTTGTGAACACAAGTCCTCACTCACCTGATATAGGAGCAGTGCTCTGAAAGCTTGTAGCTTGTGCTACCAAATAAAACTGTTAGGCTTTAACCTGGTGTTGTGAGACTTCTTACTGCGGGAGGAAACCAGAGCACCTGGAGGAAACCCACATAGACATAGAAAAAACGTGCAAACGCCACACAGACAATGACTCAAGCCGAGAATCGAACCCAGGTCCTTGGAGCTGTGAGGCAGCAGCACTAATCACTCTGCTACCACGCCATCCACTCCTTCGCCCTATCCCCGTAACCCCATACATTTATCATGACTAATCCACCAAACCTACACATCTTTGGACTGCGGGAGGAAACCAGAGCACTTGGATGAAACCCACGCAGACACGGGGAGAATGTGCAAACTTTGCACTGTCACCCAAGGCTGGAATCAATCCTGGGTTCCTGACTGCAGTGCTAACCACCGTGCCACCATACTGCCCAATCTTGACACTTGATGCAAAATCATAGTCCTGCATAGCAAACTCCACACATACAGTAAGTGCAGAAATTCATAGACTTCCCTCTGTCTTGCCAATTGCTTATGCTAAATGGACCCTCAGGTCAATTTTAAAGGTGCTTAATAAGCTCTTGACAATAGACCTTAATAAGTTGCTGATTCCAGTGACATCTCTGTCCCAGTAAATGATGCATTTCCAACAAAGCAAATAGCTGATGTTCACACAAAGAATGCATTTGCATTGTAGCACAAATAGAGAATGCAGAGAATCTTTCCCAATATGTTGAACAGTCTCTTCATTTTCCTTTCATTGCATTCTGTCACCCACCTGAATTCCCCACAGTGGCAGAGGCCTGTTCACCCAAAATATAGATCCCCTGTAGAAAACAAAAAAAGCACAGTTGAATATACCTTTCAAAATCTGAGTCATACCCAGCGATTCATTCAGAAACATTACATGTCACTTCTAAATGGCATTAGAAATCTATTTACTTATTGGGCTCTGTGCGTCATTGGCAAGGCCAGCATTTGTTGCTCATTCCTAATTGCTCTTGAGGAGGTGGTAGTGAGCTGCCTTCTTGAACCGCTGCAGTTAGGGAGGGAGTTCCAGGATTTTGACCCAACCACAATGAAAGAACGGGTGATATATTTCCAAGTCAGAATGCTGAGTGGTTCAGAGGGGGAGCTTGTAAGTGCTGGCGTTCCCAGGTATCTGCTGCTCCCTTGTCCTTCCAGAAGGCAGAGATTACAGATTTGATAGGTGCTGTCAAAGATGGCTTGGTGAGTTGCTGTGGCCCATCTTATAGTCTCACAACACCAGGTTAGAGTCTAACAGGTTTATTTGGTATCACAAACTTTCAGACTGCCCACTCACCTGATGAAGGGGCAGCGCTCCAAAAGCTCGTGATAGCAAATAAACCTGTTGGACTTTAACCTGGCGATTTCTTACTGTGCCCACCCCAGTCCAAAGCTGGCATCTCCATGTCATGGCTGCCATCTTGTAGATGGTACACACTGCTGCTTCTGTGTTGGCGAAGGGAATGAATTCTGCGGGGATCCTATCTGAATTATATTAAAAAAATCCTTACATTGTAGATCAAACTCAGTTATTTAATCCATCATAAAATGCACATGTATTTTAATTCTGCTCCCATAATGAGGCTAAAGAAACTGCAGAACTGACTATGATTGGGTATAAATCTGAAATCTCATCTTCTGAGCATATGGGGAAAAAATTCTCTGCAACTCTCTTGCCACCTGAGATATCTCTGCTAATAATTCTCAGTGATGGTTGGTTTAAGGGCCAATCCTCAACTCCTTTCCCCATGCCTCAGACTTGCACTTTCAGTCCCTTATAGGATTTTCAGTTTCAAGTTTAATTTTATCATTCTCTTTCTCCCCCTCCTGGTCTACATTCCTCTGAGCTTCCTTCAATCACCTTGTTCATCAAGATCTCCTGCCTTAGAATATGGCAAATCCAACTTCACTGCCTTTTTGCAATGATGTTCACGAACAATCACTCCCCTTCCACCATCCTTAGGATTTCTTCACAGTTCTGGTGTTCTCTGCAACTCATGTGTCCCAGTTAACTCCAGAACCACAATGTTCTAGAGTTTTGGGTGTCTTCTTTTTTCTCAAGGTCCATGTTTCAACCCCATGGATCAAATTACAAAATCAATCATTCTTTCTTTAACATCTTGACTTATTCTTACACAGAGCAATTCTTGACGTTTGGAGGATGCACTCTTTGCTATAGAAGATGTGCTCGCATCAACATCATCACACAGCTTGACATTGCACTGATACACTCAATGACTTTATGGGGTCCCCGGTCAGCTAATGAGCATTGTGAGGGAACATGGAGTGGATGAATTAGAGGGCATGTGCCACATTCATGAGTCAAAGAAGATCTGGGGTTAGGTTGCAAGGCTGAAGAATGGAGGTGTGATGGACAAATAGGGAGTGGAAATGGTTTGCTCAAGTCTTTTAATTTCAGTATTTGGCAGTCAACAATAGTTTTCAAAGAACAGTGTGCAGTTAAGCACAGGAACAGGCCCTTTGGCCCAACAAGCTTGCGCCAACACTTGGCACCTTTGTAAACTAAAGATCTTTTGCCTCCAGGCAGTCCATATCCCTCTATTCCCTTCCTATTTATGTACTCGTTTAAGATGTCTCTTGAACATTGCTAATGTATCTGCTTCCACCACCTCCACTGGTAGTGTATGCCAGGCACTTACCACCCTCTGTGTAAAAAAACTTGCCTCTCACATCTCCTTTAAACATTCCCACCCCCACCACACACAGTAATTGACTGTTTTACCCTAGGAAAAAGACTCTGACTATCCATGCCTGTCATAATTTTGTAAACTTCTTTTGGAAACTGCAAACAGAGGAAATTACCCCATGTGTCTTCTCAAAAGGAGGGCAGAAGAATTGAAGGTAAAAACTATCAATTTTCTACGAAGATGTCACTGGAGATTTACCCTTCTAGTCCTAAGCAAATCTGAACTGTGCCAGCAGAGTGTAAGATTTAATTTTCTCCCATATCGCCCCAAACGAGAACTAACTCAAGATCATATCTTCACAGAAAGTCACTTACCAATCGATTTCGTTACTGGGTGATGAGTTAGAATAATTCTTCTTCAGGCATCCCGAGCTAAGAGAAAGTCCATAAATATACAGAAAGCAGCATCAGTAAACCATAAAAGCACTTGACAAGCCGTTCCGCATAATAGAGTGCTCCAAGGTACTATACAAGGAGCATGTAGTCCAGACAAATTAATAGGAGACAACTTAAAAGTGTAGCCAGAGAGATTTATTTTCAGCATGTTTTTGAAGGTGAGAAGATAGATCTTAAGGTGACGTGGATTATCATAGAATCAAATTGTACCGATGGAGGCTACTCAGCCCATCGTGCTTTGGAAGAACTGCCAATCACCCGGTCTTTTCCTCTAACATTTCACTTTTTGTGTTTTTTAAGTGTATAACCAGTTCCCTTTCAGGATTTACCGCTGAATATAGTTCCGTCACCCTTTCAGGCTGTGCACTGTTGGTCTTAACGACTTGCTAGAAAAACCCTCAGCTGGAATTCTCCAATCTCGCTTGCCCCGCTACCGTTGCCAATAAGAACGGAGAATTTGGTGCTCAGTCAAATCTCCGTTCGCTGCAGCGGAACCGGAAAATCCCAGCCATGGGCATGGTCAGAGAATCCCAGCCATGGGTGAGGCTGGAGAATCCCAGCTGCGGGTGAGATTGAAGAATCCCAGGCAAGATCAGAGAATCCCAGCCATAGGCGAGATTGGAGAATCCCAGCCATAGGCGAGATTGGAGAATCCCAGCCGCGGGCATTCTTTTTTCAATCTTCTTGTCAAACAGTGTAATTAAATCCTACTCTGAAACTCCAGGGGACAAACCTAAAAATACTGCATTAACTCAGATTAAAACAAAGACCCCATTCATTAGGATCAATTATTCTTCTGCATTCTGGGCTGCCAGTTGCAGACAATCAGCACCATAATCAGAGCTGAAGTATAAAACATACCCCTCAGAAGAAACATGACACAAATACATTTCTTAAAGGCACAGCATCGTCACAACACAGGATTCTGGATGAGACAAGCAGTGGGTCACTGAATGAAATAAAAGCAGAAAATACTGGAAAACCTAATGGCTCCAGTATGGGGAGAGAAACAGATTTAATATTTCAAGTCGATGCCCTTTCCTCAGGACAAGGCGAGTACTGAATAGGTTGGCAGTCTCTATAGGATGGGGTGGGATGTACAGGATGAATCAGACCTTGAGACCTTGGCCATGATCCTCACAAAGGCAATGAGATAATTTCAATCACACTCTTTGTAAGTCAATTTGCAATCATCTCAGTAGCACTGACAGGAGATAATAACATTCTTTTGTAGCAGTTTGGTGGTACAGAACTCTAAACATTGCTGAAAAAGAGATACGTCAAAGCATTTTATCTTGTACTCATAAGGCACGAAGAAGAATACATGGAACAAAATGACAATTTTTACTGTGCAAAAAGAGAATGCTGATTGGATGGCAAGCATTACTGAATAGAGAGACACGCTGTCGAAGCTTTCCATTTTGTACTCATCAGGACAGATGCCGGAGTGCCAAATTTCAAAGGAAGAAACAAATGTGAAAAGGGTGCTAATTGATTGGTCAGTCAGCCCCATGGGTTGAGGCATTGCCATGGAGAATGCACTTGGGTGATATTCCATGTTTTTGTTCAATTAAAAAAAGGTGCAATGCCTGGACATGTACTTTCTGCTTGCAGAGGCCAGCTGCCCTGTGTCTGATCATATGTAGCTTCTAGCATAAGTGATCTCCATCGTGAGTTGAGTCTGGCTGTTAGTGTACTTCTTAACAAATTTGGGATAGTTCTGTCCAAGCACAGTCAGAGGCCAACATTATGGCTGGGATTTTCTGGCCATAGCGTGTTTTCTGGCAGTGGGGGCAGCTCACCATTGGCCGATGGCAGGTCCTTCTGCTCCCACTGGAGTTTCGGGTGCCTCGCCCACCCCACTGCCACGGGGCCTGCCACATTTGACAGGACCGGCAGGTCCCGCCAGCGGGAAGGGCTGGAAAATCCCACTCCACGTTTTGGATTTTGTAAGCAGGGGTTGCCTGAGTACTGTCAATACTCTGCCCATTGTGAACAGCTGGCAGGGTGTGCCATTTGACATGCCCGTCAGCCATTTGGAAATGCAGTTTACGTACTGGCATCACACCAGCACTGAAACAAATATACCGTATTATTCCTTTGTGTTGTAGGCAATGCCAGCTGACTAGCCAACCAATCAGCACTCTCCTCTCATACAGTAAAGAACGTTACTTCCTTTGAAATTTGGTGTTCTTGCAGTTACCCTGATGAGTCCTAAGATGTGTGGGTTAGGTGGATTGGCTGCGCTAAATTGCCCCTTAATGTCAGGGGGACTAGCTAGAGTAAATGTATGGGATTAAGGAGATAGGGCCTGGACAGGATTGTGGTCGGGACAGACTCGATGGGCCAAATAGCCTCCTTCTGCACTATATGATTCCATGAGTGCAAGATGCAAAGTTTCAACACTTGTCTCTCTTCTTGTCAAATTATTTTATGTTACACTTTCGAGCAAGAGTGAAGCATTGTTTATTGTAGCATTGGAGGGGAGAAGTAATGGCAGAGTGGTTTTGTTATGAGGCTAGCATCTGGGGAGCCAGGTGATGCTCTGGGAACCCGGTTCGTAATCCTACCATAGCAGATGGTGAAATTTGAATTCAGTAAAAATCTGGAATTAGAAGTCTATTAATGACCAATGGCTTCCTGAACCACTGCAATCGATGTGGTGTAGGTAAATCCACAGTGTTGTTAGGGAAGGGGATTCCAAGGTTTTGACCTTGCGACAGTGTGGTAATAGTAGGGGTGTAGTTTCAAGTCAGGATAGTGTGTGCCTTGGAGGGGTATGTTGGAGACACTATAAGATTAAATCATTTACAACAAGTTGGTCTGCAGCCAGGCCATAATACTCCCTCCAGCCGCCTGCATGGGCTGTAAATTGGTAGAATAGGGTTACCAGCCCAAGGGAATGTGATGGCCTAGTGGTATTATCGCTAGACTATTAATCCAGAAACTCAGCTAATATTCTGGGGTCCCAGGTTCGAATCCCGCCACAGCAGATGGTGGAATTTGAATTCAATAAAAAATATTTGGAATTAAGAATCAACCATTGTCAGAAAAAGAACCATTTTATTCACTATAGGTCTTTAGAGAAGGAAATCGCTACAATGCAGAAGGAGACTACATTGACCAACATCCCATCCGGCCCCTATCTCTGTAACCCCACGCATTTACCCTGCTAACCTCCCTAACCTACACACCTCAGGACACTGAGGGGCAATTTTACACGGCTAACCAATCTAACCCACTCATCTTTAGAGTGTGGGAGGAAACCGGAGCACCCAGAGGAAACCCACGCAGACACGGAGAGAACATGCAAACTCCACACAGACAGTGACCCAAGGCCGGAATTGAACCCTTGCCCCTGGGGCTATGAGGCAGCAATGCCACTGTGTCACCCTCACTGTGCCACTGCGCTGCCCTCTTCATCAGCTGTTTATCACTTTGAGATCTCCGGAAAGTCATGACAGGCACTATAGAAATGCAACATTCCAGAGGAGATAGCCTCAGCACTGGATCAGATATGAGATTTGAGGTGAAACAGGACAACATCCCCTTAACTGAAGCTGCTTTAGAAGCAGACTTTAAGCATTGGTTTCCATGGTGTACAGTTCCCACTATCTGACATTAGTGTTACAGGCAGTGTAATAAATAAGCTCACTGGAATTGTTGAGATTTAACTCAATGATACACAGAAAGGAGATGGGATCAGTCAATAATTCACATTCAGCTTTCAGACAGCACGTTGGCAACGGTCAGACGATACAGTGACTGGAGATGGCACAGTGATAACAGCGTGCAGTGATCACAAGATATCCTGGTGATAGCAAAACAGACAGACAGCACAGTGGCAATCTGATAATGTGATGACAGTGGACAACTCTGCACAATGTAGTGACAGGAGGAGACACACTAACAATGGGACAGCACAATGAGAGTTAGAGATTGGTAGTAGAAATATGCATTGTGTCATAGCAACCCTACACTGCAGGAGGAGTCCATTCAGTCCATCCAGCCTGAACCAACAACAATCCCATCCAGTTTGGTAATCCTACATATTTACTCAGCTAATCCCACCTGACACTATGGGGCAATTTAGCATGGCCAATCCATCTAACCCGCACATCTTTGGAGTGTGGGAGGAAACTGGAGCACCCAGAGGAAACCCATGCAGATACTGGGACAACATGCAAACTCCACACAGGCGGGAATTGAACCCGGGGCCCTGGCGCAGTGAGGCAGCAGTGCTAATTGCTGTGCCACCATACTGCCCATCAACAATGGGATAGTATAGCAACATGGGGTGGGGGGTGGCAAAGAGTAATAGTGGGAGTCAGTGGAAGAGCAGATTAACAGTTGGAGGATGGGTGACAATAGGATAGTGGAAAGTGGGCGATTGAAAGAAAATATTCTTTCACAGGATGTCGGCTTCAGTGGCTAGGCCAGCATTTATTGGCACTGCTGAGGCCACATCTAATTTACTGTGAGCAGTTTTGGTCTCCTTGTTTGAGGAAAGATATCTCATTGGAGGGAGTTCAGAGAAGGATCAGTCGGATGATCCCCGGTTTGGAGGGATTGTCTTCTGAGGGAAGGTTAAAGAGTTTGGGACTGTCCTCATTGGAGTTTAGAAGAATGAGAGGTGAAACCATTGAAACATATTGGACTCTATAAAGGGTTATGAATCTGTGGAATTCAGTACTGTGGTGGATGCTGGGACAGTGAGTAAATTTAAGGAGGAGTTAGACATTTTTAAATGGTAATGCGTTGAAGGAATATGGAGAGAAGGCAGGAAAATGGGGATGGGGAGCATATCAGCCATGATCGTACGGCAGAGCAGACTTGATGGGCCAAATGACCTAATTCTGCTCGTATATCTTGTGAACTTATGATTCTTAAGGGGTTGAGTAAATACTGAGAGGATGTTTCCACTTGTGGAAGAGTATAGGACCAGAGCGCATTGCCTCAGAATAAAGGGATATGAATTGAAGACTGAGATGTGGAGAAATTTCTTCTTGTGTTTTGTTGTGAGTTTTTGAAACTCTTTGCCTTAGAGAGTATATTTAGATATAGATAGATTTTTTTTCAGGAAGGGAATCAAGGGTTGCGGGAAAACGGCACGAAAGTGGATGGGAGGAATGTTGGATCAGCCATTGAATGGCGGAGCAAGCTCAAGGGGCTGAATGGCCTACTCCGGTCCCTAATTTTGATGATCCTAAGGTCTTATCCTTAATTGTCCTTGAAAAGCTAGTGAACCACTGCAGGGATTAATGGCTTAGAGGCAAAGTCAGAGGTCATTGGTGTCTATGCAAAAAGCTCATTTTACATATTTTTGAGAAGTGCGTTGTCTCTTTTTAAGACATCCAGAGACACGACAGATAATATCGGTTCTGATAGTCATCAGGAAAGGATTTCCCATCGGTCCACTAGAATTGATGACGTGTTCAGGTCAATGAGAATCATGGAAAATGCTGCGATTGAACGCTTGCTTCTGTTCAGAACACCCAGAAAAGAATTGAAGCTTACTACCTACATGCTGCTACAGATTATCATTACACATGCAAAGCAGGCTGGATAACAGCTGGAGGTCTATCACTGCCTGTAGCACTTAAGTTTAATAATGCCAAACACTGCACACTGTGGTATAAAAACCAATGTTTAACGTCTACCTTTAAGGCAGTGTGGATCTTGAGGGAAAGTTCAAAGGTATTTTTTAATGTGTATTAATTCAGCTCTGGGCTGTTTCAGGAATTTAATCGCTGAATTTCCTGCACAAACCCATTCACAAATCAACAAAAGGGTGGGAAGTGGTGGCACAGTGGTTAGCACTGCTGCTTCACAGCACCAAGGACCCAGGTTTGATTCCTGGCGTGGGTCACTGATCTGCATGTTCTTCCCATGTCTGCGTGGGTTTCCTCTGGGTGCTCCAGTTTCCTCCCACACTCCAAAGATGTGCTGGTTAGGTGCACTGGCTGTGCTAAATTCTCCCTCAGTGTACCCGAGCAGGCGCTAGAGTGGGGCAACTCGGAGAATTTCACAGTAACTTCCTTACAGTGTTAATGTAAGCCTACTTATAACTAATAAATACATTTTACTTTAAATGAAAGAACTTATAGTTAATCTTATATCATTTTAGCTGCACTAATTGTGAAAATTCACCAACTTAGATCTACAAAGAATAGAAAACCACTGAAATAGACCATTCAACCCAATCAGTCCATGCTAGCATTTATGCTCCAATTGAGTCTCTTTCATTCCTTCCTCATTTAACGTTATTAGAATCATGTCTATTTCCTTCTCCCTTACATGCTTATCGAACTGCAAAATTTTCCATACAACATGCCCCAATCCGATCTGAACAAGACACTTACACAATGATCAAACTTGTTACGTTTCACTGTTGACAGTCCATAGGGTCATTGGTTAAAGAGATTCAGTAACTGTAAGGTCTACCATGCCCAAAGCAAACTGCAGGAACTTTACCATGGCAATTTGAGACTCATCTTCAGGAATCATAGAATCCATACAGTGCAGAAGGAGGTCCGCCAAACCTGCACCGATAACAATCCCACCAATCCCCTTACCCCCACATATTTACCCTGCTAATCTCCCTGATACTAAGGAGCAATTTAGCATAGCCAATCCACCTAACCCACACTGGATCCTTGGAGGAAACCCATGCAGACACGGGGAGAACGTGCAAACTGCACACAGACAATGACCCGAGGCTGGAATTGAACCTGGGTCCCTGATGCAGTGAGGCAGCAGTGCTCATCACTGTGCCATTGTGTGGCCCAGGTACTGAAGGCATCTCAGTAAGGCATCTCAGCTACAAAATAATCTCTTAGCAACATCTGCAATCTGGTTTATTGATATTCAGGGGGGAATCATACCACTTCTAAAGACCCTGGGGGGGGGGGTAGTTATCCCATCCCACCTGCCATGGGAATCATAGTGGGTGGGAGGGTGGACCATGCAAAAGTCCGTTGAGCTTAAGTGGCATTTTCCGGTTTTAGGGCAAGCATGGCTGGAGCATTCCGCCCCCTAGGAGGTTAGGATCCAAATCAGGGCCAGCAGAGGCCTGGCAGCCTGTCTGTGCCATCCTGTAAGAGGCAACCAATTAAAAGGAAACATTTGGTGCTACCATCCAAATTAAGGACTTTTATCCATTTACCCGATGAGAGGAGGATCAGCAGAAGTGTCCTATCCGGGTCCAACTGGGGAGGCTGGCAATGCTGCAGTAGGCAGGAGGATACATGGTCAACTCATGACAAAACCATTCCATGGGACCCACTGATCCTCTCCGTCTTCGGAAGAGGGTGGGGGGTGGAATATAGGAAGTATCCCTGGCTTCCTCCTCAGTGGGGAGCTTTCAATGGCTGGGAAGATCCCATGCCATCACCAATCAGCTGCCATGGTGGGATTTGAACCCATGTCACTGGAGCATGAGCCCTGGCCTCTATATCATTTGTGCAGTGATATTACCATTGCGCAACTGAGCGCTAGCAATCAAGCTCTATCATTAGACTACAACAGAACAAGGTATGACGTGAGAAAGACCCCCAGAGACGGAGAGTCTCAGAAGCCATCAATTCAAAGACACTTCTCAGGCTACATTACATGTGACCCATTCCATATTATTCATACACTGTATGAAGGCATATGGCATGCTTGCCTTCATCGACCAGGGCATTGAGTAAAAGAGTCAGGAAGTCATGTTGCAGCTATAGAATGATGTGGGTATGCCGGCGTTGGACTGGCGTAAACACAGTAAAAAGTCTGACAACACCAGGTTTTAGTCCAACCAATTTATTTAGAAACCATTGGTTAAGCCGCATTTGGAGTATTGTGTGCAGTTCAGGCCACCAAACTACCAGGAGGATGTGGAAGCTTTGGAGAGAGTGCAAAGAAGGTTCACCAGGATGTTGCCTGGTCTCGGGGGAGATGCCTGTGAGGAGAGGTTGAATAAACTAGGATTGTTTTCATTGGAAAGACAGAGGGTGAGGGGAGACCTGATAGAGGTCTACACAATTATGAGAGGCTTCCTCCCCTTATGAGGGGTGGAAGTGTCAATTACAAGGGGACACAGGTTGAAGGTGAGAGGGGGAAAGTTTAAGGGAGATGTGCGGGGGAAGTTTTTCACGTAGAGAGTGGTGGGTGCCTGGAACGCGCTGCCAGAGGATATGGTGGAAGCAGGCACATTACCAACATTTAAGAGGCATCTGGATGGGTACATGAATAGGGAGGGAATAGAGGGATATAGACTGAGCACAGGCAAAACGTTTATTTTAGTTTAGTTAGGGCATCATCATCGGCATGGGCTTAAAGTTCTGAAGGGCCTCTTCCTGTGCTGGACTTTTCTTTATTCTATGTTCTTGGGTTGTAATAGATATTCCCTGATTGAAATCTATGGGTGGGATATTCCCCCCTCCCGCGGGAAACCGGATGTTTTCCAGCGACGGAGGCATCTTGCCAGTGACCAGTAGCAGTATTTTCCAACCCCGGTGATGCCAACAGCAGCTTGCGATGCTCTCCAGTCATGCCGGTGGGGAACCCATCATTGGAAGGGAGTGGGTTGCCATTGGTGAGACCAGAAGACCCCGCCAGTGGGAAAGGTTGGAAAATTCAAAGAACAAAGAACAATACAGCAGAGGATCGGTCAATCGGCCCACCAAACCTCTGCCCATACATGGTTTCTATCCCTTTGTTCACTTCCTGTTCATGTGACTATCAAGATATACCTTGAATGTTAGTTAGTGCCAGCTTCCACCACCTCCACTGGCCATATGTTCCAGGCACCCACTACCCTCTGTGTGAAAAAGTTTCTCCTCATGTCTCCCCTAAACTTACCCCCTCTCACCTTAAAACTTGTGCCCCCCTTGTAGTCAATCCTTCCATCCTGGGAAAAAGCATCTGACTATCCATCCTATTAATGTCTCTCATAATTTTATTGACCTTTTTTAGGTGTCCCCTCAGCCTCCATCTTTCCAGAGAAAACAATCCAAGTTTATCCAACCTCTCCTCATAGCCAACACCCTTGAGACCAGGCAACATCCTGGTAAACCTTCTTTGCACTCTCTCCAAAGTCATCCACATTCTTCTGGTAGTGTGGCGACCAGAACTGCACACAATTTTCCAAATGTGGCCTTAATTAAAGTTTTATACAGCAGTGGCATAATTTGCCAACCTTTATACTCGATGCCCCAGCTAATGAAGGCAGGCATGCTGTATGCCTTCTTGACCACCTGTGTTGCTACTTTTAGGGATCCATGGACCTGTTCGCCCAGATCCCTCTGTATGTCAATGTTCCGTTTATGGTATAATTCACGCCTGGATTTGATCTTCCAAAATGCATCAGCTTGCATTTATTTGGATTAAATTCCATCTGGCATTTCTCTGCCCAAGTCTGCAATCTATCTATAACCTGCTGCATTCTTTGACAGAATCATTACTATCTGCAACTCCGCCAATTTTTGTGTCATCTGCAAACTTACTAATCAGACCATCTACATTTTCCTTCAACTTTATGTTTGCACTTGAATGAATAAGTACATTCCTCTGCCTCCTTCTCCCCAGGGAATCAATTCCATGGATTCTCTCATGGAAATATTGAAGATAGTTTTTACTCAAGTCACCCTTTGGAAAAATTAACAATGCTAAATGCAACGCTAGCTTTAGTTTTCATTAGAGTGAAAGAAGATTAATATTAGGTAGGATGTGAAACTGGTGATCCACTCAATCTTGTTGGTTTCCCAATGGGAAGATTAGATTAACCTCACCCGCAGGGTAGGCCCTTCTTCTGAAGGCATTAAGAATCAACCACAGATTGGGGAACTGAGATTACCAGGAGGTCAAACTGGGAAAGGAGCCAAATGCTCTTTGTGATCTTGTGTCTCAGTTTTCTCCTTACGCAACTTACGAGCCTTTAAGAAAAGCAAAAGACTGCAGAGAAGCAAAGATTTGTTTTGCTGAAAATCTCTACAATGGGAAACGATTAGAACAGGTATTTCCATATCGTGGCCGATGGCCCATCTGTGACCCCTTCAACTCCTGGCCATGTAGACCCTGCAATCCCACTTCATATCATCTTAAATCAGCCTGCTTTGTTTTGTTTGAATTCCATGGACCTGAAGGTTGGATGTGGCATTGTTTCCTCTTTGATAGATAATCATAGAATTATAGGGTCAGACAAAGGCCCTTCGGCCCATCGAGTCTGTGCCAACAATAATCACCACTAAAGTTGCGCTCATCCCATTTTCCTGCACTTGTCCCATGTCATGGATATATAGAATCCTACAGTGCAGGAGAAAGCCATTCGGCCCATCGAGCCTGCACCAACAACAATCCCATCCAGATCCTATCCCCGTAACCACATATATTTACCCCACTAATCTGCATGATAGTAAGGTGCAATTTAGCATGGCCAATGAACTTAACCCACACATTTTTGGAGTGTGGGAGGAAACCAGAGCACTCAGAGGAAACCCATACAGACACAGGGAGAATGTGCAAACTCCGCACAGACAGTCACCCGAGGCTGGAATTGAACCGGAATCCTTGGCGCTGTGAAGCTGCAGTGCTAACCACTGTGCCACTGTGCTGCCCAGTATCCCTGAATGTTATGATATTTCAAATGCTCATTCAAATGAGCATTTGACAGTGGACAGTGAGAGCCTTTTTCCTGGGATGGAGATGGCTAACACGAGGGGACACAGCTTTAAGTTAAGGAGTGGTAATTATAGGACGGATGTTAGAGGTAGGTTCTTCACTCAGAGGGTAGTAAGGGCGCGGAATGCCCTGCCCGCAGCAGTTGTGGACTCGCCAACTTTAAGGGCGTTCAAATGGTCAGTGGATAGGCATATGGATAACATTGGAATAGTTTAGGCTAGAGGGTCATTAGATTGGTGCCACTGGTCGGCTCAACATCGAGGGCCGAAGGGCCTGTACTGCGCTGTAATGTTCTATGTTCTAAATATCTTTTAAAGGTTGCCAAGTTTCTGGCCTCCATTACTATTCCATTTCAGATTCTCACCTTCCTCTGAGAGAAAAAATGTTTTCTCAAGTGTTTTCCCCTCACCCTAAAACTATGTCCCCTCGTGATTGACCCCTCAACCAAGGGGGACTGCTGCTTCTTATTCAACCTGTTCATACACCTCATAATCTTAGACACCTCAAAGATATCCTCGCCTCAGCCTCCTCTATTCCAGAGAAAACAATCCAGATCTGTCCAGCCTCTCCTTATTAGCTCAAACGCTCTATCCCAGGCAACATCCTGGTGAATCTCCTCTGTACCCCCTCTAAGGCTATCACATCCTTCCTATAGTGAGGCAAGCAGAATTGCACACTCCAATACTCTGGCTGCTAAGGCAGAACAGCAACCAGCACCAGATTCCTGAGACCTAAATAAATGAATCAGAACATTATGTTCATCTTTGATATGCACAATGTGCTGTTAGACTCATTAAGAAACTCTGCTGAGCTTCTGTATAATGGGTGTGAATGTTAAGTGGTTTTGAACATTGGAACTCAGTGCTCGGGTCAGATAGATTGGGTGGTCTACAAGACGATTAAAGAAAATATATGAGATAATAAGTGGGCAGTCAGGTCTATTACAGTCACATCTTCTTGATGAATGGGCTTGGTAAAACAAATCATGCGTTCTGATTTCCCCCTGGTCTATTATTTATATCTTTGGCTGGTAAGCACTTTCCGTTTTCTCATCTTGCACAACAGGCGAATAATCCACATTCAGCAGAATTCTTGTTTTCTTACAAAGTCACCTCAGGCAGAAAAGATTTACTAGGATGCTACTGGGACTTGATGGTTTGAGTTATGAGGAGAGGCTGGATAGACTGGGACTTTTTTCTCCGGAGTGTGGAAGGCTGAGGGGTGATCTTATAGAGGTCTATGAAATAATGAGAGGCATAGATCAGCTAGAGAGTCAAAATCTTTCCCCAAAGTTAGGAGAGTCAAAAACTAGAGGGCATAAGTTTAAGGCGAGAGGGGAGACTTGCAAAAGGGTCCAGAAGGGCAATTTTTTCACACAGAGGGTGGTGAGTGTCTGGAACGAGCTGCCAGAGGTAGTAATAGAGGGTGGCTACAATTTTGTCTTTTGAAAAGCATTTAGACAGTTTAGTGGGTAAGGTGGGTATGGAGGGATATAGGCCAAATGAGGGCAATTAGAGTTAGCTTAGGGGTTTAGAAAAAAGGGTGGCATAGATAAGTTGGGCCAAAGGGCCTGTTTCCGTGCTGTAAACCTCTATGACTCTAAGTCAGATCTCAGAGTCTTCATTGTCATATGAGGAGAGATTAAATCAGTCAGGATTGTATTCACTGGAGTTTATAAGAGTGAGAGGGGATCTTATAAAAACTATAGGGATAGGGATGTTTTACTGCAATTGTATAGGCCGTTGGTGAGGCCACACCTGGAGTATTGTGTGCAGTTTAGGTGTCCTTATCTGAGGAAGGGTGTCCTTGCTATAGAGGGAGTGCAGTGAAGGTTTACCAGGCTGATTCCTGGGATGGCAGGGCTGTCATATAAGGAGAGACAAAATTGGTTAGGATTATATTCACTAGAGTTTAGAAGAGTGAGAGGGGATCTCATAGAAACTTATTAAATTCTAACAGGGTTAGACAGGGTAGATTCAGAAAGAACACTCCCGATGGTGGGGGAGTCCAGAACTAGGGGTCATAGTTTGAAGATAAGGGGTAAACCTTTCAGGACTGAGGTGAGGAGAAATTTCTTCACTCAAAGAGTGATGAATGTGTGGAATTCACTACCTCAGAATGTAGTTGAGGCCAAAACGTTGTGTGATTTCAAGAAGAAATTAGATGTAGCTCTTGGGGTTGAAGGGATCGAGGGATATGGGGGGAAAGCAGGATCAGGATATTGAATTTGATGATCAAGATGAATGGCGGAGCAGGCTCAAAGAGCTGAATGGCCTATTCCTGCTTCGAGTTTCTGCTGATCTTATACAGCAAAGGGTCAACGCTAAGTCTCATCCTTGGCGTTACTAGAGATTGGTGAATAATTGGACCAGGGGATGGGTATATGGACATAATGCATTCCCCACTTTGAAGACAGGCCCTCTCTCCTGATTTGTTGCACTGTTGGATTTTGTGTCATGACTTATCATTAAATATCAAAACTGGCAGACATTTAGGAAGAAGAGAAGATTGGAGAGCCTGGATCTTTCTCTAAAGTAAAGGCCAAGGAATCAGAGCATGGTTCCAGCATGTTGAGAAGCCATTCAGCCAATCATATTTGTGTAGGTTCTCTGCCAAAGACCCTCAGCTAGATCCAATCTTCCTGTTGCCCAGTTGCTTATTCAAAGCCATTTTAACGTCTTTGATTAAATCTACCTCAACTACACACTCAGATAGGGCATTCCCGATCCTAACCATTCGCTGTTAGGGTGCTAGACCAGAACAGCAAGTTATGCTAAGAAGCCAGATTAGACCTCAAAAATTTTTCTATTTGGCATAAATGGATTATTTCTCTGCAGGGGTGATTCCACTGACAATGTATGGATCAGTTGTAGTGAAACAAAATTTACTGAATAACAGTTAAAATATAACTCTAACAAATGAAGCCACCTAAGCATTAATGGTTGGCATCCCAAATTCCAGAATGGAGACTTGGAATGCTGCTCCTTAACTGTTTACTTTCGCAACTTGGAAAATATGTGAGGAAAGAGATGAAATGCGGTGAGGAAAATGGGTCATTCTATTTTTAAATTATTCAAAAATAAAACGTTTATTAAACTTGAAAATTTTCAACAAGAAAGGCAACAGTAAAGAACAACATTTATGACTAACTACAATAATGATTACCCTGCAAGTTTATTGAAATTCCTCTAATTTGTATCCATCTACTTTTCTGAACTCCAAGAACACACCTTCCCCAAACCACCACCCTATAGATTTTAACATTATGAGCCCCTAAACTCCAAGAATACACCTTCCCTAAAGCAACATCCATAGTTTTTAACACTATGAACCAAATCCACCAAATAATTACCACACAGGGACTATAACTTTTGGGAACCTTTCTTCTGGTTAAGAGGGATTTATGAGGTTTTACACAGGCTTCTTTCTTTCATCGAATCCCTACTAAGCAGTAGAAGGCCATCTGGCCCATAGAGGCTGCAATGACCGCAATCCCAGCCAGGCCCTATTCCCACAACCCCTCATATTGACCCTGCTAATCTCCCTGACACTAGGGTTAATTTAGCATGGCTAATGAACCTAACCCGCACACCTTTGGACTGTGGGAGGAAACCGGAGCACCCGCAGGAAGCCCACTTTTTTTGCACTTGATTCTGGGAAGGGGCTCTGCTTTGCAACTGGCCATGGCCACAATATAGGTTCTCGGCTGTTCCTCTTCATTTTGTCTAACAATGTATCACTTTCACCCTGCTACTAGACTAACCTGCACTCACTCAAATCTTCAGTGCAGCTAAATCCCTATCAGTGTATTTCTTTATCCCGATTCTTTAATTTGCATTTCATTCAATAAGACCTTAAAACATAGGAGCAGAATTGGGCCATTTGGCCCATCGAGTCTGCTCTGCCATTCAATCATGGCTGATATATTTCTCATCCCCATTCTCCTGCCTTTTCCCCATAACCACTGATCCCCGTATTAATCAAGAACCTAGCTCTGTCTTAAAGACACTCAATGACCTGGCCTCCACAGCCTTCTGTGGCAAAGAGTTCCACAGATTCGCCACCCTCTGACTGAAGAAATTCCTCTTCATGTCTATTTTAAAGGACCATCCCTTTAACCTGAGGTTGTGCCCTCTGGTTCTAGTTTTTTCTGCTAGTGGGAACATCCTCTCCACGTTCACTCTTTCCAGGCCTTGCAGTATCCCGTAAGTTTCAATAAGATCCCCCGTCATCCTTCTAAACTCCAGACTCTGAGCCTTCAACTGTTCCTCATTTGACTTCCTAAGAGTAGTAATACACAGTGGATCAAATGATAATGATAACAAGAGGCTTCTGAGACAGGAACTGCAGACTTAGTCGGAATTTTACTGCCCTGCCAGCCAAGGAAATTGGAGTGGGCGAGAAGTGGGCAATGGGAACGTCCATTGACCTTGGATGGGATTTTACGATTTCAGGATTAGTGAGGCTGTAATATCCTGCCCATTGTATCGATATTTCCATAGGGTGAGATGAAATAAGCTGGGAGGAAGCTTGTGTGGTGCATAAACGCTGACATAAACCTAGGCCTAAAGGCATGATTCTAAGTTATAGAATTCTATGTCAAGATATGCAATTTCCATCAATGCTATTCTTTCAAAATCTGAAGGATCAGACAATTGATGCCCTGAACAAAGCCAGCATTTTGACAGAGGTTAACTGCACCCAGCAGTTCAGGAGGGATAGAGAATCACCACAGTCCCTCAACAATCTGTGGAACTCTTTGCCACAGAAGGCTGTGGAGGCCAGATCATTGGGTGTCTTTAAGACAAAGATAGATAGGTTCTTGATTAATAAGGGGATTAAAGATAATGGGGAAAAGGCAGGAGAATGGGGATGAGAAAAATATCAGCCACGATTGAATGGCGGAGCAGACTCGATGGGCCGAGTGGTCTCATCCTGCTCCTACGTCTTATGGTTTAACATCAAACAGATCAAAATGATGGACTTGGCACCAGTAATGCAAAAGAAGATGTTTCTTGTTAAACAGTCACAACTAGTCGAATTGTACATGTTGATGTCTGCATCACTGAATCTGGAGCCACACAGAGACAGAGACAGACACCCAGCAGAATAAACCACTGCCGGTGTGGGTTAATCACAGCGGTACATGCATTATGGTTCCAGCTGCTTTAATTCAAATAAAAACAACCACTTACCATCCAATTCCTTGCGTGGGATCATCCAGTAAAACCCGGATAATGTACAGGACACAGGTGAGGACCTTCAGGGAGAAGTTAAAGAGTCGGATTCTTAAACCTGCAATGAGAGAAAAGCCCCAGCACTCTCGATTTAGACTCACTCACAATGAATTAACATCATGCCAAGTCTGGCTTGGTTGATATCACCTTTGCCTCTGAGTTGGATAACCTATATTCCCAATTGTGCAGAAGAGACCATTTGGCCCATCAAGTCTGCACTGACTGTCTGACAGAGTATCTTACCCAGGCCCTCACCTCTGCCCTATTATCGTAACCCCACGCACTTACCATGGCCAATAACCTAACCCACACATCTTTGGACGCTAAGGGGCAATTTAGCATGGCCAATCCACTAACCTACCCATCTTTGGACGTTAAGAGGCAATTTAGCATGGCCAATCCACTAACCTATCCATCTTTGGACGCTAAGGGGCAATTTAGCATGACCATTCTACCTATCCTGCACATCTTTGAACACTGAGGGTAAATTTAGCGTGGCCAATCCACATAACCTGTACATCTTTGGACTGTGGGAGGAAACTGGAGCACCCGGAGGAAATCCATGCAGACATAGGGAGAAAGTGCGAACTCCACGCAGACAGCCACCCCGAGGCCAGAATTGAACCCAGGCCCCTGGCACTGCTAGGCAGCAGTGCTAAACACTGCGTCACTGTGCAGCCCACCTAGGGTGTTTCCTGCTCCATCCACTTGTGTTTAGGCATTCTAAGCTCACTTTATAATTGGAGAAAATTCCAAAATCCAGAAATGACTTGGTCCCAAGCACTCTAAATAGGAGAGGTTCCAGTGGACAAGAAATAGGGTATGTGCGTAGCTGAGACGTACGTCTGCCACTAGAGGGAGATGTGTGTCAAGGTCTCATTGAAAATCCCTCCTGGATAACACTGCAGCCAGTTGCATGCACTCTTCGGAAAGAACTCAACAGCTCATCTCCTTGTTAGATTTTATTTCCTATTGATAAATGTATTGTTTTCCTGTGATGCTATAATATTCAAACCTCCCTGGGAACCTTGTCTTAATTCGAGCTTAATTCTGTTTTAATTTATTAGTGTCACAAGTAGGCTTATATTGACACTGCAATGAAGCTACTGTGAAAATCCCCCGAGTGTGTTAATCTCAACAAGCTTTGTAATTATTGATGTTTTCTTGAAATCTTGATCCTCCGACATTCTTTCTCACCCTTATTTGAGTGAGTAAACCGTGCTGAAGAGACACACTGGTATCTGCATTCAGCAAAGCCGTATTCTTCAACTATTCCACAAACATTTAGAAGCTGTTCAACAACCACTTGCATTTATAAAGCACCTTTAACACACACAGTAGAATATACTTTGCATGAGTGCTACTAAATAAAATTCATCACCAAGCCACGGAAGCAGACATTGGATCAGACAACCAAACAACCTGATGATGTGGAGATGCCAACATTGGACTGGGGTAAGTAAGAAGTTTCACAACACCAGGTTAAAGTCCAACACGTTTATTTGGTGTCACGAGCTTTCAGAGCGCTGCTCCTTCATCAGGTAACTCACCTAATGAAGGGGCAGTGTTCCGAAAAATCTCGTGATACCAAATAAACCTGTTGGACTTTAACTTGGTGTTGTGAGACCGCTTACTGTGCCAAAAAACTTGGTGGAGGAGGTTAGTCTGAAGAAGTGGTGTAATGGCAAATAGAGAGTTTTAGGGGGAAATTGGCCCTATTAGGGGGTGGTGATGGCGTAGTGGTGTTGTCACTAGTCTATTAATCCAGAAAATCAGCTGGGGACTTGGGTTCAAATCCCATAACGGCAGATGATAAAATTTGAATTCAATAAAAAATATCTGAAATTAAGAATTTACTGATCATGAAATCATCGGTGATTGTCAGAAAAGCCCACTTGGTTCACTTTTGACCTTTAGGGAAGGAAATCTGCCGAACTCACTGGTCTGGCCTACATGTGACTCCAGAGCCACAGCAGCCTGGCTGAACTGCCTTCTGAAATGGCCCCGCAAGCCACTCACCATCACCTTCTCAAGGGTAACTAGAGGTGGGCAATAAATGCTGGCCAGCCAGTGATGCCCAGACCCATGAATGAATAAAAGAAAAAACATTTTGGAAGGATTGAGGGGCTGAGGTTTACGGGAATTGCTAAAAGAAACAATGGTGATAGGAGGAAAAAGCATTTCACGTCACGAAGTCTGGAACGTGCTGCCTGCAAGTGGAGGCAGATTCAGTCGAGGCTTTCCAGAGGAAATTGGATCATTATCTTTAAAGTAACAATGTGCAGGGAGAGAGATACTTAGTGAACTGTTCAGTCAGCAAGCCAGCACTGATACAACGGGCTGAATGGCCCCCTTCTGTCCTGTAAGCATTCTGTGAGAAACTCACTACGAGCTCAGCTGCTCAATAATCAATCTGTTTGACTACATTCTGAAAGCATATTCTTTGGCCATCAAGTCCTGGGGTGGAACTCAAACCCTGAGTCTCTGGCTCAAAGGCAAGGACACTAACCCTTTGCACCACTGGACCTCTGTTCTGCCTCATACTATACAACTGTTAGACATGCAAGACTCGAAAGCAAATTAGGCTGCCGTTCATCGCAAGCCTGGGTAAAGTAGCAGAATCATAGGAACCCTACAGTGCAGAAGGAGGCCATTTGGCCCATTAAGTCTGCACCAACAACAACCCCACCCTAGCCCCTACCCCCATAAGAACTTAAGAACTAGGAGCAGGAATAGGCCATCTGGCCCCTCTAATCCCTCCTCTAAGCTACGTATCCTGGGACGCTAAGGGGCAATTTAGCATGACCAATCAACCCAACCTGCACATCTTTGGACTGTGGGAGGAAACCTTACAAAACCCAGGCAGACACAGGGAGAACGTGCAGTCTCTGCACAGACGGTGACCCAAGCCAGGAATCGAACCCGAGACCCTGGAGCTGTGAGGCAGCAGTGCTAACCACTGTGCCACCCAATGGGTATGTTACTGGACAAATAATCCAGAACCCTGGACTAAAAGTGCAGAGATACAGGTTCAAACCATATTAGGGCAACTTTGAGTTTACTTAAATAAAGAAATCCAAAATAAAGACCCACTCATGTGATCTGTGAAACCATTGCCTTGTGGTAAGAGTCCAACTGGGAACGTTAATGTCCCTTTGGGAAGAGAATCTACTGTCTCTCGATGCCCTGGTGTATACACGTGACCTAAGAATGGGATGCTGGCCTTCATAGCGAGGGGGATTGAATATAAAAGTAGGGAGGTCTTGCTGCGGCTGTATAGGGCATTGGTGAGGCCGCAGCTGGAGTACTGTGTGCAGTTTTGGGCGCCGCACCTGCGCAAGGATATTTTGGCCCTGGAGGGAGTGCAGAGGAGGTTTACTAGGCTGATACCGGAGTTGAGGGGGTTGAGCTATGAGGAGAGGCTGAATAAACTAGGCTTGTACTCGTTAGAGTTTAGAAGAATGAGGGGAGATCTCATTGAGACATATAAGATGACGAATGGGATGGATAGGATAGAGGTGGAGAGACTCTTCCCGCTCAAAAAAGACAGTAGGACTAGGGGGCACAGCCTCAAGATAAAGGGGGGGCGGTTTAGAATGGAGTTGAGGAGGAACTTCTTCACTCAAAGGGTGGTGAATCTCTGGAATTCTCTGCCCGTTGAAGTGGTGGAGGCTGCCTCGCTAAATATTTTTAAGAAGCGGGTTGATGGGTTTTTGATAAGAGAGGGGATTAAGGGTTATGGGGAGAGGGCGGGAAAGTGGAACTGAGCCACGACAGATCAGCCATGATCTTATTGAATGGCGGGGCAGGCTCGAAGGGCCAGATGGCCTACTCCTGCTCCTATTTCTTATGTTCTTATGTAAGACCCAGGACAATACGGTTGACTCTTATCTGCCTCAGAAATGCCTGACAAAGTAGCATCAATACTTCAAACCAAAAAAAAAATGCTACCACTCATAAGGATTACGGAGGCAGCTTACCACTGCCATCTCAATTAGGGCAGTGAGTACTGACCTTGCCACCAACACCCACACCCTATGAATAAACAAATCAAAGGGTACCTAATGAAATATCACTCGCAACGACAAGCCATGAGTGCTCTTCACGTTTTTTTTTGGTTCAAAAGCTCGTTTCAGTAATTCTTCCGTTTACCCTCCCAGTTCAGTATTATTATTTTGTGTTTCCCTGCACAGGATGTGACAGAAGCCTTCCCTGTCCTTGACGAATGAATAGGTTTAATGTGGCATGACTTATATAAATACATGTTCCGCCTTTCCATTTGAATGGGCACAGCATCTCGACAGGGCAAACGCTCTGGGAAATTTCGCAATGCCTCAAGCCTTCACCGATTATTTTAATTTATGGGCATTAACAAGTCTCTCGCTCCTCCTGGCTGCATCCCGTCACCACTCATATCACTGCTTTTCTTTCTAGTTAATTTATTAGTGTCGCAGGTTGGCCTACATTAACACTGCAGTGAAGTTATTGTGATAATCCCCCAGTCGCCACACTCCGGCGCCTATTTGGGTACACTGAGGGAGAATTTAGCGTGGCCAATTCACCCAACCAGCATGTCTTTCGGACTGTGGGAGGAAGCCGGAGGAAACCCACACAGACATGGGGAGAATGCGCAGACTCTGCAGACAGTGACCCGAGCCAGGAATTGAACCCGGGTCCCTGGCGCTTTGAGGCAACATTGCTAACCACTGTGCCACTGTGTGTGCGAGATTTTACTGTCTGCAAAGTGGCTGTGGCATTTTACAGACACTCCACCAAAACATTTAATCGCATGCCAAGCCCTTCAAGATGTTCGTGAGAGATGTGTTAAGACACTACATAAATGCAAGTGTTGTTTGATTAATTCTGTTCTTGCCTGTTCTGCACCTTATAGTGCGGCTTCTTTGTAACGAGTGTGAAACAGCAATGAATCTCAGCAACAATCCTCGTCATTTCACTTACTTGATCTTTGGTTTTTAATGAAGAAAAGCTTCAGACGTTCCTTGAAAGTGTTCTCGTTCACGTAGAATTCTACCTGTACCCTGGAGAAACAGAAAGTAAATCTTGTAATCAGGCTTTGTTTTATTATTTGTGGTGTTTACACATAACACCCCCCCTGGTTTCAGTCTGATTTTGTGGCTAATTAACCATTCAGCCTGAACAACTGTAAGGAGTTAAATCAAAAGATATCCCAAGATCAATTCACACACACAGACACACTCACTCACAAACACACACAGACACACTCACTCACAAACACACACAGACACACTCACTCACAAACTCACTCACAAACACACACACACTCACTCACACACACACACACAGACACACTCACTCACAAACTCACTCACAAACACACACACACACACACACACACACACACACACACTCACTCACACACACTCACAGGCACACTCACTCACACACATATACAGACACACTCACTCACACACACACACACACAGACACATTCACACACACAGACACACTCACTCACAAACACACACACACACACTCACTCACAAACACACACACATACACTCACTCACACACACACAGACACACTCACTCACACACATATACAGACACACTCACTGACACACACACACAGACACATTCACACACACAGACACACTCACCCACACACTCACACACACAGACACACACACACACTGACTCACACAGACACACTCACTCACACAAACAACACATTCACACACAAAGGCACACACACACACACACACACTCACACAGACACGCTCACTCACATTCAGACAGACACACACACATATTCACACACATACACACTCACACAGCCACACACACTCACATACACACACACACACACAGATTCACACACACACACACACACACACACACACACACACACACAGATAGGCACATTCACATACAGACAGACACATTCGCACATATTCACACACATACACACTCACACACACACTCATACACACAGGCACACACACTCACTCACACAGACAGACACACACACTCACACAGACACACTCACACACACACAGACAGACACACACACTCACACAGACACATTCACGCATTCACACAGACATACACTCACACACTTACAGAGACACATGCTCACACACTTACAGACTCACATATACTCACATTGACTCACACACACACACACAAACATACGCATTCAGGCACACACACGGACATATGCTCATACACATGGACACACATAGATACACACAGACACACACACAAGCACACACACACTCACAAACATTCACATAAATATACAATCATATACACTCACACAGTCTGACACACACAGATACAAACATGCATATAAACATGCAGACTATAAAATAATGAGGGATATAGATCAGCTAGTCACATCTTTTCCCAAAGCTAGAGGTATTTAAAACGAGAGGGCATAGGTTTAAGGTGAGAGAGGAGAGATACAAAAGGGTCCAGAGGGGCAATTTTTTCACACAGATGGTGGTGAGTGTCTGCAAAAAGCTGCCAGAGGTCGTGGTAGAAGGGGGTACAAATTTGTCTTTTAAAAAGCATTTAGACAGTTACATGGGTAGGATGGGTATAGAGAGATGTGGGCCCAGTGCGGGCAACTGGGGCTAACTTAGTGGTTAAAAAAAGAGTGGCAGGGGCAAGTTAGCCAAAAGGCCTGTTTCCATGTTGTAAACCTCTGTGGCTGAATGACACACACACACACACACACACACACACACACTCACTGACATGCATACACACACACATCCATACATATACAGACACACCGAGACACATAATCCTGGACAAACATGCATACACTCAAAAGGGACTTGGCTCCCTTCAGTTGATCGAAACAGAAGGTGGCAGTGTTGAGACTGAAGGAGTCAACATCCCTCCCTGTTCTTTGCAACCATTTTTCCCAAGGCTTTCCACTCAGCAGTCCGGCTGAATCAGACTGGAGTCTCATTGTTATAATCTTGTTGGCAAGTGGGACTACGTACGCAATGCATGCAGCAGGTTGGGTTAAGAAGGTGAGCGTCTACACCAGCGGTGGGAAACCTCCGGTTTGGGGGCCACACGCGGCCCAGCTGGGTTCTGAGTGTGACCCATGAGACATTTTGGTGAGAACTCTCCCATCCCACCCACTGCGGGAATCGTAGTGTGCAGGGGGTGGGCAAGTTCATTGACCTTGTGCGGGATTCTCCGGTTTTGGGGCGTGTGTGGCCGGAGAATCCTATCCTTTAATGATCGATGCCCCAGAGCAGGGTTCCAACATTCTGTCTACACGCTTTATTTCCTCCTGATACAACTGAAATGATTCGCAGGTAAAGCAAGGGTGAGTGAAGTGAGGTGTGTGCTGATCGCTCACAACATTGACTGTGAGAGCCGTGCTGTGTCACTCTGTGTCCAGAGTGTAAATATTTCTTTTGTTTTTATCACTTGAAGTTGATGAGAGTTTTATTAATATATGAATGATTTAGCATTTTCTATAACGCATAATGAAATATTTGGTGCCACACAGATCTTATTGAATGGTGGGGCAGGCTCGAAGGGCTAGATGGCCTACTCCTGCTCCTATTTCTTATGTTCTTATGTTCTTATTAAATGTATTTAATCTTCGTCATGAGATCATGGTGAGTGAACAAGCCCGATTTCAATCTTGTGGCCCACTGAGATGAAGGAGGTCCACCCATCCAGCCCACCCACTAGCCATCACTGAAATTTAATGTGTGTGCTGTATAATGCTTACCAGTAAAACAATACAGTCTTAAAGTATGACATAACATGCGTGTACTTTAACATTCCATTTCACATCATCATGCATCATCATACATGGTTCAGCATCATTCTATTTGATGGCTATTGCGTTTTCGAGGGCTTCCTCTGGCTGCTGTTTCTTATTCTTTCAGAATGTCTTTACCAAATCCTCTAAGGTTTCTTGACAGGAGACCCTTTTAACAAGCCTAAACCTCCATTGGCATTCACTCTGCACATTCCCCTAAGGTGCCCATCAGGGTTTTTGTGTTGTCTGATTCACGAGTGTCACAGAGACTCCAGTGAGTCAAAAACTAGACACAAACATCAGTCGTGGATCACACAAACAGTGAATGCAACCAAAACGCCAGCCAGGCTTTGAAAAATTACCTTCAATAGTTTATGATTTAAAGAGAGGACAATGGCAAAGACTGATGGTTCACAGAGAGAGCTCCTTGGGGTCATCAAAGTGCAGTCATGCCTCCAGCGTTACAAGTTTGTGCTCAGTGACTGAATGAGTCATTTTTCACAAACTGTGAAACCCCGAGATCTATCTAGTATTTCACCGTTGGTCAGAAATGATGTGATGGATTATTTGTCAATAAAAGCATAACACGTTCATCTGAACATCCCCATTTATCTTAATTAAGTTAATTCCTCTGTGAGAGTGGGAGAGGAACATTGACAGATGTACAAGGTGCTGATACACTCCTATCAGTATAATTCAAGCATTCTTCCCCTTATATAACATACCCTCACTACAAGGTTGTGAGGGTATAAGTGTTTAATAACTAGTGTTATTGAATAAATAGTTATTTGATAAATAGTGTTTAATAACTACATTCTCCACTCTCTCCTTTCCTTCTCTATGAATGGTATGCTTGGGGTGCGCACATCTAGAGAATCCCACCCCTTACGTCACAGTAGGGAGCATCCCTGCCTTTGAGTCAGAAACTTTGGGTTTGAGTTTGCCCCCCAGGACTTGACGGCCAAGGAAGCTGCCTTGATAACACGGCCATATGAGCCGAAAGTCAGCCTGCAAACTCCTTACAACGCACGCCAACAATAGGCGGCACAGCAGGAGAGATTTCTGGTCAGCCATGATACAGAAACAAGGTTGGGGCCTCTCCCATCATGCTCCATCGATCGAAGCCTCCAACCTTGCCCGCGGCTGGGATTCTCCGGCCCCACCGAATTCTCCATTCTCGCTGGACGGGAACGGACGGGATCGGAGAATCGGGGCAACTCAGTGGCACAGTAACCAGCACTGATGCCTCACAGCCAGGGACCCAGGTTCAATTCCGGCCTTGGGCGATTGTCTGTGTGGAGTTTGCACATTCTTCCCGTGTCTGTGTGGGTTTCCTCCAGGTGCTCCAATCTCCTCCCACACCCCAAAGGTGTGTAGGTTAGGTTGATTCACCATGCTAAATTGCCTCTAAGTATCCCAGGCTGGGGGATTAGTGGGGTAAATACGAGAAGTTACAGGGCCAGGGTCTGGGAGGGATGCTCTGTTGGAGAGCCAGTGCAGACTTGATGGGCCAAATGGCCCCTGTCTGCATTGTAGGGATTCTATGAAACTGGGCCCATAAGAACAGAGTACAACATGCATTTAAAAAGTGCATGTTACCACAGCAACTCAGGGCCCCCTGAGAGAACTGTAACATATCACCAGGTTAGATTTATTTTTAAAATGGTACATCTCAGATACAAAACAACTTCAAGCATGGGCAAATGAAAGCCATTCACTCAATGCAGGCGCAGTGGGGGCGTGATTCCAAGCGGCAGCCTAAAGCCTGCAAGTGTTTGTCTAAACTGTACCATCCCCGCACCCAACAATTAAACTCATTGACCTGTCAACCATGAGGGCTCTCCTCCACCTGTTAGCAGCAGAATTGTGCATATCATGGTGTAGCGATGTAGATTATTCCGGGTTAGTAGGAGCACCCATGGAAACCTCCAACCTTGCCCGCGGCTGGGATTCTCCGGCCCCACCGAATTCTCCATTCTCGCTGGACAGGGACGGACGGGATCGGAGAATCGGGGCAGCTCAGTGGCACAGTAACCAACACTGATGCCTCACAGCCAGGGACCCGGGTTCAATTCTGGCCTTGGGTGATTGTCTGTGTGGAGTTTGCACATTCTTCCCGTATCTGTGTGGGTTTCCTCCCGGTGCTCAGGTTTCCTCCCACACTCCAAAGGTGTGTAGGTTAGGTTTAGGTGAGTGTGCTTTGAAAGGGAGGTTAAAAAGCTCCGACTGTAACCATTCCGGGTCATTAGAGTCATAGCGCGGGATTTTACAGCCTCGCTCGGGCGAGTCCGGAAATTCCCGCCCGAGGGATTTCCATTATCGGACCCTCGCCCGCACCAATTCTGTGGCTGGCGAGGTGGTAAACTTTCAGCCATGGCGTCACGGGGTGGAATTTTACCATCCTGTCCGCCATGGGAATCGTAGCGGGCAGGACACGAACCAGGCAAAGTGTGGAATTTTCTGACCTCAGGGTGAGTGTGGCTGGAAAATCCCGCTCATTGAGCAATACAGTACAGAAACAGGCCCTTCGGCCCAGCTGGTCGGTGCTCTCCCAGCGAATCCCAATTGCCGCCATTAGATGAATGGAGTTAAAGAAACCAGCAAACCGCTGCGCCTGCAGCCTTCGCCTGCCCCCCGCACCCCCCCACCCATATCCCCTAACCCCCTCCCATCCCCTCTCCCCCCCACAACATTGGCAGTGAGAAATTTTAACTCAATGACCTATGGAGATGTGTAGAAGTGGCTGATAGCAGGCAGGGGAGAGTGTTAGGCAGTGTCGTAACAGGGAAGTTGGGGGTTAGGGGTCATAAAGTCTGCGGCCTTGTGTGGCACTCCTGTTCCCACTGGCTCTGTTGAAGAAGTGTACCCTGACTGGGTTCCCTCTCACTGCATTCGCCTGCAGAGAAAGTCACAAATTGTTTCCATGCTCGAGCCAGAACTGTAGCGAGGGCTTAATGATATCCTGTCGCAGGGACTGGTGGCCAAGGAAGGTGTGCTTCTAAGCTGAGAGTTGTAAGAATGGGACAAGTTCTTGGTCAGACACACAGTGGTAAGAACGACGACGATCTCTTCAGATTTAAAGAAGCATCCACCAGTCTCAGGTGCCCCCTCCTGAGAATAGCCAATGAAAATGGAAAATGGCGGCATCAACACCGCAGGTAAGTCACTATCCAATATTACCCCTCACACACTTGTTTAACTAAGGGGTATAGGTGCGCGAAAGATTTATAATCACTCCCTAATTGTAATTAAACAAAGACTTCTCAGCGGTTAGCACTGCTGTCTCACAGCGCCAGGGACCCAGGTTCGATTCCAGCCTTGGGTGACTGTATGGAGTTCTCTCCGTGTCTGCGTGGGTTTCCTCCGAGTGATCCGGTTTCCTTCCACAACCCAAAGATATGCAGGTTAGGTGGAATGGCCATGCTGAATTCACTTTAGTGTCAGGGAGATTACGAGGGTAAATACGTGGGGCTACAGGGATTGGGCCTGGTAATGGGATTGTGGTTGGTGCAGGTCTGATGGGCCGAATGGCCTCTTTCTGTACTGTAGAAAATCGATGATTTTATGATTCTAAATGGCCCTGGCTGGGGAATGTGTGATTTTTTTTTGATGTTCTATGATTTTGGGTGCAGCCTTTGTCATGAAAGCAAGTGCAACATCTCTTATCCTTCCATCAGCAAGATCCCATTGATTGGAATGGAGGATTAATAGACTGCTTTTGGTTTGGCATTCATGGTTGAGGTGGGGGGATAATTGGCCGGAATATTCAAAGGACTGTCTACTCTTCCTTGAACCATGCCATTGGAGCATGTACCTCTACGCAAACAGGCAGATGAGAGCTCCATTTAAGGCTGGAATTCTCCGACCACGCCCGTGGCTGGGATTTTCCAGTCCCGCCGCAGTGAATGGAGATTTGGCTAAGCGCCAAGTTCTCGCTGGCAGCGGTGGCAGGGTATGCGAGTCCGGAGAATCCAAGCCTAAGTCTCAGGAAGAGGGGCACGTCTGACAGCGACCCATTCCCTCAGTGCGGCACTGAGATATCGGCTCTCGGGCCGAATGGCCTAATTCTGCTGCTATATCTTACGGTCTTATGATCACGGTGGAACCTGGATCCACAAGTTTCTGGCTCAGGGGCCAGAGTGCCACCAAATGAGTCAAGTGATCCAAGGCTAACAATCGAGGTAACTTTGTGAAAAATTCCTTTTTCTTTCAGAATAACCATTTGGCGGAAAGTTTAAAGTCATCAATTATTCTCGGCACTCTGCTATCAATAATGAAGCTTTTCTCTCGTCACTGTCATGGGTTGTTGCATCAATTTCCAAAGAGAAAAATCAGAAATAAAGCATGTTGGGTGTGCCCCCACCAGCAAACTGAAGCAGGCCGCTGGTTACAGAACCAATACCTAATCACTTCTTTTTATCTACAATGTACACCGTCTAAAAGTTAAAGCAAACTCCTACAGTGAGCACAGCTTGAGTTTTATTCCATACAGGCAGACAATCCCTGTAGTCATTGGTTGAGGTTTTTCAACCATTTCCGTTGGTGGAATTGTCTGGCCCTGTCACAGGCGATCTGCAACCACGCACGCCCCCCCCCCCCCCCCTCCATCCCCCGCCCCCCCACCACCACCACCCCCCCCCCAATTTCATGGTGGGTTCCCTGGCAGTGTGACAGGCAAGCCACACAAGACAGTATGGTAAAGGGCAGCGTGGTAGCACGATGGTTAGCACTGCTGCTTATCAGCTCCAGGGACCTGGGTTCGATTCCCGGCTTGGGTCACTGTCTGTGTGGAGTTTGCACATTCTCCTCGTGTCTGCGTGGGTTTCCTCCGGGTGCTCCGGTTTCCTCCCACAGTCCAAAGATGTGCGGGTTAGGTTGATTGGCCGTGCTAAAAAATTGCCCTTATTGTCCTGAGATGGGTAGGTTAGAGGGATTAGTGGATAAATGTGTAGGGATATGGGGGTAGGGCCGGGGTGGGATTGTGGTTGGTGCAGAGTCGATGGGCTGAAGGGCCTCTTTCTGTACTATAGGGTTTCTACTTCTAAGACAACACCGTAGACAGAATCTGTGGATCTGTTGCAAATCTGTGGAATTTCCTGTCCAATGAAGCAGTTGAGGCTACCTTATTGAATGTTTTTAAGGCAAAGGTGGGTAAATTTTTGAACAGTAAAGGAATTAAGGGTTATGGTGAGTGGGTGGGTAAGTGGAGCTGAGCCCATGAAAAGATCAGCCATGATCTTATTGAATGGCGGAGCAGGCTCGAGGGGCCAGATGGCCGACTCCTGCTCCTAGTTCTTATATTCTTATCACAGAATCATAGAATCCATACAGTGCAGAAAGAGGCCATTCAGCCCATCAAGCCTGCACCGACAACAATCCCACCCAGCCCTGCGCCTGTAATGCCACGTATTTACCCTGCAAATCCCACTGGTACTAAAGGGCAATTTAGCACGGCCAATCAATCTAGCCCACACACACATCTTTCAGACTGTGGGAGGAAACCGGAGACCCCAGAGGAAACCCACGCAGACACAGGGAGAACTTGCAAACTCCACACAGACAATCATCTGAGGCTGGAATTGAGTCAGGCCCCTGATGCTGTGAGGCAGCAATACTAACCACTGTGCCACCGTGCTACCCCTAAATAGATACCCTCCAGTCCCATTGGCGGCCAATGGCGTGCCACCTCACCACTGCAAAACATGCTGTGGAGGAGGAGTTGGAGGGTTTTAATTTGATTTGCTTTGATTTGATTTATCATTGTCACATTATTAGTACACAGCGAAAACTTTTGTTTCTTGCGTGCTATATAGTCAAAGCACATCGTTCCATAGAGAAGGAGAGGGGAGGGTGCAGAATGTAGTGTTACAGTCATAGCAAAGATGTAGAGAAAGATCAACTTATTGCGAGGTAGGTTTATTCGAAAGTCTAACAGCAGCAGGGAAGAAGCTGTTCTTGAGTTGGTCGGTAGGTGATCTCAGAATTTTGTATTTTTTTGCCAATGGAAGAAGGTGGAAGAGAGAATGTCCGGGGTGCGTGGGGTCCTTAATTATGCTGGCTGCTTTGCCGAGACAGCGGGAAGTGTAGACAGAGTCAATGGATGGGAGGCTGGTTTGCGTGATGGGGAAGAGTTGGAAAATCCTGCCCGGTTAGTAACATGAGGGGCAACCTTTCTTTAAAAAAAAGCAACAAATTAGAGTAGGCTGCCTGAGAGAACAGTGGAAGTACGGTAAAATTCCAAAGGGAAACTGAATAAAAGCTTGAACAAGATAACGTCTGTCAGTGACACAGAAATAACCAGGGAGCCAAGCTAATTGGATCGCTCCTCTGAAGAGGCAGAAAAGGTGAGATAGGCTGACTGGCGATTCCATCAGTCTCCGAGGCCAGATCATGTTCCTCAGATCTCAGTGAGAGAAAATCGATGGCAACAGTGACGCCAATGTCAAGAAAGATCCGTAGGCGGTTAACCATGACAAGCCAAAAGCCCAATGGGACTGGCGGGGGGGGGGAATGGAAAATTGGAATTGTTCCAGAAGGTTTGAAAGAGAATCTGAGGACTGGGAATGTCTGTCTGATAACCTAGTCAATATTGTGAGCAGGCAAGAGTATACAGTGACGCCTCAGGGAATTGAAGTTACTGATGCTGTCAGCATTGATTAAGTTGCTGTTCTCAGACTTTTTGCACATACTGGGCTACACCGTCCATCCCTGATTTCATAGAATCATAGAATCTACAGAGCTGACAGCAATCCCACCCAGGTCCCATCTCTGTAACCCCACGTATTTACGGCCCTCATCTCCCTGACACTAAGGGGCAATTTAGCATGGTCAATCAACTAATACCATACATCTTTGGACTGTGGGAGGAAATTGGAGCACCCAGACGAAACCCACGCAGACATGGGGAGAACGTGCAGATTCCACACAGACAGTGACCCGAAGCCGGGAATTGAACCTGGGTCCCTGGCGCTGTGAGGCAGCAGTAGGGCGGCACGGTAGCACAGTGGTTAGCACTGCTGCTTCACAGCTCCAGGGACCTGGGTTCGATTCCCGGCTCGGGTCACTGTCTGTGTGGAGTTTGCACGTTCCCCCCGTGTCAGCGTGGGTTTCCTCTGGGTGCTCCGGTTTCCTCCCACACTCCAAAGATGTGTGGGTTAGGTTGATTGGCCATGCTAAAATTGCCCCTTAGTGTATTAGGGTGCTTATGTTAACGGGGTTAGCGGGTAAAATATGTCGGGATATGGGGGTAGGGCCTGGGTGGGATTGGTGCAGACTCAAAGGGCCTCTTTCTGCACTGTAGGGTTCTATGTTTTATGCTAACCACTGTGCCGCCACCAGTTCCCCATTTGACCCTTGGCGCATTGCTGTGCCAATCATAGAGGGAGCTTTCAATGCACCTCTGCGCTACAGCAATTGAACAGCAATCACTTGGAATTGTGATTCAAAGTGCTGGCAAGCGTACATTTCGGCTACGTTGATTGATACCGCAATGGGCCTCGATAAACGTATCCACAGAGTGTGAGTTACTGTAGATTGATTTGCCGCAGTATGTACACAGGAAATAACAATTTCATTTTGAATCTGTGCATGATTCTATCAAGCAGACCTATCGATAAAGCTTAGGGCAAGAACAGTCCGTGGGTTTTACTGCAATTGACGACAGAAGGAAAAAATATTTAAGTGTTTCAAAAACCTGAGTGAACTATGAAACAACTGATTTCAGTCAGTTCTGTTCTTTAGGCACAAGCTGTAACTTGGAAAGTGCAAAGCTGGGAAATGTAAATGTGGCTCTCACAATTTATTTATTAAATCAGATGCTTAGCACTTCAGTTTATGCCCTGAATTTCAATTTTGTTTTACAAAGGGCGTGTAAAGAGGTGGGAGCTTGTTCACATCACTCTCTCAAAGAATACAATGATCTTGATATAGTTGGAAGTGGGAGGGTAGGGGAGTAAGTTAAAATTAAAGTTTATCTGCTCGTCACAAGATTACATTAACACTGCAAAAAGCTACCGTGAAAATCCCCTTGTCATCACACTCCTGTTCGGGCAGACTGAGGGAGAAATTAGCACAGACAATGCACCTAACCAGCACGTTTTTTGGATTGTGGGAAGAAACCCAAGCAGATAGGGAGAGAACGTGCACATAATGACCCAAGCTGGGAATCGAACCCGGGTCCTGGCGCTGTGAGGCAGCAGTGCTAACCACAGAGTAGTGGAAAGAGATAGAGAGAACAGAGAGAAAGTTGGTGAGGGAGGCAGAAGGCAAGGCTTTGGTCAGGAAAACGTCTATGGGGAATTTCCGAGGGAATTTTCATAGTAACTTCATCGCAGTGTTAATGTCAGCCTACATGTAACACGAATAAATAATAATAATAGTCTATGGAATCCCTCACTGGGGAGTCAGCCCAGCCCTCCCGCCTTAACACTCAGCTCCTGTCTGTTTTCCAGCCTTGATTCAAACATAGAATCATAGAGCGGAGTTTTCCTGACCTGCCCACCACGGGAATTATAGTGGGCGGGACAGGACCATGCAAAAGTCTGTTGATCCCAGACCCAATTTTCTGGTCTTGGGGCAAGCGTGGCTGGAATATCCTGTCCAGGGAATCCCTCTACTCCATAATCTATCAAATATTTATCCAACTCCATAGAATCATGGAATCCCTACAGTGCAGAAAGAGGCCATTTGACCCATCAAGTCTGCACTGACAACAATCCCAGCCAGGCCCTATCCCCAATAGCCCACATATTTACCCTGCTAATCCTCCTGACACTAAGGGGAAAATTGACCGTGGCCAATTAACCTATCTGCACATCTTTAGGGTGTGTGAGGAAACCGGAGCACCCAGGAGAAACCCATGTAGACACGGGGAGAATGTGCAGACTCCACACAGACAGTGACCCGAAGCCGGAATTGAACGCGGGTCCCTGGCGCTATGGGGCAGCTGTGCTAATCACTGTGCCACCGTGCTGCTCCAAAACCAATGGAAAACATGGGCAAAAGAGCTGAAATCCAGACATGTGGTGAGAGTGGCTGCTCTTCAGTTCAAAGCAGCATTTGACCAAGCTTAGGATCAAGCAGCCCTAGAAAAACTGGAGTTAATGGAAATCAGGGGGATGTCTCTCCACTGGTGGGAGTCATACCTAGCACAGAGAATGCTGACTGTGACTGTTCAAGGCCATTCATCTCAGTCATAGCGCTCGATGTTTCATAGGTTAGTGTGCCAAGCTCGACCATCTCCAGCTTGGCTTCAGGTCTCTTGGGGAGGCTAGGAGGCAGTAAGGAACCTCTGCTGCATAAGGATAAACCTGGGGATGGTCCAAACCTGAACTAATGTTATTCTAATCAAAGACTCCAATTTTAACCTCTAAATCACTGCTCAATGCATTAATTCCCTCTTTCAGTCTTCTTGTTGGTGTTTAGAAGGATGAGGGGGGATCTTATTGAAACTTACAGGATACTGCGATATCTGAATGGAGTGGATATGGAGAGGATGTTTCCACCAGTAGGAAAAACTAGAACCAGAGGGCATAACCTCAGGCTAAAGGAACGATCCTTTAAAACAGAGATGAGGAGGAATTTTTTCAGCCAGAGAGTGGTGAATCTGTGGAATTCTTTGCCGCAGAAGGCTGTGGAAGCCAGGTCATTGAGTGTCTTTAAGACAGAGACAGATAGGTTCTTGATTAATAAGGGGATCAGGGGTTATGGGGAAAAGGCAGGAGAATGGGGATGAGAAAAATATCAGCCATGATTGAATGACAGGCAAACTCGATAGGCTGAGTGGCCTAATTCAGCTCCTCTGTCTTATGGTCTTATGGATTCTAAAGTGCCCCTTGGTGTCCAAAGGTACATAGATGAGGTGGATTAGCCATTATCAATGTGTGGGGTTATGGAAATACCCAGGGTAAAATGTAATTGCAACACTCTCTTGTTTGTATAAAGGCCTCTCATGATGGACTTTCTTGAGAAATGCCCATTGTCACCTCCTTAAAAAAATGTCATGGAGCTTTATGAGGTGTGACCTCGCCTTCTAAATCTGCGTTGGCTGCTATTAGGTAGTTGATTTTATTTTCACATTGGCAGTCCTCATGTTTATTCCTCAGTGTCAGATCCATGGCTTTGCCAGTTATTTGTTAAACAATAATCACAGAATCCCTGCAGTGCAGAAAGAGGCCATTTGGCCCATCAAGTCCGCACCAAATTTCTGACAAAGTTTCTTCCCCAGGCCCACCCTCCCACCCTATCCCCATAACCCCACACATTGACAATGGCTGATCCACCTAACCTACGCATCTTTGGACACTAAGGGGCAATTTTGAATGGCTAATTCATAAGACTGTAAGATATAGGAGCAGAATTAGGCCACTCGGCCCATCGAGTCTGCTCCACCATTCAATCATGGCTGATATTTTTCTCATCCTCATAACCCCTGATCCCCTTATTAATCGAGAACCTATCAATCTCTGTCTTAAAGACACTCAATGACCTGGCCTCCACAGCCTTCTGCAGCCTGGCTGAAGAAATTCCTCCTCATCTCTGTTTTAAAGGATAAAGCCTGAGGTTGTTCCCTCTGGTTCTACTGTTTCCTATTAGTAGAAACATCCTTTCCATGTCCACTCTAAACAGACCTCACAATATCCTGTAAGTTTCAATAAGATCTCCCTTTATCCTTCTAAACTCCAGTGAGTACAGACCCAGAGTCCTCAACCATTCCTCATACAACAAGCTCTTCATTCCAGGGATCCTCATCTGGACCCTTTTCAAGACCAGCACATCTTTGGACAGTAGGAGAAAATCGGAGCACCCGGAGGAAACCCGTGCAGACACAAGGAGAACGTGCAAACTCCTCACAGACAGTCACCCAAAGCTGGAATTGGACCCAATTCCCTGGCGCTATGAGGTAGCAGTGCTAACCATTGTGCCACCGTGACACCCATAACGGGCGTGAAGTCACCCGGGTTTGTTTATGTGGCACTGCCACCGTGTTAAACGGAATTAATCGAAAAACAAGAGCAGCAGACACATGGGAACATCATTCACTACAAGTTCCCCTCCAAGCTACACACTATGCTGACTCAAGCGACGCACTACAGCTTGGGGCAGCCACTGCAGAGGGACAGTGGGCGATTCATGGTCTAAGACCTTCAGACATAGTGAACCAAGGGGGGGGATTTTACTGAGCTCCCTCGGACTGTATGACTCACGTTAAATGTAGGCAGTAACTATTCCCTGTATCACAATTGTATAGATGCACCTCACATTGCAACTTGCTCTATGTATGCAACTTAAATATCTTTGCACCATTTGAAATGATCATTTTGAAACGTCTGCAATGTTTCTTTGGACATCTCAGAGTCCAACATAATGTGTATTGAGATTCTGAATACTATTATTTTGTGTGATGGCCACTTTGGAATGTTTGCAATGTTCTTTCAGATATTTTACAATATGTAATAGCACAGTGGGTGCACCTACCCCACAGGGACAGCAGCGTTTCAAGAAAGCAGCTCACTACCACCTTCTCAAGGGCAACTAGGCAATAAAAATTCTGGCCAAGTCTGCAATGCCCACAATCCTGTGAAAGGACTATTAAATAGTAATGCTGAACAGATCGAGTATCTATGAGGCACTGTGGGCCATCCGCAGCAGAATTGTTCTCCATAAAAATGAGACCTCAATTCCTCAATCAAACATTATCAAAAGCCAGGGGGTGCCTAAGAATACTGTATCAGTCGAGTGAACTTACAACACAGGACTACCCGCATGCTAAACCGCAGAAGCATATAGATAGTGCGAAGCAACCCCACAAACAACAGATCATATCAAAGCTCTGTAGTCAACCACATTGACACAGCCATGTGGTGGACTCTCAACCACCCTCCAAGACCAACGAGGGACGGGCAATAAATGCTGGCCCAGCCAGTGACCATCCATGTCCCATGAATGAATAAAAAGAAAGTCCTGCTGTATCCAGTGATGAATTGTGGTGGACAATTAGATGACTGATTGGAGGAGAAAGCTTCAAAAACATCCCCAATCTTCAATAATGGGGAACCCAGCAGATCAGTGCAAATGACCAGCCAGACATATCAATCGGATGATTGGATGCAGCCTCTTCCTGAGCTCTCCACCATCAGCTGGTCTTCTGCCAATTCAATTTACTTCACGTTACATCAAGAAATGCTGAACATACTGGATATAACAAAGGCTATTAGCATTGACAACATCCCATCTGTCCAGTTGAAGACTTGTGCTCCAGAATCATGGAATCCCTACAGTACAGAAGGAGGCCATTCAGCTCATCGAGTCTGCATGGAGTCTCCGACAGATCATCCCACCCAGTCCCTCTCTTTATATCCCTATGTATTTACCTCACTAATCCCCCTAATCTATACATTTTGAGACACTAAAGGGCAATTTATCATTGTCTATCCACCTACCTTGAACATCTTTGGAGTGTGGGAGGAAACCAGAGCACCCGGAGGAAACCCACGCAGACATGGGGAGAATGTGCAAACTCTCTACATAGACAATGACTCAAACCGGGAATTGAACCCTCACTCTTGTGCTGTGAGGCAGCAGTGCTAACCACTGTGCCTCCATGCTGCCCACTTAACCTGCACATCTTTGGACATGAACAAAAGAGCTGCATTTTGGAGCTGAGGCAAGACTGACTGCCGTTGACATCAAGGTAGCATTTGACCGAGTGCGGCATCAAGAATTCTGGCCAAAATTGAAGTCAATGGAAATCGGGTGGGATCTCTCCGATGACAATAGTCGTATCCAGCACAAAGGATGATGGTTGAGATTGCCCCAGTGCATTATTCCAGGAGTTTCTCAGCATAATGTCTTTGACCCAACCATCTTAGAATCATAGAACCCTAAGTGCAGAAAGAGGCCCTTCGGCCCATCAAGTCTGCACCAAACACAATCCCACACAAGCCCTACCCCCATATCCCTACATATTATACCCACTAACCCCTCTAACCTATGCATCCCTGGATACTAAGGGGCAATTTCTTAGCATGGCCAATCAACCTAACCCACACATCTTTGGACTGTGGGAGGAAACTGGAGGAAACCCATGCAGACACGAGGAGAATGTGAAAACTCCACACAGACAGTGACCCGAGCCGGGAATCGAACCCAGGACCCTGGAGCTGTGAAGCAGCAGTGCTAACCACTGTGCTACTGTGCCGCCCATCTATAGCCTCTTCATCAATATCTTCCCTATATTGTAAAGTCAGAAGTAGGACTATTTACTGATGATTGCACATTATTTTGTACTATTTGCAACTTTTCAAGTACTGAAGTAATCTGTGCTTGCATGCAGCAAGAGTTGGACAATCAGACTTGGGCTGATAATTGGCAAGTAACATTCATGCCACACAAGTGCCAGGCAGTGACCATCTCCAACAGTAGTCAATCTAACCATTGCCCTTTGCAATTCAACACCATTATCATCACGCATCCCCCAACAATCAACTTCCTGGGGGTCACCATTGACCAGAAACTGGATGAGGTGTAAATACTGTGGCTGCAAGAACAGGTCAGGAAGTTGGAATTCTGCAGTGACTCCACTAAGCCAGCAAGATGCATGTCAGGAGTGGGTTGGACTACTCCCAAGTGCCTAGATGGGTGCAGCTCCAACAACACTCAAGAAGCTCAACATCATCTAAGACAAAGCAACCCACTTGAATGGCATCCCTTTCACTATCTTAAACATTTCACTATTGGTGTCTGGTAGCAACAGTTTCGTTCAGCTCCAAGATGCACTGCAGCAACTCACCAAGACTCCTAAGACAGCACCTTCCAAAGCTACAATCTCTAACACCTAGAGCAATAGGCACAGGAGGTGCATGGGGACATCACCACCTGCAAATTCCCTTCCAAGCAACATACCATCCTGATATCACCTAGAAGAACAAGAGGAGCATGGGGACAGGTTCCTCGCTAAGTGGAAACTGGGTGGGTCCTTCTCTGCCAATGGGTCATAATTCTAGAACCCCCTAACAGTCTTGTGGTTGTACCTACACCACATGCACTGCAGCGGCTCAAGAAGGCAGCTCAGCACCAGCTTCTCAAGGGAAAATTAGGGATGGACAATAAAGACTGGCTTTGCAATCCCGTGGGACTGGACAGGCTAGATGCAGGAAGAATGTTCCCAGTGTTGGGGAAGCGCAGAACTAGGGGTAACGGTGTTAGAATAAGGGTAAGCCATTCAGGTCTGAGATGAGGAAGAACTTATTTGCTCAGAGGGGTACGAACTGGTGGAATTCTCTGCCACAGAAAGCTGTTGGGGCCAGGTTGTTGGATATGTTCAAGATGGAGCTGAAAGTGGCCCTTTTGGCTAAAGGGGTTTGGAAAGAAAGCAGGAGTGGGATTCTGAAAGTACATCAACCATGATCATATTGAATGGTGGTGCAGGCTCGAAGGGCCAAATCGCCTTATCCTGCACCTATTTTCTATATTTCTATAGGTGAATAAAAACAGAGACAACCCAGTTATCATCACATTTCCATCTGTCCATCTTTGCTATTTGCAAATTGGCTGTTGTATTTTCTACATTACAACAGTGACTACATTCCAAAACTTCACAGCTTCTAAATACTTCATTGCCATGGGAAATCTGAGGATTGTGCTGAGCACTATATAAATTCAAGTTATTTCATTCCATCTGTTGTAGTTCCGATATTTACAAAGTTTATTTATTAGTGTCACGAACATTAACACTGCAATGAAGTTACTGTGAAAACCCCCTAGTCACCACACTCCGATGCCTGTTCGGGTACACTGAGGGAGAATTTAGCATGGCCAATGCACCTAGCCTTTCGGACTGTGGGAGGAAGCCAGAGCACCTGGAGGAAACCCACGCAGACACGGAGAGAATGTGCCGATTGCCAGCTAGGCAAACTGGCAATCACCCAGATCTGGGTCATGTTAACAACTTCAGCTGGAGAAGCGACTGAAGTCATACAGTTGGTCACATCTTCATGGGCCATCTCCAGAGGACAGAAAATCAGCCAGGGTTGCCACTTTTGCATTTAAGAAGATGAGGAGAATTTTTTTCTCGCAAAGGTTCTTAATCATTCCCCATACACGTACATCATTAGTAACAAAAAGATACCAGAGATAGTGAATGTCTCCTGCGTGAAATCATTCAATCTAAATTAAAAATACTGACATTTACCTGTAAGTATCTTCCAACTCAAATATAAAACAGAGCTGCAGCAAATTCTTGTGACGTGCACTAAAAGCTGGTAACTAAATAACCTGAGCTTTAATCAATAATGAGACATCCAGACGAAAACCAAACAAAGATTTTTCTGATTCCCCGTTCCAGAGTAATCTTCGAGGTTTGGGAATTGTTTTTGGCAGGTGTCTTCCTTCTGATTCTCCAAAAAAAAATTCTCCTTTCCTCCTGTGTCCCAACCCAAAGTACCCCAGGAAAGCAGGGCCACATGTTCAACTCACCAAGTTCGCACGCACACTTACTGCAAGAATAATGGTACTTTTACACTTTGCAGAAAAGATTCACTAGGATGCTTCTGGGATTTGATGGTTTAAGTTATAAGGAGAGGATGGATAGACTGGGACTTTTTTTTAAGTGAGACTTAGGGATGATCTTATAAAGATCTATAAAATAATGAGGGGCATAGATCATCTGGATAGTCAACATCATTTCCCAAAGGGAGTCTAAAACTAGAGGGCATAGGTTTAAGGTGGGAGGAAAGAGACACAAAAGGATCCAGAGGGGCACTTCTTTCACACAAACGGTGGTGAGTGTCTGGAACGAGCTGCCAGAGATAGGAGTAGAGATGGGTACAATTTTGTCTCTTAAAAAGTGTTTAGGCAGTTACATGGGTAAAATGAGTATAGAGGGATACTGGCCAAATATGGGCAATTGGGATTGGCTTAGTGGCTAAAACAAAAGGGCGGCATGGACAAGTTGGGCAGAAGGGCTTGTTTCTATGCCATAAACCTTTATGACCCTATGCCTTAAGGAGATAGGTACATGGGGGAGAGGCTGAGTAAAAGGAAATGTTAATGTGGTCAGATGTAATAAGGTAGATGAGGCTTTTATGGTAGGTAGACACTATGACCACAAACCTGCCAGCTATCCACCCCAGAATCAGGGGATGGAGGGGGTGGAGGGGTTGGGGGGGGGGGGGGGGGGGGGTGGTGCGGGGGGCAGGGGGCCTGGGTGGGCAGGCAGCTGGGTGGGGAGGGGGATTCCCAAAATGGAAATCTCTGTTGGGTTCAGGCAGGATTTTACGATCTCGCTTGAGCGAGGCTGTAAAATCCCACCTTATGGAGATTTCTGTTGTCGAACTCTCACCCACGCCGATTCCATGGTGGGCAAGATGTAGAGTTCCATGGAGTCCAAAGCCCTGTTTCTGTAAAATTCTATGTAATTTTGAAGATGTCACAAGCAGCAATATAACATTAAACAGAATCATAGAATTGCTACAGCGCTATCCCATCGTGTCTGTACTAGCTGTCCAAGTAAGCATCATGAATTAGTTTCGCTCTCCTGTCTTTTCCCTATACCTGTGCACAGTGTTTATATTCAACTAATTATCTAACGCCCTCTTTATTGCCTCGAATGGACTTGCCTCCACTACATTTCCAGGCAGTCCATTCCTGTTACAAACCACTCGCTGTGTGAAAAAGACTTTTCTCGCATCATACTTGCTTCTTTTGCAAATCATTTTAAATTTATGTCCCTCTTGTTCTTGATCCTTTTACGAGCAGGAACAGTTTGTTCCCATCTACTCTGTCCAGTCCCCTCATGATTTTGAGCATCTCTATAATATCTCCTGTTGGTCTTCTTCTGTCCAAAGAGAATAGAATCGTAGCATCTCCACAGTACAGAAGGAGGCCATTTAGCCCATTGAGTCTGTACTGACCACAATCCCACCCAGGCCCTATTCTCGCAACCCCTCACATTTACCCTGCTAATCCCCTTGGCACTAGGGTCAATTTAGCATGACCAGTCAAACTAACCTGAACATCTTTGGACTGTGGGAGGAAGCCAGAGCACTCGGAGGAAACCCATGGTGACACAAGGAGAATGTGCAAACTCCACACAGACAGAGTGACCCAATGCCAGAATTGAACCTGGGTCTCCTCCCTTCCTCTCCCTCCCCTCCTCCCTCTTCCCCTCACTGCACTGTGAGGCAGCAGTGCTAACCATTGTGCTGCCATAGCTCCAACCTTTCCAATCTATTCTGATGTTTCTCACCCCTACACTCTCTCCAATGTGTTCAGATCCTTCCTTTAATGTTGTACACAATGACCAGAATTCTTTGGCTGCCAGCGAGAACCGAGAATTTGGTGCTCAGCCAAAACTCCTTTCACTGCAGCGGGACTGGAGAATCCCATCCGCGATGAGGTCAGAGAATTTCGACCTATATCCCAGCTGAGGTCTAATTAATCTCCAACAGGGAGCCACATTTAGAAAATAATCACTTTCAGTTCAAGGGACATTTGTCTTCTCAAATCAGCTGAATCTTAAAATCCAAGATATTTAGCCCTAGGTTTATTCGTTTGAGAAAATACTATTTCACTATTTTCATCACTGAGGGAGAATTTAGCACGGCCAATGTACCTAACCCGCACATCTTTCAGACTGTGGGAGAAAACCAGAGCACCCGGAGGAAACCCACAGACAGCAGTCCATGATCGGAATGGAACCTGGGTCCATGGCACTGTGAGGCAGCAGTGCTATCCACTTTGCCACCCCATATATTTTTGGAATCCTAGGACATTCCAAAGCACTTTCCAGACAAGGAACTATTTTGAAGTGTAGTCCCTGTTGCAATGTCGCAAACGCAGCAGCCAGTTTTTGCACAGTAAGCTCCCACAAACAGCAATGTCATCATGAGCAGATAACCTGTTTCTCAGTGTGGACCAGGTTCTGAAGGAGGTCTGCTGCCCATTCTCTGGGGTAGTGCCCTGGGATCATCCAGATTGACTTGAGGGGGGCAGACAAAACCTGGAGGTGGAACGGTGACACAGTGGTTAGCACTGCTGTCTCACAGCACCAGGGACCAGGGTTCGATTTCAGAGTTTGCACGTTCTCCCTGTGTCTGTGTGGGTTTCCTCCAGATGCTCCAGTTTCCTCCCAGACTCCAAAAATGTGCGGGTTAGGTTGATTGGCCATTCTAAATCGCCCCTTAGTGTCGGGAGGGTAAATATGTGGAGTTACGGGAATAGGGCTTGGGTGGGATTGTGGTCAGTGCAGACTCGAGGGGCTGAATGGCCTCCTTCTGCACTGTAGGGATTCTATGATTCTATCTCACCTGGAAGTTGGGACCTCTGACAGTGCAGCACCCTCTTCATTATTGAACTGTGAGTGCCACCCCGGTTCTCCTGCTCAATTTTCTCACTTGGACCTTCAATCAGCAACCCTTTAATGCAGAATCAGGAAGGATACTCACTCTGCCATGGCGGATACAACATTACTTCACAGAGGAACATACAAACGGATTGAGAAATGACCGTTGATAATAATGGTTTCCTCTATTTTAACAGCAGGACAATGCAGCAATTTAAAAGGTCGGAATGACACAATCGCAGGATCAAAAGCCATGTTTGCAAAGCTTAAAGTAAAACCACCAAAGATAAATGCTGGGGAAAGATAATGACATTGCTTTGACAATTGATTTACTAATTACCAGCTCAGCAATTAATTATTAAAAATATTTCTGATAGTTCATTCCAATTGCCCTCCTTCCTCAACTGTATGTATTTTTTTAATATTCATTTGTGGTACATGGGCGTCACTGGCTGGCCAGCATTTATTACCCATCCCTTTTTGCCTGAGGGCAGTTGAGAATCAACCACATTGCTGTGACTCTGGACTCACACGTAGGCCAGACCAGGTAAGGGCGGCAGATTTCTTTCCCTAGGGGGCACTAGCGAACCAGATGAGTTTTTTCCCAACAATCGACAAGGGTTTCACAGTCATCAGTAGATCCTGAGTTTTGTATTGAATTCAAATTCCACCATCTGCTGTGGCGGGATTCGAACTCGGGTCCCCAGAACTTTAGCTAAGTTTCTGGATTAATAGCCGAGCGATAATACCACCAGGCCATCTCGTCTCCATGATTGGGAGGGAGGATCCCGCTCCCGGGCAAATCTCTAACTCATGAGTATTCTTCGAGACCTGTGGCTCAAAAACGAGTGCCCATAGCTAGTCAACTGTCTGGTGGCACATTGGCACACTGGTCAGCGCTGCTGCCTCACAATGCCAGGGACCCAGGATCGATTCCGGCTTTGTCTGTGCAGACTCTGTATGTGATCCCCATATCTGCGTGGGTTTTCTCTGGGTGCTTCAACCTCCTCCCATAGTCCAAAGACGTGTGCTGGTTAGATGCATTGGCCGTGCTAAATTCTCCCTCAGTGTACCCAAACAGGTGCCAGAGTGTGGTGACTAGGGCTTTTTGCGCAGTAACTTCATTGCAATGTTAATGTAAGCCTACCTATGACACTAATAAATAAACTTAACTTAAAAACATGTTCTCACAACAACTTGGTTATTGCAAACTAATAGAAATCTGTGGCTTTTGTAGAGAATGCACAATAAAATTTGGAATTTGTATCACAAAGTGATTACGATTTATCTCTGGAGCTTTGATCACACTTTCAAGTTCTTGCCTCCTTGCCAGGTGAATGAAGAAAAGTTGCCCCTTGGTGTCCCAGGATATCCCAGGTTATGGGGATTAGAGAGGTAAATACATGGGATTACAGGGACAGGGACTGGTTCAGATGCTCTGTTGGAGAGATGGTGCAGGCTTGATGGGCCAAATTCAATGAACTGTGTGAGCCCTCAATCCTCAAACTGGATATCGTTTCTGTGAACCCCACTCTCCGTCCCACCCCCCTCTCTCTCGCCCATTCATGCAACTTCTCCTGGCTTCAGAAGATTGATTGTAGCATCTGAGGGAACCCAGAACTAGGGGGTCACAGTTTGAGGATACGGAGTAAAGGTTTTAGGGCTGAGGTGAAGAGAAATTTCTTCACCCCGAGGATGGTAAATGTGCGGAATTCAACTACCACAGAATGTCGTTGAGGCCAAAACATTGTGTGATTTCAAGAAGAAATTAGATATCGCTCTTGGGGATAAAGGGATCAAGGAATATGGGGGAAGGTGGATGAGGATATTGAATTTGTTGATCAGCCATAATCAAGATGAATGGTGGGAGCAGGCTCAAAGGGCCAAATGGCCTATTGCTGCTTGTAGTTTCCATGTTCCTATGTTGCTATCTCAACTGCCGCCATGCAATAGGAAGCTCCTTCATAACCGTAACATCTCAGCTCAATTGGAAACCAAGCAGATAAAAAAATTGGAAAAATTCAAACCCAAGGCAACATTTTAGAGAGTCGATTGTCTCCGTGCTAAGCTCCTGGTTATTTACTTCATAACATACTCGCATGCCTAGAAATAGAGAGATTTATGTCAGAGATTGAAGATTCAGGGAGGAAATATATTTACAAAACTGGGAGCTAAATACATCTGAGCTTCAAAGACGGGGAATAATAAACCAACAAGACCCTGAGTTTTCCTGCAGAACATTCTTTTCAAATTGATTTTATATTAATTTTGCTGCGTGTTTCCGATTATAAACAAGCCGTGCCCAGAACGAGCTTTCACTTGCCCTTTGACAGTTGGCCCAAACCATCTCTCATCTCTGAGGCACTCGTGAGCCAACTGCAACATACTGATGGAGTTGGCCACCAGCCCATCCCTATTTACAGGCACTCGCACTTTCAGGTAGAACCTTCTGGAAGAAACTGCCCCTGATGAGTTAGCAGCACAGCAGTGCTGCCAGATTCTGGAGACAGATTAATGATTTAATCGGAATGTTTGGGTTCCAATAATTTTTTAATATAAATTTCCAGCACCTCTTCCTGCCCCGGACAGATTGACAGCAGCAGTGTCAACACCAGATGACTAAAGTTTGTGTGAAAGCTGTAAATGCTTTTGGTATAAACAACAATTTCTGCGTTCCCCTGAACCTTGACACGTGTAGCCCCCTTTTGCCTTACTTCCTGTCACTGCCTGTTCAAAGACACAGTGCGGTGTTTGCTCTCTGGATATTGGAGAGAGGAGCCAGTTAGCTCAGTTGGTTTAGAATCTCCACAACGAGTGGCACACCGGTTAGCACTACTGCCTCACAGCACCAGGGACCCAGGTTCGATTCCCAGATCGAGTCACTGTCTGTGGGGAGTCTACACATTCTCCCCATGTCTGCATGGGTTTCCTCCAGCTTACTCCCACAGTCCAAAAGATGTGTAGGTCAGATGGATTGTCCTTGCTAAATTTCCCATTAGTTTTCCAAAATGTTAGGTGGATTGGCCATGGTAAATTGCCCCTTAGTGTCCAAAGATGTGGAGGTTAGGGGGATTAGTGGGGTAAATTTGCAGGGTTTCGGGGATAGGGCAGGGGTTCACAGATCATAAAATCCCTACAGAAGGCAGCCATTTGGCCCATCAAGTCTGCACCGAACACAATCCCACCCAGGCCCTATTCCCATAACCGCATGCATTTACCTTAGCTTATTCCTCCTGACACTAAGAAGCAATTTAGCATGGCCAATTTACCTAACCCGCACATCTTAGGACTATGGGAGGAAACCCACACAGACATGGGGAGAACATAGAAACATAGGAAAGCTACAGCACAATACAGGCCCTTCGGCCTACAAAGTTGTGCCGAACATGTCCCTACCTTGGAGATTACTAGGCTTACCTATAACCCTCTATCATACTGAGTTCCATGTACTTACCTAAAAGTCTCTTAAAAGACCCTATCGAAACCGTCTCCACGACCATTGACGGGAGCCCATTCCATGCACCCACCACTCTGAATGAAAATCTTATCCCTGACATCTCCTCTGTACCTACTCCCCAACACCTTAAACCTGTGTCCTCTTGAGGCAACCATTTCAGCCCTGGGAAAAAGCCTCTGACTATCCACTCGATCTATACCTCTCAACATCTTATACACCTCTATCAGGTCACCTCTCATCCTTCGTCTCTCCAAGGAGAAAAGGCCGAGCTCCCTCAACCTATCCTCATTAGGCATGCTCTCCAATCCAGGCAACATCCTTGTAAATCTCCTCTGCACCCTTTCTATGGCTTCCACATCCTTCCTGTAATGAGGTGACCAGAACTGAGCACAGTACTCCAAGTGGGGTCTGACCAGGGTCCTACATTGCTGCAACATTATCTCTCAACTCCTAAACTCAATTCCTCCATTAATGAAGGCCAGTACACCGTACGCCTTCTTAACCACAGCATCAACCTGTGTTTGAGCGTCCTATGAACTTGGAACCCAAGATCCTTCTGATCTTCCACACTGCCAAGAGTCCTACCATTATTATTATATTGTGCCATCCTATTTGACCTGCCAAAATGAACATGCAGACTTGGCGCAGATCATGCCCCAAGTCAGGAATTGAACCCAAGTCCCTGGCTCTATGAGGCAGCAATGCTAACCACTGTACCGCCCCACCGGGCCTGGGTAAGCTGCTCCGTCGGTTGGGTTGGTGCAGACTCGATGGGCCCAATGGCCTCCCCTACACATTAGGGATTGTATGTATGGTGGGGGTTTGATTCCTACTCTGGCTGGGACAGATTTGGGACCCGATTCTCTCCCTGACAGCTGAAGACAACGACAAAACACTGCTGACAAAGCAGCTGTCAGGAATATTGTTCAGGATGAAGCAGTAGACAGCAATGTGTTCTGAGATCTGTCTTCAGGCAGAGTGCACATGACAATGACAAACACCAGAAACATCCTTTTTCAACAAAATATATTGAATTTAAAACAACAGCTTTGAAAATAATAAAGCCACGATTATAAGTGTTTCTTTCCCCCACAATTCGCTTCTCTAGAACAAAGGCAAACCTCACACATCCAAAATTCCAACATCTTTATTAAATTTCACTCCCTCTAAACACAAAGATACAGTTCATAGATAGGAGGATAATTGACTTGATTCACAGTGTCAGATAAGTGCGTTTCTAACACAGTCAAACAGGTTAACTATCTGTTACATCTTCCAAAGCCACACCAATAGCAGCAGGTAAGAGTGGCAGAGATTCCTGGTCAGCCATGCGATGGATAAACCTCCACCGTCACAATCCACAGCACCGGACTATAACACATCGGTAAAATACCCACAGTAACTTGGACTGCTTGAGTGATCTGTAACACATGCGGAGACACAGACATATGTACATACATACACACATATGCACACGTGCATATACACACACACACAAATGCACATACACTTATATGCATACCCAAACACACACATGCGCATAATCACATGCACAAACTCATGTATATACACACACAAATGTAGGTACACTCATGCATATATGCAAGCACACACACGTGCACATGTGTATACACACACATGCACCAACTTGCACAAGAATAGGATCCACATGCACACACATACGCAGACACTGCAATCTCACACTCTCACACATACACGAACATACACTAACATACATACACACACACATATACACTCCCTCCCACACACACACTCACTCACACACATACACTCACATACTTACATTCACTCAGACACCATACTGATACAAACACACGTGAATACAACAATCTCACATGTACACCAATCTGACCCTGTTGAGCCACACAAAATGCCGTAGTCATGAATGGGACCAGATGATCCCACTGATGGCCACCCAGCCCCGCTGCCAGAAAGCACTAGGGCAGGGATGTGGGGGCGGTTCCCACTCACTGTGTATAATTTGGAGAAGAGAAGAGGCGGTATGCAACAAGAACATTAACGCCCCTTCCTTGCGTGAACTGCCCATCTTTCTGTCAGAGGCTCACCCACATTTGGCAAGGGTCACATGACAGACTGCAATTTGCTGCCATCCTGTGCCGATGTCTATGATTAAGAGCCTCAATTAACGCGAGCTTCCGAGACATTGAGCGCTTTGTGTGAAGTTATGCACCTCATGATGAGCGGGATTTTGGCTTAACCCGGTTATTAATTCTCTGACAGGTACAGGAATGATCCAGCACAGGCACAAACTTACATAAGCCCAGAATGAATTCCAGATCAGTAATTCAGCTCACTTCCAACTACATCAGAAAGTGAGAATGTAAAACTTAAAACAGCTCATGCATTCCAGCCGAGGCTTACGATTGAATTAAAAGATTAAACTCTTAGACATGTATTTGGTATTTGTAATATATATGTTATGGCTTTATTTGACCTTGGTCATCTTTTCAATTCCTTTGGGACTTAGAAGATGCTTTCTGTTAGGTGAAATAAGAGAATAACTAACTGCTAAAGCAATAGGTATATAGGAAAATACGATGAGGTTATAGAAGGTGTTTAGTTATTCATTTCTAATGCTCCTATTCAACTCTATCCAGTAAAAATATGCTGGTAATGTCACCCAAAAAATGTTTCTGCTCAATAATGTCCAACTGTTTCTGGGGGGTTCAGTCCAAACTTCAGCCTACAATCATCGATTCGTCATCTTTAGGCGGTGGGGTCATGGCCTTCTGATATTCTCGCTAGATATTAGTCCAGAAACTCAGCTAATGTTTTGGGGACCTGGGTTCGAATCCCGCCATGGTAGCTGGTGGAATTTGAATTCAATAAAAAATATATGGAATTAAGAACCTATTGATGACTGTGAAACCATTGTTAAGAACGTAAGAAATAGATGCAGGAGTAGGCCATCTAGCCCTTCGAGCCTGCCCCGCCATTCAATAAGATCATGGCTGATCTGTCGTGGATCAGTTCCACATTCCCACTTTCTCCCCATAACCCTTAATTCCCTTGCCTGTCAAAAACCTATCTACCCGTGACTTAAATATATTTAGCGAGGTAGCCTCCACCACTTCAACGGGCAGAGAATTCCAGAGATTCACCACCCTTTGAGTGAAGAAGTTCCTCCTCAACTCCATTCTAAACTGCACCCCCCCCTTATCATGAGGCTGTGTCCTCTAATCCTGCTGTCCTTTCTGAGCAGGAAGAATCTCTCTACCTCTACCCTATCCATCCCTTTCATTATCTTATATGTCTCTATAAGATCCCCCCTCATCCTTCTAAACTCCAACAAAGTACAGACCCAGTCTATTCAGTCTCTCTTCATAGTCTAACCCCTTCATCTCCGGTATCAGCCTAATGAACCTCCTCTGCACTCCCTCCAAGGCTAAAATATCCTTGCGCAAGTGCGGCGACCAAAACTGCACACCGTACTCCAGCTGCGGCCTCACCAGTACCCTGTACAGTTGCAGCAAGACCTCCCTGCTTTTATACTCTATCCCCCTCGCTATAAAGGCCAGCATCCCATTCGCCTTCTTGATCACCTGCTGCACCTGCAGACTGGGTTTTTGTGACTCATGCACAAGGACCCCCAGGTCCCTCTGCACCATAGCATGCTGCACTTTTCGCCCTTTAAATTGTAATCCCTCCTACTATTATTCCTGCCAAAGCGGATAACCTCACACTTGCTAACATTGTACTCCATCTGCCAGGTCCTCGCCCAGTCGCTCAGCCTATCCAGATCCCTCTGCAGACTTTCCACACCCTCCGCGCAATAATTGTCGGAAAAACCCATCTGGTTCACTAATGCCCTTTAGGGAAGGAAATCTGCCGTCCTTACCTGGTCTGGCCTACATGTGACTCCAGAGGCACAGCAATGTGGTTGACTTTCAACTGCCCTCTGAAATGGCCATAGCAAGACACTTGGTTTCAAGGGCAACTTGGGATGGGCAACAAATACTGACCTAGCCAGCAATGCCCATGTCCCATCAATGAATTAATAAAACTGGTTGTGACTGCGCCAACTGTATGCCAGACTGTGACATGACATGGAGATGCTGGCGCTAGACTGGGGTAAACACAGTAAGGAGCCTCACAACACCAGGTTAAAGTCCAACGGGTTTATTTGGTAGCACAAGCCACTAGCTGTCAGAGTGCTGCCCCCTTCATCAGGTGAGTGAGAGTTCTGTTCACAAACAGGGCATATAAAGACACAAACTCAATTTACAAAATAATGGTTGGAATGCAAGTCTTTACAGGTAATCAAGTCTTAAAGGTACAGACAATGTGAGTGGAGAGAGCGTTAAGCACAGGTTAAAGAGATGTGTATTGTCTCCAGCCAGGACAGTTAGTGAGATTTTGCAAGACCAGGCAAATCATGGGGGGTTACAGATAGTGTGACATGAAGCCAAGTTCCCAGTTGAGGCCAACCTCATGTGTGCGGAACTTGGCTACCAGTCTCTGCTCAGCGAATCTGCGTTGTCGTGTGTCATGGAGGCCGTCTTGGAGAATGCTTACCCGAAGATCAGAGGCTGAATGCCTGTGACCGCTGGGTGTGTGCCGGAGGTGTGTCGGGAGAGGTGTGCCAGGGAATGTGCCCGGGGAGGTGGAGGGGAGAGGGTCGTGTGCAGGGTGAGGTTTGTACCAGGGGCTGCTTAGCAGGAGTGGGGGGTGTTGGGGGGATCATCACTGCTGGGAGGTGGGGGGGCTGGAGATTGGGGCCCTCTGTGATGGGGAGGGCTGGCCTGGAAATGCTCGTTGGGGGCCATGATTGGTGCGTGGGGGCAGCACTGCGGGGGTCCTGGGCTGGCCAGTAATCGGCCTGGCCAGCAGACTGCACGCTGACAGTTCAGGGCCACTGCGCATGCGCAGAGTCCCGGAACTGTCAGCCTTTAGCCTGAATAGGATCCCCGCATACCGAACTTTTAAATAAATTTATGATTGTGATCTCTGCATTGTACAGAGTATGGGAGATTTGAGTGTGAAGTTGCACTGAAAAAAGAGGTGTGATTTGCACCAGGTTTTCTGCAAGTTCAGCATCTAAAACGTCTTTGGGAGAATTGCGGCCGTTACGCGTAGTTTAGGTGTCCACATTATAGAAAAGATGCAATTGCATTGGAGGTGTAACAGCGTTAGTTTATTAAACTGGTCCCTGGGATGAGGAGGTTACTACCAACATATGTACGGATTAGGAATTTAAGTAGGTTACTTGACCTCTCGAGACTGCTCCACCATTCAATAAGATCGTGGAAGATTTGACTGTACCCTCCTACATTTAGAAGAATGGGAGGCAATCTCATTGAAGTGTACAAGGCCTTTGAAGGGGCTTGACAGGGCAAGATTGGTTAGGGAATCTAAAACATGGGGAAACAGTCTCAGGATAAGGGGGGCGGGGATTGTGATCATTTAGGACTGAGATGAGGAGAAATTTTTTCACTCAAATGACTGGGAACTCTCTGCCCCAGCAGCTTATAGGTGCTACATCGCTGATATATTTAAGACTGCAATAAGCAATTTCGAAGGGCCGAGCGAGTGAAAAGTTAACCGTTTTTTTCAGCGAGCTTTCAGATACAATCCTACACCACCTAGTGCAAAAAAAGGCAAAATTTGATTCCCGCCACTAGAGGGGATGGATGGAGTCTCGCTGGAAATCCGACTGCTCACAACTACAGGGTGCTATGGCACATGCGTAGATCTCTCATTGTTCTGTGCCTGTAACAGAGCGGATTCCCCTGTCAAGGGTCACATGATCCATCCTCTTAAAGGGGCTATGCCTTGCATAATAACTGGCCTCGTGGGCTAGCCTTGTCCCTATTTCTTGCCTCAGCCAATCAGAGTCCACTTGCTGACCAATCAGCACCTTTTCCTCTGGCATGGCGGTACAGTGGTTAGCGCTGCTGCCTCACACGCCAAGGATCTGGGTTTGATTCCCAGCTTAGGTTACTGTCTGTATGGAATTTACACCCTCTCCCCATGTCTGCCTACGTTTCCTCCGGGTGCTCCAGCTTCCTCCCGCTGTCCAAAGATATATGGGTTAGGTGGATTGGCCATGCTAAATTCCCCCTTAGTGTCAGGGAGATTAGCAGGGTAAGTCCCTGTGATTACAGGAATAGGATCTGGGTGCCTGGGTGGGATTGTGGTTGGTGCAGGCTTGATGGGCCAAATGGCCTCCTTCCCCATTGTAGGAAAATCTCTGTTTCTATGACAGAACCAATAGGCACCACAGCACCATAGAATCTCTAGAGTGCAGAAGGAGGCCATTTGGCCCATCGAGTCTGCGCCAACTCACTGCAAAAGCATCATGGGGACTAGCTAGGGTAAATACATGGGATTATGGGGATAGGGCCTGGGTGGGATTGTGGTCAGTGTAGACACGATGGGGTGAATGGCCTCCTTCTGCACTGTAGGGATACTATGATCTGAACCAGCCCAGAGCAAATTTGTAACTGATTACAGTTAATATTATTGGAGAGGTGACAGCTTCAGGATAGAATCTACTTCACTCACTAATTTTAGCAAAGAAGTAGAAATGCTATTCACACTTGTGTCTGCTTTCTCACATAAAATTATCGAGAAGTGGAAAATAACCCCCCTTTTGTATCCCCTGAAGAGTAACAACATTAAATGGATGATTCAGGCAATATTACTAATTCACGGAGCTCTGTTAAGTGTAATTAGCATTTCCATTAGTTGTTCTTCGTCTGTGAAGTGTCAAATTATGAAAATTATTTTTGAAAATTCTCACATTATTCCTTGGCAAAAACAATCAAAATAGGATAAGCAATCAGACTGATTAATTTGCAGTCATTATATTATTGTGACTCGATTCTCAGTGCTAACAGCTGAAGTTCCATGAACTACCTGTGGGTGGGGTCGTGACTATGTTATGAGGTAGGGCAGCACGGTGGCACAGTGGTTAGCACTGCTGCCTCACAGCACCAGGGACCCGGGTTCGATTCTGGCCCCGGGTGACTGACTGGGTGGAGTCTGCACGTTCTCCCCGTGTCTGAGTGGGTTTTCTCTGGATGCCCCGGTTTCCTCCCACCGTTCCAAAGATGTGAGGGTTAAATGTATTGGCCGTGCTGAATTGCCCCTTAGTGTCAGGGGGATTAGCAGAGTAAATACATGGGGCTATGGAGATAGGGCTTGGGTCAATGCAGGCTTGATGGGCCGAATGGCCTCCTTCTGTATTGTAGAGATTCTGTGGCCAGAATTCAACCGGCATGCTAGCCCCGATTCCAGGGACAGATGAGGCTTGGAGAACGGCATCCCTGGTAGGATTGTGCGAACCTTGGGCTGACGTGCTGGTAAAATTGCACCCTACGATTCTATGACACAACCAATAGACCCCACAGAACCATAGGATCCCTACAGTGCAGAAGGAGGCCATTTTGCCCATCGAGTCTGCGTCAACTCTTCGCAAAAGCATCTTATCCTTGTACTTTGGAAGAAGAAAATCCTGCCAGATTTGATGGCAGGGCCTGATTAGCATGTTTTAGCCTCCGTCTCCTCGTCACGGCCAACCAGATTGAGAGGCTGGTTGTTGAATTTGTAGGCCGCATGGCACCAGGCTGCGGTTGTAGAGCAGAGAGAAGGAGGGAGAAAGGAGTCAGTAAGGCCAGACTGGGGGGTGGTGGAAGATTGGATCTTGAGCAGCGGAGAAGTTGGAGGCCAGAGGGAAGACTGGCCAAGGACAGGGCGCGATGGGCAGGATGGGTGTGGATTTGGGAAGGCTGGGGATGGGGGGGGAACGGTGTGTTGCGGGGCGGAACTGACGTCTCATGAAGGAGATCAGAAGAGTCAGGTAGAAAGCAATAAAGTTGTAGAAGGAAGATTAGAAAGGTCTGGAGGGTTGGGTAAAATAGATAAACTGGATCCAAAAGGTTAGTGAGATACCTTCTCAACCTTCTTCACAATGCCAGGGACCTGGGTTTGAATCTGGCCTTGGGTGACTGTCCATGTGGGGTTTGCATGTTCTCCCCGTATCTGCGTGGGTTTTCTCCAGGTGCTCCGGTTTCCTCCCACAGTCCAAAGATGTGCATGTTAGGTTGACTGACTTTGGTAAATTGACTGCAGTATCAGGGGGATTAATAGGGCAAATATGTGGGATTATGGGAATAGGGCCTGGATGGGATTATGTTCAATGCAGCCACGCTGGATCGAATCCTCCTTCTACATTGTAGCGACTCTATGATTTCGGAGGTTAAAATCCCTCTGCAGAGAAGATTTCTTTTTTCTTTCAAATGACATAAATCTGACGTATTTCTGACAGATTTACCAATGTGTTTTTGATTGTTGTAATATCTCTAAGCACCCATCAACTCACAGGAAGCATGTCACTCACCCCATTGTCTGGGGAAAGGCAACATCAAAAGTAGGATGTACAAACACTCGATGCTCTCATCATCTCTCCATCTGCCTTTTCACTTCGTGGTGGTTAGCAAAGAATTATCACAAGATCACCAAAATCTGAGAGAAGAAAATGTTTATCCAGAGCAAATGCAATGTGAGGGAGAAGTTTCCTTCAAGACCTTTGATTTGGAACGTGCTACAGTATATCCAGTACAGTGACAGAAGGATCCTATGTGGATCCTGCTGTCATGTAAGTTACTGTGGATGAGCAAGTCAGCAATACACAGAGGTGAGAAAGAACAAAAACCAGCTTTAAAAGGCTTGGCTAAGCAGGGAGGCACACTGGCACAGTGGTTAGCAGCACTGCCTCATACCACCAGGGACCTGGGTTCAATCCCAGCCTTGGATCACTGTGTGACATTTGCATGTTTTCCTTATGACTTCCCTCCGGGTGCTCCGGTTTCCTCCCACACTCAAAAAATGTGCGGCTTAGGTGGATTGGCCGGGCTAAATTGTCCCTGAGTATCCAAAGATGTGTAGGTTCGGGGGATTCAAAGGGTAACTACCTGGGGTTATAGGGATAGTACCTGAGTAAGATATTCTGTTGGAAATAGGGTCTGGGTAGGATGCAGACTTGATGGGCCAAATGGCCTTCGTTTGGACTGTAGGGATTCTATATTGTTTGCCAACAACTGTGAAGGGAGCTAGTATCCTTATTAATAATTATACGCAGTGAAATGGTTAAAAGATGCAGTTTAGCAAGAAAATCATGCACACAGTTTAGCTGCAAGACAGTACACAAGGGCACAAAACTGTCGGCTGTTAGTTCTCAGGCAGAAACATTGCGGGTCGCATTCATCACAAATTGTAAAACAATGTGAAGCTGTTCAAAGGACCAACTGATTTAAAGATAGCATATAGGGAGGCAGCCAGAGTATAACACAAACAGAGGGTTTGATTAACTATTGAAGCCTCCTAGTCTGAAAGAATTTATTAACTCTGAAAAATTGGACATAGGGGAAATAATTGATATCCACAACCTAGGCACCAGTCATGATGTTAAGAATCATAGAATCCCACAGTGCAGAAGGAGGCCATTTGGCCCATCAAGTCTGCATCGACCACAATCCCACCCAGGTCCTATCCCCATAACCCCATTTATTTACCCTAGCTAGTCCCCCTTGCAGTAGGGGCAATTTAGCATGGCCAATCCACCCTAACTTGCACATCTTTGGATTGTGGGAAGAAACCAGAACACTTGGAGGAAACCCACACAGACATAGGGAGAATGTGTAAACTCCACAGACGGTGACTCAAGGCTGGAATTGAACCCTGGCACTGTGAGGCAACAGTGCTACCCACTGTGCCACCCGTTAAAGACAACTTGTAGCCAGTGATAGATTAGATCAGTTAGCATATTCAGATCTTTACAGTAATTGGATATTATAATGCAGTAAACGTGCAGGTATTGAGATTGGTTAGAAACAACCGTATCCTATACCTGATGTAATCCTGATCAATAGTCATGAGTGAACATAGATAACTCCTATACAAATGGAAAACTCTGATTGGTATATGTTAATTATTGTAATCGATTCTGGAAGTGTATCTGAATGTGTGAACGTGTATCCGGGGTTCTGGGACTAGTTAGAAGACGAGGGCCTTTGATTTAAAACTCCGAAACTTTGTCTGGCTACTTGAAGGGAACAAAGTGTGTAACAAGCTAAAAGACTGAATACCAACAGCCCCACAACAGTTGGAAGGGAATACATTAGATAGAATGGAATTATTTTATACTGGGCTGTGTACAATTGCTGCCACACGGAGATGGAAACCAGAGGACAGGAGAGACTGGTTTAATAAATAAACATTATTACGATGTACATTACCCAGCATTGTGCAATACTGCCAAGTCTGATGCAAACTACAACTGCCTGTGGTCTAATTGGAGTTCACTTTCCTGTTCCCTGACATAACCAATGCATCACTTATTGTAATGTAAACTTTTAAAAGTTAAAGCAATCCAGTAATTTCAATACTCCTCAAGTAGGGCCAGAATTGCACATATGGATATTTTGCGACGTGACCTTCATCTAAAGTTTGGCAAGGCAGAATAAATTCTTCAGGGCTACGCTAATATGAATGCTGTTCAGACACTCATTTTACATCCAGGTCAATTCGGAAATTATATGAAATGTTATTTACCTAATGGCTGACTTCTTTCAGACCTACTTCAGGAAGCGTAGTGGGGGACATACCCCATCTACGTCAACGGGGATGAAGTGGAAATTGTCAAGAGTCCAAGTTCCTTGATGTACTGATCAGCAGCAACCTGTCCTGGTCCCTCCACACTGACGCTATACCAATGCCTCGACTTTCTCAGGAGGCAAGGAAATTTGATATACACGCCACGACTTCACTACACTCTACAGATGTGCCTTAAAAAGCATTCTTTCCAGATGTATCACAGCTTGGTATGGCTCCTGCTCTGACCAAGACTACAAGAAACTACAATGGGTCGCAAATGAAGCCCAGTCCATCACGCAAACCAGCCTCCCATCCATTGACTCTGTCTACACTCCCCACTGCCTCAGAAAAGCAACCAGCATAATCAAGGACCCCACACACCCCAGACATACGCACTTCCACCTTCTTCCGCTGGGAAAAAGATACAAAGATCTGAGGTCACGTACCAGCTGACTCAAGAACACCTTCTTCCCTGCTGCTATCAGGCTTTTGAATGAACCTACCTTGCACTAAGTTGATCTTTCTCTACACCCCAGCTATGACGGTAACGCTCCATTCTGCACCCTCTCCTTTCTTTCTCTACGCACAGTATGCTTTGTCTGTATAGCGTACAAGAAACAATTCTTTTGCACTGTATACGAATAAATGTGATAATAATAAATCAAATAAAATCAAATACTGCCTCTCTTTCTTGTGTTCTTGTATTCTTCAGCTAAATTGGCATGGACAAAGCAAACTCACTTTTGCTAAATAGAGGAATAGAGAAGGAGGTATAGTGGTTAGCATTGCTGCCTCATAATGCCAGAGTCCTGGGTTCGATTCCCGGCTTGGGTCACTGTCTGCATACATCACTGTCACTGCCTGCGTGGGTTTCCTTTGGGTGCTCCAGTTTCTTCCCACAGTCTGAAAGATGTGCTAGTTAGGTGCATTGGCCATGCTAAATTCTACCTCAGTGGCATTCTACATCCAGGTCAATTTAGACAGTGGAAATCATACAAAATGTTATTTATCCAATGACTGACTTCTTTCAGGACTTACTTCAGGAACCATAGTGGAGGAGATGCTCCCGTCTACATCAAGGGGGATGAAGTGGAAATTGTCAAGAGTTCAAGCTCCTAGGTGTCCAGATCAGGTGCCAGAGTGTGGCGACTAGGGGATTTTCACAGTAACTTCATTGCAGTGTTAATGTAAGCCTACTCGTGACACTAATAAATAAGTAAACAATCAGGCCAACAGCCCACAGCAGAGTCAACTGAGCGTATTTTTAAAAGAATAGAAAGTTTGATTTGATTTATCATAGTCACAGGTATTAGTATACAATGAAAATAATTGTTTTATGCGCACCATAGATGAAGCATTCTGTTCATAGAGAAGGAAATGAGAGGGTGCACAATATAGTGTTACAGTCATAGCTAAGGTGTAGAGAAAGAACAACTTAGTGCGAGGTAGGTCCATTCTAAAGTCTGACAGCAGCGGGGAAGAAGCTGTTCTTGAGTCAGTTGGTACATGATCTCAGACTTTTGTATCTTTTTCCCGATGGAAGAAGGTGGAAGGGAAAATGTCCGGCGTGTGTGGGGTCCTTAATTATTCTGGCTGCTTTTCTGAGGTAGCAGAAAGTTTTGACAGACTCTGGGAGGCTGAAAGTAAAGACAAGTGTAGCAGTTCTGTCACTCTCCCATTACAGCGTGGCTTGGCTCCCACATTATACCATGTGTACTGAACCTTCTAACAATATAAACCCTATTGTTCATTATTTATTCCAACTAAGTATTATCTACCATCACCCTTATTCACACCAATCTCTGCTAGCTTCCCAGTCCTCAGAGTATAGCCTCCAACATCCACCAAAACAAAAATAAAATACCGCAGATGCTGGACACCTGAAATAAAAACAGAAAATGCTGGAAAAGCTCAGCGGGTCTGGCAGCATCTGCGGAGAGAGAAACAGAGTTAAAGTTTTGAGTCTACTTGACTCTTCTACAGATGGACTCAAAATGTTCAGCGGGATTTTCCTGTGGCGTGCGCCCCAATACTGGAAATCCACGCCCAAGGTTAATGGACCTTTAAATGGACCCTGAGTTTTCTCGCTTGCAATGATTCCCGTGGCAGGTATACTGGGAAAATTCCACCCTCTGTCTCTCTCTCTCCACAGATGCTACTAGACCTGCTGAGTTTTCCAGCATTTCCTGATTGTATTTAAAATCAGCCTCCTGGTTTACAGATTTTTCACACTGTTCCCTACTAGGTTTACTGGCTCCAAGTGTATTCCGACTCATCGAATCCCTGCAGTACAGAAATAGGCCATTTAGCCCATCAAGTCTGTGCCGATCACAACCCCACCCAGGCCCTATCCCTGTAACCCCACATATGTCAGGAAGGCGAATGGGATGCTGGCCTTCATAGCGAGGGGGATTGAATATAAAAGTAGGGAGGTCTTGCTGCAGCTGTATAGGGCATTGGTGAGGCCGCAGCTGGAGTACTGTGTGCAGTTTTGGGCGCCGCACCTGCGCAAGGATATTTTGGCCTTGGAGGGAGTGCAGAGGAGGTTTACTAGGCTGATACCGGAGTTGAGGGGGTTGAGCTATGAGGAGAGGCTGAATAAACTAGGCTTGTACTCGTTAGAGTTTAGAAGAATGAGGGGAGATCTCATTGAGACGTATAAGATGATGAATGGGATGGATAGGATAGAGGTGGAAAGACTCTTCCCGCTCAAAAAAGACAGTAGGACTAGGGGGCACAGCCTCAAGATAAAGGGGGGGCGGTTCAGAACGGAGTTGAGGAGGAACTTCTTCACTCAAAGGGTGGTGAATCTCTGGAATTCTCTGCCCGTTGAAGTGGTGGAGGCTGCCTCGCTAAATATTTTTAAGAAGCGGGTTGATGGGTTTTTGATAAGAGAGGGGATTAAGGGTTATGGGGAGAGGGCGGGAAAGTGGAACTGAGCCACGACAGATCAGCCATGATCTTATTGAATGGCGGGGCAGGCTCGAAGGGCCAGATGGCCTACTCCTGCTCCTATTTCTTATGTTCTTAATCCTCTGACACTAGGGTCAACTTAGCGTGGCCAATCAACCTAACCCGCACATCTTTGGACTGTGGGAGAATACCAGAGCACCCGGAGGAAACCCACGCAGACATGAGGAGAATGTGTAATCTCCACAGAGGCAGTGATCCAAGGCCGGGAATCGAACCAGGGTCTCTGGAGCTGTGAGGCAGCAGTGCTAACCACTGTGCCACTGTGCCCATTTAGTGGCATTTGGATTCTATCTCTCCCTTCTCCCTCCATTCACTGGCATGGATGGAATCTTCATTTCCAGTATTTTCTTTGTAAAGTTTCCACAAAATCTCTTTGCTGACCCTTCATCCACCTCTCCAGCTTGTGAGTCTCTTTCTTCCCCTTTGGAAATGTATCTTGGTCATGTGTTGTGGCTGCAGCTGTGGCAACACAGGTGAAGAAAGCATACGGCACGCTTGCTTTCATCGGCCGGGGTACATAAGAACATAAGAACATAAGAAATAGGAGCAGGAGTAGGCCATCTAGCCCTTCGAGCCTGCCCCGCCATTCAATAAGATCATGGCTGATCTGTCGTGGCTCAGTTCCACATTCCCGCCCTCTCCCCATAACCTTTAATCCCCTCGCTTATCAAAAACCCATCAACCCGCGTCTTAAAAATATTTAGCGAGGCAGCCTCCACCACTTCAACGGGCAGAGAATTCCAGAGATTCACCACCCTTTGAGTGAAGGAGTTCCTCCTCAACTCCGTTCTAAACCGCCCCCCCTTTATCTTGAGGCTGTGCCCCCTAGTCCTACTGGTAACGAGTATAAAAGTTGGCAAATTATGTTACAGTTATATAAAATGTTGGTTAGCCCACATCTGGAATACTGTGTCCAATTCTGGTCACCACACTACCAGAAGGATGTGGAGGATTTGGACAGGGTGCAGAAAAGGTTTACCAGGATGTTGCCTAGTATGGAGGGTATTAGCTACAACGAGAGATTAAATAAATTGGGATGGTTCTCCCTGGAAAGACGTGGGCTGAGGGGTGACCTGATAGATGTTTATAAAATTATGAGATGTATAAACAGGGTGAACAGTTGGAAGCTTTTCCCCAGGGCAGAAATGACAATTACAAGAAGGCACAAGTTCAACACCTCTACTTTCTCAGAAGACTAAGGAAATTTGGCATGTCAGCTACGACTCTCACCAACTTTTACAGACGCACCATAGAAAGCATTCTCTCTGGTTGTATCACAACTTGGTACGGCTCCTGCTCTGCCCAAGACCGCAAGGAACTACAAAAAGTCGTGAATGTCGCCCAATCCATCATGCAAACCAGCCTCCCATCCATTGAATCTGTCTACACTTCCCACTGCCTCAGAAAAGCAGCCAACATAATTAAGGACCCCATGCACACTGGACATTCTCTCTTCCACCTTCTTCCATCGGGAAAAAGATACAAAAGTCTGAGGCCACGTACCCTCTCTCATTTCCCCGTGTCCACATGGATTTCCTCCGGGTGCTCCACGTACCAGCAGATTCAAGAACAGCCTCTTCCCTGGTGCTGTCAGACTTTTGAATACACTTATACCCTAGCTATGACTGTAACTCTACATTCTGTACTCTCTTGTTTCCTTCTCTATGAATGGTATGTTTTGTCTTTCTAGCGTACAAGAAACAATACTTTTCACAGTATGTTAATGCATGTGACAATAATAAATCAAATCAAATCAAGATAAGGGGGGAAAAGTTCAGTGGAGATATTCAGGGGAACCTTTTTACACAGAGGGTGATGGGGGCCTGGAATGCACTGCCAAGTGAGGTGGTTGAGACAGATATGTTAGCCACGTTTAAGACTTATCTTGATACGCAAATGAACAAACGGGGAATAGAGGGATATAAGCGATTGGTTTAGATAGGTAAACGTGATCAGCACAGGCTTAGAGGGCCAAAGGGCCTGTTTCTTTGCTGTACTGTTCTTTGTTGTTTGGAGCCACAGCTGGATGTTAAAAAGAAACACTATTTTATTGTGTGGCTTTGAAAACAATCTCACAAAGCAGTATCCAAAAGTTCCATTGTGATCACGTCTTGGTGGGAATTTACAAAGGTTATTTCTGACTCATTATTTTGGCTAAAGTTTTAATATTGGCTCTTCAGGAAGTATGCTGTTGGTGTAACAAACTTAAACAATTTCTCACCATCTTTCTGAGCTGGCTATAGGTAAACAAAGATTTGATTCATACATCAGCAGCATAGCACGTTGAGAATAATGTGGGAAAACATTGACTAAACAATGAAAATATGCAATTAAACACAGTTTGGCGGAAATCTATTTGACACTAATTCCCAGTTAGCAAAGAATTGATTTGAAATGACTGCGACTCCAACACTCTTTTGACAACAGACCCATTAACGCCAGAGCTAAAGTACTTCAAATGGTTAGGTGCCACATGGGAATAAATGGCTGAGGTGAATAATTGAAGAATTGCTCTCCTTCTTCAATCAGTCTTCTTAACTGGCACCTTTGCTACAAACATGTACCATCTACGAGATGCTCTGTATCAACTCGTCAAGTCTCCTTTAGCAATGCCTTCCAAACTCACGACCGCTACCATCTAGGACAAGGATAGCAGATACATTGGAACACCACCATCTGCAAGTTCCTCTCCACTCACTATCCTGATTTGGATATTTATCGCCATTCCTTCACTGTTGCTGAGTCAAAATTTTGGAACTCCCTTCCTAACAGCACTGTGCATGTACCTACACCAGATGGACTGACTAATGTCCAATGACAATCCTGGAACACTCTTCTTAACAGCACTGTGCGTGTACCTACATCACATAGACTGACTGATGTCCAATAACAATCCTGGAACTCCCTTCCTAACAGCACTGTGTGTGTACCTACACCACACAGACTGACTGATGTCCAGTAACAATCCTGGAACACTCTTGCTAACAGCACTGTGCATGTGCCTACACCACATGGACTGACTGATGCCCAGTAACAATTCTGGAACTCCCTTCCCAACAGTATGTATTTACCTACACCACATTGACCGACTGATGTCCAATAACAATCCTGGAGTTCTCTTCCTAACAACACTGTGGGTGTACCTAAGCCACATGGACTGTCTGATGTCCAATAACAATCCTGGAACTCCCTTCCTAACAGCACTATGGGTGTACCTACGCCACATGGACTGACTGATGTCCAATAACGATCCTGGAACTCCCTTCCTAACAGCACTGTGGGGTGTACCTACATCACATGGACTGACTGATGTGCAATAACAATTCTGGAACTTCTTTCCTAACAGCACTGTGGGTGTACCTACACCACATTGACTGGCTGATGCCCAATAACAATCCTGGAATTCTCTTCCTAACAGTACTGTGTATATTCCCACATCACATGGACTGACTGATGTCTAATAATGATCCTGGAACTCCCTTCCTAACAGCACTGTGGGTGTACCTACGCCACATGGACTGCAGCAGTTCAAAAAAGGCAGCTCACTACCACCTTCCCAAGAGTATTTGGGGATGGGTAATAAGTGCTGGCCTAGCCAGCGATGCCCACATCCCATAAATGAATCAAACAAAATCAAACAAAAGAACTAGCCATGATTGAGTTGTAATTACTCAACAGTGGAGAGGTACCAGAGGGCTGACGAATGATTAGACTGAAACATTGGTTCTGTTTCTCTCTCCACAGATGCTGTCAGACCTGCTGAGATTTTTGCACATTTTCTGTTCTTGGTTTGGATTCCAGCTTCCGAAGTATTTTGCTTTTGCCTTTTAGCTGAAGTTCCGAATTTCTATTGAAACTGCTCTCACAAACACGAAGTGAGTTAAGATTATACATTGAATCGGAATTGGATTCCTCCCACAGGGGAGACAACACTCCCAACAGGCGGATTATCCGATACCGTCTGTCGTCTGCAGCAACATAGAGCTTTAAAACAATGGGAAAGCACGATCCCGAGAGGGTGAAGCAGCGAGAGTGAGAGACCATGAATATAAAACAGCAGCAGGAGGGACAGCATGACTCCAAGAGAATACAGCAGCAGAAGAGAGGGAGAAAGAGAAAAATTAAAGTTTTTTTAATAGTGCCGCAAGTAGGCTTACATTAACACTACAATGAAATTACTGTGAAAATCCCCCAGCCACCACACTACGGCGCCTATTCGGGTATACTGAAGGAGAATTTAGCATGACCAATGCACCTAACCACCAAGTCTTTGATAGAATCATAGAATTCCTATAGCGTAGAAGGAGGCCATTCGGCCCATTGAATCTGCAGTGACCACAATCCCACCCTGGCCCTATTCCCATAACCCCACACATTTACCCTGCTAATCTCCCCGACACTAGATCAATTTAGCATGGCCAATCAACCTAACCCACACATCTTTAGACTGTGGGAGGAAACCGGAGCACCCAGAGGAACGTCATAGAACATAGAACATAGAACATTACAGCGCGGAACAGGCCCTTCGGCCCACAATGTTGCGCCGACCAGTCTTATTTTTAAAAAAAAAACATTGACCCACTAATCTAAACCAATCCCTTTTCGTCCATAAACCTATCCACCAATCTCTTAAATGCCCCCAAACTAGGCGCATTTACAACTGCAGCAGGCAGGGCATTCCAGTCCCTCACCACCCTCTGGGTAAAGAACCTGCCCCTGACATCCGTCCTATAACTACCCCCCCTTAATTTAAAGCCATGTCCCCTCATGCTAGATTTCTCCATCCGAGGAAACAGGCTATCACCATCCACCCTATCTAAACCTCTAATCATCTTATATGTTTCTATAAGATCCCCTCTTAGCCGCCTTCTTTCCAGTGAAAACAACCCCAAATCCCTCAGTCTCTCCTCATAGGACCTCCCCTGCATACCAGGCAACATCCTGGTAAACCTCCTCTGCACCCTCTCCAAAGCCTCCACATCCTTCCTGTAATGTGGGGACCAGAACTGCACACAGTACTCCAAGTGCGGCCGCACCAGAGTTGTGTACAGTTGCAACATGACGCTGCGACTCCTAAATTCAATCCCCCTACCAATAAACGCCAAGACACCGTACGCCTTCTTAACAACCTTATCTACTTGATTCCCAACTTTCAGGGATCTATGTACACATACACCTAGATCCCTCTGCTCCTCCACTCTATTCAAAGTCCTCCCGTTAGCCCTATACTCAACACATCTGTTATTCCTACCGAAATGGATTACCTCACACTTCTCCGCATTAAACTCCATCCGCCACCTCGCGGCCCAGCTCTGCAACCTGTCCAAGTCACCCTGCAAACTTCGACACCCTTCCTCACAATCTACCACACCTCCGACTTTGGTGTCATCAGCAAACTTACTAATCCACCCAACTATACCCTCATCCAGATCATTAATAAAGATTACGAACAGCAGTGGCCCCAAAACAGATCCCTGAGGCACACCACTCGTAACCGAACTCCATGATGAATAATTACCATCAACCACCACCCTCTGTCTCCTATCTGCTAACCAATTCCTGATCCAAGTACCTAAATTACCACCAATCCCATACATCTGCATTTTCTGCAGAAGCATACCATGGTGAACCTTATCAAACGCCTTACTAAAATCCATATATACCACATCTACTGCCTTACCCCTATCCACCTCTTTGGTCACCTTCTCAAAGAACTCAATAAGGTTAGTAAGGCACGACCTTCCCGCTACAAAACCATGCTGACTATCTCTAATCAATTCATTACTCTCCAAATAACTATAAATCCTATCCCTAATAATTCTTTCTAAAACCTTGCCCACTACAGAAGTAAGACTCACTGGTCTATAATTCCCAGGGAAGTCTCTGCTCCCCTTCTTAAACAATGGGACAACATTCGCTGTCCTCCAATCTTCCGGTACTATACCAGAGACCAACGACGACCTGAAGATCAGAGCCAGTGGCTCTGCAATCACCTCTCTTGCCTCCCATAGAATCCTAGGGTAAATCCCGTCTGGACCAGGGGACTTATCTATTTTCAACCCATCTAGAATATCCAACACATCCTCTGTATCAACTACAATACTTTCTATTTTACACCCCTTCACCCCAGTGACCTCCTCAGCTACATTCATATCGTCCTGCGTGAACACCGAAGAGAAATAATGGTTCAATGCCTCTCCAATCTCTTCCGGTTCCACACACAACTTCCCCCTACTGTCTGTAACTGGCCCTAATCTTGCCCTGACCAACCTTCTATTCTTAACATACCTATAGAACGCCTTAGGATTCTCCTTAATCCTATCAGCCAAAGTCATCTCATGCCCTCTTCTAGCCCTTCTTAACTCCCTCTTCAACTCCCTCCTAGCCAATCTAAAGCTTTCTACTGCACTACCCGAGCCCTCAAGCCTCAGCCGAACATAAGCCTCCTTCTTCTTCCTAACCAACAAATCAACTTTTTTTGTGCACCACGGTTCCCTAGCCCTACCAATTCCTCCTTGCCTGACAGGGACATACCTATCACAGACCCACAGTAGCTGCTCCTTGAAAAAACTCCACATTTCAGACGTTCCTAGTCCCTGTAACCTCCTAGTCCAACCAATGCTTCCTAATTCTCTCCTAATGGCCTCATAATTACCCTTCCCCCAGCTAAAACTACTGACCCGAGGTTCATGCCTATCCCTTTCCATCACTAAGGTGAACGTAACCGAATTGTGGTCACTATCACCAAAAAGCACACCAACTTCCAAGTCTAGCACCTGGTCTGGCTCATTTCCCAGCACCAAGTCCAATATAGCCTCACCTCTAGTTGGCCTATCTACATATTGAGTTAAAAAACCTTCCTGCACACTTTGAACAAAAACTGACCCCTCTAACGAGCTAGAGCTATAGCTATTCCAATCAATGTTAGTAAAGTTAAAATCCCCCATAACAATTACCCTATTACTTTCACTCCTAACCAGGATCGTCTCTGCAATCCTTTCCTCAACCTCTCTAGAACTTTTTGGAGGTCTATAAAAGACTCCCAACAGGGTGACCTCTCCTCTCCTATTTCTAATTTCTGCCCATACTACCTCAACAGACAAATCCTCATTAAACTTCCTCTCTGACACTGTGATATAGTCCTTGACCAATAATGCTACTCCACCCCCCCTTCTACCTCCTTCTCTACTCCGACTAAAGCACTTGTACCCCGGCACCTGCAACATCCATTCCTGACCCTGCTCTATCCACGTCTCTGAAATGGCCACAACATCAAAGTCCCAGGTACTGGTCCACGCTGCAAGTTCATCCACTTTATTGCGAATACTCCTCGCGTTAAAGTATATACATTTCAAACCTCGCTCCGCCCCACCCTCACAATGCCGTGCAATGCCATCCCCTTCTATGCCCCCCTCACTTTCACCCCCTCTACCCAGGATCCCACCCCCCCTCTGAATCAGTTTAAACCACTCCGCATAGCCTTCACAAATTTACCCCCCAGGATATTTGTTCCCCTCTGGTTCAGATGTATACCATCACTCTTATAGAGATCCCATCTTCCCCAGAATGAGAACTCACACTGAGAACATGTAGACTCTGCATAGACAGTGACCCAAGCCAGGAATTGAACCCAGATCCCTGGAACTGTGAGACAGCAGTGCTAACCACTGTGGCATATTGAGAGGTAGCAGCTCCAAGGGTATAAAACGATAGCAAATATTAGTTCAAAAAGCAAGGGGGAGAGAGCAACAGGCTGTGGCAGTGTTTTAAATAGTGCATCCATGACGGTTGCCAATGATACCATGGAGGCCTTGTGGCATAGTGGATTAGCATCTCTGCCTCTGAGCCAGAAGCTCCAGGTTCAAGCCCCACTCCAGGACTTGATGGTCATAGAAGGTGCATTCATACTGCACAAATAGAAGTGAATAAGTATGATCTGTTAGCCATCACCGTGATACTGCTAAAGGGTGACATAGACTGGGACTTGAATATTCAAGAACAGGAAGTTGGGAAAGAATAGAGAGGTGTGAATTAATGATGGGACTGGCACATCGATGGGGTGGATAGCACTCTTCTGCTCCAGTTTTCTATGTTTTCTGTTAGAGAGGAATGGCCTCAGTTTTGGAAACCAGGATGTAGAAGCAGTTTGGGTTGACATTAAGGCAATAAGTCACTTCTGAGAGCTGTGTACAGCCCCCAAGTTTTAACTATACGGTAGGACAGACAATAAAGGAAGAGATAATTGAAGCTTGTTGGAAAGTACAGAAATAATCATGGGGGATTTTAATCGACATATAGGCTGGAATAATCAGATGGTTGTGTAGTTGAAGAGTTCATTGAATGTTTTTGGGATAGTTTCTTGGAACAGCACATTCTGAAATCAACTAGCGAGCAGACTATACTAGACCCGGGGTTGTGCAATGAAATAGGATTAATTGATAACCTCAAAGTGAAGGCACACCTAGCTAGCAGCAATTATAAAATAATTGAATTTTATATTCAGTTTGAGGGAGAGAAGAGTGAGTCAAAGTCTAGTAGTTTAAATTTAAATAAGGATAGTTATCAGGTCTTGAAAGCAGAGCTAAAGCAAATGAGGTTATGGGATAGGTCAATAGAGATTCAATGGCAGACATTTAAAGGAATATTTCAGAATACAGAGAATGTATACATTCCCATGAGGAAGAATAGTTCCATCCATAGTTAACTAAAATGGTATAGATATTATCAAACTTAAATAAATAGCATACAATTACACAAAGATGGGTGGTAGGTCAAAAGGTTTGACAGAACATAAAGAACGACAAAGAATAACAAAAAGACAAATAAATAGGAAATGATTAGAGTACACGAGAAAGTTAGCTGGAAATATAAAAATGGATAGTAAGAGATTCTAAAGATATTTAATTGTGAAAAGAGTTTGGTCTTGTGGAAAGCAAGCCTGGGAAATTAATAATGGAAAATAAGGAGATAACAAATAAGCAGATATTTTGCATTGGGCTTTACAGTAGTGAATAAAAATAATAACCCAGAAATAGCAGTGAATCAGGAAATAGAAGGGAGGGAGGAACTCAGGAGAATTAAAATCAACAGGGAAATGGTGTTAAGTAAATTGTTGGGTCTGCAGGCTGATAAATCCTAGGATTGAGACGGACTTCTTCGCAGGGTCTTAGTAGAAATGGCTAGTGAGATAATTGATGCATTAGTTTTAATTTTCCAAAATTTTCTAAATTCAGGGATGGTTCCACTAGATTCGAATGTAATTCCTTTATTCAAAAAAATGAAGGCAACAGAAAACAAGAAACTACAGGCCAGTTAGTTTAACATCCGTAATAGGGAAAATGCTAAAAGATGTTATTAATTTGATTTGATTTATTATTGTCACATGTATTAGTATACAGTGAAAAGAATTGTTTCTTGTGCATGATACAGATAGAGCATACCATACATAGAGAAGGAAAGGACAGATTGCAGAATATAATGTTATAGTCATAGCTAAAGTGTAGAGAAAGATCAACTTAATGCAAGGTAGGTCCATTCAAAAGTCTGATGGCAGCAGGGAAGAAGCTGTTCTTGAATTGACTGGTGCGTGGCCTCAGATTTTTGTATCTTTTTTCCAATGGAAGAAGATGGAAGAGAGAATGTTGTGCGTGGGGTCCTTAATTATGCTGGCTGCTTTGTCGAGGCACTGGGAAGAATAGACAGAGTCAATGGATAAGAGGCTAAAACTGCTATAACAGGTTGCTTTGAAAAATCGAGGCAATCAGGCAGAACCAAGGTAGATTTGTGAAAGGGAAAGCATGTTTAATCAATTTATTGGAGTTTTTTGAAGGAGTCACATGTTCTGTGGATAAAGGGGAACCATTAGACATACCGTACTATTCAGAAGGCATTTGATGAAGGGCTACATCAAAGGCTATTGTGAAAATAAAAGCTTAAGGAAGAGGGGGTAATGTGTTGGCATGGACTCAAGATTGATTAGCTAACTGGAAATAGATGACATAAAAGGGCCCTTTTCTGGTTGGCAAGATGGAATGAGCAGTGTGCCAGAGGGATCAGTGCTGGGGCCTCAAAATTGTACAATTTATATAAATGATCTGGATGAAGGAATCAAGGGTATGGTTTCTAAAGTTGCTGATGATTCAAAGTTAGAAAGGAAAGTAAATTGTGAAGAGGGCATATTAAGGCTACAGTGGGATATAACTAGATTAACTGAGTGGGCAAAGAGCTGGTAAATGGAGTATAATGTGGACAAATGTGAACTTTCCATTTTGGCAGGAAGAATAGATAAGAAGCATATTATCTAAATGGTGAGAGATTGCAGGGCTCTGAGATGCAGAGGGATCTGGGTGTTCTAATGCATGAATCACAAAAGGTTGGAATGCAGGTGCCGCAAGTAATTCGGGAAGTGAATGGAATGTTATAGTTTATTGTGCGAGGAATTGACTATAAGAGTGTAGAGGTTATTCCTCAGTTGGAAAGACCACATTTGGAGTATTGTGTACAGTGTTGATCTCCTTGTTTAATAATTAAGGATAAGAAAAGAAGCTGTGGCCAGGGTTTAAGGCTCCCATTTTCAGGGGTGGGAATGGTGGTGATAGCGGGGGAGAGGGGCGTGGGGGATGGGATTTTCGGAGAGGTGATGTATCATCGCTAGACTATTAAACCCGAAACTCAACTAACGTTCTGGGGACCTGGGTTCAAATCCCAGCAGGGTAGGTGGTGGAATTTGAATTCAATAAGAAATATCTGGAATTAAGAATCTACTGGTGACCATGAAACCATTGTCGATTGTCGGAAAAAAACCCAATGGCAATAAGTGCTGGTCAGCCAGTGACGCCCATGTCCCACAGATGAATAAAATGAACTTCCAGTCCAGCTGATGGCGCACATCCGCCGTGGATTGGTTGGAGCAGGGAGAGGAGGGTGTCGGCGGAGTACAACAGGGAATCTGTTGACAGCAACAGGACCAGAAGACCCCATCGTAAGCAAATGGCTGGCCACTTTCATTGTTGCAAAACACGCATTAGGGGCCATGCAGAAAATCCCGCCCAGTGCTTCTAACACTCAATTTAAATCTTGTACACACAAAGTTTTCAAAATTAGCCGTCTGGCTTGTCCTCAAGGAACTGAACAAACAACCCAACACTTATTGTTAGCATCTGAAGAGAGGGGAAGCACAAATTATCTCCCCCTATTTCTGAAGCGTTTGTAAACCGTGCGTACATGCAGATGTTCAGGTTTCTTCCAACCAACAGTGTCCCAGACCTGGGCAACATTATCAGCCGTGAATTCTTAAGTCCTGATTGAGGAGGCCACAGGGCTGGAGTTCCCTGAATCTACCCCATCCTGGGCCATCTTCCCCAAGGCAGGATGGAGCTTGTCATTTGAGGCACTTAAAAAGTCAGGTAAGATCGCTTGTCGGAGGGTGACTGGGAGATTCCAGTTCACTCTGAGTGACAGGAGACCGTGAAACTTGCCGGAGGAAACTTGCTAGTACATGCCACTAGCTTTAGGAGCAGCGCTCCGAAAGCTAGCCATGTTTACTACCAAATAAACCTGTTAGACTTTAACCTGGTGTTGTGAGACTTCTTACTGAGTTGCAGCTACAGGCTTCCCTGTGGATGGGGTCGTCTGCCAAGACTTTTTGCCCCAGGGACTTATCCACCTTGAAGCGGTCTCTCTCTCATTTTGTTGCTGTTTCATAGAAACAACCCTCCAGCATCAAGGATCCATTCACTGCCCTTCATTAGGCAGTGAGCTTGTCCTCTGGTGTGAATTGGTCAATTTGGGGAAAGTCGAAAGTGAGTGACTGCTCCCCACACTGCATCCTTCTGACCCCCAGTGGAGCCTGACAGTGAGGCCCCACTGGGAAAATCCCATCCTGAGTCTTTAGTGAAAGTCTGATGCCCTTTAAAACCTTCACTGAGGATGTTGAAAGAATCAGCAATGGATACATTTATTGATGCTGTTACAAGACATCTTTCTCATGTTTTATTGAAAACTATGTTCTTGATATTAGCAATGATAGTCAACAAAATGGAGAGGAGGGTTCCATTGATCGATTTGACTCATTCATTAATTATTCCCCTTCTTTTGTTCAATATGCTGCTGGAACTCCAGTTCTGTCATTCAGGATTGATTGCTTTGTCAGTTCTCATTGGGTTCTTGGACAGAATCTTCCACTCTGAAGTTCAGGTTGTTGGGGGAGGGATGGGAGGGTTGTGGTGGAGTGGGGGGGTGGGATTTGAAAGAAGCCATTCCCACTGGAGGGGTGGTGCAATGAACATGTACAATCTTGCATTGTTTGGCTCATTATTATGAATCTGTACGGTTCTTGCTACGGGGGCAGGTGGGAAATTATTGTCCCCACCATTGCATCGCGGGCCTGAGGGTCCGGTCTGTAGATAACTGCACAGCGTCTCTCTCTTTCATCCTCCCTCCCTCAATCTGCCTCTATTTCGCCCTCCTTTCCAGATATTTTTTCTTATTTATGTACAGACATGGTGATCGCTGGCTGGATCAGCATTCATTGCCCATTCCTCGTTGCCCTTGAACTGAGTGGCTTGCTAAATCATTTCAGAGAGTCAGCCACATTGCTATGGATCTGTATTCACACGTAGGCCAGACCAGGTAAGGTTGGCAGATTTCTTGACAATACGACACACGCTGTGAGTGGGTCCCCCAAGAAGGCGAAAGCATCTTCTACTGAGCTGAAAGAATTCCCCAATCCCATGCCACTTAGACTTACTCATAAAACTGAAGGTTTAGTTTGCCCACTGCCGAGGTTTTGATGTGACGACAAACTTAACTCTGGCAAGGACCTTTTAATGAGCTTGCATAACATGCTAATACATTGCAAAAGGCCTTCCTGACATTATTCATCAGCAATAGCAATCTGCCTCAAAAATCCCAAGAGCAAAATTTGGACATTTCGACTTTGGGGAACTGATTTTTGGCCTCACACTGGATTATATCATCGTCACTCTGATAGGTCCCGCCCTTTGTGATAATTTGAAGAATGCCATTTCTTCAAAGTTCAAAGGTGGCACCGTGGCATTGTGATTAGCACTACTGCCTCACAGCACCAGGGATTCCAGGTTCGATTCCTGGCTTGGGTCACTATCTGTGTGGAGTTTGTACATTCTCCCTGTGTCTGCATGGGTTTCCTCCGGGTGCTCGGGTTTCCTCCCACAGTTTGAAAGACGTGCCGGTTCGGTGCATTGACCTGAAGAGGCACCAGATTAGGGGAATTTCACAGTAACTTTATTGCAGTGTTAATATAAGCCTTACTTGTGACTAATAAATGAATTTTACTTTATTCATTACAAGTGACACATTAACATTGCAATGAAGTTACTGTGAAAATCCCCCAGTCACCACACTTCGGTGCCTGTTTGGGTACACTGAGGGAGAATTTAGCATGGTCAATGCACCTAACCAGCATGTCTTTCGGACTGTGGGAGGAAGCCCATGCTGACACAAGGGGAATGTTGAGACTCTGCACAGTCAGTGACCCAAGCTGGGAATCGAACCCAGGTCCTTGACACTGAGAGGCAGCACTGTGCTGCCCTTAGTTCTATTTATTACCACTTCACATTGAATCAAATCAAAAGCAGAAGCAAGTTGACAAAAGTGGGGCCGCATGAAGCAAATGGTGATGTGTGCTAGCTGTGTTTCAGTTGATTAAATATTCATAGAATCATAGAACCCTACAGTGCAGAAAGAGGCCCTTTGGCCCATCAAGTCTGCACCGAACACAATCCCACCCAGGCCTGACCCCCATATCCCTACATTTTATACCCACTAATCCCACGCATCCCTAGACACTAAGGGACAATTTCTTAGCATGGCCAATCAGCCTAACCCGCACATCTTTAGACTATGGGAGGAAACTGGAGTACCCGGAGGAAACCCATGCAGACACAAGGAGAATGTGCAAACTCCACACAGACAGTGACCCGAGCCAGGAATCGAACCCAGGACCCTGGAGCTGTGAAGCAGCAGTGCTAACCACTGTGCTACCTTGCTGCCCCTATTGCCCTAAAGAATAACACATAGTGGAATCAGCAATAGTTTACTAGAAGGAAAGATAGGTAAATAGGCAGATAGACGGAGTTAAATTCTGAATGTTTCTCCAGTTTTTTTCTATATTGAAATGTTGCCTCTGTTCTCTCTCTCCATAGATGCGATGTGGATATGCCGGCGTTGGACTGGGGTAAACACAGTAAAAAGTCTGACAACACCAGGTTTAAGTCCAACCGATTTATTTGATAGTAAACTATCAACTTTGAACAGCAGGTTAGGTGCAAAGATTCGCATTCTAATCAGTAATCTGTAAACTGTCTGTGCTTTATATGCTCTGTCTGAGGCCAGAACTCTCCATTCACCTGAAGAAGAGGGAAACCTCGAAAGCTAGTGAGTTTACTATCAAATAAATCGGTTGGACTTAAACCTGGTGTTGTCAGACTTTTTACTGTCCATAGATGCGGTCAGGCCTGATGAGTTTTTCCAACATTTTCTGTTATCCATTTTTATCCACTTTTCATTCTTATTTCTATTTTTCCACTTTTGAAGTCTCGGTCTCCATCTTGTCTCCAAACAATCCCCCCTGCCCCCCATCTCTCAGGTAATCTCTTAACAATCTGTATCTCTGTTCTGCCAATCACACATCCTGACCACTTAATGGATGTTTTTAGCACCTTTCTCAGCCTTTATCATCACCATTTACATTTTCTTTGTTCAATTACACCCCTCCATCCCTGCTGACCCTAACAGTATGAATCTTGTTTGATTTTTTCTTTCAGTTCTGACCAACAGTCATCCAGGCTCAAAACATTGGCTCTATTCTCTCTCAGTGAGAAGTCTCACAACACCAGGTTAAAGTCCAACAAGCTTATTTGATAGTAAACCCACTAGCTCTCAGGGTTTGCCCCTTTGTCAGGTGAGTCCAGTGTTGTGTTGTGAGACTTCTTGCTGTGTTTACCCCAGTCCAACGCTGGCATCACCACATCTTTTCTCCCTCCACAGATGTTGTCAGACCTGCTGAGTTTTTCCAGCATTTCGTTTCAGACCCCAGAATCCGCAGTATGTTGCCTTTATCCAAGAGTTAAATTCTAGTCTGGTTGATAAACTTAATGAAATACAAATGTTACTACAAGGAGGTTGTTCCCCTTTAAAGCGTAACACTGAAGCCCCCAAAGAAGGATACCTCACCTCATAATCTGTTAAAAGTGTGTGGGAAGGTGAACTATCCTTCAGTAAGGTATCAGAAATTCCTGACACTCACTTTAAAATGAACATCTAACAATTTATTTATTGATCTAACAGGCGACTTTAACTAAACAAGTAACATAACATACTAAACAAAATAAGGTTTTGCTGGAATGCTGTTCAAATAAATGCAATATCTATTCATTAACAAACAAAAATAGAATTTTGTCACTCTCAAAAAATAAACGACCAGGTTTTGTATCTTTCAGAACCTTCTGGAGCTTTCAGTTGATTTCTCTGTCTGTAAGTTCTTTTTGATTTGGTATCTTTCACTGGTTCGATGGTACATTCTCTTATGGGATATATAAAGCTGGCAGGGTAGAGAACTGCTCTCTCCCTCTCGAGAGCTGAGAGATGGCAGTTGCTAACTAGCTGTTTTTTCCCCTTGCACTCTCTTATATACCAGTGATGACCTATCAATTTTCCTACAACAGGATTTGTCTGCTGTTGTCAACAACATTCAATTCGAATCTAATAGGTTCTTGGTAGCTGAGTCCCTGCCTTAAATTGATTGGGCAAAATTCGCACATGGGCAGGGCGTCTTGTCAAAACGACTGTTTGGCTTTTTGATATGAATGTTTCAGCTTGGGCTCTGGATGTACCTTACATTTTAAACCAAAAAGCACTGAAACAAAATGCCAGCTTGTAAAGGGACTGCACAATGTTTTTCCCTCCAGCATTTTTCTTACAGTCTTTACCAACTCAACTTTGCAACTCAAAATGGCATCGTGGAATTATAGAAACCCTACTGTGCAAAAGTACGCCATTTGGCCCATTGAGTCTGCACTAACTCTTTGACAGAGCATTTTACGCAGGCCCAACACCCCTGCTCTATTCCTGGTAACCCCACACATTTCCCATGGCTAATCTATCTAACCAACATGTCTCTCAGACTGTGGAAGGAAACTGGAGCATCCAGAAGAAACCCATGCTTTCTTCCTGCGGTCTGCGAGCGTTTCCTCCAGGTGCTCTCGCATCCACATTTTGACAAACTGGGGGGAGAGGGGGGCTGCCGAGAGAAGGAGAGGACAAAGAAAGAGAAGTAAAAGATGTTTATGCTTTGACAATGGGTCATCTGGAATCGAAACATCAGCAATTTTCTCTCCTTTATAGATGCTGCCAGGCCTGCTGAGATTTTCCAGCGTTTTCTCTTTTGGTTTCAGACTCCCAGCATCCGCAGTAACTTGCTTTTATATAAAAGACATTTTTAACTGCACTTCTCTAAACACCCGAGCCAAATAAGACAGCATGTCTACATTGCGGAATTTTGAATTGGGTGTGCTAAATTCTCCCGGAGCGTGGCAACTGGGTGATTTTCACAGTAACTTCATTGCGGTGTGAATGTAAGCCTACTTGTGACACTAGTAAATACACTTTAAAACTTATATAAAAAAAGGCAAGATTTTCACTGCTGTGTAAAGCAAATTGTGAGAAAAAAGCTGGACTGATGGCAACTTGACCCTGCAGCATTCTGAGAGTAAGAGAGGGCCATGCAATCAAATGATGGCCCCCAGGCTGAATCAACAATTTAGCAAATTGAAGGATGAATTATGACCAGAAGAAAAAAGTAGCAAATTAATGTTGTTGACATTCCTTTGATTAGAACCAAAAGTGCCACATGCTGTAATCGCCTGATGGAATTATTGGATATCGTCCAGTCAAGCAATCTATTTGTTAGTGGGCGAAAGAGTTGATGGTGAGGAAAACCAACAAGAGGGATTCAATTTCCTCCAGTTTGCAAAGAGCAAGCACGTGATAGAGGAAACAACAACAACTTCGATTTACATAACGCCTTTGAGCACTCCAAGACCCTACCACAGGAGCATTACAAATCAAAGTGTGCCACCAACTCACATGAGGCCCTTCGGTCCATCTAGACTGCACCAACATGGTGGCACGGTGGCACAGTGGCTAGCGCTGCTGCCTCACAATGGCGGGGACCTAGGTTCAATTCCGGCCTCGGGTGACTGTCTGTGTGGAGTCTGCACGTTCTCCCCGTGTCTGCGTGGGTTTCTTCTGGGTGCTCCGGTTTCCTCCCGCAGTCCAAAGATGTGCGGGTTAGGTTGATTGGTCATGCTAAATTGCTCCTTAGTGTCAGGGAGATTAGCAGGGTCAATATTACAGGAATAAGTCCTGGGTGGGATTGTGCTTGGTGCAGACTCGATGGGCCAAATGGCCTCCTTCTGCACTCTAGGGATTCTATAACACATGAGAAACACATGAGCTCCCACCTAATCCCATTTACCTGCACTTGGTCCCAAAGCCTCCAAGTTGTGACTTGCCAAGTGCTCATCCACTGCTTAAAGGATATGAGGCAACCTGCCTCTACCACTCTCACAGACAGTGCATTCCAGAGTGTCACCACCCTCTGGGTAAAAAGGTTTTGCCTCACATCCCCCCTAACCCTCAGCTTAAACCTATGTCCCCTTGTAACTGACCCTTCAACTCAGGGGAACAGCTGCTCCCTATCCACTCTGCCCTCGGAATCTTGAACACCTCAATCAGGTCATCCCTCAGTCTTCTCTGCTCCAATGAAAATGATCTAAGCCTGTCCAACCTGTCTTCATAACTTAAATGTTCCCTCCCAGGCAGCGTCCTGGTGAACTTCCTCTGCATCCCCTCCATGTCCTTCCTATAATGTGGCGATCAGAACTGCATCGTACTCCAACTGTGGCCTCACCAACGTTCTATACACTCCAACATGACTTGTCTGCTTTTGTCAGGTGACCAAAGCAGTAGATTTTAAGGAGTGCCTCATTGGAGGAAAGAGAGCCAGAGAGGTGGAGGGAGGGAATTCCTGAGATCGGTGCAGAGGCAACTGAAGGCATGGCCACCAATGGCAGACTGATTATAATTGGGATTTTCTTTTATTTATTCATGGGACATAGGGATCACTGGCTATCCAGTATCTATTGCCCATCCCTACTTACCCTTGGAGGGCAGTCGAGAGTCAACCACATTGCTGTGGTTCTGGAGTCAAATGTAGGCCAGACCAGATAAAAAAGGCAATAGTGAACCAGATAGGCAATTGGCAATGGTTTCATGGTCATCAGTAGATTATTAATTCCAGATAATTTTTATTGAATTCAAATTCCACCAGCTGCCGTGATGGGATTCGAACCCACGTCCCTAGAATATTAACTGAGTTCCTGGATTAATAGTCTAGCGATAATACCACCAGGCCATCACCATCCCCTCATTGCACAAGAGGGCCAGAAGTAGAGGAGTGCCGATAACTGAGATTGGCAGTTCTTGTGGGCAAATGGAATGAATCGTGGAATCACATGATGCCTAAACCACTGATTTGCAAAGAAGACCCATGAACCCCATAACACCATGTGATAAAAACCAAATTTACCGAGCCCCCATAAGAAAGTCATTATTAGTGATCACTAATTCAATGGTAAAAGCCTTGGAATGCCATATTGGAACTTGTCTTTTCTATACCCTGTGGAAAAATGGTGGTCACCTACGGCCTGGGGCTACATGAGGCCCATCTGCAGGGTTGTCACATTTCACTGATTTCTGTCTGTGTAGCTTTTGCCTACTGATGTGATTGAAATGATTTGCACATACAGCAAGAGCGAGTGAAGTGAGGTGTGTGCTGATTACTCACAACATTGACTGTGAGAGCCGTGCGCTCCCTCTGTGTCCAATATTTTTTTCGCTTTTAACCTTTTGAAGTTGATAGTTCTATTGAAATCATAGAATCCCTACAGTGCAGAAGGAGGCCATTCAGCCCATTGAGTCTGCACTGACAACAATCCCACCCAGGCCCTATCCTCATAACCCCACGTATTTACCCTGCTAATCCCTCTAACCTACGCATCCCGGGACGCTAAGGGTCAATTTAGCATGGCCAATGAACCTAACCCGCACATCTTTGGACTGTGGGAGGAAACGCAAGCACCCGGAGGAAACCCACATAGACATGGGGAGAACATGCAGACAGAAAATCATAAAAATAAAGTAAGTTTATTTCTCACAGGTAGGTCTACATTAACACTGCAATGATGTTATTGTGAAAATCCTCTAGTTGCCACATTCCAGCACCTGTTTGGGTGAACTAAGGGGCAATTTAGCATGGCCAATGAACATAACCCGCACATCTTTGAACTATGGGAGGAAACTGGAGCACCCAGAGGAAACCCATATAGACATGGGGAGAACATGCAGACAGAAAATCATAAAAATAAAGTTTATTTATTTCTCACAGGTAGGTCTACATTAACACTGCAATGATGTAATTGTGAAAATCCCCTAGTTGCCACATTCCAGCACCTGTTTGAGTGCACTCAGGGGCAATTTAGCATGGCCAATACATGTAACTAGCATGGCTTTTTGATTGTGGGAAGAAACCGGAGCGCCCGGAGGAAACCCACGCAGACATGGGGAGAACGTGCAGACTCCAAACAGTCACCTAAGCCGGGAATCAAACCCGGATCCACAGAGCTGTGAGGCAGCTGTGCTAACCACTGCGCCACCGTCCATTTTCTAGAACTCGGTATGAAATATTCGACACGTATTAACTGAACTTAATTTTATTCATGGGGTCACAGTGAGTGAACAAGCCCAATTTCAACCGTGAAGGCCACTGAGATGAAGGAAGGCCACTCACCTGGCCCACTCACTAGCCGGGCTTGCCCATCACTGCTGGAGAACAATGATTTCGGACAAATTTCACTTCAAAACTCAGGACAGGGCTGTTTAGAAAATGGTAGCACTGCCCCCCACCCCCCTTACCAACACCACCCACTCTCCCCCCACCCGCCAACACACCTACATCCAATCAAGTCAAGGAATTTCCACCTACACACTCCCTCCTGGTGATCACTGTTCAGAATTAATTTAGCACAAGAGCAGTCGTGCACCGAGCTTCATGCAGAAGTGTCACTCATCTCCACTGGATATGCTCTATTTGGTTGGTGAATGTGCAATGTGTGCCTGAGCCCTGTAGACAGGAAAAGCTGAACGTTCCCGGCCGCTGATCCATCTCAACTGAGGTAACAGCTCAAACATTCCGGCCAACATCAGCAACAGGGGTGGTATCCAAAAATAATTTCAAAAATAATCAGACAGTCTTCTTCCGGCCTATATTCCTGCTCAGTAATTCCCTGTACGGGCGTGGATGTTGACAGAGCAGGATTTTCCCACCACATCCACCCCAAGACTGGAAGTCCCTGCTCGAGGTCAACCTGGAGTGGGTTCGGTTCCCGGCTTGGGTCACTGTCTGTGTAGAGTTCGCATGTTCTCCCCATGTCTGCGGGGGTTTCCTCCGAGTGCTCCGGTTTCCTCCCTCAGTCCGAAAGATGTGCAGGTTAGGTTGGATTGGCCGTGCTAAATTGCCCCTTGGGGGACTAGCTAGGTTAAATGTATGGGGATAGGGGCTGGGTGGGATTGTGGTCGGTGCAGACACGATGGGCTGAATGGCCTCCTTCTGCACTGTAGGGGATCTATGAATCCCATTAACCATTTCGATTATTTGCTGCGCTTGAGCCTTTTTGATTATTTCAGTGGCAGAGAGAGACATGATGAGGTTGACATCCACTGGCTGCTTAGCGCGGTTGGCTGGATGACTCATTAGTGATGCAGAGCGATGCCAACAGCGAGCATTCAATTCCTGAGGTTGTTCATGAAGAATCCCTCCCCCACCCCCCTTTCTCAACACTGCCCCTCACCTGAGGTTTAGTGACCCTCAGGTTAAATGATTACCAATCAACTCTCCCCTTTGACTTTCTTGTCAGACTCTGAGCTCTCTGGGGATTGATAATTACCTTACTAGGTGGAACCTGCCTACTAAGCCCTTGATAAAGCAGACCCCCGAGTGGGGCCTTTAGACCTTAAGACATAACAGCAGAATTAGGCCACTCAGCCCATCAAGTCTGCTGCGCCATTTAATCATGGCTGATATTTTTCTCATCCCCATTCCCCTGCCTTTTCCCCATAATCCCTGATCCCCATATTAATCAAAAACCTATCTACCTCTGTCTTAAAAACACTCAATGTCCTGGCCTCCATAGCCTTCTGCGGCAACGAGTTCCACAGATTCACCACTCTCTGGCTGAAGAAATTCCTCCTCATCTCTGTTTTAAAGGATCGTCCCTTTAGCCTGAGGTTGTGCCCTCTGGTTCTAGTTTTTCTTACTAGTGGAAATATCCTCTATCCAGGCTTTGCAGTATCCTGTAAGATCCCCCCTCATCCTTCTTAGCTCCAATGAGTACAAACCCAGAGTCCCCAACCATTCCCCATATGACAAGCTCTTCATTCCAGGGATCATTCTTGTGAACCCCCTTGGGATCCTTTCTAAGGCCAATACATCCTTCATAGATATAGGGCGTAAAACTGCTCACAATGCTCCAAATGCGGTTAGACCAGAGCCTTATACAGTCTCAGAAGTACATCCTTACTCGTGTATTCTAGCTATCTCGACATGAATGCTAACATTACATTTGCCTTCCTAATTGCCGATTGAACCTGCACGTTAACCTTCAGAGAATCTTGAACAGGGACTCCCAAGTCCCTTTGTGTTTCTGATTTCCAAAGCATTTTCCCATTTAGAAAATAGTCAATGCCTCCATTCCTCCTCCCAAAGTGCAGAACCTCACACTTTTCCACATTGTATTCCATCAGCCACTTCTTCGCCCATTCTCCTAACCTGCCCAAGTTCTTCTGCAGCCCCCCTGCTTCCTCAGTACTACCTGTCCCTCTACATATCTTTGTATCATCTGCAAACTTAGCAACAGTGCCTTCAGTTCCTTTTTCCAAATTGTTAATTTATATTGTAAAGAATTGTGGTCCCAGCACTGACCCCTGAGGCACACCACTAGAGGCTGCCATCCTGAAAAAGACCCCTCTATCCCGACTCTCTTCCTTCTGCCAGTCAACGAATCATTTATCCCTGCCAGGATCTTACCATTAATACCACGGGCTCTTAACTTATTTAACAGTCTCCTATGCAACACTTTGTCAAAGGACTTTTGGAAATCTTAATAAATCATGTCCTTTATCTAACTTCCTTGTTACTTCCTCAAAGAACGCTAACAGATTTGTTGGGCATGACCTTCCCTTGGCAAAGCCATGCTGACTCAGTTCTACTTAATCCTGCACTTTCATGCACTCCGTGATCTCATCTTTAATAATGGACTCTAAAAGCTTGCCAATGACCGAAATCAGGCTAACCGGCCTATAATTTCCTGTCTGCTGTCTCCCTCCCTTCTTAAACAGCGGTGTTACATTAGCTCTTTTCCAGTTCTCTGGTATCCTCCAGTGATTGCTGAATAATCACCACCAATACATCCACAATTTCTTTCAGAATGCTGGAGCTTAGTCCATCCACTCCAGGTTACTTATCCACCTTCAGATCTTTCAGTTTCCCCAGAACTTTCTCCTTAGTGATGCCCACTACACTTACCTGTATCCCCTTGACTCTCCTGGAGCTCTAGCATCCCACTGACGTAAAGTAACTATTCAGCTCCTCTGCCATTTCTTTGTTCCCTATTATTACTTCTCCAGCCTCATTTTCCAGTGATCCAATGTCTATTTTTGCCTCTCTCTTACCTTTTATCTGTTGAAAAAAAACCTTTCCTATTTTCTTTCATCTTACTCGCTAGCTTACACTCATATTTCATCTTCTCCCACACCCCCCCAATGCTTTTTCAGTTGCCCACTGCTCACTTTTAAAGTCTTTCCAGTCCTCTGGCTTCCCTCTAATCCTTGCCACTTTATAAGCTTTCTCTTTTGCTTTTACGCTGTCCACGGCTTCCCTCATCACCATGGATGCCTCGTCCTCCCCTTAGCACGTTTCTTTCTCCTTGGGATGAATTTCTGCTGTGCCTCCCGAATAACTCCCAAAAACTCCTGCCATTGCTGTTCCAGTTTTCCCTGCTAGGATCCCTTTCAAGTCAAGTCTGGCCAGCTCCTTCCTCATGTCTTTGTAGTTAACCTTTATTTAATTGTAATACTGTTACATCTGATTCCAGCTTCTCCTTCTCAAGCTGCTGGGTAAATTCTATCACATTGTGGTCACTGCTCCCTCCGGGTCCCTTCACCTTAAGTTCTCTAATCAAGTCTGCCTCATTACACATCATCAAATCCAGAATTGCCTGTTCCCTAGTAGGCTCTGTCACAAGCTGCTCCAAAACACCATCTCTTAGAGATTCCACAAATTCCTTTTCTTGGGATCCACTACCTACCTGATTTTCCCAGTCCACCTGTATATTGAAGTCCCCCATGGTTATTGTAATATTGCCTTTTTTATATGCCTTTTCCATCTCCTGATTTATTTTCTACCCCCCACCCTGACTACTGCTAGGGGGCCTGTACACAATTCCCATCAGGGTCATTTTACCTTACTCTACCCACAGAGATTTTATGCCTTCTGATCTATATTGCTTCTTGCTATCGATTTAATTTCATTGCTTACTAACAATGCAACTCCACCCCCTTTGCCCATCTGTCAGTCCTTTCAATAGGACACTTATCCTTGGATATTTAGATCCCAGCCCTGATCCCCTTGCAGCCATATCTCTGTAATGCCTGCAACATCGTACTGGCCAATTTCAATGTGCACAATAAGCTCATTTACCATGTTCTGTATACTGCGCACATTTAGGTACAACAACCTCAGTCCTGCGCTGACCACCTCCTGTCTCATATCTGTCACCCTTTTTGCTCTGCCTGAGGTTAGATTCCTGTCACCTTCTAAACTCTCTGCTCTATTATGAGGTCTTCAAACTTTACAAACCTTTCCTGAGCCCTTGGCTCCTTCAGCTAGTTGAAAGTCCTCATCATTAACCTGCCCTCTCCTTTAAGTTTGATTTCTTAATTCTCCATACAACTGAATCCTCCCCCTCTGAGTCTGTGGTCATCTGGGACTACTGCGATTTTAACTTTACTGTGCACAGCAAGAGTCAACGCTTTCTGGGGAGGATAGAAGAAAAAAGCAGAGAAAAGGTAGGAGCAGCTGACTTGAATGGCATGCTTTGTCTGTATAGTGCACAAGAAACAATATTTTTCGCTGTATATTAATACATGTGACTATAATAAATCAGTAAGAATTCTCACAACACCAGGATAAAGTCCAACAGGTTTATTTGGAATCATGGGCTTTCAGAGCACTGCTCCTTCATCAGATGAGTGGAGAGGTAGGTTTCACAAACACAACATACATAGACAAAAACAGAATTGCAAGATAATGGTTGGAATGCGAGTCTTTTCAGGTAATCAAGTCTTTATAGGTACAGACAGTGCGAGTGAAGAGAGGGATAATCACAGGTGAAAGAGGTGAATTGTCTCAAACCAGGACAGTTAGTTGGATTTTGCAAGCCCAGGCCAAATGGTGGGGGTTCCATATAGTGTGACTTGAACCCAAGATCCTGTTCGGGGCTGTCCTCATGTGCAGGGAACTTGGCTATCATTTTCTGCTCAGTGATTCTGCATTGTCATGTGTCTTGGAGAACGCTTACCCAAAGATCAGAGGCTGAACGCCCTTGACCGCTGAAGTGTTCCCCGATAGGAAAGGAACACACCTACCTGGTGATTGTCATGCGGTGTTCGTTCATCTGTTGTCGTAGCATCTGCACGGTCTCACCAGTGTACCATGCCTCGGGACATCCTTTCCAGCAGCGTATCAGGTAGATAACGTTGGTCGCGTTGCAAGAATATGTACCGTGTACCTGGTGGGTGGAGTTCTCACATGTGATGGTGATACCTGCGTTGATGATCCGGCACATCTTGCAGAAGTGGCAGGGTTGTGTGGTGTTGTGGTCACTGTTCTACTGAAGACAGGGTAGTTCGCTGTGTACAATGGTCTGCTTGAGGTTACGTGGTTGATTGAAGGCAAGTAGTGGGGGTATGGGGATGATCTTGGCAAGATGTTCATCAGTGTTCCCTTCCAGTTAGGGAACACTTCAGCAATCAAGGGCGTTCAGCTTCTGATCCTCAGGTAAGCATTCTCCAGGGTAGCCTTCACAACACACGACAGCGCAGAATCGCTGAGCAAAAACTGATAGCCAAGTTCCACACACATGAGGACGATCTCAACCGCGATCCTGGGTTCACTCACACTACATGTAACCCCCACCATCTGGTCTGGGCTTGCAAAATCCTACTCATTGTTCTGGTTTGAGACAATTCACACCTCTTTAACCGGTGATTATCCCTCTCTCCACTCACACTGTCTGTACCTATAAAGACCTGTAAAGACTCACATTTCAACCATTATCTTGCAATTGTGCCTTTGTCTATATATGTGTGTTTGTGAAACCTACCTCTCCACTCACCTGATGAAGGGGCGGCGCTCCGAAAGCTCGTGATTCCAATTAAACCTCTTGACTTTAACCCGTTGTTGTGAGACTTACTGTGCCCACCCCAGTCCAACACCGGCATCTCCACATCAATAATAAATCAAACCAAAAACAAATCAATAATTGCAGGCATCCAATTAGTTGAATTTCATACCCTTGCAAGACCTTTTTTTCAAAGCGTTTCTTTAAAAGGCAGCTTTGTTGAATGGACTTTACGAGAATTGTAAGTATTTACTTCAGATAAGTGCCATTTCATTTCCCAGGTGCCTGTTCCAATATTCTCAATTACAATGGGAACTTACACTTATCCATATTAATGGGCTTAATCGACTTGGTCAGACGTAGGCCTGCCGTCCTGTTTATTAAATTTGATTCCTCTCAAGCATTTCCTGCTTCTGTCCTTAGATTAACATCCATTACAGGCAGGTTAGAACAATGCATAAAGGGCACAGAGTGAGATGAGACTTTTAAACCAAGCATAAGATACCAGATGCTGATCGTACATTGGAAAATCTCACAACCTGGAGAAAGTGCTTCTCCGCAAGATGGAAACCTCAACTGTTGTGATCTCATTTAATGAGGGAGCACAGCTGACTTAAAGGGCCGAATGGTCTACTTCTGCTCCAATGTCTTACGGTACAGTAAATTATATACACGGTAAAGGCAAAATACTGTGGATGCTGGAATCTGAATCAAGAACAGAAAATGCTGGAGAAACTCAACAGATCTGACAGCATCTGTGAAGAGAGAATAGAGCCAACATTTCGAGTCTGGATGACCCTTTGTCAGATGATTAACAAGGACTAACTTATAAAGCTCTGGGGCCTCAATTTCTCTTTCTGAAAGGCAGACTGCCTTTACGTTTCATTTCATAGAATTCTTGGAATCGTACAGTGCAGAAGGAGGTCATTCGGCCCATCGAGTCTGCAACGATCAGAATTATACCCAGGCCATATCCCCATAACCCCACATATTTACCCTATTAATTCCCTTGACTCTAAGGGGCAATTTAGCATGGCCAATCCACCAAACCCACACATCTTTGGATTGTGGGAGAAAACAAGAGCATCAGGAGGAAACCCACGCAGACACGGGGAGAACGTGCAAACTCCACACAGACAGTGACCCAAGGCCAGGAATCGAACCTGGGTCCCTGGCGCAGTGAGGCAGCAGTGCTAACCACTGTGCCACCATGCCTCACCATTCATTCACTGCATCACTGATGCAGCTAAACTTGGATGAAGTGAACCTTCTTTCCAAGCCCCAAGTGCGATATGCGACTGCACGCACTGTGCAAGAGTTGCGATACTGCTCATCATATCTGTTTCTGCAGACGCAAAGGAGGAAATTAGTTTCATTTCATCAATTGGTTATTAAGCTTACAATGGCAGTTGGAGTCCAAGAAATGGCTACTGCACCTGGCTTTTGGACACAATGGTGCAAACTGAGGCAGAAGGATCCTCCACTGTAATAAGTCCAGGAATCAGCTGTAAAGGAATGATGCTTTATTGCACAAAGTAAAAGGTGGCACAGTGGCTAGCACTGCTACCTCACAGTGCCAGGGACCCGGGTTCAATTCCTGGGTCACTGTCTGTGCAGAGTCTGCACATTTTCCCCGTGTCTGCGTGGGTTTCCTCCCACAGTCTGAAAGATGTTCTGGTTAGGTGCATTGGCCATGCTAAATTCTCCCTCAGTGCACCCGAACAGGTACCGGAGTGTGGTGACCAGGGGATTTTCACAGTAACTTCATTGCAGTGTTAATGTAAGCTGACTTGTGACAATAGTAAATAAACTTTAAAAAAAAGAAATTTCCTGACCGTCCCCCCTCCCTATCAGCCTCAAAGGTGGAAACCCAGCCTGATAATTCTGGGTTCAAGTCCCACTCCAGGACTTCTGCACAGGAATCAAGACTGACACTCCAGTGCTGTACCGCGGCAGTGCTGCTCTGCCAGAAGTGCTGTCTTTTTGAAGGAGACACTAAGGTGTCTTCTGCTGTCTCAGATGGATGTGAAAGAACCCAAGGCACTATTTTGAAGAGGGACGGGGGGGATTCTCTGGTGTGCTGGCCAACATTCATCCCTCAATCAACATCACCAAAGGTGATCATTTAATCATTATCGATCATTATCGATAAGGGGCAGTTTCCTTCTTTTGGGCGGCACGGTAGCACGGTGGTTAGCACTGCTGCCCCACAGCACCAGGGACCCGGGTTCCAATCCCGGCCTCAGTTACTGTCTGTGTGGGTTTCCTCCGGGTTCTCCAGTTTCCTCCCACAGTCCAACGATGTGCGGGTTCAGTGGATTGGCCAGGCTAAATTGCCCCTGGTGTCAGGGGAATAGCAGGGTAAATATGTGGGGATAGGGACTAAGTGGGGATTGTGGTGAGTGCAGACACAATGGGCCGCACATCCTCCTTCTGCACTATAGCTATTCTATGATACTATGGGAGCTTGCTGTGCACTAACTAGACGCACAATACTTTAGAAATACTTCATTGGCTGTAAAGCATTTTGAGATGTCTGATGATTGTGAAATACAAATGGAAGAATTCCTGTTTATCTTTCTTTAAAATGATGTTAAAGATGCAATACATCACAATTGGGTAATCAAATTCCACCATCGTTTGCAATAACCCACAATATGGTGGCTTTTTAAGAACATAAGAACGTAAGAAATAGGAGCAGGAGTAGGCCATCTAGCCCTTCGAGCCTGACCTGCCATTCAATAAGATCATGGCTGATCTGTCGTGGCTCAGTTCCACATTCCTGCCCTCTCCCCATAACCCTTAATCCCCTCTCTTATCAAAAACCCATCAACCCGCGTCTTAAAAATATTTAGTGAGGTAGCCTCCACCACTTCAACGGGCAGAGAATTCCAGAGATTCACCACCCTTTGAGTGAAGAAGTTCCTCCTCAACTCCGTTCTAAACCGCCCCCCCTTTACCTTGAGGCTGTGCCCCCTAGTCCTACTGTCCTTTCTGAGCGGGAAGAGTCTCTCCACCTCTATCCTATCCATCCCATTCATCATCTTATACGTCTCAATGAGATCTCCCCTCATTCTTCTAAACTCTAATGAGTACAAGCCTAGTTTATTCAGCCTCTCCTCATAGCTCAACCCCCTCAACTCCGGCATCAGCCTAGTAAACCTCCTCTGCACTCCCTCCAAGGCCAAAATATCCTTGCATAAGTACAGCGCCCAAAACTGCACACAGTACTCCAGCTGCGGCCTCACCAATGCCCTATACAGCCGCAGCAAGACCTCCCTACTTTTATATTCAATCCCCCTCGCTATGAAGGCCAGCATCCCATTAGCCTTCCTGACCACCTGCTGCACCTGCAAGCTGAGTTTTTGCGACTCATGCACAAGGACCCCGAGGTCCCTCTGCACCGTCGCCTGCTGCAGTTTTTCGCCACGTAAGTGATAAACTCAGTTTCATTCCTTCTTACAGGGCAGCTAATCCTGCACTGGCTTCGTTTTTAAGATATGGTACAAACCACTGTGTGGAAGAGTCATATTGGATTTGAAAAGTTGGCTCTGTTTCTCTCTTACCAGACCTGCTGAGTTTTCCAGCACTTTTTGTTGTCACTTCAGATTTTCAGCATCCGCAGCATCTGTCTATTACTTTAGACCGTATTCTTTGATTTAATTTGATTTGAGTTATTACTGTCACATGTATTAGCAGACAGTGAAAAACATTGTTTCTTGTGCGCTGTACAGACAAAGCATACTGCTCATTGAGAAAGAAACGAGGGCATGCAGGATGTAGTGTTACAGTCATAGCTAGAGTGTAGAGGCAGATCAACTTAGTGGGAGGTACGCCCATTCAAAAGTCTGATGGCAGCAGAGAAGAAGCTATTTTTGAGTGGGTTGTAACGTGACCTCAGACTTGTGTATCTTTTTCTCGAAGGAAGAAGGTGGAAGAGAGAATGTCCCGGGTGTGTGGGGTCCTTAGTTATGCTGGCTGCTTTGTCGAGGCAGCGGGAAATGTAGACAGAGTCAATGGATGGGAGGTTGGTTTGCATAATGGATTGGGGCTACACTCACAAGCTTTTGTAGTTCCTTGTGGTTTTGAGCAGAGCAGGAACCATACCAAGCTGTGATAAAATTAGAAAGAATGTTTTCTATGGTGCATCTGTAAAAGTTGTTGAGAGTCGTAGCTGATAGGCCAAAATTCCTTAGCCTCCTGAGAAAGTAAAGGCATTGGTGGGCTTTTGTTTATCAGTTGTCTGTGGAACTCTGGCCCTCAGTTTTTCTGCCTTCAGCTTTGAAAAGGGAGGATCTTATGTTGCAGTGAGTGTCACCCCTCCCTCTGAGCTAGAAACTCTTTGATTTCTAATTTGTCAGGATTTGATAGCTGACACCCACACCCTGAAAGATCTTTTTTAAAGAAGGTTCTAACGTTTTTTCCATGACATATTGACCAGAAATCCCCTTCCCGCCATCATTAGCATGTGTTAGAATGATTTCCAGCACTTAACTATCAAAACCCTAAACAACACCCACTCACACACACACAAAACACATACACACACACACTCGCACTCAAAACACATACATACACTCAACACACACACACATGCACACATTCACACACTCACACACTCAACACACACACACAAAACACATACACTCACACACTCAACATACTTACTCACTCTTACACACACACTCAACACACATACACTCACCACACACTCATAGACACAGACACACACACACACATACACACAAAACCACACATACACACTCACTCAGACACATACAGATACACAGACACACACACGTACACACACACACACCCACACACGTGCACACACACACACATACACAAAACCACACATACACACTCACTCACTCAGACACATACAGTTACACAGACACACACACGTGCACACACACCCACACACACCCCCACACACATGCACACACACACACACACACACTCAGACACACACAGATACACATACACAGACACACACACACACCCCCACACGTGCACACACACACACACACACACACACACACACACACATCTTGCATTTTGACTTTGGCCCTTCACAATGTTTGTTATTAGAATAAGTATTTTCTGAGTTTGCAGGAGACGGGACTCAACTCATCAGCAGAACTGTGACATTTTCATTGTGACGCTTTAGTCAATCCACTTTGGAAAGACATATACTGCAGTCTCATTACATAACCTCTGTATGTGGAGATGGTGCCTTCTTATTAATGAACAGTGAAAAAATGTGAAAAGTGCCATTGTATTGATGTGAAGTCACGTCATGCTGCATGGAAGTTACAGGCCAAAATCTGTCACGTAAACTACCTCACGTGGTGTCTCTGAAAGCAACATTGTGCATCGGCCCAAACACCAGACACTGATAGTTCCCCACATTCCAAGTCACTGATCTCAGCTATACTGGATGAGTGAGCTACTTTCCCACAAGCCTTTAAGTCAGTGGCACAGTGGCACAGTGATTAGCACTGCTGCCTCACAGTGATTAGCACTGCTGCCTCACAGTGCTAGGGACCCAGGTTTGATTCCCACTTGGTTCATTGTTTGCACGTTCTCCCTGTATCTGCGTGGGTTTCCTCTGGATGCTCTGGCTTCCCCCCATAGTTTGAAAGACCTGCTGGTTAGGTGCATTGACCCGAATAGGCCCTGGAGTGTGGCAACTAGGGGAATTTCATAGTAACTTCAGTGTTAATATAAGCCTTACTTGTGACTAATCAATAAACTTTAAACTTTTGAGTGTGTGGCTTCCCAGGGGTCTGTACTCCTCAGCTTCCTGGAGTGAGTGAAGTTAGGATGAAGTTGTTTCATAAGATAGAGTTTCCCGACGTTCCTGATCTCAGCTTCATGTGTCAGGGTGGTCGAACGCTCGGCCCATTAGTTGATGGACCAAGGAACCGGGGGACATGGGTTTAAGGTTTTGACAAGGGGTATCTTGGCATGGCCATTCCACCTATTTGCACATCTTTGGACACTAAGGGGCAATTTAGCATGACCAATCCACCTAATCTGCACATCTTAGGACTGTGGGAGTAAACCGGAACACCCAGAAGAAACCTACGCAGACACGGGGAGAATGTGCAAACTCCACACAGTGACCCGAGACCAGAATTGAACCCGGGTCCATGGCGAGGCAGCAGTGATAACTACTGTGCCACCCAATGGTTCCACATCTCTAACCTGCAGGGCAATGACTAAGGAGATGTTATAAAGTTCCCAGAGCAAACATGTGGCCACCTGCCTTTGGTAACCACGGCTGGAATCTTCCAGCCCCACCATCACAGGTTTCCCCGCAATGGGATGCAGCGAGCCACCAAAATCTCCATGAACTTCGACGGGACTGGAAGATCCCATCAACAGGAGGGGTTAGACAATCCTGCACTGTACCCCCTCCCCCTTCATTTTGTATTCCCCAGCCAAGGAAAGTGGGGGCAATGTTAAAGGGTGAAAATTACATTTACAGACATTTAGCTTTGCAGATGAGAAGCAGAAAGAGCTAATAAACTTGGGTTGATCGAGAACATTGTGATGCCAACTCGCTAAATATTTACTGAAAGCCCTATAATAATAAATGAACACAATGTAAAGCGGGAACAAGTGTGGGAAAGTAGCAAAGGCTTTGGACTCTCTCTCCCAATATATTTCTTGCGATAAGCTGCTAAACTAACAAAGGCAGTATGAATATTGAACATCAAAATGCACAAATCACAAGTCACTTTTGTTATACAAAGAGAACAGAAAACAGTACGGCCCACCTAACCTGCACCAATTATGTCAAGACCAACTGCCTGTATCCTTCTATTCCCCATCTGTTCATGCGTCTACCCAGATAAGTCTTAATTGTCGCTAATGTATCTACCTCAGGCACCTCACTTGGCAGTGCATTCCAGGCTCCCACCACCCTCTGTGTAAAAAAACTTCCCCTGCACATTTCTACTGAACCTTCCCCCCCCCTTACCTTGAACTTGTGCCCCCTTGTAGTTGCTCTGGGAAAAAGCTTTCAACTATTATTACCTATGCCCCTCATAATTTTATAAACTTCTATCAAGTCACCCCTCACCCTCTGTCTTTCCAGGGAGAACAATCCCAGTTTATTCAACCTCTCCTCATAGCTAATACCCACCATACCAGGCAACATCCTGGCAAACCTTTTCTGCACTCCCTCCAAAGCCATAGTTATGCCAAAGTATGACTGCAATAATGAATGAGTAAGTGGATGGCGACCACATGAGTGTGGGTTAACAAGAAAAGCACTCATTCCTTATTTCACATCTCTATCAATTGCTAACACGCCACTTTTGGCATCAGCAGCCCTCGTTTTTAACTCACTGTTCAATCAGGAAATGGATAAAACAGGGTTATCAACGTACATAAACAGAGAGCCTCTTAAAATAGCAATTGTCGCTTGCCAACACATGGGGTTAAAGATATTTTATTCAGTGGATGTGAGCACCAGAGATTAAGCCCCGCTCCACTTGCCTCCTACCTGAGTATGCAAATACAGCAGCCTGCTTTCTGAAGCAGCGTGAAAGCATCACATTACACTGTCAGCAGCTAAACACATTCTAACTAGTTTTGAATGCAGGCTAATCTGTTGTTCCAATGCATCAGCCCCTTGTACAGAAACTGCAGTACCTTGGTCCATAGTCACTCCCTAAGGATCCCATCCTGCGAGCTGGTTTGGGGGAACTGGTTACCTCCTTGGCGTTCCGTGTGATCGCTTTCATCACAGCCTCTGGCTCTGAAGAGGAAGGCTTCAGCTTGGTTCCTGCCATAATTCAGGCTCCGTAGACTTCTCCCAAATTAATTTGCTCACTGAAAACCCACAGCGGTTATTGCACTGCACACAAGACTGCAGGCAACTACCACCTGCTCTTATATCCACACATCTCTCTCCCTGTGCTTGAAAGTGGACTGGTCCTAACACTAGATTTTATTTAGACTTCACCAGGCAAAGATGAACAGAGAAAAAAAAAATCCCCCACAAAATCTTGCTGCTGCTTTTATTTTGCACAAGAGTGTGCAGCAACAGGGGGAGGTGGGAGGGGGTGTGGTGGGGGGTAGAGTGCAGTCATCACGAACGAGTATCTGAAATGTGACGTAAAAATAACGTGTAGTTTGCTCTCACTGCAGATTCGGCTTCTCTTGTCAAATGTGCATTTGGTGGAGAATTTAGTCCTCGTTACTGAGGTTAGTTGGAAGATTATAAAAGGAAACGTGTTTCTGGTCTGTGGCCACGTGCTTCCTGTCCCTTGTGGTGAACTGCTCCGAGTACCACAACTATCACCCAGTGGTCTAAGAATTTCCATCACCAGTGTTCAACACTCACACTCACACTGAATGCATAACTGACATCTTAAGAAAATGGTTCACAGCAGCAGCCCAATTCTGAACACTGTTGTGGAATACAACATACCAACTTGTGCACACAAGATCCCATAAACACTCAGGATTCTCCCCCATCCATCCCGTGGTGCGTTTTCCGGCAAAGGAGACAGCTCGCCATGGCGGGGTGGGCACGGTAGCACAGCAGTTGATATGGTGGCACAATGGTTATGACTGCTGCCTCGCAGTGCCAGTGACCAGTTTCGATGCCAGCCTCGGGTCACGGTCTACGTGGAGTTCGCATGTTCTCCCCGTGTCTGCGTGGGTTTCCTCCGGACGCTCCGGTTTCTTCCCACAGTCCAAAGATGTGCGGGTTAGGTTGATTGGCCGTGTTAAAATTGACCCTAGCGTCAGGCGGATTAGCAGGGTAAATGTGTGGTGTTAAGGAAACAGGGCCTGGGTGGGATTGTGGTCGGTACAGACTCAATGAGTCGAATGGCCTCCTTCTGTAATGTAGGATTGTATGTTAAGTATTGAATGGTATGGGGTCTTCTGCTCCTGTCAATGCCAATGACATTTTTTGCATTGTTCGCTGGCCCCATTGGCAGGGAATCTCATGGAGGGAGGTCACCATCGATAGGATTGCCAGAAAGGTCAGTACTGCCTCAGTACTGCACTGGAATGTCAGCCTAGATTTGGCGCTCAATCCTTTGGAACGGGACCCTCTGCCTCAGGAGGCGTGAGTGGTGCCAGCTGAGTTATGGCTGTCCACATTGCTGAAAGAATTCCTCCCCAGACACAGTCCAAGCTTGGAAAACCAAAAATCAATTAATTCAAATAAAACCGCAGGGACAGACAGGGCATATTTTTCATTCATTCGTTGGACATGGTCATGGCTGGCTGGGCCAGCATTTATTGCCCATCCCTAGTTGCCCTTGAACTGAGTGGCCTGCTAGGCCATTTCAGAGGGTCAACCACATTACTCTGGAGTCACACGTAGGCCAGACCAGGTAAGGACAGCAGATTTCCTTCCCTAAGGAGCATTAGTGAACCAGGTGGGTTTTCTGACAATCGACAATGGTTTTGTGGTGGTCAGTAGTTTCCAGATTTTAAAAAATTGATATCAAATTTCACCACCTGCTGTCGTGGGATTCGAACTTGGAATCCTTCCCTGAATGCCATTAACAACAATGGTATTTGTAATTTATTCGTCGTAGGACTATCAACTAGGGTAAAATTATCTGGTCAAAGTCAAAAAAGCTCCAGGTGGAATTTTATGGCCTCATCACAGTGGGAGCCAGCTCATAAAATGTGGCAAATCATTCAAATGTCCAATAACTTCCGCAGGATCTTAAAACATCACTGGTGTGAAATTCATCCTCTGTCTCTATCTAAAATGTTTTTTTTTTGATTAACTTGGCTCTGAAGCAGGTGGTTTAATATCACAATGTGTCTAATAATAACAACCAGCCTTGATTTAGAGCCTTCATAGAATCCCTACAGTACTGAGGGAGGCATACAGCCCTTTGAGTCTGCACCGACTCTCCGACAGAGCATTTTACCCAGGTTCTATCCCCGTAACCCCACATCTTTACCCCTAACCGACACATTTTGGGACACCGATGGACAGCTTGGCGCAGCCAATCCACCTAACCTGCACATCTTTAGTGTGTAGGAGGAAACTGGAGCACCCGGAGGAAACCCACGCTGACACGGGGAGAACATGCAGATCTCGCACAGATGGTGACCTGAGGCCGGAATTGTATCTGGGTCCCTGGCGCAGTAAGGCAGCAGTGCTAACCACTGTGCCACCGTGCTGCCCTTTAGCTATTATCTTTATCTAAGATGTAACAAGGCACTTCACAGGAACAATGTCGATCCACATGTGACTCTGAGACATCTCAGGAGGTGATTGGGCAGACAAGCAAAAAGTTTGGTCAAAGAAGGAGTGCCTTAAAGGAGGAGAGAGAAAATGGAAACAATGAAGTCTCAGAGGGGATTTCAGAACTGAGGGAGCAGGGAGCTGCAGGTACAGCTGTTGATGGTGGAGCGGTTACTATTGACGCGTGCAAGAGGCACTGAAAGAGCCTGGAGATCTGGGAGCTGTGGAGCTGCAGAAGATTATAGAGATAGGGAAAGATAAGGCCAGGAAAAGATTCCATAACAAGAATGAGGATTTTGAAATCTAGGCGTTTCTTAACCAGGAGACAATGCAGTTCAGGGAGCGCAGGGGTAACGGGACATGGTGCTATTAAAACAGGGTGCAGCAGGGGGTGGAAAGTGAGAGGCCAGCCATGGGCACTTGTCGAAAGGATCAGCGGTGATCTGAAGGCACAGCTTTTTGTACACTGGGAGTTGTTTTCATCTGGCTGTAAGTGAAAAACTGCAGGAAGAAAGCCAACCATTATCTACAACAGGAAACTGGATGAATATTGAAAACGAACCAAATTTTCATGGGGCAGAATGGGACTAACTGGACTCTTTCAAAGAGATGGCACAGGCCTGATGGGGCAAATGGGATTCCATCAGTCATGACTGTTTATACAATGGACGTGTCTATTGTGAAGTGACAATGATAAAAAGGCACTTCTGTGCTTCAGTCTTATATAAAACACAGAGTACACAGCATGTTCGTCAGACTTAGTAAAGTAGAATGCAATGATGCTTTTATGCAATCCATTAGTGCTCTTCTGAGTAAGTCAGGCTCTAGGAAACAAGCTTAAGGTAGAGATCGAATTTCTGTTCTCACAATTTTTGTTTGCCTTCTGGTAACTAGGGGCCTCATTAAAACAGGAACACCATGCTGTACATCCTACTCAACAACTGTTGGTTCTGATCGCCCTCCCGGTGGGCTGATATGAGAAAAAGCATTTACATAACGCCTTTCACACCCTGAAAGCCCCTTCATAGCCAACGGTGCAATCACAGTCATTACGTAGTCAAACGCAACAGGCTGTTTGTTCACTACAAGATCCCACAACCAATTTACAAGAAGGTAGTCTTTGATGGTTGAAGGATGAATGTTGACTGGGAAATCGACAGAAGGTTTCGCCCTCCTTCTCGCTGAAAGGTGTGTGTCATTCAGGATCCCTGATCCTGAAAGCGTTGGCTGATCCCTGATGGGAAACACATGCGGGCTTGAGGTAAGGTAAAGAACAATTCTGACTTGAATGGGTGACCACCACATTCTTTCCATTGTGGTTGAACAGCCTGTTGATATTCACAGGGGGGCGATCTTGAGCCTGTGCTTGGCATCCATGGGAAAGATGGCAGGGGCTCAAGATTTGGCATGACCTCTGAAGTCAGGGGTCTTGCCGGTGATATCGCAACTTCTGATTTTCACCGCCCATCGTTGGCAATGGAATCAGGTTCATGCCCGTAGCAGGAGTGAACCTGATTTGAATACATTTTAATGGATTTAAACGTAATTAATTCACCCCCCTCCTCGTACATGGAGCCCTGGGCTGCATATTCAAATGTTACATCAGCGCAGTTTACAACAAGTTCGCTCAGATGTGAACTTCTCGTGGGGACCCTCTGGTATAAAGATGAGTAGCACCCCCAGAGGAGAAGGACATGCTCAAGCAGAGGATGGCAATGCCCCCTAGCACTGCCTCCTGGCACAGGTTGACACTGCCAGGCTGCCACCATGCCCATGCGGCAGTGCCAGTTTGGCAGTACCGAACTGTGCCAGGGGGCAATGCCAGGGGTAGTGGCCCAAGTAGGGAGCCTCATGGGGCATGTTGGGTGGGAGGGAGATTCATTTGTCTCTGGTTGTGGGCAGGAGTGGACTTGGGAACTGGGGATGTCAGTTGTGGCTATGTGGGTGGGGTGGGGGAGGGTGGGGGGAAGAGGGGGCATGGGCCTGATTTTTGGGGGGGGGGAGTGTGGGTAGAGGTGCTGGCTCACACTCCAATCCGGGGGTGCCAGCTCCAATGGTGGGGGGAGAAGTGTTGGCTCCAATCGGGGTGTGGGGAGGAGGGGGTAAATACTGACTCTGACTGAGGGGGGCAGGGGGGTGCGATTGGCAGGGAGCTCCTTATAGCTCAGCGGTGGGCTTGGGGATGGAGGGGGAGGTTTATCCATGTTCTGTTCGGGGCGTCCAATAAACATGGCACCCGGATCTCAGTGCAGCAGGGTATTTGCTGGTGTTTTGGGGTCCTGTCTCCCCATTCCCCTGCAATGGATGATGTGAAAGTCACACAGCTTTTTTTTTGACAGAGTGTGGTAAGAGCTGGACACAAAACCAACCTATTTCTCTGGAGCAAAACACATCCTTTTTTCCGCTGGAACCAACACTCCGCCAAATTCTGGCAAGATATCGCCCACAAAGTTCATATGTGAAGACTTGTAAGATTAGTTTCGTGCAAGGCATTCAGACTTGACAAGTCCAGAAGTCTTATTGTCAAGCAGACATTAACAAAGAGATTACGGTGTTTAGACTGCAATTTACAATAGGGAACAAATCGTACCATAAGGATACTGGATGGAGTAGCACACTAAGAGGGAGGTGGTAGTATAGTGTTTTATCACTGCACCAGAGATCAAGAGTTACGTTTGGGGACCCGGGTTCAAATCCCACAATAGTAGATCATGAAATTTGAATTCAAGAAGGAAAAAAATAAAAGTCTAATGATGACCATGAAACCATTATTGGCTGTTGTAAAAACCCACCTGGTTCACTCATGTCTTTTAAGGAAGGGAGTGTGCCATCCTTACCCAGTCCTACCTGCACTGTGGCACAATGGTTAAGACTGCTGCCTCACAGTGGAAGGGACTCAGGTTCAATTTCAGCCTTTGTCAGTATGGGTTTTGCACATTCTCCCCATGTCTGCATGGGTTTCCTCCCACACTCCAAATTTGTGCAGGTTAGCTGGATTGGCTGTACTAAATTGCACCAAGGTGTGTAAAAGTAAAGTTTATTTGTCACAAGTAGGCTTACATCAACACTGCAATGAAGTTACTGTGAACATTCTCCAGTCACCACACTCCAGCGCCTGTTCGGGTATAATGAGTGAGAACTTAGCACGGCCAATGCACCTAACCAGCACGTCTTTTGGACTGTGGGAGGAAACCGGAGCAGCCAGAGGAAACCCTCGCAGACACTAGGAGACTGTGTAGACTCCGCACAGACAGTCACCCAAACTAGGAATCGAACTTGGGTCCCTAACGCGGTGAGGCAGCAGTGTTAACCGTTGTGCCACCATGCCATACTGCTGTAGGTTAGGTGGGGTGGGGGTAGGCTTGGGTGGGATGTTCTTTCAGGGAGTTGGCGCAGACTCGATGGACTGAATGGCCTCTTTCTGCACTGTAGGGATTCAATGGTTTTCACATGACTCCAGTCCCACGTCAACGTGGCTGATTCTTTAGTGCCCTCTGAAGTGGCCCAGCAAGCCATTCAGTCCATGGGCAATTAGGGATGGGCAATAAGTGCTGGCCCAGCCAGTGACGCTCACACTCCACGAATGACTAAATAAAAACATTTCTCCCTCTTGCTCAGTCCTCTTTTGTTGTGTTTTGAAATTGGAGCAAGCATTGGATTTCAGCTATGGAATTCTTTCCAAATCCAGACATTCTGTTAGAAAACCTCTCCCACCCTACTTGACTAAAGCTTCAATTTGGAAGCATTGTAGCCAATTATAATCAATTGACATGAAGAAAATAACTAAATTACTCCTTATACCCTCATGACTGTGCGGCCAAATTTCCCTCCAATTCGATTTTCAAGTCTGCTGACGACACCACCGTAGTGGGTTGGATCTCAAACAATGATAAGACAGAGTACAGGAATGAGATAGAGAATCTGGTGAACTGGTGCGGCAACAATAATCTCTCCCTCAACGTCAACAAAACAAAGGAGATTGTCATCAACTTCAGGAAGTTAAAGGAGAACATACCCTCGTCTACATCAATGGGGATGAAGTTGAAAGGGTCGAGAGCTTCAAGTTTTTAGGTATCCAGATCACCAACAACCTTCCTGGTTCCCCCCATACCGGCACTATAGTTAAGAAAGCCCACCAATCCCTCTACTTTGGCATGTTAGCTACGACTCTTACCAACCTTGCACCATAAAAAGCATTCTTTATGGTTGTACCACACCTTTGTATGGGCTCCTGCTCTGCCCAAGACCACAAGAAACTACAAAAGATTGTGAATGTAGCCCAATCCATCACGCAAACCAGCCTCCCATCCATTGACTCTGTCTACACCTCCCGCTGCCTCAGCAAAGCAGCCAGCATAATTAAGGACTTCACGCACCCCGGTCATTTTCTTTTCCACCTTCTTCCATCAGGAAAAAGATACAAAAGTCTGAGGTCACGTACCAACCAAGTCAAGAACAGCTTCTTCCCTGCTGCTGTCAGAATTTTGAATGGACCTACCTCGTACTAAGTTGATCCTTCTCTACACCCTAGATATGATTATAAAATTACATTCTGCACACTTTCATTTCCTTCTCTATGAATGGTATGCTCTGTCTGTATAGCGTGCAAGAAACAATATTGTATGTTAATACATATGACAATAATAAATCAAATCAAAAATCAAATCCAATCAAAAATTTGCCACGGTTGGGGAAGTTAGCCTTGGATTTCTCTCCAGTGATATGTTTTTGCCCCTTTCACTCGTATGTTTATGTTGAAAATATTTCCGCGTGGGAAAATTCCCACTACTGTACTCGCTTGCTCACCATTTCCACCCACTAACTTTAATAAACAGTGAATTGCAAGATGTGCAGAAAACCGCAGTGTGTATCTGTCAGAATCTGTAACACTGGCCATCCCTCAGTGGGAATCGTGTCTTGGTACAGACAGAGCATTCATAATCCTTGGCAATCTTGTGATTAATGTATCACCAGGTTTCATTATTTCATGTAAAGGGAAGGTTGAGAGGCAACCTGAAAGAAATCTTTAATATAATGGATGGCTGCACATAGAAATATTTCCACTTTGATGAGTTCAAAACTAATAGAACAAAGAACAAAGAGAATTACAGCACAAGAACAGGTCCTCTGGTCCTCCAAACCTGCACTGAACATGCTACCTATCTGAACTATAATTCCATACCCTTCCGGAGACCATATCCCTCCATTCCCATCCTGTTCATATATTTGTCAAGACAACCCTTAAAAGTCACTATCATATCTCCTTCCACTAACTCCCCCAGCAATGAGTTCCAGACACCCACCATCCTCTGTGTAGAACATAGAACATTACAGCGCAGTACAGGCCCTTCGGCCCTCGATGTGGAACCAATCTAATGACCCTCTAACCTAAACTATTCCAATATTATCCATATGCCTATCCACTGACCATTTGAACGCCCTTAAAGTTGACGAGTCCACAACTGCTGCAGGCAGGGCATTCCACGCCCTTACTACCCTCTGAGTAAAGAACCTACCTCTGACATCCGTCCTATAATTATCATCCCTCAGTTTAAAGCTATGTCCCCTCGTGTTAGCCATCACCATCCGAGGAAAAAGGCTCCCGCTGTCCACCCTATCCAATCCTCTGATCATCCTGTATGCCTCAATTCGGTCACCTCTTAACCTTCTTCTCTCTAATGAAAACAACTTCAAGTCCCTCAGCCTTTCCTCATAAGACCTTCCCACCATACCAGGCAACATCCTGGTAAACCTCCTCTGCACCCTTTCCAGTGTTCCCACATCTTTCTTATAAAGCGGCGACCGGAAGTGTACGCAATACAAAACTCTGCCTCGTACACCTCTTATAAACCTTGCCCCTCACACTTTAAACCCATGCCCCCTAGTAATTGATTCTTCCACCCTGAGAAAAAGCTTCCCACTATCCACTCTGTCCATGCCCCTCATAATCTTGTAGGCTTTTATCAGGTCACGCCCTCAACCTCCGTTGTTCATGATCACGGAAGATTAATGTTAGAATTCTAGATTGTTTACTACATGGAAGGGGCTTTTTGGTTCATCATGTCTGTGCTAGCCCTATGAAGGAGCAATTATGAACTACCAACTCAATCTACAAGTTAACCTTCAGAGAATCTTGCACTAGAACTCACAAGTCCCTTGCACTTCTGATTTCTGAATTCTCTCCCCATTTAGAAAATAGTCTACAACTCTATTCTTCCTATCAATGTGCATAACCTCACACTGTATTCCATCTGCCACTTCTTTACCCACTCTCCTAACCTGTCCAAGTCCTGCAGCCTTCCTGCTTCCTCAATACTACTTGTCCCTTCATCTATCTTGGTATCATCTGCAAACCTTAGACACAATGCCTCCAGTTCCTTCATCGTTGATGTACCCCACACTGACCCCTGCGCAACTCCACTAGTCACCGGCTGCCATCCTGAAAAAGACCCTTTTATCCCCATTCTCTGCCTTCCACCAGTCAGCCAATCTTCTACCCATGCTAGTACCTTGCCTCTAACACTATGGACTCTTATCTTATAATGAGTCTCCTGTGCGGCACCTTGTCAAAGGTCTTCTGGAAATCCAAGTAGATAATGTTCACTGGTCCTCCTTTTTATTTTATTCATTCGTGGGATACGGGTGTCACTGGCTGGCCAGCATTTACAACCCATCACTGGTTGCCCAAGAGTAGTTGAGAATCAACTACATTGCTGTGACTCTGGAGTCACAGATAGGCCAGACCAGGTAAGGATGGCAGATTCTCTTCCCTCAAGGACATTAGTGAACCAGATGGGTTTTTCCGACAATCAACAATGGTTTCACAGTCATCAGTAGACTTTTAATTCCAAATATTTTTAATTGAATTCAAATTCTAGCATCTGCCATGGTGGGATTTGAACCTGGGTCCCCAGAACACTAGCTGAGATTCTGGATTAATAATCTAGCAATAATACCACTAGGCCTTGTCTAACCCAATCGTTACCTCCTCAGAGAATTCTAACAAATTTGTCAGGCATGACCTCTCCTTGGTGAAACCATGCTGACTCATTTTCCGAAATTTGATCCTTGATAATGGACTGCAAAATGTTAACAATGACCAAGAAAAATCCAGACTTTTATTTTTTCAATCAATGTTCGCTCTGACCTCGATGGAATTTCTTTCACAGTTATAAATATTTTCTACTTGACGAGGAGGATAGTTTCTGAATTTGAAATTGGGCCTTTGAAGAGCAACGTGGAGTTACACCGATGGATTAAAAAGAAACTTGAACACCTGGCTTCAAGCTCTGAGCAGTGCGCGCCCGTGATGTTTTGCAAGTTTCCTTTTAAGTTGAAGCATCAAGTTTAAATGGAACTGATCAGTGCAGCAAATATGTTCCACATCCCCTCAGAGTTCAAGAGGAGAAGTTGCGTGAATGTACGTAGCTCTCCAAATAGTTGTGACAATGACTTGAAGGAAGAAGAAAACCACAAGTGTTTCATTATTTACAGACTTGTTTGTTTTATGGCGAAAAACTGCAGCAGGCGACGGTGCAGAGGGACCTCGGGGTCCTTGTGCATGAGTCGCAAAAACCCAGCCTGCAGGTGCAGCAGGTGGTCAGGAAGGCAAATGGGATGCTGGCCTTCATAGCGAGGGGGATTGAATATAAAAGTAGGGAGGTCTTGCTGCAGCTGTATAGGGCATTGGTGAGGCCGCAGCTGGAGTACTGTGTGCAGTTTTGGTCGCCGCACTTACGCAAGGATATTTTGGCCTTGGAGGGAGTGCAGAGGAGGTTTACTAGGCTGATACCGGAGTTGAGGGGGTTGAACTATGAGGAGAGGCTGAATAAACTAGGCTTGTACTCGTTAGAGTTTAGGAGAATGAGGGGAGATCTCATTGAGACGTATAAGATGACGAATGGGATGGATAGGATAGAGGTGGAGAGACTCTTCCTGCTCAGAAAGGACAGTAGGACCAGAGGGCACAGCCTCAAGATAAAGGGGGGGTGGTTTAGAACAGAGTTGAGGAAGAACTTCTTCACTCAAAGGGTGGTGAATCTCTGGAATTCTCTGCCCGTTGAAGTGGTGGAGGCTGCCTCGCTCAATATTTTTAAGATGCGGGTTGATGGGTTTTTGATAAGTGAGGGGATTAAGGGTTATGGGGAGAGGGCGGGAATGTGGAACTGAGCCACGACAGATCAGCCATGATCTTATTGAATGGCAGGGCAGGCTTGAGGGGCTAGATGGCCTACTCCTGCTCCTATTTCTTATGTTCTTATGTTCTTATGTATCAACAAAACTACCCCGAGGCTGCTCTGAACTGACGGATCCTTTGTACCAAAGGATTCAGATTCAGGCTGAGTTAGAAACATCGAAACTAGAAGCAGGAGTAAGCCATTTAGCCCTTTGAACCTGTTCCATCACACATCAAATTCAACATTCTGATTCCCCACTTCCCTCTATATCCCTTCATCCCTTTAGCCCCAAGAGCTAGATCCAATTTCTTCTTGAAACCGCACACCATTTTGGCCTCAACTGCTTCCTGTGGTAGTGAATTCCACACATTCACTAAAGTTTAAAGTTAATTTATTAGTCACAAGTAGATTTACATTAACACTGCAATGAAGTTACTGTGAAAATCCCCGAGTTGCCACACTCCAGCACCTGTTCGGGTACACTGAGGGAGAATTTAGCATGACCAATGCATCTAACCAGCACATCTTTCAGACTGTGGGAGAAAACCGGAGCACCCAGAGGAAACCCATGCAGACATGGGGAGAACGTGCAGCGACCCAAGCTGAGAATCAAACCCAGGTCACTGGCACTGTCTGGGTGAAGAAATTTCTCCTTGCCTCAGTCCTTACCGGTTTACCTCCATCCTCAAACTACGACCCCAAGTTCTGGACTCCCCCACTGTTGGGAGCTTTCTTTCTGAATCTACCCTGTCTAACCCTGTTAGAATTTAGATAGGTAGCTGACACTGATTTGTATATTCTTACTGCAGCTACTCTGCACACTCCTACTGCCCCCACCATCCCTCACACCCCTCGTACCCCCTCACTCCTTCTCCAGCCTTAGAGAATGAAACAATAAGGTAGAATGGCAATGTGTCTCTACCAAGGCATTAGTTGCTGCCTTTCATGGGTCATGGAAGGAAGGGAAATTGGAGGTGAAAAAGCATTTCAAAATTGCATTAATTATTTTGTCTGAACAAATAAGAGTATGTCAATCTAACTGTTATCATGGATATTTACGAAACATTTCAGAGGATGATAAAAGGGTGGCATAGTGGTTAGCACAGCTGCCTCACGGCGCAAAGGACCCGGGTCCGATTGCCGACTTGGGTCACTGTCTGTGCAGAGTCTGCATGTTCTCCCCATGTCTGCGTGGGTTTCCTTCCGGTTTCCTCCCACAATCCGAAAGGCGTGCTGGTTAGATGCACTGTCCATGCTAAAATTCTCCTTCAGTGTATCCCAACAGGCACCGGAGTGTGGCGATTAGGGGATTCTAACAATAACTTCATTGCGGTGTTAATGTACGCCGGCTTGTGACAACAATAAATAAACTTCAAACTTTAATTTTTTTCAGAAGGATGGATTGCCTTAGCAGTGAAAACACATTGACGAAAGTGACAGGCGGCCCAGTGACTCAGCGCAATAGTTGACACTGTAGAAGCAGGATTGGTATGTCGGTTTAGCTCAGTTGGCTAGACAGCTGGTTTGCGATGTAGAGTGACGCCAACAGCGTGGGTTCAATTGCCGCGCCGGCTGACGTTATTCACAAAGACCCCACCTTCTCAACCTTGCCCCGCGCCTGAGGAGCGGTGACCCTCTGTTCTCTCCCCTCAAAGTCAAAAACAGCCAATTGTCACCTGTGACACGGGTAACATGATGACCAATACTCTGTACGGCGTTAGGTGTGCTGCCTCATGCCTGCATTCTTAATGCACTAGCATATTTACAGATAGGTTATTTTAGAGGAAGGGTTTGGTACTGGATTGGGTGAACATATTCACCTCATTGCCATAGCGACCGTCCAGCGTCAAATCATGGTTCAGTTGGAAGCACCGTCATGGCTGAAAGGGAAAGTTGGAAGTTCAGGCCTGCCTCAGAGACCTCAGCAATAGCTATAGGGTGGAATTTTACAGCCTCTCTCGCTGGTGGGATCTTCCCGCCTCACTGAAACCAATGGAATTTTGAAAGGCTCACTGCATTTTCCAGCCCCGCCCTCACTCCCAGAAGGCCACAAAATTCTGTCCATATTCTTGCAAACAATTACAGTACTGAGAGCCAACCTACCCCCCAGCTTCTCTCAAACTTCTACCAGTGCACATTACAGAGTGTCTTATCGAACTGCATTATGGTGCAGTTGCTCCATTTCTGACTGGAAAGCTCTGCGGTGGGCAGTCAAAACTGTCCAACACATCATTGGCACCCAGCTACCAGCCATCCAGGGCATTTATCACAAACACTGCCTGTGGAGATCTCTCAACATTGCTGGAGATCCCACCCATCCCAGCCACAGACTGTTTGCCCTCCTGCCCTCTGGGAGGCGCTACGGGTGCATTCGAGCCCAAACAGCTAGGCTCAGGAACATCTTCCCCAGAGGTGTCACCCAGCTGAACTCCGTCCTTTAACATAGTCCCAGGCAATGGGCGTTGCGCAATGTGTGCACTTAATGACTACTGGCACTATTTTATAATGACTCCTTGCATTTGCTTTATTCTTTGCCTGCAAGCTCATTCGCGTTGATTTTGCATTTGTGCACTTAACAAGGACAATAAAGTTGAATTGAAATGAATTGAGGGGAGTGCTGCATTGTTGAAGGCACCATCAAACCAGGGCTCTGAGTACCCCCGCACGCTCCTCCTCCCCTCGTGACACTTGGCAAGAGCTGAGGGAGTTCCGTCCCCTTCCACGGCCAATGTTTATGCCTCAACAAACATGACTAAGACAGACTATCTGCTGATCATTACACTGATAATTGTGGCAAATTGGCTGCTGCATTTTCTACACTACAGCGGTAACTGCACTTGGAAATACTAATTGGCTGCAAAGTGCTTTGGCATATGCTGAGGTCATGAAAAATATATATATATATATATATACATAAATGCAAATCTTGCTTTCATTCTCCCACTAACTAGTGGATTTGAACAATTCTGTAAATTTAATTATCCTATCTGTGCGTTGCACACACGCCCTCCAGGTGGAATATTTATAGGTATATTTCACTGTCCTTATATTTTTAGAATCCTAATATCACAACTCAAGAGGTGGTACAATACATGCACACACAAACAAAAATTTCGATTTATATAACGCTGTTAACGCAATGAAGAAGTCTTGTGGTGCACTGGGGAGCATCCCTGCCTCTGAACTAGAGATTCTGGGTTCAAGTCCCATCCCAGGGCTACGTTATTTATTAGTGTCACAAGTAGGCTTACATTAACGCTGCAATGAAGTTACTGTGGAAATCCCATAGTCGCCACACTGTTTGGGTACACTGCGGAAGAATTTAGCATGGCCAATCCAACGAATCTTTCGGACTGCAGGAGGGAACTGGAGCACCCGGAGGAAACCCACGCAGACACAGGGAGAATGTGCAGGCTCCTCACAGACAGTGATTCAAGCTGGGAATCGAACCCAGGTCCTTGGCGCAGTGAGGCAGCAGTGCTAACCACTGTGCCACCGTGCTGCCCTAGATGGCCAAGGAAGGTGTGACATAACATGGAAAAACAGATTATATCAAATATCCAGCTGCAAAATTCTTCCAACAATTGTTAGTGGTACGGTGGTTAGCACAGTTGCCTCACAGAGCCAGGGACTCAGGTTCAATTCTGGCCTGAGCTGACTGTCTGCGTGGAGTCTGCACGTTCTCCTCGTGTCTGCATGGGTTTCCTTTGGGTGTCCAGTTTCCTCCGACTGTCCGAAAATGTATGGGTTAGGTTAATTGGCCATGCTTAGTGGCGGGGGATTAACAGGGTAATACATGGGATCATGGGGATAGGGCCTGTGTGAAACTGTAGTTGGTGCAAGCTTGATGGGCCAAATGGCCTCTTGTATGATTCTGTACTTCTATGATTCTATAAATGGAAGGCAGTAAGAGTGGCAGAGGCTTCTGGTCAGTCATGTTTGATGTGGAGTGGCGCCTCTCAAGCTCTATGTCCCTGGCGACAGACTAGAAACTTGTTCCAAGAATTACTAGCTATGGGAACAGATGAAAGACAACCTTAATGCACCACTAGGTGCGGGAAGAGAAACAACAACATCAATGTAATGGAATGGGCTATTTGCCAAGCGACTGACAGTATCTTCCAATTTCTCAATGAGGCCTTTTGCTTTCCAATTTGCGTAGGAAGGCAGTGCATCACAAGGATGGACGTGGACAGAGAATAGAGCCAATGGGCCCGATTTCACTACTGCATCATGCCTGTTTTTGGACGCAAAAGCGTGTTAAAGTCGGGTGAGAGGCCATTTTCGCGATCCGCGCCCGCATCCGCGTAGATTGCCACTTTACCGAAGCCAGGAAATGGCGACGATTCGATTCACGCCCAAAACGGGCGCAATAGCGATTTAATTGCATTTGAACTGCCTGCCCAACTTTATCAGCATTTCCCCCTGTACCACCGCGTTTGCCAATCTGGAACCACGTGGTAATGGACCTGCTAAATAAAAGTCTGAATCAGGTGCTCCAGCTTCTGAAGAGTGCGTTTCAAGTTTCCAACGGCTCTCTGACTCAGATCAGTGGTGGGGTGGAGGAGGGAGGCAGGTCAGATCATTCTCCGGTTGTCGGGGTGGGGGGAGTGAGGCCAGATCGTTGTCTGGTTGTGGTGGGGAGGGGGAGTGGGGGGAGGATGAGGGAGGCAGGTAAAATGTATCTCGGGGGGGGGGGGGGGGGGGGCGGAAGCCCAATTGCTCACTGGTGGGAGGGGCAGATGGATCTCTGGTGGGTGTGGGGGGTGGGGTAGGGGAGGCAGGGAAATCCGCTGTCAGTTTGCAGGCGATCGGTGGGCACTTTTTCAAATGTTTTTCTAACTGCGCATGCGCAGTTCAGAGCTCCAATCATTGCGGCCGCGCTAAGCCCTGCCCACAGTGCGAATGGGACTGGAGATATTTTTTTCAGACTGAGTGTGTATGAGGGCGCCCGAAAGCAGCTTTCTAAGTCAGATCTGCATAACGCCCAGATTCAGTAGTTAGAATGAAAATGTAAAATTGGGCCCAATGTTTCGAGTCAAAATATGAAGGGTCATCCAGGCTCGAACCATTGGCTCTATTCTCTCTCTCGACACACCTGTTGAGATTTTCCAGCATTTTCTATTTTTATTTCAGATTCCAGCATTCACAGTACTTTGCTTTTATATTACAAGGATGGATGTGTTGGCCAACTAATGGCAACAGCATGGGGGTATAAAACCTCCAGGAATATATAGAAACATGAAAAGGAGCAGCAGGAGTAGGCCATTTGGCCCCTCAAGCCTGAACTGCCATTCAACATGATCATGGCTGACCCTTTATCTCAATGCCTTACTCCCGCGCTCACCCCATACTCCATGACATAGTGTAGATATCTATCTATTTCCTTTTTAAGTATATTCAGTGACTTGGACTCACCAGCTTTCTGTGGTAGAGAATTCCCTGTGTTTACCACCCTCCAAGTGAAGAGGTTTCTCCTCATCTCAGTCCTAAATGCCCACCCTGTATCCTGAGGCTGTGACCCCCTTGTTTTAGATCCAAAGGAAACAACATTCCTGTATCCAGTCCACCCAGCCTTGTCATAATTTTATATGTCTCACCTAGATCCCCTCTCGTTCTTCTGAAGTCCATAAATACAAGCCTAGTTGACCCAATCTCTCCACATACAACAATCCTGCCATCCCAGGAATCTGTCTGGTGAACATTGGCTGCAGTCCCTCTCTGGCAAGTATATCCGTTCTTACGTAAGGAGACCAATTCACACAATGCCCCAAATGTGGTCTCACCAAGGCTCTGTACAGCTGCAATGAGACACCCTTGTTCCTGTACTCAAGTTCTCCTGCAATGATGGCCAACATACTGCTTGCCTTCTTTGCTTGCTGTACCTGCATTCTTGCTTTCAGAGACTGGTGTACCCAGTTCCCTTTGTTAGTCAACATTGCCCAATCTATCACCATTTAAATAATGCCCTGCCGTTCTGTTCCTCCATCCAAAGTGGATGACTTCACTTATCCATGTCATACAGCATCTGCAGTGGGTATGTATTTGCTGACTTATTCAGTTTTGTCTAAATCACCTTGAAGACTCTTAACATCCTCCTCACCACTCACATTCCCACCAAGTTTCATGGTATCTGCAAAGTTGGAAATATGACATCTGGTCCCTTCATTGATGTAAATACTGTATAGCTGGGGCCCAATCATTGATCTCTTTGGTACCCCACTAGCCACCCCCTGCTGGAATCTACAGAATTTTGGAAGATGACAGCCAATACAATCATTATTTCCATGGACCTGTCCTCTAGTACCCTGGGATATCGATTAATAGAGTCTGGGCATTTGTCAACTTGCAGTCCCACAAATTTCTCCAGGACTTGTTTTTTAATAATACTAATTTCCTTCAATTTCTTTTTCTCACTAGATCACTGATCCTGTAGCATTTTTGAGAAGTTATTTCTATCTTCCTCCAAAAAGTATTTGCTTAACTGTTCTGCCATTTCTTTGTTCTCATTTATAACTTCTCCTATTTCAGATTGTAGGGATCATAGAAAGCCTTCAGCGCAAAAAGAGGCCATTCAGCCCATCAAGTCTGCACCAACTTTCTGACAGAGCATCTTACACAGGCCCTTTCCATGGAACCCCTAATATTTACCCCATTAATTCCCCCTACACACCTTTGAACACTAAGGAACAATTTAGCATAGCAAATCCACTATCCTGCACATCTTTGGACTGTGGGAGAAAGCCGGAGCACCCAGGGAAACCCATGCGGACACGGGGAGAACTTGCAAATGCTACACAGACAGTCACCCGAAACTGGAATTGAACCCGGATCCCTGGCACTGTGAGGCTGCAGTGTGAACCACTGTGCCACCATACCGCCTCAATTATTTTTTAATTTATCAGTTTCACGAGAAGGCATACATTAACACTGCAATGAAGTTACTGTGAAAATCCCTGAGGTGCCACACTTCGATGCCTGTTCGGGTACACTGATGGAGAATTTAACTTGGCCAATGCACCTAACTAGCAGATTCTTCAGACTATGGGAGGAAACCAGAGCACCCGGAGGAACACATGCAGACACAGGGAGAACATGCTGACTCCACATAGACAGTGACCCAAGCCTGGAATCGAACCATGGTCCTTGGCATCGTGAGGCAGCAGTGCTAACCACTGTGCCACCATGCTGCCCACAAGGGACCTACATTTGTCTTTATCCATCTTTTTCTTTCTCATATCTTTCAAAGTTTTTACACCCTAACTTCTATGTTATTTGCTAGTTTATTTTCATATTCTATTTTTTTCCACTTAATCAATCTCCTGGCCCTCCTTTGCTGAATATTGAATTTCTCCCAATCCTCATCTCTGCTACTTTTTTTTAGCAACTTTATATGACTCTTCCTTGGATGTAATTCTAGCCTTAATTTTTCAAGCCATGGTGAGTCCACTTTTCTTGTTGTCTCCCACGCAGACATGGGGAGAACGTGTAAACTCCACACAGACAGTACCCAAGCCAGGAATCAAACCTGGATCCCTGGAACTATGGGGCAGCAGTGCTAACCACTGTGCCACTGTCCTGCCCATGTGGATTCCCTACACTGACTCCAGCCGCAGCTTCAGCTCTGTCATACAGATTTTGAGTGGCTTCAGCTGGAGGCACCTCCTGCACATGTGGTCACCCTGGAAACAGGAGTCGTCCCTGAACTTCCCACATTGCACAGGACGAGCATTCCACGTGGCCGAGCTACCCTGACAGTGACACCCCCTTAAGTTACACCCTTTAGTTTTACTCCTGTTTAGGTATATTAAGGACAATAGAAATACTCATCAGGTCCTACTGACCAAGGTCGCCACTCCTTGCTCTGAGGAAAGGTGAAAAAGGAAAAAAATCACCTCTTTCCCCCTCGCTGAACTCCAACTTAAGCATTCTAAAACAACTCTAGGCAGCACTCCAGTGCAGACCGAGGCAAGATGGCCTGTTTTTTATACTCTCCGAATGTACCCTCTGAAAACCTGTTCAACATTTTATTACAGTTGGCAACCCTATAGGGAACAGATGAGAGCACATCAAAACCAATCTGGAAATTTGGCTGAGAACAGTTCCCCAAACTAATCGTGCTTTGCTGAAACCCTTCAAACTTCTCCCTGTAATAATGCCTGCCAATCTGCAGTTGGATAAATTGGATAAGAGTTATCTGTTGGGGAGAAAAATCTAGCTGGGTTCCCACTAACAACTCAGAAATGAAAGATCACAATCACGTTACAGATTATTTATTAGTGCCACAAGTAGGCTTACATTAACACTGCAATGAAGTTACTGTGAAAATCCCCTAGTCGCCACACCCCGGCACCTGTTCAGGTACACTGAGGGAGAATTTGATTTGATTTATTATGGTATTGGGATACAGTGAAAAGTATTGCTTCTTGCGCGCTATACAGACAAAGCATAGCGTACAGAGAGGGCGCAGAATTTACAGTCATAGGTGAGGGCGTTGAGAAAGATCACCTTAATACGAGGGAGGTCCATTCAAAATTCTAATGACAGCAGACAAAAAAACTGTTCTTGAGTTGGTTGGTTTGTGCCCTCAGATTTTTGAACCTTTTTCCTGATGGGAGAAGGTGGAAGAGAGAATGTCCGGGATACATGGGGTCCTTGATTATGCTGGCTGCTTTTCCGAGGCAGCGGGAAGTGTAGACAGTGTCAATGGATGGAGGCTGGTTTGAGCAAATAGACTGGGCTTCGTTCATGACCCTTTGTAGTTTTTTGCAGTCTTGGACAGAGCAGGAGTTGTACCAAGCTGTGGTGTAACCAGAAAGAATGCCTTCCATGGTGCATACGTCGGTGAGGGTCAGAGTGGGCATGCCAAATTTCCTTAGCTTCCCGAGAAAGTAGAGCCATTGGTAGGCTTTCTTAACTATAGTGTCAGCATGGAGCGACTCAAACAGGTTATTGGTGATTTGGATACCTAGAAACTTGAAGCTCTCGACCATTTCCACTTCATCCTCACTGAAATAGGAAGATGGGTTGTGGTTGTGAAGGGTCAGTCATCTGAGCTCCAGGATATCTCTGCAGGAGTCTCTCAGGGTAGTGTCCTAGGCCCAACAATCTTTAATTGCTTCGTCAGTGACCTACCCTCTGTCATAAGGTCAGAATTGGGAATGCTCGCTGATGATTGCACAATGTTCAGCACTATTTGCAACTCCTCAGATACTGAAGCAGTTCATGTCCCAATGCAAGAAGATCTGGACAATATCTAGACTTGGGCTGGCAAGTGGCAAGTAACATTCACACCACACAAATGCCAGGCAACGACCATCATCAATAAGAGACCCCTTGACATTCAATGGTGTAACCACTGAATCCTCCACTGTCAACATCCTAGGGGTTATCATTGAACAGAAACTCAACTGGACTCACCACAGCGGCTATAATAGCAGGTCAGAGCTGGGAATACTGTGGTGAATAACTCACCTCTTGACTCCCCAAAGCCTGCCCTTCATCTATAAGTCACAAGTCAGGATGTGCAGGAATACTCCCCACTTGCCTGGATGGGTGCAGTTCCAAGAAGCTCGACACCATCCAGGCCAAAGCAGCCCGTTTGACTGGTACCATATCCACAAACATCCACTCCCTCCACCACCGACGCTCAGTAGGAGCAATGTGTACTATCTACAATTTACCAAGGATCCTTAGTCAGTACCTTCCAAACTCACAACCACCTCCATCTACTGGGTCAAGGGCAGCAGATACATAGGAACACCACCATCTGCAAGTTCCACTTCAAGACACTCACCATCCCGACCTGGAAATATATCACTCTTTTTTCCTGTCACTGGGTCAAAATCCTGGAATTCCCTCCATGGACTGCAGGGATTCAAGAAGGCAGTTCACCACCGCTTTCTTAAGGGCAACTAGGGATGGGCAATAAATACTGGCCACCAGCGACACCCATGTCCCATGAATGAATATAAAGGAAATGTAGTCAGAGGCATGTTCTCCACTATGTTTCCTTAAGATAATGACTATCTCTTTCATTTTGCATTGGCTGTTTGCATGACCAATGCACCTAACCAGCACGCCTTTCGGACTGTGGAGGAACACTGCAATGAAGTTACTGTGGTAATCCCCTAGTCGCGACACTCTGGCACCTGTTCAGGTACTCTGAGGGAGAATTTAACACGGCCAATGCACTTTACCAGCACGCCTTTCAGACTGTGGGAGGAAACCAGAGCACGGAGGAAACCCATGCAGACACAGGGAGAACGTGCAGACTCCACACGGCTCCCCAAGCCGGGGATCGAACCCAGTGTTCGAGGCGCTGGGTGTCAGCCATGCCACCCTAGAAACTACATCCTATTGTCGAGTGGTGAAAATGCAGGACTCTCTGTCACATGGAATGATTGGGAGACTAGCATAGATCTGTTTGAGGTGAAGCAAGGTGTGTACATTAAGTAGAAATAAATAGAGGGAATATTAATGTGACTCAGAGGAACCAAATTGAGAGGAGGCATAGCATTGACTTGTTTAGTCAGAATGTTCTGTTTCTAGGCTGTAAATGCTCAGAGACATTGACAATAATTACATTTGTAGTTGTGCTGTTGTACAGTTCCATAGATGTCAAATACATCAGCCTTACTCAGCTTGTATGCCATGTCTGAATCCTTGCTATGTCGAACAAATTAACTGATCAGTCTTTTGCTGCCCCAGATATATTTTTAATAATTAGAGATTTAGTAAACAAAGATTTTCATTTTCCATCTTCTCTCTCTCTGAAGGAAAAAATGATTTGCAATAAAACCAAGGAATGTTGGATAAACCCAGCAGTTCTGACAAGGTCCATGGACAGAGAAAGAGAGCTTGTAGATGGCATTTCATGTGTTTCATGTTTTGCAGAAGCGGGAAGCGACCAGCTAAGAATCCCTACAGTGCAGAAGGAGGCCATTCAGCCCATCAAACCTGCACCGACTCTCCAAAAGAGCATCTTAACCAGGAACATTATCCCTGTAGCTCCGCACATTTACCACGGGTAATCCCCCCAATCAATGCATCTTTGGAGAAACCTTCCAGCCAGGGGGATATTTCAGTCTCACTGATAATTCACCCCCATCCAGGGGTAGGTGTGCATATGACGAAGCAACTGGCAAATCCCGTCAGCATGAACAGCCGGAAAGTTCCGGCCAATATTGCAGGTCTGTATGATTCTTCTTCCAAGCTTTCGCATTCGTTGGAGGAGATTGGATTGCCTTCTTCAGCTTCAGCTTCACTGGCAGGTGAAACTAGAACTAGGGCCTCAAAATAAGGGGAAGCAGGTTTAGAACTGAGTTGAGGAGGAACTTCTTCACACAAAGGGTTGTGAATCTGTGGAATTCCCCACCCAGTGAAGCAGTTGAGGCTGCCTGATTGAACGTTTTTAAGGCAAGGATAGACAAATTTTTGAACAGTAAAGGAATTAAGGATTATGGTGAGTTGGCAAGTCAGTGGAGATGAGTCCACAAAAAGATCAGCCATGAACTTATTGAATGGCAGAGCAGGTTCAAGGGGCCAGATGGCCTACTCCTGCTCCTAGTTCTTATGTTCTCATTCTTAAAGTACAAGAAGCTTGAACGAGCAATCAGAATGGCATCAACTGACAATGCAAATCAATCCTGCATTTTAACAGTTCAGTCTCCATTAAAGGAATTGAAGGGGAATTTCACCACAAGTCATAGGTGTATAAGGAATAGAGTAGGGGGCTGACGACGCAGCCTTGCGGAGCACCAGTGTTGAGGATGATCGTGGAGGTAGTGTTGTTGTTTATTCTTATTGACTGCGGCCTGTGAGTTAGGAAGTCTAGGATCCAGTTGCAGAGGGTGGAGCCAAGCCCCAGGCCACAGAGTTTGGAGATGAGTCTCGTAGGAATAATAGTGTTATAGGCTGAGCTGTATCAATGAGTAGGAGTCTGATATAGGTGTCTTTGTTATCTTGGTGTTCCAGTGTTGAGTGCAGGGCCAGGGAAATGGCGTCTACTATGGTCCTGTTGTGGCAGTAGGCAAACTGTAGCAGATCCAGGTAGTTTAGGAGGCTGGAATTGATTCATTCCATAACTAACCTTTCAAAGCACTTCATAATGATGGATGTCAGAGCCACGTGGCCGATAGTCATTAAGGTACATTGCCTGACTTTTCTGTGGTACTGGGATAATGTCTTGTCTTCTTGGAGCAAGTAGGGACCTCAGATTGGTGTAAAGAGAGGCTGAAGATGTCTGCGAATAACCCAGCCAGCTGATCCATGCAGGATCTGAGTGCTGGTCCGGGTTCCCAATCCAGGCCTCCGAGGCTTCTGGGATGGAGGGCGTGCTCTCACTGACCTCTTGCTCAAAACGGGCATGGAATGCATTGAGCTCATCGAGGAGGGGTGTGTTGGAACCAGCGATTTTACTTGCCTTCACCTTATAGCCTGTTATGTCTTGCAGACCTTGCCATAGTCGGTGAGAGTCAGTGTGACTAGCCTGGGATTCTATGTTGGCCCGGTCCCGTCTTTTGACATCTTTGATGTCTGTCTTTGATAGACATTTGGTGTAGGTTTTTAAACTGAGTGGAGTAGAGAAGCAACTGGATTTATTCTCATCGACTAGATGGCAGCAGGTGAGAAGAGAACAAAGACTGAGATGAACATTTTCGAAATGATGAAGGGAATGGAGACAATGCATTCGGAGCTGATGCATCATCACGTAAAAAAGCAGAATGAATTAATCGCTTGACAGAAATAAATCTGAATTTAGGAATAATTTTCGAGCCAGTGGATGCTGCCTCAGTTGAAGTGTTCGGAAGAGATGCGCATTAATGTCTGATTCAATAAAGAATAGCCGAAGATGATGTTGAGTTGGGAAGCAGTCAGGCTGAGCGAGAAAGACAGAATGAGTTGAAGGAACAAATTGAATTTGTTCAGATCATTCTATAAATATATTAGCTATAGCTCCCTGAAACCAGGTTTTGCAGCAGGTCTACCTGTCTACAGACAAACAAAGGCATTTGTAATGATTGTAAGACAACCCCAGAGATCAGAGATCCAAATAAAGTAACTTGACACTTTAGCACTTCTCGGTTATGTTTCCACCTTGTTATTCTATATTGTTAACACAATCTCTTGTACAGATTCCATTAGGGAAGGATAACTGTATGGGCAGAATTAGAAGCGTAGAATTATAAGTGCACTATGGTGCCGACGGAGGCCATTCGACCCATTGAATCTGCACTGACTCTCTGAAACAGCATCATACCCAGGCCCACCACACCATTCCTGTAATCCCTCTTGGCTAATCTCCTAACCTACACTAAGGGTCAAATCAGTATTGCCAATTTCCCTTACCCTCCACATCTTTGGAGTGCGGGAGGAAACCGGAGCACCTGGAGGAAAGCTACGCAGACATAGAGAGAATGTGCAAACTCCACACAGGCAGTGACCCGAGGCCGGAATTGAACCTAGGTCCCTGGCACAGTGCTAACCACTCTGCCACCACTCAGGGCTCACCACCCTAAGAACTACAGAACCATAGAACACTACAGCACAGAAACAGGCCTTTTGGCCCTTCTTGGCTGTGCTGAACCATTTTTCTGCCTAGTCCCACTGACCTGTACCTGAACCATATCCCACCACACCCCTCTTATCCATGTGCCTATCCAAGTTTTTCTTAAATGTTAAAAGTGGGCCCACACTCACCACTTCATCTGGCAGCTCATTCCACACTCCCTTCACTCTCTGCCTGAAGAAGTCCCCGCTAATGTTCCCTTTAAACTTTTCCCCCTTCAACATAAACCCATGCCCTCTGGTTTTTTGCTCCCCTAGCCTCACTGGAAAAAGCCTGCTTGCATTCACTCTATCTATACCCATCATAAGTTTATACACCTCTATCAAATCTCTCCTCATTCTTCTACGCTCCAGGGAATAAAGTCCTAACCTACTCAACCTTTCTCTGTAACTCAGTTTCTCAAGTCCCGGCAACATCCTTGTAAACCTTCCCTGCACTCTTTCAAGCTTATTAATATCCTTCCTGTAATTAGGTGACACAATACTCTAAATTCAGCCTCACCAATGTCTTATACAACCCCACCATAACATTCCAACTGTTATACTCAATACTTTGATTTATAAAGTCCAATGTTCTAAAAGCACCCTTTACGACCCTATCAACCTGTGACACCACTTTTAGGGAATTCTGTACCTGTATTCCCAGATCCGTCTGTTCTACTACACTCTTCAGTGTCCTACCATTTACCTTGTATGTTCTACCTTGGTTTGTCCTTCCAAAGTGCAATACCTCACACTTGTCTGTATTAAACTCCATCTGCCATTTTTTAGCCTATTTTTCTAGCTGGTCCAAATCCCTCTGCAAGTTTTGAAAACTTTCCTCGCTGTCCACTACACCTCCAATCTTTGTATCATCAGCAAATTTACTGACACAATTTACCACGTTATCATCCAGATCATTGACATAGATGACAAACAACAATGGACCCAGCACTCATCCCTGTGGCACACCGCTAGTCACAGGCCTCCACTCCAGAGTTGGCACATTGAGTGCTCCCACCAACTTTGGCAGCCCACTGCCACTTAATGCCCTTAGAAGGCAGTTTCCCCCCCATGAGAGCTGCCGGCCAACCTGATTGGCCGACAGCTCTCCAACCCAGCCAGGCACAGCACTGCAGTGGCCGGAAGTGGTATTGCAGTGCCCTACCTGGAGCAAAATTCGAAATGTGAGTCCCAAGGGCAAGAGGGTTGGGGATGCCCTGCGGCGATGACAGGATGGGGTTGCTTGCAGCATCTGTGGGTTGGCCAAGAGGGTGATGGGGATGGAGCCTGGAGATCCCTGGCGCTGGGGGCACCCCAAATTTGAAGGTGCTTCCAGATTGAGGTTCCCCTCCCCATTTCCTATCCTGAGATAGAGAAAAGATTTTCCCTGTTTCCGACCCTTCTCACACTTCTCCCGCCAACTTTGAGATTGAGGTGGGTGGAAGAAGGCCTTTAATGACCACTTAATGTCATTAATCGATGAAAGGGTGGGTTTATGGGTTTCCCACCCAAAATCTTGCCCACGCAAATCACTGGGTTTGGTTGGCTGGTTCCCAGGGGAACCCCATCACCATTCAGTTTTATGCCCCCCCCACCTCGGAATCTGTAATGGGGGAGGGGGCAAGTCAAATCTAAAATGCTTCTAAGTGTTTACAATTTGTCCACAAAGACCTTGTGTCGCAAGAAGTATAAGGTTAATAATAAGGCTTAAAAAGGGTTGATTCAGAAAGAATGTGCCCGATGGTAGGGGAATCCAGAAATCTAGGGGTCATAGTTTGAGGATAAGGGGTAAACTTTTAGAACTGAGGTGAGGAGAAATTTCTTCACCCAGAGGGTGGTGAATGTGTGGAATTCACTACCACAGAAAGTAGTCGAGGTGAAAATATTGTGTGATTTCAAGAAGAAATTAGATATAGCTCTTGGGCTAAAGGGATCAAGGTATATGGGAGGAAGGGGAGATCAGGATATTGAATTTGATGATCAGCCATGATCAAGATGAATGGCAGAGCAGATTCGAAGGGCTGAATGGCCTACTCCTGCTTCTAGTTTCTATGTTTCTGTGTTAACTGGGTGATACTGGGTATAAGTATCTATTTTGACATTGATCTTAATCACATGCATGCAAACACAACTCGAACTACAAATAAAGATCTATCAAGTCGCCAGCAAAAACAAACCTGGCATTGGGCCAAGATGAATGGGAGATATTTTCTCCAGTGTCCACTGGTCTTAATTACATCTGAGTGAGCGCTGGTGAGATGTGGTATGAAAGCTTAACTTCACATGTGGGCATAAACCTAATCCTGTTCACCTTCAACTGAAAATAATCTCACAAGGTTAGTGACAAGTGAACATTCTCTGATTGGAACATACCAAAATGAAGGTGGTAATTTTACCACTCAGGCCACGTGGGAACAGGAGGGGTAAAAATTCACAAATTAAGTATCCAACCGCAATGTGTCCTCTTCTGGAGTTTAATGGAGGTAAATTGTGAGCAGACAATTAACCTACTTCCCAGAGGAAGGTCCAGTATTATCTTTCTGAGGCGACATGACTCAAATCTAGCCAGGGTTTTACTCTCGACACCCAAAGGCCCCAGGAGTTGGGAGAACTGTACATGGCTGAGATGTGGATCCAGCAGTGAAGTGGCTTTATCACTTAGAGGATTAGGAGTGATACTTCCAGATCACTCAAGGCTGTCCACTTCCCATTCTGCAATCAGGCCCCCACAATCTACTCTCCGCCACATTAGTGTTTGCTCTACCCATGTCTTCCCCACCCTTCCTTTTCGCTCCAGACCCCAGCAATCTTCATCCCAAAACTGACGTCACCCCACAATAGACTGCGCCCACCCTACCTGCCCCACCCAATTCCTGATTTAGTTGCAGCCCCAATCATCAACACCTCAACAATAACAAGAGGCAACGACGCGCACGCTAGCACAGCGGTTAGCACTGCTGCTTCACAGCTCCAGGGTCCTGGGTTCGATTCCTGGCTCGGGTCACTGTCTGTGTGGAGTTTGCACATTCTCCTCGTGTCTGCGTGGGTTTCCTCCGGGTGCTCCGACTTCCTCCCTCAGCCCAAAGATGTGCAGGTTAGGTTGATTGGCCATGCTAAAATTACCCTTTAGTGTCCTAGGATGTGTAGGTTCGAGGATTAGCGGGTAAATGTGTAGGGATATTGGGATAGGGCCTGGGTGGAATTGTGGTCAGTGCAGACACGACAGGCCAAAGGGCCTGTTTCTGCACTGTAGAGTTCTACGTTCTAAACACCTCCTCCACGATCATCCTCAACACTGGTGCCCCACAAAGCTGTGTTCTCATCCCCCTACTATACTGCTTATACACCTCTGACTGTGTGGTCAAATTCCACTCCAATTCAATTTTCAAGTTTGCTGACAATGCCACCGTAGTGAGTTGAATCTCAAACAATGACGAGACAGAGTACAGGAATGAGATAGAGAATCTGGTGAATTGGTGCAACAACAGATCAAGTGTAGTTATGCTGTCTTGCACTTGAAAAATCTCGATGAGGTTACACTGAGGCTTCATTTGAAGCAGTTTTTTTTAAAACCGCATCTAGGCCTTTTGGCAAAGATACAAATGAGGTCAAGCACTGTAGGGGGTGCAATGTCTACTCCTATCAGTTTGGATCTGTAATGTCTTACTGGCTGAAACTTTGAATGGATTTTGATTGGATATAACTAAAAAAAATCTCTCCTTCAATGTCAACAAGATGAAGGAGATTATCATTGACTTCAGGAAGCGTAGTGGAGAACATGCCCCTCAAGACCAACTGCAATATTGTCATCAAACCAGCTGACAAAGGAGGGGCCATTGTCATAATGAACAGAACTGATTACTGCAAAGAAGTATACCGACAACTAAACAACAAGGAACACTGCAGACAGTTACCCGCAGGTCCGACCAAAGAACACACCCGTCAACTCAACACTCTGATCAAGATGTTTGTTCCTGACCTTCAGAGCACCCTCTATGCTCTCATCCCACGTACTCCCTGTGTTTCCTGTCAATACACATCTTTTTAACCTGTGTTTAATGCTCTCTCCACTCACATTGTCTGTACTTTAAGACTTGTTTAGCTGTAAAGACTCACATTCCAATCATTATTCATGTAAATTGAGTTTGAGTCTTTACATGCCCTGTTTGTGATCAGAACTCCCACCCACCTGAAGAAGGAACAGTCAGTTCCGAAAGTTAGTGGCGTTTGCTACAAATAAACCTGTTGGACTTTAACCTGGTATTGTGAGATTTCTTACCCTGTCTATATCAACAGGGATGAAGTAGAAATGGTCGAGAGCTTCAAGTTTTTAGGTGTCCAGATCACCAACAACCTGTCCTGGTCTCCCCATGTCAACACTATAGTTAAGAAAGCCCACCCACACCTCTACTTTCTCGGATTAAGGAAATTTGGCATGTCAACCGAGACTCTCACCAACTTTTGCAGATGCACCAAAGAAAGCATTCTTTCTGGTTGTATCACAGCCTGGCATGGCTCCTGCTCTGCCCAAGTCCACAAGAAACTACAAAATGTTGCGAATGTAGCCCAATCTATCACACAAACCAGCCTCCCATCCATTGACTCTACACTTCCTACTGCCTCGGCAAAGCAGCCAGTGTAATTAAGGACACCATGCACCCCGGACATTCTCTCTTCCACCTTCTTCCATTGGGAAAAAGATACAAAAATCTGCGGTCATGTTGCGACTGACTCAAGAACTGCTTCTTCCCTGCTGCTGTCAGACGTTGAATGGACTGACCTTATGTTACATAGATCTTTCTCTACACCCTAGCTATGACTGCAACACTACCTTCTGCATTCTCTCCTTTCCCCCTCTATGTATGGTACGCTTTGTCTGTACAGCGCACAAGAAACAATACTTTTCTCTGTGCACTAATACATGTGACATTAATAAATCAAATCAAATCAGATCAATTTCTTGCGTTTTTGCCATGCCTTCCACCTCCAAGTCCAAATGATCCCCAGTCCTCCACAATGTCTAGTTCAGCCTCTTTCCCTCTCCCTATTCTGCTTCACAGCTGTGGCCGCAAACATTCCCTCACACCTAACCCAGCCAGCCTTGCGAAATTGAGCTGGCTTCCAGCCACGAAAGAGAGGACGAGATTTTCCCTGAAATCAACAAAGGCTGATGGCAATATTTCTCTGCCATGTGGTTCATGAGGTATCGCTGGCGAAGGGGCCTCTGAATTGTCCACCCAGCCAGCAACTTAGACGCTTAAGGATCGGGCCACTATTTTTGAAGGTCACCTCCAGCGTGAAAGGGGTTCACCCTGCAACTTCCCCCTGGCACTATCCTCAGGCAATTCTCACTGGCACAACCCCAGGCACTGCCCAGCCAGATGTTTCAGCAGGAGTCGGGGGAAGAGCTGGGGAGAGGGAGATGGGGAGCAGGGAGCTGGGGAGGAGATGCTGGGGAGAGGGAGTTGGAGGGGAGCTGGGGAGGGGGAGTTGGAGGGGGAGCTGGGGAGGGGAAACCAGGGAGGAGAAACCGGGGAGGGGAAACTGGCAAGGGAGAGCTGGGGACGGGGACCGGGGAGGGGGAGCTGGGGACGGGGACTGGGGACGAGGAGCTGGGGAGGGGAAGCTGGGGAGGGGGAACAAGGAAGGAGGGCAAGCTGGGGAGAGGGGAGTTGGGAAGGGGAGATGAGGAGGGGGAGCTGGGGAGGGGAGCTTGATAATTATATGCTAATATATTTAAATTGTGTTCCCAACATGCACCCAGTGACAGGGACAATCACGTCACATGTTTGTGCCGATATGGAAACTGCCAACCCACACAATGGCGCGGTGTTTAGCAGGTTAGGGGGATTGGGCATGTTCAATTGCCCCTTAGTGTCCCAAGATGTGTAGGTTAGGGGGATTATTGGGAAAAATGTGTGGGGTTACAGGGATAAGGCCGATGGGTTAGCCTGGGTAAGATATTCTGTCAATGAGTTTGTGCAGACTCGATGGGCTGAACGGCCTCTTCTGCACTGTTGGAATTCTATGATATCTTCCACTCCCATCGCCGGTCCCTCCCAACAGGAGCGGAGAATCCCGGCCAAAGTTCCTTCCCATTAAATTTCCATTAGGAGTCCCAGGAAACCGGTACTTGTGGATTTCTCAATCATTGCACCACTCCCCCTCCCCCTCCCCCTCCCCGGCTCTCCCTCCCTCAGCTCCTCCTCCCCGGCCTCCCCCAGCTCACCCTCCCCGGCTCCCCTGCCCCAGCTCCTCAGCCGACTCCCCCTCCTCGACTCCCCTCTCCCTGGCTCCCCTCTCCACTCCATCTCTGCAGCTCCCCCTCCCCAGTTCCCCCTCATGCCTCCGCTCTGTAAATATCAGACCCAAAGCCTTCTTCTGCTGGATGGCCAACAACTTACCTCTCATAATAATGTTTTCATGTTTCAATTTTGTGTCCCTCCAAGTAAAACGATGAACCAGACCATCGTCTCTGTCTAGCCATCCAAAATCAGAATCAAGTGCTTCCATGTTCTATATGAGACAAGACTGTTCTCTTTGTAACACTGGATGGGCTTTGTCCACTAGGCTTGCCATTGGGCACATAGCCTGTGGCAGCTGTCAGTGCAAGGTGTTCCTTGATAAAACCCTCCATCTCAAGAAAGTTAACATAATTGAATGTTAAGGATTAGGAAGTACACCCTGGAGCTTTCACAAATCTGTATGAAATGAGGACAGGTGATCTCTACATGGATCAGAGTGTGCTGTGCTGAATAAAAACATGTCAAGTATGCTTTGAATTACAAAGTAATGTTAAAGCCTCACTTGGGTATTGGAAAACTTACAACTGGACAAAACACTGAACACAGAGATGTACGTCAATATGTAGATGTAAGGATGTGCCCAGCAGAATGACAACATTGTGTATCTCAACAATTAATATGCTGGATCAGGAAATAAACCCCCTCTTACCAGTGCAAAAGGGTGAGAAATCCAAACTGCATTAATCTGGATACAGTTATGCCATCGCGCTCACTAAACACGAGCATGTGATGATTTATGGTCAGCTTTAGACTGTGTATCCATGTCTGATCATAGAATCATAAAATCCCTACAGTGCAGAAGGAGGCCATTCAGCCCATCTGGCCTATGCTGAAAATAATCCCACCCAGGCCCAAACCCCATGTCTTTACCCGAGCTGGTCTCCCTGACACTAAGCGGCAATTTAGCGTGTCCAGTCCACCTGACCCGCAGATCTTTGGACTGTGGGAGGACACCAGAGCACTGGAGGAAACCCATGCAGACACAGGGAGAACATGCAAACTCCACACAGACAGTGACCCGAGGCCGGGATCGAACCCAGATCCCTGGCGCCATGAGGCAGCAGTGCTAGCCACTGTACCACCGTGCTTCCCTAATAGGAACTAGATTAAGAATGCAGAATATTTCCATCTATTAGCTTGGGGTATTCAAGGAGTTTTTGTACTGCTGATGTGCCATCTCGTGCTTCAAATAAATACACTTAAATTGGAAAGTACACTGGGTATGTACAGAAGGAATTTATTTTCTTCTTTCATGAGGAGATTACTTTTTTTTTAGAAACAAATGATTCAAGAGCAGTGCGACATTAAAATAAAGTGTTAATTTCCCAGTTTATCCCTGAACAATTCTTAGTTGTGTGACATTAGTGTCCCTTTAAGAAATTTATTTTAAATTGTGATCTCTGCAGCTCTCACAGTCAGTGTTTCTCAGCTCAGAGCCTTAGGTGATGTCGTTGTTGGGAGGAGCAAAAAAAAACTGTGCGCAGCTCAGGTGGCAAGAGTTGTTTTTAGTTTCATTTTGGCTGCAGTGTCAGAAGCACAGCTGAAAGATGTCTCTCGCTCTGTTTTTATTTTGAAAGTTTTACCAGTTGACTGAAAGCAAATCTTGTTTGCCATCCTGCTGTCAAGAGTCTATGCTTTGGGGTTTTGGGAAGCTGTCTTGTGTTCAAACTGTTCTGAGTCGCAACAGCATTTGAATGCAGAATTCAACTAATGACCTCAATCCCAGTATCACGTGAGCATTAGTCTGTGCTGTGTTAAACCTGTGAAACAGGTCTTTTGTTTATGGAGGTTAGTTTTGATTGGGACAGCTTATATATATATATTCATTAAGGGTTATACATCATAGTGGTTGTTTTTTTTCTTGTTTGTAATTGATATAAAAATTGTTGCAAATTTTCTTACTGTACATGTTAACTATATTCTTAAATAAACTTTGAAGATAAAAAGCTCCCTGATGGGTCACTTGAATCATACCTGAGGTAAAATATCTCATGCTTATCCTAGGCAAACTCAAGATGCAAAACTTATTATTCAGCCCGGCTCCATAGGACACTTTGGAGTTTCTAACCTGAAACATTATAGTTGGCAAAGTTAAACCCAGCCACTAATATTAGACTTAGAAAGTAACTGCTGGCACAAGAACACGCACAGGAACACACAAGTAGAGGCAGGAGTAGGCCACCAGGCCCTTCAAGCTTGCCCCCTATTCAATACGATCACAGCTGATCTATGCCAATCTCAACTCCTTTTCTGGGTGATTTTCCCATAGCTCTCTATTCCTCAATCCATCAAATATTTATCCACCTCCATGTATAACCCTTAATGTATGTATATATATATATATATATATATATAAGCTGACACAATCAAAACTAACCTCCATAAACAAAAGACCCGTTTCACAGGTTTGACACAGCACAGACTAATGCTCATGTGATATTGGGATTGAGGCCATCAGTTGAATTCTGCATTCAAATGCTCTTGAGACTCAGAACAGTTTGAACACAAGACAGCTTCCCAAAACCCCAAAGCATACATTCTTTACTGCAGGATAGCAAACAAGAATCACTGAATCCCGACAGTGCAGAAGAGGCCATTCAGCCCATTGAGCCTGCAATGACAACAATCCCACCTAGGCCCTATCCCAGTAACCCCATATATTTATCCTGCTAATCCCCCTGACACGAAGGGGCAATTTAGCATGTCCAATTAATCTAATCCTCACATCTTTGGATGTGCACTTTGAATATGTCTAATGATCCAGCCTGCACCACCGTTTTGGGGAGAGAATTCTACAAATTTACCATCTTCTGTGAGAAGAAATTTTTATGCACCTTAGTTTTAAACAACCCATTCTTTATCTTGTAGTTATGTCTGACAGTATTTAAAATTCTCTTGGAAGGTCTGGGTAACTTTTTATCATTAGCTCCATGCACACAAAAGTCATCTGGCAAAAAGGCAAGAGTTTGAAAGTGTGACCAAAGCTCCAGAGGTAAATCACCCTGTAACACAAATTCCAAATTGACACTGCAATGAAGTTACTGTGAAAATCCCCCAGTGTCCACACTCCAGCATCTGTTCGGATACACTGAGGGAGAATTTAGCATGGCCAATGCATCTAACCAGCACGTCTTTTGGACTATGGGAGGAAACCAGAGCACCCGGAGGAAACCCACACAGACATGGGGAGAACATGCAAACTCCACACAGACAGCGACCCAAGCTGGGAATCGAACCCAGGTCCCTGGTACTGTGTGGCAGCAGTGCTAACCACAATGCCACTTTGCTGCCAATCTGTCAATTCAGGCTATTCCAGCCATTGCTCCATTAAATAACATGAAAGTGCTAAATTATGAATCAAAGTGCCAGGGATACTAGAATTGCCCATGCCTAGTTGCCCAAGGGCAGTTCAGAGTCACCACATTGCTGTGGATCTGGAATTACATGTAGGTCAGACTAGGCAAAGATGGCAGATTTCCTTCTCTGAAGGACATTAACAAACCAGATGGATTTCTCTGACAATGGTTTCACCGTCATTAGTAGATTCTTAATTTCAGATAATTTTTTATTGAATTCAAGTTCCACCACCTGCCGTGGCAGGATTTGGACCTGGGTCCCAGAACATTAGTTGAGTTTCTGGATTAATAGTCTAGTGATAATACCACTAAGCCATCACCTCCCCTCTGTACTGTTAACTAACAAACGCAGTTCAGCGACAGGGGAAGGATTGTGGCATCTTATAAACATGCCGATTCAATTTCTTTAATTCTGGCGCACTTACTGCCTACGGGCAAAGCACAAGTAGAGTTCCAAGGACATTCTACAGAATAGTGTGCACATTGTTACTGCGAATTAAGCCCAGAAGTTGCCAACTCCACCAGAATGCTGCACTGTAAGATAGCCACTGCAGTATAACTGATGGCCACCTCAAACTGTTCAGAAAATTACATTGGTGAAGTTTTTGGAGAAAGGAATAATTACCGTTGTAAGGCTTGACATGATATTAAAACAAAAGCCAACTTTTCCTCATGAATTCACGCATTTAATTCACAACCTCTGAACTGCAAATGCCCCGTTCTCTAAGCTCTTCACAGTTACGTCAGTAGAACCAAATTGATTCTGTGGAATAATAAAGAGTACGCTTGAACAAATATATTGGAATAAGAAACATTATTGCCTCATTCAAACTGCCTTTTTTTAAACAATTAATTGGAAAACAAGCAGGAATGACTAGTCCTATTAATTAATAACTGTTATCGGGAAGTTTTTATGGGGAAGTGTTAGTTATGTTACAAAGTATATCCAATTTGCATAAATACAAAATTAAGATACTTTTCCACAAATCACAATTAAAAAGAAACAAAACTTAGTGTTGGCTGCAGCCCAGTTGAATGATAAGATTCTGGTTGAATCCCACTCCATGGTACAAAAATCTACGCTGACACTCCAGTACAGAACTGAGGGAGTGCTGCTCTGTCAGAGGGTCAGTACCGATGGGGTGCCAAACTGTCAGAGGGTCAGTACTGAGGGAATGTTGCACTATCAGAGGGTCAGTATTGAGGGAGTGCCGCATTGTCAAAGTGTCAGTACTAAGGCACTACCACACTGTCAGAGGGTCTGTACTGAGGGAATGCTGCACTGTCAGAGGGTCAGTATCGATGGGGTGCCACACTATTAGAGGGTCAGTACTGAGGCAGTGCCGCACTGTCAGAGGGTCAGTACTGAGGGAGTGTCACGCTGTCAGAGGGTCAGTACTGAGGGAGTGTCGCGCTGTCAGAGGGTCAGTACTGAGGGAGTGTCGCGCTGTCAGAGGGTCAGTGCCGAAGGAGTGCCGCACTGTCAGAGGGTCAGTGCCGAGGGAGTGCCGCACTGTCAGAGGGTCAGTGCCGAGGGAGTGCCGCACTGTCAGAGGGTCAGTACCGAGGGAGTGTCGCGCTGTCAGAGGGTCAGTACTGAGGGAGTGTCGCACTGTCAGAGGGTCAGTGCCGAAGGAGTGCCGCACTGTCAGAGGGTCAGTGCCGAGGGAGTGCCGCACTGTCAGAGGGTCAGTGCTGAGGGAGTGCCGCACTGTCAGAGGGTCAGTACAGAGGGAGTGCCGCACTGTCAGAGGGTCAGTACAGAGGGAGTGTCGCGCTGTCAGAGGGTCACTACCAAGGGGGTGCCGCACTGTCAGAGGGTCAGTACAGAGGGAGTGCCGCACTGTCAGAGGGTCAGTACAGAGGGAGTGCCGCACTGTCAGAGGGTCACTACCAAGGGGGTGCCGCACTGTCAGAGGGTCAGTACAGAGGGAGTGCCGCACTGTCAGAGGGTCAGTACAGAGGGAGTGCCGCACTGTCAGAGGGTCAGTACTGAGGGAGTGCCACACTGTCAGAGGGTCAGTGCCGAGGGAGTGCCACACTGTCAGAGGGTCAGTGCCGAGGGAGTGCCGCACTGTCAGAAGGTCAGTGCTGAGGGAGTGCCGCACTGTCAGAGGGTCAGTGCCGAGGGAGTGCCGCACTGTCAGAGGGTCAGTACAGAGGGAGTGCCACACTGTCAGAGGGTCAGTACAGGGGGGGTGCCGCACTGTCAGAGGGTCAGTGCCGATGGGGTGCTGCACTGTCAGAGGGTCAGTACAGAGGGAGTGCCGCACTGTCAGAGGGTCAGTACAGAGGGAGTGCCGCACTGTCAGAGGGTCAGTACAGAGGGAGTGCCGCACTGTCAGAGGGTCAGTACAGAGGGAGTGCCGCACTGTCAGAGGGTCAGTACAGAGGGGGTGCCGCACTGTCAGAGGGTCAGTACAGAGGGAGTGCCGCACTGTCAGAGGGTCAGTACAGAGGGAGTGCCGCACTGTCAGAGGGTCAGTACAGAGGGAGTGCCGCACTGTCAGAGGGTCAGTACAGAGGGAGTGTCGCACTGTCAGAGGGTCAGTACAGAGGGAGTGCCGCACTGTCAGAGGGTCAGTACAGAGGGAGTGCCGCACTGTCAGAGGGTCAGTACAGAGGGAGTGCCGCACTGTCAGAGGGTCAGTACAGAGGGAGTGCCGCACTGTCAGAGGGTCAGTACAGAGGGAGTGCCGCACTGTCAGAGGGTCAGTGCAGAGGGAGTGCCGCACTGTCAGAGGGTCAGTGCCGAGGGGGTGCCGCACTGTCAGAGCCATGGTCTTTCAGGTGAGATATTAAACTAAATCTGCTTGTTTGGGTGGATGTAAATGATAGTATGGCACTATTCTGAAAAAGGACACGGGAGTTATTACGATGTCCTGGCCAATATGTATTCCCTCAAGCAATGTCACAAAAGCAGATGATCTGGTGATTAACACGTTGCTGCTTGTGGGAGCTTGCTGTGTGTGATCTGTCTGCAGCATTTCCTACATCACAACAGCGACTACATTGTGAATGTGCCTAATTGGCTGTAAAGCACTTTGAAATGTCAAGTTGTCACGCAAAGCTTTGTGTCATGCAAGCAATTCTTTTTTTGTCAATTAATGAAATTTGGACTTTCTTTCTCATTCCAATGTTATTGATTACCAACACAAAAATCATTTTCTCCTGTGAGTTACAATAGACTGCAGGTCTATTGGACTGCTGGTCCTTGGACCAGTAACTGTGGAATGCGACATGCATTTGACAAGACTGGTGTTATTCTGTAGGTGGTGAATCACACTGCTCAGCAAGAGACAACTCCGTGTGTGTGTGTGTGTGTGTGTGTGTGTGTGTGTGTGTGTGTGTGTGTGTGTGTGTGTGTGTGTGTGTGTGTGTGTGTGTAGACTGCGCAAGTCACACGCGGACTATAAAATGCCCAAGAAATTGAAAAGGCCATCCTAGACCTTTAGTGAAATTCACAAACTCTGGGCGGAGCTGCACTCTATATGTTAGAGATGAATTGAGAGGTTTGACCTCCGAGTCATGTACCCAGGAACTTGTTAGTGCACTGGAAGATCTTGAGGACTAGTTGAGAGAGACTCCAAACAGGCACAGTAAAGGACAGTTGTAGGATGTGAAACATGGAGGTTGGGATTTTACGGCCTTGCTTGCCCTGAAACTGCAAAATCCCGCTTAAGTCAATGGGTCAATCCGCCCCTCATCCGCTCCGATTCCCATGGCCAGCAGAGTGGTAAAAGTCCAGCGAATGTCTTGTTGACAGTGTGTATCTATCCGTTGGTAATTATACAATGTTCAGATCTACTGGCAGCTCTTTGGGTAAAGGAGTCCATTCCCGTACACAGCAAGAGCTCAACAGCAACCAAGTTTTGATGCATGGCATCAATATCTTTTTTTAATATGTTCTTTCAGAGGATGTGAGCATTGCCGGATAGGCCCAGCATTTATTACCCGTAACATAAAATCAAAAATTCTGTGGATTCTGGAATCCGAAACTAAAATAGAAAATGCGGGGAAATCACAGCAGGCCTGACAGCATCGGTGGAGAGGGAATAATGCCAACGTTTCAAGTCTGGATGACCCTTCATTAGCGATAACTACTCCCATCTCTAACTACCCCTTGAAGAGGTGGTGGTGAGCTTCCTTCTTGAATTGCTGCAATCTACTGGGTGTAGGTACAAGGCTGTTTGGGAGAGCGTTCCAGAATTTTGACCCAGCGACAGTGAAGGAACAGCAATATATTTCCAAGTCGGGATGGTGAGAGGCTTTTTATTTTATTTGTTAATTAGTGTCACAAGCAGGCTTACATTAACACTGCAATGAAGTTACTTAGTCATCACACTCGAGCCCCTGATCAGGTATACTAAGAGAGAATTTAGTATGACCAATGCACCTAATCAACACATCTTTTGGAGTGTGAGAGGAAACTGGAGCACCTGGAGGAAACCCACGCAGACACGGGGAGAATGCGCAGACTCCATACAGACAGTAACCTGAGCCGAGAATCGAATCTGGGTCCCTGGCGCTGTGAGGCAGTCGTGTCAACCACTGTGCCACTTGGAGGGGAATTTCCAGGCGGTGGTGTTCCTATGTATCTGTTGCTCTTGCCCTTCTTGGCAGTAGAAGTCGTGGGTTTGGAAGATGCTGCTGAAGGGACATTGGTGAGATCCTACAATACATTTTGTAGATGATACACGCTGCTGCCACTGTGCATCAGTGATGGGGGGATTGAATGTTGGAGGTGAGAGATGCAATGCCAATCAATCAGCTTGCTTCATTTTGAATGATGTTGAGATTCTTAAGTGTTGTTAGGAGCTGAACTCATCCAGGCAAGTAGAGAGAATTCCATCACACTCCTGACTTGTACCTTGTGAATGGTGGATATGTTTTAGGGAGTCAGGAGGTGAGTTAATCACTGAGGGATTCCTCACCTCTGACCTCCTTTTGTAGCCATAGTACTTACATGGTTGGTCCAGTTCAGTTTCTGGTCAAGTGACCCCCAGGATGTCGATCGATACGGTGAGATTCAGCAATGGCAATGCCATTGAGATGGTTAGATTCTAACTAGTTAGAAATAGTCATTACTGGACACTTGTGTGGCCTGAGTGCTACTTGCTACTCCTAACTTGTGCCAAACTGAAGAGGATTTGGGGAGTCAGGATGTGAGTTAGTCTCTGCAGAATTCCAAGTCTCTGAAGGTGTTCTTTCCACCACCTAAGTGCCAAACAATGTCTTATCTTCAACAAGACAAGGCCTAAGCAGGGCCTATGAGATCACCTCTCAAATCACCACTGTCTCAAGGTTGAAAAGCCTAATACTCTCCTGTGTTACAACAGTGACTGCGGCTGGAATTTTCCAACCATTCATGCCAGCTGGATTTTCCCACCCTGCTGCAGTGAACGGAGATTTGGCTTGCTGCGTGGCGTGAATGGGCAGTAAAACCATGCCCTATATCTCAGAAATACTTCATTGGCTTTGGGACATTGGGTGGGCACGAAAGGTGGTATATTAATGCAAGACTTTACTTTCTTTGTCGTAATTCGAACTGAATGTCATCCCAGTGCACTGCACTGCTCCAGCATTCAAACATTTCTCCCTTATTGGCAATAAAAAACAAACAAAATACTCAAGATGCTATCTGATTGCAGTACAATACAATTTGATTGCTGCCTCTTCACTTACATTCCATTTCAATTAATGGAGGAAAATTGGGTGGATTCTTTCAGAAGATTTATGATTGAACTTGCGGCTATATTATAATACTACATCTTTGCTGATCTTTTCTTATGACCGCCTATATAAAATTGCTTATTCAAAGGAACTCGGTTACTATAGTGAAGGAAAATTGAGCTAGCGGAGGTGCTGCTGTATAGGTTGGGTGCAATTAAAATGGGAATAATGCAGTACATAAAAATCTGGAGCATCAAATGAGATGTAACAGCAATCAACCAGAGCTTAATTTTTACACATCGTAAGAATTTCAATGAAAAAAAAGTCTTGCATCAATAAATATAAGAATGTATACTGTTGTGAAGCTGGAGTCCACAATGCAGGTATGTTTTGAAATATTTCTCTTAATTTGGGATGAAACAGAATGCTCTGAAAGGATAGATGCTGAGATCATACTAAATATTTCCATTTGGAGACAGGCCTATGTGATCTGGTAACCATGGGGGAGAAACTCAAACAGACAGTGACCCAAGCCAAGAATCAAAGTTGAGTCCCTGTTGCTGTGTGGCAGCAGTGCTAACCACTGTGCACCCCTACAAGTGTTGGATGTGGATGGAATTGATGAATGGGATGCCAATCAAGCCACTTGCTTTTTCCTGGATATTGAAATACCAAGTGACTTTTTTTTCACACTGAGACACAGTACCTCACAGGAAAGCTTATGCTCATTTGCTTTTATTATTTCTTTCATGGGGCATCATTAATAAGACTAGCACTTATTGCCCATCCTTAATTGCACTTGAGAAGGTAACGGAGAGCTTGAATTACTACAGTCCATGTAGAGTAGATATGCCCATAGTGCTGTTAGAAGAGAGTTCCAGGATTTTGACCCAATGACAGTGAAGGAATGACAATTTAGTTCCAAATCAGGATGGTATATTACTTGGGATGGTATTTGCAGGTGGTAATGTTCCCATGTATCTCCTTTGTTTATCCTTCCAGATGTTAGAGGTTGTAGCTTTGAAAGGTGCTGTCTAAGGAGTCTTGGTGAGTTGCTGCAGTGCATCTTGTAGATGGTACATATAGAACATAAAACATAGAACACTACAGCGCAGTACAGGCCCTTCGGCCCTCGATGTTGCGCCGACCAGTGGAACCAATCTAATGACCCTCTAACCTAAACTATTCCAATATTCAAACTATATGGTGACTATGTCAAACTATATTAAGTTTAAGTCCATTTGCTAGTGTCACAAGTAGGCTTACATTAAAACTGCAATGAAGTTACTGTGAAAATCCCCTAGACGCCACTCTCCGGCACCTGTTCGGGTACACTGAGGGAGAATTTAGCATGATATCTTTATATAGAATCATAAAATCCCTACAGTGCAGAAGGGAGCCATTAGGCCCATCGAGTCTGCACCGACCACAATCCCACCCAGGCCTTATTCCCGTAACCCCACATATTTACCCTGCTAATCCTTCTGACAATAGGGTCAATCAACCTCTTTAAACTGTGGGAGGAAACCGGAGCACCTAGAGGAAATCCACGCACACACAGGGAGAACTCGCAGAGTCCACACAGACTGTGACCCAAGCCTAGAATCAAAGTTGAGACCCTGTTGCTGTGTGGCAGCAGTGCTAACCACTGTGCCACTGTGCATCCCTACAAGTGCTGGACATGGATGGAATTGATGAATGGGGTGCCAATCAAGCCACTTGCTTTTTCCTGGATGGTGTTGAGCTCTCTGAGTGCTGTTGGAGTTGTACTCATCCAGAAAAGTGGACAGGAGTAACTATCACACCTGTGTCTTGTGGAGAGTGGACAAGCTTGGTGGTGAGTTACCCAGCACAGTATTTCCAGCCTCTAATCTATACATATTATACGGCTGAGCCAATTCTGTTTTTGGTGAATGGTAACCCACAAGATCTTGATAGTGGGGGCTTCGACTACGGTAATGCCATTGACTATCAAGGAGAGATGGTTAAATTCTCTCATGCTGAAAATAGTTATAGCCTGACACTTGTGTTGCTGGCCACTTACCAGCCCAAGGCAAAATGTTGTCCACATCTTGCTGCATATAGGTATGGACTGCTTCAATATCTAATGAGTTACTAATTGTGCTAAACATTGTGCAATCAGCAGTAAAAGTAACTACTTCTGATCATACAATGGAAGGAAGGTCCTTGGTGAAGTAACTGAAGATGGTTGGGCCTGGGACACAACCCTGAGGAATGGTGTCCTGAGACTGAGAAGATTGGTCTCCAAAACTTACAACCATCTTCCCTTCTACCTTGCATGACTCCAACCAGCAGGGGGTTTCCACCTGATTCCCATTGACTCCAGCTTTCCTTGGGCTCCTTAATACCATACTCAGTCAAATGCTGTCTTGATGTCAAGTGCAGTCACTCTCTCCTCACCTCTAGAGTTCAACTCTTTTCTCCAAGGCTGTACCAGGAGCTGAATCACCCTGGCGGAACCCAAACTGAAATCACCATGCAGGTTACTGTAGAATAAGTGCTGCTTGATAGCACTGTTGATGGCTCTTTCCATCACTTCAGTGATGACTGAGAGTAGACTGAAGGGGCAGTAATTGGCCAGGCTGGATTTGTTCTTAATCTCATGGACATACCTGGACAAGTTTCAATGTTGCCAGGTTGATGCCAGGGTTGTAGCTGTACTGGAACAGCTTGGGTAGGAGCACAGCCAGTTCTGGAGCACAGTTCTGCAGTACGATTGCCAGAATATTGGCAGGGTCCTTCGCCATTGCAGTGTCCCATGCTTTAAGCTGCTTCTTGATAGCATGTTGGATGGAGTGAATTGACTAAAAATCCGGGATGTTGGGGACCTCAGGAGGAGGCCGAGATGGATCATCCACTCGACACGTCTGCTTGGGGACAGTTCTGCACTCATGGGTCAGGCTCCCCCATCAAAGAAGGTGACAATATTTGTAGGGCCTCCACCTCCAGTCAGTTGTTTAGTTGTCCACCACCATTCACCATGGATGTAGCAAGATTGCAGAGCTTAGATCTGATCCATTGGCTTTAGGATTGCTTAGCTCTGTCTATCATCGTTGGCATAAAATCACAAAATCTTACAGTGCAGAGGAAGGCCATTCGGCCCATCGAGTCTGCACCAACCACGACCCCACCCAGACCTATCTGTCTATTCCTAATGTATTTATTCTAGCTAGTCCCCCTGCCATTAAGAAGCAATTTAGCATGGCTAATCCACCTAACCCGCAGATCTTTGGAGGGCAGGAGGAAACCAGAGCACACAGAGGAAACCCATGCAGACATGGGGAGAGCATGCAAACTCCACACAGACAGTGACCCAAACTGGGAATGAGCCAAGGTTCCTGGCGATGTGAAGCAGCAGAACTAACCATTGTGCCACCGTGCATACAAGTAGTCCCATGCTATTGCTTCATCTTTTTGACACGTCATTTTTAGATACCGCCAACATTGGTTCTGGCGTGGCCTCCTGCATTCTTCATTGAAGCAGGGTTGGTTCCCTGGCTTGGAAGGAAGAGGACAGATAGGACAGGACTTTTGAAGATTTAAGGAACAAAAAGAGTTGATGAGGGGGTGTGGGGATGGCCTTGGCGAGATGAAACATCAAAAGAGCTGATGTTTCGAATCCAGATAACCCTTTATCAAAGCTTTGACAAAGGGTCATCTGGGCTGGAAAAGTCAGCTCATTTCTCTCCTTGTAGGTGCTACCAGACCTCCTGAGATTTTCCAGCATTTTTTTTCCTTTCCATACCAGGGATCAGCCCAGTGAATCTGCTCTGAACTGTTTCCAATGAAATAAGCCATGTTCTTAAATAAGGGGGCCATAGCTACTCACAATGCTCCAGATGTGGTCTCACCAGTACTTTGTATAGTTGCAGCAAGACTTCCCTACTCGTATACCCCAACCTCCCGCCCTTGAAATAAGGGCCAACATTCCATTAGCCTTCCTGATTACCTGCTAGACCAATGTGCTAGCTTTCTGTGTTTTGTGCACAAGTTTCCCCGAGCCATTTTGTGTTACAGATTCCGCAGTCTTTCTCCATCTGTTCTTTTGTTGTCCCTTCCATAATTTTTAAAAATTCACTTTTGGGACATAGGTGTCGCTGGCTTGGCTAGCGTTTATTGTCCATCCTTAGCTGCCTTTGAGAAGGTGACGGTGAACTGCCTTCTTGAACCGCTACAGTACAACTGAGTGACTTGCTGGGCCATTTCAGAGGGCAGCTGGGAGTCAACCACTGTGGCTCTGGAGTTGCATGTGGGCCTGGCCATGTAAGGACGGCAGATTTCCTTCCCTAAAGGACATTAGTGAACCAGATGGGTTTTTTCAACAATCAACAATGGTTTCACGGTCATCAGTAGATTCTTAATTCCAGATTTTTTTTATTATTGAATTCAAATTCCATCATCTGCCGTGGCAAGATTCGAACCCAGGTCCTCAAGAACATTAGCTAAGTTTCTGGATTACAAGTCTCACGATAATACCGCTCCTTACGGAGAAATAAACAACTTCATATTTTGCCAACTTTTTGTCCATGTACTTAATCTATCAATATCTCTTTGTAAACTGTTTGCAACCCCCCTCACAACTTGCCTGACCACCTATTTTTGTGTCTTCTTTTGATCAATGCTAATTGTAATTTGTTTGTTACAGTAAGGAATCTGAAACAGGATATCTTGCCCTTCAGTTGTTCCCATCAGTTTCTGGGAAATTCATCTCTTTTTTTGAAAAGGTAATTTGTCTCCAGATTGTAGCAATCCAGAAAATAAATACAATGCACTTCTGAATTAAAGGAAGTACGAAGCATAAATTAATACATGGCATCTGAATGTCTACAAATGTGATTTAGTGCCTTTGGCCAACATTACCACTTTGACCAACAATATTTCCGTTCCTGAAAAAACACAGAGAAACTATTAACCCACAAGTTAACATAATTGATTTCCTGCTTCGTAATCCAAGTCCAGTAACAGATCCTTTCCTTCCCCCTAATGTCCTGTGCCACATCTGGCCTCTTTCCAATGCTCCATTCTTGCGATGAGAATGAGAGTCTTTCAGTCAAAATTCCTTCGTTCATTGAACGTAATTTGTCAACTTCTCACTCCTGACAGGCTGACACCATTAACAGTTCTGTCTGCCCGTTTTCCTGAACTCAAACTCATTCGCAGCTCAAGCAGTGAGGAACTGCAGCATAACCGGATCAAAATGCACTTCTTCAGCTGGCTAATTGAACATTAACTCTAGAATGGGCACAACAGGATTTCTCCCCTGGGACTGGTAATGGACTTGTTGATGTAAAGGATACTAGGCTGCACCAATTCATGCTCAAATTGGGAATGATGACAAAATTAAGGTTTGCGCTCATGAAAGGTCAGAGAGCCTAAGATCTGTCTAGCTTGCCAAGGCAAGGTGGGCATCCAAGATGGCTGCTGATAGCCATCTGCCCATGTGCACTGGTCCAGTCGGGCTCAGGAATCCAGTACCATCACTCCACCGCGCTGAGCCTGCCAGCATCCTCTGAGTATGCATCAGCCAAGTTGATTTCCTCCCCGTTGGGCCACTAGGACAGGGATCGCGCCAACATTAATTCCAGAGAATTGATTTCCCCACGTGGGCACAAAACCCCTTCCCTGGCCTGGGAAAACTACCTCACTTCCCCATCCCTCCACCCTCCTCTCCACCCTCCAGAGGCAAGGGCTGGATGTTGGGTGGAGAAAGCCACAGGAAAGTTTGCAATTGAGGAGTAGTGAGATTAATCTTATGGTTGGAGGGAAGAGAGTAGGTTGGCGGTGAAACCATCATCTGGAAATCAGGCAGGTCAAGGGAGCTTTGACATATGGGGAGGCATGGTGGCACAGTGGTTAGCACTGCTGCCGCACAATGCCAGGGACCCGGGTTCGATTCCTGGTTTAGCTCACTGTGTGTGCAGAGTCTGTAAATTTTCCTTGTATTTGCACGGGTTTCCCTTGGGCACTCAGGTTTCCTCCCAAGGTTTGAAAGACCTGCTGGCTAGTTGGATTGGCCATGCTCCCTTCGTGTCAATTTTGAAAGGGAAGTACACGGAGTTATGGGAATGGGGCCTGGCTGGGATTGTTGTCGGTGCAGGCTCGATGGGCCAAATGGCCTCCTTTTGCACAGCAGGGAGTCTATAATATCATCAGATATGAAACTAGTTAGGGAACCTTCCATCAGAGCGGACCTTTCTGGAGTTTTGACTGTGGGTCATTGGTCAGAGTGACACTGGGAAGATGTGTGAGTGGGCTCCGATCATTAATTAAGCTTCATGAACCACTGCCTCAGACTTACAGGTAAGAGGTCGCTGAGGTGTGAGGTGCATTCCATCGGCTGACTCAAGTCCCTGAATGTCAATGTGCGCCTGTGTGTAGCCCTGTTCACAGGAGGGCAGCCACATGAAAGATACTCCATTGTCACGTTCATCTCAATTCCAATCATATCACATAGAGCCAAACATTTCAAATGTGAGCTTATTAAAGTTAATTTAGTAGTCACAAGTAAAGCTTGCATTCACACTGCAATGAAGTTACTGTGAAATTCCCCTAGCTGCCACACTCCGGTGCCTGGTCGGGTCAATCCACCTAACCAGCATGTCTTTCAGACTGTGGGAGGAAGCTGGAGCACCCGGAGGAAACCCACGCAGGCATGGGGAGAATGTGCAAACTCTGCACAGACAGTGATCCAGGCTGGGAATTGAACCCATGTTCCTGGTGCTGTGAGGCAGCACTGCTAACCACTGTGCTTCCATTCTAGCCTTGAAAAAGCAAGGTTTTCAAGCCTCCTGAGACATAGAGACTCACGGGGTAAAATACATAGGGTTACAGGGATAGGGCCTGGGTGGGATGCTCTGTTGTAGTCAATGCAGATCTGATGGGTTATTATAGAATCAACAATGCAGAAGAAGGCCACTCAGCCCATCAAGGCTGCACCGACAACAATCCCACCCAGGGCCTACCTCCCCCCCCAACCCCACATATTCTCTCTCCTAATCCCCCTGACACTAAGGGGCAATTTATCATAGCCATTTCACTCAACCCACACATCTTTGGACTGTGGGAGGAAACCGGAGCACACTTGGGAAACCCACATAAACACAGGGAGAGCATGCAAACTCCACACAGGCAGTGACCCAAGCGGGGAATCGAACCTGGGTCCCTGCCATTGTGAAGTAGCAGTGCTAACCACTGCACCGCTGTGCCACTCAGGTTGAATGCCCTCTTTCTATATTGTAGGGATTCAATCCGGGAGCTGAAACAGGTATTCCGAAGAAATGACTCTTGTTTGTTAATTGCTCCTGCGAAGTCTCTCTGGGTGTTGTACACAATGCTAAAGGCAATGTATAAACGCAAGCTGTTGTCTGATTCCTGATGATCTGGTTGAAGTGATTTAACATTGTGGCATTCCCTAATGAACTGGAGGACTATCTGTGCCATACGGAGCGCAGCGACTCATGGGCGCCTCCAGATGGGCAATTGGGGATTGACAACAAATACTGTTTTTTCCATCTCTAACAGTTGTTTTGCTATCTGTCAGGATGATTTTGACGGCAGTCTTTTTAAGCAGGATACAGCGCGGTATCTTTACATCTGCGGTGGCACGGTGGTTAGTTCTGCTGCCTCACAGTGCCAGGGTCCCAGGTTCAATTCCTGACTTGGGTCACTGTCTGTGTGGAGTCTGCACGTTCTCCCCATGTCTGCGTGGGTTTCCTCCCGGTGCTCCGGTTTCAACCCACAGACCAAAAATATGCCAGTTAGATGGATTGGCCAAGTTAAATTGCCCCGTAGTCTCAGGGGATTAGCAGGGTAAATATGTGGGGTTGTGGGAATAGGGATTGTGGTTGGTGCAGGCACGATGGGCCAAATGGCCTCCTTCTGCACTGTAGGGATTCTATGATCCGCCTTGCAGTCAACTTATGAATTTTTAAGCAATGGAATTTATCTTTTCAATTTGCTGCAATAATGGATTGCGCAAAATATCTTCTCCAAAAATATGGGTGGAAGATTGGGAACCTGCAGAAAATCAGAGCGACAAGTCCTATCATTTATAAAATGACACTGCAGATCAGACTAAGACATGTCAATAAATCAGAGTGTCTTTAGTCTGTTTACCTTCTAGAAGGAAATGATGCCGGCACGTCATTTATCGTACTGTCAAAAATTAGAGACAATCGTTGGAGAGAGAGGAAGCTGTAAGTTATCGCCTCACTTATTCAGCACTGGGATGGATCGATGCTTTGCGCAGTATACACCAAATAAGCAGCTCCGATTTCCGCAGGTTGACAACATGTCTTTGTTGACAGACTTGCACCTTCGTATAAAGCGAACAGAATCCACAAGGGGTGATAAATTACTCCGATTAGTTTGGCAGAACTGCCAAGGATTTTTTGATGAAACTTCAAGAAAAGGAATTAACTGTTCCCAAGCCTTCTCTGGTAGATCCTAGTTTTAAAGTTTGTTTATTAGTGTCGCAGGTAGGTTCACATTAAAGCTGCAATGAAGTTACTGTGAAATTCCCCTCATCGCCACACTCCTAATCGGGTAGACTGAGTGAGAATTTAGCGCGGCCAATGCACCCTAACCAGCACGTCTTTTGGACTGTGGGAGGAAACCGCAGCACCTGGAGGAAACCCACGCAGACATGGGGAGAAGGTGCAAACTCCGCATAGACAGTGACCCAAGCTGGGAATCGAACCTGGGCCCCTGATGCTGTGAGGCAGCAGTAACTCTCAACTGCTCTCCAAGGGCAACTAGGAATGGTCGATAAATGCTGGTCAGCCAGTGGCACCCATGTCCCACAAATGAGTAATAATCACTGCGCTGCCTTGCTGCACTCCAGCCTGAAACGCTTCAGCCAAGTTTGACATAAAAAATTTACAAAATTAAACCGGGGGACTTCTTATCGCTATGACTGACTGGAGAAAGAGGAAAGGAAGGTTGTTAGCTCATTACTATCCCGTGTTACAAGGAGACTTTACGATATGCAATAGTTAAATTACTCTTCTTCTTTGGCAGTGCCTCAGGCTGGAGGATGACTTGCTTCCACTCCGGGGAGGTGGGTTCTGCAATGCCCGAGTAATCCCATCCTGGAGCCGGTGACGCTCGAAGTGATTGGCACGTAATTCGCTGATTCTTCTTCTCCTGTTTGTGCTTTCCAAAGCAAGTGATGCCCACATGTCGATGGGGATGTTGCATTTATTTAGGAAAGCATTCAGAGTGCCCTTGTAGCGTTTCCTCTGCCCTCCTAGTGATCACTTGCCATTGCGGACCACGGGGGAGAGCACTTGTGTCAAGGGTCTTGTGTCGGGCATGCGGACAATGTGGCCTGGTTGGGCACGATCAGTGCCTCGATACTTATTGACTATCCATGCCAAATTGCCGCTTAGTGTACCAAGATGTGCCGATTAGGTGGATTGGCCATGCCAAATTGCTGCTTAGTGTACCAAGATCTGCCCTTAGGTGGATTAGCCGTGCTAAATTGCCGCTTACAAGATGTGTAGGTTCGGTGCATTGGCCATGCTAAACTGCCCCTTAGTGTACCAAGATAGGACAGTTAGGTGGATTGGCTATGCCAAATTGCCGCTTAGTGTACCAGGATGCGTAGGTTGAATGGATTGGCCATGCCAAATTGCCCCTTCGTGTACCAAGATATGTAGGTTAGGTGGATTGGCTATGCTAAATTGCCCTTTAATGTCAGGGAGACTAGCAGGATAAATACATTAGGTTTATTGGGGATAGGACCTGAGTGGGAGTTTTGTCGGAGCAGTCTCAATAGGCCAAATGGCCTCTTTCTGCACTGTAGGGATTCCATGGATACTATGATATTGCCCTGGGAGAGGACTCAAAATCTGGAACAGCGGAGTTGAAACAAATATGTGGGAATGGCAGAAAGAGACCAACTGATCCTCTAGCCTGCCTCCTTGGGTTAGATTTTGGGATGGGGTGTGGTGGGGTGATCATAGAACCCTACAGTGCAGAAAGAGGCCCTTCAGCCCATTGAGTCTGCACCGAACACAATCCCACCCAGGCCCTACCCCTATATCCTTACCTATTATACCCACTAATCCCTCTAACCTACCCATCCCTAGACACTAAGGGGCAATTTCTTAGCATGGCCAATCAACCTAACCCGCACATCTTTGGATGTTGAGTGGATGGGAGGGGCGCAGGCAGTGACTGCAGGGTACTGAAGGCAAACTGAAAACATCACTGACCAACCTCATCCTGAGGGCAATGGTAATTTCAGGATTTGCCCAGATTGCTGCGTAGTTCCTGAAGTGAAGCTCCGTTACTCAGTTCTCCGCCACAGCCTATGCTGTGGCACCACCCACCCACCCCCCTCCCTGCTTCTACCACACACCCCCCACTCTCCCCAAAATGTCAGCTGTAAAATCAATGAGAACGTCTCCTTTTCTGCTCTGAAATGTCTACGAAAACACCCATAAAAAGCATAAATTGTTCAATCAGGTGTAACTAGGCTGTAACTAGGTGTCTCGAATAGTAACTAATGCTGAACAACAAACAGCACTGAAAAAAATAATGTTATATATGTGACAACCTCTACTCTACTTTCTGTTTCTATGTTTAAATACTACCATTCAATTTGATTTGATTATGATTTGACTTAATTATGATTTATTTGACTTGATTTGATTTGATTATGGTTTGATTTGAATATGATTTGACTTGACTTGACTTTGGTTTGATTTGATCATGATTTGACTTGATTATGATTTGATTTGGTTTGATTTGATTCGATCCAATTCGATTTATTATTGTCACAGGTATTTGGATACAGTGAAAAGTATTGTTTCTTGCGCACTGTACAGACAAAGAGATGGAAATTCAAAGAGATGGAAATTCATAGAGATGGAAAGGAGAGAGTACAGAATGTAGTGTTACAGACTGGGGAATCACTCCAGGAGGAGGTGTTCTCTTGGGCAAATTCTGGAACAAGCTGCAGATATGTTTCTTTGACAAAGGGCCATCCAGGCTCAAAATGTTGGCTCTATTCTCTCTCCGCAGATGCTGTCAGACCTGCTGAGAAATATAAAAAACTAGAAGCAGGAGGCGGCCATTTGGCCCTTCGAGCCTGCTCTGCCGTTCATCTTGATCATGGCTGATCATCGAATACAATATCCTGCTCTCCTCTCTCCCCCATATCCCTTGATTCCTTTAGCCTCAAGAGCTGCAAATCATTTCTTCTTGAAATCACACAATGTTTTGGCCTCAACTACTTTCTGTTCTAGTGAATTCTACATATTCACTATTCTCCGGGTGAAATTTCTCCTCAGTTCTAAAAGGTTTACCCCTTACCCTTAAACTATAACCCCTAGTTCTGGACTCCCCATCATTGGGAACATTCTTTCTGAATCTACCCTGTCTAATTCTGTTAGAATTTTTTAAGTTTCTATGAGATCTCCTCTCACTGTTCTAAGTTCCAGTGAATATAATCCTAACTGACTTAGTCTCTCCTCACATGACAAATCTGCCATCCCAGGAACCTTTGTTGCACTCCCCCTATAGCAAGGACAGCCTTCCTCAGATAAGGAGATCAAAACTGCACACAATACTCCAGATGTGGCCTCACCAACATATTGGAGCAAAATATCCCTTCCCTCTACTCAAATCCTTTCACTATGAAGGCAAGCATACCATTTGTCTTCTTTACTGCCTGCTGTACCTGTGCGCTTACCTTCAGTGACTGATGCACAAGGACACCAAGGTCTCGCTGAGTATCTGCCTCCCTCAACTTGCACCCATTGAAATAATAATCTGCCTTCTGATTTTTGCTTCTGAAATGGATAACCTCATGTTTATTCACATTATACCATGTAAATACCCACACACTCAGCCTGTCCAAATCACACTGAAGCATCTCTGCATCCTCCTCACAGCTCACCCTCCCACCCAACTTTGTATCATTTGCTAATTTAGAGATAATATATTCCAATTCCCTCTTTCAAATCATTAAGACATAAAGTGGACAGTTGGGGTTCTAGCACAGATCCCTGCAGTACCCACTAGTCACTGCCTGCCAATCAGAAAAAGACCCATTTACGCCAACCCTTTAGATTCTATCTGCTAACCAGCTTTCTATCCATCTCAAGACACTAACCATAATCCCATGCACTTCAAGTTTACATAGCAGTCTGTAAAGTGAGACCTTGTTGAAAGCTTTCTGAAAGTCTAAATAATACATATCCACTGGTTCTCCTTCATCAACTCTACCAGTTAAATCCTCAGAAAATTGCTACAGATTCGTCAAGCATGATTTCCCTTTTGTAAATCCATGCTGACTTTGTCTGATTATACCACAGCCTTCCAAATACTGAGCTATGAAATCCTTGATAATGGACACTAGTGACATTCCAGTACCAATGTTAGACTCACTGGTCTAACGTGCTCTGTTTTCTCCCTACCTCCCTTTTTGAATAGTGAGCGTATATTAGCCACCCTCCAATCTGTAAGATCCAGTCCGGGGTCCAAAGAATTTTGGAAAATGACCACCAATGGATCTACTATTTCCAGGACCACTTCCTTAAGTATTGTGGGATAAAGATTATCAGGGCCTAGAGATTTAACTGCCTCCCATTACATAAGACCATAAGACACAGGAGCAGAATTAGGCCACTCGGTCCATCAAGTCTGCTCCACCATTCAATCATGGCTGATATTTTTCTCATCCCCATTCTCCTGCCTTTTCTCCATAACCCCTGATCCCCTTATTAATCAAGAACCTATCTATCTCTGTATGAAAGACACTCAATGACCTGGCCTCCACAGCCTTCTGCGGCAAAGAGTTCCACAGATTCACCACTCTCTGGCTGAAGAAATTCCTCCTCATCTCTGTTTTAAAGAATCGTCCCTTTAGCCTGAGGCTGTGCCTTCTGCTTCTAGTTCTTCTACAAGTGGAAACATCCTCTCCATGTCCACTCTATCCAGGCCTCAAAATGTCCTGTAAGTTTCAATAAGATTCCCCCTCATCCTTCTAAACTCCAACAAGAACAGACCCAGAGTCCTCAACCAATCCTCACACAACAAGCTCTTCATTTCAAAGATCTTGTGAACCTACTCTGGACCCTTTCCAAGGCCAGCACATCCTTCCTTAGATACGGAGCCCAAAACTGTTCACAATACTCCAACGGGGTCTGACCAGAGCTTTATACAGCCTGAGAAGTACATCCCTGCTCTGATAGACAGTGACCCAAGGTCAGAATTAAACCCGGGTTCCTGAGAAGGTAGCTGGAGTTTTACCACCCTACCCTACCACGGGAATCAGAGTGGGCGAGGGGCGGAATATAGAAAGGTCCGTTGACATCGGGTGGGATTTTACTGTTTCAGGAAGAACGAGGTTGTAAAATCCTGTAAGGCAGCAGTGCTAGCTAACCACTGTGCTACCATGCCGTCCCAACATTATGCCAGAAAACTGATTCCCCAACCTGACATTACTTTTTAGCACAAAAGTGATGGAGGCCAACTCTCCCACTGGATCTTCAGATACGAGTAAGTACAGCAATCCTTTGGATCACTTCCAATAGTGTGCCTTAATACTTTGGGAACACAGAGTTCCGATCCCAGTGCCAAAATCGAGATGTCTGCACAGCTGATGGTTTACCAAGTGACAAATATGATTTGCACCAATTCTGTCAGTTTCAGCAACAATTGACAAAAAAAAAGCATTAAAATCAACATTAAAACAAGATTGGCTTCCAGCTTGGGTTTTCACTTCTCAGTCGCAGTGTCTCAGTGGACTCAAACTTTGATCCTTTGTCGTGAATTGTGTGAAGGCACAGTTGGAATCAGCAGCAGAGGCAGGAAGCAAAGGAATCCGCCAACCCAAAGAAAGCCAGCAATTTATACCCCAAATTTTGGAGATAGCTCAAGCTGTGTCCACACGTGGATTCCTTCAGCAGCAACCGCCTCATAGGTGTTAGCAATAGAAGACAAAATACGTTGATTTGCATAAAAAAAACTTGCAGATGCTGGAAATAATCAGCAGGGCAGGCAGCCTCTGTGGAGGAACAGATCGGACGTTAGTTTGGAAATGGGGAAAGCGGGGTGAGGGGGGGTGGTGCTGTTCTGGGATTTTTTTTATTATTCGCTCAGGGGCTAGACCAGTCCATCCATGGCCAATTGCCCCTTGAACTGAGTGATTTGCTAGGGCCATTTCAGAGGACATTTAGGAGTCAACCACATCGCTGTGGCTCTGGAGTCACATATAGGCCAGACCAGGCAAGGATGGCAGATTTCCTTCCCTAAAGGACATTAGTGAACCAGACGGGTTTTTCCGACAATTCACAATGGTTCTATGATCATCAGTAGATTTTTGATTTCAGATTTTTATTGAATTTAAATTTCACCATCTGCCATGGTGGGATTCTGTTCCCACATTGAGCTTGGCCTATTGGAATATGATCTCCCTAATTAAGGAGTCAATTGATGGGCCAATCAGGAAGCCTTTTCCTTATATTTAACCGGGAGTGTTAGTTCCATTGGCATTCCTGAAGGTAGACTGCTGACTGTGAGCACTGCTGTTGGATTTGTAAATAAAGGATATTGGTGAAGGGATTTTGAAGACTTATTATAGATTCGAACCCAGGTCCCTAGAGTATTACCCTGGGTCACTGGGTTACTAATCCAGTAACAATACCATTGCGCTACTCCTGGTCCAATTGGGAAGCATGAAAGTGCTTGTTTCCCGAATTCCCGGTTCTTTTCTGTTGTCCTGTCAGGCAGGGGAATCCTGCAGCACGAATGCAGGATTAGGTCTGGTGAAGAGGGCTGGCAGGGGTAGGGCAGTGGGGGGGCGAAAGGCAGGGAGGGGCAAGGTTGGGTGGGGAGTAGATATTGTAGAGATAATGGGCGTGGGAACTGAGTATGGGAGAGGTTTTATTGGGTCAATTGTTGAGCCAGCAGGAGACACTACATTCCTGCCCTTTCGAGCCTGGGTTGCCTATTACTGGTCTAAACCAATCCAAAGCAAAATGTAATGCAATTTCCAGAACGCTTCATTTTATTGGGCAGAAATGTTGACAAAAGGCAGGTCTTGCCACCAGGACACCAACTAGATGAGTTTGGCCAGACCAGTTTTTATTCAGTAGCCCTCATTGCCACAGTACAGGGGGCGAATCTCATGAGATTGGCATGGCATGGAGCTGACAGCACAAGTCTCCAGGCCTGCTAAAGTTCTCCCCTTCCGTAAGAACTCTGACAACACCAGGTTAAAGTCCAACAGGTTTATTTGGTAGCAAAAGCTTTTTGGTGGCTTTTGCTACCAAATAAACCTGTTGGATTTTAACCTGGTGTTGTGAGATTCCTTACTGTGTTTACCCCAGTCCAATGCCAGCATTTTCACATCAAATTTTCCCCTCACCAGCAGTGTTTCACTCCAGCAGGGTTTACAATAGCTCCCCACTTGCTGGCCACCCGATCCCACTAGAGCGAAGGGGGGCCATGGAGACCTCCCCAGGAGATCGGGGGATAAGGGAGATGCCCCCTGGACATTGCCAGCTTGGCAGTGCCAACCTGGCCCCCTGACACCGCCCAAAGGGCAAAGTGGCAATGCCCCAGGGGCACCTTGGCACTGGCCACCAGGCATTGGACAGTGTCAACAGGAGAGGGGGCAGATGTGGTGGGGCCTTGGGGGGGTGGGGAAATTGGTGGGAGGGGGGTTCCCGTTGCCACTCTGCACTTGGTGACAGAGGAAGGGAGACCAGGAATCAGGGCTGACCATCAGGACGGGGGATCTGTCGAGACTACTGCGGGTGTGGGGGGGATCACGGCAGGCTGGGGTGGTGGGATGGTCGCGACTGGCCCTCGCGCACCCGGGGGGGCAGCAATCGGAGTGTGGGAGGGGGTTGCAGAGCCAGCGATGCGGAGTTGCGCGGCTGGCAAGCAATCGAGCTGGCCAGCAACCAGGAGGCTGGCACTGAGCGTGCGCCGATCTTGGCGCTGACAGATCGGCGCATGTGCAGTGGCCCACTCAGCGCTACGCTGCCGGCTCCTCCAGCAGGAATAGGCCCTGCCCTCTGATTTTCAGTGTGATTCACACTAGGGCAACTCTGCAGTGCGCAAAGTGCAAAAAATTCATTTTGAAAGTCCCGATGAAACGAAGTGGGATTTACTCCAGTTCTTACGTGAGTTCAACACTTAGAATTTTTCTGGTAGAATCCCAGCCCGTATAACCAGTGGATCAGACCCATTCCCTTCTGTTGCTGTTCCAGTCAATCTCTGTTCTAACAATCAGAACAGCACAATCAATGTACTTGCTGACTAGAATTTTGAGAACACTTTGTACAATGATTACTGATGCATTCAACTTGCTCTAGTGAGTTCAGAGCATTTTTCCTCACAACATAATTGTGGTGCTGCAGCACACAAAGGCTTCTTTCATTTTTATTGAGATTAAAGGTTCTCTATATGTCATATCAGCCATGGTAATTGCAACACAAGTACACAAACAAGCCTACCAATTACAGAAGTTATGCATGTTTGAAATCTACATCAGATGAAATGGTCATTACTGACCCCATTAGTTCCCGCTCTGTTTCCTAAACGGAGGATTTTGATTGCATAAAAACACAGCTATTCAGTAAAAACAACAGAACGAAAGGTTTCTCAACAGTGGTTCGGAGGTAGCACTCCTCCCTCCCGGGTGTCCAACTCTTTTGGAATAAAATGTGGGCCATTTCGACCCTGGGGCCAAGAGCAGGGGTTAGTTGGGAATGGTGGCAGTGGTTGCTAGTGACCATGGAGGCTGGGGGTTAAGAGCAATTGAATACTGAAGATTGTAATCACACCCGCCGCCCCCACTACTGTGGCCAACATAAGATATAGAGGGTAGAATTAGGCCATTTAGCCCACCGAGTCTACTCTGCCACTCAGTCATGGCTGATAACCTTCTCAACCCCATTCTCCTGCCTTTTCCCTGTAACCTTTGATCCCCTTACCAATCAAGAATCTATCTATCTCAGTCTTGAATACGCTCTCACCAACTTTTACTGATGCATCATAGAAAGTATCCTTTCTGGTTGTATCACAGCTTGGAATGCTCCTGCTCTGCCCAAGACCACAAGAAACCCTAAAGGGTCGTGAATGTAGCTCAGTCCATCATGCAAACCAACCTCCCATCCATTGACTCTGTCTACACTTCCCGCTGCCTTGGAAAAACAGCCAGCATAATCAAGGGCCCCACGCACCCTGGACATTTTCCCTTCCACCTTCTTCAGTCGGGTAAAAGATACAAAAGTCCGAGGTCATGTACCAACCGACTCAAGAACTGCTTCTTCCCTGCTGCCCTCAGACTTTTGAATGGACCTTCCTTGCATTAAGTTGATCTTTCTCTACACCCTAGCTATGATTGTAACACTACATTCTGCACTCCTTTCCTTCACTATGAATGGTATGCTTTGTCTGTATCGTGCACAAGAAACAATATTTTTCACTGTATACTAATACATGTGACAATAATAAACCAAATCAAATCAAACTCAATGACCAGGCCTCCGCAGCTTTTTGTGGCAATGAATTCTACAGATTCACCACCACTGGCTAAGGAACAGCCATACCGAAACACGAACAAAAATGCCAATGCCAAGAGGAGGCTCCCAGACAGTCACTTACCTACTTTAGACTGTTCCGAAATAAAGGCATTCCTTCAGTGACAATCCACTGAAAGGCTTGGTCACTCTGCTCCCACCTGAATCAGTTGCCGGGGGTGTTCAGGACCCACTCCAGAGATTTAGCACACAATCGAGGCTGTCAGTACTGAAGGAATGCTGCCTTGTCCGAAGTGCCATCTTTCACATGCGACACTAAATCAACATCCCCTCTGCCCTCTCAGGTGGGCACACAAAATCCAATTTCAAAATATAGGGAAGATTTGCCTCATGTGCTGACCGATATTTATCCCTCAAACAACATCATTAAAATAGTGTATCTCACCATTATCAGGTCGCTGTGTGTCGGGTGCACACATTGGCTTCTACATTGCCTACATTACCGTAGCAACTACACTTCAAAATTACTTCACAGGCTGTGATAGGTTTTAGGACATTCTCAGCTCACTATATAAATACAGTAAGATGTCTCATAACACCAGGTTAAAGTCCAACAGGTTTATCTGGAACCACGTGCTTTCGGAGTGACTCACGTGAGGAAGGAGCAGCGCTCCGAAAGCTCGTGACTCCAAATAAACCTGTTAGACTGTAACCTGGTGTTGTGAGGCATCTTACTGTGCCCACCCCAGTCCAACCTCGGCATCTCCACGTCATTGCTTTATAAATGAAAGGGGGAGATTTTCCAGTCCCCTGTGGCATGTTTTCCAGTGGCAAAAGTTCCAGTCCCATCAATGTCAATGGCGCTTTGTGTAACTTGCCCATCTTGCTGGTACCCACCATGGTCCGGGGGAGGTGGAGGGGGGGGGTGGTGGTTTGCCTTTTAGCAGGGCCAGACAATCCCACCACAAAAGGCCAGAAAATGCTGCGTAAAGTCTTTGGGGGGGGAATTTCCCCGTCCTGCTCGCCACGGGAATCATAGCAGGTGCGGGGGAAAGGAGGGAGGAGAAACATGCAAAGGTCCATCGGCCTTGGGCAGGGTGTTTTGGTTTTGGGGCGAGTATGACCAGAAAATCCTCCCTTTCCTTTCAAGTCTAATATGTACCGCTCCACGGCAGAAACAAAGATATACTCACATGTTGCTACGTTATAAAGTGCTCCTTCAACCCATTCTCTCGTCGACACCACCAAGAACCAAATAAGAACAACTATAGAGGAATACTCGCTTAATTCGAGGATATTCCTGCATATGGCAAACAATCTGAAAGTCAAACATGACTACCCACTCTCAAGATACTTGGAGCTAAAATGAAACATGAGATGCTGTCAGTACAGATGGATCATGCAAAGGCGGCACATGCCAATGCCTCACACACTGCCCACTCCACTATAAATAACCAAGGCTGCAGAACCCAGAAGTGATTCCAGAAATGCCTAACCACTAGGCCAGTATAACAGCCAGGCAGGTGGCACCTTTTGCCCTTTAGCCGTGCTGCAAAAAGGAATTGTTTGCATTCTTTAACGTCTGTCCATTCAGCTCACCCAGAAACAATGCTGCCTGGAGGAAAATGAGTGGGACGCATAACAAGATCGCAGCGGCACAGTCCTCCCAGTCACTTGAGCAAGTTTATCCACTGACTGAGGCGAAACGTCGCAGGGGATCCCAGATTTAATCCCTCGTTCTCCATGGAGCGAGCTGCTGTCAGGCTTTAGGCAGAGGTTTTCAAATTAATCCCAACCTCCTTCTGATTGAAAAGGGGAAAAAAATTAAAATTTAGCAGACGTCTTGATAGTTATCCGGGCACTCCCCGGAGTAGAACGCTTATTGTTCAATCTCTTGCTCCACTTTCACATGGTGAGTGAAGGGCAGGGCTCGTCTTCAGGTGGTGAGGTCCAGGGCCAGGTAGTAATTGTGGTGGGGGTAGGGGGGGCTGAGGGGGGTGCAGGAGGGGCGTAATGGGATGAATAATGACAAATTTGCCAAAATGAACATGGAAATAGGAATTCAGAATGAAAAGCAGTTGGAACAGGCGTATACATATTGTCAGGAGCAGGTGAGAACAGCACTTGGCTGTCATGCCTGCTGACATTCCTTCAAGGCTTTACTTAAGGTTTTTCTAAAATTCCTTTATGGGACGTAAGTGTCACTGGCTGGGCCAATGTTTATTGTCCATCCCTAACTGCCCTCCATTCCAGAGGGCATTTGAGAGTTAACCATATAAAGTTAAAGTTTTTTTGTTAGTGCCACTAGTGGGCTTACATCCACACTGCAATGAAGTTATTGTGAAAACCCCCTACTTGCCACACTCCAGTGCCTGTTCGGGTACACTGAGGGAGAATTTAGCAAGAACAACGCACCTAACCAGCACTTGTGGGAGGAAACCGGAGCATCCAGAGGAATTCCATGCAGACACAGGTAGAACATGCGAACTTTACACAGACAGTGACCCAAGCTGGGAATCAAACTCGGGTCCCTGGCACTGTGAGGCAGCAGGGCTAACCACTATGCCACCGTGCCATCCCCAATTGCTGTGGCTCTGGAATCACATGTAGGCCAGACCAAGTAAGGATGGCAGATTTCCTTCCCTAAAGGACATTAGTGAACCAGATGGGTTTTACAACAATCATTTCATGGTCATCATTAGAATTTTTAAAATTCCAGATTTTTATTGAATTCAAATTTCACCACCTGTCGTGGTGGGATTCGAACTCGGGCCCTCAGATCTTGCCTTGGGTTCCTGGCCCAGTGACAAAACCATTATGGTCCCACCTCCCCTGTAATTCTCTGAACTTGCCCGGGGCTGGGATTCTCCAGTCCTGCTGCAGTGAATGGAGTTTTGGCTGAGCACTAAATTCTCCATTCTCATTGGCAGCAGTACGAGTTCAGAGGATTCCAGCCAATGATTGATATCTGGGTGTCAGCCATCCCTCGGCCTCTTGACTGAGATCAAGCCCGAGATCGGGTGTAATGCCTGCTTGAATCAGTTGGAATTTTGTGTGTTTCTCTTGTGGGGACCATGAGCTGGATTCAATTTGAATTGGTTTTTGGAACAAGCAAGGGGATGCATTAAGTGCTTGCCCTCTCCCCTCTGCGCATTGACTTTGTAACTCTGAGACTGGAATGTTGATCTCTTTTTAAAAGTCAGCCGTGTTTCAGTGAGTAGCAATCTTGCCTCAAGGCAGAAGGCTGTGGGATCAAGTCCCGCTCCAGAACTTGAGCACAGAAATCAAGGCTGGCATCCAATGCAGCACTGAAGGTGTTGTCTTTGTTAAACTGAAGACCCCATCTGTCTTCTGAGGTCCTGTGGCGTAACTTCAAAGAAGGGCAAGGGAATTATCCCTGGTGTCCTGGCTAACATTCACCCCTCAAAATTAAATGTCCCAAAAATAACTTACCATTACGTAGTTGCTTCTGGGATTTTGCTCTGTACAAATTGGTTGCCATGTTCCCTTGCTACTCAAAGTGAGTCCACTTCAAAATGAATTCATTGTAAAAGCTTTGGGATATTCTGTAATGTGAAAGGCACTATACCACTGTGCCACCCCGGGAGGAGCTAGGTAGGTTGACGGGCAGGTGGGCAAAGTGGCAGGTGAATGAAATAGTAACTAGTTTGGGTAGCAGGTGGGTAGGGTGGCTTGTGAGTGAGGCAGGAAAAGGTGGGTCAGAGTGATTGAGTGGGTGGGGATAGGCAATCGGGGGTTAGTATGATTGGGTGGCACAGCGGCGCAGTGGTTAGCTGCCTCACAGTGCCAAGGACCCGGGTTCAATTCCTGGCTTGGGTCACTGTCTATGCAGAGTTTGCACATTCTCCACGTGTCTGCGTGGGATTCCTCTGGGTGCTCCAGTTTCCTCCCACAGTCCGAAAGATGCGCTGGTTAGGTGCATTGGTCATGCTAAATTCTTCCTTAGTGTATCCAAACAGGCCCCGGATTGTGGTGACAAAGGGATTTTCATGGTAACTTTGTTGCAATGTCAATGTAAGCCTATTTGTGATACTAATAAATAAACTTTAAAACAATTCTGGAAAGTGAAAAGGAAAAATTTCAACTGTGAGAGACAGTGCATAAGGCGAATGAAGGTTTATGATTCAGATCTGTTTAAAGGTTAATATATTTCACATCAGGCCATAACACATTGTTGGAATAACAGCGAGGCTAACAGCATTTATGATTATTAATGTGTAAAGCAACTTATGGTAACCACAGACGCAGTATTAAACTCAGGAAGTTGCTTTTCACGTTGCCCTTCCCCTGTCGAAACTGCACTATTCCGACATCTCACATGGAAAAAACACTGTGAAGTTACTGTGCTTATGCAATAGGTACCCAATAAGCACACCACAAAAAAGTTAGGGCTTATATTCTAATTCAAGCACATTTTTGCTTTTGTTCATTCTTAATTACCATCAAACAACCTCTCTAGCACTGAAAATAACCTTCAGAAGAGACGTATCCTTCAGAATTTAATTATTCTTGGCTACTTTTAAATAGGGGTTTCATTTTTTCTCTCTCTCTATCCCACTCTGTCTTAATCCCCTTTTTTTTCCCCCTCTCTATCTTGATTGCAATGTCTGATCTGACATTGAATTAAACATGCTGACACTTCCTGGTTCAAACTCTGCACTGCTCATTAGTGCCACCTCAGTGGTTCACGCAGGTCCCAGACCTCCAGAGAGGTGTTCCACCAAAATGGATTGTTAATTGCAGGAAGTTCCAATGCAAATATTCTATTGAAATTCGATGTACAAGTGCAAACACAGTGAACGTCTACCACTATTTGTGCTCCACCAAAGGGCAGAATCCTGCCCGGTGTTTGAACATTCTTTAGAAAATTTCAACACTTGCGTTGCTACACAGGCTACATGTAGAAATTTGCAGCTTGCCAAATAATTTGCTCCAACAGTGCAATATGTCAATTTTGTTATTTTTATATTTTGTAATTTTTCTGTCATTATTTCAATGACAATTTCCCAAACGAAGCATTAAAAGACCTGAAATGAACAAAGTACCATGGCTGCTGGAATCTGACACAAATAGAGAATGTTGAAAGAAACACAGTAGGTCTCGGCAGTGTCAGGAGGGAGAAAGAACTGAGTTAACGCTTCGAGTTCTGATGCAGAACCAAATGGACATAATGGATAGTATTGCTGCCTTACAGTGCCAGGGACCTGGATTTGATTCCACCCTTAGGTGACTGTCTGTGTGGACAAATGTCAGATAATGCATTTTGGAAGGTCTAAAACAGATGGGAAATATATGGTAAATGATAGAATCCTTACGAGTTCTTAAGAGTGGGGCGGCACAATGGCACGGTTGTTAGCAATGTTGCCTCACAGCACCAGGGACCCAAGTTCGATTCCTGGCTTGGGTCACTGTCTGTGCGGAGTGTGCGCATTCTCCCCGTGCCTGCATGGGCTTCCTCCGGGTGCTTCGATTTCCTCCCATTTTCTAAAGATGTTCAAGTTAGATGGAGCGGCCATGCTAAATTGTCCCTTAGTGTCAGGGGGACTAGCTAAATGCATATGGGTTGTAGGGATAGGGCCTGGGTGGGATTGTGGTCAGTGCAGAGTTGATGGGCCAAATGGCCTCCTTCTGCACTGTAGGATTCTATGAGTATTGATAGGCAGAGGGATCTGGGTGTACAGGTACACAGGTCACTGAAAGTGGCAACACAGGTGGAGAAGGTAGTCAAGAAGGCATAAGGCATGCTTGCCTTCATCGGCTCAAGCATTGAGTTTAAAAATTGGCAAGTCATGTTGCAGCTTTATAGAACCTTAGTTAGGCCGCAGTTGGAATATAGTGTTCAATTCTGGTCACTACATTATCAGAAGGATGTAGAGGCTTTGGGGAGGTACAGGAAAGATTTACCATCATGTTGCCTGGTCTGGAGCACATTAGCTATGAGGAGAGGTTGGAGAAACTTGGTTTGTTCTCAGTGGAATGACGGAGGTTGAGGGGTGACCTGATAGAAGTCTACAAGATTATGAGAGGGATGGATATTGCGGATAGTCAGAAGCTTTTTCTCAGGGTGGAAGGGTCAATTACTAGGGGACATAAGTTTAAGGTGCGAAGGGCAAAATTTAGAGGAGAGATACAAAGCAATTTTTTTGATATACAGAGGGTGGTGGGTGCCTGGAATTTGCTGCCAGGAGAGGTAGTGGAAGCAGATGCAATAGTGACTTTCAAGGGGTGTCTTGACAAATACAAGAATAGGATGAGAATAGAATAATATGGTCCCCAAAAGAGTAGGGGGCTTCAGTTCAGATGGTCAGCATGGTTAGTGTAGGCTTGGAGGATCGAAGGGCCTGTTTCTGTGCTGTAACTTTCTTTGTTCTTTTGGAGTTTGCACATTCTCCGCGTGTCTGTGTCGGTTTCCTCCGGGTGCTCCCACTTCCTCCCACAGTCCAAAGGTAGGCAGGTTAGATGGATTGACCATGCTAAATTGCCTCTTAGAGTCCAAAGATGTGTAGATTAGATGAATTAGCATTGGTAAAATGTACAGGTTTACAGGGATGGTGCAGGGTTGGGGAGGTGGTGGCTCGGGCTTGGGTAAGCTGCTCTTTCAGTGCAGACTCGATGGGCTGAATGGCCTGTACTGTAGGGATTGCACGAGTCCATGGACTTGAAATGTTAAATCTGTTCTCTCTTCCTACAGATACTGCCAGACTAGCTGGGATTTTCCAGCATTCTCTACTGATTAAAAGGCCTGAGTGGTTGAGAGAACAGTGACCTGGCGTTCCTGCAACATCTTCCACTCTGTCACAGACTGGCAGGATTGGTACAGCAGCACAATGGGATTGAGACAACTAAGTTTAAGGGTTTAACAAAGTATAATAGGACAAATTAGTGTAAAATAGCAAATTTAACTATCAGACACATGTTGCATTAAAGCCAATTTTTGCCGAAATATTGGATAGGCAAACTAGCTGTGAAGTTTTATAATTATTTTGACCTTTACACTCATACTAAAAGAAAAGCCATCAAGTTAGCATATTAGATAAACTACAAATATAAAATTTATCTGCAGAATGATCATCCAAGGATAATTCATTACTAATATTACTGTCTGTGCGGAGTTTACACATTCTCCCCGGGTTTCCTCCGGGTACTCCAGTTTCCTCCCGCAGTCCAAAAAATGTGTAGGTTAGGGGGATTCGCCATGGGAAATGTGTGGGGTTACGAGGATAGGGCGGTGGAGAGAGTTTAGATAAGGTACTGCCAGAGAGTCAGTGCAAACTCAATGTGCCGACTGGCCTCTTCTGCGCTGTATGGTGGCACAGTGGTTAGCATTGCTGCCTCACAGCACCAGGGGCCAGAGTTCGATTCCCGGCTTGGGTCACTGTCTGTGCAGAGTCTGCACACTCCATGTCTGCGTGGGTTTCCTCCCACGGTCAGCAAGACATGCTGGTCAGGCGTATTGGCCATGCTAAATTCTCCCTCAGTGTACCCGAACGAGCGCCGGAGTGTGGTGACTAGGGGATTTTCATAGTAATTTAATTGCAGTGTTACCGTAAGCTAAACTTAGTTCGACTTAAACTATGATTCTACGATGACCCAACAGATCAGGCACACAGATGGGAAAACTAGGGTAACTTTGATGTGTTTTATTTTTAAACAGCCATCAGAACAAAGAACTAAGAACAGCACAGCACAGGCCCTTTGGCCCTACAAGCCCGTGCCGCCCATTTTAACACTCAGTGAGTGCCTTATTCAAGTCTTTTCTGGGGCTTTTTAACCTGCGCTATTGTAGCACAAGCCACACAAGCACAAGCTACAATAGCCCAGGGGGCTACTGGCTGATTGGCCATGCTAAATTGACCCTGGTGTTAGGAGGATTAGCAGTGTAAATATGTGGGGTTACGGGAATAGGGCCTGGGTGGGACTGTGGTCGTTGTAGACCCGATGGGCCGAATGGGCTCCTTCTGCACTGTAGGGGTCCTCTGATTCTATTCTAAGCATTAGCCCATTTATTTTAGATGTCAAAATAACGCAACTAAGTTCAAAGCAAGTAAATTAGCCCGTTTACTCAAAACAGCACACTGAAGAACTTAAGTAGCCCAGTAAAAAAAAGACTAACGTCTCTTGATTTCTATTACTGTTCAAAGTAAATTACATTGATAAGATCGATTAGGAGTTGGGGCAGGTTTCATTCTAATGGAACCCCAAGCAATGGCAGAAATAAATCCATCAAAGTATCGCAAATTAAGAGGAGAAGCGATTAAACAAGCACCCGAGGAGCTGGTATTTAATTATTTACCCTGCGTTCTGCAGCAAATGAATTTCAAGTTTCATATTAAAAGAAATCCTGACACCTGTTTGCGGCCTGGCATCCAAATTGCTTTTGTATTGATATTAGTCGTGTTAAGGGACTCTTGGGATGTTAAAGGTGCTATTTAAATGCAGGCTGCTGTGTTATTCAGAGTGCGGTTCAGTTACACCTTGGTGTTAGGGCTATAAAATAGCACACGTGGAAATTAGCTGGAAGTGTCAGTTAGCAGAATAGAATCTGGTGACAGTTCAAAGCAATATTGATATTATACGGGGACCCCAAACTGTCACTCCTGTTCATTTTATATAATTTCTAGATATGCATTAGAGAAAGATAGCGGGCAGAAAGGATGCGTGAGCTGTAATTTAGTCTCCAGTTTGCAGGAAGAGCCATAAAAGCACTTAATCTTTGCTCTAATACTTGGTAAATGCCAGCCGAACCTTGTAATTAAACTGTTAAGCTATTTACTTTACAGCACTTGGCGGTAGTTGTTCAGGCCCAAGTGCAAAGGAGTCAGAATTCACAGACCGCAGCAGTACAGGTGAAGGCCATTCGGCCCACTGGGCTGAATCTTACAGCCCCATCGGGGGGGGTGGGGCTGGAAAATGCAGCAGCCCATTCAAAGGTCCATTGGCTTTGACGGGAGTGGAAAAATCCCACCCGCTGGAGCGATTCTCAGGCCTCGCTGTGCCATGAGTGGATCGTGCGGGCCCAAGACTGCGTTTCGCACCCGGCGCCAAACAGTTTGCGATCCTCCCGGCCCGGTTCCTGATGACGTGAACCGAATCTGGCCCAGAAAGGGCGCGAGTCTGATTAGCACATTTAAAGTAGCATTTAAACAGGCAAAGCTCAGTCAAACCCAAGAGCACAGAGTTCTCCAGCCTTCGGGCACGATGCTACGATGGTGAGAATCATTACTAGCAGAGACCAGGCAGCCTCAAAGCCAATGCAGTCCCAGGAGGTCTGATGCATGGCTGGGCAGTGCCCATTGGGCAACATGGTGGTGCCTGGCAGTGATTGACAGACAACCTGGTGGTTCCAGTGGGTACCAAGTGGATAAAGCACATCATACCTTTTTTTTTCATACGTGGGACATGGGTGTCACTAGGTGGCCAGCATTTATTGCCCATCTCTTGTTGCCATTGGGCAGTTGAGAGTCAACCACGTTGCTGTGGCTCTGGGTCACAAATAAGCCAGGCCAGGTAAGGATGGCAGATTTCTTTCCCTAAAGGACATTTGTGAGCCAGATGAGTTTTTCCAACAATGGTTTCATGGGCACCAGTAGATTCTTAATCCCAGATTTTTTTATTGAGTTCAGATTCCACCACCTGCCTTGGCAGGGTTCGGACCCCAGAACATTAGCTGAGTTTCTGGATTAATAGTCTCGCAATAATACCACTAGGCAGAAGAAGGTCATTTGGTCCACTGAACCTACACTGACTCTCAGGCAGAGCATCTTACCCAGGTCAGTGCCAAGGGGTTGGGGCCTGAATGGGGGCTATGATGAGAGGTGGTGTGTGGTGGTGGGGATGTCACGCAGAGGTGGATCATGCTGGCAGCCTTGATTGTTGGGGGAGGGGGTACGTCGGGGGTCTTGATGGTGGCGGCATGTCGGGGGTCGGGCAGAGGAACCCATTCCAAGGGCCACAATGTTCCGCTGCCAGAGATCCATGTCAGGGAGGGAATGGGGAAACATGCCATTGATTGCAGGAGGGAAGATCCCAAAGTCCGTGGAGAAGGGAGATGGTCTCCCAGTGTACCCTGAGACTGGGGCACTGATTCACAAAGGCTCTCTGATGTGAGCTCACAGATGTGTTTTAACTATACAGCACTTAGGATCTGACTATCCCAGTCTCCTGGCTGTGACACATTCAGTTACTGTTCTTTTCCATTTAGACGACAATAGTTACCCTGCTAAGGAGTATCCAAACCCTTCTTACGTAGTGCAGGCCAGAAGTATTGGAAATATACCAGACATTGATCGTATTCCCAATTCATCATCTCCTTTCATTCTTGCAAACAAATAATGACTACTGTAGCAATTTATCTTGACCACAGCACAATTGGAAATATTACCCATGCCTTGGTAATTGGAGGTAACACATTGCCCTGAGTATGATTAACTTTACACTGTGGGGAGATAGTGACATGTGGTAATGTCACTGGGCTAGTAATTCTGAGGCTCTGGCTAATGCTGAAGGGATATGGGTTCAAATCCCACCACAATTTACGTCTAATCATTCTGGATTATAAAACTCTGCCTCAGTGATGGATTATCACTAGCAATTGTCAAAACACGGGCCCTTTTAGGGAAGGAAATCTGCCGTTCTTACCCTGTCTGGTCTACATGTGACTCCAGACCTTCAGCAACGTGGATGACTCTGAAGTGGCCTAGCAAGCCACTCAGTTCAAGGGCAAGTAGGGCAACAAATGCTGGCCTTACCCACTGATGCCCACATCCCACGAAAGAATAAAAAACCTCATCTCAACTTATGTTTTATATCATGCCCGAGAGGACCTCTGAAACAGTGAACAACCCCACTCTGCCCAAGGCAATAAATAAGGCTGCAAATTCAAGAGCAAAATCTATAAATCCCACAGCCATTCTTATGTTAAAATCTCTCAAAATAAAAAAGAAACTTTAATGTTTCAATCCCTTTCATCGATGCTTTTACTGTGGTTAGAATGCAAATGATATAATATTGTGGAATATTGTGTACGGCATGGTTAACCACCTCACAGAACCAGGGAGCTGGGTTCAATTCCAGCTTGGGTCAATGTCTGTGTGGAGTTTGCACGTCCCTCCCCGTGTGTCTGCATGGGGTTTCCTCCGGTGCTCTGGTTTCCTCCCATTGTTCAAAGATGTGCAGGTTAGGTGGATTGGCCATTGTAAATGTGTGTGGTTACAGAGATGGGGCAGGGGAGAGGGTCTGTTTCCGGTGTTGTGGAGGGGTTGCCCTGGTCTGTATGTGGACGTTTCCCCATATCCATTGGGGTGGAGTGGGTGTACTTCTTTAGCACAGATGGGATTGAGTTTGCTACAGGCAACATTTTGCCACCGTGACTGCGTGAGCCACAGCTCCAGGTTTTTAGTGTACAGGCTGCAGAAATATCTGGAGAGGAAACTCGGCTGTCAGCTGGAGAGCTGCATGTTGGTTTTCCTGCCTCAGCCAGCACTCTGTCCACAGAGTAGAAAATTCCATCCTATAAAGGTTCACCCGTTTCGAGCTGTATCTAGTTTTCGGGATTCAGGGGAATCTCCGGTTAATGGCCACTGCCTGGATACCATTAATATAAAAATAAACACACCCTACTTCAACACAAGAGCAGAAAAAGACTGGAAAATCTCAGCAGGTCTGACAACATCTGTGGAGAGAGAGTAGAGCCAATGTTGCGAGACTAGATGTCAGAGCTGTCTCGAAATGTTGGCTCTATTCTCTCTCCACAGATGCTGTCAGACCTGCTGAGGGTTTCTAGTAATTTGTTTTTATCTAAAGCCCTACTTTACAGGCGGAATTTTACGGCTTCACTCCAGCGAGAATGGAAATTCCTGTCCGTGGTCAATGGACATTTCCGTTGTCCGTGCCTCTCCCGCTCTAATTCCCGGGGCTGGCCAGACGGTAAAACATGCTCCCCATATCTTTGATAAAATACAAAGTTCACGGATTCTCCTTTGGTAAACTCCCACATCACAAATCTCAAGGTATTGGTCTGATTTATGAAATGAGAACAGATTGAGCCTGAATCCAAAAGCTGACTTGTTTGTCCTGCTATTAAAATACTTGACAATTCAGTGCACGCACCTAGTCCACTACCATGGTTCTCCTAATGGCCCCTTACTTCTGAGTATCTCATTGCAGAGAAACCAATTATTTACATTTGCATATTTGCTCTCACTGTGCAATTTTTTAAAAACAAAATGTGACCATAAATCTATTTTGTTTTCAGTAGCAATCAATTTGTACAATTGTGGAACATTTGGTCTGGAAATGCTTCTTTTTATGAGGCAATGCAGCACTCTTCCATGGTTATAACATCCAGGTTTCCAATGATTTCTAGAAGCTCTCTGTTCAAAATCCTGTATTAGGACTTCTTATTGGAGCAGCTGAGAAAAAATACCACCGCATCATAAGTTATTGACTAACACATCTTGGGAGAGAAAAGTGTCAGCCATGATTGAACGGCAGAGCAGACTCGATGGGCCGAGTGGCCTAATTCTGCTCCTGTGTCTTATGGTCTTATGCAAATGCCATGTAGGTTCAAGTGGTCTAGCACAGTGGTTAGCACTGCTGTCTCACAACACCAGGGACATAGGTTCGATTCTGGCCTTGGGTGCCTGTCTGTGTGGAGTTTGCATATTCCCCTCATATCTGCATGGGTTTCATAAGAACATAAGAACTAGAAGCAGGAGTAGGCCATCAGACCCCTTGAGCCTGCTCCGCCATTCAATAAGATCATGGCTGACCTTTTCATGGACTCAACTCCACTTACCCACCCACTTACCATAACCCTTAATTCCTTTACTGTTTAGAAATGTATCTATCCCTGCCTTAAAAACATTCAATGAGGTAGCCTCAACTGCTTCACTGGGCAGGGAATTCCACAGATTCACAACCCTTTGTGTGAAGAAGTTCCTCCTCAACTCAGCCTCAAAATAAGGGGAAGCAGATTTAGGACTATGCCCCCTAGCTCTATTTTCACCTGCCAGTGAAAACAACTTCCCTGCTTCTATCTTATCTATTCCCTTCATAACCTTACATTTTTCTATAAGATCTCCCCTCATTCTTCAGAATTCCAACGAGTAAAGACCCAGTCTACTCAATCTCTCCTCGTAAGCCAACCCTCTCAACTCTGGAATTAACCTAGTGAATCTCCTCTGCACCCCCTCCAATGCCAGTATATCCTTTCTTAAGTAAGGAGACCAAAAACGTACACAGTACTCTCGGTGTGGCCTCACCAGCACCTCATACAACTGCAACATAGCCTTTCCTTCGGTTGCTCTGGTTTCCAACTGGGTTTTTATGAAAATCAACAATGGTTTTGTGGCCATCGTTGAACTTTTAATTCAAGCCTTCTATTGGATTCAAATTTCACTACCTGGTGTGTGGTGGGATTCGAGCCCAGGTTTCTAGAGCATTACCCCAGGTCTCTGGGTTGCTATCCTAGTGACAATACCAATACACTACCACCATCTCCCCCTACGTTGATGAGCATTAGACTGATGTATGTGTAGAGGACAGGTGCTATAAACAATTTGTGACATTAATCTACTCTATACGGTAGCAACCTTTGTCAATAGATCCCTCACTAGAACATTTGGTTTATCTGGCTACCTAAGGCATGCTTTAGGGAGCACTCATACAAACAGCAAAGAGGCTGAATCCATTATACCAATACAGGTTTCCCAGTTTAGCCTTGTGGGAGAGTGACAGAAACTGGTGGGAAACTTAGAGTTGCTATTTTGCTTCTGCTGTTTCAGTCAGTCTCACTTGCAAACTAATGGCGAAGGCTTATAGGAAACTTGTTCCAGTTTCCTTTCTGTTTACAGGTTGCCTGTAAAACAACTATGGTGTTACCTTAGATATACCTAAAGCTTTACTGATTATAACAGGTTGTCTCTGAAGGAGTACCAATAATGCAAAGGTTTACTTGGCCCTAAGTATAAATAAACACCCAAAACTCCAAATCTGACAAATGACAATCGATGGAACAAAGTGGTCATCCACACCCCCACCCCACGTAGCTACACACACCAAAAAATTATTGAAAACATAAAATACTGTGGCCTCAACTACTTTCTGTGGTAATAAATCCCACAGGCTGACCCCTCTTTGGATGAAGAAATTTCTCCTCATCTCTGCACTAAACAGAGTACCCTGCATCCTCAGACTGTAGCCCCCTGGTTCTGGACACCCCCACCATTGGGAACGTCCTTCCTCTATTGACTCTATCTTGGCCTGCTCGAATTTTATAGGTCTCCATCAGATCACCCCCACCCCCCATTATTTTGAACTCCAGCAAATACAATCCTACCCAACTCAATCTCTCTATATATGTCAGTCCTGCCATCCCAGGAATCAGTCTGGTGAACCATCTAAACCATCTGCACTCCCTCTAAAGCAAGAACATCCTTCCTCAGATAAGGAGGCCAAAACACAACACAATGGCCGAGATTTTAATACCTCGCTTGGGCAAGGCTCGTAAAATCCCACCCAAGGCTAATGGAGAATTTCATTCTGCGAGTGCCGGCCCCGGTTCCAGGGTAGGCGAGGTGGTAAAATTCTGGCCATCATTCCAGATGTGACCTCGCTGAGGCATCAAGACATCCCTGTTCCTGCACTCGAAGTAAGTAAATCTATTTATTCAGTTGAGAACACAATTTTCACGGCAATTAAATCAGCAACTATTTTAGTTTTTTTGCTGGAACAGTTTCTGGGTCCAAAATTCCCCAATGACAATGGGATAAATGTCATTTCCATGGTTAATAAACTGTGAATAACATCACAGGTAACATGTGGCTTTGAAATGTGCGGATTGTGAAAATACAATCTCACCTTGAATTACTGATAATTCCCAATTTTCTTTGAATGAATTCATCTGACCTTAAGACTTCATGTTCATATGGAAGGGAGGCAATGGCCCAGTGGTATCATCACTACTTTATTAATCCAGAAATTCAACTAATGCCGTGGGGACCTGGGTTCAAATCCCACCACAGCAGATGGTGCAATTTGAATTCAATTAAATGTATCGGGAATTAAGAATCTACTGATGACTGTGAAATCATTGTCAATTATCAAACAAAACCAACTGGTTCACTAATGTCCTTTAGGGAAGGAAAGAGTTCAGATGAAGGAGGGGGGATCTCACAGAGACTTATAACGTTCTAACAGGGCTAGGCAGGATAGATGTAGGGTGAATATTCAAGATGATGGGGAAGTCTAGAACCATGGGTCACAGTCTGAGGATTCAGGATAGACCGTTTCAGGTGAAGGTGAGGAGACATTTCTTCACCCAAAGAGTGGTGAGCCTGTGGAATTCATTAACACAGGAAATGGTTGATGCCAAAACATTGAATGTATTCAAGAGGCAGCTGGATATAGCACTTGGGGCAAATGGGATCAAAGGTTCTGGGGAGAAAGCAGGATTAGGCTGTTGAGTTGGGTGATCAGCCATGCTCGTAACGAGTGGTGGAGCAGGCTCAAAGGGCCAAATAGCCTCCTCTTGCTCCTAACTTCTATATTTCTATGAAATATGCCATCCTTACCTGGTTTGGCCTACATGTGACTCCAAAGCAATGTGATTGAGTCTCAACTGCCCTCGGGCAACTAGGGATGGGCAACAAATGCTGGCCAGCCAGCCATGCCCCACAAATGAATAAAATATATGATCAGAAATGTACGCTATTCACTCAATTGATTTCTGACTGAATCATAGAGAAACTGAGCTTAGATATTTTGTCCTGGAAAAAAACAAGTACATATTTCGACAACTGACTTCCCCCAAATTGCATCAAGATTCTCTTGCTTAATAAGGTTGATAGGCAATTATAATGACAAAATATGTCAACCTCATGATTCAGGGAAATGACTTGGATTGGATTACTTCAATATTAAACACACTGACAAAATGAATGATCATTCTTTCTTGTTACTATACAGATACTGTTTTACCAGCTTTTAGCTTCAGAAGACAAAGTCATTACTGAAGACATTAACAGCAGTGTCATTATTCAGTTATACAGCACAGCCTCTCCGTTTCCAATTATTAGCTTCAGAAATTCGATTTAAATGAGACCACACTTGGAACAATGTGTACAGCTCTGTTCGCCACGTTATAGCAAAGATATAGAAGCATTGGCAAGAGTGCAAAGATAAAACAATTTACAAGGAATGTACGAGAAATGCGAAAAGCGCGCTGATCAGGAAAAGATGAATGGGCTTGGTCTCTCTTCTGAGAGGAGAAGGCTGAGGAGAGGTATAGTCGAGGCCTTAAAATTAATGGGTTTTTGATATTGGAACGAGTGTTTCAATTACACAGTAGAACAAGTCTGCAGGTTACCCATGGCAGAAAGAAATCCAATAGGGAATTCAGAATAATTTCTTTGCCCAGAGAATGGGGAGAAAGTGGCATTTAAGGGGAGGCTACATATGTATACAAAGGGGAAAGGAATAGAGTGAAGTTGCTGCCATTATGTAAGGAAGGAATTTTTGTAATTTTTACAGATGAATCATAGAAAGCATTCTTTCTGGTTGTGTCACAGCTTGGTATGGCTCCTGCTCTGCCCAAGACCACAAGAAACCACAAGGTGTCATGAACAAAGCCCAGTCCATCATGCAAATCAGCCTCCCATCCACTGACTCCGTCTGCACTTCCCACTGACTCGGAAAATCAGCCAGCACCCCACGCATCCCAGACATACTCTCTTCCATCATCTTCTGTCGGGAAAAAGACACCAAAGTCTAAGATTGCATACCAACCGACTCAAGAACAGCTTCTTCCCCGCTGCCATCAGACTTTTGAATGGACCTATCAAATAGGGTGGCACGGTGGCACAGTGGCTAGCACTGCTGCCTCACAGCAGCAGGGACACAGGTTCAATTCCATCCTCGAGTCACTGACTGTGTGGAGTTTGCATTCTCCCATGTCAGTGTGGGTTTCCTCCAGGTGCTCCAGTTTCCTCCCACACTTCAAAGATGCACAGGTTAGGTGGATTGGCCAAGCTCAATTAACTCTAGTGTCAGGGGACTGGCAGGGTAAATATTTAGAGTTGTGGGAAAAGGGCCTGGGTGCAATTGTGGTCGGTGCAGACTTAATGGGCCAAATGGCCTCCTTCTGCACTGTAGGTATTCTATGATTTTATATATTAAGCTGATCTTTCTCTACACCCTAGCTATGACTGTAACATTAAATTCTACACCTTCTTTCCTTCTCCTCTACGTACTCTATGAAGAGTATGTATTACCTGTATCACGTGCAGGAAACAACACTTTTCACTGTATAGATGCGACAAATCAAATCAAATCAATGGATGGGAAGAGGCTCGCGTTGAGCATAAACACAGACTTGGGTTGGTTGGACTCAATAGGTTGCTTCTGTAACCTAATATAAAGGTGTAGTTCTATATAATTGTTGTCTATGACATCTGGTTCACTAATGCCCTTTAGGGAAGAAAAGAGTTCAGATGAATGAGGGGGGATCTCAAAGAGACTTATAAAATTCTAACAGGGCTAGGCAGGGTAGATGCAGGGAGGATGTTCCCAATGGTGGGGTAGCCCACTGACCTTCAAAAGTTGATCAATAGAATGTTATCTTTAAATTCTTTTCTGCACAATAAATCCAAAAAGCTTTGAAGTGCCTTGCAGTCTGTTTGAAATGCTCTCTCAGGCTTATTCATTCCCTTTATAGAAGCGAGATTTCTCTCACTGCACAATCACAAACTTGGCCATGCCGAACATTGAATGATTCACCGCTTGGCTGCTCCCCTCTGAGCGACGGTTAGCGCTGTAAGCTTCAGGTCATAATCAGAGACAAATCCGTACTGAATGGAGAGAGGCTAGAGATTGCAGATTACATCCTGGGGTCCCATCACATTTTGGCTGAGCCCTCAAAATAAAGATTAAAAAAATATTTTTAACCTGTTCCCCCCTCCACCCAACCCCTCCTCCCACTGTGCACCCCCTTCCCCTTTTACAGTCCCTCATTGCTGGGTTTTGAAACACAAGGGATTCGGAAAATGCAGTGCATGGTCTGCCTGACACCCACCCAGATGCCCTGACCTGTCCTCCATTTTAAGTGGGGGCGGTTGTGAGGGGGAAGGAAGGGTGGGACCGCAGGTGTGGCCCACACATTCTTGAGCATATTGAGTCCCTCAGATGGCTAAGAAATGGCTCAAGTATCTCATCTGACCCCCACATTGTTATTTTACTCACAGCGGGTGGGAGGGGGTTTGAGGCCCACACCTGATGTACGATAAGAGTTGTGAGATCCTCCTTCATGGGTCTCCTGAAGTCACACCACCACTCCTCCACCATGTTGTTCATGTTCTCCCTTTAATCCTCCCCCCACAGCCTCTCAAACCCTACCATCACTCCCCACCCCACCACATCCCCAGCAGTCGCTCCCCCACATTCCTTCTCACTGGAGACTGCCAGCTAGGCCACGACAGTACCTGAAGTCTCTCCTCCATTAGCTCCTCTTCTTCAGAGGTTGCCTGTAGCCCCTGTGGTGGCCATCACTTGGAACCTGACCCTCCTGGGGCTGCAGAGCGTGTACACTCTGTACTACATACTACAACAAACTCTCAAGAGTGTGGCACAGTGTCCAATTGGGGACAGAAGTCTCAGCCTTAGTCAATGAATGCTCCCTCCAGTGTTAAATGAATGTGGGGCAGCCAATATTGGCGGGAATGCAGGTGGTACGGTGGCACAGTGGTTGGCATTGCTGCCTCACAACACCAGGGACCTGGGTTTGGTTCCCAGCTTGGGTCACTATCTCTGTGGAGTCTGCACATTCTCCCCATGTCTACGAGTTTCCTCCAGTTGCTCTGGTTTTCTCCCACAGACTGAAAGACGTGCTGGTTAGACGCATTGGCCACGTTAAATTCTCCCTCAGTGTACCTGAACAAGCGCCAGAGTGTGGCGACTGGGGGATTTTCACAGTACCTTCACTGCAGTGTTAATGGAAGCCCACTTGTGACACTAATAAATAAACTTTAAGAATGCTTCCCAGCTGAATATTCAGGAAGTAGGCTGGGAAATGCAACCATGCAAAAAATCCTGCCCCCATGTCTAATTTTACTTACCCGTAGAGAATCAAAGGATATTTCATTATGTTAAAGGCTCCTCATAAAGATGTTGTTATTGTTTAGCAAGTTGCGTTCTTGAAACTTATGGGGATATAGGGGCCATGAGGTCTATGACCTTTCAGATGTATGCAACAAGGTAAAACCATTCACATCCAAGTCTGTCTTCCAAGGACTCTCTAACACACAGGTGGTGAAGATAGTTGGAAAAGGGGTGTGTTACAGTGTTTACTGTAATTAACAACTGTCATTAACAATTAGCAATAATTGTTATTTCTCATTAACAATTGTCCCATGGAATTACTCACAGTTTCCTTGGCTGGGGAGCAGTCTCACCCATGAGCTGGAGATCTGGCAGAGAGCCCCCATCTGTTCTGCGGGTAGGAGGCTGACATATCCATGTACCCTTTGGGCACTTAATTGACTGCAGTCAGGCCAATGATGTACAGGTTAGGCAGAATGGCCATGCTAAATAACCCCTTAGCATCCCAAGATTTGTAGGTTGGAGGAACATGGATGGGATTACGGGGATAGGACAGGGAGTGGGCCTGGGTAAAATGCTCTTTTGGAGGTGCAGTACAGATTCAATGGGCTGAATGGTGTCCCTCTGCACTGTAGGGATTCTGTGACCCTATTCTATGATTCTCCCACAGATGTGGTTGCCTGTGGCAGAAATTGCACCCACCAAGAGCCACTAGCCAACTGGAGACTGACAGCTCATCACCGTTAGCGCCAGTGGGAACCACCTCCCGTGCCACAGGTAAGGGAAGGAGGATCACAGGGTGGGTGTCACAGGAAAGGGGAGGTGGGGGGATTCAGGGTGGGAGACAAAGGTGGAGAGATGGCTTTCAGTGGCTGACTCCTGCCCAATGCTGAGTTTTCCCAATTGGGCACAGCGTGCATCATCATGAGGAACAATGCCCTCACCGTGTTTCCCACTGGCAAACATGGAATATTTCCCTGGGCCATCTTTTGAGGGTGTGGGATATCCATGAAGTCTCCATTTAATCCCAGATCACTGAGTTGCAGAAGACTCAGAGATAATGGGTATCATTTGGTTTCTTAATGGGACTAATTGACATTGGGTGGCATGGTGGCACAGTGGTTAGCACTGCTGCCTCACAACAGCAGGGACCCAGCTTCGATTCCCAGCTTGGGTGACTCTCTGTGCGGAGTCTGTATGTTTTCCCTACATCTGCCTGGGTTTCCTCTGGATGTTCTGGTTTCCTCTCCAAAAGATGTCCTGGTTAGGGTGCATTGGCCATGCTAAATTCTCCCTCAGTATACACGAAAAGGCACCAGAGTGTGGCGACTAGAGGATTTTCATAGTAATGTCATTGCACTGTTAATGTAAACCTACTTGTAACACTAATAAATAAACTTAAAAAAGACTTAACAAGCAGCCAAGTATCTCACATCAGTCATAGAGTAATTTTGAATGCAAAACTTTGTGGTTGCAGGTAGCAATTGATTTATTCACACTCTGACATTGCTGCCGGCGAGGATGGATAATTTGGCGCTCAGCCTGATCGCCTTTCACTGCAGCGGGACTGGAGAACCCCACTGATGTTAAAGACTGAAGAATCCCGCCTGATATTTATATATACAAATAAGGGTCTGGTAGAAAGTCTTGAACCACTGTTTGTTTTTTTGTTGTTTTTTTTCCGGGATGCAGCATTGCCACTGACTGAGAGAGCTGCAGGGATTTAAGAATATCCTTCAAATGAAAGTAAAGCCATTCCAAAAAGGTTAGTGTTACAAACGGAAATGTGTTGCATTGTACACATTTCCCAGTGACATTGTGTTTTTGTTTAGCTGGTTCCTGGAATTCAGCACTCGTCAGCTGACAACTAAAGGAATCAACTGTTTCCTTTAAGGATAAACTACGTCAAGATCACCAGTAAAATGACCCTGAATGAAAAACATTTCAAAATAATCATGTTTTCATGCTAAAGGAAAATGGTAATGAGAGAATTTATGACATGGTAATTAAAAACGAGAACGTTTTACATTCAGTCATGCCCATAGGACAATGAAACTGCTAAAGGCATCTACAACAACGACAACCTATTGTTATATAATACCTTTAATGTAACAAGACACTCCAAGATGCTTCACATTTCAATTCAGGGAACCACGGAACAAACTTTGATTTGATTTTGATTTGATTTCTTATTGTCATATGTATTGGCACACAGAGAAAAGTATTGTTTCTTGCGCCCTATACAGACAAAACATACCTTTCATAGAGAAGGAAATGAAAGAGTGCAGAATGTAGTGTTCCAGTCATAGCTAGTGCATAGAGAAAGATCAACTTAGTGCAAGGTAGGTCTATTCAAAAATCTGATGACAGCAGGGAAGAAGCTTTTCTTGAATCGATTGGTATGTGATCTCAGGCTTTTGTATCTTTTTCCCGTTGGAAAAAAATGGGAAAGAGAATTTACAGGATGTGTGGAGTCCTTAATTATGCTGGCTGCTTTGCCAAGGCAGCGGGAAGTGTAGACAGAGCCAGTGGATGGGAGGCTGGTTTGCATGATGGATTGGGCTACATTCGCGACCTTTTGTAGTTTCCTGGGGTCTTGGGCAGAGCAGGAGCCCATACCAAGCTGTGATACAATTAGAAAGAATGCTTTCTATGGTGCATCTGTAAAGGTTGGTGAGAGTCGTAGCTGACATGCCAAATTTCCTTAGTCTTCTGAGAAAGTAGAGGCATTGGTGGGCTTTCTTAACTACAGTATCAGCATGGGGGGACCAGGACAGGTTGCTGGTGATCTGGACGCCTAAAAACTTGGAGCTCTCAACCATTGCTACTTCATCCCCATTGATGTAGACAAGGGCATGTTCTCCACTACGCTTCCAGAAGTTGATGACAATCTTCTTCATTTTGTTGACATTGAGGGAGAGATTATTGTTGCAGCACCAGTTCAACAGATTCCCTACCTCACTGTTTGAGATCTGACCCACTACAGTGGTGTCGTCAGCAAACTTGAAAATGGAGTTGGAGGGGAATTTGGCCACACAATCATAGGTGTATAAGGATGTAGCAGGGAGCTGAGAACACAGCCTTGAGAAGCAATATGAAAACTGAGGGAGATTTTCGAATGAATCATTCCACATAAGATATAAAATACAAAGGATGATTGATATAACAGAGCAGAAAAGACGCATTGATCATTTGTTCAAGGTGTTTAATTATCAAGATTTACTGTTTAATGGTCATTAGTGTTTATTCACTGCGGTTGAGATATAACATTGATCTAATCTTAAAACTTGACACCTTGTTACATCTTAATCCAGTTTGTTGTTCTGAGTTCTGTAGAGGGCTTAGGGCCGAGTCAGCCAAAGATACATAAGGTGGACCAATTAGAAACAGGGATGGTCTACAGGCCAGAAGGATGGGAACTTTAAAATCGAGACATTGCTTGATTCAAACAGTGAAAACACAAATGATACATGAACGAGGTGGCACGGTGGCACAGGTGTTAGCACAGTCTAAAGATGTGTAGGTTAGGTGGATTGGCCATGCTATATTGTCCTTCAGTTTCCAAAGATTTACAGGTTAGGTGGATTGGCCATATTAAATTGTCCCTTAGTGTCCAAAGATGTGCAGGTCAGTTGTATTGACCATGTTAAATTGTCCCTTAGTGTCCAAAGATGTGCAGGTCAGTTGTATTGACCATGTTAAATTGTCCCTTAGTGTCCAAAGTGTGGTCAGTACACCTATTGACCACACTAAATTGTCCCTTAGTTTCCAAAGATGTGCAGGTTAGGTGGATTGGCCATGGTATAAGAACATGGTTATAGGGATAGGGAGGTGGTGGGGGAGGGAGGGGGTAGGAGGCCTGGGAGACCTGCGTAAGATTCTCTTTCAGAGAGTTGGTTCAGACCTGGTGGGCCAAATGGCCTCCTTTTGGAAGTCTCACAACACCAGGTTTAAGTCCCACCAGTTTATTTGATAGTAATCCCACAAGCTTTCGGAAACGGCGTTCCTGCGTCAGGTGTGTGGAAATCAGAACCTTCCACACACCTGACGGAGGAACACCATTCCTGAAAGCTTGTGGGATTACTATCAAATAAACTGGTTGGATTTAAAACTGGTGTTGAGACTTCCTCCTGCGCTGCAGGGATTCTATGGGATTATGTATATGAAGGAAGACTAGAATTACGAAGCTGCTTTCATCAGAACATTGGAGGTTCCAGGGTGATGATGCAGATGAATGAAGCAATGGGAGAGAAATCAAGAAGAAACCGAGAACTTCCGGTGCTTGATAGTTGAAGGACAATTGAGCACAGATGTCAGATTGTCTCTAATCGTTTCTGAATTGAGGAGAAGGAAAATTTTTATTTTACGCCAAGGTCTGTGAGGCTGATGCACTGCCAGAGTTACTGACTGAGGCAGGGAGCAGGTCACTATTTAAGAAAAGGCTGGATAAGTGGTTGAAGGAATGGAAAACAACAGGAGAGGAAACAGAAGGGACACACATGACATTTGGACTGTATAGTTTTTATGAAGGATGAAGTAACTATAAGTATTGGTTAGGCCACACAGCCAGATCCTGAACTGTCATTTTGCTGTAATTTACAGCACTGTCCCTTGGTAAATACTGATGGCATTTCATGGTTTTTCCATATTTAATTAAACCCCTTAGAAAAATATGACAAACACACGACAAAGTAGAAATCTAATGCTAAAATTAAACGATGAAATATTAGTTCATTTTGACTTCATGCAACTTTGAATTCATTGATTGTATTTCTGTATCTGCAATAAAACCTCACAGCGCCAGGGATCTGGGTTCGATTCCCGGCCTGGGTCGCTGGATGTGTGCAGAGTTTGCACATTCTCCTCGTGTCTGCATGGATTTCCTTGAGGTGCTCCGGTTTTCTCCCACAGTCTGAAAGACGTGCTGGTTAACTGCATTGGCTTTGCTAAAGTCTCCCTCAGTGTACCCGAACAGGCACCAGAGTGTGGCAACCAGGGGGATTTTCACAGTAATTTCATTGCAGTGCTAATGTAAACCTACTTGCGACACAAATAAACAAACTTAAAAGCTTAAACTAACTTTAGAAACATTCCAGAGGTTGAATACTTGTAAATTTGAATCATAGAATCCCTACAGTGCAGGAGGAGACCATTTGACCCTTCCAGCCTGCACCGGTCACAATCCCACCCAGGCCCTATCCCCAAGTATTTTACCCATTAATCACTCTGACACTGAGGGGCAATTTAGCATGGACAACCAACCTAACCTGTACATCTTTGGACTGTGGGAGGAAACCAGAGCACCCAAAGGAAACCCACGCAGACTCAGGGAGAATGTGCAGACTCCTAACAGATAGTGACCCTAGCCTGGAATCGAACCCAGGTTGCTGGCAGTATGAGGCAGCAGCGCTGACCACTGTGTCACCCTGCCACCCAAATCCTGATAATCTTGTGTTGAGATTGCTGCTTTTAATCAATTGCCAACATTATTATTTACGGATTTATACAGTTTGAGAAAGAAATTGGAAAACGAAAGGATACTTTTACCAAAACAATGCTGATTCTTTTACATGACGGTCCATCCAATATAAACAGCAACTGAGAGCCATCTAGTGGTGCCCTGAATTCAGCATGGTGAATTGTAATCAGGTTGTTTGCTAAAGTTACTCTGAAGGATTGTGGATACTGCATTGGAAATAAGTGCAACTGCTAGGAATGTGAGTTTACAGCCAAAGATGGGCTAATAAACAATGGAGCTAGCCCCAAACAGAAACACAGCACACTACAGCGCAGAAGAGGCCTTTTGGCCCATTTGCACTGACGCATGAAATGCCCTGACTTGCCCACCAAATCCCACTTGCCAGCACTTGGCCCATAGCCTTGAATGCTATGACGTGCCAAGTACTCATCCAGGTGCTTTTAAAAGGATGTGAGGCATCCCACCTCCAACACCCTCCCAGGCAGCACAGGTCACCACCCCTTCAGTAAAAAGGTTTTTCCTCAAATCCTCCCTAAACCTTCCACCCTGCACGTTTAACCTGTGTCCCCTTGTAACTGACCCTATCCACCTTGTCCATGCCGTCCATAATCTTGAACACCTCAAATCAGGTCACCCCTCAGTCTTCTCTGCTCCAGGGAAAAGAACCCAAGCCTATCCAACCTCTCTTCATAACTTAAATGTTCCATGTTCCAAACCTTAATTTCTTCTGTGCCAAACAATAAATTGTGAAAATGGAGTGTTTAGTGCCTAACCAGAGACAACCTGGCCAGGATTCTCCAACCTCATCCACGACTGGGATTCTCCAGTCCCGCTGCTGTGAATGGAATTTTGGCTGAGTGCCAAATTTTCATTGGCAGTGGTGGTGGGGTGACCAACATTGGAAAATCCCTGCCATTGGGAGCAATCTTACCATGCCACTCTCCCGCTACAGCAAAGATGGAGAATTTGGTGCCCTGCCGAATCTCTGTTCAGCGCTGCGGGATGGGAAAATCCCACTGGCGTGAACATTCGGAAAATTCCGGCCATTATCTTGCAACGTCCTTTTTGAACAAGGGAGGTCAGGGAGGGGATTGTTTTTCAATGATCTTCATGGTCAGTTCAAAAACTGTGAAGTGACAGAAACATCCATTTCGCCCATCGCATTTGGACAGGTTGTGTTGACGTGACATCAGGTCAGAGTTTCCTCAGTTCCTCCACTGGAGAAGAGGAACCGGGATATTTTCCATTTTCCCGGCCCACTCTGTGTTTGAAATTAATCGAATTACAGGAATTCACAGCACTGGGTGTAGTCATAACTGCTGTACCAGCCAAAAAAAAACCTGCTAGCCAACACCCATTTTTTAGCTCTTGGTCCACACCCTTGCAGGTTGTGGCATTTCACACCTCTCTCTTGCAGTGAATTTAGCGCTCAATATGAAAATTATCAGAGCTGAGGAATAAAAAGGTTTAAAAAAAGGTTTATTTATTAGTGTCACAAGTAGGCTCATACTAACGCTGCAATGAAGTTACTGTGAAAATCCCCTGGTCGCCACACTCTGGCGTCTGTTCGGGTACACTGAGGGAGAATTTAGCACAGCCAATGCACCTAATCAGCATGTCTTTCGGACTGTGGGAGAAAACCCGGAGGGAATCCATGCAGACACGGGGAGAATGTGCAGACTCTACACAGACAGTGACCCAAGCCGGGAATCGAACTCGGGTCCCTGACGCTGTGAGACAGCAGTGCGATCCACTGTGCCACCGTGCTGCTAAAACTGCTAAAAATCTGTAAGTAATAATGTTGGTAAATGATTACAAAGTAGTAATCTTAACACAAGATTATCAAATTAACAGAGGTGTAATCTCTGGAATGTTTTATTACTTACAATCAATGAATTCAAAGTTGCGCAAGTCAAATTTCATTTTTACTTCTGGCATTTTTAAAACATTTTTCAGCACAGCATCATGCATTTCCTGATTAGGTACAGCATGCATTAAATGCAAAATAAAAACCATTCTACCACATCTCCATTCTAAATGTCTCTTCCTCTGCATCAGTGTGATTTTGATACCTTTCCCTCCCCACCTTGCACTTTCCCAAATCCCTTAATCCAATCCCATCCAAAAGGGAAAAAAATCCAGTAAATTTGGGGAACATGAATACTGGGCTGAACTGGTCTCGTATACTTTAAAATGGAACACCAGTAAAATGGGAGTATAAGGATACTGGACTTAGCTGTTTTTTTTCCTTCTGCCTCTGCATACACACAAAAAACTCAACTGCGTTCAGGACAGAGCAGTCCACTTGATTGAATCTTGAGACAGAGAAGTCAATCAGTGCACTGTGCAGTTGGTTGTACAGTCTGCAATTGCACTGCAGCAACTTACAAAACTTCCTTAGACTCTAATTCTCTGCTCCATGGCATCTATCATCAAGAATTTCAATGGTGGCAATAAGCATAACCAGCACCTTTTCTGAAAATTCACACACCAGCTTGACCCAGTCATGTAAGTCCCTCCATCATCACTGGGTCAACACCCTGGAATTTGCTAAACACCATCGGGAAGTCTTCCCAATTTCTGTGGGCAATTGAAGATAGGTCAACATCCTAGGGGTCACCTTTGACCAGACATTGAAAGGAAAGGAAATCAGCTGTATCAATACAAGATACAGGACAAAGGCTGGGAATCCCACAGTGAGCAACTTACCTCCTCTCTTGCTAAAGCCTCTCCACCATCTACAAGGCACAAATCAAGAGTGTGATGGAATGCTCCCCGCTTGCCTAGATGAGTGCAGCTCCAACAACACTCAAAGCAGCCCTGCTTGATTGGCACCCCATCCACCACCTTAAACATTCCCTCCCTCCACCATAGTGGCAGCAGTGTGTACCATCTACAAGATGCACTGCAGCAACTCACCAAGGCTCCTTCATCAGCATCTTCTAAACCCCATAAACTCTATCATCTAGAAGGGCGAAGGCAGCAGACGTATGGGAAAACCTCCAGCTACAAGTTCCCCTCTAAGCCACTCACCATCCTGATTTGAAAATATCACTGTTTCATCATTGCCATTGGGTCAAAATCCTGAAACTCCCTCCCTAACAGTACTGTGGATACACCTTCACCTCAAGGTCTGCACCGGTTCAAGAAGGCGGCTCACCACCACTTCCTCAAGGACGATTAGAGATGGGCAACAAATGCTGGTCTAGCCATGAAGTCCTTACTCTATGAACAAATAATTAGATTAAAATGTGGCTCTGCCAGGGTCACTAATGTCCCAAGAACAAATGAATTAAAAAAAAATTCTGCGTTGCTTGTCTAGGTAACAGCCCCTTCACCTTTCTCTCAGCTAGAACCATAGAATCCCTCTCAGCCCATCAAGTTTCATTGACTCTCCGAAGAACATCTTGTCCAGGTCCACTTCCCCGACCCCCTAGCCCCATAACTCTGCACATTTACCATGGCCAATCCACCTAACCTGCATATCTTTGGAGTGTGGGAGGAAACCAGAGCACCCGGAGGAAACCTACGCAGATACAGGGAGAATGTGCAGACTCCACACAGACAGTCATCGAAGGCCAGAATGGAATCCAGGTCCCTGACACTGTGAGGCAGCAGTGCTATCCGCTGTGTCACTGTGCCACCATGCTTTCCACTGCCACATAAATTAAATAGTTTGAGTTAAATAGCCTGCGCCGTAATTTGAACAGTCTGAGGAAATGCATCATTGAATCTCTTACACACACTTTAACAGGACCTAACTTGAGAATGGTGCTGCGTAGACAGAACTCCATCACTCACGTCTCCTACTCTCACACTGTCTCAGCTACAAAAGATGCGTATATATTGAATCATAGAATTCCTACAGTGAAAAAGACAGCCATTTGGCCCATCAAGTCTGCACCAACCACTATCCCACCCAGGCCCTATCCCCTTTACCCCACGTATTTCTAGTCCCCTATGGGGCAATTTACCATGGCCAATCCACCTAACATGCACATCTTTGGAGTGTGGGGGGGAAATGGAAGCACCTGGAGGAAACCCACACAAACATGGGGAGAACATCAGACTCTGCACAGAGAGTCACCCAAGGTCAGAATTAAACCTGGGTCCCTGGCACTGTGAAGCAGCAGTGCTAACCACTGCGCCGCTGTGCTGCCCCACTCTGGCTTCCTCCCACACTCCAAAGATGTGCGGGTTAGGTGGATTGGTCATGCTAAATTGCCCCTTAGTATTAGGGGGACTAGCAGGGTAAATATGAAGGGTTACGGGGATAGGGCCTGGGTGGGATTGTGGCTGATGCAGACTTGATGAGCTGAATGACTGCTTTTTCTGCACTGTAGGGATTCTGTGATATAACCTGTGGCAGGGGAAATGAGAGGAAAGATTTTCAAAGCAATAAATGTACAAAAACTCAATGAGACATCAATGAGACATCACCTTGTCAATACGAAATGCAATTTAACACAAAGCACTGGGGAATCTTTCAGGATCTGCTTCTTTGGAATTCTGCAGTCAGATTAACAACTTTTCAAACCTCACTAGCTACAGGGCTAGTTTTGCTTCATCACATTTTCGAATGGTTATTGCACAGAAGGAGGCAATTTGTCCTGTCATATTCATGCCAGCCCTCTAAAGGGGCAATTCACCGAGCAAATTTTTAGCTTAAAGCTTACAGAATAATTCCCTTCCCAGCATGTTTGAAAGAGGGAAGGCTATCATTCAGGAGCACTAAAAATCATAACAAGCTCTCAAAGTCTCCATTCAATGTACTTCAAGCTCTGCAGGCGCTTTGAACTGCAGTCATCAACCTTTGTTTTATTTGAAGTGAAACATCTTCAGGGTATTCGTTGGAAGAGCGAGAGGAAATCTCATAGAAACTTATAAAATTCCAACAGGGTTAGACAGGGTAGATCGAGAAAGAATGTTCCCGATGATGGGAGAGTGCAGAACTAGGGGTCATAGTTTGAGAATAAGGTGTAAAATTTTTAGAACTGAGGTGAGAAGACATTTCTTCATCCAGAGAGTGACGAATGTGTGGAACTCACTGCCACAGAAAGTGGTTCAGACCAGAATGTTGTGTGATTTCAAGAAGAAATTAGATGTAGCTCTTGAGACTAAAGTGATCAAAGGAAATGGGGGGAAAGGCAGAATCAGAATATTGCATTCAATAATCAGCCATGATCAAAATGAATGGTGGAATAGGCTCAAAGGGCTGAATAGCCTACTCCTGCTTCTGGTTTCTATGTTTCTGTGTAATGAATGAAAGGTGGCATTGTGTTGGAGGGGAGGTCAGGCAGGCAGATAGGGAGGCACAGTAACCCGATGGTTAGCATCGCTGCCTCACAGCAGCAGGGAGCCAGTCTCGGGTCAATGACCGTGTGGAATTTGCACATTCTCCCCATGCCTGCGTGGGTTTCCTCCAGGTGCTCTGATTTCCTCTGAGTTCAAAGATGTTGAGGTTCGGTTGCTTGGCCGTGCTACATTAACCCTAGCGTCAGGGAGATTGGCAGGGTAAATATGAGAGGTTACGGGAATAGGGCTTGGGTGGGATTGTGGTCAATGCAGACCTAAATGGGCCAAATGGCCTCCTTCTGCACTGTTGGGTTCTTGGAGAGGTGGAGGAATTCATGACATCCACAAAGCATAAGACCCCCATCCTTTAGTAGTAATGTTGCTACCTGACAAATTTTCAGCCTCATTATGCATTCCTTGCCACTTTATAGTTGTTTCTTTAACTGCATTGCAAGGAGTTACCAAATAAATGACGCTGCCACATGTTAAAAGGCAAAGAAAAAAGGCCTATTATTAGATTCAGGGTACAGCTGAAGAACTGATCATTGTAATTTCAAGCAAATTCTTCTAGATTCCACACTCGACATATAAAGATAAAGGTCTGATGTGAAGCCAGCCCAGCCACAAAGTGATGGTGTATAAATCAGATTGTCACTCTGCAGACTAGTGCTGTCAAGAGATGAACCCATAATTAAAATGATGTTCTACACTATTGAATTGAAATTTATCCTAACTGGATCAGCAAGAATGAATCTGATTTCTATTCCATATCGGACGAGGAAGAATTGTTATACGTTGCTTTTACTAAATTGAACACACAAGTTAACAGGCTTATTGACAAGGTATTGCAATCTTCTTGCCTCCAGAATGTAAAAGGATGCCTTAGGAGATTTCAGGACCTACGTGTTATTTGAGTGAGTAAATCCGACCCTCACTGATTCTGCCACCGAGCAACAAGTTTGAAGTTCAGTGAGAAACATAGAAACAGTACAGCACAGTACAGGCCCTTCGGTCCTCAATGTCCAAACCCAAGGTCAAGCTATCCCACTCCCTATCGTTCTGGAGTGCTCCATGTGCCTATCTAATAACTGCTTGAAAGTTCCTAAAGTTTCCAACTCCACTATCACAGCAGGCAGTGTATTCCACACCCCAACCACTCTCTGAGTGAAGAATCTACCTCGGACATCCCTCCTATATCTCCCACCATGAACCTTATAGTTATGCCCCCTAGTAACAGCTACATCCACCCGAGGAAATAGTCTCTGCACGTCCACTCTATCTATCCCCCTCATCATCTTATAAACTTCTATTAAGTAGTCCCTCATCCTCCTCCGCTCTAAAGAGAAAAGCCCCAGCTCCCTCAACCTTTCCTCATAAGACCTACCCTCCAAACCAGGCAGCATCCTGGTAAATTTCCTCTGCACTCTCTCCAATGCCTCCACATCCTTCTTATAGTGAGGTGACCAGAACTGAACACAATATTCTAAATGTGGTCTCACCAAGGTCCGGTATAGTTGCACCATAACCCCATGACTCTTAAACCCAAACCCCCTGTTAATAAACGCTATCACATATAAGCCTTCTTAGTGGCGCTATCCACTTGAGTGGCAACTTTCAGAGATCTGTGGATATGAACCCCAAGATCTCTCTGTTCCTCCACATTCCTCAGGACCCTGCCATTGACCCTGTAATCCACATTCAAGTTTGTCCTACCAAAATGAATCACCTCGCACTTAGAGAGAGAGAGAAAACAGTAGAGAGAGGGAGAGGGAAGTGGGAGGCGAGAGTGAAAGAAGGCTTGCATTGCGAGGGAGATGGTAGACTAGGGCCAAGAAGGAGATGAGTGGGGAAGTTGAAGTTAGTGAGAGCAAATGTGGCACAGTAGGCAGCATGGTGATGCAGCGGTTAGCACAGTTGCTTCACAGTGCCAGGGTTCGATTCCCAGCTTGGGTCATTGTCTGTGTGGAGCCTGCACATTCTCCCTGTGTCTGCGTGGGTTTCTTCCGGGTGTTCTGATTTCCTCCCACAGTCCAAAAGACATTCTGGTTAGGTGCATTGGCTGTGCTAAATTCTCCCTCAGTGTACCCAAACATGCACCAGAATGTAGCGACTTGAGGATTTTCACAGCAACTTCATTACAATGTTAATATAAGCCTACTTGTGACACTAATAAATAAATTAAATTAAACAAGAGGGACATGAAGTAAAATATAGAATCACTGCAGTGCAGAAGGAAGCCATTCAGTCCATCAAGTCTCTATTTACTCTCTGATAGAGCATCTTACCCAGGCCTGTCCCTCTGTTCTATGCCCTTAACCCTACACATTTATCATGGCTAATCCCGTAACCTACACATCATGGGATGCTAAGGAGCAATTAAGCATGGCCAATTCACCTAACGTGCATGGCTTTGGATTGTGGGAGGAAACCAGAGCACCCGGAGGAAACCCATGCAGACACAGGGAGGATGTGCAAACTCCACACAGACAGTCACCCAAAGCCAGAACTGAACCCAGGTCCCTGACGTTGTGAGGCAGCAGTACTAACCACAGTGCCTCTACAAGGTAGAGAATTAATTGAGATTTTTCTTCAAATTGGATTTTTCATGCTTAAGTTGTCAAGGTGACTTTTCCAACTGATTGAACCACAATTATAGCTCCTGAATGAATATGTGGGCAAATGGTGTTAGTTTTGACCATGTGCCCTGATGAAGGGTTACCTGTCACAATGGGATAGATTTCCCAGCCCTGCCCACTGCGGGAATTGTTTCGGGGCAATAGACAGTTTGACAGAGTTTAAAGATCCATTGAACTCAGGTGGAAATTCCTGGTCTCGAGCTGAGTGTCAACGGAATATCCCGCCCCTTGGATTTTACCATCTTCCTCTCTCACCAACCCCCTCCTGGCCTTATCCACCATGTAACTGGCTGCCCTGTAACCATTTTACTTTCGGTGGGGCATTAATTTGTTCAAGGTGATACTTCTACCCTGTCTTCTAGATCTGGGGATGAAGTCCCAATTTAGAGAACTGCCAGCCTATCCAATTAGCCAGAAGTTCATCAATGCTAGCAGCACATGGTTCAAACAGTGGTCACCACTGGAACTACAGCCAATCCAGTCCCTGAAGAAGGGGAGGTTTTGGACAAGTTGAATGTAATTCTTGGGGTATAGATGGTGCCTGACTACCAGGCCCCAGGGACGGGGTTTACAGGCCAAATTTGATGGGTCTGGCAGGGTTGCCAAAGGGAAGAATGACCATGGAGAGGGGGCGACTCCTCAAAAGTGACATCCCCCACTTTTACGCTACACCAGCTCATCTGTAAAAGTTGCCTGACTAGTTCCTTTGCCCTGATCCCCAATAGCATCAGCTATGTGGCATCTGGGTGATCATTAAATGGTCTTTTAAGGACCTCAGTTAGCCCAAGGATGAGAAGGCTGGCAATTCTTCCCCTGTGAAAAAGGGAGTCAGCTTGGGGAAGATAGAAGACAGTGAGCGGGACAGCAGGGGGCAGGACGGCAGCGGGTGGGGAGACAGTGGGTAGGAAGGCATTGGGTGGGAAGACAGTGGACAAGTCATTCAGTATGATTTAGAAGCAACACCCACATGCTGGTGTGGAAACATAGCCTCCAGCACAAAGCTTTGTTTCTCGCCCCAGAAGCTGCCTGACTTGCTCAGTATTTCCACCATTTTCTCCAGTGGTTCAGACAAGTAAGATCTCACACTTTGACAAAGGGTCATCTGGACTCGAAACGTCAGCTCTTTTCTCTCCTTGTAGATGCTGCCAGACCTGCTGAGATTTTCCAGCATTTTCTCTTTTAGTTTCAGGCTTTGTGTATAGCTTTTTTAATCTCATGCAATTGCACGAGGTGAGGCAAACTGGCCCTTGGCTAGAAGGAAAATATTATATTGGTTAGAGATTTTGTTCTTGCTATCCAGTGACTGCAGGGTTGGACTGTTGTGGATTAGGTGGTGAGGATAGAACAATCTGTCAATGTTAAAGACAGCCTTGCATTTATAGTACCTTCCATAATCTCAAGACACTTCAAAGAGTTTTTCAGCAAATTAAGTGCTTCTGAAGTGAATTTGAAAGCAAATAAATGATTAACAGTTCAATCATGATATTATTACCCCTTTAGGCAGTGCAGAGGATCAAATTCTCCATCTATTTTACTTACTTGAAGCCTGTTAACATTTTACATTAGACTGAAATATGAACGTTAGTTTCCATTGGAATTATTTTAGCAAAACAAAAGGGCAGCTAGGTAGCACAGCGGCTAGCATTGCTGCTTCACAGCGCCAGGGACCTGGGTTCGATTCCCGGCTTCGGTCGTTGTCTGTGTAGAGTTTGGATGTTCTCCCCGTGTCTGTGTGGGTTTCCTCCGGGTGCTCCAGTTTCCTCCTACAGTCTGAAAGGCGTGCCGGTTAGGTCCACTGACCCAGACAGGTGCCGGACTGTGGTGACTAGGGGAATTTCACAGTAACTTCTTTGCAGTGTAAGCCTGACTTGTGACTATTAAATATAATTTTTTTAAAAAAAAGTAACCTTTGTGTAGGAGGAAATGAACAAATTGAGTCTTTGGAGACCATGTAGAACTTCAACAAAATGGCTTTATTCAACATGCATGAGGGAAAGCAGAACTCGTGGCTGTAATTGCAGCTTGCTTCTGAGCTACTCTACTGAACATTGGTTCTTTCAGAATCTTGTACGTCTTCCTTTACATTTCAAAGCATCACATTTACATCAAGTCATCATGTTGTTACTTTGAATTGGTTACAGCTGTTTTTGATTACATTATACCGTTCCATTGTCTTGTGTGCATTAGCTTTAATCATTTTCTAGACATCTCCTGTCTACCTGTTTACCGTATCAAAGCGTTATGTTTGTCAAACTGATTTTGATGGGGTGTAATTGTCCCATCTCCCGGATACTTTCATTCATTTTTCAGAGGCACAATGGTTCCTTTAGAACTTTTGGAGCCTTGATAAGTGATATCAAATCTCTTATGGCTGCTGTACCCTTGGAACACTCCTACCTGAGGTGTGACTGTTTTAGTGCTGTCTGAGATATAGTTGTTTGCATTTTGTCCTGTCTGCCTACAATAAGTTTGGATACTACAGTGCTACCCATTTAATCCTTTCCATACATTCCTCTCCTGCAGAGACCCACACTTCTTAGGTTTGCCCTATTACACCTTATTGGTTAAATTGTCAGTGACAAAGCCAATTGGGGGACAGCCACTTGGCATCCAGTTTATCGGCAGAGGTGTCACAGAATTCCACAAGGAGATAGATTCTGTGATTAGAGCTGAAGATAATGCCTTTGATTAACAAGTAGAATTTGAGTCTGTCTCAGTGTAATTATACAGCAGTCTCAGTAATGTATGATTGTCAAAGAACATTGGTAATTAATTGAGTACAGGTGCCAAATAACCTATCCCAAAGCTTCCTTCCAAACAATGTTAAAAAGGATGCATTAGATTTTTTTTAGGACTAGAACCATATCCTGCAAATCTAATCATAAAAACACAGGTTTAGACTCTTTGCTTTTCAACTGTTGCACCATAGATGGAATCACAGAGTCACAGAATCCCTACAGTGCAGAAGGGGATATTTGGCCAACTAGTGTGAACCAACTACAATCCCACCCATGCCCTACTCCCACAACCCCACATCTTTACCTTGCTAATTCCCCTGATACTAGGGTCAATTTAGCCTGGCCAATCCACCTAACCTGCACATCTTTGGAGTCGATGTGAAGCAATTTGAAAATTCACCCAGATCAGACAGGGCCTGAAGGAACCTGGTTATATTTCCCAGCCCGTATAGTCCTTAACACAGGGAGCCGAACCTCCCAGTCACAAAGAGTCATCCCAGTCCAGGATCAATGACGTACAGTGGGAGTTAGAGTCATGGGCTGAGATTTTCCAGCCACGCGGGCCCCAAGACTGGAAATTCCCTCCCAAGGTCAACAAACCTTTAAAATGGTCCATCAAATTTTCTGTCCCATCCTCTACAATTCCCATGGTGGGTGGGACCAGAAAATATCAGCCATAATGTCATAGATTTCTACACCACAGAAAGAGGCCCTTCAGCCTATTATGTGTGTGCTGGCCATCCAGCACCTATCTATTCTAACCCCAATTTCCAGCACGTGGTCCATTGCCTTGTATGCTATGGTGTTTCAAGTGCTCATCTAAATGCTTCTTAAATGTTGCAAGGGTTTCTACCTCTCCCATCCTTTCAGGCAGCGAGTTTCAGTTTCCCACCACCCTCTGGGTTGAAAGGTTTTCATCAAAGCCCCTTTAAATCTCTTGCCCCTGACTTTAAATCTGTGCCCTGGTTATTAACCCCTTTATTAAGGGAAATGTTTCTTTCTATCCACCCTATCTATGGCCCTCATTATTTTGTACACTTCAATCAGGTCCTGTCTCAGTCTTCTCTGTTCTAAGGGAAACAACCCCAGTGTAACCAGCCTCTCTTCATAGCTGAAACTCTCCAGCGTAGGCAACATCCTGGTGAATCTTCCCTGCATCCTTTCTAGCGCAATCAGATCTTTCCTATTGTGTGATGACCAGCACTGCATATAGTACTTTAGCTGTGGCTTATCAAGTATTTTATACAGCTCCATCATAATCTCCCTGCTCTTATATTTGATATCTCAGCTAATAAAGGCAAGTATCCCATATGCTTTCTTATACACCTCATCTACTTATCCTGCTGCCTTCAGAGATCTTTGGACATGCGCCCCAAGGTCTCTCTGGTCTTCTGTACTCTCTAGTGTCCGACCATTCATTGTATCCTCCCTTGCCTTGTTAGCCCTTCCAAAATCCATCGCCTCACACTTTTCAGGATTTAATTTGCTGCTGCTCTGCCCATCTGACCAGTCCGTCTATCTCATCCTGAGATCTAAGACTTTACTCCTCATTATTCACCACCCCACCACTTTTCACGTTATCCGAAAACCTACAAATCATACCCTTCTACATTCACATCTAGATCATTAATGTGCGCTACAAACAGCAAGGGACACAGCACTGATCCCTGCGGTATACCACCGGACACAGGCTTCCAGTCACAAAAAACAACCTTAGACCATCACCCTCTGCCTCCTGCCACTAAGCCAATTTTGGATGCAGTTTGCCAAACTGCCCTGATCCCACGTGCCCTTCCCTTCTTACTCAGTCTCCCGTATCAGAGAAAATACGAAATTGAAAACTAAACAGGAGCTGGAACCCTGAATGATCCTTCTTCCTCCCGCTAGCCCATGGGTGCTCTGAAATTCCCTAAACCAACATTGACATTGGAATTAGGCTTGCAGTTTCTAGATTTTGGTGTCTTTGGAGCCACCCATTGGGGAGCAGGTTACAATCTTCTGAGCACAGAAACAGAAATGTATGAACCACAAGGGGGCTTTTGTACGCATGGGAAATTTATTTAGCACAAAAATAGCACTGGATAACACTGGGTTCAGATGAAATATAGCACCTCAAAACAATTGCGCAAAGTGCCAATTAGCCGTTTCTCTATTATAAAGAGCTCAGGAATAATTGCTTTAATTATAACTGGGATTTTGCAGCGCACTTAAATTATTGACACTGAAAAGCTTTGCGTAGTCTGGAAGTACATTTCGACAGCACATGCATCTCAGTTCCCAATGAGAATGTAAAACAGAGTTAGCCCTGCACTAATGCAGCAAGGTAATGTGATGTGATAGATTACCTCCAGAAATGATTTCGACTGAGCCATTGAAATGATTGACTCGCGTGAGCCTTGCAGGGGGAGACATTAGCGGCCAAAGTGTATTTCATATTCGTAGGAGGCTTTCAAAGTAAAGGCAAGATTATTTTAACAGTTTTATTTATTTATTATCGTCACAAGTAGGCTTACATTAACACTGCAATGAAGTTACTGTGAAAATCCCTGAATCACCACACTCTGGCGCCTGTTTGGGTATACTGAGCGAGAATTTAGCATGGCCAATATACCAAACCAGCAATTCTTTCGGACTGTGGGAGGAAACTGGAGGAAACCCATGCAGATGCAGAGAGAATGTGTAGACTCCACACAGACAGTGACCAAGCCAGGAATCGAACCGGGTCCCTGGTGCTGTGAGGCAGCAGTGCTAAGCACTGTGCCACCTGTTCCATTTTTTTTAATTGCTGTTACATATGTTATTTATGTTCCGCTTTTTATTGCTCCTGCCAATTGCTGCAAGCCACACACACACGCACGCATGCACACGCAACCCAAGCTCAGATCAGACAATTCAACACCGACTAAAAATTAAATCTAAGCATGTTACAGAACCAAGATCATGCTGTCAAAATGAAAACACCGGGGACAAAATAGGGTTTTGTAGTCTCTTCAGTTGCAGTGGGTGAAAGCTGATCATTGATTGAGGAAATACTGAGGCCACTTCCCCCGCTGGAGAGTTGAGAAGTACAGGGTCCCAGGGCTCAGTCTCACGGCCTTCACTTCTGGTCCAACAATGGGTCGGCTTTCAGGTTTGGGACCTGGGCCCCCAATGAGCCAGATTTTAAAAAAAAGGGTTGGGGTGTGGGTCAAGACAAGAAAATGGGAAACCATAGACCAGGAGACCTAATGTCCTGTTATAGGGAAATTACTCAAATTCATTTCTAAGGAAGTTAGAGCAGGGTATTTAGAAAATCATAAAGTGACCAGGCAGAGTCATTATGGCTTTGTGAAAGGGAAATTGCATTGAACTAATTTTATAGAATCATAAAATCTACAGTGCAGAAGGAGGCCATTGGGCCCATTAAGTCTGCACCGTCCACAATCCCATCCAGGCTCTAACCCCATAACCCCATGTATTTCGTAGAATCCATCATAGAATGCTACAGTGCAGAAGCAGGCCATTGGGCACATCGAGTTTGCACTGACCACAATCCCACCCAGGCCCTAGCCCTACAACCCCACGCATTTACCCTAGCTAGCCTCTCTGACACACAAGGGCAATTTAGCACGGCCAATACCCCTAAACCGCACATCTTAGGAGGAAGCCAGAGCACCTGGAGAAAACCCATGCAGACACAGGGGAGAACGTGCAGACTCCATACAGATAGTGACCCAAGCTGGGAATTGAACCCAGGTTCCTAGCGCTGTGAGGCAGCAATGCCAGCCACTGTGCCACCCATAAATTTATGGGAGTGTTTTGAAGGTGAATGAAGGGGAATCTGTAGATGTGGTGTACTTGGATTTCCAAAACACATTCATTAAGCCATACCAAAGCATACCATACAAGATATTACCCATACATAGTGTACGGGTAACATATTAACATAGATAAAGGACCAGCTAGTTAACAGGAAGTAGCAGAAGTAGATAGATTTATTTTTGGGTGGCAAGATGTCACGAGTTGGGTGCCACAAGGATCAGTGATCATGGAATAGATCATAGGATCCCTATAGTGCAGGAGGCCATTCAGCCCATCCAGTCTGCACTGACAACAATCCTACCTCAGACCCTATCCCCACAACCCCACACATTTACCCCACTAATCCCTCTAACCTACACATCCCAGGATGCTAAGGGACAATTTAGCATGGCCAATCAACCTAACCTGTACATCTTTGGACCGTGGGAGGAAACTGGAGCACCCGCGGTGCTGGGGCCTAAACTATTTACAATCTATATTAACGACTTGGACCAAATGTGTGGTTGCTAAATTTGCAGATGACATCAAGACAATTAGGAATGTAAATTGACAAGAGGAGGTAGGGCAATGGTGGGCAACCCGTGGGCAGGGGCCCCAGTGCAACCATCTGCATTCTGAGTGTAGCCCATAAGACATTTTGTCGACCATCGCCCATGCGTAGGGTTGCCACATTCTGCTGATTTCCATCCGTATAGTAGGCTGGATTCTCCAGTCTCACCAGCAGCAAAGATTCTCTGGCCCCATTGCAATGAAGGGAGATTCGGCTGAGCGCCAAAGTGTCCGTTCTTACTGACAGCAGCGACAGAGCATGAACGGCTGAAGAATTCAGGCCAGCAATTTTCATTGCTGAGCGACTGAAGTGATACTTGTGTAAAGCAAGGACAAGTGAAGTAAGGTGTGTGCCGATTGCTCACAATATTGATTGTGAGGGCCGTGTGCTCCCTCTGTGTCCAAAGCATAAATATTTATTTCAGGGTATTATAGAAATATAGAAAAGAAAAAGGCTACTATAAGATTGGCAAACTCTGCTAGGGTTTTTGTTTAATCAACTTAGATGTAGAATTCCCTTTAAATCAACGGGGAACAAGTTTGCTAGTAATTGTAATGAGGTGTTTTAAGTATTTTGTAGTTTTAAAGGTACATCTAATACCTTTAATTAGCTCATGCATATAAATACATCTCCTGTACCTTTTTGGAAACTAAACAAAAATAACTTAGGTGCACAGTTACAGAGTGCCCTTTTGATGCCAAACACGTTAGATACATTCCTTTAAAGCACTCAACTGTTAGAATCACAAGGCCATAAAGGAGACTTAATCGCCTCACCGGACAACTGAGACAAGACTGAGTTTTGAACCTGCCTTCACACTTTCTAATCAAAACAGAGTCAGAAAGATATTAACGTCTTAGTTAACGAAAGAGTTGTGGTGGAGGACTTAGTGGGAACTGACAAGGATTAAATGGTAACATCATGATACCTGTTTTCATTGTAGGTAGTGATAAAAAGCTCAGTCATTAATTGATAAGCAATGTATACATCTTTCATTATGTTGGCAATAAACAAAACTTATCAGGGCTATAAATCGGGGAATATCTTGAAGGCAACTTGAGTTGACCACATCCCTTAGAGATTCAGTTAACTTCACTGACAAGGACATAAAATACTAATGGCTTTTGTAGGCCCTATTTATCAATTAAAGAATGCCCATGTGAGACTGCCTTAGTGAAGATGCTTTATGAGGCTGCTATCAAAAATAGAGATACGATGTCTGACTAAGAGATAGAGTCATGATGTGGGTATGCCGGCGTTGGACTGGCGTAAACACAGTAAAAAGTCTGACAACACCAGGTTTTAGTCCAACCTATTTATTTGATAATATACTCACAAGCTTTCGGGGTTAGTCCCTTCGTCAGGTGAATGGAGAGTTCTGGCCTCAGACAGAGCATATAAGGCACAGACAGTTTAGAGATTACTGATTAGAATGCGAATCCTTACACCTAACCTGCTGTTCAAGACCTGAAGTGGCTGATAATGTGAGTGGAAGGAGCACTGATCACAGTTTAAAGAGATGTGTATTGTCTCCAGACAGTACAGTAAGTGAGGTTTTGCAAACCTCAAAGTGAGGTTTTGCTCAGATGAGGAGGATCGTGACAGACACCTCCAGACCCTGAAAGATGCCCTCATAAGAACAGGATATGGTGCTCGACTCATAGATCGGCAGTTCCGATGCGCCACAGCGAAAAACCGCACCGATCTCCTCAGAAGGCAAACACAGGACACAGTGGACAGAGTACCCTTCGTCGTCCAGTACTTCCCCGGAGCGGAGAAGCTACGACATCTTCTCTGGAGTCTTCAACATATCATTGATGAAGACGAACATCTCGCCAGGGCTATCCCCACACCCCCACTTCTTGCTTTCAGACAACCACACAACCTCAAACAGACCATTGTTCGCAGCAAACTACCCAGCCTTCAGGAGAACAGTGACCACAATACCACACAACCCTGCCACAGCAACCTCTGCAAGACATGCCGGATCATCGACATGGATACCATCATCACACGTGAGAATACCATCCACCAGGTACATGGTAAATACTCTTGCAACTCGGCCAACATTGTCTACCTGATACGTTGCAAGAAAGGATGTCCCGAAGCATGGTACATTGGGGAGACCATGCAGACGCTACGACAACGGATGAATGAACATCGCTCGACAGTCACCAGGCAAGACTGTTCCCTTCCTGTTGGCGAACACTTCAGTGGTCACGGACATTCAGCCTCTGACCTTCGGGTAAGCATTCTCCAAGGCGGCCTTCACGACACACGACAGCGCAGTCGCTGAACAGGGACTGATAGCCAAGTTCCGCACACATGAGGACGGTCTCAACAGGGATCTTGGGTTCATGTCGCACTATCTGTAACCCCCGTGACTTGCCTGGGTTTGCAAAACCTCACTTACTGTAATGTCTGGAGACAATACACATCTCTTTAAACTGTGATCAGTGCTCCTTCCACTCACATTATCAGCCACTTCAGGTCTTGAACAGCAGGTTAGGTGTAAGGATTCGCATTCTAATCAGTAATCTCTAAACTGTCTGTGCTTTATATGCTCTGTCTGAGGCCAGAACTCTCCATTCACCTGACGAAGGGACTAACCCCGAAAGCTTGTGAGTATATTATCAAATAAATAGGTTGGACTAAAACCTGGTGTTGTCAGACTTTTTACTAAGAGATAGAGGACAGGCTTGCGGATGATATATTGGGATATCCCACGACGTATCCTGACCTCATAGATCAGGGTGGTTCAGTATTTTTTTCTATTGGGTCAATATGTAAAGTACATCATTTGTAACACTTTTGGTTGGATTGTGTCCAACTCACTGAGTGCAGAACTGAATAAACCAGGATGATTTTCTTTGTCTGGTGGAGTGGTGTTTCTGGCCCATTGCGCCGAGAACCAGACCCCTTGCTAGCAAGTAAAAGTAAAGACAGTCTGTCCATTAAGTATCTTGTGTTAATGTGTGCTTTTGTTAAAGTCAAACTCGGAAGTCGAGATTTTGACAGTATTTCGTGGAAGTTCCAGTGAGATCGCTCGCTCTTGGCTGGTGAATAAACTGACACAAGCACAGACGCTCTCCAGGAAATGACTAACCGGCCAGTGTATAAAAAAAGGTGATACTTTAGTGACTAAAGAGGCCCTCCCTTGGATGGTTCACAGTGCAGTCTGTTTGTCGCGGCGGGTGTACTGCGATATTTGACTTATTTCAGGAATGGGTTAACTTTTTTAATCACTTCCTCTTTTTTAGCTTAACGACAAAAAGAGACAGATTGTTGAAATTCCATTCCAGATCAGACCGAGCAGATTGTCTAAGTGAGAATAAAGGAAAGACGTCATAAGAAAGAGAGAGAGAGTCCCTGTTCCCTCTGGGAGAGGAACAAGCCTTTGTTTGATGGGGTACCTTGTTTGAAAGATAAAAGGAACAGACAGGGTCACAGTGTGATAAGATCCTATCACACAAGGATTGGTCCTAAGTGAGATTAAGTAAAGTGCACTGTTAGATTTTAAGATACTGTGTTAAGGGCTCTGTCTGTAGTGGTGAACAACGTAGACAGAGAATTGTTTATATGTTTAGTTAAAATATAAGTTTGTACTGTTTGTGACATTTGTTGTGAGTTTATTGCTTCATGTTCTTATCAATCTCTTGGGAATCAAATCACTGGGAAGTAACAGGGAGTTATACAGTAAATCACCCTTAACTGATTGCTGTGATAATCAGTGATAAACAGTGATTGACAAACGAGTGGCTTATATCGTTCAGATACCCAGACTGAGCCAGACTTAAGAGCCCAAATGGGTCACGTGAAGGCCAGGTGAAGTGGGCATAATGAACACCAGTTGGAGCAACGGTGATCTGTGCCAACTCAATCAGTTAAAAGAATGAGAGCTGATTCCAGTAAAATCCCTCAGAAGGGAACACCAACTTGTTTTACTTTTCAAAATTGCAGTCAGCCATCAATCAGTGGCCTGCAAAAATGGGTAGAATAGACCAAGGGTAAGAATAAATCTTTCCCAACTGACAGTACATTCAACCTTGATAGAATAACCTGCCTAAAAGAATGCCTTTTGAACAGAGATCCCGAAAAAAAAATTGGGTCAGCTTTTGGAGATCAGAAAAGGGGGGGATGGCAGACTATATTTTTAAAACATGGTATGCATCAGGTATTTTGGCAATTGCAAAACAAATTAGCAAAAGATGTGTTACCTGTCAAACCATAAATCCGGGAAAAACAGAAAAAGGTACAGGCTGCCTTCCACTCAAATCCAACAGGAGCCTTTGTAAATCTGCAAATGGATTTTATTGAATTACACCTGTGTATGGGATTTAAGTTTGTATTAGTAATTATAGATGTATTTTCTAGATGGATTGAAGCCTTCCCTTGTAAAAAGAATAATGCTACGACTGTTGCTGAATATTTGCTAAAAGAAATTGTACCACGATTTGGCATACCCATACAGCTTTCAAATGATAATGGATCACATTTTATCGAGACAGTTATAAAAGCAATGTGCCAAGCATTGCAACTCAAACGGTATTTTCACTGCAGTCAGCTGGACTGGTAGATATAATGGAATGCTGAAGAACAAGCTAGCAAAACTTTGTGCTAAAACTGGACGAAAATGGGTTGAACTGTTGCCTCCCTAGCATTAATGGTAAAGTGGTCAGCAACAAACAGAACGACTGGGCCATCACCACACAAAATCGTTATGAGATAAGCCCCCAACTTTTGCCTTTTTCTGCACCATTTACTGTTAAGCAGATGGGTATTCACAGAATGGAAGAAAATGTGCTAAACTATGTGTATTGCATTAACAAAATGTATTTCTAGTTTCCATTCCCAGGTAAAGGAAGCTCAGGTTGATCCCGCAGGGGGGAGGTGCCGCAGCTTAGAACCAGGTGACTTTGCTTATGTGAAGGTGTTTAAGAGAGAGAATAGTCTTCGCCCAAGATTTCAGGGCCCCTATCAAGTCTTCTTGACCACCAACACTGCGATCAGACAGGAGGAAAGACCGACATGGATCCATACATCTCATTGCAAGAGGGCTCCAGGTCCCGAGGAAAAGGAATCATCAGCCTCACTGACGGAGGAAATTGGGCATTAAGACTCTATTTGCTTGTGAAATTTGTAGTATCTGTATTGCCTGAATTATACAAAAATGCCTTCATGCATACACCTATGCCAAGGTTATCAACACTTTCAGCTGTAGGGTGTGTACATATGTACCGACACACTTGAAGGGAGATGTTCCTTTAAGACCAATTCCTTTCAATGAATCAGAAACAACAGAATGGTTACTGAATCAGAAAAGGTCACCCAAAATCCAGAACAATAGTACTTCTTAAGTAAAGGCTGAAGGATAGCAAGGGACTTTGGGAATCAACTCGGTATGATATGAATAAATTTAAGGGATGGTTCCAACCTAATTATAACCTTTCTCAGAAGCCCCCTGTCTTGTTCCTTACTAACACAACAGAACTAGGGAGACCCAATGGGCCAAATTTGTCTGGTCAGTATGCTGACAGGCAGGTGGAATGCAGGAACAAGTAGGTGTAACCAGATCCTCACATCTGTAAATTCTATAACTTAAGGAAATGGTGTCAGTTTACAAGCCTTAAATAGAACATACTTTGTGTGTGGACATAAAGCATATCCCTGGTTGCCATTAAATTGGGAAGGGTCATGTTACCTGGGATATATGTAATACCTTAGATCCATCATTTGCTCTCCCTAACACATCAACCCCTTTGTCGGTCTAAACAAGCCTTCACAAAAACACAACAATTCTTCTCTACCCTTTTACCCTCTGTTGGAGTGGGATTTACCTGGGTCAAAAAATAAAAATTGGCTAAATTATTAGAAGTGGCGGCAAATGATACTAAGAAAGCTATAAAAGGGTTAAGCGATGAGATGACAGCCATAAGAACAGTGACTTTGCAGAACAGGATGGCCCCAGATTATTTGTTAGCTGAAAAAGGTGGGACATGTCCGATAATAGGATCTGAATGCTGCACATGCATCCCCCATCACTCTGAGGAAATGGAAAGCTTAGTGGATCATATCCAAAAAGAGGTTAAGAAGTTTAAGGAACCAGATTCTTGGGGAATTTTTGATTGGGCAGGGGAATGGTTAGGAGCGATAGGTAAATCCCTAGTACATGGGTTAATCGTATTTTTTGGCTGTTATCGTTACCCTACGTCTGTTATTTACCATCATAACGCATTGCTGTGCATGGCTTTGAAATGCAGTTATATTCCAGGAGCTACAGCCACTATGATTACAGTAACAACTTCAGAAGTCTCAGAGAATGCAGTAGACATGGAAATGGAGAGACTTTACAAGATTCGGTTAGATTGAAATTGTTTTCCTTGAGACAAACAAGAGGAGGGAATGTAGCAAGATCAAAAAGAAAAGAGCTACTATAAGATTGGCTGTGAGCTACAGAATTGTATACACCAGGATGATTTTCTTCGTCCGTTGGAGTGGTGTCACTAGCCCATTGCGCCAAGAACCAAACCCCTTGCTAGCAAGTAAACGTAAAGACAATCTTTCAGTTAAGTCTCTTGTGTCAATGGGTGTTTGTGTTCGTCAAACTCAGAAGTTGAGATTTCAACAGCGTGAACCATTTAAGTTGCCTGTCTTGGTGAGTTGCGTCCAGGCGGCACAGCTCCCATCTTACGGCTTCTGTAATTTGCAAGATGAAGTTATGTAAATAAAGGCAAAATACTGAGGACTCTGGAATCTGAAACATCAGAAAATGCTGGAAAATCTCAGCAGGCCTGACGTCTGTGGAGAGAGAATAGATGTGGAGTTGTTGGCGTTGGACTGGGGTAAGCACAGTAAGAAGTCTCACAAGACCAGGTTAAAGTCCAAAGGTTTATTTGGTAGCACGAGCCACTAGCTTTCGGAGCACTGCCCCTTCATCAGGTGAGTGATTGATGCTATGCACCTGATGAAGGGGCAGCGCTCCGAAAGCTTGTGGCTTGTGCTACCAAATAAACCTGTTGGACTTTAACTGGGTGTTGCGAGAGAGAATAGAGCCAATGTTTTGAGTCTGGATGAGTCTTTGTCAGAGTTGTCAAAACGTTGAAGGCGATCTTATCGTCTCGTCAGTACTATCAATTGGCGTGGCGAGCTGGTAAGATTGCGAGAGATGTGAAAAACTGACCCAGTTTCTCATCCCTTGTGATCTTAGAGGCCCTGGGTTGCCAGCAATGACCAGTCATGGACCCAGGAAGTGGCTGACTTAATTGTTTAAGTAGAAACATAGAAGATAGGAGCAGGAGGAGGCCATTTGGCCCATTTGAGCCTGCTCCGCCATTCATCACAATCATGGCTGATCGTCTGCCTAGGCCTCCTTTAATCCCCATAACCTTTGATCCCATTCACTCCAAATGCTATAACTAGCTGCGCCTTGAATGCATTCAATGTTTTGGCATCAACTACTTCCTGTGGTAATGAATTCCACAGGCTCACCACTGTTTGGGTGAAGAAATATCTCCTCACCTCTGTCCTAAATGGTCTACCCCAAATCCTCAGGCTGTGACTCCTGGTTCTGGACTCCCCCACCATCAGGAATATCCTTCTTGCATCTACCCTGTTGAGTCCTGTTAGAATTTCATAAATCTCCACGCGATCCCCCCTCATTTGTCTGAACTCCAGCGAAAACAATCTCTTCTCATATATCAGTCCCACTATCTTCATCTGAATATTATTTGTGAGCCCAAGATACAATTGTCTGCAAATGCCTAAACAGCCTCGCCAGTGGAGGTCCTCACCACGCAGATCACATACGGTCCCCATCAATGGGGATGTGATATGATGGCCTTGCCGGTGGGACTGGAAGATGCTGAGACCCCCTGACTGGTCAGGAGCAGTGGGGGAGACAGTGTCCCTTGGGCAGTGCTAGCCTGGCACAGCCAGGTTAGGATCTTAGAAGTGCCAGCCTGGTACACTGGCACTGCCCACTGGACATCCAAGCGCTGCCCTCTGGGCACCAGGAAGTAAAAAGGGTGGGGCCTAAGGGGAATGGATAGGGCCATGATGGAGTGAAGCCTAGGTGGAGGCAGGCAGGAGGAAGCTGCACACTCTGCAACTGGGGATTGGCTGAGGCGGCAAATGGCTATGCTGGGAGACTGCAGGTGCGATAGGCCAAGGGTGAGGGGTATCTGGGTGGTGATCGGCTGGGGGAAGGGGGCAATCAGCCAAGCGGTAGAAGGTGCCAGGACAGCAATTGTCTTGGGGTGCAGGGGTATCAGGGCAATATCCGTGGGTATGGGGAGCAATATCCAGGGGAGTGACAGATCTTCAGTGTTCTGTATACACTTGAACACAGACCACTGAGAGATCTGTGCACGCGCAATGGAACATGCTAGCTGGATCTCTGGTGAGAATAGAATCCATCCACTCCCCCTACTGACACGAACCACACTTTTGCCTATTATTTTTGCACTGAGTGGCGTAAGATCGTGTCTGAAAGTGTACTGAAAAAATGGGTGCAATTCTCTTCAGTTTTCACACTCATTTGACACTTAGAATTTTTTTCCCCAAGATAACCTTGTTGGCTCTATTCTCCCTCCAAGATGCTGGGATTTTCCAGCATTTTCTGAAGTTATGCAAATATTCAGCCATCTTAAGAAGTCTCCAGTATTTAGGTCACTGCAGTTGCTAGCCTTTTCAAGATTTATCCCGGGGGTTCAGCCCACTCGATAAATAAAATCATTTTAATGTAAAACACGCTTCTTTATATGAAATTACGAAGCCATAATAATCCACATATCTCATTTTGCCTTTTGCAGCCATTCTGAAATAATCGCTGCACTTTCCAAGTCAGTTTGAAGACTTCAGTTGGACAATGTGAGGCACACTCAAGCAGCTAAGCTTGCCTCATTCAGTATGCACACACACACACCAACTGGAAAATGATCCCAAAGTAATTCCAGCCTGCTATCTCCAACCTCAGTGAGATAACCGTAATCTACCACTCACATAGCTTCAGAACGATTACAAGGACACCCATTTCCATACCACTGAGAGAATTTTCCATTTTTGGAGCCAAGATTATTCCTTACATCAAATAAAATTTTACCGCGCTGTAGAACTTTGCGTTATCCGTTGGCATTTATCACTCAAGTCTCACCCAGGCTGTGCTGTGAATCTCTTGGACACTGATGTTCACAGACCAGGAGAAAGTTGCGCCTTTAATTTCTCCCCTCCTCTCACCCTCCAACGTCAGGTGGGGGAGCTCTGTGAAAGAGAGGGACTCTGCCAGATAAGTTTGACCTGATTTCATGGGACTTCATAGGCTCCAGAGTCAATATACCAGATTCCCAGAGCCGCGATCTCCTGACTGTATATCACTGCGCTGCCACTTATGGTGGGTCTGTCCTGTCGGTGGAACAAGTCGTAGAATCATTAAAGTGCAGAAGGAGGCCATTCAACCCATCGAGCCTGCACCAATGACAATCCCACCCAGGCTCTATCCTCATAACCCCACATATTTTACCCTGCTAATCCTCCTGACAGTAAGGGGCAATTTATCATGGCCAATCCCCCTAAACTACACATCATTGGCACTAAAGGGCAATTTGTCATGGCCAATCCCTCTAACCTATACATCTTTGGGCACTAAAGGAGCAACTCAGCATAGCCAATTCCCCTAATCTACACATCTTTGGACACTAAGGTGCAACTTATTGCGGCCGATCTCTCTAATTTACACATCTTTGGACACTAAGGGGAAACTTACTGCAGCCAATCTCCCTATCATGCACATCTTTGGACGCTAAAGGGCAACTTGTCACGGCCAATCTTCTAAACTACACATCTTTGGACGCTAAAGGGCAACTTGTCACGGCCAATCTTCTAAACTACACATCTTTGGACATTAAAGGGCAATTTATCACGTCCAATCCTCCTATCTCCCACATCTTTAGATACTAAGGGGCAGCTTAGCATAGCCAATCCACCTAACCGCCACATCTTTGGACACTAAGAGACAATGTATCATGACCAATCCCCCTAATCTATATATCCTTGGACACTAAGGGGCAATCTCCCTAACTCCACACCTTTGGACACTAAGGGGCAACTTAGCAAGGCCAATCCCCCTAACCTACACATCTTTGAAGTGTGAGAAGAAACTAGAGCACCCGGAGGAAACCACACAGACACGGGAAGAACGTGTAAACTCCACGCAGACAGTATCCCAAGCTGGGAATCGAACCCAGGTCCCTGGCGCTGTGAGGCAGCAGTGCTAACCACTGTAATTATATAATTACACATAATTAACATTAGTCATAAATCATGAGAATTGTAAAATGATGTTTGCACAGCCAGTCTGCAAAGATAAGATTGAGTGCACAAATGTTTATAGCCTTGACTGAATGAATGAACGGGACCTTACTCAGAGTGTGTCAGTTATAAATCAGCAGACAGTTATGTTAACCAATTATCACTCGACACTTGGCTAACTCAAGATAGGAAATATAGCTTAAAAGATTAATTATGTTAAGGTCCAGACGATATATGTAATTAGTGAAAGTCAATGGGCTAGCTCTCATTTCATTATTGACAAATTATAGACCAGTTGGCTGTTTCCAATCTGGCTAAGGCAGGTTTGCAATACTTTATTAGGTATAAAATAAAGGTTTTGAGAAGGCAGTTTTTTGTTACCCCTTCAGCCTGATCATCCAAGGGAGTTGGGAGAAATCCGTTCAGCTATTCAAGGTAAGGGCTGGATTTTTCCAGCCTTTCATGCCAGCAGGATTCTCCAGTTCTGCTGCAGTGAATGGAGATCTGGCCAAGCGCCAAATTCTCCATCCTCGCTTGCAGCAGGGGCAGGGCGTGAACGGCCAGAGAATTCCGGCAAATATTTCTCCTCTTGCTATTAAGTTACTGCTAATAACGATGAATTTATTTATTACTGTCACAAGTAGGCTTACATTAACACTGCAATGAAGTTACTTTGAAAATCCCCTAGTCGCCACACTCTAGCACCTGTTCGGGTACACCGAGGGAGAATTTAGCACGGTCAATGTGTCAGCACACCTTTCGGACTGAGAGAGGAAACTGGAGCACCCAGGGAAAACCCACACAGACATGGGGGGAACGTGCAGACTCCACACAGACAGTAATCCAAGCCGGGAATCGAACCCTGGTCGCTAGCGCTGTGAGGCAGCAGTGCTAACTACTGTGCCGCTAACTTAGCTTTGCTTTTTACCTACCTAACTTGCTCCCTTTCTACATTTTAATCATTAATAAGCCTTTAGAATTCACCATTTAAAGTGTTCATTCTTGCCAAATGGTTAAGCCTTGTAGCACCTGATTTGACTTACAATTGGAGAGAGTTATTGCAAACAAGCTGAACCCCAGAAATCAGTTTTGAGTCTTACCTAATTTACTATCAGTTATCCGCATAATTTCAGTATGTTACCAGTGGGATCTCTCCCCCCTCTGGATTCCCCAGTGTGAATCTCACCCTCAGATTTAGTTCTCCCCCTCTTTTTCCTTTTGCCCTTCTTTCTCTATCTGTTCATGGGTGGCGTCCAGGTTCTTTGATCTTCCCACATGGCGGGTGCTGCCAATACTCGAGCAGAATAGAGCATTTAGTGTCCCATTTTGCAGTTTTGGTGTCCTTATCTTGCTACAGAGGGAGTACAGCAAAGATTTACCAGGCTGATTCCTGGGATGACAGGTCTGTCATATGACGAGAGACCAAGTCAGTTAGGATTGTACTCACTGGAGTTTAGAAGACAGAGGGGATCTCGTAGAAACTTATAAAATTCTAACAGGGTTAGACAGGATAGATTCAGAAAGAATGTTTCCAATGGTGGGGGAGTCCAGAACTAGGAGTCAGAGTTTAAGGGCAAGGAATAAACCTTTTAGAACTGAAGTGAGGAGAAATTTAAAGTTGAAAAGTTTATTTATTAGTCACAAGTATGGCTTACATTAACACTGCAATGAATTTACTGTGGAATTCCCCTCATCGCCACAGTCCAGCGCTTGATCGGGTCAATGCACTTAACCTGCACGTCTTTCAGAATGTGGGAGGAAACTAGAGCACCTGGAGGAAACCCACGCACACATGGGGAGGACATGCAAACTCCACACAGACAATGACCCAAGCCAGAAATTGAACTCAGATGCCTAGCGCTATGAGGTAGCAGTGCTAACCACTGTGCTACCATGCCATGCAATTTCTTCACCCAGAGGGTGGCGACTGTGTAGAACCCACAGAAAGTAGTTGAGGCTAAAATATTGTGTGATTTCAAGAATTAGGTGTAACTCTTGGGGATAAAAGGGATCAAGGGATATGGTGGGGGGTGGAAAGAGGGATCAAGATATTGAGTTCGATGATCAGCCAAGATCAAAATGAATGGCGGAGTAGGCTTGAAGGGCCAAATGGCCCCCCTCCTTCTTCTAGTTTCTAAGTTATTTAATTGGAGGGGCTACATTTCTTAAAAAAAAAGAGAAGCGCAGCAACAGTGGCAGACGTCACACAATCAGAAAGTCGCGTGCTCCAAATTCTGGGACTGCCCCAACATTTTCCCGTGAGAACAGTCTGTAAATTGGCATTTCAGTCACACGTACAGAGCTACGGACATCTGTTGCTCACAAAAGCTTCGGCGGAGGCAATGTTAAAAAAAAGCCGATGTGGGAAACAAGTCAGAGAACATTTTTATTGTGGAAGGAAAAGAAAACATGTTTCTATTTTCAAGCATTGTAGATTCTTACAGCGTACGAGGTGATCATTTGGAACAAGCGGCCTGCACTTGGGAGTGAAGTTAGATCCATTACCCCTGTTGCTGTTATTTGCCCGTAGCCCTGCAATTTTTTCCCCAACAGTCAATTCCTTTTTGAATTACCGTCAGGGATTTCAAGATGCCCGCTGCCTTCCACTCTGCAGCCAATTTTGCGGCTCTTTGGAAAATATCTTGCCGCCTTCACTTGTGCGAGAGACACAAACCATTCTTCGGAACTGAACCAATCTATTCCTCGACAGCCCACAGGCTCCTGGCACCCCCCGAGCCTGCAAGGAAGCAGCGAGTGATGAAACTCCCCACTTTTATTTCCAGTCTTGCTGAAATGGTGCACCGACTGTGCTAGGCACTGACATAGACGTTTTCACTTGAATGGTGATTTAAAGGCCGTGAATTCTGCAGAGGAATTCAAGGAGCTATCCTCTAACGTACCTAATCAGTTCCTACATTCGCACTCTTCCATTTCATCTCCCAGGGTGACAATCCGACACTTACTGTTTTCACTCTGTTTGTTGATGAATTGATTTTTTAAAAAATGCTTTCCTCTAGACGACACAGCTCAAGTGAGAAAGTCTCCCTTATTCCCAACTCATCATTTGTGCTTTTGACAGAGTCGCCTTATATACAGCTGAGATTTATCAAGAGTGGGAGCTCAATCTGGATTTTGTGGTTGTAAGGATGGTTAAGCCCAGTCAACTTTTGCGCCTCCAGTACCCTGTGAAAGGAACAGGAGTTCGCAGCCTCTGTACATGTACAATTAGACATTGAAAGTTGCTGCCAGTGATTCTGTGTTTCTTCCATAGGGTGTGCTGAGTATCTGCAATTGGTAAGCTTTAGAAGTCATTGATCTGATGACAACTGCCTCTTTTACCCCAGAGTATTGTTGTGAAAAGTTGCCACTGAGGTGTAAATAAGTTTTAATTATGTATTGGGCAGCATGGTGGCACAGTTGTTAGCACCACTGCCTTACAGTACCAAGGACCCAGTTTCAATTCCCAGCTTGGATCACTGTCTCTATGCAGTTTGCACATTCTCCTCGTGTCTGCGTGGGTTTCCTCCAGGTGCTCTGGTTTCCTCCCACAGTCTGAAAGATGTGCTGGTTAAGTGCAATTGACTGTGTTAAATTCTCCCTCAGTGTATCTGAGCAGGCGCTGGAGTGTGGTGACTAGGGGATTTTCACAGTAACATCATTGCAATGTTAATGTAAGCCTACTCGTGATTAAAAAATGAACTTTAAAAAAATTAAGGGGGCTTACCCTTGAAAATCCCAGTAAGAGACATGTTTCTCCCTGGGAACCAGGCAAGATAGGCACTCAAAAAGCAGTCCTGGCCCCATTTTCTCACCCCCAGTCCCAGGAAATTGCATTAGCCTGGCAACTGATTGTCATTAACATTGGGAAAGGTGGAATCCATCCCATGGGATTTGATCCAACCTTTGTGGGGAACTGCAAACACAGTTGCATCATCATTGCCAATAAAATCCCGGCCAATTAATTTGTTTCATTCATTGTCAAGCTGTGGGCATTGCTAATTAGACCGGTATTTATTGCTTATCCCCTATTGTCCTCGAGAAGGTGGTGAGGAGTTGCCCTCTTGACTTGCTGCAGTTCAGGTACGCCCACAGTGTTGTTAGGGAGGAAGTTCTGGGATTTTAATCCAGCACCAGTGAAGGAACGTTCGATATATTTGAGTCAGGATGGTGAGTGGCTTGGAGGGGGAATCTTGGTGGTGTTTCCATGTAGCTGCTGCTCTTGTCCTTCTGGATTGTAATGGTCATGGGTTTGGACAGTCCTATTGAAGGAACCTTGGGGAGTTCCCGCAGGATATCTAGTAGATGGTACACATGGCTGCTACTGTGCATCAGTGATGGAGTGAATGTTTGTGGATGGAGTACCAATCAAGTGGGCTACTTTTGTCCTGGATGGTATAGAGTTTCTTTGCTGTTGTTGGAGTTGGGCTCATCCAGGCAAGTGGAGATGGGGATGATGGAGACTGGAGAGGGGAGGTGGGGTGTGACAGTGGGGTGGCTAGATTTAACAGCCCCTAGGGGTAGGTTGGCAGGCAAGGGTGGGACTTTTATATAGGGCATAATGCCATGGGCACCATTCCTGGAGTCCATCTGCCTACTTCTACCTCCAAGACACTGATAGCAGCATTGCAGAGGTATCAGGCAGCCTGTCTTCCTATGGGATAATTGAGGCCTTTAAAAGGGTCTCTTCCTGTCACTACTTACCTCTGGCAACAGAAGGCCACTATCAAGAGTCCAGCCTGGCTATCTCTGGGCAAAATTGGTAGATTTACAAGTCCATGTGCCCATCAGCAGGCCCCTCCCCCCACACAGACCTTTTTCAGTCCTGCATTTCATCTCTGCTGTGCCCTTTCTGTCCCAGTTGCCCACCCCCTGATGGAGTCTGCCAACCTAGCCTTGGCAAAACACCAGACATACCTTCAAGTATGGGCTGCATTGCAAAATGGACCAACTGCCATCCCAGCAATGGTGGCTGCATCAGATGGCATTGCTGAGACAAGACAACTGCTGAGAACCTGGCCCACCTCAAGCCAATCAACAATCCAAAGGCCATTTAATGGCTGTGGGACACAACAGTCAAATGATCTCAAATTTCCTCCTCCACCCACCTCACTTACATCCCCAAAGACACAAGTCAGGTACTTATCAGGTCCGAGTACAGTTTTGAAGATTTGTATAAGGCCTGAGATTTCTTGGGTTTTCCCCATTACTTCCAGTAAGAATGTCCTTTCAAATTTCTTTCAACTATCCCAAGGGTGGTAGCCATCCCATTCAACATGGACATCTTATGTGTGGTCACCACGGTCAAAACGCTCCTAGTTTAAATGTTCTTTAAAATGCTCCAGATTTATCGATGAACCCACCTTTTCCCTTCAGCCCTCCCCCCACCCCATGTCTCTCCCTCTCTCGCTCTGTCTCTTCTCAGCTTAGCTATCCCAGACTCAGTATTAGTGTAGTCCTTCAAGATCTTCGATTCTGTGTTTCTTAGAGTTTCTAGATTCTTATTCTTTTAGCCAGCATACAAAATTTCAACTGAACTTTGCTCAAAAGAAAATGTTTTCTGCATCCAGCTTGTTCTAAACCCAAACCCAAACTCAAATTGCTTGAAATGGAGAACATCCTGGAATCTACTCTCCCACGATATCGAACCTTATTTCGACTGTTTATCTCCCATGCAACTTGGTCACATGATTGGAAGCAAATTGCTTTACTAGAAATCCCCTTCCATAATAGCCCAATTGTTAAAGGGACCATCAACTCAACATAAAATGTCAGATTTTCCCCAAAAGTATCATCACAAGTCAATAGCCAACACAAAGTCAATGAGGACTGTGCTAAAACAAAAGAGAAAAAAAAACAAGTAGTACAGCACAGGAACAGCCCTTTAGCCCTCCAAGCTCATTTCGATCATGATGCCCTAACTAACCTAAAGAAAACCTTCTGCCTTTACTCAGTCCGTATCTATTCCCTCCCTATTCATGTACCTATCCAGATGCCTCTTAAATGTTGCTAATGTGCCTGCTTCCACCACCTTCTCTGGCAGCACCTCCCAGGCACCTACCACTCAGCATGAAAACCTTCCCCCGCACATCTCCCTTAAACTTTCCCCTTCTGACCTGGAACCTGTGCCCCCTTGTAACTTACACTTCCACCCTGGGAAAAAGCCACTGACTATCCATCCTGTTTATGCCTCTCATAACTTTGTAGATGTCCCCTCAGCCTTCATCTTTCCAATGAAAACAATCCTAGTTTACTGAACCTATCCTCATAGTCCACATCCCTGAGACCAGGCAACATCCTGGTGAATCTTTGCACTCTCTACAAAGCTTCCACAGCTGGTAGTGTAGTGACCAGAACTGCACACAATACTCCAAATGCAGCCTAACCAAGGTTTTGTATAGCAAAGTTTTATAAAGGATGATGGGTAAAAAAGGCTTGGTGCAGGATCAAATCTGAACAGCTGAATGAGACCTTGCATTAAATGTCTCAACTGAAAGATGGCACCTTTGACAGTGCGATACTCTCTCAGTACTACACTGAATGTTCAGCTTGGGTTATGTGTCCAAGTCTAGAGAAAGACTGCATGTTTCTGAGCCAGAAGAAAGACTGCTCCCAACCAAAGCAAACAAACAGAGGAACCATGTTGATCTTTTCCCATCCATTATCCTTATGTAATATCTTTCTAATGTAAGCACAAGTTTAATGTGGAGGCACGGTGGTTAGCACTGCTGCTTTACAGTGCCAGGGACCTGGGTTCAATTCCAGTCTCGGCTCACTGTCTGTATGGAATCTGCACATGCTCCCCGTATCTGTGTGGGTTTCCTCCCACAGGTGGGTGTGGGTTAGGTTGATCAACCGTGTTAAATTGATCCTCGTGAGTGGGGGGGCAGGTTAGCAGGGTAAATACGTGGAGTTACAGGAATAGGCCCTGGGTGGGATTGTGGTCAGTACAGACTTGATGGACCAAATAGCCTCCTCCTGAACTGTAGGGATTCTAAATGAGTCATGTAGAAGTTTCAAATACTTCTTGCACTGATCATTCAGAGAGCTCTCACCTGGGCCAATTTGTCATTTGAGAGAGCTTTCAGCACATTGTCAGCAGCTGTGACATTTAGCATGAGGCTTGGTACAATCAGGCCTATTGTGTTCAAGCACGGTTATGATATTATTGCCTGCTGGCAACTGTAAAACAAAGATGCTCGGCGTGTAATTTTTCCTTGAACATCAGCAGCAAGCACAACTGGATTCTAAATAATTGACACTGCAGTTTTTCTGCAACTTTTGTATCCTTCCGATATGAAAACGGCACACAAACTCCAAACAGATCTTGCACAATTTAAATATCCCCCACCATGCTTTTGCTGTGGATACAACACCAAAATCCCAATTGTGTTTCCCCTTTAGCCTTACTAATTCATACTGCTGTGCCAAAAGGTATTAAAAAATAGTAGCAGCACAATCAATGAAATTTCATACTGTTCCTTCCATTTATTTCATTTGTTTTATCTCCCAAGAGAACCCCAACATGGGGCAATCAATCACCACGGCCGCACTTCTCCGACCTCACCCGTGGCTGGGATTCTCCGACCTCACCCGTGGCTGGGATTCTCCGACCTCACCCGTGGCTGGGATTCTCCGACCTCACCCGTGGCTGGGATTCTCCGACCTCACCCGTGGCTGGGATTCTCCGACCTCACCCGTGGCTGGGATTCTCCGACCTCACCCGTGGCTGGGATTCTCCGACCTCACCCGTGGCTGGGATTCTCCGACCTCACCCGTGGCTGGGATTCTCCGACCTCACCCGTGGCTGGGATTCTCCGACCTCACCCGTGGCTGGGATTCTCCGACCTCACCCGTGGCTGGGATTCTCCGACCTCACCCGTGGCTGGGATTCTCGGACATTGCTCATGGCTGGGATTCTCCAGTCCCGCTGCAATGAATGCAGTTCTGGCTGAGCACCAAGTGCTCCGTTCTCACTGGCAGCAGTGGCAGGGTGTGCGAGATTGAAGAGTCCTGGGCTTTTTTTTAAGCTGTTTTGGAAAGTGGAATTCGCCTTAGTAAAAATGGTGTTTAGGGCTGAAAGGGTTAACGTGTGGGATTGGAGAAACAGTGCTGCCCACATGATGATGGAAGAGTCACGTGACTAGGAGTCCACAAATAGAAAGCTCATGGTTTAGGCTGATTAATATCTGTGGTTGTGTGTATCTGTAAGCAGTTATGTTCATCCAATAAACAGTTAGGGTGGGATTTCCCCAAACCAGGAGGTGGCTCGCCATTGGTCACCACTAAGATCTTCCAGTCCCGCTGAGGTCAACAGCCATTTGCATTGCTCGATGGCCTTGCTGCCTGGGAAGGCTGCCTTCGATGGGACCAGAGTATCCATCAGTGGGAAGGGCTGAGAAATCACTTCTATTGTTCCAATCTATCCTGATCTCCACAACCATCCCTTGCCCTGTCAAAACCAGCACACAACCTCTGCCACTTTGTTGCCCCACTGAGTGAACTTCAGTTAAAACAGATGCCACCTTGTCACACAAGTCCATGATATGGAGATACCAGCAATGGACTGGGGTGGGTACAGTAAGGGGTCTCACCACACCAGGTTAAAGCCCAGCAGGTTTATTTGGAGTCATGAGCTTTCAGAGTGCTGCTCCTTCATCTGCATTCACCTGATGAAGGAGCAGCACTCCAAAAGCTCGTGATTCCAAATAAACCTGTCGGACAGTAACCTGGTGTTGCGAGACCCAAGTCCAGCCCAGGGGATAAGTGACCTGGAGGTCAAGTGCTCCCCCTGTGGGCCTATCAAAGCCCCACATTGGCATCTGAGGCATTGCGTAACCTTCCTCACCAATTGATTTGGAGGTAGCAGCCAGAATTTTACAAGCAAGGGAATCATAGCGGGCGAGGGACAGAGCCCACTGGCCTCGGGTGGGATTTTAAGGTTCTGGGATGAGCCAGGCTGTAAAATCCTGCCCAATACCGAGCATCAGGGCAATGCATCAAATACAAAAGCAACGCAATTAGCAATAAGAAAACGGTCCTTCAGCTCATCAGTACCTGTGGGTAACATCAACATCTGTACCAAAGAACAGTACAGCACAGGAACAGGCCCATTGGCCCTTGAAGCCTAGACCAATTGCTTACATCCCTCTATTTCCCATTTGTTCATATACCCAACAAAATAAGTTTTAAATGTGGCTAACGTAACTGCCTCAACCACCTCGCTTGGCAGTGCATTCCAGGTCCCCACCACCCTCTGTGTAAAAACATTTCCCCTACACACCTCTATTACACCTTTCTCTGCTTATCCTGAACTTGTGCCCCCTTGTAATTGTGATTTCTGCCTTGGCAAAACCATTCTAACGGTTCACCCTATCTCATAATTTTATAAGCTTCTTTCAGGTCACCCCTCAGCCTCCGTCTTTCCAGGGAGAACAATCCCAGTTTATTTAATTTCTCCTCATAACTAAATACCCTCCATATCAGACAACATGCTGGTAAACATTTCTGTGCTCTCTCTCCAAAACCTCCACGTCCTTCTGGTAGTGTGTTGACTAAAATTGGACACAGGATTCCAAATGTAGCCTAACCAATGTCTTATACAGCTGTAATATAAAACTTTTATACTTGATACAATAAGTTATACCGTTGCCACTAAGAGGAAAAAGATGCCTTGGGAAACAAAGAAATTACCATTACAAAAGTAACAAGGGGTGAGGCCACCAGTTTTCAGTGTTTCAAAGTTGTGACTGCAAATAGAACATAGAACATTACAGCGCAGTACAGGCCCTTCAGCCCTCGATGTTGTGCCGACCAGTGGAACCAATCTAATGACCCTCTAACCTAAACTATTCCAAAGTTATCCATACGCCTATCCACAGACCATTTGAATGCCCTTAAAGTTGGCGAGTCCACAACTGCTGCAGGCAGGGCATTCCACGCCCTTACTACCCTCCGCGTAAAGAACCTACCTCTGACATCCGTCCAATAATTACCACCCCTTAATTTAAAGCTATGTCCCCTTGTGTTAGCCATCACCACCCGAGGAAAACGGCTCTCACTGTCCACCCTATCCAATCCGTTGATCATCTTGTATGCCTCAATTAGGTCACCTCGTAACCTTCTCTAATGAAAATAACCTCAAGTCCCTCAGCCTTTCCTCATAAGGCCTTCCCACCATACCAGGCAACATCCTGGTAAACCTCCTCTGCACCCTTTCCAATGCCTCCACATCTTTCTTATAATGCGGTGACCAGAACTGTACGCAATACTCCAAGTGCAGCCGAAGTGTGGACGTACTCCAAGTACGTCCAATTTTGCAAATTGCTTGCAAAATTTTCAAGCATTCAGCATCGTGGGCAAGAAATGCATTCCTAAAAAAGTCTGTTCCCCTTTCCACTATCCTCAACCACCAAAGCCATACAGGGTCCGTCCTTGGTGCTTCAGCACGTACACCACATCCGTGGCTGTCACCGTTTTGCGCTCCTGATGTAGGTCAAAGATGGAGTTTGTATTAACTAATTGAGAAAGAGGTCACATCAGAACAACTGCCAGCCACACTGAAATGCAGTGGGGACAGAGTGCAGGAAGCAATCACTTGGAATAAAAACATATCCCATCTATCACTAGATGAATTTAAATTTCAACCTGTTCACAAAAATCGACATTGATGGCAGCCAGCATGCTTCACTTTCCTGGGATCCTCTCTCTCTGCATGATAAAAGGTTATTTGCCTTGAAAAGAGGGGACAATTTCCTCGCAGCTGGTTAAACGTGCCAGTGTCAATTTTAATTAAAAGATCAAAGCCCTGGAAATAAACAAAGTGACGTTTGCAGGTCAGTATCAAGTTTCAATCTGAAACAGTATTTTAGCAGATGCAATGGCCAGACTAACATTGTGCATGAATGTGATGGAGGACAAAATGTTATGCCAGCTTCTCTGCATAATTTCAAGGTTCAAAATTCCACTCAAGCAAATTTCAAGCCCAATGCTGCATTATTCGTAGATTAGAAACAATCTACTTTTACGATAGGGTTTTGCAAATTAGCAAGTTTGGCACTGCAGGGGAGATCACAACCCTGCAGTCAGTTGAAAAGAAATTATACTGTGTCAGTGCAGATTCGATGGGCCACATGGCCTCTCATTCACTGTAAGGATTCTATGATTTAAAACATTCCTCTTTTTTATTGATTTGTGGGACATGGACATCACCGGCTGGCCAGCATTTATACCCATCCCTATTTGAGGACAGCCACGAGTCAGCCACATTGCTGTGGCTCTGAAGTCACATGTAGGCCAGATCAGGTAAGGATGGCAGACTTCCTTCCCTAAAAAAGGACATTAGTGAACTAGATGGGTTTTTCTGACAATCGACAATGGTTTCATGGTCATCAGTAGCTTAATTCCAGATTTTTTGTTTTAAAATTGAATTCAAATTCCATCAGCTGCCATGGCGAGATTCGAATCCAGGGCCCCAGAACATTAGCTGAGTTTCTGGATTATGAGTCTAGCAATAATACCACTAGGCTATCACCTCCTTAAAGCATGATGTGGAGGTGCCAGCGTAGGACTTGGGTGGGCACAGTAAGAAGTCTCACAACACCAGGTTAAAGTCCAACAAGTTTATTTGGAATCATGAGCTTTCAGTGAGTCACCTGATGAAGGGGCAGCACTCCAAAAGCTTGTGATTCAAAATAAACCTGTTGGACTTTAACCTGGTGTTGTGAGACTTCTTACCTTTTTTTTAAAGCAATAAAAGGTTGTGAAAAGGATGGAATTGGTTTAAGTTTTGAACAGTCAAAACAAATAAGAATACATTTGCAACCCCATGGAAAGATGAATGAAGTTTGATTAAAAAAAGTGAAAGATGAACCTCAACAGAATGATTATGTTTTACAGCAAAAGATCAGATACTTCTAGTAGATGTTGCATAATTTGCTTCAACATGGTGCTATTGTGATGTTCTATAAACTGTAATAACTCCATGGAGGTGAAAGCCCCGTCACCAAGTTACTTTATTTACACCATACCTCTGTACACAGCCAGCTCTCCAGTTGCTCCCTGCTGAATGCAGGCTGGGTGTCTGACACACCTGCTTTAAAGTAGGGAGCATGAGGCTCCCAAATTTAACTATCAGTTAAGGCTCATCAGGTAGTTCATAATCTAGCAAGCCAACCTCATTAACCTGGCTGAAGTCATCACAAACTGAAGCACAATAAATACTCCTGCTTATTTCCATGGATCTAGAACTGTCCAATAATCAGTTGCCAGTAAAATTCAATTCACTGACTTCAATCAGGAACAATTTCAGCTACATTAATCACACAGAGCTGTTGCAGCAAGCTCATTTTCAGCTCCATCACTCATTGTTCATTCAAGTAATCAAGCCACATTTTGAACTGCAACGTATCCATTCAACCAGAAGATCATGCCAACATGAAGGGCTAGAAAACCTCTCCACAGATGCTGCCAGACCTGCCGATTGTTTCTTTTTTTAATAGATTCATGGAACATGGGTGTCACTGGCTGGCCAGCATTTATTGCTCATCCCTAGTTGCCCAAGAGCAGTTGTGAGGTAACCACATTGCTGAGGCTCTGCAGTCACATGGAAGCCAGACCAAGTAAGGATGGCAGATTTCTTTCCCCCAAAGGACATTAGTGAACCCAGATGGGTTTTTCCAACAATGGTTTCACAGTCATCAGCAGATTCTTATTTCCAGATTTTTTTATTGAATTCAAATTCCATCCTCTGCCATGGTGGGAAATCAAACCCTCGGAACAAAGAACAACCCAGCACGGGAAACAGGCCCTTTGGCCCAACGAGCCCACGCCACCGCATCCTCCTACACCTACCCTGCCCTGTGTGTATGAGAGTGGAACCCCTAACTTAGCCAGATTCAGGGGGAGAATAGTGTCAATTTGGTATACCAATCAGCCTAAGAGCACATCTTTGGGGTGTGGGAGGAAACCGGAGCGCCCGGAGGAAACCCACACAACCACAGGGAGAATGCGCAAACTCCCACAGACACAGGCCCAAATCCATGTATCTGCACAGCTAGCAGTGCTAGTCACTGAGCTGTTGCAGCACCCGTCTACTGGTCCAGCAGCTGAGTTTCCTGGATTAAGGTCTAACAATAACAGCACTAGGCTATCGCCTTCCCCCCCGTGTTTGCAGCCCTTCCTGTTGTTTTAGATTTTCAGCGTCCACACTATTTTGCTTATATTTTAGCAGTCAGCCTGGCTAACTAGTGGGTGGGATTTTCCAGTCACGCATGTCCCAAGATTGGAAGTTCCCACCCAAAAGGTCAATGAATCTTTCCATAGTCAGGCAAATGTTCTGTCCTGCCCGATACAATTCCCATGGTGGGCAGGACAGGAAAATTTCACCCAGTACGACCGGAATTCTCTGGTCTTGCACACCCTGCCTCTGCCAGTGACAGAATTTGGCGCTCAGCCAAAACTCACTGCAGCAGGACCGGAGAATCCCAATTGAGGGTGAGGTCAGATAATTCCAATACATTGATAAGTGGAATTGGAAAACAGTAAATCTTTAATGAATCCACTTTACCCAAGCGACTTGGAAGCAGATGGTACAATTTGCCTAAAATTTGAACAACGCAATGTCATGTAAATAGATTGGTCAATCTCTCATTGTTATTTGTGGGAACTTGCAGAGTTAAGCATTGACTGCCAAAACAGTGGCTGCGCTGCAAAAATACTTCATCTTGTAAAGCACTTTGGAATGTCCTATGGTCACAAAAGGTGCTATGTAAATTCAAATGTTCCCTCAAAGTAGCAAGTGTTTCCATGGTCAATAACCTCTCAACAGTAGGACGTTGCAAAGTGAGTACAACCTACAATCCAGGCTGCCAGAAAGCTGCAACATCAGATTGTTAAAATCTCTGCATCTTCATTCGCCTTCAGGAATTTCCTGGAGAATCAGTCACAGGGCGGAATTTTCTGGTCGCTCACGCCGGCGGGACTTTCCGGTCCCACTGCAGTGAACGAAGCTTTGCCTTAGTGCCAAATTCTCCATCCTCGCTTGTAGCGGCAGCAGGACGTGAAGTGAAATTCCGGCTATGGTTTTACATTTGGGGAAATACAATGGGGAAAAAAAAAAATCAGAACAGGGATTCAAATGGAAAGCAAGTGATTTCCATCTTGTCACTTCCTTAATGGGCCAATGATGATATTGTTGGAAATTTGGCATGTCAACTATGACTCTCATTAACTTCTACAGATGCACCATAGAAAGCATTCTTTCTGGTTGTAGCGCAGTTTGGTATGGCTCCTGCTCTGCCCAAGACTGTTAATCTTTGCAAGGAAGTGTCTGTGCAAGAAACTACAAAAGATCGTGAATGTAGCCCAAGCCTTCACCCAAACCAGCCTCCCATCCATTGACTCTGTCTACACTTCCTGCTGCCTCGGCAAAGCAGACAGCATAATTAAGGACCCCATTTGCCCCGGACATTCCTTCATAAAATCATAGCGTCATAGAGGTTTACAGCAGGGAAACAGGCCCTTCAGTCCAACTTGTCCATGCCCCCCCCTTTTTTTTTTAAAACCCCAAAGCTAACCCCAATTGCCTGCATTTGGCCCATATCCCTCTATACCCATCTTATAGATGTAAATATCTAAATACTTAAGACAAAATTGTACCCACCTGTACTACAACCTCTGACAGCTTGTTTTAGATACTCCACCCTCTGTTGAAAAAAATTGCCCCCCTGAACACTTTTGTATCTCTCCCCTCTCAGCTTAAACCTATGTCCTCTAGTTTTAGATTCCCCTACCTTTCAGAAAAGATATTGTCTATCTACCTTATCTACGCCCCTCATTATTTTACAGACCCAGCCTCCTCCGCTCTAGAGAAAAAAGTCCCTGTTTATCCAGCCTCTCCTTATAACTCATACCATCAAGTCCCAGTAGCATCCTAGTAAATCTTTTCTGCATTCTTTCTGGTTTAGTAATATCCTTTCTACAATAGGGTGACCAGAACTGCACACAGGATTCCAAGTGTGGCCTTACCAATGTCTTGTACAACTTCAAGAAATCCCAACTCCTGTATTCAATGTTCTCACTGATGAAACCAAGCATGCTGAATGCCTTGTTCACCACTCTGTCCACTTGTGACTTCATTTTCAAGGAGCTATGAACATGTACCCCTAGATCTCTTTGTTCTGTAACTCTCCCCAACGCCCTACCATTAACTGAGTAAGTCCTGCCCTGGTTCAATCTACCAAAATGCATTTGTCTAAATTAAACTCTATCTGCCATTCATCAACCTACTGACCCAACTGATCAAGATCCTGTTGCAATCGAAGATAACTTTCTTCACTGTCTATTATGCTACCAATCTTAGTGTCATCTGCAAACTTACTAACCATGCCCCCTATATTCTCATCCAAATCATTTATATTAATGATAAATAACAGTGGACCCAGCACTGATCCTCAGGCACACTGCTGGTCACAAACCTCCAGTTTGAAAAACAATTCTCTAGAATCACCTTCTGGCTTCTGTCAGGAAGCCAATTTTGTATCCATTTAGATACCTCACCCTGGATCCTGAGAGATTTAACCTTACGCAACAATCTACCATGTGACACCTTGTCAAAGGCCTTGCTAAAGTCCATCTACCTTCTTGGTTACCCTTCAAAAAACTCAATCAAATTTGAGAGACATGATTTTCCACTCACAAAGCCATGCTGACTGTCCCTAATCATCCTTGCATCTCTAAATGCCTGTAGATCCTCTCTCTCTCAAAATATCTTCCAAAAACTTACCCACCACAGATGTGAGATTCACTGGCCTGTAGTTCCCAGGCTTTTCCCTGCAGCTCTTTTTAAACAAAAGCATAACATTTGCCACTTTCCGATCTTCAGGCATCTCACCCATGATTATTGATGATTCAAATATCTCGGCTAGGGTACGTGCAATGTCCTCCCTAGCCTCTCACAACAACCTAGAATATACTTCATCAGGTCCCGGTGATTTATGTACCTTGATGCGCTTTAGGACTTTCAGCACCTCCTTCTCTGAGATAGGTACGCTCCTCAAGACATCACTATTTATTTCCCCAAGTTCCTTAACATCCATACTTTTCTCAATAGTAAATACTGATGAGAAATATTCACTTAGGATCTCACCCATCTCCTGGATTCGCACATGACCTTGTTGATCCTGATCTCTCCCTTGTTACTCTTTTATCCTTTACGTATTTGTAGAAGCTCTTTGGATTCTCCTTTGCCTTATCTGCCAAAACAATCTCGTGTCCCCTTTTTGCCCTCCTGATTTCTCTCTTAACTCTACTCCTACACCCTCTATACTCCAAGAGATTCACTTGATCCCAGCTGCCTATGTCATGTGCCTTTTCCTTCTTGACCAGGCCCTCAATATCCTGAGTCATCCAGGGTTCCCTACTTCTGCCAGCCTTGCCCTTCACTCTAAGAGGAGTGTGTTTACCTTAACCTGGTTAACACACTTTTGAAAGCCTGATACTTACTAGATGTCCCTTTGCCTTTCACAGACTCCCCCAATTAACTTTTGAAAGTTCCTGCCTGATACCACAAAATTGGCCTTGCCCCAATTTAGAATTTTAACTTTTGGGCCAGACCTCTCATTCTCCATAGTTATCTCTCTTCCACTTTCTTCCGTCAGGAAAAAAGGTACAGAAGTCTGAAGTCACTTACCAACCTACTCAAGACCAGCTTCTTCCCTGCTGCTGTCAGGCTTTTGAATGGACCTACCTTGCATTAAGTTAATCTTTCTCTACACCCTATGGCTGTAACACTACATTCTGCGCTCTCTTGTTTCCTTCTCCATGAACGGTATGCTTTGTCTGTATAATGTGCAAGAAACTTTACTTTTCACTATATGTTAATACGTGTGACAATAATAAATCAAATTGATAGCCAGAAATTACATTGCCCTAATTACAGAAACATTCATTAAAAATAACATATTGGTTTCAAGCCCGTGAATCATTTCCTCCGATATTTCACATCCAACATGTCTCTTTGTGTGCCAATGTATGAATTTGAAAAGAAAAATTGCTCATTGTGTGTAGGTGTTGATGACAAGGCCAGCCTATCCTTAGCTGGCCTCGAGAAAAAGTGATGGCAAATACAGGGCTTAACATTAATATTACATTACTTGGAAGTACAGTCAGAAAAAAATAAAACAATCTTCATATGCATCTTCAGTTGCTCATGAGCGAATTACATTCCAGGCAGGAAGATAACTGCCACATTACACTGGGGGAAAATAAACAGTGACCCTAGTTCCAGGTTCTACCACAAGAGGAAACATCCTCTCCACATCGACCTTGTCAACACCCCTCAGGACCTTAAAAGATTTTAATCAAGCTGCCTCTTATTCTTCTAAATTCTAGTGGATACAATCTTAACCTCTCCAACCTTTCCTCATAAGACAACCCACCTATTTCTGGTATTTCTTTAGTAAACCTTCTCTGAACTGCTTTTTAATACATTTATATTTTTCTTTAAATAAAGGATACCAATGCTGTACTCAGTACCCCAAATGTGCTCTCACCAATGCCCTGCTTAACTGAGGCACAACCTCCCTATTTTTGCAATTAAATTTGCAATAAATTATACCATTCTATTAGTTTTCCTAATTACTCACATACCAACTTTTTGTAATTCATGCACTTGGACACCCAAATCCCTCTGTGTCTCAGAGCTCTGCAATCTCTCACCATTTTAGATAATATTGTTCTTTTTTCATTCTTCCAACCATTTTCACATTTTCCCACATTGCACTCCATCTGCCAGATTTTTGCCCACTCGCTTAACCTATCAAATGTTCCTTTGTAGCCTCCTTATGCCCCCTTCACGATTTACTTTGACTGATCTTTGTGCCATCAGCAAATTTAGCAACCGTACCTTCAGTTCCTTCATCCAAGTCATTTATGTAAAGTGTAAAAAGTTGAGGGCACTCTGCAGCACAACACTTGCCACATCCTGCCAACCAGAAAAAAAAACACTCATGCCAACTCTGTTTCCTGTAAGAAGTCTCACAACACCAGGTTAAAGTCCAATAGGTTTATTTGGAATTAAGAGCGTTCAGACCACTGCTCCTTAAGCTCGTGATTCCAAATAAACCTGATGGCCTTTAGCCTGGTGTTATGAGACTTCTTACTGTGCCCATCCCAAGCCAACGCCAGCATCTTCACATCTGTTGGCTAAACAATTTCAATCCATGCTAAGTCTCACCCCCTACACCATGAGCTTTTATTTAACGCAAAAACACTTCATCAAATGCTGCCCAAGATGCTAAGCATCTTCAGTATTCTGTCCTCTGTATTGGTTTAAGATTTCCAGCATCTACTGTATTTTATCGGCTTCAGCTCGGATTCAATCTAAGTGTCTCGGGTACAGACAGCCCTCTAATTAGGTGATGGGCTTCTCACGTTCTCTTAATAATTGTTTGCCAATCTACTCACTTTCCAAGGTGAATCTATCCTTAGGAAAATGAAACAAACCCTCCCTAGAGCATGGTTTAGCAGCACCCATGCCCCAGAACTTTCCAAGCAAGGTTAAAAAGGGAGTCACTTCACCTAACCACAGTCAATACAAATCCAATTTAATTTGCTGTCTATGCCTGAACTATTGTATTGTACATTTATTATTTAAAAGTGCTTAACCACATTATTGTTCTGGCCTCTTTATTGGTTCCCTCTCCAACCATTCTTCGGGGCAGGATGATGCCAGCTATTGTGAACAACAGTTAGCGCTTCAGGAAAAAAAAAAGGAAAAATAAAACAAAAGTGAAAAGTTAAAATTCAGTAAAAACGTAAAGTAGCAGGAACAGGAGTCAGCAATTCAGCCCCTCGAGCCTGCCCCGCCATTTAATATGATCATGGTTGATCCCATCTCCACCTTTCTCGCTCCCCACAACACTTCATCGTGTCACTAATTAAAAACCTAACTACCTCCTCCTCACATCTGTTTAGTGTTCTGGTGTCCGCTGCACTCTGGGGTAGAGAATTCCAGATTCACCGCCCTTTGAATGAAGTCATTCCTCCTCATTTCTGTTTTAAATCTGCTACCCCCTTAGCCTAAAACTATGGCCTCTCGTTCCAGAATGTCCAACAAGGGGCATCTGATTTGTGTCTACCCTTTCAATCCCATTTAGCACTTCATACACCTCAATTAGATCGACTAAACGCCAGAGAGTATGGGCCTAAACTGCTCAATCTCTCATCCTCAGATAAGTCCTTCTTCCCTGGAATCAATCTAGTGAACATTTTCTGAACTGTCTGTAATGCATTTACGTCCTTCCTCAAGTAAGGAGACAAAAACTGTGCGCTTTACGCCAGATGCAATCTCACTAATGCCCTACACAGTTGCGACATCAATTCCCTCCTTTCATACTTCATTCCATTAACAAAAATGCCAAAATTCAATTTGCCCTCCTGGTTACCTGCTGCACCCATTACCCCAAATTGCAGTGGATGCTGGGACAGTGAGTAAATTTAAGGAGGAGTTAGACATTTTTAATGGTAATGCGTTGAAAAGGTATGGAGAAGGCAGGAAAATGGGGATGAGGAGCATATCAGCCACAATGGAATGGCAGAGTGGTCTCAATGGGCCGAATGGCCTAATTCTGCACCTTTATCTTATGAACTTATGCATTTGCACATTAACTTTGTGATTAATATACGAGGATACCCGGATCCCTCTGCACTGAAGCACTCTGAAGTTTCTATTTAACTAATAAGTTGCCTTTTTATTCCTCTGACCAAAATGGATAACCTCACACTTATCCAGGTTAAATGCCATCTGCAAAAAACTTTGGCCCACTCACCTAACCTATTCATATCCATCTGTACATTTCTTATTTCCTCACTGCAACTTGCTTTCCCACCTACTTTAGTGTTGTCTGCAGATTTGGCTATAGTATATTCTATTCCTGCATCTAAGTTATTAATATAGATTGTACATAATTGGGGCCTGAGGACCAAACCCTGCGGTACTAGTTACATCTTGCCAAATAGAAAATGGCCCATTTATCCCCACTGTCTGCTTTGTTGGTTAGCCAATCCTCTACCCAAGCATATTAGCCCCAACCCTGTGAGATCTTACCTTGTGTATTAACCTTTTGCGTGGCACCTTATCAAAGGCCTTCTGGAGGTGCAGATGCACCACATCTACATGATGCCCATTATCCACTTTGCTTGTTACATCTTCAAAGGATTCCAGCAAATTAGTCAAACACAATTTTCCCTTCATAAAACCATGCTGACTCTTATGGATTGCGTGTTGGCTTTCCAATGCCCTGTACAACTTCCTTAATAATGGATTCCAACAACAGATGTTAAACTAACTTGTCTATAGCTTCCTACTTTCTGCCTTTCTTCCTTTTTGAACAGAGGCTTTACATTAGCCTTTGTCCAATCCACTGGAACCCTTTCAGAATCCAGGGAATTTTGGAATATTATAACCAATGCTTCTGCTATCTCTGCTGCCATTTTAAGACACCAGGATCTGGGTGCTTGGGAGCTTGTCTACCTTTAATTCCAATAGCTTGCTAAGTATTTTTGTTATAAGTTCTTCCTTTTCAACAATCTCTGCACTACCTGTTACTATTGGGATAATTCAAGTGTCTTTTGTTGTGGAAACTGAGGCAAAACATTGATTTAGTGTCTTCCATTTCTGTGTTTGTCCATTATTAGCTCCCCAGTCTTGTCCTCTAAGGGGACAATATTGACTTTTGCTACTCCCTTCCATTTTATAGGCTTCTAGCATCCTTTACTGTGTTTTTATATTTTGTGCCACATTCCTTTCATAATTTACCTTTGCTCATTTTATTCATTTTTAATAATCCTGTATTGGTCTTTAAAAGTTTTGCAATCCTCCAGCCTGCCACTAGCCTTCACAACATGACGGGTGTTGGTTTTCACTTTTATGTTATCTTTAATCTCCTTGTTGAGCCATGGATGTATTTTCCCCTTCTCTGGAATATATTTTGATAAACAATGGATTTAGGCTGCACCAACATGCAACAGGAGTTTACTTTTTATTCATTCACGGGATGTGATTGCCAGTGGCTGGGCCAGAATTTGTTGCCCATCCCTAACTGTCCTCCATTCCCTAGGGCATTTAAGAGTCAACCACACTGCTCTGGGTCTGGTGTCACACGTAGGCTGAGCCACGTAAGGAATCATAGAATTGTAGAATCCCTACAGCGCAGGAAGAGGCAATTAGGTCCATCAAGTCTGCACCGGCAACAATCCCACTCAGGCCCTATCCCCATAACCCACCATATTTACCCTGCTAGTCCCCTAACATTGAGGGGCCACTGCATTTAACTCACACGTCTTTGGACTGTGGGAGGAACCCACACAGACATGGGGAGAACATGCAAACTCCACACAGTCACCCAAGGCTGGAATTGATCTGGGTCCCTGGCAATGTGAGGCAACAGTGCTAACACTGCCACTGTGCTGATTACATTAATGGGGCAGATGGGTTTTTTTTTTACAACAATTGGCAACAGTTTTGTGGTCATCATTAGGCTTTTAATTGCAGATTTTTGTTCACCATCTGCCTTCAAACCTGGATCCCCAGAGAATGAGTGTTTGGATTACTAGTACAGTGTCAATATGGAAAGACCTGCCAACAATACAGACTAGTATCATGAACCTTGTCTTCCTACCATATCAGCAGTCTGTTTACACTGTAAATGTAAGAGTGTTTGTCCTAGATCAGTGATGGGCATACTTGGCTAGTGAGTGGGCTGAATGAGTGGCCCTCCTTTATCTCAGTGAGCCAGAAGATTGAAGTTGGCTTGTTCACCAACCATGACCGCATAAATAAGATTAAATACGTAAGTACACGCCGAATCTTTCATAATAAGAAGACATAGAAAAGGCTTAATCCTCCAAACTGCTGCCTCACAGCACCAGAGACGTGGGTTCAATTCCCGGCTTGGGCCACTTTGTGTAGAGTTTGCACATTCTCCCCGTGCCTGCATGGGTTTCCTCGGGGTGCTCCAATTTCCTCCCACAGTACAAATATGTGTAGGTTAGGTGCATTGGCCATGTTAAGTTCCCCCTCAGTGCACAAAACAGGTGCAAGAGTGTTGAGATTTTCACAGTAACTTCATTGCAATGTTAATATAAGAATACTTGTAAAAGTAAAAAAGTTTATTAGTCACATGAATAGAGCTGTCATCGACTTCAAATGCTAAAAACGAGATAAATGTTTACATTTACCGGTTACATGCCAGAGGACAATTGCTAGTGAATCAGGACAGATTGACGAGAAAGCATTGCTGCTTCAATCCAAGATGGTGATAGCCTCAGAGACGCCAGAGTGATAGACATCACCACCTACCCCTGCACCATGAGCCATTGTACTAATAACAGATCTGCTGCTTTGGAGTATCAATATTGCAAGTGAAGCAAGAACAACAATGGAAACCTATAGCAAATGAACATAAATTACAAGATATCTTGCGAGTCACATTCAGAACTGATGGGACCCATGCTGCCCAAGGCCTGTAGGTTGACCACCAATATCTTAGATCCAAATGTCCTTTTTGTGATCAAGTTATAGAAACAAACCTTCTACCTTTAAATTAGACTTTACCTGCTGTCCACTAAATTTCAGCAAGTGCATGTCTATATTCTCATAGTACAATAGGTCGTCCATTAACAGCCAATTCAGGAAATGCACAGAACAACGGAATTCTTTTCAGCTGGTTGGTCTCCAGAGGTCCACAAGAGAACACTGGCAAAGGTAAAAGGTGTTGAATAGCTCAGTTGGCTGGACGACTGATTAGCGATGCTACCAACATGGGTTCAATTGCCACAGTGGCTGAGGTTATTCACAAAGTCCGTGCTTTCTCAACCTTGCCCCTTGCCTAAGATGTGGTGATCCTCAGGTTAAAACACCACCAGTCAGCTTTCCCTCTCAAAGTGGAGAAAGAGCAGTCCATGGTCATCTGGAACTATGGTGACTTTATCTTTAATGGAAGTGTCCGTGGAGGTTGTTTTGGCATTGCTAGCCCACAACAATGGGTCAGATCTTAGAGCAGAACATTGTGAGACAATGCCCTGAGAGTTTTTCTTCCTGCGCCCTGCTGCTCAAAGCAATTTTTACACCGTAGCTTGCGCAAGAACAAGCTAACAGGGCATGTTGAGAGTAATGGAATAATTTGGACTTAGGCGAGTGGCATGCCAACAGCGCATCCCAGTATCCAAAGAGATTTGAGGACTAAGAAATTAAACAGAGGAGAGACTTAAAGTAGGGATCAATTACAGAGGGTGAATTAAAGTCAAACCAGATGCAGAGTTATAAAGAAAGAAACAAAATTGCATTCAACAAGAAAGTAAAAAAAATAAAGGCTAGAATTTTCCAATCTCACCCATGACTGGGATTCTCCATTCTCGCTGCAGGGAATAGAATGCCAAATTCTCCATTCTTGCTGGCAGCAGTGCCAGGGTGAGCAAGTTTGGAAAATTCCGGACAAAGTGAAAGAAAGTAAAAATTTGTTAAACGTGTTAAAAATTTTGATAAATGGTCAAGCATACAAAGAAATGAGACTCCACAGTTCCAAAGTTCAGTTCCTTGGTAAGAAAGTTTGACTGGCACCACATTAATAACGATCACATCCTTAAAATGGAACACTTCCGTTGCCAGATTTAACTCTGGTGTGTTTGATGGACCAATTAATGTGCAAATTCAGCCGTTTCTTCACAATAAATAAAAAGAATGAGCTTCACACAAAGCAACTGGCAGAACGACAGATCAACCAGGAGGTTTGCATTCCATCTAATATTTGGAATAATAAGAACTAGGTGCAACTACACTTAAAGCAGTCAGAAATTTCTCCCCCACCTTTCCAACATAAAAAATAGATTCAGAATAGATTCCTTCATCTTTACTTTGTTCAAACATAATACCTCTGTGAAAGTAATCCCAGGGCCCAATTCCACCATCAAAACTTGGTTAAGTCAGGCATCAAGCAAGTGGTGTGATCCATGCCCATCTCCGCGCCGGTTCCCCCTTTAGCAAGCACCAAAAATGGCCACGATCAGTTGCCGCATCCAAAACATGTACGACAACCATTTAAACGCATTTGTATACATCTTAAGTGACTTAGTGGGCTGCACACCCAAGTTTACCAATACTTCTCCCTTTACCATCGCATTCACCCATCCAGAATCGGGGCAAGACAGACATGTTCCACAAAAGTCCAATTCTGTAAGTGAGGAGGTAACTGCTGAGTGTCCAATGGCTCTCTGCCTGAGATCACAGAGGGAAGGTTGGGGGGGGGGGGGGGGAAGCCTGCTGTCACTCTACCTGAGATCAATGAGGGGGAAGGGGGGGGGGGGGTCCACTACCACCCTGCCTGACAAAATCAGTAGGGGAGGCAAGGAGAGGTCCGCTGTCACTCTGCCTGAGATCAATGGGGCGGAAAGGAGCTCTGCTGCCACTGTGTCTGTGATCAGTGGGGTGGTAGGAGGAAGGGCCCATGATTGTTCTGGGTGGCAGAGGGGATGGGGGGGATAAAGGGGGTCAGTAATGTTGTGGGGGCCAGGAGGAGGCATTATCCAGCCCACGAGCGATGTGGCAAGGGAGCCAAATTCTATCATTTGTTTGTCTGCACGTGCGTAGTTGGAGGTGCCGATTGGAGCTACAGGATTCTGGATGCGTTAAGTCCCATCCACACTTGTGCATCGCGATATGGAATCACTGATTTTTTTTTTTCCCCCAGGCAGCGTGTGTATGAGGGCATCTCAGAATGGCATCTCTAAAAGTCGGATCTGAAACATTCCCAGTTTCAGGTCTGCCCAGCACTTAGAATTAAAATGGTAGGATAGGGCCCCCAGTCTCTCCTGCACCTATCTGCATAATTAATACTTTAGATATTTAGTGCAGGAATAATGAGAATACAAATAAAACCAATATATGTGAAGAAATAGGGCACAATATGCTGTTAGTGACAGGATGAGCAACATCTACGAATTGCGATTGGATGACAAATTTAAATCAAAATGTTACAAAATCCAATGGGAATAAAAAGAAACCTTCACACATACAACTAATTAAAGACTAGAAACCCTGACAGTGAAAGATTTTCCAGAAAAAGACGAGACTAGAGTGAATAATCTATAATCAACAGAACAGGGGCAGCATGGTGGCACAGTGGTTAGCACAACCAACTCAGCGCCAGGGATTAGGGTTCGATTCTGAGCTTTGGTCACTGTGTGGAGTTTGCACATTCTCCCTGTGTCTGTGTGGGTTTCCTCCAGGTGCTCCTGTTTCCTCCCACAATCTGAAAGATGCGCTGGTTAGGGCGTATTGAGCCATGCTAAGTTCTCCCTCAGTGTACCTGAACAGGCAGAATGTGGTGACTTGGGGATTTTCACAGTAACTTCATTGCAATGCTAATGTAAGCCTACTTGTAACGCTAATAGCAAGATAAATTAGTCCTGAAGGAAAATAAGATCAATAGGTGAGATTCTCTGGCCTCCCAGCCACATGATTCCTGCCAGCAGGAGGTGGCACGTTTTTTGCTAGCAGTGGGACTTGCGAATCCCAATGGGAACTCCCACTGATGTTACCCCACGCCGGGACTGGAGAATTCCACCAGCATGAACAGCCAGAGAATTCCGGCCAATATTCTTCCACCCACCAATAACACTTCATTAATTTAATATTAGTATCAATTTACTGTCTACTCATTCACTTACCGCTTGTGAACAAACTTGTAACCACATTTCAATATTGACCACATTTTAAAAAGCACTTTGGCAAATACTGAAGATGTCACAAATGCTCATAAAAGCAAATCCCCTTTTTTCTATCTCAGTACAATATCCATCACAAGGGAAAGTCTAGCGCGCCTGTTGTGTTTCTGGTTCATTCTTCCAGTCTTGTCAACTTTAATTAAACATAGGAGTCAGTTACACGTCAAAAAACCACTCTTAAGCAGCACTGAAGCAATTTCCATTTAGATAGCAAAGCAAAAGGGGCTTGGGGAGGATGAAGAGCAATGAAGCAATGAAGAAACAGCCACCAGTGGCAGAATTGAATATTGAAGCCGGTAAGGCAGGGTGGGGAGGCGTGTTTTGGTGTATCTGTGTGAGAGAGAGAGACACACACAGATGTGATTGAAAGGAAGGGGCTCAGTTTCTCAGGCAATGGATCCCACTGAAAATTAGCTAGAATGGTGGGTTTGGAAACAGTAGTCAATCGTTCGGTGGGTTTGGTGTCAAGGTGGTAGGAAGGTGTATAGTGTGAGCTCAAGGAGTCCATGCGGTGTGTCAGGAAAGAAACTAGAGCGAATGATATGTTCAGGGCCAGGGAAAGACAGGGAAGATATGTGGCTTGATGAAAAAGAGAGGGGAATAATAGTTGAATAGATGGGCAAACCCTGGTGAAAAGAATCTGGCTTCTAATGTATTTAATATGGTATCTGTTATTATAATTAAATTCATTCTCTGCCTGCAAAATGCAATCCCAACATTATGGTAATATTGCCTAATACTCATTATTCTCAGGTCTAAATATCATCTTACTGTTGTCTGTAATAATTACTGATTAGCCAACCACCCATTCAGGTACTCAGTCAACTTAATGAATCATAGAGTCCTACGGTGCAGAAGGAGGCTATTCAGCCCATCGAGTCTGTACTGACCACAATCCCACCCAGGCCCGATCCCCATAACCCCATGCATTTACCCTAGCTAATCCTCCTGAGACAAAAGGGCAATTTAGCATGGCCAATCCACCTGACTTGTGCATCTTTGGGAGGAAACCGGAAGAAAGTCACGCAGACACAATGGAGAACGTGCAAACTCCACACAGACAGCGACTTAAACCGGGAATCGAACCTGGGTCCCTGGCTCTGTGAGGCAGCAGTGCTAATCACTGTGCCACCTTGTTGCCCCGATGCCTTTTAGATAATCTTTTCCTCGCCAACAAATCACCAATGCAAATCATTCCCTCCCCCGCAGTATAAATACTCTGTGCACTTTAGCTTTGGCATAGGGTCATCTGGACTAGAAACATCAGCCCTTTTCTCTTACAGATGCTGCCAGACCTGCTGAGATTTTCCAGCATTTTTTCTTTTGGTTTCAGATTCCAGCATCTGCAGTAATTTGCTTTTAAATCAGTGCATAAAGTTATGCATCAACAAGAACAGAAAATCCCCCAACAAAACCTCTCCTTTGTACATTATCTTGTTTTATCCCCTTTATTTATGCTTTTATTTTATATCTTTATTCACTCCCTTTTTCACTGAGGTGTGCATACAAACCTGTGATTATTTCCCTCCCCACCATCATCTTTTTGTCTGCCTCACTCCCTTCCCAAAAATCTCTTCATTTCAATCTTTATTTATGATTGGAAAATTGTGAACTTCACAATCAGTATGTCACCATTTCATATCAATCTATTGGCAGGAGAGTCTTGCAAAGTTTTATCCAATTATAGCAGGCCACTTACCTGCCAGCAGCAAGTGGGGACATTAGAGGAGAGCTGAGCAGGGGATATGGTCGGCCCCTGAAAGCTGGGGGGGCCACAGCCAGATGCCATGAGATGAGGGAGAAAGCAATAAGGACTGATCCAGGGCCTGAGAGAGGCAGGAACCTCACCTGAGAGTGGCTAAAGAACCAGGAAAGGAATTAGAAACCCAGTCAAAATTGACCTGCAGCACCATTGAGTGAGAGACCTCATGAGAGATTGTGGGAGTGAGAGAACAGGACAGGCAGCATGGCGCAGTAGAAAGCAATGTTGTGCCTGGTGCTCATGTTCAATTCCTGGCATGGGTCACTGTCTGTGTGGAGTTTGCATGTTCCCCCTGTGTCTGTGCAGGTTTCCTCTGTGTTCTGGTTTCCACCCACATTCCAAAATGTGCAGGTTAGGTTGATTGGCCACATTAAATTGATTCCAGTTTCCAGGAGGTTAGTAGGGTAATTATGTAGGGTTACGGGGATAGGATGGGACTGTTGTCAGTGTAGGCTTGATGGGCCAAATGGCCTACTTCTGTACCGTAGGGATCCTATGATGAGAGAACAGGACTGCAACCTGGGCAGCAGAACAAGTCTGAACAAACTTGGTAAGGAGCCATGACCCCGAATAGGACAGGACATGGGCAATTAGTACTAGCTTAGTGGTTAAAAAAAAAAAAGAGGGCGACATGGAGGGGTTGGGCCAAAGGGCCTGTTTCCATGCTGTCAATTTATATAACTCCATATTCCAGTCTGGCCAGGACCCCCACCCTTCCCTACACCATCCCTACCCCGCCCACAGCATGTTCCCCAGTGATGTGGCTGTGAGCAATGCCAATATCCATTGACTTGAGGAACCAGATAATCCCACTGGTGGCCAATGGCAAGCTGCCTCTGCCAAGGGACAACATACCACGAGAAGGGCCAGAGAGTCCAGCCTTTTGTTTCTGTTCAACTCAAGTCAGTTGAAACCACTTTTCAATTCAGGATCAAAAGGCACAGTGATTAGCACTGCTGCCTCAGTGCCAGAGACCCAGGTTCAATTCCAATCTTGGATCATTGTCTGCGTGGAGTTTGCATGTCCTCCCCATGTCTGCATGGGTTTCCTCCGGGTGCTCTGGTTTCTTCCCACGGTACAAAGATGTGGGGGTTAGGTTGATTGACCGTGGTAAATTGCCCCTTAGTGTCGGGGAATTAACAGGGTAAATATGTGGGGTTACAGGAATAGAGCCTGGGTGGGATTGTTGTCAATGGAGAATAGCCTCCTTCTTCACTGTCAGAATTCTATGAACTCTCACTTTGGTTTTGAACACTTTAACCAAATTGGCACAATCAGTGCATTGAGGGAGATGCAATTTTTCAGCTGATGCGTTAAACTGGACCACCTTAAAATATCCTGGGGAAATTCTGCCAGTCAATATTCTACCCACAACCAAAACACAGTTTGCCTGACCATCCATCTCATCTCCTTTGAAATCTTGCTGTGCACAAATTGACTGCCATATCTATCTACCCTTCTGAAAGTAATGGGTGCACTGGAATGTGATAAAGCATTGTTGAAACGCAAGTTTATTTATTTACTCGTTGTCACAAGTAGGCTTACATTAACACTGCAATGAGGTTACTGAGAAAATCCCTTAGTCGCCACACTCTGGGTGCTCAGATTTCCTCCCACAGTCTGAAAGGCATGCTGGTTAGGGTGAATTGGCCATGCTAAATTCTCCCTCAGTGTACATGAACAGGCACCAGCGGAAACACACGCAAACATGGGGAGAATGAGCAAACTCCACAGACAACAACCAAAGGTGGGAATTGAACCTGGGTCCTTGGCACTGTGAAGCAGCAGTGCTAATCACTGTGCCACCCCAAGTTTGTTCTTTGTCAGAAAGAACAGATGAAAGGGAAGGCCATTGTTTAATACTCAATAAATTTAGTGTTAAATTTTTAAAAAAATGGTGTCTGGCTTCCTACTTAACAAGCTGACTTGCAAACAGGTTTTGGCACATTCAAAGAATGTAATTCATCGCGAGAGTGAGAATCTCAAACTCCCAGGTTCAACATTTCTTGAAATTTCAAGACTAAATGTTGGAAAATAATTTGCTTCTGACTTGCAAGCTTCAAGCTTCCAAGGTGCAAAAATGTTTTTAAAACTAGTCACTATTTTTTGCTGATTTTGATCTCTCCCCAAAGATGGCCACACAAAATGTTATGGCCAGAATTTTCTAGCCATTTACGCCTCAGTGCTGCAGTCAGCTAGGGCGGAGAGTTTGGCACTCAGCCAAATCTCTGTCGCTGCAACAGGACAGGAGAATCCTGCTGGCGTGAATGGCCAGAGAACTCCACTCAGGAACACTTCACACCTGAATCTTTTGGAACATGGAATAAAAGGAGCAGAGGTTTACTGGACAAGTTTACAAGGATAGCTTAGCAGGCACATTCAACATTAGTTAGCAGAAAGGTTAGAAAATCAGGCTGAGATGTGTGTTCATTTAATTGAACAGTAATGTCACGAATAAGGCATTGTCATCGGCCTGGAATATCTGCTTGCAAGAAGGCCTTTCGTAGTAAGATTTTGAGAGGAAGCAACAAAAGGGAACTGTTGACACACGGCTGAGTTCTTGCCGTTTTCACATACAAAGCAGCTAACCCAGAGGCCAGAACTTCAGGAGTCAGGTGAGAGAGGCTGCCCTTGACATTAAGGCACAATTTGACAGAGTGTAACACGAAGGAGGCTGCTAGCTTAATGGAAATCGGGGGAAATGCTCCACTGGCTGGAGTCATACCTGATTCAAAAGGAAGGTAATAGCTGGAAACCAATCATTTCAGCCACAGGGCACTGTTGCAGGGGTTCCTCAGGTTAGAAATCTAAGCTTTCAGCCACTTCATCAATGACCTCTCAATGTGAGGTCAGAAGTGGGTGTCCCCATTGATGATTGCACTGTGTTCAGTTCCATTCACAACTCCTCAGGGAATGATGCAGTCCATGCCCACACGTAGCAAGACTGAGACAACGTGCTGACCTCGGCTGCTAAGTAGTTTTTTGCCATATAAATGCCAGACAATGACCACCTCCAAACTACCTCCCTTTGACATTCAGCGTTATCATTGCTGAATGTACCACTGCAACATCTTCTGGATGTTCCATCAATCAGTAACTGGGCTAGCCACATAAAAGCCTCCCTATACTGTAACAGCAGGTCGGAGGCTGTGCATTCTATGGCACATAATCCAACTCCTGACCTGTCAAAGCCTGCCCACATCTACAAGTTGCAAGCAAGACGTGTGATAGGATATCGTTTTCCCGGATGAATGCAACTCCAAGAGTTAAGAAGCTCGAGCAGCCAGTTTGACTGATACCCATTCACCACCTTAGACATTGACTGCCATCATCACCATTGTGGCTGCAGTTTAATTATCCAGGTTAATTCCTAACAGGAGAGTGCATACATTCTCTTACAACCGCCCAAAAAAATAAAGCAAGGACACACTTCCTGTAGGATTTTGGTAAACAACATAACAGATGCCTGACAGAGATTCCAGATAACAAATGAGTGTAAACATTATTTTCCTGTCAGTTACAAAACCTCAATTCAGTTACTGCACTGTGTAATGTATACACTGTTTATGGTTGGCAAGTAGTTCTCTCAGCTCAGCTTACACACTCAAGTTATTTGAACCCGGGTTTGATTCCCGGCCTCGGGTCACTGCCTGCGTGGAGTTTGCACATTCTCTGTATGGATTTCCTCCCACAGTCCAAAGATGTGTAAGTTAGGTTGATTAGCCAAGCTAAAATCACCAGAGGGGGACTAGCAGGGTAAATATGGGGTAGGGGCTGGGTGCGATTGTGATCGGTGCAGACTCGATGGGCTGAGTGGCCTCCTTCTGCAATGGAGGATTCTAGTGATTCCATATAATTTGGAAAAAATTGAAAGTATTCAAATTGGTGTGGATTTAAGATTTTAAGGCAGGCAGGCTATGGGGTGGGGTGGTGGTACATGGCATTGCACTTGCACAGTATTTGTTACAATTGAAATTAAAGTGGGCTATTACCTGTTCAATATCAATCTGTAAAAATTACGTTGTTCCAAATTTTACTTCAGCCCTCATCTAGGTGCCATGGTGGCACAATGGTTAACATTGCCGTCTCACAGCGCCAGGGTCCCAGGTTCAATTCCCACCTTGGATCAGTGTCTGTGTGGAGTCTGCACTTTCTCCCCCATCCCTATGTGGGTTTCCTCCCACACTCCAGATGTGCAGGTTAAGTTGATTGGCCATGCTAAATTGTCCCTTGGTTCAGGATGACTAGCTAGGGTAAGCGCATGGGTTTATAGGGGTAGGGCCTGGGTGGGAATGTGGTCTGTGCAGACTCAATGGGCCAAATGGCGGGCATCCATCCATCTTCCAGAAGCAGGGCTTCCAAAAGCTACAAAGCCTGAAAAAAGTGTGCTTCTATGAAAAGCCGAATTAAATTTCATTCAGAAGCCACAGAGATTTTTTTTGATTCACAGCAGTCCAAATTCGTGACAACAGTCAAGGCCAGGAAATGTATTGCAGGGTTAGATGAGTTCTGAAGGATCACAATAGTGAAACACATCAATTGCTGACAGCTTACAGAATCATTCCTCTGAAATGTAACAAAATGCCTCCAATCCTTCACAATTAGATTGCATTTATGTGAATTAATTATTGTAAATAAAAGTTACACATTTTGCAACAACGTACAAACGTGTGGCAAATTTTGTAATTATCTTCAGTGGAAATAAATGGGGCTTTTTTTTTAAAAAGAAATATTATACTGTTCTATTATCCTTACTCTCCCATACTGTTCTGGAACCAAGAGAGATAGCAACTGGCTTGTTTTTATGTCTTTACAGCGAAAACCACTGAGTTGACACACAAAAGCCTGGAAATTTTTCCTCCAAGATGAGATGAAACCGGCCTCATCCTTGTGACGAGAGACTAAGAAATTGTGAGGGTGAATGCAGACGCAAAAATATCCAACCAAGCTGTGATGCAGTATACAAGTAAATTAGCCTGCTATTCAACAAGGCTGTACTGACGCTGATGTATATTAATACCACTGCAAAATAAATCCATCTAACATCTTCAAATAATCCAATTAAGATCTACTATTTGGAAAACTCAAACAAAATTGGACAGAATTTAATACACAGATACATTTGTCACAACAGGTTAATACAAGGCTGTATACTATTCAAGGTTTAGTTATAGGGAAGTTGAATTTATACGCCTTAGTTTGAGAATTTTGCGAAAGTAAAATCAGACTTTTCACCTTCCTCCAACCAGTTTCATTCCTTGAATATGAAGATAAAAATCTGGCATATTATAGACTTGGTTTAATCTCTAGCTGGTTTATTTTGCAATACTGAATTATGTGTTTAATTAAAGGGAGACTAACAATTTTAATTACACATATTTGTTGAAAGGATTTGCAATTATACTCTGCATTAAAAAGATAATAAGATTGTGCATAATAAATCCACTGTTATTTTCTCATACTGTACACAAGGGTACAGCTTTCATAGTCCTTTATCAAACTCTAGGTTTGCTCTAAATTGAAAGCAAAATATGACGGATGCTGGAATCTGAAACAAAAACAGAAAATGCTGGAAAATCTCAGCAGGGCTGACAGCATCTGCAGAGAGAGAATAGAACCAACGTTTTGAGCCTGGATGACTCTTGGTCAGAGCTCATGAAACGTTGGCTCGATTCTGTCTCTACAGATGCTGTCAGACCTGCTGACATTTTCCAGCATTTCTTGTTCTTGTGTCTAGGTTTGCTCTTCTTCACTAACTTTAGTTAGTGGAATTGCCAGTCCCTAAACATTGCTACTGGCACCTTACTCCCAAAAAGGGAGTCAAATCTGAGTTTCAACAAGAGGGGAATTTCTTAACATGGATGGAGTGGAAAGTTACATTGTATGATTTGTTGAAATTGAAATTAAAGATTGTTACTGCTTTGTGCCATTTGCAAAACCTGTGTTGGCACAATGGTTAGCACTGCTGCCTCAGTGCCAAATCCTGGGTTCAATTCCCTGCTTGGGTCACTGCCTGTGTGGAGTTTGCACGTTCTTCCTGTGTCTGTGTGGGTGTCCTCCGAGTGCTCCGGTTTCCTCCCAAAGCCCACAGACAGGCTGGTTAGATGCACTGACCATACTAAATTCTCCCTAAGTGAACCCAAACAGGCACCAGAATGTGGCGACTAGGGGATTTTCAGAATAACTTCATTGCAATGTTAATGTAAGCCTACTTGTGACTAATAAATAAACTAACTTTAACTTAAAATCATGGAAGCTTTGCACGTTATTAAGTCCATCACTGCTCTGATATCGTGAATGTTTAGAATATTCACTGAAATTATTTTCAAACCAAACTCAGAAAGCACATGTAATACAATTATTAAAAGCATACATTTAAAACAAACATACATGGTTATTCAGTTATGGACTTCTGATTCTTATCTTGAAAGTCATAGTCAAGCTTAAACTGCAAGTAGTGATTTACAAATTAGCATGCAAGTTCTACACCTTCCTGTGCAAGTATTTCAAAGGATAGAACTTTCGTTTAATCTAAGATGTTTCTTGACAATTGTTAAATGTTTGTGTTGGGATGATTAATTTTTGAAGAGTCTTTCATTTTTTTTTTAAAAAGCTGAGATGTGTCAAGATGTGCAAACTAATCTGCAATTTATCTCAGTTGAGTTGCAAAAGCCAAAATAATTGCATAAGATTTCATAGAAAAATTATCACTGTCCCAAGTGGGCTACTTACCATTTCTGAAAGTTTCAGTAATTTACCATTTATGGAAAATGAAAGTAGGTCATTCAGTTCCTTCAGCCTCTCTGATGAAGACTGAACTCAGTTGCCACTTTTATTCCATACCCTTGATACTGTACTCAACCCAGATCTGTCAGTCTCAGCTCTCGAGCATTCCAACTGATCCGTCATCCAAAATCTTTGACGATTAGAGTGTAGCAAGATTCCCACTGCCCTTTCTTTGCATAAGTACCTCCTGAAATCATTCCTAAGAAGTTTTAATTTTATACTCGCTCATATCCTGGATCATTTTGGCTATCATTTTGCACTGCTGTGAGGTTTGTGAACACTTAAAACCATTCATAAAACATGGAAATGCAGTAATACTTGATTTTAGTGCACAAACTCTGAAAATGCGGAAGAGATATCATTCGAGCTGGGGCAGAGCTACAATTAATCGATCATGTTGAATAATTTCCAGTAGCATTCCCAATTAGAAATCAACCATACAACAGCTTCTTTGCAAGCCGAAGAACAAAAGGAAAACAAAAATAACCATTTCAGTCTAAGCCAGAAATAAGGGATGGAGGAATGACACCAAGTAGGATCTGTCAGACCCAAAGGGCTGAATGGCCTCCTTTTGCACTGTAGGGTATTCTATCAGTTGCAACTCAACCAACTTCTGGCTCAGCCGTTGAAGCACCAACTCAGCATGTCACAAACTCTTTCCCTTCTTCTCCTACATGTCAGATAATTTCAGAAACCTAGCATGCTGACGAAAATGACAAATAGAACATAGAACATAACAGCGCAGAACAGGCCCTTCGGCCCACGATGTTGCGCCGACCAGTTAAAAAGCATAAATAGTATATTTCACCTTGTTATAATATCTTTTCCTTGCTTAAAAAATACTGCAGTTAAATTAAAACTTTGAAGGTGGGAATAAGTCTCCAGTCAAACTTCAAATGGGAAAATTAGAGATGTCAGGGGTAAGTTGGAGATGTCACAGGTAAGTTTTTCACTGAGGGTGGTGGGTGCATGGAATTGGCTGCCAGCGGTGGTGGAGGCAGATTCAATAGGGTCTTAAGAGACTTCTGGATGAGTACATGAGAGGTAGTAGGATTGAGGCAAGCCTAGTAGGTGGAAATACGATCGGTGCAACTTGTGGGCTGAAGGGCCTGTTTGTGCTGTAGTTTTTCTACGTTCTATGATGTTGTAGATGCTGCACCTGGGTTGCTGTCCAGGATTCAGCATGTTGGATATTTCCTGTAGAAGATCAGGGTGATCTTTCTCCTGCATTGAGTTGTTCTGTCTCTACACCCTAGCTATGACCATAACATAACACTCTGCATTCTCTCCTTTCCTTCTGTATGAATGGTATGCTAAGTCTGTATAGTGTGCAAGAAACAATACTTTTCACTGTATACTAATAAATGAGACAATAATAAATCAAATCAAATCCTATACCAGATTCAGCACCTCAGAGCGCTTCTGGATGACATGGTGGCACAGTGGTTAGCACTACGGCCTCACAGCACCAGGGATCTGGGTGCAGTTCCTAGCTTGGCTCTTTTTCTGTGTGGAGTCTGCATGCTCTTGCTGCGTCTGCATGGGTTTCCTCTGGAGCACCCAGTTTCCTCTCAGTCCGAAACATATGCTGGTTGGGTGTATCGGCCATGCTAAATTCTCCCTCAGTGTACTGCATAGGTGCTGGAGCATGGCGACTAGGGAACTTTAGACTAATGTCATTGGTGTGTTAATGTAAGCCTACTTGTGACATTAATAAATAAATTTTGATCTTTCTCTACACCCTAGCTATGACTGTAACAATACATTCTACACTCCAGCATCCACAGTAATTTGCTTTTATTGTGAACTCTCTCTTTTCCTTATCTATGACTAGTATGTTTTGCCTGTATAATGCACAAGAAATAATTCTTTTCACTGTTACCCTCTTCCTGACTCTCCAGGATTGCACTGTAGAAAGCATTCTTTCTGGATGTGTCACAGCCTGGTATGGCTCCTGCTCTGTCCAAGACCACAAGAAACTACAAGGGGTCGTGAATGTAACCTCATCCATCACACAAACCAACCTCCCATCCATTGACTCTGTTTACACTTCTTGCTGCCTTGGAAAAGCAGCCAGCACAATTAAGGACCCCACACACCCCAGACATACTCTCTTTTTCTGTCGGGAAGAAGATACAAAAGCCTGAGGTCACGAACCAACCATCTCAAGAACAGCTTCTTCCCTGCTGCCAGAGTTTTGAATGGACCACCTTATGTGAAGTTGATCCTTCTCTACACTCTAGCCATGATCGTAACACTACATTCTGCACCCTCCCCTTTCTTTCTCTATAAACAGAATGTTTTGCCTGTATAGTGCGCAAGAAAATACTTTTCAGTGTATACTAATATATGTGACAATAATAAATCAAATCAAATCTTCAAACTGTACCAGATTCAGCACCGCGGAGAGTTCCTGTACCAGATTCAGGATAGCTCCGGCAGTGGGTTCAGCACGTTGGAGAGGTCCTCTTGACGATTCAGCACCTAGGATAGCTCCTATACCAGATTTTGGAGAGCTCCGCCAATGAATTCAGCACCTAGGATAGCTCCTGTATCAGTATCAAAACAGTTCCGGTAACAGATTGGAGGGGGAGCTCCGCCAGTGGTTCAGCACCTTGGATAGCTCCTGTATCAATCCCACTGGAGAGTCACCTTGACTGGGGAACATCACTGAGGGAGCATTTGTATCAAACCGGGAGGAAGGAGTTCAGTTTCTTACCTGTCGTCGTTCTGGAAGGATTGATCCCCCAGCAGCAGATCCCGGAACCGGTACCTGGGCGGCAGCGGAGGGACGTCCGTCTCCAGCTCGTTCATTTTCAGGGAGGAGATGTCCAGGATGACTCCGTCGCTGCTCCGGCTCTGGCTGCCGGCCGGCGATAGTCTGTGAACACAGCGAGAGGGGGGCTGAGAGTGCGGCGAGCGGCACCGGTAACGCGGGCTCCGCTCCCGGGCCGAGGCGCGCCCCCCGCCCGCCAGATCCATCCAGGTAGAGCGGCGGGAGCGCGCCCAGCCCAGGTGAGGCAGAGAGACGTGGGACCACCCCCTTCCCCCCACCCCCCCGCCCCCAGCCCAGGGGAACACGGCCCAGCACAGAGCAACACAGCCCAGCTCAGCTCAGCTCAGCACAGCACTGCCCTGCCTGGACCCACTCACACTGAGTCAGGCAAGGGGGAAGAGAGGAGAGTGCAGACAGACACACACACACAGAGACAGAGACAGAGACAGAGACAGAGACAGAGAGAGAGACAGAGACAGAGAGAGAGAGACAGACAGTGAGGAAAGAGAGGGGAGAATTGAAAGAGAGGGGAGAGTGCAGGCAGACACAGAGGGAGAGGGGGAAAAAAAAAATCAGAGGGGGGGAGAGTGCAGAGACACACAAACGGCAAGTCAGGGAGAAAGGGAGGGGAAAGAGTGAGGAGAGAGGGAGGGAGGGAGAAGAGGAAAAAAGAGTGTAGACAGACAGGGAGAGAGGGTGGGAGATAAAGAGAGAAAATGAGCATACAGGAAAAGAGGAGAGAAGAAAACAGAGGGATGCAAGGTGGAGGGAAGGGAGGAGAGAGTGAGCAAGGGAGAGAGGAGATATGGGAGAGATGGGAAATGGAGATGGGAGGGAGAGGAGGGAGGGAGCAGAGAGGAAAATAAATAGAGAGGGAGAAAGGGAGGGTAGAAAGCATCAAGAGATAATGGAATGGGGGAAATGAGGGAAGGATGAGGGTAAAACCAGGGTGGAAAGCAGTTTAGGGGGGTGAAAGAAAGGGAGGGGAGTGAGAAGGGAGAGAGGGGAGGGATGGAGGGAAATGGGAGAAGAGGGTGGAAGATTGAGGAAGCTGAGAGGGAAAATGTGGGTAGTGAGAGAGGGAGGTGAAGCTAAGGAGGAGAGAGTGAGTGAGTGAGTGAGTGAGTGTGTGTGAAATAGGTTTGGGGGGGAAGGGGCAAAGGGGAGAGAGAAGACAGGCGAGGGAAGTCACGGGAGAGAGCACAGTAAGTGAGAGTGAAGAAAAGGAGGGGAGGGATACGATAGGGAGAGAAATAGGAAGGGGGATAATAGAGAGGGGGACAGGGAAGGAGGACTGACAGAGGAGGCAAAAGGAGGAGGGAGGGGGATGGATGGGGAGACAGAAAGGGTGTAGATATTAAGAGGGAGCAGGAGGGTGGGCAACGGGAGAATTTAATTTCTTTCAGCATTTTCAAGTAACATTAAAATAACCTTCTCCTGAATACAGACATCATTGACTGTTAGAGCTGCACTAGGAAGGGAACTTCTGAACTTTGACAATGTCTAAAAGTTGCCTGTGAGCAGGCACAGTGATGAACACACTAAATTTAATCTTGAAGATTATGATAAAGCTGTGACTTAATAGTAAACATTATCTGCATATTTCATACTAAAGGGGGATCTCTACAAGTAAAATTTTTGAAGGAAGGACATTGAGGGAATGCTGAATTGTTGGAGGTGCTGTCTGAGGTGAAACATTAAGCTGAGTGAGCCTTTTTACCCCCTCGGATGAATATGATAGATTGCGTGGTACAATTTAAAGAGTTGGGGCCATTCCCAGTTTCATTGCGAACAAGATCTAAATCATTTATCTCAGTATCATTTTTGGATCCTTACTGCAACCAAATTAGCTGCTATAGTTCCCCACGAGCAGTGATAACATTTGCAAATATTTCATTGATGATGGAATGCTTTGGGATGACAAGATTATTTTTCCTGTTATTTCTATAATTTGAAAGCTGGATGTGTTATACTCTGAATAAAGTGACATCCAGTCCAAAGTTTTTACCTGGCATTCACCAGATCAGAATGGCATCCTGATGAGTGCAAGATGAAAAGCTTCAAATCTGCTCCTTTTACAGAATGGAGTCATCTGCTGAAATCTTGCTTCCATTCACACTAGTGGGATCTTGCGGTCCCACTCACAGTGCACCCCTAATGAGGGCTTTCAGGCAGGAAAGGATGCATCGAATGGGAAAACTCATTAACAAATGGCTGGACCATAAGATCCCTATTGCCAGTGAGTGGTGTAACACCTCCCAATCTGTCAAACACCCCACAGAGAGTGAGATAAATATCGCCCAATAGGTTTAACAGCACAGGAAGTGGCCCTTCAGCCCATTGTGTCTATATCAGCTATCAAGCACCTATCAATTCTAATCCCATTTTCCAGCACTTGGTTCTTTATCTTGTTTGCTTTGACATCAAGTGCTCATCTAAACGCTTCTTAAATGTTTGCGGGTTCTTGTTTCTCCCACTCTTTCAGGCAGCGAGTTCCAGATTCCCACCATCCACTGGGTGAAAACATTTTTCCTCAAATACCCTCTAAACCTCTTGCCCCGTATCTTAGATCTATGTTCCCTGATCATTGATCCTTCTATAAAAAGGGAAAAGTTTCTTGCTACTGATTCTATGTCCCTCAATTTTTAAAATTTTGTACACCCCAATCAGGTCACCCTCAGCCATCTTTTCCCTAAGGAAAACAACCCCAGCCAAACCAACCTCTCTTCAAAGCTGAAACACTCCAGTGTAATGACTTCACTGAGGCCCATGAAGTGGGTCTCCTTGATTGAGGTCATAATTGCCTGCGCAATCAGGGAGCCTCACCTGTATATAAAAATGGGAGTGTCAGGGCTACTGACACTCAGGATTCTGACTTTGTATCTGAAGCATTCTAGGAGTGGAATTAAGTTTGTAAATAAAAGGAATCTGGTGAAGGGGAACTCTGACCTCTCAGGAGATATTTCACTCAGCCCAGGCAACATCCTGCTAAATCTCCATTTCCATTGCAATCACATTCTTCTAGTGACCAGAACTGCACATAGTAGTACTCGAGTAATACTGGAGTTCAGTACCACCAAACAACCATTATAATCTCATTGAGTTATTCACTATTTTTGAATCAGCTAATTTAATGCCCCAGATTTGATGAGAGCAAGCAGTCTCATGCTTGACTTGTTGGATTTGTTCCTGAATCTATCAACTCAGACTGTTTGTGCGCTAGGGGAAAGCTGACAGCGAGAGGTGTTTGGGATCTTGGTAACATCTGGATCTTGTTGATCAAATGAGATTAAAATCTTGATAATTAAACAAGGGAAGGAGTAAATTGGAGGATTGTATTCAATGTCAAATCAGATAGAGGAAGGTTAGAAATATAGAAGTGGGGGAAGCCATTTGGCCCTTGAGCTTGTTCTGCCATTCATTACAATCATGGCTGATCATCCAACTCAATAGTCTATTGGATTGGAACACAATAAAAAAAGAAATAGAAGGGGAGAAAAAAAAAGAAAGAATTGAATACTTCAAACAATTTCGCCAACTAAATTAATAAGATTCTGTAATGATTTTAATCAGACAATTGAGGCAGGTCTGTTAGAATATGAACTCCCTGATTAAGGGCCAAATTGATGGGCCAATCAGGGAGCTTCTTGCTTTGTATTCAACCAGGAATGTCAGTTCCTCTGGCACTCCTAATGTAGGCTGCTATCTGAAAACCCTCTGTATGCTGTTATCAGACTTGTGAATAAAGGGATTTTGGTGAAGGGACTTCTGTCTGCGAGGACTTATTACAAACTCCACATCTAGGGCAGCAAGATGGCACAGCGGTTAGCATTGCTGGCTTACAGCTTCAGGGACCCGTGTTCAATTCCCTGATTGTGCAGTGTCCACACAGACAGTGATTCATTCTCCCCGTGTCTGCGTGGGTTTCTTCTGGTGCACCGATTTCTTCCCACAGTCCAAGGACCTGCTGGTTAGATGCATTGGCCATGCCAAATGCTCCCTCAGTTTACCTGAGCATGTGGCGCCTAGGGGATTCTCACAGTAACTTCATTGCAGTATTAATGCAAGCCTACTTGTGACGAATAAATAAACTTTACTTTAGTGGCTGGTCAATTTGCATATCAATAATGGTACACGCTGTTCACATGCTGCTGTATTTTCAGCAAATTCTGGGCCAACACCCTTGGCAAATGTATGACTCTTCAGATCAGATTGCTTTTGAGTTCAAAAATTAATCAATTTGTAATAGGAAAAGTTCATGGGACCAAAAAGGAAAAGGAAGAAGCGACTGAGCAGCTAATATAACTAGGAATATCACATTCAACAAATTATTCCAGCATGTCTGAAGTTGATTGCAACTTCCATAATTTTGAAATGTGCTTGAGAAACAATTAGCCACTCTACGGTTTATCCGCTGGGCATCAGAATTGCATTACAGCAGCCTCCTTACAGCAATCAAATCCTATCTCCTTCAATAAAAAGTTGCTGGTTATTTCTAAGAAGAGAATGATTATTGATTAAACTAGTTTATTATGGAGCTTCATTACCAAGCAATGGGAATCGGAGAATGTAATAGAAGGTTAATTTTTGCTCCAGGCTAGATTACCTTCATATGAGCTTTCAGGAGATCATTTCAATGACAGAAAAGCAAGCACACTGCTGAAATCACTTACAATTCAATGAGTTTTCAACCAGCCCTATGGAAGACACTGACGTCAACCGAACCAAAAAAAAAAATCACAGCACAGAAGGCTATTTGGCCCATCTTGTGTGCCAGCTCTTTAAATAATCTTAACCATGACAGCATTAGGTACTAACTGTATATGAATTACATTCAGGTGGTGGGCATTAACTGGGATTCATTTGAGTCTCTATGAATAGACACACTGTTTATTGGGTTAAGGGGTGCAGGCTTGTGATGTGTAACTCTGCAAATAAATGCTTATAAATGGATTCCAGTTCTATCCCTCCGACTGACTTTCTGGGTATTGACAGTACGGGCCCCAATTTGGCCTCAGTACCCTTTGAGGCAGAAACAGTAAAGCTCAACCAGGATTCTTACAACCATCAAAAGCAAAATACTGCTGATCCTGGGCATCTGGAATAAAAACTCTTTCACACTGACTTGAAAATGTTAATTTGGTTTCTCTCTCCACAGATGCTGCCAGGCCTGCTGGGCTTTTCCAGCATTATCTGTTTTTATTCTCACAGCTGTTCCCTAGCTGGAAATATATATGTGGGGACGTGGCGTGACAACAGGTTCAATCTTACACAGCAGGTGACTTTTTTTTTTAAACAGAGGCTGGTGGGTGCCTGGAACTCGCTGCTGGGGAAAGTAGTGGGAGCAGATACAACAGTGACTTTTAAGGGGTGTCTTGACAAATACACGAATAGGATGGGAATAGAGGGATATGGGCCCCGGAAGGGTAGGGGGTTTTCGTTCAGTCGGGTGGCATGATCAGTGCAGGCTTAGAGAGCCGAAGGGCCTGTTCCTGTGCTGTAATTTTCTTTGTTCAATTATGATGCCAGCTTGGCCAAATAGTCTGTCAACGTTTACAGTGCAAGTGCGGGTTCTTTAACATGCAATGAAATCCTTTACACCAGGCTTGTTCAACTTGTGGCCGGAAGGACAAATGCGGCCCTTGAAGCCCCTCCAATTAGCCCTCAGACCCAGATTACAAAATGTTGAGAGACAGATAAGTTTGAATGGAAGAATCTGCATAGAGCTACAACTCCAGTCACAAACCACTTATTTCATTGAAACATAGAAAATAGGTGCAGGAGTAGGCCATTCGGCCCTTCGAGCCTGCACTACCTTTCAATGCGATCATGCACTTTTTGTACCCCACTCCTGCTTTCTCTTCATACCCCTTGATCCCTTTAGCCACAAGGGCCACATCCAGCTCCCTCTTGGACATATCAAACAAACTGACCCCAACAACTTTGTGGTAGAGAATTCCACAGGTTCACAATTCTGAGTGACGAAATTCTCAGTCCTGAATGGCTCACATCTTTTTGTTAGACTGTGACCTCTTGTTCTGCACTTCCCCATTGTCAGAAACATTCTTCCCGCATCTAGTCTGTCCAATCCCATTTTATATGTTTCTATGAGATTCTCTCTCATTCCAGTGAGTACATTCCTAGTCAATCTAATCTCTTTTCACGTTAGTCCTGTCATTCCAGGAATCAGTCTGGCAAGCCTTTGCTGGACTCCCTCGATAACAAGAATGTCCTTCCTCAGATTAGGAGACCAAAACTGTAGTCTCTGTGGCGCCCTCAGTTAGTATGTTCAGCTGTAAACCAAAAGGATGATGGTTTGATCCCACCCAGGGACAAAGTACATGCATTTTGGGGCAGCATAGTGGCACAGTGGTTAGCACTGCTGCCTCACAGCGCCAGGGAACCCAGATTCAATTCCCAGCTTGGCTAACTGTGTGTGGAGTTTGCACATTCTCCATGGGTTCCCTCCGGGTGCTCTGATTTCCTCCAAAGATGTGCGGGTTAGTTGGATTGATAATTCTAAAATTGTCCCTTAGTGTTAGGGGGATTAGAAGGGTAAATACATGGGGTTAAGGGGATAGGGCCTGGATGGGATTGTTGTCAATGCATGCTCAATGGGCCAAATGGCCTCCTCCTACACTGTAGGGATTCTACAATTCTATGATCTATGAAAACTGCACATAATGCTCAAGGTGTGGCCTCACCAACATCCTGTATAACTGCAGCAAGATATCTTTGCTCCTATATTAAAATCCTCGAGGGAGCTGGGACTCTTCTCCCTGGAGAGACGAAGGTTGAGAGGCAACCTGATAGAGGTTTATAAGATGTTGAGAGGAATAGATAGGGTGGATTCTCAGAGGCTATTTCCCTGGGCTGAAATGGTTGCTACGAGAGGACACAGATTTAAGGTGCAGGGAAGCAAGTACAGAGGAGATGTTAGGGGTAAGTTTTTCACTCAGAGGGTGGAGAGTGAATGGAATCGGCTGCCGTCAGTGGTGGTGGAGGCAAACTCGCTGGGGTCTTTTAAAAGACTACTGGATGAGTATATGGGATCAAATGGCATTGGAAGTTACAGATAGTTCTATGGCTTGGTAGGTATAGATGTGATCGGCACAACTTGTGGGCTGAAGGGCCTGTGTGCTGTAGTGGTCTATGTTCAATGAAGGCCAGCATGCTATTAGCTTTCCTCACTGCTTGCTGTACCTGTATGCCAACCTTCAGCGACTGTTCCACCACGACACCCACGGTCATGTTGCACCTCCCCTTTTCATAAGCTGCCACCATTCAGATTGTGATCTTCCTTCCTGTTGATGCCACCAAAATGGATAACCTCACATTTATCCACATTATATTAAAGTGAAAATTAATTTATTAGGGACAAGCATATCTCTCAGACTGTGGGGGGAAACCGGAGCACTTGGAGGAAACCCACGCAGAAATGGGGAGCATGCTTAAACTTCATGCAGACCCAAGCCGGGAATTGAACCCAGGCTCCTGGTGCTGTGAGGCAGCAATGCTAACACTATGCCACCCCTGTTGCATTTGCCAGGTATTTTCCCACTCAGTCAGCCTGTATAAGTCACCTTGCAGCCTCTTAGCATCCTCCTCACAGCACATATTGCCACCTAGTCCACTGTTGTCTGCAAATTTGCAGACGTTGTATCCAATTCCTTCATCTATTTCATTAACGTATATTGTGAACAGTTGGGGTCCCAGCACTGAACTGTGTGGTGCCCCACGACTCACCGCCTGCCACCCTGAAAAGGACCCATTCATTCCCACTCTCTACCTCCTGTCTGCCAACCAGTTCTCTACCCACGTCAATACATTACCACAAGCTTTAATTTTGCTCACTAATCTCTTGTGTGGGGCCTTGTCAGAAGTCTTTAGAAAGTCCAGATACACAACATCCACTGGTTCATATTCATCCACTCTACTGATCACATCCTAAAAAATTCCAGAAGATTTGTCAAGCACGATTTCCCGTTAGTGAATCCATGCTGACTTGGACTCATCCTGTCACTGCTTCCCAAATGCTCAGTTATTACACCCCTAATAATTGTCTCCAGCATTTTCCCCACTACTGATATCAGGCTAACTGGCCTATAATTCCCTATTTCCTCTCTTCTTCCTTTTTTAAAAAGTGGGGTTACATTAGCTACCCCACAATCCACTGGAGTTCTTCCAGGATTCATAGAATATGGGAAAATAATCACCAATGCATCAATTATTTCTAAGGCCACTCCCTTAAGTATTCTGGGTTGCAGAGCATCAGATCTGATCACCACACTCAGAAGGATGTGGAGGCTTTGGGGAGGGTGCAGGAAAGAATTACCAGGATGTTGCCTGGCATGGAAGGCATTAGCTATGAGGAGAGGTTGAGGGAACTTGGCTTGTTCTCACTGGAATGACAGAGGTTGAGGTGCAATCTGATAGAAGTCTACAAGATTGTGAGGGGCATGGACAGAGTGGATAGTCAGAAGCTTTTTCCCAGGGTGGAAGAGTTAATCACTAGGGGGCATAGGTTTAAGGTGCGAGGGGCAAGGTTTAAAGGAGATGTACGAGGCAAGTTTTTTTTTTACGCAAAGGGTGGTGGGTGCCTGGAACTCGTTGCCAGGAGAGGTAGTGGAAGCAGATATCCAATAGTGATTTAAGTGGCATGAATAGGATGGGAATAGAGGGATATGGTCCTCGGAAGGGTAGGGGACTTTAGTTCAGTGAGGCAGCATGGTCAGTGCAGGCTTGGATGGCCAAAGGGCTTGTTCCTGTGCTATAATTGTCTTTGTTGCTTGTTCTTTGTTCAGTGGACATGATTTATTTAGATTCCCAGAAGGCCTTTGACAAGGTGCCACATAGGAGACTTAAATAATTAAATGCCCATGATGTTCAGGGTAAGATCCTGGCACGAATAGAGGATTGGCTGATTGGCAGAAGGCAGAGAGTGGACATCTCAGGATGGCAGCAGTGACTAGTGGTGTGCCTCAGGGGTCAGTGCTGGGACCACAGCTCTTCACAATATATATTAATGATTTGGAGGAAGGAACTGAAGGCACCGTTGCTGAGTTTGCAGATGATACAAAGATATGTAGAGGGACAGGCTGCAAAAGGACTTGGACAGGATAGGAGAGCGGGCAAAGAAGTGGCAGATGGAATCCAATGTAGAAAAGTGTGAGGTTATGCACTTTGGAAAAAGGAATGGAGGCACAGACCATTTTCTAAATGGGGAAATGCTTAGGAAATCAGAAACACAAAGGGACTTGGGAGTTATTATTCAAGATTCTCTTAAAGTTAACGTGCAGGTTCAGTCGGCAGTTAGGAAGGCAAATGGAAAGGCAGAGAAGAAACAGAAGCACAAAATAAGTTGGTGTCAGCCAAAAAATAACTGACTGGAATTTTCCATTCACGCCCTGTTGCCACTGCAGCAAGGACGGGGAATTTGGCACTCAGCTAAATCTCTATTCGCTGTGATGGGACTGGAGAATCCTGGTATTGGGAATAGTCGGAAAACTCCAACCAATGTCACAGAAGGTGGGAATTGCAATCTTAATGTCTATAATGATGTATAATGGTATAAAGGTGGCAAATCAAGCGTGGGAGGGATATGGAAGTTTCTCCAGGATAAATACAATTATTAACTGGTAACTAACTGAGCAGTTCTCAAATAAATGACCATGGAGACCATGAAGTAAATATTATGGGCAGCACGGTGGCAGAGTGCCAGGGACCCAGGTTCAATTCCAGCCTCGGGTCACTGTGTGGAGTTTGCACATTCTCCCCGTGTCTGCGTGGGTTTCCTCTGGGTGTTCCAGTTTCCTCCCACAATCCAAAGATGTGTGGGTTAGGTTGATTGGCCATGCTAAATTACCACTTAGTGTCAGGGGACTAGCTAGGGTAAATGTGTGAGGTTATGGGGATAGGGTCTGGATGGGATTGTGGTTGCTGCAGACACAATGGGCCAAGTGGCTGCCTTCTGTACTGTAGGGATTCTATGATTACACTTGAATAAACTATCTTGGTTGACATGAAATTAGCCTGTGGGTACAAACTCTAACTCTGGCCCTATTCGCTGAATATTTTCACATTGCTTACAAAATGGAGAAAATTCCAAGTGAGATTTTAAACCATTGGCTGTGAAGAATGCGGGTTATTTTCTTCATTAATGTCACAAGAAGGCTTACATCAATGAAATTACTGTGAAAATCCCCAGGTCGCCATACTCTGGTGCCTGTTCGGGTACACTGAGGGAGAATTTAGCATGGCCAATGCCCCTAACCAGCACGTCTTTCAGACTGTGGGAGGAAACCCACACAGACATGGGGAAAATGTGCAAACTTCACACAGACAGTGACCCAAGCTGGGGATCAAACCCAGGTCCCCGGTGCTGTGAGCCAACAGTACTAACCATTGTGCTAAATGCCACCCATAGTGAAATACTACAGCTCACACCTCTAACAAGCAGCAATCTTATTTTATTGACTGTTTTGTTTCCCTGTGTAAAGTCAGAAGAATTAGAGATGCCTGGAATACAAGCGGTATTCTCTGCATTTTTGAAAGCTCTCCACAGTTTTGCTTACAGCCTGAATAACCTCCCTTCATTCAACACAGTCACCACAGCCAGAACTGTCCGTACAAAAACACATCAGTCATTCGAGACCTGGCAAAAAGGAACAAGAAAAGATCAAGACAAAGGGATAGCTGTCCAAACTACAAAATAATTGCACCAATTCGTTGCCTATTTTCTCATTTACCTGTCCAATGACTATTAATGTAACAATTTTGAGCGTCTATGCTATTCACATTTGTGACTCCAATCAATTTTAAATTACGATTTGGGAAGACATCAAATAGGATCGTTCCCCACCCACCCCCCTCGGCCTCCCTGCCCTCCCCCTACACAAACACACACTCACACATATGCAAAACCACACACACACACACACACACTTAAGCCAATGATAATGAATGACTGTGCTATTCACATTATATTCTCAGAGTCCATCAGATACAAATGATCCAAAGACACAGACATACAACGATCACGTTGTGAGCACAGAATTGCTGTGATGTGAGTCATTACTCAAATGAAAGACAAAGGAACGCACTGGATGCAACGGGGAAAATCAGGAGTGAATGCTAGACAACGGAATCAAGCACAGAAAAACTGCAAATGCCCCAAAGGTCGCTTAGCTTCTGAAAGGGAAGGAGGAGGATATCACCCCAGGGGAAGGAGTCACCCATTTCAGACAGAGATGAGGAGGAATTTATTTTCTGGTGAGGAGAGTGGAGCTGTGGAATTCTTTACTGCAGAGGGCTGTAGAAGTTGGGTCATTGAGTATGTTTAAGGCCGAGTTGATAATCAATAAGGGAATTGAGGGTTATGGGGATAAGGTGGGAAAGTGAAGTTGAGGATTATCACATCAATTCAGTCATGATCTCATTGAACGCTGGAGTAGACGATGGACCAAATAGCCTAATTCGGCTCCTACAGCCTACGGTCTAAGGGTACCCCTTCAAAATCTCAAGGGACAGCAGCAAAATGAGAACACATCTTTCCTTGTTAGATGCTGAGTGACTTGCTGAGTTTTCCTTTTACTTACTATGGGCAGCACACAGTGTCACAGTGGTTAGCACTGCTGCCTCAGGGACCCGGAGTTCAATTCTGGCCTTGGGTCACTGTCTGCCTGGTGTTTGCACATTTTCCCTATGTTTGTTTTCTCCGGGAGCTCCAGTTTCCTCCCACAGTCCAAAGATGTGCGAGTTACATTAATTGGCCATGCTCAATTGCCCCCAGGTATCAGGGGGATTAGCAGGGTAAATATGTGATGTTACAGGGAAGGTGTCAGTGCAGGCTCAGTGAGCCAAATGGCCTCTTTCTGCATTGCAGGGATTCTAATGATTCTGGGTGCACTAGATCTGAATCCAGAAGACTTACTCAAGCATTTTCCACAGGTCCCACCACCTGCCTTCCCACACACCATGCACACTGACACACACACACAGAAATACACATGCACACACTTAGAATTACCTTAATAGAAACTACCATCTCCTTCCCATTCTTTTAATAAAACATAGCATTGTTAAATACAAAAACAGAAAAATGCTGGAAAATCTCAGCAGGTGTGGCAATAAAGTAGAGCCAATATTTTGAGTCCAGATGACCCTTCATCAGAGCTGTGTTTTTAAATACAGTTGGTCTCCCCTAAGCAATCTGACTAAATTGTCATGATGTGGGTATGCCGGCGTTGGACTGGCGTAAACACAGTAAAAAATCTGACAACACCAGGTTTTAGTCCAACCTATTTATTTGATAATATACTCACAAGCTTTCGAGGGACACCCTCTTCGTCAGGTGAATGGACCTGACGAAGAGGGTGTCCCTCGAAAGCTTGTGAGTATATTATCAAATAAATAGGTTGGACTAAAACCTGGTGTTGTCAGACTTTTTACTAAATTGTCATGGCCAGTTCCCCAGTTCCTTTAGTGATTATTGCAGAGACTCACCTACATCTAGCTGGATACTGCATCTGATTGAACAGAAAATGCAACAATAAAGCTAAGAGGATATTAAACTTTCTGATTTGAGAGTGAGCCATCACTCCACTTAAGGATTTTTGGCGACTTATTTTGTGCTTTGCACATGAATGTACTGGGGGCGCCTGATCCACAGCACTTTTCAAAAAGTGGATTACTGAGGGTGAAATGAGAGTGGGGAGTAAGAAAATAAAAAGGAGAGTGAGAGAAAAGAAAAGCTTACCTTTACAGAGCATGATTCATGATCTTAAGTCATCCCAACATGATTTAGTCAATGAATTATTTTTGAAGTGTAGGTACTGTAGGAATCATAGAAATTCTACAGTGCAGAAGAGTCTGACAGAATATCTTAACCAGGTTCTCTCTCCTGGCCTATCCCTCCAACCCCACACATTTCCCATGGCTCATACATCTAACCTGCACATATTAGGACACTAAAGGCCCAATTTTACCAAACATTTGCACCCAAACCGCAGTAAATTCAGGCATCTGCCGGGGGCTGCCTCCTGAGGTGGGGGGTCTGATCGGGGGCCGTTTGCCAGAGGGGCCTGCCACCACCAACCCCCCCCCCCCCCCCGGGGTTCCGGTCATGGTTCATCCTCCCTCCAACCCCCACCCTGGCTTTCTGGCTTTGTTTATCACGCCCGGGCACACTGTTTCAGGTTTTTTTCCCCGAAACTGCGCACGCGCAGTTCAGCGCTCCAATCGTTCTGGCAGCACTAAGCCCCACCCCAGTGCACACACCGGACCGGAGCCGGCAAAAAGCGTATGGGCGCGCTGGAATGGGGATTCCGGACTCGGATCCGTTTTACATCCAGATCCGGCACTTAGCCTCCAATTGGTAAAATCTGGCCCTGAGGGGCAATTTAGCACAGCCAATCCATCCAATGTAACAGAATCATATTGAATCACAGCCCATCAATTCTGCACTGACCATAACCCCACCCATGCCCTCTCCCCATAACCCCATGCATTTACCCCAGCTATTCCCTGTGATTTTCAGGGGCAATTTAGCATGGCCAATCAGACTAACCCACACATCTTTGCAAGAAACTGGGGCACCCGGAGGAAACCCATGCAGACATGGTGAGAACGTGCAGACTCCTCACAAAGTGACCCAAACTGGGTCCCTGGCACCGTGACGCAGCAGTGCTATCCACTGTGCCACCATGCCAGCTGATTTGCCCATAACAAGCAGGATAGATAAATTTTTGAACAGTGTTTTTAGGATGGGAATTCAGAGTATGTTGTTATCAGAGGAAGGACAATTATATTCTGTGTCTGGCCCACGTCCTGTCTGAGCTAATGGTGTTTCACACTGGGAATGGGAGCTGATTGTGTACCAGGGTGTGTTTATTGTATTGATGTGAAATAGCATTTGGTCAGCACACATCTTGGAAAAAATTTGAACAGCAAGGAAGCTCTCGTGTTTGGATGGGAGGATACAGCATAATTCTGATGCCGTATCAAACCTTCTTTAGGTACCAGTGTGGCTCAGTGACAGTGTTCTTGTCTCTGAGTAAGAGGTCTGTGAATTCAAGCCATATTTTAAAGACTTTTGCCGAATTCTCTGGCCATTCATCCCAGCAGAGTTCTCTGACCCCACCAGCAATGCACCCCCGCTCGTGGGTTCCCGATAGTGCGGGGTATCTTCAATGGGAAATCCCACTGATAGCAGCGGGAATGAGAATCAACATAAACATAAGAACATGAGAACTAGGAGTTGGCCATCAGGCCCCTCGAGCCTGCTCCGCCATTCAATAAGATCATGGCTGATCTTTCTGTGGACTCAGCTCCACTTACCCGCCTGCTCACCATAACCCTTAATCTTTCTATTGTCCAAAAATGTATCTATCCTTGCATTAAAAAATTCAGTGAGGTAGCCTCATCTGTTTCACTGGGAAGGGAATTCCACAGATTCACAATGCTTTGTGTGAAGAAGTTCCTCCTCAGGTCAGTCCTAAATCTGCTCCCCCTTATTTTGTGGCCATGCCCCTTAGTTTTATAGTTTCACTTTCCAGTGGAAACAACCTCCCTGCTTCTTTCTTATCTATCCCCTTAATAATCTTATGTTTCTACAAGATCTCCCCTCATTCTTTTGAGTATAGTCCCAGTCTACTCTATCCATGCCAACTCATTACCCATAGCACTGTGCACCTTTATCTTATGTAGCAGTCTTTGGTACGACACCTTGTCCAACGCCTTCTGAAAATCCAGATACACCACATCCACAGGTTTCCCATTTTCCACTGCACATGTAACGTTTTCAAAAGAATTCCATCAAACTCGTCAAACATGACCTCCCTTCATGAACTTAGCTTTGACAAAGAGTCACCTGGACTTGAAACGTCAGCTCTTTTCTCTCCTTACAGATGCTGCCAGACTTGCTGAGATTTTCCAGCATTTTCTCTTTTGAACCCATTCTGCGTCTGTCCAACAGGACAATTTAAATCCAAGTGTCTCACTATTTCTTACTTGAAGGTAAATTCAAGCATTTCCCATACTGCAGAAGTTAAGCTAACCGGCCTATAGTTACCCGCCTTTTGTCCACCTCCTTATTTAAACAGTGGTGTCACATTTGCTGTTTTCCAAACCACCCCAGAGTCCAGCAAATTTTGGTAAATCACCACTCGTGCACTTGCTAATCCCCACAATTTATCTATCCTATCCTACTGTCTTCAGGGTTCTTTGGTCTAGCACCCTAAGATCTCTCTGGTCCTCCGTACTTCCAGGCATCCTACCATTCACTGTATATTCCCTTGCCTTGTTAGTCCTCCCAAAATGCCTCATCATCTTTAAGTATCCTGCATTGACAGTACAAGATTAGAGTTGGCCCATAATGGTGAATACTTCTATATTTTAGCCTCTTCCTACATGTATTTCCCTGGGACCTTGACAGTCAATGACAAAGAGCAATCATTACAAAGTCACAGAGATGGGAGAATGATGGCAAAGTTTTTTGCATGATTTCCACTGGGGTACAAATATTTTGGCCTGTACTTGTCCATGGTATGTGAGGTACACACTGAACCTTAATTGTGTGGGATGGAATGGTTTCCATTTAAGAGAGTGCACAAGATCATCCCCACATCATTATGTCACTCATGAACCTACAATAGTGAAAATCCCTCAAAGACAGCATAAAATTAACCTCAGTTGAGCATAGAGCAATTTTTTGTGTTGAAATGAGAAGCAAAGGTTCCTCATACAATGGCACAAAAATAGCTCAGCATTTGAAATCACACCTTATAATTAATCATCTATTTTTATTCACTACACCAACTATCCTAATGTGTGTTTTAAATTTTGGAAGCAGTCACAAAGATAAATAAATTACTGGAGGTATAAGTAACTCTCTAAATCATCACCCTAACAGCAGAGTGAAACTACAAAAGGGTCATGAATGTAGCCCAATCCATCATGCAAATCAGCCTCCCATCCATTGACTCTGTTTATATTTCCCACTGCCTTGGGAAAGCAGTCAGCATAATCAAGGACCCCATGCATCCTAGATATATTCTCATCCACCTTCTTCCGTCGAGAAAAAGATACAAAAGTCTGAGGTCACGTACCAATTGACTCTAGAACAGCTCCTTCTGAATGGAGCTACCAAGTTGATCTTTCTCTACACCCTAGCTATGACTGTAACACTACATTCTGCATTGTCTCCTTTCCTTCTCTATGAATGGTGTGCTTTTCTGTATACCATGTAAGAAATAATACTTCTCACTATATACAAATACATGTGACAATAATAAAAAAATCAAAACAATTTGTTAAGCATCCAACAAGGGAATGAAATACTTTAGATCTAGTATTGTGCAATCAGAAATGGCTAATTAATAATCTTATTGTAAAGGAACCTTAAGGCAATAGTGATCATAACATGATCAGAGTTTTACATTAATCTTGAAAATGATCTATTTCAATCCAAAACTAGGCTCTTAAATCTAAACAAAGTAAGTTACAATGCTATGAGCAGCAAGTTGGCTGTTGTAGATTGGGAAACTAGAATAAAAAGTATGACAGTTGACAGGCACTGGCTAGTATTTAAAGAATTAATACGTGGTATACAATAAATATACTTTCCTTTGTGACAAAAGCCCAAGAAAAATGATCCAAACATGGCTAAGTGACAATATTCCTACACCATCCCTGCTACCCCCACCCCCAACCCCCAGCCAAGGGAAATATCCATTCTGTATCCATCATGTCCAGCCCTGTAAGCATTTGTATATTTTAATGAGATCACCTCTCAATCTTCTAAACTCTGGAGGACACATGGCCAGTGATACTACCACTAGACCCCCACTGATTGCCCCTAAGCCCAGCCCCTGTGGGCCTCACCCCCTTCACTCCAGTGGGGTCAGGCCACTTGTTCCCCAAAAGTGGGGAGCTATCTAAACCCGCAGGAGCGAAATACTCCTGGTGGGGAGAGAGATGCTATTGGGCCTGGAGAATTCAGCCCCAGGCCTGCTAAGCATGTTAAAACAACATTAAAATAAGGTGTAAAGCACCTATCTGATATTCCCACCACTTTCCTGCACGAATCAGATGGCGCTGGAAATCCAATGCTGGGAGATGCAGGAAAGCAAGCACGAATCCCACACATGCCCAGTTGCAAGATTCTCCCCCCATGTTACATTAGAAAATTAGTTTGGTGGGGTAGGAGCATCCCCACACCCCTCCCCCAATTTTTTCTTGAAATAACACAATATTTTGGCCTCAACTACTTTGTGGTAGTGAATTCCACACATTCACCACCCTCTGGGTGAAGAAATTTCTCCTCACCTCAGTTCTAAAAGGTTTACCCCCTATCCTCAAACTGTGAGCCCAGCTGTTCCGGGTGGGATCTCCTGCCAACAGCGAGCCCTGCCATGAGTTTCCCTGAATGGGAAATGCCATTGACAGCAGTGGGATCAGCAGAAGATTCCGCCACTGGCCAGCTGCCTCTACTGCTATGAAACACACCACAAGGGGGCACAAAAAATCCCATCCAACTTCCACTAACTCTGTCTACACTTCCCGCTGCCTTGGCAAAGCGGCCAGCATAAATAAGGACCCCTCGTACATTCTCCCTTCCACCTTCTTCTGTCGGGAAAAAGGTGCAAAAGTCTGAGGTCACGTACCGACCGACTCAAGAACAGCATCTTAAGTTAAGCTTGCTTATTAGTCACAAGTAAGGCTTACATTAACACTGCAATGAAGTTACTGTGAAATTCCCCTCGTTGCCACACTCTTGGCGTCTGTTCGTGTTAATGCACGTCCTTCAAATTGCGGGAGGAAACCCGAGCACCTGGGAGGAAACCCACAGACATGGGGAGAATGTGCAAACTCCACAGAGTGACCCAAGCCAGGAGTTGAACTCAGGTCCCTGGCAGTGTGAGACAGTAGTGCTAACCACTGTGCCACCATGCTGCCATCAGACTTTTGAATGGACCTACCTTGCACTAAGTTGATCTTTCTCTACACCCTACTGATAACTGTAACACTACTTTCTGTAACCTTCTCCTCTCCTTCTCTATGTACAGCCTGCCAGAAACAATACTTCTCACTATATACAAATGCATGTGACAATAATAAATCACATTTTAAAAGAATTTTTAAAAAACAAGCCCAGAATTCCTCAACAGGGAAGTAAGTCAACCAGAGACTCCTGGGCAATGCTTGCCATTCACACTATCATCGATAAGCTCTAGTCACACAGCACTAGGACAGGGAGAGACTTGATATGAATGAGCAGCTAAGCAGGGGAGCTGGAGGGTTTGAGGAGCCAGGACAACGTGAACTGATGGCTGCTCTCCCTGTTTCCCCAACTTTTAACCATACATCTCATTGTGCATTACACTTCATGCATTATGGTGCCCCGACAACATAGCAAACTCTCGATCCCACATTCTCAATCTCCAGCAAGTAATTAATCTCCAGCATAAAATGCAATCATGCTAAAGACAAATAAGGTGGAAACATCTCCTGCTTAACTTCTGAACAACACCTTGGGTGTTCCAACAGAACCATAGAAATTTTACGACTCAGAGGCCATTCAGCCCAATGTGCTGGCAAAAAAATGATAATGATAAAAACCCCCAAACCAAAAGAGAAAACACTGGAAAATCTCAGCAGGTCTGGCAACCTCTGCAAGGAGAGAAAAGAGCTGATGTTGAGTCCACATGATCCTTTGTCAAAGCCATGCTCTCATCCAGACCTCGAAAAATTCATCAACTTTGCTTCCAGTTTCCACCCCTCCACCTGGCCCATCTCAGACACTGTCCTTCCCTTCATTGACCTTTCTGTCTCCAGCTTTGCCGAATGGACATGCGCAGACTCGAAACATCAGCTCTTTTCTCTCCTTACAGATGCTGCCAGACCTGCTGAGATTTTCCAGCATTTTCCCTTTTGGTTTCAGATGCTAGCATCTGCAGTAATTTGCTTTTATTCATAAAAACCTTCACCTGTGGTTCAAGAAGACAGCTCATCACCACCTTCTCAGGGGCAATTAGGGATGGACAATAAATGCTGGCCCCAGCCAGCAACGCCCACATCCCGGAAAGAACGCTTTAAAACAAAACCTGTTTCAGTTCTGTAAAAACTACCAGCTTAGTTTTATTGTTCAAATAATTATGACCGAAGACAGCAGGTAGAAATCATCCAACTGCAACCTCTTTCACATGGTGAACGGGGAAAGGGCTCTGTTTGTGCGTCAATGTCTACCGTGACACATACACCTACTTTATTCATTCCTCCGCAAGTTTAGTTCAAACAATGGGAATTACTTTCATCCTAACTGCTGATGTAACAGATGGCGATCTGGCAGAAAACATTAGGAATTGCTGAAAGTACTGGAATCTTCGCATGAGATGGTTTACAGAGAATCCCTACTGTGTAGAAGGAGGCCATTCAGCCCATCAAGTCTGCACCAACTCTCCAACAGACCATCCCAGCCAGGCCTACTGCCCCCCCCCCCCCACCCCATCCCCATAACCCCACATATTTGCCTGGCTAATCCACCTAATTTGCACGTCTTTGGGATGTGGCAGTACAACAGAGAACCCGGAGGAAACCCACATAGACACAGGGAGAAGGTGCAACCTTCACACAGACAGTGTCCCAAGGTAACTGAACCTGGTTCCCTGGCGCTGTGAGGCAGCCGAGCTAACCACTGCACCATTGTGCCGCCTGTACAAAACAAAGAATTGCACATTTATAAGAAGAAAATTACTGTGGATTCCATCTCTTTCATAAGATCCATAGAATCTCTACAGTGCAGAAGGAGGCCATTCAACCCATCGAGTCTGCACTGACCACAATCACAGGCCCTATCCCTGTACTCCATATATTTACCCTGCTAATCCCCCTGACTGAGGGCTGACTTAACATGGCCAATCCACCTAACCCACACACCTTTGGGCTGTGGGAGGAAACTGGAGGAAACCCATGCAGACACAGGGAGAATGTGCAACCTCCACACAGACACTGACTCAAGGCAGGAATCAAAGTAAAGCACAGCAGAGGAACAGGCCCAAGCCTACGCTGATCATGATGGCTGCCTAAACTAAAAATGTATGCACGGACGCATCCTTCCATTCCCATCCTATTCATATATTTGTCTTGTTGTCCCATAAATGCCACTATCATACCTGCTCACAGTACCTCAAACCTGGGTCCCTGGCGCTGTGAGGCAACAGGGCTAACCACTGTGCCACCCAGAGTGTTGAACGGAGCATCGGAAGATACCTGGCCAGATAGATACGTGGCAACAACCTCAAGTAAAGATCCTTGATGTTCAAATCAGATTTGCACTGCCCAGTTCCCATTCACACAGCTAATCAGTTTTAATCCAAGCACAAGATTATGAATTGGGCAAACCCCTACCAAAAAAGATGATCGAAGCCAAGTGGCAACTCAAATTGATGCAAAATTAGCCCAGGGACTCTCGCTCATTATCCCATTGCTCCATTTCATTCCCGGTCCTCTATCAGAGAATTGGTTTTGGAGAGGAGAGCTAATGCAAAGTGACATCTTGCTAAAACAACACTGCATTTGTAATAAGTGTGAAATACTGCAAATGCTGGAAATCTGAAATAAGAATCAGAAAAGGCTGGAAAAGCCCAGTAGCCCGGCAGTGTCTGTGCAGAGAGAAAAGAGTTACATTCAGTCCATGGGATTCTTCTTCAGAATTAAAGAAAGGGAGAAATGCGATGGATTTTATTTGTTACAGTCTCTCCCAACCCACACCTATCCCCGACTACCTACTCTGCTCCATCCACTTCAACCCTCCTCCACGATATAAAATCTATCACATTTCTCCCTCCCTTTGGGGGGAATCTCCCCAAAAATATTCCAAATCCAGAGTAAGCGCGAAAGCAGGAGAATTTCAGACCCATTACTTTAGCGAGTCATATGGACTCAATGTTTCTCCCTTCACAGACGCTGCCAAACCCGCTGAGTTTTTCCAGCATTTTCAGTTTCTACTATATTTTTTGGGGCAACAAGGTGGCACAGTGGTTAGCATGGCTGCCTCACATCACTAGAGAGCTGGGTTCAATTCCAGCCTCGGGTCACTGCCTATGTGGAGCCTGCCCGTCCTCCCCGTGTTTATGTGAGTTTCCTCCAGGTGCTCCAGTTTCCTCCCACAGTCCAAAAATGTGCTGGTTAAGTTGATTGGCTATGCTAAATTGACCCAAGTGTCAGGGGGACTAGCAGTGTAAATTTGTGGGGTTACAGGAATAGGGTCTGGGTGGGATTGTGGTCGGTGCAGACTCGATGGGCTAAATGGCCTCCTTCAGCACTGAAGGGATTCTATGATTAATAATGTGCACATTTCACATACTCAGTGTTTATGTGCACGTAAAATATTTGAGTGGAACTGCACTGTTTCTCACTATGCATTCAATGCAGCAATGCTCATTACAACATGAGGTTGGCCCAGTGGCACAGTGGTTAGCACTGCTACCTCACAGCACCAGGGACCCCGGTTCAATTCCGACCTCGGGTCACTGTCTGGTGTGGAGTCTGCACGTTCTCCTTGTGTCTGTGTGCATTTTCTCCCACAGTCCAAAGATGTGTGGGTTAGGTGGATTGGCCATACTAAATTGCCCCTTAGTATCAGGGGTTAACCTAAGGGGTTATGGGAATAGGGCCTGGGTGGGTTTGTGGACAATGCAGACTTGATGAGCCAAACGGCCTCCTCTTCACTGTAGGGATTCTATGATATGCACGTTTTATAATAGATTTTGCAGTCAGCAGCAGTGGAACAGCAAGAAATCTCTAATGAAGACTGATGTGTGGCTTCACTGGACTTCAGAGCATAGATATTCTCTATTCAGGCATCAACTTAAATGTGGCGCAATCTCGAAGGGACCTGTGGCATTTTGCATCCATGCAGGCAGCTTGGAGACTAATCAAAACCCCAAACTGAAGAACTCTTATAGACGGAATTACAAGAAATTATAAAAATCCTATTTAAATAATTGTATAGCGAGTGAAGTATAGATTGGAATGCACAATATGGATAAAGGAGAAATATAAATATCAGAACACAAGCTTTCATTTAAGAAACAAATTCAATTCTTAAATGTTCTTCAGAGGGAATGAAACTCCAGACTTCCAAACAGTTCTGGGCCAGAGAGGTCGTTTGTTAGTGGGTTAAATAAATCCACAGGGCCAGTCATCCCTCCTCACCCAGACTTGAGAATTTACAGGCATCTGCGACAGACAGTGACAAATCAAGGGGTGTGGCCCTGGGACTGGCCACAACACCTGTGAAGATTGCAGCAAGACAGCCCTTGGAGGAGCCACATAGCACAGACAGCAAATTCTGGATTTCTATGTTTAACTGCACATGTGCGGGCGCCAGAGGCTGCTGCAAGTTTTACATAACAATGATGAGTGCTTATAGTCTTGTTATTACAACCACATATTCCACATTGAAAATCACTGCCACACGCACAGAACACATACAGAATCCCGACAGTGCAGAAGGAGGCCATTCAGCCCACAAGATTGCACCAACTCTGAGAGGGCCCTCTTGCCTGCCCTATCCCTCTAATCCCACATGCTTACCATGATTAACCCATCTAATTTAGACATCTGAGACACTAACGGGGCAATTTAGCATGGCCAATCCTAACCTGCACAGATTTTGGACTGTGGAAGGAAACCGGAACGTCCGGAGGAAACCCATGCCGTCATTTCATTCCATGTTTTTTTAAAAAAATTTCTATGGGATGCAGGATGGACATTTGTTGTCCATTTCTAGTTGCCTCGAGAAAGTAGTGTCGAGCTGCGTTCTTGAATTGCTACAGTCTCTGGGGTGTATGTACACCTGCAGCACTGTTAGGGAGGGAGTTCCAGGGCTTTGATTCTGCCACAGCAAAAGAACAGTGATAGATTTCAAAAATCAGGATGCTGAGGGACCCGAGAGAATAACTCCTGCAATAAATTCAAGCTCTATACTCACGTCCTTACTGACAGGCCCTGATTTAGTTCACAACACTGCCACTGCATGGCAAAATGTAGAAAGGGATTATTGTTTTATTGCAACGTTAAAAGAGGAGGACTTCTTTAAAAAGTAAAATAAAGAAAAAAATCTTACTCGAAGGAAGATGCATCAAGAACCTATTGCTAATGAATCATTGCATTTCTAGGAAATAAAATTGCAAATCCAAAAATCAATGTTTAATTATTGGGTTCCTTTGCACAAATGGTTATTTGTTCTTTGTATCAAGAGCATCTTTTGATATTACTAAATCCCAGTTCATAGCTTTTCCTCCTGCACTTTTATCAACCCCTAATCGCAATCAAAAATGCTCAATCACCAGGTATACACAGAGCCGTGTTCACAGAATCCAAACCATTTGGTGAAGTCTAAACCAAGACATGTATCTTTTCCTTACTGAGAGGGTTTGCTCAGTATCACTGCTCTTCCCCTCCCTCACAGACCCAGTGACCCAACTGTCCCCAGTTTATACATTCTTTGACATTGAGTCATAGAATCCTTCAGTGCAGAAGGAGGCCATTCAGCCCATCTGAGTCTGCACTGACCACAATCCCATCCAGGTCCTATCCCCATAATCCCATGCACTTACCCTAGCAAGTCCCCCTGACACTAAGGGGAAATTTAGTATGGCCAATCAACCTAACCCACACATCTTTGGACTGTGGGAGGAAACCGGAGCACCCAGAAGAAACCCACCTAGACACGGGGAGAACGTGCAAGCTCCACACAGACAGTGACCCAAGCCGGGAATTGAACCCAGGTCCCTGGTGTTGTGGGGCAACAGTGTTAACCATTGTGCCACTCTTAAAAAGAACAGTAAGCCAAAAACAAACAGGTGAAATAGTCAAAGAGGGGGTTGTTAAATTTTTGAGTATTGCAGCGTCTCCTCAAGAACTACTCCACAGCCAGGCATCAGGTCTTTATTCAGTCTACTCGCTTCACACTCCAAATGTGGAGTGCCCACTCTGGGCAATTCCCAACTAGCTCACCCAACACCCAAGGTTACATGAGCCATTCCTTTAAAGGGGCTATTCTCCAACACACAACTGGTGGGGGCACAGCAACTAAAACAAATTGCCAAAGGAAGCTCAGAAAATCAAATGAAAATGGTGTGTTTGGGGGTGATGATGCACCCCAGCCCTTGCAGGACCCATCGGTCACAGTAGGTCTCGAGGGTGCCGGTGGACACTGTGTGCTCCTTCTTCAGGGACACCAGCCACAAATATGAACAATATAGGAGGACCAGACTATCAGGCCAGATGTGCCTCTTGACCAGCCACTGCCTAGCTCTGCTGGTGCCCACCTTGGCCGGGCCCAGGTTGACGAGGATAGACTCCTCCATCACTCCCACCACTCTGCTCCTTATCGGGTGGTCCCCCATTTATATTCATCTTTCATTGGGATACCCTAACAGTATCATTAAACATAACATTAATAAGCAGTCGTTGACAGCATATTGCCACAGGACAGATGGAGTTCAGGCTCTGTACAAGATATGAAAAGGTTTAGATTTCCTTCCATCTCAGCACTCGTGAATCACTCAAAACATTTGTTATGAATTGAGATCAAGTTATGCCACATCAGTGGCTGATACGAAAGCATTTGTATAAATCTCTGTGCTTGATCTGAAATTGCAATACCTTTTGAACAAGTTAAATACCAGCTAACATTTCAAAAGCTATTAATGGGATATTAATATCGCAATGCCAAGACAGTATATTAAGGACAAACTCACTCGCACAAAGATTTTGAGATATTAGAAGAAAGGAAAGGTCAGTGAGGCTGAAGTCAGGAAAATCCAGGTTTATTTATGTCTCTTCTTCTCTGAATTGCTTAATCTATCCTACCCCAGAACATATCTAGTAAATAGGTGGTAGGTAGGTACAACTGAAAAAGTAATCTTACCCCTTGTGTGGTTTTCGAAGGTTAGATTCTGGCAGAAAGATATTCCAACTGCCAAAGATTGACCAGACCAGGACTCTTCTCCCCAGAAAGGAGCGGTCTGAGGCGGTAACCCATTAGAGATCTTGAAAGTTATGCAGGACTTCGATAGGAAAGAGGTAGAGAAGGTATTTGCACTTGTGCGTCAAGTCAGGTCACAGGCAAGGAATACTGCGGCAGGTAACTCACCTCCTGGCTTCTCAAAGCCTATCCACCTACTACAAAGGCACAAGTCAGGAGTGTGATGGAATGTTCCCTACTTGCCTGGATGGGTACAGCTACAACAACACTCAAGAAGCTTAACACCATCCAGGACAAAGCAGCCTGCTTGATTGGCTCCACATCCACAGACATTCAATCCCTCCACCACAGTCAGTAGCAGCAGTGTGTACTATCTATAAGATACACTGCAGCAATTCACCAAAGATCCTTAGGTAGTACCTTCCAAACCCATGACCACTTCCATCTAGAAGGACAAGGGCAGCACATACATGAGAGCACCAGTACCTACAGGTTCCCCTCCAAGCCACTTGCCATTCCTTCACAGCTGCTGAGTCAAAATCTCGGAATTCCCTCCCAAACATTATTGTGGACAACCCACAGCTTTTGGACTGTAGCAATTCAAGAAGGCAGCTCACCAGCACCTTCTCAAGGGCAACTAGGGATGGACAATAAATGCTGGCCAGCCAGCGTCACCCATGTCCCTCAAATGAATAATTTTTAAAAAGTCCAAAGCTAGCAAGCATCTGTATACAATAACCACCAAATCCATTCGAAAATATGGAAGTAATTTGTTAAAGCGGAAGTGTTAGAATAGGGATAACTTGACCATTTGGAGTAGTTGGGGTGAATGGTACACATGCCTTTAAAAGGGGTAAAGATGTCCGTATGAAACATAGAAAATACGAGCAGGAATAGGCCATTCAGCCTTTTGGACATGCTTCACCTTTCCATATGATCATGGCTGATCTCCTATCTCAAGGTCATATCCCTTCAGTCTCCACATACTGCTTGATGCTATTAAAATGTGAACATTTATCTAGCTCTTCTTTGAATACATTCAGTGACTTGGCCGCCACAGCCTTCTGCAGTAGAGAATTCCACAGTTCAATATCCTTTGAATGAAGAAGTTTTTCTTCATCTCAGTCTGAAATAGCATGTATAACATTGACCAGTTGGGCTGATTGTTAGTTTGATATGTATTCTGTATGCTAAAATTCATATAATCCCATGCTATAAATTAGATATACTCTATGTAATACATTTTAAGCTATATACTATATATATTCTATGCTATATATTCAATACTATAAATTATGTATACTCTCTGCTATATAGTCTATATACTCTATGCTATCTATTCTGTGCTATGCGTACTTTATCCTGGAGCACATAGCCTAACAATTTATTGCTCAGGTTTAAGAGATTAAAGAAAACCAAATCTTGTGAAATGGGAACTAAGATTTCTATAACGGAAATCAAGCAACTAATGATTTTTCCAGATTGAAAAGCAGATTGTGTGATTTTAATATTTTTGCATCTTACTGGGGACATTTGCAATTGCAGGTTTCTGAGCATTTGTTATTTGCAATACAAAACTCAGCAATTATAGTTTCCCTGCTCTGTGCTGTGAAAACCCAACTGCATCAAATTGTAATTTTTCCCCATATAAATTGTGCTGTACCAATAACATCGCTCCCTTCCAGTTCTCCACCCCAGCAGCACAAATCTCACAGGTTTTAACATCATTGCTCAAGTCCAATTTCCTCACTCGATAAATAAAGTGTTTTATTTTAACTCCAGCAGGGTTCTGCTCCCAGGGAAAGGGTGTTTCCCATTCAGGAAGTGCTGCTCCGATGAAAGCCACAATGTAATAATGAACTCCCTGCTATACAATACACTGTTGATGTGGATTTTTTGAGGCAGTGGCGAAAAAAAAAGTATAACAAGTTACGCATTCTCGCATTGGCACGGGTAATGGCACAGGGATCCTGTTCCCAGTCACTGCATTCCTAATCATAGAATCCTACAGTGCAGAAGGAGGCCATTCTGTCCATCAAGTCTGCACCTACCACAATCCCACTTGGACCCTATCCCCACAACCCCATGCCTTTACCCTAGCTAGTCCCCCTGACACTAAGGGGCAATTTAGTATGGCCAATCCACCTAATCCGCACATCTTTGGACTGTGGGCAGAAACCAGACCACTTAGAAGAATCCCATGCGGACACAGGGAGAACGTGCAGACTCCACAGAGACTGTGACCCAAGCCAGGAATCGAACCTGTGAGGCAGCAGTGCTAACCACTGTGCCGCTCCAATCATGGGAAAATACCTGAAGCTTTAAGTTTATTTATCAGTGTCACAAGTAGGCTTACATTAACACTGCAATGAAGTTGCTATGAAAATCCCCTAGTCACCACACTCTGGCGCCTGTTTGGGTACACCGAGGGAGAATTTAGCATGGCCAATGTAGCTAACCAGCACATCTTTCGGACAGTGGAGCACCAGGAGGAAACCCACGCAGATATACGGGGAGAATGTGCAGACTCCGCACACACACAGTGTCCCAAGCCAGGAATCGAACCCAGGTCTCTGGTGCTGCAAGGCAGCACTGCTAACCACTGTGCTGCTCTGAAGTAAACCCAAGCAGTCATTTCTCCCTTCAAGTACCACCCCTCCTTCTCACCTTTGGGAATGACATCCTCCTGTACAATTTCTATCACTATTGCTTTGAGCATTCCTCCCACTGAGCAGCTCTCTCCCAGCTTCCAGGGTCATCCATGTAAACTATAGGAAGGATGTGATTGCACTAGAAAGGGTGTGGTGGAGATTCACCAGGATGTTGCCTGGGCTGCAGACAGGCTGGTTAAGCTGGGGTCATTTTCTTTAGAGCAGAGAGGACTGACAGGGGACCTGATTGAGGTTTCTAAATTATGGGGGGTATAGTTAGGGTAGATAGGAAGGATCTTTTCCCCTTAGTAGAGCACTCGGGGGAGGCATAGGTTTAAGACGAGGGGCAGAAGGTTTGGAGGTGATCTCAGGAAAGACCTTTTCACCCAGACAGTGGTGAGAATTTGGAACATTCTGCTGAAAGGATGGTAGGGGTGGGAGCCCCCATAATATTTAAAAAGCATTTAGATGAGCATTTGAAATGCCATAGCATATTAGGACTACGGACGCAGTGTTGGAAAAAGGGATTAGCGTAGGTAGATGCTTGATAGCTGGCGCAGATATGATGGACCAAAAGGCTCTCTTTCTGTGCTGCAATGCTCTGTGATACTCAAAACCTTTCCTCCTTGAACCCTCACAATGTTCCATTCAGAATTCAATACATTTCTTTCCACAGACCTCCTGCTTTTCTCCTCCATTCTCCCTGCAGCTTCATAAAGCTGACATTAACAAATAAAAAAAATGCTGAAAAGCCTCAGCAAGCCTGGCAGATCGTGGGACAGGGTTAATGTTTCAGCTTCCTGTGACCTGTCAGCAGAGCACCAGCGCTGCCAGGCTCGCTGAGTGCTCTCCCACTATTATTTTTTTTAAAAAACTCAGATAACCAGCATCCGCAGTGTTTCGCCTTTTGTGTTCATGAACCTGGTGTCAACTGTTCTGCGTGGGCTTCCTCCTGGTGTTCCGGTTACCCCCACCCCCCACAGACCAATGATGTGTAGGCTAGGTAGATTGACCATGGTAAGTGTGTGGGGATAAGGGGATATGGGAGGGGTGGGGTGGTGGGGGGAGGGGGGTAAGATGCTCTTTCAGAGAAAGATAGAATCCTTACAGTGCAGAAGAGGCCATTTGGCCCATTGGGTCTGCACTGACTCTGACAGAATACCTTATCAGTCCCTCACCCTATTTCTATAACCCCACATGTTTAGCATGGCCAATCCAACTAATCTACACATCCCGAGACACTAAGGAGGCAATTTAGCACAGCCAATCCATCTAACCCACACATCTTTCAACTGTGGCAGGAAACCAGAGCACTCAGGAAACCCATGCAGACACAGGGAGAACATGCAAACTCCACATAGTCACCCGAGGCCAGAATCGAACCCTGGCGCTGTGAGGCAGCAGTGCTAACCACTGAGCCACACTGCAGATTTGATGGGTCCAACGGACTCCTTCTGCTTTTAGCATCATAGAATTCCTGTGTAGAAGGAGGCCATTTGGTCCGTTGAATTTGCACTGACAACTGTCCCATTCAGACCCTATCCCCGGAATCCCACATATTTACCCTCCTGTTCCCTTGACACTAAGGAACAATTTAACATGGTCAATCAACACAACTTGCACATTTTTGGACTGTGGGAGGAAACTCACGAAGACATGGGGAGATTGTACAAACTTCACACAGACAGTGACCCGAGGCTGGAATCAAACTTGGGTCTTTGGCGCTGTGAGGCAGCAGTGCTAACTGCTGTGCCATCCTGCTGCCCATATAGGGATCCTATGGTTTTGGCTCTATGGTCACCTTTCATTTCTAGATGGAGTTTGTCTTCCTTTCCTGTGTTTCTCCACTTTGGAATGGCACAGCAATGGTACACAAGTGTGTCTGCAGAGAGAGAGCTCAAGAGCTGAGCAACAATCCACCAACCCTGGGCTCCAGTCCAGAGCAGATGCAATTATATGTGTTTAATTTGTGATTGACCACAGATAGGCTGGTCAGGTCTGAGGATGAAAATTGATTAAAATCTAACTCGCCCAGTTTATAAAACTGAAGGGTATTGTTAATCCTGCTGAATGTTTTTAAGAAGAAGTGGTCACTTCTATAACAAGGCAAGGCAGCCTCCTCAGAAATACAGTTGTCTGGATCTGACCTATAATCCCCAAACTAAAGTGAAATAATATCCTCCAACCCAGAATGGTCCGACATCCTAAGTAAATCTGACAGCCACATCTAACAAGGTCTAAGGTTTGTGTTAATCCACTCCCCACTTGTCAGTGAGTAAATTCAGCTCTGACCAAGACTCGAAGTGTTTTTTTCTCTCTCTCTCTCTCTACGGATGCTGTCAAACCTGCTGAGATTTTCCAGCATTGTGTGATTTTTGTTTTTTAAGTTTGAGTAAATTCCTCACTCTGGCGATATGGAAGGTGACACCCATGGAAGAGTTTGCCAAGATGGGGTGACATAGTAGCACAGTGGTTAGCACTGTTGCATCACAGCACCAGGGACCCATGTTCGATTCCCAGCTTGGGTCACTGTCTGTGTGGCATTTGTATGTTCTCCCCATGTCTGTGTGGGTTTCCTCCAGGTGCTCCTGTTTCCTCCCACAGTCCAAAGATGTGCAGGTTAGGTGGAATAACCATGCTAAATTGTCCCTTAATGTCAGGGGGACTAGCTAGGGTAAATGCATGGCGTTACGGGGATAGAGCCTGGGTGGGATTGTGGTCAGTGCAGACTCGATGGGCTGAATTGTCTCCTTCTGCACTGTGGGGATTGTGAACAACTGGACGCTGGAAAATTCAAAAGCTCCCACTCATCGCAACCACTTCCATTGAGTTCGACACCAGCTGGAAAGCTGAAAGTGATCTTAACCCGATCTCAAAGTCTCTCACTCTCTCTGGGATCTTGTCACAACCCATTTCGTCTCATGCCACAATAACCCAGGGATTCCCCCATTCCGCGGGAAGGCTCATGTGGATCCGAGACATGAGTTTCTCCCTCCGGGGATGCTCTAGAGTTTCTCCAGCATATTCGGTTTGAGAGAGAGTTTAAACGCCCTCTTCTTCGAACAATAAAAAAAACTTCAGATTTGATCCTCGGGTCTCTCGCCTGCCTGGACTGAAGGGGAAAGACCCCTTTCACTCTCTGCCTGATAAAGGTGTAAAAAAACTAAGATTAAACCCACAAGAGGGGGAAGCAGACAGAGAACGGGGGGGGGGGGGGGGTAAAAGATAGAACCCACCTTTCAAAAACAGGGTATCCGCTAGAGTGGGGAGCGAGTGAATATAAACCTCAGACCTCTAATTTACTCAGTTTTTTTTTAAAGAAACACAGAAAATGCTGGAAAATCTCAGCAGGTCTGACGGCATTTGTGGAGTGAGATTCCCCAGTCTTGGTTAGGGCTGAATTTACTCACTGGAACGTGGGGAGTGGGTTAAAATAAATATTAAACCTTGCTAGATTTAGCGGCGATAGATTTTTGACCATCCTGAACTGGAGGATGTTAGCTTCACTTTATTTTCCCCTACTCCTCCTGGATCCCCAAAATAAAAATGTACTCCTTTGCACTCAGGGGGCAAGATTAGACCAAATCCCTCAAACAAAAAGTCCAATAAATCAATGATGGTCAGTTTCAGAGGAGAAGTTGAGAGAGAGAATTCCCATTCCCAATTGAAAGCCAAACCATTTCTGTATCCAATCTGGATTTTTAAAACCAATCCAGGGTTTATTTCTAATCCCTATCCCCATGTCGGGGTAAGAAGAATGAAAGCGGTGTACCTGGGTGAGTAGGAGTCCGCTACACCATCATCGAAGACAAAGGTCTGGTTTGTGTAACATTCGCTACACATCTCTGCTGCTGCCGCCTTGGCTGTCACTGAGCCGCTTGCCTTGATCAGAGTGCCTGCGATACTGGCCCGGGTGGCGGGGCACAGCAGCCGGAACCGGGCAACACCCCGCAGCACTGAGATGGGCAGAGAGTGCCCCAGGCATGCCGCCCCGTCTGCCGGCCGAGCTGCTCCCGCTTCTGCTCTTATCGCCATCCGTGCCGCATCCAAGAAGCCGGATCGCCCCTGGGCGACGCTGAAGTTGCAATGGGATAGCTGGCCAACCTCCCGTCCCCCAAGCTGAGAGAGACCGCATCAATTCCCATTGAGGACTCACCCCCCGCCTTGCCCCTGGAACGACGAAACTGACCCCCACCTTCCCTCCCTCCTCAAACCCCACCAGGAATATTACACCCAAATCCAACACCTCTCACTGTGTATCCTGTCCTTATAGAGGATCCTTCCTTACCCTCTTCCCCCAGGGTTGTAATGTAAAGCCCAGTATTCACATTGTGTTAAACCCAGTGCCCACACACTCTGTATAAGGCTCAGTGCTCACATTCCCCATGTATAGCTGAGTGCTCACACTCCCTGTGTAAAACCCAGCACTCACACTCCCTATATAAGGCTCAGTGCTCACACTCTCTGCGTAAAACCCAGTGCTCACATTCCCTGTGTAAAGCCCAGATGCTCACATTCCTAACAGCTCGTCTGCTTCGCAACTAACTGCCTCTGCGATTACCCACGCATGTCACCTGTTGACGGGGAGGGAGGGGGAGTGAAACAGCAAAGTGACAAGGGGAATCCCCGGCTGCAATGCAAGGGAAATGGAGGGGGAGGGAGTGGGGCTCCTGATGTGTTGATGCATTGCAAAATGCCTGTCATCAAACCCTGATATAACAACCATTAGATAAACTGCAGTGTCCAACTACAAAGTCTGCATCACTTCTTTTACATCTATTTATCTGTCTCTATCTATCCATCTGTCTGTCTATCTATCTTTCTACCCACCTACCTACTTATCAACCTACCGAAATTCAGCATGTCTACGACAACTCTCATCAATTAATAGACAAGGGAATTAAGGTAGACAAATAAAGACTGATAGACAAGGGAATTAACGGTTATGGGGAGAAAGCAGGAAAGTGGAACTGATCCACTTCAGATCAGCCATGATCTTATTGAGTGGCAGGGCAGGCTCGAAGGCCTACTCCTGCTCATATTTCTTATGCTCTTATGTTAATTTTTACAAATGCACCATAGGAAGCATTCTTTCTAGTTGTATCACAGCTTGGTATGGTTCCTGCTTGGCCCAAAACTGCAAGAGACTACAAAAGGGTTGTGAATGTAGCCCAGTCTATCACAAACCAGCCTCCCATCCATCAGCATAAAAGCAAATTATTGTGGATGCTGGAATCTGAAACCAGAAGAGAAAATGCTGGAAAATCTCAGCAGGCCTGGTGGCATCAATAAGGAGAGAAAAGAGCTGACATCGAGTCCAGACGACCCTTTGTCAAAGCTGGACACAGAAAGGTCAAGGAAGGGAAGGGAAGTATCTGACATGGACCAGGTGAAGGCGATGGAGGGGTGGAAACTGGAAGTGAAGTCTGGGCGAGAGCATGGCTTTGACAAAGATCATGTGAACTCGAAACATCAGCTCTTTTCTCTCCTTACAGATGCTGCCAGACCTGCTGAGATTTTCCAGCATTTTCTCTTTCAGCTCCCATCTATCATCTCTGTTTACACTTCCTGCTGCCTCAAAAGTAGCCAGTATAATCAAGAACTCCACGCACCCCAGACATTCTCTCTTCCACCTTCTTCAATTGGGAAAAAGATTCAAAAGTCTGAGGTCACATACTAACTGACTCAAGAACAGCTTCTTCCCTGCTACTGTCAGACTTTTGAATGGACCTATGATATATTAAGCTGATGTTTCTCTATACCCTATCTATTACATTCTGCACCCTTTCCTTTCCTGATCTATGAACAGTATGCTTTGTCTGTATAGCACACTAGAAACAATACTTTTTATTGTATCCCAATATTTGTGACAATAATAAATCAAAGTATGTCTATCTATCTATCCATCTATCAATCTATCTGTCTATAATTTTAAGTTCTTTAGATCAGCACCATTCATTAGATTTTCCCCAATGATTTCATTCAATTTCAGCTTATTCCTTGTCTGATCCACGAG